>NC_142029.1:12207500-13437500 GCF_982192425.1 Myodes glareolus | reverse complement strand
TGAGTAGCAGCAAACTGCAGCCCGAGGGCTCTTCCTGGGCTCTGAAGATTCCTGTGGCTGACATCATTGTGCATCCCAAGTACTGGGGCCGGAACTTCATCAGAAGCGACATTGCCCTTCTCCGTCTTGAAGCCTCTGTCACCTTCAACAAGTACGCGCAGCCCATCTGTCTCCCCGAGCAAGGCTTCAACTTGAAGGTTGGGACTCAGTGCTGGGTGTCTGGCTGGGGCAAGACTAAGCAGCACTCCTCAGGTAAGCTGAATGGGTTTGGAAATGTCCCTTTGGGCCTTCATTGCCCCACCCCGGCTGTGGTTTCCAGTCTGCAGTTTGGAGTGTGTCAAGCGCTCCTTGTACGGTGCTCACTGTTATGGTCACATAGGTACTGCAGTCAGGCTAACGCTGCTTGAGCTGGGTGGACGTAATCATCTTCCTCTTACGGAAACTCAGAGCTAGGAAGCCATCAAGTCCCTCCCTGACTCCCTCCCTCCCTTCCTCTCTGGCCACAACTGAAACAGCTGCCATGCTTTGAACCCTTGGCCTGGAATGCCTGGAAGGGAGTCACAGAGTAGGGCAAGGGGGTGAGTGGTACAGAGGCTGACGAAGTGTCGAAGATGCTAGGTACATTGATGAATTGCACCTGTAACTCCAGCATTAGTGAGGATCCAGGGAGTGATGAGTTCAAAGCCAGCCTCAGGTACATAAGTTTGATACCAGCCTGGGCTGTTTGAGACTGTGGTTTGTTGTTGTTGTTGTTTAAACAAAACAAAACAAAACAAAAACAATCAAGCAAGGCAAAGATCTTGTCAGAAGGTCTTGAGGTCAAGCTCAGGGAGTGTGAGCTGAGCTCTGAGTAGATAGATGACCAAAAATACCTAGAGAAGTGCCTGTCAGTTGGGGCTCAGGGAATAAATGAAGATCCCAGGAAAGGAATCTTCCTGGGTTATGGAAAGGAAGATCCCAGGGTTGGGATTCCAAGTTGTAAGTGGCTGTGCTGGGACTTGGTAGCCTTCTGGGTTCAGCAACACAAGCTTCCTCGACTAGAGGCTCCTGAACCAAAGCCTGGCACGGTGAGGGAGTCGCTATGTCAGGCCCACGTTGCCGGAAAGACCACGTGGAGGGAGGTGCACAGATGTGGGGTAGGGCTCAGCTGACCTGCAGGGAGTGAGGGGTCACAGCTGTCCCTTCTGCTCCCTACAGACAACTTGACATGGACTCCAGAGCTTCGGGAAGCCGAGGTCTTCATTTTGGACAACAAGAAGTGTGACCATATTTTCCACAAGATGTCCTTCTATCCCCGAGTTATCCCACTTATCCGGAGGAACATGCTCTGTGCCACCAATTACGGAGAGAATGTGTGTTTTGTGAGTTTCTGGGGGCTTCTGGCAGCTCTCTTTCTGAATGAGTCCTGGGGTGTGGTCTCTTTCCTGTTACCATCACCAACCTCTCCTCTCCTCTTTTCTCTTTGACTGCTAATGGCTGCAATTCTTCTGCGTGGTCTGCAACTGAGAAGCCGAAGGGGCCCCAGCTGGCAAGCTCCTGAAGGAGCGATTCTCTCAAGCAGAGCTGAGGGGGTGGACATTGTAGGTCCTGTGGTGCCAGCAGAACCTCCACCACCCCTTTTTCTTTGCCTAGGGGCACCCTGGGGGGTCATTGGCTTGTGAAATTGATGGAAGATGGATTCTGGCCGGGGTGTTATCGTGGGAGAAGGCCTGCATCAAACCTCAGAATCCAGGTGTATACACTCGCCTCACCAAATATACCAGATGGATCAAGGAGCAAGTGAATCACGCGGCACTGCTAGGGCCGTGCCAGGCCTCCTGCCTCCTGTCCCTGCTCTGGCTGCTGCAGCCCCTAGTGGACCTGTGACTGCTCCTCCCCCGCTCTTCCTGCTCTGCCTCTGCTGAATGGCATTAGGTAGCTGATGGAGTGAGGCTGCATGTCCACACTCCACAGGAGTCAGGGTGGGAATGAAGTGGTCCCTGGAGAGCATGGGTCCTGCAGGGAGGTCTTGAGTGGCCAGGAGAAGGGGAGTGTGGCTTGGAAGCAACATTCTGGACTTTAAGACCAAGAGCAGAGATTAAATTTGTATGAGCATCAGCTGGCTCCCTTCTCCCCCTTGTTCTTTGGGGATGATTCTGGGGGTCAGGGTAGATGGATAGGTAGGCCATCTAGTTTGGGGACTCAAGGTTTCCACGGTGTTCCTAGTACTGGGGCACAGGAATAAGGGCCTGGGCTTGTGGTCTCAGTCTTGTCACCTGTGTAGTGGTCAGAGTGTTAGGACATTTAAAATACCCTATGGGCCACCAGTGGGGCTAGTCCACAGCCAGAATTCCAGACTCAAGAGTCTAGTTGGATAATTTTCTCCCTCCCTCCCTCCTTCCATCCCTCTCTTCCCTCTCTCTCTCTTCACTTTAAACTGCCTGTGAAAAGTGTGATAAGATCACTATAGAGAGTTAGAAAACATACCAAAGCATAATTTCCCAATCTGAGTGTTCCATCTGCCTTTGAATTGAAAACACTTTTTTGAACAAAGTTTGGTGCAGAGGGACCAGCCTTCTGCAAGTTGGAGAGTCTGGGATAGAGATGCAGAGCTAGCAAGAGAAACACACAGACTTCTTTTCTGAGGGATAAAACCTTCTTCTTTATTTTTCTTTTTGTCCTTGCTCTACTGTGTTATTTTTTGTTCTGTTCTTCTACCCTGATGTTTCCCTTCTTCTGCTTCCCTGGCGTCTTCTACATCTTCCCTGATGTCTTCCTTCTACATCTTTCCTTCTTCAGTTTTCCTTCTCTCATGTCTTTTATTTTTTTCCCTTACAGTTTATATACCCAAGCAGAATCTTTCAAGCAATATAAAAGTTATACTGTGGATACATTTTATTTTTTAAGTGAATGATTGCAATGAATACAAGTAAAAATTATATTTTTCATATCCCTTACATGATTAAATACTTTACATATTGCAGGTGAAAAACAAGACTTTTCACAGATCAGAAATCTTTCAACCATAATTGTTTACATAGGCAATAGTTTTTATAATTGCCAGGAAAACAGGTTACTAGTTTTACTTTTTATACTGAAGAGTCCTGTCCAGTTATTTTAACTAACCATCCAATTCTTTGTTTTCAGTTACATGAAGTCAATTGTTTAAAGCTTAGTTTAGCTATGATGCATACTGAAACCCGTGAACACATTTTCCCAAATCAGAAAGAACTTGTGCTAACTCCTGGGACTTAATTGTTTTCCTTAATTATTAGCCTAAACCACTGTCTATATGGCTCCTCGAGAGAAAATCTTAACTCCTAGCTGGGTGGCACTTCCTTAGTTCTATTTTCTATCCTCTGAAGCCCCTGCTTTATCAGGGGGGTAGGGGGGAGAGCAGCACTGTAAACAGTATGGCTTAAGAGGAAATCATCTTCATAATAATCTACAGGTAAAAATGCCAGTAGAACGGGATATTTCCATGAGATAATCATGATCCACTAAAGGCAGCAGGGATCCCCCGACACCCATTCACACTGTGCCAGATACCAGAGGAAAATGGCGGCAGCAAACATGTAAAGGCACAGCAATAACAAGAGACATTCTGGAGCTGAAGCCCTTGGGGCCTTGCGTATCTGAGATTCGCCCATCAGTGCCTTGTGTTCTGGCGGGCCGATCTCCTGAAACCAACCACTCTCTGCTCTGCTGCTCCTCCAACAGGGCCACCAGCAGTCTGAGCTGCAGCTAATTGGTTCATGCTTGTCAATTGTGTTCTTCACATCTTGTCAACACCTCATGTACTTTACATCTGCACAATCTGTGGGTTTCTGAGAGCCTTAACCCAAAATAAGGGTTAGTCTGTTTCTTCTTAAGGTTCTGTTTTATATAGTTTGGAGAATAATGTGTGACAGCCATACTTTAGGTTTTGAATGAATGAATTTATTAAGTATATAGCAAACCAAAGGAAAAGAATAAATAGTAAGAGATAGGTAGATGGTTGGATGATAGATAGATAAATAGATATAAATAGATGATATATATATATAGATAGATATAGATGATAAATAGATAGGTAGATAGATGATAGATAGATAGATATAGATAAAGATAAGCACCATTGAATCAGGTGTTTAAAACGCCCAGCAGAAATTGACTGCTGAGGCCGTCCTGAGCATCCTGTAGAGTCCCAGGCAGCTGAGTCCCCTCAGGTGAGGCTTCCAAGTAGGAGAACAAACAGCAACAGATAGAGACATCGTTATCAAACCTGGCACCACGTGGCAGCTAACAACCATCTGTAACTCCTATTCCAGGGCCTTTGATGCCCTCTCTGGCCTCCTGGCATGATCACTGCCTCCATATGTGCAGGCAAAACTACCCATACACACCTAATCATTTTTCATAAAATAGATTCATTAATTGGTTCCAAATGTGCTTGGTTTTTGTCTTGCTACCTTTGTTTTATTGGTCAAATGCCCTCTTCCTTCTCAGAAGAAAGTGTTTTAAAAGATGGGGCTGAAGAGATGGCTCAGCAGTTAAGATCACTGGCTGATGCTACAGAAGACCCAGGCTCAGTCCCTGGCACCCACATGGTGACTCATAACAGTCTGTAACTTAAGTTGTGGGGGCTCTGCCTCCCTCTTCTGGTCTCTGTGGGAACAGAACACAAACATACACACACACATATGTGTGTGTGTGTGTAGTGTATAGTGTATATATGTATGTGTATTTATAATTTACATATATATACACACACACATTCAGGCAAACATGCTAAAATAAAATAAATCTCTTTAAAAATAAAATATTTTTTACAGAGCAAAGAGTTTCTCTGTTTTGGAGTTCTCTCTCCATTTTGAATATCTTTCTGCTATGTTGAGGACATCTGACTGTAGGAATCACCATTTCCTGCATTTTCTACCACAAGAAAAAAGTTTGATTTGCTTGTTTCTGACATCACACAGCAGGCGCACTTCATTCTGAGCCCTTTCTGTCAGCGTGAAGCCGTAGACTGCTCAGTGCTCAGGGCTGCTGGGTATCCTTTCTCTGAGGCAGCAGGTGGACAGTGTCCGTGAAGGCTTCCTGAAGCCCCCTGTGAAGTCTCGTCCTCCTGGCACCTCTAGACTGTTTTCAGGGGCGCAGGTTCAGTTGTGGCTTCCACACGTCTGCTTTACTACATAGTTCTCTACAGCGATCATGCCAGTTCATCTCCCTCAGCAGTGGGTGAAAATGGGCCACTCTGTGCCTTCAGCAACACTGGTAGCGGGGTGCAGCAGAAGGGGGTTGCAGTTGTGGACACTGGGAACCTCGGGGTGAGGAGGTGTTCCTAGACACCATGTATTCTGGAAGTCTGCGAATTGTTGCTTCTCCAGAAGCCTCAGGCCAGCCCCCCACCCTACACACTCCCCTGCTCTGTCTTGAAAATGCAGTACCTGAGGGCAAAAACAACTCTCACAGCAGCTACGGGAAGAAGTCGTATCGTGGTTCCCACAATTCTAGGGGCTCCTCAGAGGCGGCTGAGGTGAACACTAAGGGAGCATCAAAGGCTGACCACAAGGTGCTGTCAGGAGCCAGCCAGGGGACAAGATCGCGGGCTCAGAGCTAGGTGTGAGGGCACCATCAAGGCCATTGCTGAGAGCTGGGCTCTGCAGACGTTGTCACGGGCCAGGCATGATTGCAGGCTCAGCGCAGAGCCCCAGAATCACTCACTGTTCCAGGGAGGTTTCTGATTGCCTCCCTTCATGACTGTGGAAAGCTCCCGAGGCTGCTTCAGCAGTGTGAGTCCCAAACTCGAGGCAGAGACCTGAATAAACAACTGAATTCTAGAATCCTTGCACCATGGAGACACTCTGTCTCGTTCTAAGGAACGGTAAGAGCTGGGCTTCTCCTTGCTATGGCGTGTGGATCAGTGGATCCTCAGGGTCTTCTCCCACATCCTCTTTCTTCTGTCAGATTTGAGAATCTGCCCTATGTGGAAGGTAGGCCTGGACGGAGGGACTGAGGGGTGGAGGGACGGAGGGATCTGACAGTCTGGTGTCTACATCAACTGACCTCATGACTACAGGGCCTCCACCTTTCAGTACTGGGAAGGGTACATCCTCAGTTGACTGTTGGAATGGCCATGGGCTGTGACCTTTTGGGACCCATATGACCCATTCAGTATGGAGCCAGCTTGTTTGCTGGATGACCACAACAGATGAAGGAGCAAAAATGGGGAACAAACTTACATCTGTGGAGCTTGTCTGGGAATCTCAGGACCTGTGACAGTGACTGCTGTCTGAGTGTCCCCTGGTGAGACAATCTACAGAGGTCTCTGTTTCACACAGGAAGCCTGGGTCCAGCTTTAACGATTTGTGAGTGTTAGAACTGGGACTCAAAAACAGCTCTCAATAGATGCTTTGGGACTGAGAATATTCGGGTGGCAGAGGATGTCCAGGCTTTTCCTGAGAAAGGTGGTTTTTGTGATGGGAGCCCTACCTCAAGTCACCTGCTGGCTGTACGTTGATAACTGGAAACGGGGACCATGTCCCCCAACTTGAGTCCTGCCTTCTTCCATCACTGTGTGACTGACACCCTTTATCCTGGACTAGTGCATCCTTGAGTGGGCGACTGAATGAGGAAGTGGGTGGTCTTCTGGTCTGAACTTCACTGTACTCCTGTCAAGTATTAGTGATGTTTTGGGGGTGGTTAGGGTATGTGCAGCCTTAGACAAAGTGTGGGTGCTCACTGCCGTGCCTCTGGTGAGGAGGTGGGAGTCGGCTATGACCTTACAGGAATGGAGTCAAAGTCAATATAACTGGTGGCCAGTTATAAACATGGAAAAGAGTAACAGGCTCCTGTTTGTAAGTGATGGTGCCTAGCTTCTAGAACTTAAGAGAGGGTACCAAGGTCTGCAGTGGACTCTATCTGAATCCCTGAGTGTCTGCTACATACTGATGGGCATCATTGTGCCTGGAGCAAGGCTGATCTGCAGCACATTGTGCCTATTAATAACCCATCATAAGTGGAGAGGTGACTCAGTGGTTAAGAGAGTGTACTGTTCTTCCGAGGGCTCAAGTTTGATTCCCAGCGCCCCCATCTGAGGCAGCTCACGACTGCCTGCAACTCTAGCTCCCAAGGATTCTTATACACATATTCATGCACAGACATACACACATAAATAAAAATAATGATGAAAATGTGAAAACAACCCCTCAGGCTCTCTCCTTGGTGCTGGGACCTGGTGTTGGCATCTTCAGGCTGAATCCAATGAGTCCTGTACAAGGTTAAGAGGAAGGGTAGAATCAGTGCTGTGTAGGGTACAAGATCTGAAAAGAGCTGTTCTTTGAGACCCAAGAATCTTACAGAGGGTGGGGAACCCTGGAGAGAGGGCCCACCTTGCCCCCAGAGTTGTCACTGTGGGCATGGCAGAGCTCTTTTGGGGAGCCTTGACGCTCTCTGTGGTTGCAGCTTTATGGGGAATGAAAGAGCACACTTCTTAAGCCCTCTCCTGACTACCAACGTTGAACAGTCTTGATTGGGACAGACAGGGATAGAAGTGAAAAGACCGTGGTTACTGTTCTGTTGCGGTGATGAAACACCATGACCAAGGCAACTTATTAAAGGGAGCATGTAATTGGGGGCTTGCTTAGTTTCTGAGTGTTTGTCTGTGATCAACATGGTGGGAAGCATGGCCACAGGCAGGCATGGTGCTGGAGCAGTAGCTGAGAGCTCACATCTGACCCTTGAGTTGCAGGCAGAGACTGGGCCTGGTGTGGGCTTTTGAAACCTCAAAGATCGCCCCGAGTGGCACGCTTCCTTCAACAAGGCCACACCTAATCCTTCTCAAACAGTTACCAACTTTGAAAAGCATTTAGGTTTATGAGCCTATGGGGGGGTCATTCTCCTTAAAACCACCATAGTAGCTGTAAAGAAGAAACAACAGCAGCAACAAAAGATGACCATGAACTCACCATGGTGTATTAGAAAGTCCAGAAATGTGACTCTCTGGGGTAGGGGCAGGGATAAGTGAAATAAGAGACAGGCATGGGGAAGGGATGTAGAGACAAGCCCAGCAGCAAGAGAGTAAGACTCTGTGGAGACTTGAAGGTAGTGCAGTGCTTGAGGATCCTGGCGGAGGGTGGGTGGCTGAGTGAGGTTCCTGCAGCGGGCAGGTGGCTGAGTGAGGATCCCTGAGGATGGTGGGTGGCTGAGAGATGGCAAGGGAACAGGCCATCTACACAGGACAGTAGCAGGGGGCAGGGACACATGGTGTGAATTAACTCAGACATCACATGTGGTTTGTGCATTAGCTTTGCATTATGTGAAAATACCCAAGAGCCAGGTGTAGCAACGCACACCTTTAATCCCAGCACTGGGGAAGCAGAGACAGGTGGATCTGTGAGTTTGAGGCCAGCCTGGCCTACACATTCCAGAACAGCCAAGGCAACACAGTGAAAACCTGTTTTAAAAAACCAAGACCCCCAAAACAAACAAACAAAAAAACCACACACACACACACGCACGCACGCACACACACACACACACACTCACACACACACACAATCAACAAGAAAATACCTGAGACAATCTTCAAATGAAGTAGAAAGGTATATTTAGTTGACAGTTTTCAAAATTCAAAGTCTAAAGATTTGTCACATGGGGTGGAGGATGGGAAAGGACCTCTAATGAAGGTCCGTCCTGGGAATGAGTACTTCCATAAAGTCAGGAGGCAGAGGAAGGCTGGGTGGGTTTCTGCAGTCCTTTGAGGACATGACCTAAAGACCTCCGCCAGACTCCACTTCTGTGTGTGCATGCTCACCTCTGCCAGCACATGTGTGGACTGGAGGCTGACATCAGGTGTTTTCTTAATCATTTGCCGACAAGGTCTCAGAACTTGGAACTCCCCATCTCAGTCAGACCGGCCACTAAGGGAGCTCCTAGGATCTTCCTGGCTCTGCCCTCCAGCTCTGGGGTGACAGGCATCCACTGCCAGAGCTGGCTGAGAATCCAAACTTAGGTTCTCACACTTGCCCAACAAGACCTTACCCACAGAGCCATCTCCCCACCCCTAAACCCCACCTCTTAAAGGTCCATGGCGCCTCCACATATCATTCCCGGAGGACCAAGGCTTCACATATGGAGGGGTACTCAGATTACATCCACACCACAGTGATTTCAGCCACGGAGGACCTACTCTGTAACATGAGGGCCGGCTTGTTGGGGTTTCCGTCCCGCCCGGTACCCCAACAGCCGGCAAATCCCAAAGAGAAATTACACACAGGACTCCATAAGGTTATAAACTGATTGGCCCATTAGGTCAGGCTACTTATTAGTTCTTATAACTTATCTTAACCCATTATTCTGATCTATGTTAGCCATAATGGCTCCGTACCTTTCTCATTGTGACAGCTTACATGTTGCCTCTTCGGTGGTCTGTACAGGAGTGCCAGAGGAACCTCTCTGCTTCCCAGAATTCTCCTGTTCTCATTGCATCACTTCTACTTCCTGTCTGGTTTTCCCGCCTATACTGCCTGCCTGGCCAATCAGCGTTTTATTAAAATACATGATTGACAGAATACAGACAATTCTCCCACACCATTTCCCTCTTTTTTTTTTTAAACAAAGGAAAATACCCATAGTTCATTTGTTGGGAATGTGGGCGTAGTATTTCAGGCTACTTCCTGCTGTGTGGGGGCGCTGATAATCTTATGGGGTCCTAAAGAAAATTTAGAATTATCATCAAGTCCTGACTGGAGTATCCTATGAGTCTTGATCATCTCAGGCAGCAGTCT
Source organism: Myodes glareolus (assembly GCF_982192425.1). Classification (NCBI taxonomy): domain Eukaryota; kingdom Metazoa; phylum Chordata; class Mammalia; order Rodentia; family Cricetidae; genus Myodes; species Myodes glareolus. The sequence goes on along the minus strand of NC_142029.1, from coordinate 13,427,751 downwards.
TGAACCTGTTCTGGATGAAGAACTCAGACATCTGGGCCATCTGTTCCTGTCGGAGATTTCTCAGGTGGCCTTCCTTGATCATACTGGATTTTTCTTAACTCAGAATGAATCCACAACCTCTCATTTTCTGTGGAAACAAAAGCAAAATCTCTTCTCCAAAGTAACAAACCTTTTGACTTCAGTTTTGAAGCCAAGGTATTTTCAAAATTCCTATCTTGGGTTAGTTCAGCAGCATTTATAAACAAAAGTCTTTTAGCAGTTGTTGCTCCTTCCTCAGCAATTAAACAATTTAAAGAGAGCATAATAGCATACAGTATGAAGATTCTCTGTGCATTTTCCATCTTTATGTGGCTTTATTTTAACCTCTATTTCTTTTATTTTTACTTTTACTTTTTGAGACAGGATCTTTGTATATCTTTGTCCTGGAATAACACTGTAGACCAGGTTGTCTTTGAACTCACAGAGATCCTCCTGTCTCTGCCTCCCCAGTGCTGGGATTAAAGGTGTATGCTACCACACCTTGAACTCACAGAGATCTGTCTCTGCCTCCCAGGCATTGGGATTAAAGGCGTGTACTACCACCCCTTGAGGTCACAGAGGTCAATCTATCTCTACCCCTTGAAGTCACAGAGGTCAATATGCCTCTGCCTCCCAGGCATTGGGATTAAAGGTGTGTACCACCACACCCAACTACTCTCTTTCTTTCCTTTTAACTTTAAGAACTTTAACTTTTAGCCTGCATATACACACTGTAAACCATTTAGAGGTTTTCTTCCTCTTTGAATCTCTCTTTACTGTTTATCTCTCTTTTTCTGACCACATGAGCCTTTAATTTACAAAGCAATATGGAAAGCCGTGGCTTTGACAGCTAGATCCAGCTCATTCCTTAGCTTTCCAGACTCATAGCTGAGATACCAGCCACAACTGTGTTCACTGCCACAACTCTGTCGTGTTTCAATGTCCTTGCTAGCAAGCAAGCTGCAGCATTCTGCTCACAGACCACACTCAGTCGGACTGCCTGCCTGCAAGAGTCAGAGTTTGTCCTGGCAGGACAGCCCAGAAAGCCGGCATTTTAAAACAGCACAGCTTTTTTCCTGCTACGACTGAAAACCGAAAAGCATGCGTTCAGCTTTTCACCAACAGCATTTAAGTGTTTCGTGGCAGGACCTCTTAATGAGCTGCAAGGTTTTGCAGCTAAGGCTGAGTCAAGAAGCATCTCTTAGATGAGAGCATTTGCTTGCCTCTAGCAAGCAGAGCAGAACCGAAAAATTGCTGCTACCAAGAAAACATACCCCACTCTACTCTTTCCCAAACTCTCCCAGGCCTTCCGTGGACTCACCTATCCACGTCTGGGCGCCATATGTAACATGAGGGCTGGCTTGTTGGGGTTTCTGTCCCTCCCAGTACCCCAACAGCCAGCAAGCAACAAAGAAAATAACACAGAGTCTACATTAGGTTATAAACTGATTGGCCCATTAGGTCAGGCTACTTATTAGTTCTTATAACTTATCTTAACCCATTATTCTGATCTATGTTAGCCATAATGGCTCCGTACCTTTCTCATTGTGACAGCTTACATGTTGCCTCTTCGGTGGTCTGTACAGGAGTGCCAGAGGAACCTCTCTGCTTCCCAGAATTCTCCTGTTCTCATTGCATCACTTCTACTTCCTGTCTGGTTTTCCCGCCTATACTGCCTGCCTGGCCAATCAGCGTTTTATTAAAATACATGATTGACAGAATACAGACAATTCTCCCACACCACTACTCGATGTTTCTGTTAACATATGCAGCTTGTCATAGATATCACCGTTAGCTATTGTCCCCAAACTGCCTGCCCCGTGCTCCCCCAGACCTGTCTGGGCTGCAGCTATTGAGTTCAGACTCTGCTCTACACTGCATGGTCTGCTGCCGAGGGAAATAGGCTCGTGGCGTGGCTTGTGGTGACAGGTCCAGTTCCACCTGTTTGAGGAGCTCCGGGGCCGCATGTGATTGCTTGTTCAACAACCCAGACTGACAGGAGACTCCCCACCAGAAACCCTTCCTTCCAGTCTTGACAGGGTTTCACTAAGGAGCCCCAGCTGGCCTCGGACTCAGAGAGACCCACCAGCCTTTGCCTCCCAAGTGCTGGGATTAAAGGCACACGTTACCATGTCCAGCTCATGTTGTTTTACTCTTGTTCCATAACCCTTTCTTATAGAACAATTCTTCTCTTTTGTAGTACTTAGTTGTTAGTTTTGAGTCTCCATGAAGAATTATTATTAAATACCAACCCAGATGATCCATTTGAAAAACAACAACAACAACAAAACCCTCCCTCTCACTGGGCATGATGACACACATCTCTAACCCAGCACACGGGAGGAAGAGAAAGGAAGATCGGGATTGTGGTCACTTTGGCTGGTGATCCTCAACTGCACAAGACTTTCCCTGTTTTAAAAAAGCAGGGACTGGAATGGTTTAGTGGTTCAAAGTGCTGACTACTCTTCCAGAGGACCCAGGTTTGATTGGCAGCACCCAGGCCAGGTGGCTCACAACTGTAACTCCAGTTCCAGGGAATCTGATGCCCTCTTATGACCTCTGTGGATACTGCACACACATGATATGCAGACATAAATACACGCAAAACATGCTCCCTCCCCACACACAAATAAAATAATAAAGAAGCAAAACAAAAACAAAAACCTCAGTCTCAGTTCCAGTTCACGCTCGTTCCCGTTCTCCTCTCCCTGTTGTTGAGGCCAGCGAGAGGCGGGTGCGCCTCTCTGTTTCCAGGGTGTGAGCCGTGGCTGAAGTTGGATAATAAAACATCACTGCCCATGTATTTTTAGAGACAACCAGCAGGAGTCTTGAACACTAGGCCCCATTCTTGCCCTTAGCTGACCTTCTCACCCCTCTAGGTTCTCTCTTCCTCCCCAAGCCATATGGGCAAACTATGGGCAGGGATGAGTCATAGGGTGATGGCTCACAGCATTGGTCAGATAAGTTGTCTGGTTTCCATTATTTGGGGGCTTTCTCTATAATGGGGGACACCTATTGCCTCTGGGTTTGTGGTTGCCAGTTTTTGAGGCGGTAGCTTCAGGCCCTGACTTGTGCAGATGGTAGGAGCTGCTTGGGTCACAGCTGAGAGACACTTTGACAGTCTGCCTTGGCCTGCAGGGCGAGGGCTTACCTTTTGCGTCCCTCTCTCCACCTCTTTCTTCAGGGCCCTGGTTCTGGTCCTGTGGTCAGACCAACATATCCTGCAAGATGGTAAACGGAAAGCTGGTAGAGGTGGGCAGGTGGCCATGGCAAGTAAGCATTCTGTTCCTGGGGCTGTACGTCTGCAGTGGCTCCCTCATCCACCACAACTGGATCCTCACAGCCGCACACTGCCTACAAAGGTCAGCCTGTGGGGGCATCAGGCCTGGGTATCTGGGGCTAGAGGAATGAGCCTGGGTACCCTAGGACTCAGAACCCTACCTCTTTAGTCATGCGTGGCCTTACTGCTGGTGAGCTGCTTCTTCTCTGGGCCTGCAGATCCAAGAACCCGGCTAACTACACCGTGAAGGTGGGCGTGCAGAACCTCCCGGACAACAGCTCGGAGCTCCTGCTCACTAAAATTGTGATCCACGAGAAGTTCAACAATCACATGTCTTACGACATCGCCATCCTGAAGCTCAAGCACCCTGTCGCCTGGTCCCCCCTTGTCCAGCCAATCTGCCTCCCCACCATCAATTTCAGGCCAACCATTGGCACCATGTGTTGGATCGTCGGGTGGGGAAAAGAAAAGAATAAAGGTGAGGACAACAGAGCAGGGGTCTTGAGACACCTGACCCTGCAGGACACTGTCCTGGGGTCACCCACTCCCTTCTTCCTCTACTCTGTGCAGTCATTTCCTGAGCACATTCATATGCCCAAGAGATACACAGTGCTCGAGCAGAGAGACAAGAGGCCTGGGAGAACCCTGCTTTCCAAAGTTAAAATCATTTAATTTTTTGTTTGTTTGCTTATTTATGTGTATGTGTGTGAGAGTTCATGTGCCACAGTGCATACCTGAAGGTCAGAGGACAACCTTTATCTATCCTGTGGGTCCTGAGGAATCAAGCCGAGGTCATCAGGCTTGATGTACTTGCTAAGCCATCTCACCAACCCCCAAAGTTAAGCTAGGTCTTACACCAAGTCCTCAGCCTCCAGCATAGTAGGAAATTAAATCTTTGGCGAGTCATGGGGATCTGTGTCTGCAGGTACGCTGAGGACTTTGACCTCAACATGTTCTGATACATTACACTGAGGTGGCCTTTCTAGTCAATATGCACCCCTAATGCTCAGAGAGGCAGCCCTGTCGGCGCTGTCTGGAGTCCCGCCAACCTTTCGGAAGGCGGCACTGCTACGTCTAGGCTCTCGGGCCTTGCCCCCTTTCCCAGGATCAGCGTACCAAGGCTGATTCTCACAGAATAAGAAGGAGCTTATTCTTGAACTTGAGTGGTTGGGAAATAGCTCCTTGTTCTCACCCATACCTGACTTTCATTCCACGTCCCTGGGAGACTTTCACTTAGTTTTTGTTTTGTTTTATGTTTTTTGTTGTTGTTTGTTTATTTGAGGCAGGATTTTTTTTTTTTTTTTTTTTTTTTTTTTTTTACATAGCCCTGGCTGTTCTGGAACTCACTCTATAGACCAGGCTGGCCTCAAACTCAGAGATCCACTTGCCTCTGCCTTCCAAGTGCTGCGATTAAAGATGTGTGCCACCCCCAGTTCTTGGCTTAATTTTCTTAACGAGTGGGGACATTTTTGAAAGCCAGGCAACGAACTGTAGCTTTTATGAACAAACACCTCCGGACATGACCCTGCCTCTCACATGCACAAATGTGAATGACCCTGAGTTGGAAATAGGCTCCGAAGTTGATGTCATGCCCAGATCTTTCTCTCTGCAGGGGCCCCGAACACCCCCTACCATGTCCAGGGTTTGGCTACCAGGATCGTGAACAATGAAATCTGCAATCACCGGTACCATTTCCTCCTGCAGAAGAACCAGAAGCAGTTCATTGACAAAGACATGCTGTGTACAAGTTCGGAATGGGGCCTGGACACTTGTCAGGTGTGGAATAATGTGCAGATGGAGCTGGGGGGGGGCAGGCAGTATGGGGTAATGCTTGCCTTTCCATGTGACCATCAGAGGCCCAGTACAAAAGTTTGAGTTTCCATTTTCCAGTATGGACAAAAAAAAAGATGTATTAGTTAGTTATGACTGTGATACAACACTGTGATGGGCAACTTACAGAAAAAGGAGTTTATTTGGGGTTTATGGTTCTAGGGGGATTGTAGTCCATCACTATCCCAGCAGGGAGTGTGGCAGTAGGCAGGCTGGCTGGTCTCTGAAGCCACAGTTGAGGGTTCCCATCCAGAATCACGAAGAGGAAACAGAGCACACACTGAGGATGGTGGGAGGCTTTTGAAGCCTCAGTGCCCGCCCCTGTAACACATTTCCTCCAAAGCCACACCTCCTAATCCTTCCAAAGGAAGTATTCAAATGTGAACCTTTGGGGGCCATTCTCATTCAAAACAGCGCAGGGGTGAGATGGCTTTTGTCCCTGCTATAGACAGTTCTTTGTGTTTTTTTTTATTTTTGTTCTTTAGAGAGGATCTCACTAAGTGGCCCTAGCTGGCCTGGAACTCACCATTTGGACCAGACTTGCTTTAAGCTCACAGAGATCTTGTGCCTTTGCATGCTGGAGTGGAAGGACTAAGCCACCACGCCCAATTCTATAAGCCATTTTAATGCTCCTGAATATCAGCCACATGGCTGCAGGTCTGGGTCAGGCACTGGCAGACAGTTTTGCAGAAGTGCTATCATTCTGTAAGCTTCAGCCAGTTGCTTCTTCTAGTCAATATTGTTTATGAGGCGCGTACTTTACTTTTTATCATAGGCTGTGAGTGCTTTCACCTCACAGACCCTCTGTCCCTTTTAAAATTAATCTAAATCATTTGCATTTTATTAGAAGTCTTTCACCTCAACCAGATTTAAATCCACAAAATAGAAGTTGTAAAGAGTCTGAAGGTTCCGGGAGAGAACATTTTCTAGGTATAGATTCTCTTCTCTATTTTTACTCAAACCTCAGGGTAATTGTGTGTATCATCCCCGCCACATCTGCATTCCCCAATTTAATGAATTCTTTGCTTTCTAATACATCAATTATCCTTACTATCCTTTTCTAGTGTTTTGAGCCTAACATTCATGGACAAATAATTATTGATGTTAATGAATAATTTATTTTCCTTCTTCTGTTTGATGCTAAAACTTCTTTCAGTCCCTAAATAAAATTTGCAACGTTTAGGCCACATCTTACGGGTTTCACAATATGTGGCATTCTATGCTTCTATGTCTAATTATAGATTTCAATTCTGTTTCCATTATAACATATTTTAAGGTTAACTTCTGTTTTTCCATTGAAATATATATATTTAAATCATGCGTATTATGTAAGTATATACACTAATTTAAATATATATACCAGAAATATTTTGATATGACAAGGAAGTATCCACATACAATAGATGTCTGTCTGCCTGTCTTCTAATGTCTCTCTCCACATGTTCTTTTTTCCTCTAGACCTCTGGCAAGGACTCCTGTACTAGAATTGCTGACCTCACTAAGGCTTGATTTTCTCCTTTGTTTTCCTCTTATAGGCATCTGTCTGCTCCCTTCTAGTTAATGCATGTCCTTAAAGATGTTTGTGTCTTTGGAGAATATTTAGTGCTCTTATATAGTTTAATTTATAGAAACAATATTGTCCTACATAACCAGAGCATCCTATATTCTTCTCGGGATGTGGTTTATGTCTGTTGAAGAAGGGATTCATGTGGCCCAGACTAGACTTGAACTCTATGTATTTGAGGATGACATTGAACTTCTACTCTTCATGATTCTATCTGAGGGCTGGGATTGTAAGAACGCTACCATGTTCATGTGATAATGGAGATCAGACCCAGGTCCTTGTGCATTCTCCCAATTGAGCTACGTTCCTATCCCCAAATGTCCCATCTTAATTTATAATCTATTTTCAACAATATTTGGTGTCCTTTACTTCCCAAATAGATGTCATTAGTGTGAACCTATTCCTCTTCAGGATTGTGGGATTTGAAGATTCTTTTCGAAAAAGATTTCATTTTTATTTTCAATTATGTGTGTGTGTTGTCTGTGTGTGAGTTTGTCCATACGACTGTAGGTTCCCACGGAGGCCAGAGGTGTTGATCCCCAGGAACTAGAGTGACAAGCAGTTGTGAGCCCCCAGTATGGGCTCTGGGAAAACTTGGATCCTCTGAAAGAGCAGTACATGCTTATAACCTAGGAGTCATCTCTCCAGCCTATTAAAACCTCCTTTAAAAATGTGTTTTATGTCAAGACTTAAATATATGGCTTTGTATGTCTTTACTTAGCTTTATCTTTTTTGCTTTTTATGCTTAGAGTTTTGCTCTGGAGTTTGTGCTGGGATCCAGTTTCATTCTCCTCGGTCCCCAGAGCCAGTTTCTTTACCCGCAGTAGCATGTACCAGGTCCCCTCACATGCATTCATCAGGCTACGGGCTCCCAGCTGTCCCCTTGGCTGCCTTGTCTATATGGCAGTGCATATGCTGTTTCTGTCAAGGTAAGCTTTGGAATCTGTCTGCTTGGTCAAATCTGCCCCCACATTGATGCTTCCAATTTTCTCTTCTTTCTCCGAAAAGTCCATAGAGCTCCTCTGGATGATGGCAAGGAAGGCTCTAAGTTGTACTTTGGTCTCCTGAATCTGTGAACAAGGCTGTGAACTTGAAGCTTGCTTTTACAGGACTTGATACAGGCTTTGAACCAAAAGCTAGCCCCTTGGCTCTCCTGACTTTCTGGATTCCCACTCCCCATTCAAGTTTGGGGCTTCAAGGAGTCTTTACTTTCCTGTACTCTTATACGTGCAATTAAAATGCTGTTTTTTTTATTTTAAAAAAAAATAGGGCAATGGCTCAGAGGTTAAAATACTTGCTGCATAAATGTGAGGACCAGGGTTCGAATCCTGGAACCTATAGATGCTGAGTTGGTGTGGCAGCCTGCGTATAATTCCAGCCTCAGATAGTGTGGGCATGGAATCTCTAGAGCAAGCTGACTTGTAAGACTGGCAATAGTGGGTGGGAGGAGCACTGGGTTTGACTGAGAGACTGCTTCAATGAATAATGGGGAAGTGATGACAGATGCTTCCAGGCTCGAGCCTTGGGCTTCCACATGAACGCTTGTACCCATGTGCACGTGCACATTTCACACATGTAAACATGTACAACATACATACACACATGCATGAAAATGAAAAAGAAAGTTTGAAAATGCTTTTAAAAAATAGCCAAAACCACATTTCTAGCTTTTTTCAGCAAGAAGGTCCGGTTAGGTATCTTGTTTTTCATATGTGAACTAACTTTGTATATTGTTTAAGGTCGTTTCTCTGTGAGCAACAGAATTTTTAAATGGTTTTTTGAGACAGGGTTTCTCTGTGTAGCCCTGGCTGTCCTGGAACTCACTCTGTAGACCAGGCTGGCCTCGAACTCACAGAGCTCCATCTGCCTCTGCCTCCTGAGTGCTGGGATTGAAGGCACATGCCGCCACACCTGGCCAGCAACAGCATTTCTGAGCACTAGCGCAGGTCTCCGTTCCTGTCCTTAGGCAGAACGTTATTGTTACTTTCCTTAATATGCGTGCTTCAGAATATTATATCCTGGGAATCTTTTGCATTATGTTAAAAAATAAATGTACTGAACCTTTTTCTTCCTGGTTCATAAAGTTTCAAATGTTACTGAGGAATATAGATAGGCCTCTTTTTTTTTTCTTATGCTGGAGATGGAGTCCAAGGTCCCATGCATCCTAAGTGAATGTTCTATCACTGGGCGGCAATGTAATTTTATAAAAAGAATTTTTTTAAAAAAATCGTAAGAAACCTGATGTCCCCTTTTGATGTATGACACTGTGAACATTCTTTTTCTGCATTCACCTGTCTTTGCACACAAGAGGGGAACTGTTGAGTGCTTCTAAGATTGCCACCTGTAAACAAGACTGTAGGAAAGATGAACAATTGTACCTCGGAGGCCCAGTGGTCTTCAGGAGGGTTTATCAGTCAGAGAGCTAGTAGAACACTGAAGGGACCACTGTGGTTGCAAGCTTGGACCTTAGCTCAGAATTTATATGTTACAGAACAGGTTCATTTAGCTCAGAATTTATATGTTACAGAACAGGTCTCATTCTTGGGGACAACAAAGGCCTAAGCTAGCAAATATTGCTGCTACTTCAAGCCTCCCTCCCTCTCTCTCTGCAGGACACATCTGGCAGCTCCCTGGTTTGCCAGATGAACAAGACCTGGATCCAGATGGGGGTGGTGAGCTGGAACTTTGGCTGTGGCCGTCGCCAATTCCCGAGCGTCTACACCAGCACCTCCCATTTCACCCAATGGATCAAGAGACAGATTGGCGACATGAGATTTGCCAGTATGGCTGTCCCTTCCTTCCTGAGCCCGTTCATCCTCACTGGCTACATTTTGCTGGTTTCCTTGGGCTCCCTGTGGCTCTTGTGAGCCGTGTTTCTGCACCAGTCATTCCCAGAGGGTACCTTTCCCTCCTCTCTACTCAGCCCTCAGAAGTGGACACCAGAGGTTGAACAGGACTTCGGGACAGAGGGACTTTGGGGAAGGGTCCTAGACCCACTGTGGGTTTGTTCCCCAGTTGTTCAATGAAGATGCTCTTGAACCTTTTGAGCCATCTGAAGTTACCACATTCCTGACTTTGACCAAAGCCCTTTAGAACGCTCTCCTCATAAAACCTGACTGTTTCCCAAACTGAGTGTTCTCTGATAGCCTTACTCTGTGTCTGTCATAGGCGTGTTGTATGATCTCGGGAGCTTTCTCCCTTGTTTCCCTTGTAGGTTCCTCTTTTCATATAAAGCAAAGCAAAACAAAACAAAACAAAACAAAAAACTTTCATGTGTATGTATGTGCACGTGAGTGTAGGTGCCTGTGGAGGTGAGAGTGTCAAATTTCCCGTTGATACAAGTTGGTTGGAGTTACACGTGGTTGCGGTCCTCCCCATATGGCTATAGGGACTCAAACAAGTCCTTTACAAGAGCAGTACACGTTCTTAACTGTATTGTGTTGTTGTTGTTGTTTTGGTTTGTTGGGTTTTGGGTTTTGAAACAGGGTTTTTCTGTATAACAGCCCTAGCTGTCCTAGAACTCACTCTGTAGACCAGGCTGGCCTCAAACTCACAGAGATCCACCTGCCTCTGCCTCCCGAGTGCTGGGGTTAAAAGCATGCACCACCACCGCCTGGCTACATTCTTGACTGTAGACGGTGGTGGAGATAGCATGGACGCTTAGGAACTAGCTGAGGTGAAGCAAAGTGACCCAGAGAAAGGGGCCTGCAAGTTTGAGGCAAGACACCAGTCAGGAGTCACGCTCTGCTTGCGCGCCATTTGGCAGGAGCGCTCCAACGAATGGCGTCCAGGGGGCGCCACGCAGGCTGGGCACCGAAGCGCCCGATGGGGGGCGCCATTGTGGAGGAACCTAGCGGCGCAATGGAGCCCTGGTGCTGGGCTGGGGCCCGTGGGCAGAGTTCTCAGGGTCCCCGTGGGCCCGGAGCCTCTCGCACCCGCACCCGTGCCCTTCTTCTGCTGTTGCTGCTGCTGCTGCTGCTGCTCCTGCCTCGGCGCCCCGCAGGTGAGCCCCCTCCGCTCCCCGGCGCCCTCCCCAGCGCGCCAACACCCCGGGCCGCCTCTGACCCGCTGTGACCTTCCGCAGGCTGCTTGGCCGCAGGTGCATCCCCCGGAGCGCTGCCCACATCAGTCCCGAGTGGCCCTGGAGTCTCCTGTGGCCCCGGAGCCACCTGTCCCTCAGGCAGGCTTCGCCTTCCCCGTCAAGTCGTCGCTTCAACGACCACTGCTCTAACGACACAGTCGTCTGCGGCGACACAGTCATCTGCGGCGACACAGTCGTCAGCGGCGACACAGTTGGCTGCGGCGACACAGTCAGCGACCAAAGGGGTTGCCACCAAACCCAGCAACCTCCTCTGTGAGTTCGGCTTTGGGATCTCGGAGGTTGAAGGGTCAAGGGATCAAGTGCCCAGAGGAGAGTAGAAGGAAGGAAAAGTCCCTATGCAAATGTTTACTGAGCACAGAAGGTTGGGTCAGGCCTGGTCCTGCCTTGGGGGCCCTGTGCTTACAGGCCTTCCATAACGGTGAGGTAAATAGGGGACAAGGAAAGTTAAAGTAGGTGAGAAGACTGGTGAGTTGAAGTGGTGGTGTTGAGGTGCCCAGAGTTAGCCACTAGCCAGTCGCCTCTCTGGCAGCCTCAGGCCTTCCTTTGACCTGGTCTGCCCCCTCTCGGTTCCCAGCCCAGAGCCCACAACACAACTCCAAGAAGGCCGTGTGAGACTTCTTGTGGGGTCTGCAAGGCCCACCTGGTATTTTAATTTCCTTGCTGTTGGTGTGGTAAAGCAACTTGGTGGAGCAGGCAGGAACTTTATTTTGCTTATACTTCCAGGTCATAGTTCTTCACTGAGGAAAGCCAGGGCCAGAACCTAAAGCAGAAACTAGGAAGGAAGGCTGCTTGCTGGCTCCCTCTCGCATAGGATCATGCTTAGCTAGATTTCTTATGTAGCCCAGGAGCCCCTGCCTGGGGATGGTGCCACTCCATACCACACTACACACACACACACACACACACACACACACACACACACACACAGAGCTGTACCATCTATCATCAGTTAGTAATCGATAGCCCCACACCGAACTGCTCACAGGCCGATCTGATTTAGACAGTTCATCAGTGCAGGCTTTTCCTTCGGGTGGCTCTATGCAGTGTCAACTTGACCACTAACCCTAACCAGTGCTCCAGCATGCTTTCACGTAAGCAGGGAGCTGTAGCTACGCCCCATGAAGAAAATGGTTACTAACCTGGGATTCAGTGCAGTCACTTCAACTGCCTCAAAAAGTCTAGCAGGGGACATGAAGGTACCGTGCGTGGTACGTGCTGACAGGCTGCTGGCTGAGCGTCGTTTGAAAATGCTCTGATGGGCTGGGGAGATGATGCAGCGGGTGAGAGTTCTTGCTGCATGAGCACACGTGAGAACCTGGATTAAAACCACGGAACCTACGCAAACAGCTGAGTGGGGATGGTCCCCTGCTCCTGCAACCCCAGCCCTTTGGCGGTTAGGGGTGGCAAACAGAAAACCCTAGTCCCTGCCTAAGGAGCCTGCCAGGGTAGCTTCAGGCTGAGCGAGAGACCCTGTATCTAGAGAATAACGTAGACAGTGATGAGGACACTCGAACTCCTCACACGAGTGTGTGTCTCCACCGATCCACACAAAAATTTGATAACGTACAACACAGGTGTACCATTTACCAGACCCTGAGTTACATTCCCAGTACTACAAATGATTAAATAAATATATAAACAAATATGTAAATATGCTAGCTGTAACCTATTTACTTGGTTTCACAATCCACCGATTTATTAAGAAAACACTTGAGTGGAAGCCAGATATGGGCATCTTCAATTTCCTTTGTTTTATTTTTATGCATGTAGTGTTTTGCCTGCATGTTATGTGCCCGATGCCCCTGGAGGCCAGAAGAGAACACCAGATCCTCTCCACCCCCCATCACACACATACCAGAGCTACAAATGGTTGTGGGCCACATGTGCATGCTGGGAACCCAATTCCTATCTTCTGGAAGAGCAGTCAGTGCTTTTTTTTTTTTTTTTCTTTCGGATTATTAGAAACAGGGTCTCTGTAGCTTTGGCTATCTTGGAACTTACTCTGTAGACCAATCTGCCCTCAAACTCACACAGATCCTCTGCCTCCCGAGTGCTGGGATTCAAGGCATGCACCACCACCCCCTGGCGCAGCCAGTGCCCTTAACAGCTGAGCCATCTCTCTAAACCCCATCTTCAATTTTAAAAGTCTTCCTGGAGCAGTTGACACTCCCATCTTCAGGAGGGTGCCTCATGGCCTAGTATCCTCACCAGCATTTGATATTCAGATACTTAGCTTTTGTTAGATGGGCGTGTGATATAGCTTAGGGCTGAATCTTCCCTAGTCCCAAAGAGAACAAGCTTCTGTGACTTGTGCCAATTTGCTCTCCCCTTTGGGATGTCCCTGCTCCCTCACACAGTCTGCCTTACTGTTGGGTCATCCATCTTTATCTCCATGAATCCCAGGAGGGGACTCCCAGAGACGGGGCAGGGTCCACACTGGCTCACGTAGGGGGATCAATCTGCAGCCCGAGCTGTAACAACAAGGAGATAGGTATCTGGGTAGTGTCGTGGCTGCTCTAAAGCTGGAGATGTCCCTGGGTGGATGCTATGGTTCCATAGTGACAGGCAGAGAAGGGTGGGTAGCTTCAGGTGAGTGGCTGGAGAGGCTGGAGGGAGGGGAGGACAGGGACAGAGCCACAAGATGTGGCCAGGTGGGAGTCACAGGATGTGGCCAGGTGAGCTTACTGCTTCATGAAGCTCCTTTCTCCCTCCAGTCTGTGGCTCCTCCCATGAGTCAGACCCGACCCTCAGGGACCCAGAAGCCATGACTCGGCGGTGGCCATGGATGGTCAGTGTGCAGGCTAATGGCACCCACGTCTGTGCCGGCACCCTTATTGCTTCCCAGTGGGTGCTGACCGTGGCCCACTGCTTGACCCAGTGAGTTGGGGCCCAGGTGGGTGGGTGGAAAGGCCTCTGGAATGCTGGAGACTCAGGTGCTCTTCTAGGTGACCCATCAAGTAGCACTTGGGTCCTGTGTGGAGCCTCCAATGCCAGCCCTGGTCTTATCCTCACTGAGCAAGGGAAGGTTGAGTCTCACAGATTCCTTCCTGGGACTTGGCTTTTGGCACGTACTCACCCTTTGCCCCTTTACCTACCCTTCAGTCCTGTGCAGTTATCCTCAGGTAAGGAGGCTCAGAGGGCGGGCCTTTCATTCTACCCTCTTTGCTCCCAGTCCCTCCCACTTACCTCCTGTCAATCAATAGTTTCTGGTTTTTCTCTGAGAGAGGCCCTGACTTAGAACCTCTCAGAGTGATTAGGAACAAGAAGACAGACATAAATTGTGTGGAGATAAGAGGGTGGGTATGCCCATGTTCCAGGGCCTGGGAACTCCCGAGAGTAGCGTCTGATGTTCCCCTTGGGACTGACCAGTGAAGACAGGGTCCAGGTTGGCGTAAGGATCAACACAGTGACTTCAAGAGGATCCCAGGGAAGGAGGCTGGAGATATAGGCCATGGTCATTACACAGGGAAAAACCCCTGGAGTTCCACTAGCAGAAATGGAGCCCACATCCCAGCTGTACCACTTTCTAAGTGTGCATCCCTGAGCAGGCACGGCACTGCTTTGAATCTCCATTTCCCTCCTCCACAAGATGAAGAGGACCTTATAATGTGTGCAGGGGGCCCTGAAGCCCAGGGTGGCCTGCCTGGATTGGCTTAGAGGGCCACAGTGGTGTAGAGGGCAGGACGGGGGGACTACGGCAGGAGCCTACAGCTGATGGAAGGCACACCCCCTCTGTTCCCACCCCCTCCTTGTTCCTATAGGCAGCATGTTAAGTATACAGTGAGGGTGGGGAGCCCGTGGATTAACCGGACGACAACAACCAGTGTCGATGTGCCAGTACGTCAGATCATCGTCAACAGCGACTACCAAGCCAGGCGGCACTGGTCCTGGGTCGGCCGGACCAATAACATCGGCCTCCTCAAGCTCCAGTGGGGGGTCAAGTACAACAAATATGTGTGGCCCATCTGCATGCCTGGCCTGGAATATGTAGTGGAGGACAATTCTGTCTGCACTGTGACAGGCTGGGGATATCCCAAGGTTAATGGTGAGTCATAGCCCCACCCTCCAGCCCAGGGTGCATGGTGGGAGGAAGGACTTGGGTGTGGCTGGGGTGCCCCATGGATGGACATCTCTGGAGTACCTTCTTTAAGGAGCTTGCTGAGCCAGGAACCTTTTGTTGGTTTCTCATTTCTGAAGTCTCCTCCCCCTTTGAGGGTCTTGTCCGTGAATTTAACATAGCCATTATTGCCCTTGAAGTCTCAGGACAGAGCCGGGATATGTAAACAGAACTTTCTTGAAAGCCAGGAGGTCTTGGAACCTCCTGGCACCCCCCACACAACGCTAGGGCACTGGCAAGCACAGTACATGAGAATGGGTTTTCGCAGCTGCAAAAGGCTTCCCAGAATAGAGGCAGCTGTGTCGAGGGATCGTTTTCCTGGTGGGTTCTAGGAATGTCTGCACCCTTCATAAGAGCCAGTGCATAAGGGAGATGCCCATCTCTGTATGCTTGAGGATCCAATTTGCCCTCTAGACAGTCCATGCTGTCACCTCTCTGGGAATGAGCAGAAGTCTTCTGTCTCCCAGAAGCTCAGACACATTTTGGGTGGGATGGATGATGGTGCTGAGGGCTGGGGGTGGGGTGGGGTCTGGAAAACTAAGTGAGGAGGTGGCGCTAGGGCCTGGTTTGAAAAGAAAGGCTTTGGTCCTGAGTGTGCTGGCAGGCACTTGGAAGAGGACCCGCAGAGCCCATCTGTGTGGACGGTCTGTTCCAGCACCTCTGTATGGGGGCATCCTTGGGACCTGCTGGCTGGAGGGAAAAAATACCCCTGACATGGAGACATCTCTATGGCCACTGTGCAAAAGAGACAGAGCTGGTGGCTGTGGTCTACAGCCAGTGGCTAAACCTGAATGGGGACCTGTCCCACAGGCAGGTGGCCCCAGTTCCAGTCCCTCCAGGAGAAGGAAGTCTCCATCTTGAACAGCAGGAAGTGTGAGCAGTTTTACCACAAGTTCTCCAGAATCCCCTCTCTGGTCCGGATCATCACTTCCCAAATGATCTGTGCCTCCGACAACGACAGGGAAAACTTCTGCTACGTGAGGACCTCTGCCCCTGTTCATTTATTCCGAGGGCCAAGGGTTGAGGGGTGCAGGAGGCAGAGCTGAAGGCTGTGGAGAGGGGAGGGAGGGAGGATGGGAGACAAGCAGCGGTGGAGAGGGAGGGAGTGGGGGAGGCTGGAGAGAGCAGGTGAGGGCAGGGGTGTTCGGCTGGAAAGGGGTGAACTGGATGGGATGGAAATGAGAGGGGGCAGGACAGAGATGTGGAGCTAAAGTTGAGGAGTGAGTGTCCTTTGAGAAGGAAATAACGGGTCAGGAACTCTCATCGCTTATGTTCAGACTGGGAGGATACGGAGAGAATCTGTTGGGAGATACCCTGGGCTGGCTCCTCCAGGTATGCCCCTCTCAGGCATAGCTTCCCCTCCCTGACCCTTTTAACTTCCTCCCTCCTTACAGGAGCTAACTGGCGAGCCCTTGGTCTGCTCTTCCGATGGTACATGGTACCTGGTGGGGATGATGAGCTGGGGCCCAGGTTGCAAGAAGAACGAGGCCCCGCCCATCTTTCTGCAGGTCTCCTCCTACCAGTCCTGGATCTGGAACCGCCTTAGCGGGAAGGCCCTGGCCCTTCCAGCTTCCAGGACCTTGCTCCTGGCTTTTCTTCTGCTCCTCAGCCTTCTCGGCACTCTGTGACACTGCCAGACCTCCTTCCCTTCCTGCTGAGTCCTGCTGTGGGTGTGGCAATCAGCAAGGACTAGCAGAAATTAAACACATTTTTTCCCCATGTCTCCTCTTTCTGAGCCGGCTCTAGTGGGAAGCAGGCAGGTGTACACAAAGGTGTGGGTGAGAGACTCTGGCTGCTTATACTGAAAAGTGTAGGCCCCTAAAGGTTTGGGGTGACGACTGCAGAAATTAGACGGGTGTGTGGGGGGCAGCGGGATGATTGGGATGTACTACCCAGGCTAAGGCTGGGGCTGCTGGCACCTCCCTCCCAAGCCCCTAATGGAGAGTGACAGATTCCATTTGATCTTTGGAAGACAGGGTTTCTCTGTGGAGCCTTTGCTGTCCTGGAACTGGCTACATAGACCAGGCTGGTCTCAAACTCAGAGAACCACCTGCCTCTGCCTCCCCAGTGCTGGGATTAAAGGTGTGCACCACCGCGCCTGCTCCCTCCCTGGTCTCGACTGCCTTCTGGTCAGGGGCAGAAACTCTTCAGAATATCGTCCCCGAAGTTCCATAGACTACTTTGACCCTCTAGCCCTGCTGGCAGCCTGGGGGTGCAGGTACAAAAAGGACCTGGCAGAACAGACACACTTCTCCCAGACTGCACCAGCTGCTGCTCTGAGTGACTTTGAGTGACCTCCGCCCCCTGGACATCCACTGCCTTGCCAGACAAAGGGGTTCTGGTCTGTCTGAACTAGTCAGGGTTCTCGACTTCCGTGATCGGAGCCTTCTGTGACCCCTCCACCCCTCAATACTCCTTCCTCATGTCATCCTGGCAGGCTTTTCCTTGTAGGAGGCTGATGTGGGACCATGTTAGGAATGGGACGATTCCCCTGAGTCCAGCACCAGGCTCAAAACATTAGAGACCCATTGAGAGCATGGGGGAGAATGAAGGAGAGCTCAGGTGAGCCTCACCAATTTCCCTCCCCTTCCCCAGTTCACCTGGTGGGGTGGAGTGGCTGCAACTGCTCCCCAGCCTCTGGGCCTTTAAAAAAAAGATTTATTTTTATTTTATGTGCATTGGTGTTTTGCCTGTATCTATGTGTGAGGGTGTTGGATCTCCTGGACTTGGAGTTGCCGACAGTTGTGAGCTGCCATGTGGGTGTTGGGAATTGAACCCCGGTCCTCTGGAAGAGCAGTGCTCTTAACTCTTCAGCTATTTCTCAAGCTCCCCCTTTTATGGTTTCAATCTTGGTCAGGGAGACAACTTGAGGCTTGTCGGAGCGCCCTATTATTATGAATTACTGTGTCACCTTCTACAGGAATCTCCAGGGCTTGGCAAAGCACAGGTCAGGGGCGGAGTTCATTTCAGGTGAAAGTGTTGTATTCTGAGGCTGAGCAGGCACCCAGTTTGATTGACAGATCTCTTCGGGACACCTTTCTAGCAGGGCTTCCCCCCTGGTCTTCCCACAGTCCCCAGCTCAGGTCAGAGCTCCTCGTTTTGACGTTGAAAGCCTCTTGTCCAGAATCAGCCCCTCGAAGCTGTTCGAATAGTCTTTTTGGCAGACACCTCCTTTAGTAGGTGACATGGCAGAAGAGGAACAGCAACGGCTGTGTTCAGCAGGTGGATGGGGAGACCCAGGCTTGCTCGCTCAGTCCCTGGCCTCAGCCCTCTTCAGTTTTCAGACCTCGTGCCAGCCCCTTAGCGGCCCCAGCTCCACACACTGTCACTTTGTTTTCAGAACTTGGTATTTGCCAGGTCAGGAACTCTCCTGATAATGGGGCCACTTTGGCAGCCAGGGTCAGATTCCTGCCAATCTTGGGGCGATTTCCTTGCTATCAGGGCTGCTATCTAGCTGTGTCAGAGAACCTCTCATGTCACAGGTGTCTCCATCAGCCCTCCCTCCATGCTTATGGGTTCACATAGAACTTGTTCGATCCTGCCATGTGAAACCACCAATCCCTGACTCCTCCATAGGTACCTCTGCCCCTGGTGAAAAGGGTGGGACAGAAGCCTGACTGGATGCGGGGGGTAGTTTGAGGCCACTCTATATCTGCAGAAGGACAGTGACCCAAGAGAAGTGGCCAGGTTAATGGCGTGAATGGAACAGAGTCCAGGATGGGCACTCATGAAGTCTTATCCCTATGTCTTTTGGGCTACGAGGTCATGGCCACGGCCTTGGTTTCTCAGACCAGAGCCTCTGTGGTCCATGTCTGAACATGGAGTCCTGGTGCCTGGATCCTGGTCTGAACTTGGACTTCAAGGCCTGCCAGCTCTAGCTGCCACCTCCAGGAGACTCTGCTCATTTCTCTCCTTTCTTCTTCTTTGCCTCATTCTTCTCCTCTTCCTCTACCTTGATAGCCACTGTGTCCACACTGTCCTTCTTCTTTTTCTTCTTATCCTCTGTGGGTGGGGGCAAAGCCACCGTGTGAGACGGGAAGAGGCCCTGAAGCTCTCCTCACCCGCCCTTCCCACCCCTCCCTCTCAGGTATTTTTTATCTGAGGTGCGTGTGTCTGCATGCCTGTTTGTGTCAATGAGTGTGCACGTGTGGGCATGTATATAGAGAACAGAGGTTGATGTTGAGTGTCTTCTTTACTCTCTACCTTATTATTTATTTATTAACTTGAGAAGTCTGGAGCTCACCGATTTGGCAAAACTAACTAGCCAGTCAGTGAGTTCAAGGAAGCTTCTGTCACCATTTCCCCAGCACTGAGATTTACAGGTGCACGATCATGCCTGGTTTTTGTTTTGTTTTGTTGTGGATGTTGGAGATGCAAATCAGGTCCTTGTGCTGGTATGACAAAGATCTTACTGACAGAGCGGCCACCCCAGCCCCTGCGCCCCCTCCTGCGGCCTCCCCAACACCCCCCTCCCAATTTTCCTGCTACAAAATGGGCTCCTTATTTTAGTTGCCTAGCTCTGACTAGTTTCTGCACTCTGGCCTCTTGGGATTGTGCCCAGTCCCTTCTCTGAACCAGCTGCAGGGACAGACAGGGTGATTTAGGATAGTGGGACTGAGGAACTGGCTGGCTGCAGGACTCCTTGCTGGCTACCGTGGGTCTGGAATCTACTTACCTCCGGGGATTTCTGTGAGTTCGTTGAGTGGAGGCACGGTCTCCAGCTTGTCTGTGTACATCTTGGCCGCCTTTCGCTGTAGATACCGGGCCTCAATCTCCTTCCGTGTCCGGGGCACACGGCAGTTGAAGACACAGCACAGCGTGATGACTGTGTGGATGTCAGAGCAGGTTTAGCTAGGGTAGGGTCCCAGCCAGCTAGAGTGGTACCCAACTATTAGGCCTGACTCTGTTTGCTTAGGCGTGTCCCTCATAAGACTCCTGCAAAAGCCCGAGGTGACCTCCTGCGTGAAGCTGACTTTCTGCAGTTACATATGGCCCATGCATGCTCAGTGTAACACTTCACTGTCAACTTCTTAGTAACTTGGACATAAGCCTTGTATTTTCAACTGAACTAGCCCCACAAACTCTATAGCCAATCTCAGTCTGATAGTCCTTCTGGTCACACTGATACTGGAGGAAGGTAAAGTGAAGGTCTTAGGTCTGGCTCAACCTACCCAGTCACCCTGTGCTTCTGACCTAGGACTAGGCCTCTCTGGGTGCTTCTAAGATTCTCTGAGTTTCCTTCTCCAGCCAGTCCTTAGTGTAGTGGCAGAGGTACCTCAAACACCTAAGCATGTGGCTGCATCCTCCCCATTCTCCCCAGCCTCCCCAGCCTCCCTATCATCCCCAGCCTCCCCATCCTCCCTAACTTCCCCATCCTCCCCAGCTTCCCCATCCTCCCCATCCTCCCCAGCATTCCCATCCTCCCCATCCTCCCCAGCATTCCCATCCTCCCCAGCCTCCCCAGAATCCCCAGCATCCTTATCCTCCCCAGAATCCTGGAGGACAAGCCTGGACCCTGGCTGATGAGAAGGCCCAGAACTCTGTCCTGGATATTTACTTCTGAGGATGTGATCTCAGGAGTGTTTTTTCTGGTTAAAGGCAGCTGTGCCCACATCAGTTGGGGCAGAGCATAGAGCTGGCCTGTCTAGTGATGCGCAGGGCAGGGCTGCCAAGACCTGGCTGGCTGGGCCGAGTTTATTTTTCTAAGGCTCCCACAATCTGACCACTGTGGCCCCGGCCCCTGGGGAGGAGGTGGGGCTGGTTCCTATTATAAATAATATGGCCAGACAGAGCTTCCTGGCAGGCTCCTGAGGTGCAGAAGGGCCCAGGCACGACAAGCCAGGTCTATTTTGAGGAAATGGATCATAGCTAGGTAGTCTGGGATCATCTTGCTTAACAAAGTATCTCTTGAGCCAAATATTTTGGTTCCACGTGTCTCATCCAGACTTTCAAGATGGGAGAAGCAATGGAATGGAATGGATGGATGGATGATGGACGGACGGACTGGCGGACAGACGAATGGGAGGGATGGGTCAAAAACCTTCATAGCTGGGAACAGGATTGGGTTCCTGAATGGCATTCAGGAATGCACTGAGAGTGGGTGGGGGCTGCCTGCACTAGAGTCCCAGCATATGGTTCTTGGGGTTAGACCTGAGGCGACAATGGACTTTTAGTACTCTAAGTGCTGTGCTTTGGTCTTTCCCAGACCCCTGTGTGGGCGCCTTGAACTTGCTTGGGTCATCTTTCCCTGGTCATCCCTCTGACACCCTCAGGACCCTTCCTGTTCAGGTTCCACGTGACTGCTGCCGGGGCCCGGGAGCTCAGGACTTCGGATGCTGAACAGGCAGAGTAGGGATCACGGGTTGACATATGCCTGCCCCTTCAATCCTGCCCTACCTTGCCTGACCTGATTATTTTTCTTCAAATAAAATGAAAAGCAAAGGATTTGGGGCTAAGTCCTGAGGCTCAGGAAAGATCTGGGGGTGCAGGAGACCCCCCTGGGGCACTTTCTTCAGCCCCAGTCCCTCTCCTTGAGGGATTTTGGGGAGGGGGCAGTTCTCCACTGATGGCTGCCTAGGTCCCCACAGAGAAGCCGGTTTCCCAACACCACTCCCAGCAGCTGTGGAAGGTAGCCACTGCTGACGTGCTGTCCAGGGACCTTCTGTTCCTGCCTGTTCCCATTCTAGATGAAGTTAGGGGCGGGGAAGTTCTGTGTGACTGATGTCCATGGGCCTCTTCAGTCTGACTGCAAATTTCTGGTGTGGATCCAGGTCTCTCCACTGTTCACCCAGAGTGGAGCCTGGGGGAGGCCTCAGGTTCCTGTTACCCTCAGGGGTATCCCAGAGCAATTTCCCTCACTGTTCTCGGGTTCCTCGGGGCAGTTCCTCCCAACCCTGCCTTTTGATAACAAGGCTGGTCTCCCCCAGGATGCAGGGGTTCTGCCTCACTCTTTCTAGGCCTTAGCTGGAACACAGTCCCCCAGATTTGGCGGGAGGCGGTATTCTCTCTGGAAGACACTTTGGGTGCCAGGAGAAGCATGTGCAAATCAGATGTCATGTTTTGAGAGCCCCTCACACCGGATGGCTTCTCTGTGGCCACCCAGCACTTGGGAAACCTGCCACTAGACCTCAAACGTCACTTTAGCCTCCATGTTGGGTGCACTTTGGTGATATCCCACAGGTACCTGAGACCTGGCATAGAGGCCAGCTTCCTCCTAGCCTCTGCCTATACCACCTCCTCCAGAGACCTTCTCAGGCAGCCTCCCTCTGGTCCACAGCTCAGAAGACCCGTCCTTTCTGAGGGTCTGGGGGCCTTTGTAGGCAGAGTGGGTCTCCCCCCAACCCTCTGTCTTGCACTTGCCTCGTGCCCAGTATTCTCTCCCACCTGGCCTGCCTTTCATGTAACTTTCTGCCCCCCCCCCCCCCCCCCCCCCCGCTCAGTTCACATGGAGAAAGGGCAGGCGGGTGCATGCCAAGGCCCCCCCGCAGCTACATCTTTGCATCCCTAAGAGCCCAGACTGGAAGAGAGGCATGGACCCCCTGCTTTGGAAGGAAGTAGGTGTGAATCATTTCTGGAAAATGGCACTGGAGGAGGTAGGATTCAAGGCCTGGAAGCCACATCTGCTGGGCGTCTGGGGAGCCTCTGGTGGAGGCTGGCCTTGCTGGGGCCCCTGGGTGTGGGCTCTCTGAATTGGCCCAACTGCAAGAAAAGCATCAGGAGGCCAGCCATGAGGGAAAGATGACATGTCCTGGATTCGGTGGAGTCCCCTATAATTAACATAATTGCCATGTGGCTGCTTCCCTGGGTCCAGCAGAAATCTTTGGGTCACCACTGGTCCGTCAGCCCTCCGCAGGGACTTTGTGTGACTGAAGAGGTGCCAGAGACCATGGTGGGCCTCCTGTGGGTGCCTGGCCTACTTGAGCTGCCCGGAACTGCTGTTCTGAACTCAAGGGGTACTGCAGGGGTCAGGGGTGCTAGAGGGGCTGTGATCCTCCTGTGGTGGGGTGGAGGGACCAGGACGTGGCTACTCACTGATAGAAAGCACGAAGAGCGAAAAGATGCCCACCACGTGCCACAGACGCATGTCCCAGAACACCACGGTCTCCTTGGTCAATGGAGGCGGCTTGGGCTTGGGTGGGGCCGTGCTGGGCTGTGGGTCAAGAGAGAAAGCAGTGAGCCAGGCACAGGCCAGCAGGCGGGGATGGGGGTCAGCAAGGACTCAGCCCACACATTTTCGAATCCCCAAAATGTTTCAGACATTCACAACCAACACCCTAGACCTCAGAAAGTTCCAGATTTAGACTAAAAGCAGTGATCAGAGTCCCAGACCGTGGCACCAGGCACTTGGACTAGAAGAGTGGTTGGTGCTTGGTGAAACAAGAATCAGAGGAGCAAGTATGGGCAGCCCGGCCCAGCCAACTCTGATGGGGTCTCAGGACCAAGGCCAAGAGACAGGGCAAAGTAGATTGGCTTTGTTCTCACCTCCCAGTAGAACTCTACTGCTGGGCTACATGGTCTCCTTCTACAGGTGTTCACGCACTGACTCCCTGTCCCACTAAAAGCCAGAACCACCAGCAGGCCAGACCAGCCAGGCTAGGCATAGAAAAATAGTAATGTGGCGCCACCACGTGGCTGAAAATGTAAGTGTGGCTAAGGAGGACAACACACTGCTTTGAGGATCTGCGGGCTCCTCCTGGCTTAGGGACACTATTATGTCTGTGTTTTCTAGAGGACATAGTGGCCCCTCAGGTCTAAGGGAACTTGCCCCAGGGTATTAAAAGATAATATCTTGCCTTGGGTTTCTAGAAAATAGTCTTCTCTGGGGGAATGAGTGGACACGTCTCTGATCTGGGTATTTTGGAGTTGTGACACTCTGAGTGTGTTCGTTTTTATAGATGCTGTGCTGGGTGTTGAAGCCAGGGTTTTGTGTGTGCTAGGCCAACACTCCACCAACTTAGTTTCACCCTCAGCCTGTCCCAGGTGTTTCGAGGGAACATGTCTTTGTCCTGAGTGTCTACGGGATGTGGCTGCGGAATATGAGAGGCTAATTTTGACCAGAGATACGATCTGTCAGCAAGTTTGTCTCTGTCAGCAAGTTTGGCTAAGGAACAGGGAAAGAGGTGGGACCAGGCACTTTCGTAATACATTATCTCCAAATGATCTGTAAGGACAGGCTTTAAGAGTCCCTTGTGGCTTTCTGAGAAAGAAAAGCCACCTGTTACTCAACCTGTCTGCAGTTCCCACACCCCCACTGTGGTTCATAAACATGTGCAGACACTTGCCAGGAGCCAGGTGCTTTCTCATCTAACAACTGCCACCCATACGGCAGGTGGAACTCAGAGGGGATCATTGACCAATGCTAGGCACCCTAGAATCTCTGAGCCATATACTAGTACACAATTCCCAGTTCTTTGCTCCTCACTAAGAGGAACTAAGACGGGGACTCCTTCCTTTGTTCTGGACCTCAGTTTCTCTCTGTGTAATTAGAGTGGTAATGTCAACTGCCTCTGAGAACTCTCCTATCCGATGGCAAAATTGTCAATAACACCCCACTAAATCAGTAACACCCCTTAGTGGATTGGGGGACCCTTGTGCAGGCAGGTAAGTATATGGATGCATGACATGTGCTAGATTGGACACATAAGTGGGCAGAGGGCATATGTGTGGCTGGAGCAATGTGGCTATGCTTAGGTTGATGACTGCAGCATCGGAGCTGGGGGCTTGGCCTTTACCATTCCCTGTCTCCCAGGCCTGGTGTGTTGTTGACTGGCTGTCTAACTGGGAAACCCTGACCAGGCTCTTGGGTGGAGATAACTGGCAACAGCCAGGCATTTTATGGTAACAGCCCTGATAAAGGTAGAAATTCTGAAACTTGGTCCTGCCTTCTTCAGAGGCACAGCCTGGTGGAGAGGGGACGCCGCAGGGCTGGAGAAGTGACGCGGTTCCCAGCCCTGCTGGTGTCACTCCTGCTTCCTCGGAGAGAAAGGCTAGGCCTTGCTTGAGATGTAGGCAGATGGACTCCAAATGTGATTTCCTCTGCCGAGCTGGAAGAAGATGAGCTCCAGGGAGTGGGGAGACTCCTTGCCTCAGAACCACCTTGCCTGTTGCCCCAGCCTTTGCTCTGAGGACAGCTCAGTTTCTGCATAGGGGCCTCAGGGCAGTTGGTGAGAGGCCTTGGTGTGCTCCATGGGGCTCAAGCCAGGGTGGCTTCCCTTACAGGGGACTGAAGCTGACACCTGACTCTAATGGCCTCTTCCACACCCCTGGTCAGTTGCAGAAGGAGCATGCTACACAGGGATACAGGTCTCTATACCATGAGATGTCACCCTCGGCCCCTTCAGTTTAAAGCTATGTCCCCTTAGACCCTCTGAGTGTGACTGGTGCTATATCCCCACCCCTCCCTGTCCCTTAGTAACTGCCTCTCAGGCCTCCATGCTGTCCTGTCACCCAGGCTCCACCCTCAGCTTCTCTTTGGCCCTGGCTCTTGGGCCTTTTGCCTCCAGCTGCTGACTTCTAAGCCTCTTCTGCTACCTTCTACTGAAGAGGTTGCAGGTGGCCCCTGCCCAGCTCCCGGCCAGCTTGCCCCACCCCTCTTCTTCACCTCCTGTCTGGGCTGTCCCCTCCCAGCTCTGTGCCCCTCCTCATTCATCCTCTTCCTTCCAAACAGGAACTGTTCACTGCTCAGAGCTCCCATAATCTCTAGGACCTATGTGCATCTTCCAGTCCCTGGGTCCTGCCGTCGGTAGGGGCCCTGGAGGATTTGTGTAGAGGAAGGACAGTTCCCCCAGCATACCCTAAATCCAGGGTTCAAATATCCCCCAACAGACTAGAAGTCAAGAAAAACTAAGGGCTCAAAGTCCTTCTCCCCATTCCCTAGGAAAACAAAGAGCATATGGCAAGGCTGTTTCCCTCCACACAGCCTTGTGTCCCTGATGTCAGAGACTGGGCTCTGCCATCAGACCAGGGACTCTAAGCGTGAAGGGCAAGGGGTGGTGTCACCCACCCCACCAGGCAAGATGAGGGGATAGAGCCAGCTCCCCGCACCCTCAGCCCCCTGCCTGGACTGTGCCAGCATCCGGCGCCCTCCGTGATGCGGTACCTCACCTCCACCAGCTGCGTGGCAACCCCCGCCAGGCAAGCCCCCAGGGCGGCGCCGCCCAGAGCCCAGAGCCGCCCCGCGCCTCTCTGCCGCCCGGCCATGTTCTCCCGCCGCGCGCGCTCCGATGCAGGTCCTGGGAGCAGAGGGGCTGATGCACGGGGCTGCCAGGTGACTGCCCCTGGCCACCGGCAGGCGCTGACGGTAGTGGTGGCGGCGGCAGAGAGTTCTGGCCGAGGGCGGTTGAGCCCGCATCATTTATTCATCATGGGTGTCAGGTTCCTGGGACGCCACCTGCGCCATCACTGCTGGGGTGAGGGTAGATGTGGGTGGCACCGCCCCCCGCCCTCCAGTCTATCGGACTTTTGGACCTCCCACTCCACTCCAAGGACACTGAGGTAGGGAAAGCCTGGAGGGAGAAAGAGACAGGTTGAGGGTAGGCCCTTGATCAACAAGATCCCACTCCCACCCCAGTCCCTTCCCTCTTGGGCCTCAGTTTCTCCACTTAGAACAAGGGGCGGGGCTGGAATCGACTGATCTTGAAGGCCCTTCCCATTCTGACGTCCTGAGTTTAGGGGGAAAATGGTACCGGACTTGGGAGGGGGCAGAGCGGGCATGTTGCCATGGTGACAGGCACTGAGGGATAGCCTGGCCTTTCTGAACTGGCTTCCTGCCCAGAGGCAGCTCTGGTCACCCTGGACACCAGAGCGGGAGAGGGAGGGGGTATGGATAACCAGGGATAGTATAATGTGAGCTGGCCAGATGTTGGCATTGTGGAAGGATCCAGTAGCTTCGGCTCCACAGGACAACGTCAGCTACCCCGAGAGGGCCATTTTCTGAACCTGCTGACTGTTCTATAGCCTGGGTCTTGACTCTAGCAAGTCTTTGAAGTTGGTGCCCTACACTGTGGGAACATTGATTACTCTACTTGGGGATGGAGTTTCTGAGTAGGCGTGAAGACCTGAGCCCGGGGTGGGAGCCCGAGGGGCAGTGGGGCAGTTGGAGGTTGGAGAAGCCTCTGGCCCACTTCACTCCTCCCTTCTCCTTCCTTCTTCCGGCTGGCCTCTGCCTCCTGAGTGCTAGCAGGAGCAGGACCCAGCGTCTTCCTCTCACCAAGAACAGCAGCGGAGGCCGGTCCAGGCTGTGTAAGGGGTGAGGGGTGGAGGGGACACCTCAGCAAGGCCCTCACAACTGAGTCTCATAGGGTGCTATCCTGGCTGTACCACTGGCAGATAAGGACTGAGCTAGGCCTCAAAGTGGAACAGAAGGCCAGCTGTCCTCCAGGGACTGCCGGTGACAGGCCAGGCAGGCAGGAAAATGGTTGCTGTTTGGAAAAGACTACAGGCTCAGGCGAGGTCTATTAAAGAGAGTCTCAACAGTAAGTAGATGACAAAATCTAGGGGTCACTTCTTCCAAAGCAAGCAAGAAGCAAAAGAAAATCCAAAACCAACACAACAGGATAACCCCTTCCCCTCAGGAATGCTTCTAAAACCAAAGCATTAGCAACAGGTTTCTGCCTCCAACTTTTTCAAGCCTCAGCAGCAGGCCAAGCCACGGAAGGGCCACAGAAAGCTGCTTTGACAGCAGGGGTGGGGTCGGGGTTTGGGGAGGTGGGGATAATCACCCTCAAGGCACATGCTTAGAGAGGCAGGACTGGGTTTTGATTCAGTGAACTGAACTGTGGCATGGTTGCTCTTCTTTGCCTCTATGCTCTGACCTAGGGAACTAGTAACCAGCGGCTATCGTGGGGCTAACGGAGGGTGGGGAGGGGAGGATACTGTGGCTGGTCCATCTTAGCAGCACACAAAGGACTGCCACCTGCTGCTCCAAGTTCATTGTCTGAGAGGTGGAGAGACGGCTCAGTGGTTAAGGGCATTTGTTGCTCTTGCAGAAGACCCATGTTCGATTCCTAGCACCCACATGGTGGCTCACAATCATCAGTAACTCCAGTTCTGGGAGAGTTGATACGCCCTCTTGAACTCGACAAGCCTGTGGTAGACATACAAGCAAAACATTCACATACATAAAATAAAATTAATTAATTAAAAAATTAAAGTCCATCGTCTTGTTTGTCCACCAAGAAGTAGGGCAAGCCAGCATTATATCTCAGTGGCACAGCAGTTGCCTGGCATACACAAAGCACTGTGTCCAATCACCAGCACTGCAAAAATAAACAAAAATAAAGTAAATGGAGGGAGGGAGGAAAGCAGGCTACATCTCTGCAGGGCCTCTCACTCACGTTTCGATGTAGGGTCTCATTCTGTAGCCCAAGCTGACCTTAGATAGGGTCTTGAACAGAGTTGATCAATCCCTGATCATCTCACAGGCCTCTGAATCCAAGCCTTTTTATTCTGTGCATGCCTCCTAGATTCTTCCTCCCATCACACACACACACACACACACACACACACACACACACACACACACACACTACTGTCATACTGGTTTCAAAACCCAATTAATTGACTTAGAATAACAGGGTATCTCAAAAGTCTTAGTGTGGTAGTTTTAATAACCAAAGAATTATAAAGCTATGAATTGATAAAAAAAAATACCACCTGGTGACTGCCGTGCCCTCACACCCATAATCCAGCACTTGGGAGGCAGAGGCAGGAGGAGCATGCAAGTTTGCGGCCAACCTGGTCCACATAGAAAGACAAAAGAGATAGCATTTGAAAGCTTATTTATGTCTTTCTTTCTTATTTTCCCCCCTAAAGTTGGCAAAAATTGGCAAAAAGGGATAAGTTAGTCCAAATTAACAAAACATAGTTAATATAAGAGAATTTAAATTAAGCTTTCAAATTATATTTCTTGCTTTATTGTTATATAAATATTTGTATTTTATATAAAATATATGCTTAATTTTTATATATTCATATAAAATATATTTCACATATGAATATATTTATATTTATTATTGATTTATTTTTTATATAATATCTGGCATATCTAAAAGCTTAAACACAGCCCTTGGGAAGTGGAGAGAGGATCAGAAGTTCAAGTCCAGCCTGAGACCCATGAGACATGTCTCAAAAAACAATACCACAAAAAGCTTAGGGTACCGTGGCTGGGAGCCCTCCTGCTGGTTACCTAACCTTTAGTCCTTCCATGTAAAATAAGGGACCTGACGAACCATCTCTAAATGCTAGCCTTTATTTGTATTGTCATTGTTGAATGTTATATAATATAGTGTATTGAGTAAGAGCAAAACCATATATCTCTCTTGATCAGTGCCTTATTAGTGTGTTTCCAATTTTCCAATGAAAATGAAACTTACATTCTTTCCAGAATGCTGGCCTTTGCTTTGACTGTCTCCTGTTTTCTTCCTCCTTTCCTTCCTTTCTCTTTTTTTTTTTATTTCTTTGAGACATAGTCTTGCCATGTGACACTGACTGACGTCATACTTGCTGTGTAGACCAGGCTGGCCTCAAACTCCGAGAGATTTACCTTCCTCTGCCTCCAGAGTGCTAGGTTAAAGCATGTGCCACCATGCCCTCCAGCCCTGGTTTATTAGTGTGGGCATGTGTGGGTGGGTGGCGAGAATGCCGAGTGCCACAGCGTGCCTGCGAAGGTCAGAGGTCAATTTTGTGCCGTGGTTTGTCTCTTTGCAGTTTTATATGGGTTCCTGAGACTGAACTCAGGTTGCCAGGCTGTACAGCACTTGCCCTTTCTGGTTAAGCCATCTTGCCAGATCTACCCTGTTCTGTCGTGAGGGAGGAGTCCTAGGGAGAAGCTGTGTCCGGCGGCCTTAGGCCTCCAAAATTGCAACGCCCGACTGGGTCCTCTGCCTCTGATGCAGGACTCTCTCCACTCTCTGACATTGCTGCAGCTTCTTAGAGCCCTCCTCCAACATGTCCCCGTAGCTAGTTGCCCCTCAGCTGGACCCACCAAGGCTGTTTTGGGGAGTTCTGGCTCCCTGGAAAACAGTATCCCCTTCCTATGTGGTGGCATAAG
Organism: Myodes glareolus; assembly: GCF_982192425.1. Classification (NCBI taxonomy): domain Eukaryota; kingdom Metazoa; phylum Chordata; class Mammalia; order Rodentia; family Cricetidae; genus Myodes; species Myodes glareolus. Next base: position 13,397,791 of record NC_142029.1, on the reverse strand, counting down.
TGCTGGCAGGCAGACAATTCCTTGTCCTTCCTGAGCTATTTTTATATCTTATGGGTTTCCTGTGGGGACCCAATCCAGCCTCCAGGGTCTCCGGGCTGGAAGCTTATGGGCAGGGAGCTGAGCAGTGGCCAGGAGACCCCGTGGCCATTTCTCTCCTGGAGTTTGAGACAATGGAACTCAAGGCTTAGCTTTGGAGAAGTTGACGGGGGGAGTGAACGGAAAACCCTCCACCCGCCCAATCACAGAGCCAGGCTAGGATCCAGGCCACCACGGACTCAGCCTGGGGTGGGGGTGGGAGTCAGCAGGCCTGGGCCAGTGACACAGCAGCTGGGGTGTGCTGGGAGCTGGCTGTCCCTGAACTTGCTGGCCCTGGGCCTTGCCCAGAATAGCTCAGGGCTGAGCCCGGACTGGGACAGACTTGTGTGTACATGAACTACTGGAGCTTGTGTACCAAGACACTGGTATGCAGGGGGGGCGTTGCACTCTGCATGCAGCTCTCTGTGTGTCTGTGTGTCAGTCTGTGTCCTTGTAGGTGGATGTACAAGCGTTCATGAATGGGGCTGCTACCAAGGAGCTGTGTGGCAGGGGCCCCACCTTCCCGTAACTGGAGGACCCATATGGCCCAGTTGAGTATGCACACTGGCTCATTTCTCACCTGTGGAACTGCATGTATGTACAGGACGTGTTTATGTCTGTGGGGAGTTGAAACAAGATCCCTGTGATGTCAGGAGGCAGTGGATTTGGCGGGAAGTCCAAGGGGTAGACCCGGATCCCCAGACAAGGACTAACTGGAAGAGATGCTGGCCAGGTCTTGCCACATTTGGCAGAAAACAGGGAGTGATGACACCTGTGAGGCGGTCCAGAGCTCAGTAGCCTTCCAAACACAGGGGCAAATTTGTGACCAGGAAGTCATATCTGGTGAAGAAGACTGGGGCAGCCCTTCCTTTCTTTCTGCCAGGAGCCCAGGCAGTATTGCCTCTCTTCAAACACTTGCACAGATGAGGAAACTGAGGCCAGAGAAGGAAAGGGCTGACTCGGAGGCACCTGGCACAGACCGGTTCTTTCTAGCTCATGGCCTGCTGCCCTGCCTGCTAAAAAATGAGGCAGGCAGAGGGCAGAGGTAAAGAAATAGAGCTCTAGGGGAAATGAGGCTCCCTTGGGGGCACAGGAGAGGGTGCGGAAGGCAAAACTCGGGGTGAGGGACTGGAGAGATGGCTGCTGTCCCAGAGTCCTGAATTCAATTCCCAGCACCCACACGTGGCTCACAACCATCTACAGTGGGATCTGATGCCCTCTTCTGGCATGAAGTCGTGCCTGTAGATAGAGCGCTCATACATAAAACAAATAAAAAATTATATAAAAAAATGAAAGACAGAAAGTACAGTAAGTACTTGCTTGCAGGATTACAGGAATGAGGACCTGAGTTTCATCCCCAAAACCCATGTGAAAAAGCCACATGTGGTGAACATTTGTAATCCTGTCACCAGGACAGCAGAGACAGACACAGCCCCGGTACTCACTGGCCAGTCAATCTAGCCAATGCGGTAGGTCAAGGCCAATGAGAGATTGTCTCAAAAATAAAAGGGACATCACCGGAGGAAATACAGCCACATGTGCACACACATCCACATATGTGCATCTGCATATGTACATATACATCTTATACACACACATACACACACACACACACACAAAGAGAAACCTGTAATGTATTTACCTTTTTAAAAGTATTTCAAAGAAAAAAAAAGCAAAGGCTGGAAAGAGGGAGAGAGGTCTTGCCCAGATGGGGAGGGAAGAAGAGGTTGGGGAGGGTTTTTGAGGTGGAGACCCAAGAGCAGAGCAGTGTGGAAGGGGGGGGGGGAGAGATGAGAGTGTCACCTGTGGTAGGGGTCCAGGGCAACAAACTCTGAGTGAGCCTGGCACTGTAGGGCAGCTTGGCAGAACTTAAGCTCTCACCAAAAAACAACCAAAGGGAGTCAGGGCTGCTAAAGTTGGCAGGCCCCTTCCTGGAGTAGTTGTCTCTTCTTGGACGCCCCTCCACTTCCCGGCAAGATGGATGGAGGCCGTCCAAGACTTGGGTTGGGGGCAGGTGGGCCATCCTTACTCTCTTTCACAGCTGTTTCTTTCCCAGGCTTCTTCCCTCTGTGCTCAGACTTGGAAGGGTTAGAACCAACTCAGCCAGGCTAATCAGCCCCTGGAGGCCAGGTGCCCCTGCAGGTGCCGGGGTGACTCACTTGCCGGCCAAAAAGGGAGCCCGGCAGCCAGACAGCAGCCCTCTTTGTTACAGGTTTAGACCATGATCCCTTCTCCTTTCAAGAGTTTGGTCTGGAACTGCGCCGCTTTTTCCAAGGTCGAAGGCTTTGGCACAGAAAACTGGCCAGCTTCAGGCTGTACCCGGAATGGATGCAGGGGGCCTCCCTCAAGGTCACACACAGCAGTAGCTGTTACCGAAGGACGCCCACTCAGTGGCTGCGGGTCATCATGGCCAATTGGTCTAAGCAACAAGTTTCCCGAATATATCAAGGTCTCCTTCGCGGGGGGGTGTGTGGGTGAGGATAGGAGCTCGGTGGCCCAAAAGGGGTCGGCAAGGTCCCAAGGCTGCAGCCCGGTCAGAATCGGTGGGCAAGAAAATCGGGTGGCCTCAGAGACCACCCGCCGATCTCGGATCTGATCTGGGAAGGGAAGGTAAGAGGCGACTGACAGCCAGGGTGCGATCCTGAGGTGCACGCCGGCCGGAGCAGAACTTTCCCAGTCCTCCGGTGGCAGAAGAGGCGTCTGAAGAGTGTTACTGGCGCGGGGACTATCTGAGGCCGCGCCCCGCCTCCTCGGAGGCGCCCCCGTGTGAGCAACACCCCGGGGCGGGGCGCGGAGAGGGAGGGCGGCGGGGCAAGGAGCTGCGCAGCCACACTATCACCGCGGCGCGTGGCGCAGGTAAGGGCGCGCTTCGGTGGGCGGGGTCCGCTGCCCCAAGAGCTCGGCAGCGGGTGGGGGCTCTCGCCTGCTCCCGCTGCCGTGGTCACGATCCCTCCATCTTCGGTCTCGGCGGAGATCTTAGCTTCCTCCTCCCTGTCCCTCGGCCACCCGGCTCCGGTTTGAACTCAGCGCGGGGTCCAAACCCCTGCTGCAGTGAGGAGCGCTAGCCGGGACCGGTGTGCCAGTGTATCACCCAGAGGGAGGGGCTGCCACGAGGAGGTGACCTGGCTGGTCAGGGCGGAAGGGCTGACAGAGAAGCCGAGAAGGTGGTGTTGTTTGCCAGGGAGGAGCGTTAGACAAATGCCTAAAGGTTGGAGCAGAGTAGTTTGGGCAACTCCCGGGACTGAGAGGAAGGGGAAGCTGGGACGGACACTACTGCAGAGACTGGGAGGTGTCTAGGGCCAGAATCTTGGACCCTCAGAGAGGCAGAGGCTGGGGCTGGAACCTGGAGGGGCAGGTGCGACTGTTCTGCGCACTTGCGTCCCTGGGGGCAGACACTCTACACAGCCCACTGGGTATGTAGGTTGATTAATGGGCCTCCAGCGCGGTCTAAGAAAAGGCCTCCCAGCAAAAATAAGGTCCGTGCCAGTCCAGACCAGGAAATACCAGAGTGAGTGCCATGCTAGGGTGCGGCTGAGGGGCCTAAAGGGTCAGGGCTGGATGAGGGCGGAGAAGGCCCCAGTGACCCTGCTCAGGGGAAGTCTGGTGTGGACAGAGGCCAGGAATGCAGAGAAAAGGAAGCAGGTCAGACTACTGTTCAGATGGCCACAGGACAATAGCTGACTCACCTGTGCACGACCCAACTTACTTGCCTGGCCTCACCCTGTCTGTGAACATCCAGTCTACCTGTGAGACAGGAGGCTGGGCCCTCAGGAATGCACTGTGTACCTACCTCAGTGAGTCACCCAGCATCTCTGAACCACTTCATTCTGGTGAGCCTGTTAGGGCCCAGAGTTAGAGGCTGGGGTCCGAGCTCTGCACTTGCTCTCCTGGACTGTTTATGCCTCAATTTCTCCCTTCACACAGCCTGCCACTAAGGAACCCAGAGTTGGCAAGAGGGAGACTCTAAGGAGGCCATGTCCTTGACTAGAGGGTAATGGGATGGGTGGTGGGCCCAGGATTAGCAGGGAGTGCTCTGTTACTCCACACCGCCACTTCCCTGCTCACTCAACTCTCAAACACTCCCAGCCCAGAGACTTCTGCATCGGACTCCCAGGCCCAAGTGCAGTCTTCCGAGACCCACTTCACCATCTCTGCTTAATTTCTACCCTTTCCTCTGGGTGATGAGATTTCCTAGGGGTGGAAATTCTTCCGGGACCACAGACCTGGAAAGCCCTGTGGAGTTAGTCAGTATTAACCTGGGTCCGTAGGATCCGCTCAGGTCTAGTCTATGCTTTAGGATGTTTGGGATTGTGGAGCTTAATGCCCAGGTTCTATGCCAAAAGACGCTTCTCTCTACAGTTTGTTCTTTTGAGGGGCAACCATGGTAGTCTGAAGTGTTTGGATCTAGTTAGATCTCCATTTCAGAAAGGACCAGGGGCAAGGATACGCTGTGACATAACAGACCCAGATGCTCACTTGTGGTGAAGCAGGCGAGGTTGTGGGCTGGGTACCAGGGTAGTTCAAGGTTGCAGTGATAGACTTTAGTCTGTCAATTTCTGGAAGCATGGTTGAGGGCCAGGGAGGTCTGGGCCATGTGACGCACCGTAACCCCTCAGCTGGGCTCTCCTGGTCAGTGGGAACTGACCCAGAGGCTCCCTTATCTGTCCCCCTCGTCTTCCACTTGTGTGCAGGGGACTCCGATAACGGTCAACAAAGATGGGTGCAACTGGGTGTCCCATGGTTTCCTTTTCCTGACTCTCCTTCCCACAGCCTCACCCTCCCCACCCTGCCCCAGCAGGAAAGGTGGGGCGGGAATGCTTTGGCCCAGGATCAGGGCCAGAGTCCTGAGGTTCCTGCCCTCCTCTCTTCTGGAGCCAATTCTCTGGGAGTCCTGGGTTCTGCCAGAGATTTGTGGTGCCCCTGTAGCATCTTTGGGGTGGATTCAGGAAGACTGATCCCCCTCCCATTTACTGGGATCTGCCCGATATCCCCTGCCCATCCTCAACTGTCCTGACGACATCTCTTGCCTTACCCAGGTCTGCTAATCTAAGTGTTTCAGAGTGTAAGGACTAGGCAGAGTGAAGACACTAACTCCACCCTGAGGCATCTGTCAGATCAGGCCATTTGGACAGATGATCATCCTTGCCAACTGAGGTCAGCAGCGGTTACTGGGAGAGGCTTTGCCTGGGTCCAGGGCCACAGAGAGCCCCGCTACGGAGGGGGGTGGGTCAAGCTTCCTCACTACCCTTGCCTCATGTCAGGATGCTGCATTGCTGCTTGCTTAGAAGATCCCTCACTTAGAGCAAAACCGTTCAAGGCTCCAACTGACCTGCCAGCCCACCCCAGTGACCCTGTTCCTGGGTGGTACCCATCCAGCAGGCTCAGTCTGGTTGGGGGAGGTAGACATACAGGGTCTGGGTTCCTGCCCACGCTGAGCTTGTTCATTGCCTGGCTCTATCTGCTACCTATCATCAGGTTTGACCTGCTGAGTCTGACGTTTGGTCTGTGGTTACCTTGCTCTGAAGCCTTCCATGTCTTCAAAGTTGATTGAGGCCAATTCATGCTTGTCTTCTGGCCAATGAAGGTGGGCCATCCTCACAGGCTGGACTGACACTCCAATGAGCGTTGCTTTTATTTCTCCCCACTACTATGCTGTCCTCTTCTTCCCCTCTTTCCTCTTCTCTCTTCCTCTTTCTCTCTCCTCCTTTATGATAAGGTCCCAGGCTACCCTCAAATTTACAGCAAGATCCTGCTGCCTCAGCCTCCCCTCCGCTGGGTCCTCAGGAGGTTGCCACCAGGCTACGCTGCTCATCTTTGTTGCTCCATTGTGGCTTCAGCAGGAAGCCTCCAGAGGCTCTTGCCTTAGGTTCTTCCTGGCTTACTCAGCTCTGTCTAGTGACAAGGAGCCTGGGCCTGGTCATCATGATATTGTTGAACTCTTCTGATAGCATGTGTGTCCCTGTCCCCGATGACTGCGCAGTCCCCAAGTGGTAACTTTCAGTGGAAAGGTGGCTAGGGCAAAGAATGACTAGGTAGTCATCTCCCTAGGTGCGTGGACCCATGGCAGTGTTTGAGCAGGCCAAACTGAGCTGAAGGAGACATGCTCTTGGGTGGGAAGGGATGCTTCCTTGGTAGTTTGCAGCTCTCCTCTTCCAGGGCCCCATCAAGGAGCAGGACAGAGGTCAGTGGCCAGAAGAGATCTCTTTGAGAGAAGCAGGACTAAGAGAGTCTGATGTGATGGTTAGGGGACTTGCTTCTGGGAACTAGGGAGGATATTTGTGAGCCTGTCTTGTGTCTTGTGTCCTGTGTTCTTCCTCTCCAATAGGCCCCGTGCCTCACACCCTGGCTATGTGTAGTTCTGAGGAGGCAGACCTGCTTCGGCTGGAGGAGTTCTTCTCAACTACCCTTGCCCGCACCAATAGTCTCATTCTCCAGCCGCTCTTAGCTGGTGAGTCAGGCCCTCGGTGGGGAACGGAGGGGACACAGGAGTGGCCTCCAGGGATTAGAGTTCTGCCTTGTTAGACATCCTGAGGCAGCTTTCTCAGCCTCACGTGGGAGTGGTGGCACTTGATAGTGCCATCTCTTGATGGAGCTGAGTACTTGGTCACAGGGAACTGGTGGTTCCCTTCCCAAATGGCCTCTGAAGACCACAGGCCTAGCTATACCGATTGCCTCAATTCTTGCTTCCACTCAGGGCTCCTGGTGGTGCTTTGGGAAGGCCTGACTAGAAGGCAGAACACACAAGGCTTTCACTGGGGGTGGGGGGAGATTGTCTCTCTTGTCACATGACCTTGGGCCGGTGCCTTCCTCTCACTTATGTAAGGTAGCTGGGGACCGACCCTGAAGATTCCACAGTTTGCTTCTGGGTCTAGAGAGAAGAGGCAGAGATTCGGGGAGCTTGGAGATTTGGCTCCCCCAAAATAATTAGAATTGTCCTGTTAAGCAGGAGGCATATGTACAACTAGGCTTACTCTAGAGTTGAGCCCTTTACCCCAGCATGCCCTGCCCCTGAGGAGCCCTAGGCCCTAGAGTCTGGGGGTGTTGGTACTGTCTTGAGCACCCCAGGGCTACAGGACCTCTCCTCAATGCCCGCTCAAACAGGGTGTGCTTTCCACAGACCCCGAACCCTCAGACCCCTGTGGCAGAGAGTGCCTTCGACTTCTGCAGCAGCTGCACGAAAGTACCCAGCGGTTATGGGAGGTGACGGAACAAAGCCTGCTTTCTCTGCGGCAGAGGCTGGACCACCCGTCCTCCATGAGTCTGGAGGCCCTGCTGTTGCTGAACAACGCTGACTATGTCCAACAGGCCCACATGGAGTAAGACCCCCTGGGGCAGTCTGTTGCTTGGCCACAGTGCCAAAGTATCACCTCTGCTACTTGGTCCTAAGGGTCACCGTCACCTGGCGTGGGGTTCCTGGGTCGGGTGTTGGCTTGGCAGCAGGGTCTGAGCTGGATCAGGCCTATAAGATACAACTGTTGAGCTAGGGCTTGAAGGTGTCAAGGAATTGCCTGGGCCATAGGGTTCTGTGGGTGGGATCTGGGACCTCAAAAGGGCAGGGGCTGAGTGTGTTGGGAGCTGGGCTTTCAAGGTGATCCTGGGTTGCCCATAGGTACATCAAATCCTATACTGACTGTGTGGTGATGCAGGCCTTTCAGAAGGTTTCAGAGAAGAGGAGGTGAGGCTGGGGCTGCCGTGGTAGCTCCCTATGTGTGTGTGGGTGTCTAGATGAGGGGGATTTTAGGAAGCCCACCCCAAAGGAGCAGGTGTCATGTCCACCTGCCCCTCGGGTGTCTACAGTCAGTGTTCCTGTCTCCTCTGAGGTGTGGCTGCAACACCGTCAGAAAGAGAGCTCCAAGTTTTGCAGGACTAATGGGGTACAGGGCTGGGGTCCTGGGTCTGGGAGCCCGGAGCGTGGTTAGAACGGGATGGTATAGGTCGGTGCGGGCCTGGAAGGGGTGGGGGTCGTATGTGACCCTCCCTACATGCAGGAAGTACTGGAAAAGCCAGCGGAAGACCCTGCAGCAGCTGCTGTCCTGGGCCAGCTCCGAGGGCTCGGTGGGCACCATGCTGTGCCAGGCCCTCAGACAGCCACTCACTCAGCACGTGCAGAAATACGCTCACCTCTTAAAGGCCCTCAGGAGCACCCTTGACGAGGTTGGTAGGATGGGTGTGTGGAGGAGGAGCTGGAGGAGAGAAGAAGCCTGGCTCAGGGGAGCAGGTTAAACAGTAGGGAGGGGCCCCAAGAGAACATAGCCTTGCCCAGTGGAGGGTTCTGGGGGGGCATGCATCGGCCCTGTGGAATCTCGGGCACATGCCTCTTCCTTGATGGGGGCAATTGACACTCAAAGGGCAGACATAGACTTTCTACTGGGTGTGAGGACATAGGACCCAAGGCCATGTTATCGATGTCCCTGAAATGTCCCTGTCCCCAAAAGAGTCGTCAGGGAGAAAAAGTGAGCTGTGGTTTAAACGTAGGCCAGGCTGGGGCCCTCATGGCCCCCACGGGGATGAGGGCTGCTTCCAGACCCTCAGAGCCTCCCCACCTGTCTTGTCCCCTCCACAGCACCACCCAGCCCAGGAGCGGGTGATGGAGGCAGTCACTCTGTTTGAGAACCTGCAGTCCTTCATGAGTCAGGCCTTGGACCAAGCTGTGACCACACAGGCCCTGTGGCACAGTCTCAGCAGCCGCATGAGGGTGAGTCTGGGGCTTTGGGACAGCCAAGGAAGGGGGTTTCACATTGGATATGAGGCTGTACTGGGTGACTTGAGCAGCTCCCGCCTCAGTTTCCCCATCTGGAAGGAAGACTGTTGGGAGGAACTCCTACACAGCTGTTGCTGGCTCAGGCAGGTTGGCACACAGCCTTACTCTGCCCTTTGTCTACAACACCTTCTGTTGTTTAACAAATGTAAATCTGAAAATTCCCTGAAGGTGCAAAGTCTATGCAAAACTTGGTTGGGAAAATCTCAGTATTCCTTATCAAGAATTTGCATTTGTTATGGTCCCTTTGGAAGCTTAATTAAGTTGTTTTGGGACATGGAAATCAACTGGCTAAGGTGTAAATTGGAAAACAATAGAGAAGCCCTTGGCTAAGGGAAGGCTGCCAGGCAGTCTCAGTCCCTAGAGGCTGAGTCCTCCTGCAGTTGGAAAGGCTGTTTCCTTCTTAAGGTTCTTCTTCCACCTTGAACCCACACCCAGTCAACAATAGAAGACATAACAGGCTTGGACCAGGAGTAGGGAGGACCAGAATAACCATGGGAGACAGCGGGGGATAGTATACTGGTTATGAGGGTAACAGGAGCCCCCTGGCTGTGGCAGGGATGCAGTATGGAGACACCCAGGAAAGCCCCAGAGAGAGAAGCTGTGCTGTCCTTCTGAGCTAGCCCAGGAATGACCCCCCCCCATCTTGGAGTGTGTGTGTGTGTGTGTGTGTGTGAGAGAGAGAGAGAGAGAGAGAGAGAGAGAAAGAGAGAGAGAGAGAGAGAGAGAGAGAGAGAGACCTGGGGGCTACCCCAGGCCTGCTGGGATGGTCTCTGGGAGGTGTCTGGGGCGCAAGAGGGACCTGCAGGGCTGCCATCAGCCTCCAGTGTAGACACCTAACTCTTGCCTCTCCCTTCGTCCCACTAGGATGTGCTGTGTACCCCTGCCCACCGACTCCTGCAGGACAGCCAGGACATCCCTGTGGTGGTCACCCCACTACGGGCTGAGCGCGTGCTGCTCTTTGATGATGCCCTTGTTCTGCTACAGGTTAGGAGGATTATCGTGAGGTGGGGCTCTGGGATCAGGCGAGAAACTGAACAGGCCACAGACTTAGAGATGGGGCGGGGGCAGGGAAGGGGGGAGAGTAGGAAGGGAGAGTGGTGGCTGAAAGGTCAAGGCTTGCAAGTCAAGCAGAAGACTGAAAGGTTTGTCCCACATCCAGTGACTCTGACCAAACTCACCTGGAACTTGTGCTCATACACTGTCTCCCCTGGCTCAGCATGGTGGCCTGGTTTGATGTGTGCATCCTCCTCTGATTGTGCCTGTGCCCTCTGATTGTGTCTGTGCCTCCTCTGATTGTGCCTGTGCCCTCTGATTGTGTCTGTGCCTCCTCTGATTGTGCCTGTGCCTCCTCTGATTGTGTCTGTGCCTCCTCTGATAGTGTCTGTGCCTCCTCTGATTGTGCCTGTGCCTCCTCTGATTGTGCCTGTGCCTCCTCTGATTGTGCCTGTGCCTCCTCTGATTGTGCCTGTGCCTCCTCTGATTGTGCCTGTGCCTCCTCTGATTGTGTCTGTGCCTCCTCTGATTGTGCCTGTGCCTCCTCTGATTGTGCCTGTGCCTCCTCTGATTGTGCCTGTGCCTCCTCTGATTGTGCCTGTGCCCTCTGATTGTGTCTGTGCCTCCTCTGATTGTGCCTGTGCCTCCACTGATTGTGCCTGTGCCTCCTCTGATTGTGTCTGTGCCTCCTCTGATTGTGTCTGTGCCTCCTCTGATTGTGCCTGTGCCCTCTGATTGTGTCTGTGCCTCCTCTGATTGTGCCTGTGCCCTCTGATTGTGTCTGTGCCTCCTCTGATTGTGCCTGTGCCTCCTCTGATTGTGTCTGTGCCTCCTCTGATAGTGTCTGTGCCTCCTCTGATTGTGCCTGTGCCTCCTCTGATTGTGCCTGTGCCTCCTCTGATTGTGCCTGTGCCCTCTGATTGTGTCTGTGCCTCCTCTGATTGTGCCTGTGCCTCCTCTGATTGTGCCTGTGCCTCCTCTGATTGTGCCTGTGCCTCCTCTGATTGTGCCTGTGCCCTCTGATTGTGTCTGTGCCTCCTCTGATTGTGCCTGTGCCTCCTCTGATTGTGTCTGTGCCTCCTCTGATTGTGCCTGTGCCTCCTCTGATTGTGCCTGTGCCTCCTCTGATTGTGCCTGTGCCTCCTCTGATTGTGCCTGTGCCCTCTGATTGTGTCTGTGCCTCCTCTGATTGTGCCTGTGCCTCCACTGATTGTGCCTGTGCCTCCTCTGATTGTGTCTGTGCCTCCTCTGATTGTGTCTGTGCCTCCTCTGATTGTGCCTGTGCCCTCTGATTGTGTCTGTGCCTCCTCTGATTGTGCCTGTGCCCTCCTCTCCTGACATCACAGTTGGTTCACTGGAGATGTTTCTAGTCCTTCCTTGCTTGTACGAGTTCCTTTTCTTGTTGCTGCTACAAAATGCCTAACACAAATAACCCGAGAGAGGGATGGGAGAAGGAGGAAGGGAGGGGGGGGGTTTGTTTTTAGCTGGGCCTTTGCTCAGGCTATTGTTTTGTGGGATTCTCTGCTGTCTTATAAACTCTCCATTCTCTTGTGGCCGTGTGCCCTTTCTACTTCCTGGTCAAGTGAGGGTCTGTTGGGCCAAATGGGAGATGGTGGCGGACGCTCCAGAGAGTGGGACCTCCGTCAGGCTCAGCACAGGGTAGGAGGAGGAGAATGAGGAAAGGTGGAGTGGGGAGAGCTTGGGGCAGGCTCAGGAGGCCGTGATAGAGGGACAGCTGACAGCTCCAGCATGGAGAATGTGAAGACAGGTGCATGAACTCGGACACGGGTCAGGCTCTACAGGCGACCTCGGTCCCCAGGTGTTAGGAGCTTTAGAAGTTCACACCTGGGCTATCAGGGGCCAACTGTGTTTCTAAGAAAACTCTGGAAACCATATGGAGTAAGGGAGGCCTGTCCAGGTGCCTCGCCAGGTCCCAAGGTACAAAAACTACAGCTGAAGGGGATCGGGCTGATGCTCGTCCCTGGCATCAGGGTTGGTGGGGGGGGAGGGTGTCTCCCAGGGCAGGTGTCTTTGTAGACACGGCTCTAGATAATACTCATCTCCTTTCAGGGCCACAATAGCCACACTTTTGACCTGAAGTTGGTGTGGGTAGATCCTGGCCAAGACAAGTGAGTGACTTCCTCTGCCAGTGTCCCCGGACTTCCCTCCCTGTGCCCCATGATATCTGCTCACACCCCCAGGCTCTCACCAGAGCCCCACTGGGGCTCACTGGTCATCTCCGTCTGCCTAGGTGTGTGCTTCGCATCCTCACACCCGAAGAAGACTTCTCCTTTTGCACCAGAGACCCGGAGGGCCAGGTGAGTGAGGCTGAAGCGTGAATGGTGGGGATCAAGTCAGAAGCCAGGGGAGGGCAGAGTGCCAGTCCTACAGGACTCAGAAGGGCATCAGGGCTATGCCTAGGGTTTGATGTGAGGTTGTTAGAGGAAAAGGAATTTCCCTAACTGAAGTAGCCGCCTAAGTCGATGCCTGTTCCCACCCTCTTGTGCAGCCCTCTGGGTTGTCTAGTCCCCGGGCTATGCAAAGGATCTCAGGTCTGATGCCACACCAGAGAGGGGCAGTGTACTTGGGGGCAGAGTTACCTGTGGCAACAATGACATGTCCACTGTCTTCCTGTCCCCACCAGGTTGTCTGGCTGTGGAAAGTGACCCACGCTGTGTGCCAGGCCCTGCGTGGCAAGAAGGACTTCCCTGTGCTGGGGTCAGGCTCGGAGTCATCTGTACCCCCTGACTGCCGCTGTGTGGCCTATACTTTCCGCCATGAGGGCCGGCTCTACCAGGCTACCTATGAGGGTGATTGGTATTGGGCCAAGCCCCATGGCAAGTGAGTCACCATTGCTATGTGCACTTCCAGCCGGTCATCAGAAAGGAGTATACTAGACATTCCATTGGCTAGGCGTTTTCTCAAGCTTGGCATTGACCTCCTGTGGTTCAAGGGGAAAGAGAGATGTGGATGTTTCCAGGGTTCTCCCCATGGGAGGTGCCAAGAGTACCCCAGTGACCCCCAAGGCTGCTGGTGCAGGAGGTGGGGGGGTTCTGTGATTGATTTCAGTGCTCAAGTGAGGACTAGGTGAGCAGAAAGTCTAGTTGGAAGACCTTAGGGTAGAGGGAGGGAGGGACGCCGAGAGTCTGGGGGTGCAGCTGTCTAGGATGGGTCTAATGGCCTGATGTAGACCTCACCTGTGTTCCAGGGGAACCCTGAAGTGGCCAGATGGTCGGAACCACGTGGGGGATTTCTGCCAGGGCCTGGAGCATGGGTAAGGCTGACTGGGCAGATGCTGGCACATGGGGCAATCAGAGGAGTTGTCATACATTGGTTTGCCCCAAATCCCCAAACCTCAAACGAGGGTGGGCAGGTAGCTCAGCTCCTCACCCTATTCCAGGGAGACCTGGCTGGAATAAGAATGTGGGTCTCGGTCTGAGACTGGCTTCCCATGGGTGTGGGGTGGGCTGTCCTTAGGGATTCTGCAAGGGGACTCTGAGATCTTCGGTGCTTTCGGAGGGACTCCTCCGAGACAAGGACAACTGGATAGCATGGAGGGATGTGGTAGGGACATCTGATTGGGCAAGTGGCCTGGATACTCACCTCTGACCCCACTCAACCACACGGTCAGCTTTGGCATCTGCCTGGTGCCCCAGGCCTCTGAGGACAAGTTTGACTGTTACAAGTGCCACTGGAGGGAAGGCAGCATGTGTGGCTATGGCATCTGTGAGTAAGTGACCTTTGACCTGTGGGAAGAGGAGCGGGGAGGGGCATTCTCTGGACTGCGCTCCTCGAGGTGGAGCCAACTGTTGGCGAATCTCTCCAGGTATGGCACTAACGAGGTATACAAGGGCTATTTTCAGGCTGGCCTTCGGCATGGATTTGGTGTCCTTGACAGTGCCCCGCAGGCCTCCCAGTCCTTCAGGTACACGGGCCACTGGGAGAGAGGCCAGAGGAGTGGCTATGGCGTTGAGGACAACAAGGAGAGGTGAGTGCTGGCAGAGAGACCCCTCAGCCTTTCGCCTTGTTCTGTCCTGGGTGCCTGCCTCCGTGGTACTTCCCTCTACCTCTAGGGGGCTCCACCCAGCATGCCTTCTCCTAAGGAGGATTCCCTTTTCTGCCATTCTCCTTGGATTTCTGACTTCATCTTCTGTTACCCCTTGCCTCCCCGAAGTCCCTGCCAGCAGAGCATTCAGCAGGCACAAGGGAACCGATCTGAGCCCCCTCTCACATGCCCTCTTCTCTTAGGGGTGAGCGCTACATTGGCATGTGGCAGGCTGACCAGCGTCATGGCCCTGGGGTCGTGGTCACCCAGGCAGGTGTCTGCTATCAAGGCACATTCCAAGAGGACAAGATGGCCGTGAGTGGTAGCCCCCTCCCTGGGCACTCTGTAGCTGAATTAAAGTCAGGCGGAGTGGATGGCAAGGGACGCTCAGCTCCTCCACCCGTCTACTCTGACTTTGGCAGGATCCAGGCCTTTTAGCCCCGTTTCCCTTATCTTCAACTCAGGTCAACCGTGCTTATTGTACACATGAGCTAGGAAGAACCAAGCATGTCATTGGCGAGCTAGTGGCATCCATAGACCCCCTCACTGGCCCTCGCTGAACCTCCATTATCCTCCTGGGGTCCTTGTGTGACTCCTGCCATTGATGCCATTATTCTTAGCGTATGGATGGCACGTTTATTAACGGCATCAGAGAACCTGCCCAACTTCACATCCTGCCGAGACTGATCCCTAGTCCCTCAGCTCTTACCTTTTGTCTCCCTGCTGGCCAGGGGCTTGACGCACGGTGGGGCTCTGGCCAATAGCTATGCACGGTTTTGTGGGTTGGTTGTTTAGACTCCACCTTGTTCTGTAAAGAACCCAAGGAAACCTCAAGGGGAAGGGGAAGGCAAGGCAAGCATAGGCCCACAAACTAGAGTCAGAAACAAGCTGAACATGAACTCGTCTGAGTTTCCTGGCAGGTGCAGTAGAAAGGGGACTTGATTGGCCCTGAGGATCCAGGGCAGTGACAGGGAAGCAGAGGCAGCCAGCACTTCCTGAGGAGGACTCTCATCTGAGGGCTAACTAGGGGAAACAAGGGGTGGGGTTCAGGGGACTCAGCACATGGGGAGGGCGGTGCCAGAGCTTGGATGCTCTTGGCCTTGTGGGCCAGTGCCTACCCATCCTGGTTTTCTGTCCAAACTCACCTCCCTTTCTCTCTTCTCACTTCCTTTCAAGGGCCCAGGCATCCTACTGTGTGAGGATGACTCTCTGTACGAGGGCACTTTCACCAGAGACCTGACACTCCTAGGGAAGGTGAGAGCCTCCGCATCTCATCCGCCCCACCCCGTAAAGCCAGGGCTCAGAGCTGAGGGTGAAGGTAAAGAATGGGCAGCTGGCAGACACCCCTCCTGGCTCCGTGGTGTCTAAGTCCTTGCCATGCTGCTTGCGGTACTGACTAACAGAGCAAGGTGACACTGGACTGGAGAATTTGCCTCATGCCCAGAGGTGCACAGGCTGGCTGTGTCCATGCTGTGCCCTTACACAGCCTTCACCCCCGCCCCAGCCTTCGGCAGCTGGCCCTGGGGTAACTGTTCTTTCTTTCTTCTTGCCTAAGCTGATGAGCAAAAGGCAGTTGCGTCCATGTTGGGTCCTTTGGGAACCTGGGGGATAGTTGGATGTAGAAGGATGGAGCAACTCCACACAGCAAGAAATTGCCTCTCTAGATCCCTAGTCTTACAACGGAGGTGGGTGAGACTTCTAGAATATTCCAGCACCTTGAATGGACAGGAGGAACACATGGGCAGACATTTCCATCTGACCCAAGTAGGTCAACATTGACACAGTTGTCTAGGTAGCTGGCTGGGCACACAGTTATACCTGGTCTCCCTTTTTGCTCCCAGGGCAAGGTCACCTTCCCCAATGGTTTCACCTTGGATGGCTCCTTCAGCGGTGAGACAGATAAAGGACTGTACACACAGGGAGTGCTGGACACAGCCGCCCTCCCGCCCAACCCAAGCAGCACACGCAAGAGGTGAGAGCTCAGCCTATTCGGCGGTGTGTGTCTCTTCCCACCCAAGGCCCCAGGGCTCAGTGGAGGCCTTTAACCAAGTCCAGAGTCCCAGGTCTTCCAGCCAGAGACTCTTGAAGTCTAGGGCTAGGTGGATGTACTGCCATACATAAACTGGAAGAAAACTAGGATTTGTAAGTCTCACTTTGATCCTGGTTTTAACTTTTTTTTCTTTTCTTTTTTTCTTGTTTTCGTTGAGCTGTACGTTTTTCTCCAAGGCAGCTTCTAAGTCAAACACACAAGGGAAAAAATAGAAAATAAAGCTGTGAGTGGATCTTAAAAGAGAGAGATAGACACACAGTTACAGATAGTACCCCTTCCTGCCTCTGACTTCCTGGGCAGCCAAAATGAAGAAGGAAAGAAACTCTCTCCTCCACAAGCAGTAGTTTGTGAGACGGATTATTTTCCCACGAAAGCAGAACCCCCTATTGGAAACCCATAGCTTTCAAAGTCACCCTTGCCATTTGTGTTGAGAATCTGGGTGTGTTGAAGGAAGAATAATGGAAAATGGTCCTGGATGGAGTTTCAGAGGTCAGGAAGGGGTCCAGCGAGCTCATTTACCTATTGACCCTGCATGTGACTTCTCATAGCAGGAGCTGGGAGAGACAGTGGTCCTAGGGAGGTCTGTCCCTGCCTGGCTGGGTGTAGGTGTGAGGTACCTGTGAGGTGACGGCACGATAGAGTTCCTTTTGTGAGACGCTGCCTATTAGACTTAGAGTTGGGTCTCACTCATCCTGTGGGCAAGGCAGGACCCACAGCAGGGAGGCTATGGGAGAGGACAGGACAGAGCGAAAAACAGGGAAATCCTGGACTTCCAGGCACTGGTCTGTCTTGATCCAAGACCTGCTCTCCGGATTTGACCTCCAGCTCCCGAGGCCTTTTGCAGACAATGTACCCTGTCTCTCCTCCATCTCAGAACACACGCTCTTGCCCCTCTGCCTCGTTTTTCTCTTCCACTTGCCTTGGAGGTCAACTCTGTCTGCATTCTTCATCCTGCCCCCGTCCTGGGACCTGACTCCAGGCCAGGCTGGCCCCACCAACCCTGCCTGCCCCAGGGGCTTGCTGACTTGCCCCTGTCTTCCCCATCTTTTGCTGTTCCCCAATCACAGACAGCTGGGGCTGGGTGCCTTCCCTGTGGAGAGCCACTGGCAAGGCGTCTACAGACCCTTCCAGGATTTCGTGCGGTCAGGCTGTCCGGGGGAACTGCAGGAAGCCCTGCTGGGCTTCCACATGCAGAGCTCCAGGGAGCTCCGTGAATCCCAAGAGTACCTGTGCTGTGACAGGTGAGTTTGGCCCTCTGGATGTCCCTGCAGGTCAGAGAGGGGTTAGGGAAGCTGCTGGGGCTGGGTGCCGGCTCAGGGCTGGGTGAGGGACATTGTGCATGGTGCCCCAGGAGCCACCCCAAGGACTGTGCGGGCAGCATGGAAGATATCCTGAAGGAGCTGCTGCAGTACCGCGAGCCCCAGGCCCTGCAGCAGTACCTCAGGAAGGTGAGGGTCCAGGCTTGGGCATGGTGCTCCTGGTCCTCAGAGGGCCTCAGTGTTCCCGGTCTGGGAGGCAGGTCCGGGCACCCTGGACTCCACATCCCAGCTCTGAGCATCCCCGTTGTCTTCCCCGGCCTAGGCTCTGAGCAATCCCCGACACCCCCTGGGGAAGTTACTCCGTACCCTGATGCTGACCTTCCAGGCTACATATTCAGGCATAGGAGCCAACAAACACCTACAGGGGATGGCCCAGGAGGAGGTGAAGCAGCATGCCCAGGAGCTTTGGGCTGCCTACAGGTGAGCCTGTGCATAGGGTGACGCGCACAGCCTCAGCACTGGCCAGGGATTACCCTTTCCAACCAAGTCTTGCTCAGTACAGGACCAGGGGTTGGTCAGTGTGTCAGTGGTGACCAGAGGTGTCAGAGATGTCAGCAAGGGCTTTCAACAGCTCCTGGCCAGGGACCAATCCCTGTCTAGTCCCTGGTCACACCCCTGACCCCATAAGAACTCTACCCTTGCTGTAGGCTGAGTGTGATTTCAAGATCTGTCTATCCTGTCCCAGGGAGAGCCTAGATCCTATGAGCATTAGCAATAGGGCTTCAGCAGCCACTAGAGTGCTAGCACCCTCCAGCGCTTACACTAAAGCTCCAGCCTTGGACCCCCAGTGGCAGGAAAGGCTAGACTCTGAAGGCATCCCATCCAGATCGAGGCAGCCAGTTCTGGGAGATGGGACCACCTGCTCTCCGTTTTGATGACTGGGAGGGTGGAATTCTGTTTCTGTGAGCAACAGCACATGATGCTCTCCTAATTGGCTTGCAGAGGTCTGCTGAAGGTTGCCTTACAGCGCCAGGGCCAGACCCTGCAGGAGGAGGACGTGGAGACAAGGTACCTGGCCAGGCCTTTGCATTTGGGGCCTCCGTCTGGGTGGCAGTGCTTCTTTGGAAAGCACTGGGCGTGTATGGTATTCACCAGGCATGGTGCACTGGCTATTATACATCACAGTGACCCATGGCCTTGGTCCTGGGATCGTTGTCTTAAATGTGCCCTTCCAGCCTTATCTTTGAGTTGGACAGAGGTGGAAACAGTTGCCAGTGGCTTCCACCTTCCTGTGCACTGCAAGACTGAAGCGTGGAGGAGATGAACCTAAAGCCACATAGAGCAGGAGTTAGCTGTCCCAGGGACAGACCCCTGCCGGTTCTGGAGATGCAGAGGTGGCCCTGTGACAGCAGTGTCTCCCACCCATTCTGGCCCCTCAGGGACTTGCAGGTGCATGGGCTGCTGCTGCCCCTCATCTTGCCCAGCTTCTACTCAGAACTCTTCACACTCTACCTGCTTCTTCATGAGAGAGAGGATGGCTTGTACAGCCAGGGCATCACCAGCCTCAGCCTGTTTTCCGACACAAAGCTGCTGGAGTTCCTGGATGTGCAGAAGTAAGCTCCTCGCTTGCTTGCTCGCTCAGCCACAGCTCTAGGGGAGCAGGCAGTTCTACCCAACCTCAACTGCGAGGTGGACCAGGCTTTCTGACCAGGCTTCTTTTGGGCCACCAACCAGCTCCCAACTCATGACAAGGAGACTTCTTATTAGTTATAAACACTCAGCCTTAGCTTGAACTTGTTTCTTGCTAGCTCTTATAACTTAATCTGTTTCTGTTCATCTACATTTTGCCTTGCAGCGTTTTTACTTTTCTTTCCTTTTGTATATCTTACTTTCAATGCTTCTTATGTCTGGCTGGTGGCTGCCTGGCTTCTGGCCCCAGGGTTGTGTCCCTCAATTCCTCCCTCATTCTCTTCCCTCAGAGCCTAGATTTCTGTTTATTCTCTCTGCCTGCCAGACCTGCCTATCCCTCTTCTTCCTAGCTATTGGTTGTTTAGCTTTTTCTTAGACCAATCAGATCCCTTAAGCAGGCAAGGCAAAACAAATGCAACACATTTTTACATAATTAAACAAAGGCAGCGTAAACAAATGTAACACATCTTTGCCTAGTTAAAGGAATATTCCACAACAGTGAGGAGGCTCTCTCTGTCTCTCTCTGTCTCTCTCTGTCTCTCCCTCCCTCCCTCCCTCTCTCTCTCTTTTAATGTACATTGGTGTTTTGTCTGTATGTATGCCGTGTGAGGATGCCACATCCCCTGGAGTTTACATACAATTGTGAGCTGCCATGTGGATGCTGGGAATTGAACCTGAGGCCTTTGGAAGAGCAGCCAGAACTCTTTAACTGCTGAGCCATCTCTACAGCCCTGAGGCATGCTCATTTATACATACACCACAGATCTCTGGGAAACAGATGTGACCAGATCTAGGTGTGCATCCACCCCACAGAGGACATCACCTTTGCTCTTCCCTCTGACTTTGCCAGAGTACTGCACCAGCCACGTCGGGGTTACTGTCTTCTGACTGAGCCCCTCACTGTCCCTAGAGAGCGCTGGCATTTCCTGCCCCTTTAACTCCGCTAGTGCACTTGGAGCTCCTCCTGGCTTGGTGTCCTACCCTGGCTGCTGGCCAGCATTGACTGGGCCTGCCTCCCGATCCACCACTGAGGTCCATACACTTGGACTGAGAGCTGGGGAGGAGAGGTCTTTGAGGGGAAACGGGATGTCCTGGGAGCAGGTCAGACAGGTGCTCAGCATACTCTAGTCGCTAGAGTATGGTGCCTCCCTTGCTCTCCCCCACCCCCACTGCCTCTAATACATCCTTCTTCCCTAGTGCCCCCCCCCAATGGCATGTGCACGTCCCAGGTGCTTGGTTGGCCCTGCTGGGATCTCCCACTCTCCTCCAAAGCCCAGGGCCCCTTTGTCACACAGCAGTGGAAGATCACTTCCTTCAGGACCTTATGGCTTCTCCTGGCCTCAGGCGGTGTGTATTTACCTGAGGTCCCTTCTGTTTAGCCTTCCTGGGAGGAACATAGAAATAG
The DNA here is from genome assembly GCF_982192425.1 of Myodes glareolus. Taxonomy (NCBI): domain Eukaryota; kingdom Metazoa; phylum Chordata; class Mammalia; order Rodentia; family Cricetidae; genus Myodes; species Myodes glareolus. The sequence continues at coordinate 13,377,514 of NC_142029.1, read as the reverse complement.
GAAACGTCCTCTGAGCTCAGACTTGCAAAGCCTCTCATCTCTCTCCCAATTTCAGGCACCTGTGGCCCCTCAAGGACCTCTGGCTAACGAGCAATCAGGTGAGAGGGCAGCGCTCTGCTTGTCTGGGAGGAGGGGCCTGGAGCTTCTGAGTCAGGATTGCCTGGGGAGAGGCAGGTGATGGAGGGGACCCTAGGCTTCCTTCCTGTCCCAAGTGACTCCCATACAGCAGGCTCTTCCCTTCTGGCTGGGACTGTGAGTGGTTTACCTGAGGTCTGAGTGCCAGTTTTTTCCTGTGTAAATAGAGCTCCACCAGACCCACCTCATCAGACAGCCGTGGTCAAGGGCACGTGAGGCCCCTGGCTGTCTCAGGACCCTCTGGAGCCTCCCAGGGAAGCAGATTCTTGGGCTCCACTCCACAGTTTTTGCATTGCTAGGCAAAAACTACTAGCTACTCATATTCATGGTCTTACCTTACATCCATAGAGGCAAAAGGCAGGGGTCTGCTCAGAAACCTGAGTTTCAGCAAGTCCTTGGGTCTGGGGACCATTGACATCAGCTTTGGAGCTATATGTCACCAAGTGACCTTGGCTGTTCAAAGGATTGTTTTTTCTGTCCTCTCAACCTCTTGGAGCCTCATCCCCCATTTTATAGCCATGTAAAGTGAAGCTCACAGTGGAGCCGTGGGCCTGCCCTGGATCACTTAGCCATATAGTGCAGGACTGTACTGAAGTCACCAGTGGGGCAGGTGTGGGTGGCAAGGGACCTGGGGATGAGCGTGCCAAGCCGGATCCCTGTTTTACCCTCCTCTTCACCTTTACAGAGATATTCTCTCGTCCGGGACAAGTGTTTCCTGTCAGCCACGGAGTGTCTGCAGAAGATCATGTGAGTGTCTGCTCAGGTTTAGGGGCGAGGGGGGTGGCGGTATGTAAGGGCACAGGTGTGCTGTCCCTTCTCCTCCTTGACCGGGAGCTACACCCTCCGTACAGCACCACAGTGGATCCTCGCGAGAAGCTGGAGGTGCTGGAGAAGACCTATGGGGAAATTGAGAGCACGGTGTCGCGGGTGCTGGGCCGGGAACACAAACTCCCCATGGATGACCTCCTGCCGCTGCTCATCTACGTGGTGTCGCGAGCTCGGTGAGTGGGAAGCAGGCTGGGTGGAAGTGAGACTCGTTCCCACCCTGTCTACACCAAGCACAGGACAGAGCTGGGGCCATTCCAGAGGCGTCTAGCCCTCTAGGCCAGGGCTGCTCCCCCAGCTGTGGGGTATCTGTCTGTAACTCCCCTCTTCTTCTCTCTTTTGTGGTTCTCTAGAATTCAGCATCTGGGAGCTGAGATCCACCTGATCCGTGACATGATGGAGCCCATCCACACAGGGGGCCTCCATGACTTCCTGCTCACAGCCTTGGAGGTGAGGGACCAGGCTGGGAGCCCAAGGACATGTCTCCCTGCCCCCAACACCGTGGTAGAAAAGGCTCAAAGCTCCACCGTGTGTGTCTCCATGGGAGGGGTCTCTGGTGCTGTTCTCAGGGCAGATGGGCCTCACAGCCCTTCAGGCTGCAGCCCCGAGCAGCATGCAGAGGGAGGGAAAGCCTCTGTAGAATCCGGCTGACAGCTGGGCCTCACTGGAGCAGTGTGCGCACAGGGAGGTGGGGGCGATGGCTCTCGGGGCCTAAGACCATGCCTATAGTGGGGAGCAGGTCTGCCAGCAAGTTCCAAACTTGCTCATCTCTCTTCCCCAGTCCTGTTACGAGCACATCCAGAAGGAAGACGTGTGGCTGCACCACCTGCCTGGCCACTGGAACTCCAGGGAACTCTGGTGACTCTGGGCCAAGCGCAAAGCTAGGGGCCACATGGCTGCCGTGGACTTTGGTGGAGCAAGCTCTACCCACCTGACCCCCATTGCCTGGGCCGAGGCAGGCTGTGGAGATGGTGTTTTGCTTCCTACAGGGACACGCTCAGCTGCTGCAGTGTGACCCCATAGCTGATAGCTCTCTGTTGGCCTCTGGTCTGGGCTTTGATCATCTTGTCCCTGGATGTAGCCCCATCTTGGGTGAGGAGCCCCAGCTTCACCCTGCCTCAGCCCTTGCTTAGTAGCCGTCAGTCTCCGGTCTGCGTGCCTATGATGGTGGAGATGACTTCCAGCATTCTGACAGGCCAGTTCACTGAGCGCTGCAGCCCTTCCCCAAGGTCTGGCTTCATCCTGTTCTTTGGACTGAAATGGAAATTCTCACGTTACTGTTCATCTCATTTCTGTTTCTCTGATCCTGGCTAGAAGGTCCTAAACTGCAGAAGGCTGTCTGTTCCGTTCCTTTTCCCATGAGTCTCCAGGGCCTAGGGACCTGCCTCCTCCTCAGCTGGCCTCAGGAGGACCCTGTGGCCGGAACACCTCAGCTCTCTGCCAAGCTACCTAGTTGCCTCTGGCAGGCCCTGCTCTTGGCGAAGGCATGGGACCTAGATGTCAGCAGTCACTCACCTGGCCTCGCTTGCCAGCAGACTGCAGGTGACCCATAAATGACATACCTGAAACACTGTGATCTCTGTGGGAGGGACAGCAGGGATATTAGAGACTTGCTAGTGCCCTGACATACGAACATCTCTGACTCAGGACCATGCGCAAGACTGGGCACAGTGCTGGGCTCTGGGTCATTGTGTCTGGCTCCGGGAATTCAGCCTGTGTGAGAAGAGCCAAGAGAGACATTGAGAAAGGAAGGTACACACCCAAGGCCAGGGCTAAGGCCCCTGGGAGCATCAGGGAACACTACTCAGGGAGGATCACTTCAGAGCCTCTCAGAAAGTATGAGCACTACTCAGGGAGGATCACTTCATAGCCTCTCAGAAAGTGTGAGCCCTACTCAGGGAGGATCACTTCAGAGCCTCTCAGAAAGTATGAGCACTACTCAGGGAGGATCACTTCAGAGCCTCTCAGAAAGTGTGAGCACTACTCAGGGAGGATCACTTCAGAGCCTCTCGGGAAATGTGAGCACTGTGTGAGTGTGAAGAGAGGCTGTTCTCCTTCACTGCCATCTCTGACTGGATCTACCACCAAATGTTCCAGCATGAACATAGGACCTGGGCTTGAGTTCTACCAGGAACTTGTGTCCCCACGAAGGTCTTTGGAAAGGTCACATTGATGGAGGCCCCTCCCTCAAAGGCAGCCCCGAGTGCCTGTGACTCAGTCCAGCTGCTGACAAAACCCTGCCACCCACTCTTCTGCTTCCAACACTAACTGAACTTGGGCCTCTGGTTCTTGTGGATCCACAGGGTTTTCACAGTGTCCTGGGAGGTTCCAGGAGCTGCCAGGGCTGTAGCAGACCCTTGAGACAAAATCAACGTGTGAGGAGGATGCAGGAGGAAAACTGACCGACAGTGCAAGTGGGTACCAGTCAGTCACCCACATCTGGTGCATCCAGAGGCTGGCGGGGCCATCTCAGTGATGGCCTGTCCCAGATGGATTCTTTTATAGCCTTTATAGCCTTTAACTGTCCAGCCTAGAACACCTCCTGGTTTTTGACACGTAAGCCATGCAAGAGGACAGTCTTGGGAGTTCACGGTTGCTTGCTGTCATCAGTACCCTTACTGCCATAAGAGAATCCAATCCGCAGGCCAGATGTCACTCCACCTCACTTCATGACTTCCTAGAAAGTAGGCCTGGAGTCTGGAGGAAAGACTGAAAGATGGGACATGGTGTGGTTAGCGTCTCTTACATCTATGCCGGCCTTCTTCATTTCCCCTTCTGCCTCATAATGGTTTGGGTTTTTGCTAACTGCCCCTCTGGGGGATGGTCACAGTTACAGTCTACTTATTCTGGATTTTTAATAAATCCATTTCATCTTTGTGTGTGTGTGTGTGTGTGTGTGTGTGTGTGTATGTGTGCACATGCGTGTGCATGTATAAAAGCAAGAGCTAATATAAGGCATCTTCCTTGATCATTCTCTACCTTATATTTTGGAGTAGGGTCTCACCTTGAGCCCAGGGCTCATTGATTCACCTTGGCTGGCTCACAGCGAGCCAAATGGGGCTCTCCTTTCTTTGCCACCGACCGCAGGTCTGCAGCTGCAGGTGCACACCTCTGTGCTCACTGGGTGCTGGGAACAGAAGTCAGGTCACCATGCTTGCACAAATGCTTTACTGACTGAGCCACCTTGGGTCCCCCACACTCCATTTCATCTTTCATGGCACCCTCCTGCCTGTGGGGGGCAGGGAGCATGTAATGCTCACAAATGTCCAAATAGCTGTCCCCTGGCAGAACTTTTAGACATAAGAGGGACAAGGGCCATGTTCAGAAGCAGTAATATTGGGAATAGAGTTTGCTTTCACTCTGTAAGTCGGGATTGTGTCCTTTCCACAAAGGGTATGTATTGTGCGCTGTGTTCAGGGGTACTCCCGGGAGGCCAGAGGGTCCACAGAGCTTGGTAGGATTGAACTATGCATCTAGTGTTCCTTTATCACTCGGCTGTGAATTTGGTGTTTGAGCACATTTGCCAGGGTCCCTGAAATTTATGTGTTGGGTTTTGGTCCAGTCTTGAACACCAAAATATTGCCATGCCTGTGTGACATTGTGTTTGGGTGCCTGGGCATGCGTAATCAGGCATCTTGTTTGTTTGTTTTTTGAGACAAGGTTTCTCTGTGTATCTTTGGCTGTCCTGGAGCTCACTTTGTAGACCAGGCTGGCCTCAAACTTGCCGAGATTCGCTTGCTTCTGCCTCCCGAGTGCAGGGATTAAAGGCGTGCGCCACCACGCCCAGCTGATCAGGCATCTTGATGCTTCCACTGATGCTCATTGCCAGGGGCTCCTTCTCCACAAGCTCCGTGTGTGGTATGAACAGAGTGGGCCTGTGCTAGCCAGTGCCATAATGTTTGTCTTTGCGTGGTTTGGGCCTGGATCATCTGGCTTCCATTGACAGGTACCAGGTGACACTGGCAGCCCATTGACTTTTGGCTGTCCCTTGGTGAAAATGAACATGGCGTGTTTTCTGGAAGGATTCTTTCCAGGGCAAACATTGCTGACGGGACCTCTCCTCATAAGGTAGTCCTTGGTATAGCTTTGGTTTGTAACTACAGTCCTGATAGGCCTTTTAACTAAGCTCATCTACGTCAGGCCCAGGCTTCCTCGGGGAGCCTAAGGTGCTGTACAGACCTACCGTGGAATGGCTGTATGTGGAAGGTAGGAGTGTGTGTGTGTGTGTGTGGCCTTTTCTTACAAGTGAGATATCCCAATGATGTCTTCTATTTTCATTTGAAGACAGATTTTTGCCTGGCACAGCCACCTTATTGGAATTCCCCCTGCAGACTCACCTCTGATCAGGGATGCTGAGGGTAACAATATTCAGAAGACTCAGTGTCTGAAGAAGGACACTTAAAAGAAATCCCACACTAGCTCTGAATTGAGTTTAATAAAGGGTTATTTATTTAGGGGTAGACTCACAGATCACAATCCTCTGCTGGAACGGGAAACAGCAACCAAATCTCACAGCTGGAAAAGAGGCTGGATGGGTGCTTTACATTGGCATAAATAGTATAAGAGGCCACGCCCAAGTGGGCGGGTAACTTAAAGGCTACTGGCAGTAGGAATTCTACAGCAAGTGTTCTCCTGTGTCAGGTGCCCGAGTTTGGGATACTGAACAGTATGGATCACTCAGTCATCACACTCCAAACACAAGGGAGCACGTTTGCTGAGTGCTGCCAGCTGCCTGCATGGGATTGCAATTTGCAGAATTACCACGGACCGTCGTGATTTTGAAGACTCCAGAAGACACTGAGGCCTGAGAGGGAGTGTTGTCTGCAGCTTCTTGGCCATTTTCCTTCAGCATGTCTGCCCCTACCAGCCCTTTAGGTAGAGTGGCCCCTAATCCCACCTTGTACTGTATACAGTTCCCCTGCAGTGAGGAAAGAGATGGTCTATGAAGACCAACAGGTAATCCCTGCTATCATGAGGCTGGGCCAGAGGAGCATGGTGCCCTCCCAGTCACCAACTGGTTTAAGTCATATCCTCATCAAGTGAGGGTGCTCCCCATTGGGAGCACTCCCTATAGTGAAGAGCTGGCTGCTGCTTGGAACCACACTAATCAGAGTGCCACTGGGAAGAGTGACTGTCTCCTCCAGCTCTGGATGCTCCCTCTGGCTGCTGAGCCTGGGCAGCTTTTAGGGATGATCCCAGGGATGCCCTGGCTCTCAGGAGGGACAGCACTCAGATGACCAGTTCCAGCTAGGCTCTGTGGTGAGCCTGTAAACACTCCTCCGTAGGTGGGATTGGGGAGGGACCTGCTTCCCTCCTCTCCTGGCTGTCAACTCTGCTGGTGGTGTGACCTCTTCTTACTGTGGGACAATTGTCTGTACCCTGTCAATTGGATTTTAATAAAATGCTGATTGGCCAGTAGTCAGGCAGGAAGTACATCTTCTGTCTTTTCTCCAAAAGGCATACTTTCACTGGTGTCATTGTGTCAAGTGCACTGCATGAGGTGGTCCCTATAGGTTTATAGATTTGAATGCATGCTCACCAGGGAGTGACCTTATTTGAAAAGATTAGTAGGGATGACCTTGTTGGAGGAAGTGTGTCATTGAAGGTGGCTTTGAGGTTTTCAAAAGCCCAGGCCAGGCCCAGTGGCTCTCTCTCTTCCTGCCGCCTGAGATCTGGATGTAGAACTCTCAGCTCCTTCTCTGGTGCGGGAGAATTGTCTGTATTCTGTCAATCATATTTTAATAAAACGCTGATTGGCCAGGCAGGCAGTATAGGCGGGAAAGCCAGACAGGAAGTAGGAGTGGAGTAAAGAGACTGGGAGTATTCTGGGTCACAGGAAGCCCTCAGCGACTCCTGCGCAGATCACTGAAGAGGCAGCATGTAACTTGCCCAGCTGAGAAAGGTACGGAGCCATGTGCTAAAGTAGATAAGGATAATGGGGTAATATGTGTCATAAGAGCTAATAAGTAGCCTGACCTAATGAGCCAATCAGTTTATAATCTTACGGAGTCCTGTGTGTGATTTTTCTTTGTTGCTTGCCGGCTGTTGGGGTACTGGGAGGGACAGAAACCCCAACAAGCCAGCCCTCATACTACATATGGCGCCCAGACGTGGATAACAGAATCCACAGAAAGCCTGAGAAAGCTTGGGAAAGAATAGAGTAAAGCATGTTTTGTTGGTAGCAGCAATTTCTTGGGTCTACTTTGCTTGCTAGGGGCAAGCAAGGCTTTCGTCTAAAAGATGCTTCCTGACTCAGCTTTAGCTGCAAAACCTTGCAGCTCATTAAGTGGTCCTGCCACGAAACACTTAAACGGTGTTGATGAAAAGCTGAACGCATGCTTTTCGGTTTTAAGCTGTAGCAGGAAAAAAGGTGTGCTGTTTTAAAATGCCGGCTTTCTGGGCTGTCCTGCCAGAGCAAACTCTGACTCTTTCAGGCAGGCAGTCCGACTGAGTGTGGTCTGTGAGCAGAATGCTGCAGCTTGCTTGCTGGCAAGGACCTTGAAACGCCATAGAGTTGTGGCAGTGAACACAGCTCTGGCTGGTACCTCAGTCTTGAGGCTGGAAAGCTAAGGAATGAGCTGGATCTAGCCGTCAAAGCCACGGCTCTCCATATTGCTTAGTAAATTAAAGACTCATATGGTCAGAAAAAGAAAAATATACAGTAAAGAGAGATTCAAAGAGGAAGAAAACCTCTAAATGGTTTACAGTGTGTATATGCAGGCTAAAAGTTAAAGTTCTTAAAGTTAAAAGGAAAGAAAGAGAGTAGTTGGGTGTGGTGGTACACACCTTTAATCCCAATGCCTGGGAGGCAGAGGCATATTGACCTCTGACTTCAAGGGGTCGAGGTAGATTGACCTCTGTGACCTCAAGGTGTGGTAGTACACGCCTTTAATCCCAATGCCTGGGAGGCAGAGACAGATCTCTGTGAGTTCAAGGTGTGGTAGCATACACCTTTAATCCCAGCACTGGGGAGGCAGAGACAGGAGGATCTCTGTGAGTTCAAAGACAGCCTGGTCTACAGTGTTATTCCAGGACAAAGATATACAAAGATCCTGTCTCAAAAAGTAAAAGTAAAAATAAAAGAAATAGAGGTTAAAATAAAGCCATATAAAGATGGAAAATACACAGAGAATGTTCATACTGTATGCTATTATGCTCTCTTTAAATTGTTTGATTGCTGAGGAAGGAGCAACAACTGCTAAAAGACTTTTGTTTATAAATGCTGCTGAACTAACCCAAGATAGGAATTTTGAAAATACCTTGGCTTCAAAACTGAAGTCAAAAGGTATGTTACTTTGGAGAAGAGATTTTGCTTTTGTTTCCACAGAAAACGAGAGACTCTGGATTTATTCAGAGTTAAGAATAATCACCTTTGACCAAGGGAGGCCACCTGAAAAATCTCCGATAGGAACAGATGGCCCAGATGACAGAGGTCTACATCCAGAACTGATCCAAGGCTGCTGCCTGAGATGATCGAGACTCACAGGATACTCCAGTCAGGACTTGATGATAACTCTAAGTTTTCTTTAGGTCCCCATAAAATCATCAGCGCCCCCAACCAGCAGGAAGTAGCCTGAAATACTACGCCCACATTCCCAACAAATGGACTATGGGTATTTTCCTTTGTTTTTTAAAAAAAAGAGGGAAATGGTGCGGGAGAATTGTCTGTATTCTGTCAATCATATTTTAATAAAACGCTGATTGGCCAGGCAGGCAGTATAGGCGGGAAAGCCAGACAGGAAGTAGGAGTGGAGTAAAGAGACTGGTAGTATTCTGGGACACAGGAAGCCCTCAGCGACTCCTGCGCAGATCACTGAAGAGGCAGCATGTAACTTGCCCAGCTGAGAAAGGTACGGAGCCATGTGCTAAAGTAGATAAGGATAATGGGGTAATATGTGTCATAAGAGCTAATAAGTAGCCTGACCTAATGAGCCAATCAGTTTATAATCTTACGGAGTCCTGTGTGTGATTTTTCTTTGTTGCTTGCCGGCTGTTGGGGTACTGGGAGGGACAGAAACCCCAACAAGCCAGCCCTCATACTACACTTCTCCAGCACCAGGTCTGCCTGCCGCCATGCTGAGAATGAACTAACCCTCTGAAACTGTAAACCAGCCCCGATGAAATGCTTTTCTTTATAAGAGTTGTCAGGGTCATGGTCTCTTTCCGCAGCAAGAAGACATTGACTAAGACAGTGCCTGAGTGGCAGGCTGGTGGCTAACACTGCTGGAGCTTCTGGTGGACGTGGCACGCCTCCATGAACCCTGTCATCAAAGAGGCACAAGACCCACATGGATTCAGTTTCTTTCACAAGGAGAGCAGAAGTGTGGTAACCACAATGTCAGCTCCCAAGGCCCAGGTCCTACTGTGTGACACAAATTGAGTGACCAGGGCCATCACACAGGCGGTGGGCTATCTAACCACTGTAGGGCTACTTCCAGATTATAGCCAGGCAATTTTGTAGCCTGTAGCAAAACCTGACGTGGTAACGGTGGTGATTGTGGTGGGAATGGTGATGATGATGGTTATAGATTTTGGTGTGGTGGTAGTAACAGTGGCCATGGTGGTGGTTGTGGTGATAGTGATGGTAATGGTGTGTATGTTAGAAAACTCTGCCATCAGCTGAAACTATGAAGGTGGATCCAAGGCCTCATAGTGACTACTCCTTCCCAGCATCTCTCTTCCCATTCCAGGGGCTGCTGCAGAGCTCGGCACCGACACATGTCAGACTGCCAGGGAGCCTCGCCTGAGTGGTCTGTGTGGAGATATGCAAGGTTCCCAGGGTGTCACAAAGAGTCAGAGCCCATTCTCCACTCCTACTTTACAGAGAGAGGTTGCATAGCACTCCCTATTCTCCTTGAGAATGGAGTGTCCCTTCATCCCTGACAGGCCCAGAAAATGCTCCCAGAAGTCCTGAGTGCTCTGTGCTTCCTTCTGCCATCCCCAACTCTGTTCTGACCGCATCCACCCAGTCCTGAGTACACATGCTTCTCTCCATACCTCCCCATGCCAGAAGGCATCCTTATCCAGGTTATGGCCACTCTCAAATGGACCCTAGACTTAGCCCCTCCTGTGCCTCGTCAGCTGTCCACACAGCAGCAGGAGGGAGCTTTGGGAAGCCCTCCAACAGCTTCCCAGAGCACCTGGAATCAAACCTAGTCCCTTTACCTCAGGCCACGTGGCTGCCTTGAATCTCTGTCCACTCCTCACGACTTCTGCCTTGTTTCCTTCTGGCTGCATTTACCATCTGTTTTAGTTAGCTCTACAGTCCCTGGTGCCCTTCCTCCAGCCCCTGAGCCCTGCTCTTCCGAACAGTCTCAGTCATGTCCTGCAGGTTTCCTGATTCCATAGCACTTCCTGCAAAAGCCCGCTCCCCCAGGGTCTACTGCATCTGCCGCTGCCTGCATCCTGTCACGTGTGTGTTTTGTCTTTTATGAGTGCATCTCCATTTTCTGCCCTTTGCTGGAGGCGACAGGGGAGGCTCTTCGCTCTCTCAGTCAGTACACCATCCCAGGGATTTGCAAATCCATCCCATGAAACCCTGATGATAGTAAAACTGCAGCTCCCAGACTCTTCTGCGTCCCTCCATCTACCTCCTTCCTCTTTCATGCAGATCAAAAACAACAAAAATGTTCAAAGCAACCAGGACTGCACAGTGTGGTGCTTGTCTGGGGCTACAGGGAGGGATCTGTGTGCTCCAAGGGGAGGCTCAAACAGTCAGAAGGACGACTGGAGACCCGAGGTTGGAAGCACTGTCTCTGTTTCTTCAGGAACCTTCCTCCTAGATTAGAGGGGTATACAGTCAATGAGAGAGGGCAGGAAAAGGGAATAACTAAGATTCCTAACAATCTCCCTGTAAAATTTCACTGGAAATCAGATCTAGTTTCCATGGAACTGAGACTAGGTGAGGGGTGGGCAGGGCAGCGGAGGCTGGAAATGAGTTTCAGATTCTTTACTCTTTGAGAGGAAGACAAGAGGAGTCTGGAATGCCATCTCTTTTCTCACATCCATGGCCGAATTTGCTGAGAGGAAGATCCCTCAACCCACAACTGGATGTGGGGAAGCTGGGCAAAAGTGGGTCAGGGGTGTGGAGCTTTTCCTAGAGGGGAAGGGTGTCCCGCGCTACCTTCTCTCCAGCAAGAACGACGCGGGGCACTTAGGATACTTCTGCAGTAAAGCTTTAATGCGTCTTGAGAGGGAGAGCATCAGCTTCCAAAGCGGAGACCCCGAATGAGGGGAACCCAGCCCTTATAAAGGAAACAGTCCTCGCTTCTGACATGTCACTCTTGGATTGGTCCACTGCCCATTATCCCAGATGATGCCTCGGGAGTAGGCAGGGACGCCTAGGGACGCGGTAGAGAGTTACCAAGCACGTGCGCTGGGATTAAAGGCGTGTGCTACATCACCTTGAACTCACAGAGATCTGCCTGTCTCTGCCTCCCAGGCATTGGGACCAAAGGCGTGTACTACCACGCCTTGAGGTCACAGAGGTCAATCTGCCTCTGCCGCCCAGGCATCAGGACTAAAGGCGTGTACCGCCACACCTTGGGGTCACAGAGGTCAATCTCTACCTTTGTTCCTAGAAGCAATGGAGAATGTGGTCCGGCCCTCCACAGAAGGGGAACCCAGCAACAAGGCTGTGTGAGGCTGGCTGTCTCCCTCAGCACCTAGTTTCAGAACAACCCTGTGGCTTGGTTGGGTGGTGGTGTGGGATATTTGCACACTGTGTGAAGCTGTTCTGCTATGATTCGTGTAATAAAGAGCTGAACGGCCAGGTTCTAGGCAGGAGAGAATAGGTGGGGTTTCCGGGCAGAAAGCCAGAGTAAAAGAGGACAAGTGGACATACGGGACAGCGGAAAGATAACTAAGCCATGTGACAGAAAATAGACAATAGGAACCGGTTAATTAAGTTATAAGAACTAGTTTTTAAAAGCCTAAGCTAAGGACAAGCTTTCCTAATTAATAAGCCTCTATGTTATTTATAAACTGGCAGCCCAAAGAACAGTCCGACTACCTATGATGTACAAGATGGAGGCTCAAATATCCACACAGAGCCTGAGAAAGTGGGCTCTCAGGTAGGCTCAGCAACCAGATGTGTGGCTCTTGGAAGAGGCCCTGCTGTACAGCCAGGTACTTGAGTAGCCAGCACTGGGTACAAACACCTGCTTCAAAGAGGACACAACAAACCCCCAGAGCTGGGCAGGTAAATAGGGTTCCAGGGCTGGTATCTACCAACAGGAGGTTTGGCTCTCTCGAACCAAGGGAGGCAGAGCCAGCTGCCAGTGCGCCATGTGTGCTAAGTGGAGCTGCATGGAGCTAGTCTAGCAGTTTAAGATTTGGCTCCCATGGTCAGAGGTGGCAGCAGATGAGAGAGAGTGTGCACGTGTGCACTCATGCCCAAACACACACACAGAGCCAGGGCCAGGCACAAAAACAACAACAACAACAACAAAAACCCCAAACTTCTGAACAGGTTACAGTGTGTTTTAATTTTTAAAAACTATTTATTTGTAGAAGGAACGGCGGGCTGCATTCCCGTCAGCCACCCGGCTAGCTTTACCCGAAATAATTACATGGAAACTGTATTCTTTTAAACACTGCTTGGCCCATTATCTGTAGCCTCTTATTGGCTAATTCTCACATCTTGATTAACCCATATCTAATAATCTGTAAACCATCACGAGGTCGTGGCTTACCAGCATGAGTCTAGCCAGCGTCCATCTCGGGAAGGGGAATCATGGCGTCTGCCTCACTGCCTTCTTCCCAGCATTCTGTTCTGTCTACTCCACCCACCTATGTTCTGACCTATCAGGCCAAGCAGTTTCTATATTAACCAATGAAAGTAACATATAGGCAGTTAATCCTCCTCCATCATTTATTTATTTATTTATTTAGTATGTATATAACATTCTGCCTCCATGTATGCCCACACGCCAGAGGAGGGCGCCAGATCTCATTCCAGATGGTTGTGAGCCACCATGTGGTTGCTGGGAATTGAACCCAGGACCTCTGGAAGAGCAGCCGGTGCTCTTACACAGAGCCATCTCTCTAGCCCTACAGTGTGTTTTAAAATATACCTAGATGCTAAAGAAAGAAAAATGGAAAATGGGTATAGAGTCATAGAAAAATAATATAATAGTTTAAAAATAATAGTAAAGTCTTTAAAGAGAGAGGGTAATATAAAAAGAATAAGCTACATAAAGATGGGAAATAAAGCTGGACAGTGGCAGATGCCTTTAATCCCAGCACTTGGAAGGCAGATGGATCTCTATGAGTTTGAGGACAGCTTGATCTACAGAGTGAGTTCCAGGATAGCCAGAGCAATAGAGTTATTACACAGAGAAATCCTGATTCCAAAAACCAAAAACAAAAACAAAAAAACCAAAACCAAAAACAAACCAAACCAAAACAAAACAAAACAAAAAAACCCCACAGGAATCCCCAGGTTGCTTTGTTAACTTTAAATTTTTAAAATGCTGATGAGCAAAAACCAATAGCTGCTAAGACATCGAATTATGGAAACTGCTAAATTAAATCAATTTATATATTTTAAAAATGTCTTAACTGCACTTTCCCATTACACAGAGACTAGACAACAAATGATATAGCTATAGGACTTGACCATCCCATTTTTCTCAGGATCCCCTAAAGATGCTATTGCCTGCAGACAATAGAAAACAGTTTAGAGACTATGATAACCACATTCTCAAGAGGTGGGGGTGGATGTTTGACGTCATTTAGGGGGATTAGTTGCAAGTTTGTTATTGGTCGTGGTTAGGGAGGAAACTAATCAAAGAAAATTGGATTCAGGGATCTCCCTCTGAAGAGAAAAAGGAATGATAGAATAAAAGAATAGATTACTGAGTCTACTTTTAGAATAGAAAGCAACTGTTAGTTTCAAATGTTTTACATTGGTATGGATTTTTGTATATTGATACAAACTTAAGGCTATTTTTATTATACTGTATATATGCTGTACTCTTCTTTAAGGTGTTATACCTATGCAGCTCCTTTAAAAATATAATGTAAAGATCTAGTCCTTGAGAGTTATTATCCTTAGGATAATAAAGAAATGCAGTTTAGTAGTTAGCCATCTTTAACAATAAAATTTGTGACCAGGTTAGGTATGTTTTCAAGATCAAAGAGATGTATTTTAGATAGCTAGGTGGTCTTCAAACACTTCAGAGACCTATATAATATGGTATTTAAGATATTTTAATAATATAAGGCTTTCCATGACAATGAGACATATCTGCTCCTGACAGCACCATTCTACTTCAAAAAAGGATGATGAGCATCAAAGAGCATCCATATGGAGTTTGCTTTTATTTGTGGCAAAGTTAGTCACTGGGCAAGAAACTTCCCTTACCTGACTGCTGACAATATGTTGTTTAAATTGGACAAGCAGGACACAAAAGTAAGTGACCACTGAACTTTGACAAGACAAGGTAGGACAGACCTTCAAAATTCTAGCTTCAGAGAAAAATTTATTAGATATTCTAGTTCTGTATGCTGAAGATGGATGCCCCAATGTCGCAGAGGAACCTTGGGTGACTATCCAGGTAACCAGCTGTCTCTGTCATTTCTATAGATTGGGAAGTTGTTTACCCTACATTTCTTGTTTATTCAGGTAATATTATATCCTTCTCAGGCCTCTGATGGAGTTGAAGATGCAGAGGAATCAGGAGATGAATATGTCTTGCTGAAAAAATGTACCACCACGAGGTAGAGCATAAATAAGAAATATGGGTTAATTTAAGATGTAAGAGCTAGTTAGTGACAAGCCTAAGCTATTGGCTGAGCTTTAACAATTAATAATAATATAATAATAATATTTATAAAGTTTATAAATATTTATATATTTTATATATTATTATATATAAATATATAATATATAAATATTATATATTATTATAATATAAATATTATATATAAATATAAATATATTATTATATTATTTATTTATATAAATAATATTTATAAAGTTTATAATAATAATAATAATAATAACGATAATGTTTGATTATTTAGGAGCCGGATGGCAGGATAAAGCTGACTGGCAGGACAGAGAAAGTCTGCCTACATCTATCTGTCTATCTATCTATCTATCTATCTATCTATCTATCTATCTATCTATCTATCGGAGCCCACAGAAGTGGATCTGTTCTACCTTGACTAAAGGTCAGAGAGTTTAAGCCTATTCTTGCTCCTTCAAGGTTATTGACAGATTTGATTTAAGGTATAGCTACTAACAAAGATATCTTGAGCTAGGGTATGATTATTTGGTGTTTTGGGTATTAAGATGGCAATCACTTTGTTTGCTCCT
The DNA here is from genome assembly GCF_982192425.1 of Myodes glareolus. Taxonomy (NCBI): domain Eukaryota; kingdom Metazoa; phylum Chordata; class Mammalia; order Rodentia; family Cricetidae; genus Myodes; species Myodes glareolus. The sequence goes on along the minus strand of NC_142029.1, from coordinate 13,362,231 downwards.
GTATCATGATAAAAAAAATCTCTTGCTTTCTCCCCCTCTTGTAGACTGGAGTATTTAAAGATCATAAGAAATAACTACAGGCAGATTCCATATTCACTGGGTTGCCCTCCCAGTACTATCCTGTGTCTCTGTATTTCTTTTTTATTTCTGTTCCTCTTACCTAACATTTCTAATCCACACACCCCTACCCTGGAACATATGAACCCATTGAGGCTGCACCCTGACAGATGTCACCCCAATGTGTGGCTATGACAGATGGTATCACAACATGGGCTACAGCTATCTATATGGAGGTGTCGAGACAGGGTCTCATATAGTCCACCTGCTGAACCTTATTTGAATCCTCACCACAGTTGGAATATTACTCCTCTACCTCCATAGGGGCCAGGCCTCCTGCTCCCCTGTAGGGAACTTCTCATCTTGTGGTTGGAATGGTAGGATTGAATGAAGCCCTAGGGATATGTTAGATAGCAGAAGGGTGTTTCTGTTGACCTGTTCAATGGACAGTATCAAGGCTGAAACACACACACACACACACATACACACACACACACACACACACACACACACACAGTTTGTCTTTCTATCTGCATAGATATATGTCACTGGAGGTAAGTATCTACCAATGAATTTAAAGATTATTTCTATGGACAGAATTTAATACACTAAAGCAATGCAATTATCAAATCATGATATTACTGAATTGACAGTAACTACTGTGTTCTTGTCAGATGCCCTTGTGTGAATGAAGTATACAGGTTCAGGAAGGCTCCAAATATGTTCTCCCTGGTTTGGTTAAAAATAAAGGTAAGGAGACAGATACGGTGATACACACCTTTAGTCCCAGCACTTGGGAGGTCAGCCTGGTCTACAATAACGAGTTCCAGGCCAACCAAGATTACAAAGTGAGACCCTGTCTCAAAAAAATAATAACAATAAATTAATTAAACAAATTAAGAGAAACATAAGAGCCAGGTGTGATACCATTAACCCTAGCACTCAGGAGACTGAGACAGAGAAGTCCTGAGTTTGAGACTGGGCTGGGCTATACATTAAGACTCTGTCTCAAACAACCATAATAAAAGAAAAAAAAAGTAACCACGAGATATTAAATGTTGAGTAGTACAATAGTTGAATAATTACAGCAAATGTATACATCAAATTTACTTAGGAAAATGCATGAATTATAATAATCAATGAGATCAAATGAAATTTTATTTAACAGCAGAATGGAATTTGTCCCTAGTTCTGGAAGCTATTCAAAGTGGTCTAATTCACTAACCGAGTTCTGGACGGTAGGGTCCTGCAGAATTTCTCAGGTTGCTCTCTGACCAGAAGAACTGGTCAAGGAAGAGGCTGAGTCACAGGACTTTCTAGAGCTGATCTTGAAAACTGGTGGGGTCTATTCTGGTCCCTGGTTGTTGTCTTTACTGCTTAAAGTCCTGTGCACAGTTGACTCAATTAAATGCATCAACCTTAATAAATTAGGTACTGACATCTGTCAGTCATATATCAGAGTGACCTTGAGGGAAATTCACCAGAGGCCAAGACAGTACAGAAACAAGGGGTGGTAATGGTAGGGAGACAGTCGTGTGGTCCTTTCCCCCCGCCCCCGTTGGCCTCCAGTTCTCTATTGAAAGGCCTGGATAGATTCAGACTCCTCTGGCAGAAAGAGTAGAGCCAAAAGTATCTAGCAGGGAGAGAAGAACCAAAAATCTAGGTTAGCCGGTTCAGTGACTCTGTTCCAGGAACTAGCTGACCAAGTTAGATTATAATCTTGAGAATAATCTTGAGAAACAGGGAGTTACCCCCTTGTGACTATCACTAGTATTTTCAGAATTTTCCAATGACACCCTCCCTACCCCCTTTAGGCTATTGGGTTATGGCTTCTTCCTTTAAACACCCCTTCTCCCAGCTACTCCGGGTCGAACTCTACCCCTGCGTGGGAAATGAGTTTCGGCCCCAGTGCACTGGTTCCTGTCCTGTCAATAAACTTTGTGTGATTGCAGAAAGGACGGTCTCTCGTGAGTTCCTGGAGGGGGGGGTGTGTTATCCCGAGACTCGAGTGAGAGTCTCCCCATCCGGAGGTCTTTCAGTATCTCTTATGAGAAGAGACTCTGCTTGCCTTTGTTCCAGGTGATCATTTCAAGGGTGTTTGTGTGACCAGAAACTTCAAAAGATATAGACTGTCTCAAAAAGCCCATCTCTTTCATCTCAGCTCCCTCTGGACACTGCTTCCCCACGCCAGCCCATCTCGCTAAACCACTTCCTGTTCTTACCCAGCAACCTGCCTTATCCTCCCTGCTAGGGAGGATAGTTGCTGCTGAGACTCTGGGTTACTCCCATGACACACCTCCCATTTAGCATCTCAGCTACTCCAACCTCTTGCTAAATAAACTTTTCCCATGCAGTCTGCTGAGCCCCTTGCTGTGAACAATGGGGGGGGTCTTCTCTTACCCCTCTCCTTCTCCCAACTTCTGCTCTTTCTTCCTTTCCTATTTTTGAAACCACACACAGAATACTAGGCTCTCGCTCCTCTGTGCCTTGCCTTTCCTCCTTTGTTCTTTGCCTTCTTTATATTTCTCTCTCTTCTTGCCTCAACTCCCCTGTGGCTTTGGGAGCTGTCTTCAAGATAGCCTCTGGGTTCAAGGAGAGGCAGAATGGAGCCAGTTGCCAAGGACACCATTCTGCCAGGACATGGGCCACCCATCAACACAGGTACCCACCGTGGAGCAGAAATCGTATTTATTAGGCAAAACTACAAGTGGAAAAGTGGCTGGGCACATGTGGCACTAGGCTATGGTGGATACTGCTATGGTGGACACACTGTGGGAAGGTTCTAGAAGCCCCATACACTTTGACTTTCTGCATTCCAAAGGCCAAAAGGAAATGTTTGTACAATTATGAAAGCTTCCTGGTCAGGAAGTGACCTTATAAAAGGAACTTCTAAAGCTTAGCCATGAACTGTATCCTGCTTCGTGTTGACTAACTCAGAGTGTTGTGCTGGCTTGCCGCTGAGAGAAGAGAGATGCCCTCAGTGGTGTCATTCAGACCCCTCAGCCTGATCTGAATGGGGGTATTATGGAGGAGGCTCTTGTAAAACATAGTGCTGTACTGTATGCAAACCTTCCATTCATTTGCCCAACAGATCAGGCTTGTGTCTCATCACGTGATTGTTGTTCCCATCCCTAGGGGCTGTTCCAGATGCCATGTGGCAGGTCCTGGGTCTTCTTAACTTGTCTTCTCTTTCCACAAGATAACTAGGTAGCTGCAACCTTGCTGTCATGTCCTTCTGTATTGTATTGCTCAAGGTCTCCCAAAGCTGGCCACCATGACTGTTAGTATTCAGGCATCTGTACTGGTATGACCTTGGGGTTCTGACGGCTAGGCATGTTAACCCAGCTGCTTTTGCACACAGTAAACAAAAGGAAATAACCTACTGCTTATCTCTAGGGTATCAAGGTTTCTGGCAGCAACAGCTAGAATTGTTCAGATCTCTGTGAGGCCACCACATCAATGGTGCAGGATGGACTAAGCTGAACATGGAGGCTGATTCATTCACCAGGGCTCTATTTACAGCTTGGATTAACCATTTATGTGTTAGGTATGTGAGAGAGAGGAGGGGGGGGGAGAGGGAGAAGGAGGAGAGGGAGAAGAGGGAGAGAGAGATGGGGAAGTTATATACCTATATACAACCTAGAGCCCACAACTGAGAGAAAACATACTTCTCTTTTTGAATCTGGCTTTTTTCACTAATATAATGGTCTCCAATTTCATCAACTTTTCTAGCAAACAGTGCAACATTTTAAAGATTTATTATCTTATTCCATGTGTATGAGTGTTTCGCATGTATGTTCATGCACCATGTGCATGCCTGGTGCCCACAGATGTCAGAAGAGGGTCTTGGGTCCCCTGGTACTGGAGTTGCAGATGACTGTGAGCCACCATGTGGGTGCTGGGAACTGAACTAGAGTCCTCTGCAAGAACAGTGAGTGCTCTTACCTGCTGCGCCATCTTTGCAGCCTCCCGACCCTTTCGTTACAAACAGCATAATACTGCTCTTTGTGGATAATTGCTCTTTTTTTGCTAATCCCATTGTGTATGTATAATATGTGTCCTATTTGTGGATGGACACCGAGACTGATTCCTTGACTTGGATATGGTGAATAATCCTTCAGTAAATACATGTGCAGACATCTCTGTAGTTGATTTAGAGTCTTTGCAGTCTGTACCCAGGGGTAATAATAGTTGGGTAATTTGTATGGTGAGTCTATGTTTTAGGCTTTCTTATGAAATTTTCATAATGACTGGACCAATTTGCATTCCCATGAGTAGTACATAAGAGTTTTCTTATAAGTTAAGCAGTATTTATACTAAAGATGATAATTTTTTTAATTTTGTAAAAAATAAAAACAGAATTTCATGTAGCCCAGGCTGACCTCAAGCTTTCTATGTGGTCGTCCTGTCTTTAAGCTACTTACTAATCCTCCTGTCACCACCTGTGAGATGGGATTACAGGTATGGACCACTAAGCTTGGCTGAAGATGATAAATTTAAAGCGTGCTAAAATTTTGGACACATTTGAATCAAGGCGTAGTGGTTTAGATTCTAAACATTCTAATCCTAAGAAAACAAAGCTGACATTTAAAAATTACTTTATTATCATTTATGTGTGTGATTCATGATGTGTGTGTATGATGTGTGTATTTTGAGTATGGGCAGGTGTGTGCCATGGCACGTGTGTGGCGGTCAGAGGATAAATGTCAGGAGTCAGTTCTTGTCTTCCACTGTGGGTTCCAGGATTGAAGTCAGGTCATGAGGATTCCACAGCTCGTACCTTCACCCACGAAACCATGATGCTAACCCAAAGCCGACTCATAGGACCTGTGAGTGGATAGATGTTTGGGAGAGAGAAGACTGGGGTGGCTAGATTTTAGCCTGAGTAACTGGGTGAATGAAGCATTCAATAAAGTTTATTGCGATAATGGAACTGGAGGTCAGGGAAAGTCGAGACTTGACTGGGTGTGGAAAAGACTTCTGGAAAAACCTTTTGGAGAAACAGGTGAAAAAACAACAAAATAGTCCACAATTTGAATTTTCGTGGAGGAGTAAGTTGGTAATTCTTTTCTAATTCCAAAAATTGTCAGTTTTGGAAGCTTGTTAATCTGTTCCATTGTTTTCAACACTGTTGATGCCACAGATATGCTGACCTTTTAAGTTAATCGATGTAATGAGAAAACAGAAAACAGGAGGGAGGGGAGGAAGATAGGCAGTCAGCTGGGGAGTCAGGATTCCTTGTCTTGGAAATGCAATTGAACTTGCTGACTTCTTTGTGCTGTTACTCGCATGAAATTTTACTTTTGTGTGCTGTGCCATGTATGCCATGCCATTTGTGCTGTGCCATGTGTGCTGTGATGTGCTATGATATGTGTGCCGTGTCATTTGTGCCAAGATGTGTGTGCCGTGATGTGTGTGCCGTGACATGTGTGCTCTAATGTATGCTGTGACTTGTATGCTATGATGTTTGTGCCATGCTCTGTGTGCTGTGATATATATGCCGTGATGTGTGGGCTGTGACATGTGCTGTGATGTGTGTGTGGTGATGTGTGTGTTATGGTTTAAATAAAACACTGTGGTTCCCCAAGGGGCACATTGGCAGAAACACTGTAGATCCCCGAGTGGTGGCAGTAGGCAGTGGGCCACGAGACCATGGTGGGCCACAAAGGCAGCCGGTCTCAGGTAGGGAGCCGCGTGGAGGGTGAGAGACCGCGACCTTAGGCATGCCATGCAGAGAAAGTGGGTATTTATTTAGTGGGTTATGGAGGGGAAAGGGAAGGGGAAGAAGGGAGAAGAGCAGAGAGGGAGAGAGAGAGAGAGAGAGAAATGGAGAGAGAGAGGTATGGGGGAGAAGAGAAGCTACTACTTTGGGAGAGAGATGGAAAAGAAGGAACTGGCAGGCTGGAAGAAAGATCCCTTTGCTTCTGCGGGTGGGGGTGGGGAGTGGCCGGGGCTTACCTCTTAAAGGGACAGGACAGACTATTACAGTGTGTGTTGTGACATGTGGGCTGGGATGTATGTGCGGTGAAGTGTGTGCAGTTATGTGTGTGTGGTGCATTGTGAGAAAATTCCTGACAGGAGCACCTTCTGGGAGGGAAGGTTTATGTCTTCTCACAGTTTTTAGAGGGCAAGTTCATCACAGATGGTGGCAGGAACAGCATATTTTGTAGTGGTGGGAGCCCGTGGCGTGGGGTGTTCACATCCTGGCAGGTGAGAGAGCTCAAAGCTCCGGCTAGAACCAGGCATAACCTTCAACGTCTTTCCCAAGCGGCCCACTTTGGCTAGCTGTGCCACTATCCTGAAGATTCCAAACCCTCTCCAAAGAGGACTCACAGTAACGACCAGGGACTTTGACCGTGAGCCCATGGGGGACGTTTCACTTTCTGGCTGTAATGATTCAGTCACACAGCATACCTGACACTTCCGGGTTCTAGTGCCATGCATGTGCATACAAGCCCTCAGGCAGAAGTGCCTAACAGTCGCAGGGGATCTTTAAGGACCCTGTGTGACCCATGCGTGGCAAGGTTGTATCACCTATTCTGACACAACTGTGTGAGCCCTTGCACGCATGTGTGAGCTCCGTCATCTACATATGATGTAACCACGTCATCCCCACTTTGTGCATGCGTTAGGCAGCCCTTAAAAGCTGGACACACCATCTCCAAGCTCTTTCTCTCTGCACACCAACCTCCCCAGGCCTATGCAACTCCCCCCCCCCCCCAATAAACTCCTAAGAGGGTTTGTTGCATGTTCCATGTTTCCTTCTCACTCGCGCTAGGTAATTTTGTGAGATTCAGGAGGCTCTCTCGCCCCTCTCCTGGGGTCAGGATCTGGAACCGGGTTTTTTTCCACAACAACCATGTGTTCCATCTGCCTGAGTGTGACCTCTATGCATACCACTGGCTTCAATTGGTGAGTTTCCCCATTCTGATCAGCTTAACTGTTTCTCCAAACCCAAGGAATTGACTGTTGAGCTCCCGGAAATCGTCTGGTGTTCCTAGAAACAGGGGACGGCCCCCAACCATGGCCTTCATGAATACAGTTGAGCCCTTTGCTGACATTCATCTCTGATTGCTTCACTTAGCTGAAATCATGATTGGACAACCCAGGATTGGCCCACCTGCCTCAGATTTTTCTTTTTCTCTTTCATTTCTTTTTTTTTTGAACCACTCGTCAGTGGTCCCCACTGTGAGAGACCACTCGGTCTCTAGCCTCTCCGGCTTCCCAGTCGCCTGGACTGGAGCCAATCAGGCTTTAACACCCTACCTGTATATAGAGGACGCTCAACTACAAGCCCTGTGATGTTTGCTGCCAATTTACACCCTGACTATAGAGGGGAGATGACCTACAAGCCTTGTGGTGTTGCTGTTCTTGCGGGTTTTCAGTTTCAGCTATGGGTAGCAAGCCATTGAAGACCATCAATCCAGCCTCCCCCCTGGGATGCCTTTTAGAGGCCCAAAAACCCCGGGCCTTAGTGCCCTACTTACAGAATCCCACACTTGTCCATCTTTGTTCAAAAAAATGGCCTCATTACAATTTACATAACAATTTAAAATGGCCGCCTAATGGTACCTTTGATCCTTATATACTATGGGAACTTTCTAACTACTGTCAGCATACAGGCAAATGGAAGGTGTTTCCTTATATCCAAGCCTCCTACTATCTAAGCTCTAAGACTAGGCCCTCTGTCCTTGCAAGTTGTTCGCCTGCTCACATGTTCCTGGCTATGCTGTCTGAGTCGGAAGAACTCTCCATTTCTGCTCTGGACCCAGCTAATGAACCCCCACTTTATTGACCTCAGTGGGCAGTTACTCCTGCTCCTTCATCTCCTATTCCTGCTCCTTAGCTCCTGCTCTGGACCCCACTAAGGAACCCACACCTTCCCAACCCCAGCAGACAGATACTCCCGCTGGCTCGTCACCTGAGTCGCCATCTCCCTCTGCTCGCCCCCGTGTCACACAGGCTCCACTGCCCTCTTCAGCTCTCTGCCTCTGCACTAACTACTCCATCAGTCCCGCTGGATCATTCCTTCTCTCTGCAGCCTGGCCGCAGCAGTTGCCCAGCCCTGGCACCCACCTTTACCCCTTCTCTCACACACTCATGTGTTGCTATGGAACCCAACCCTGACCAAGCCAAGCTGGCTGCAGTTTTCCCATTGCAAGAGGTGGCCAAGCAGAGATGGATTGGTTAGGGTACACATCTCTTTCTCCGTCTCAGAACTCTCCCATATAGAACAAAAACTGGGGTCCTATATATCTAATTTTACCTCTTTCATGAAGCAATTCCAATGTATCACCCAGTCTTATAATCTCATCTTTCATGACATCTATATGGTCCTATCTAATAACCTACTTCCTGAAGAGCACAGGTGAGTTTGGAAGCAGGCCAGACTACATGCAGATGAGGTTCACCAAACACATGTAACACACCCTCCAGGGGCAGAGGCGGTCCCTGAGCAGGAACCACACAGGGATTATAACACCTCAGGTGGGATTTTAGCTAGGGACGGGTTTCTGACTTGCCTTCTGGCAGGTTTCTGTAAGGCTGCCCTCAAGGCAGTAAACTATAATAAGCTCTCAGAAGTCATTCAAGATATGAAGGAAAATCCTTTTGCAATTTTGGAACGCCTCACTAAAGCCCTGTTACAACTTAGACCTAGAAACCACAGAAGGTGGACAGTTACTCATGACTCATTTTCTTCCCTCAGTGCAACGATGACATTAAGGTTAAACTTAGACATTTGGGGAAGGCCCCTTGACTCCACAGGCGGAAGTCTTAGAGTTGGCTTTTAAGGTGTACCATGAAAGCAGTGACATCCTAATAGCAAAGCTATGTTTTATTTTGTCAAGGCTATGTCCAACCCACCCATGAGGACTTAGAGTTCTTAAAAGCTATCACTGCCTCGTGTAAAAATCTGTCAAAAGTCAGATCCCAAGACCAAATATCGTAGCTTCCATTTTCCCACCCACCAGGCCGGGGGCTCCCTTCCAGGAACTGACTGGCAGCTTGATTTTACTCATATGCCCACAGTCAGGTGAGTTAAATATCTCCTGGTTTTGGTGGACACCATGTCTGGGTGGATTGAAGCGTTTCCCACCACTAACAAGAGGACCTAGACAGTTTCCAATGTTCTTCTCCGAGAAATCATCCACCAGTTTGGAATCCCAACCTCTCTTCAGTCGGGTAATGACCCAGAATTTACCTCCCAGATCTCTCAAACTTTATCTAAGGCTCTTAACATTCCCTGGCATTTTCATATCCCATAGCATCCTTAGTCTTCAGGGAAGGTAGAACAAACTAACCGTTCCTTAAAAAATGTTCTTGTTAAGATGTCATAGGAGCTTCATCTTGACTGGGTAAAACTTTTGCCTCTGGCCCTTCTTAGATTTAGGACTCTCCCCAAAAGCCCCCTTTCCATCTTGCCCTTTGAACTCCCGGCCTCTCACCTAAAACCTCTCCCCTTCCTGACCACCTGCTTACTCCGCTATTATCCCATCTTTGCTCCCTATTATGGGATTTTAATGACTACTCATTACCTCAACCATGTGTCAATTTATGCCCACCACTGATTAAAATAGGAGATCAGGTACTATTCTCTCCCCAGACCAATGCCCCTCACCCTTTTCCCCTAAATGGCAGAGCTCCTTTAAAGTAATTCTTGTAACTCCCACAGCTGCCAAGCTCAAGGGACTCTCTCATTGGACCCACCTGTCTCACCCTAAACCTTTTACTCTTCCAGTTCAAGATAGCTCCTCACACTAAAAACAGCCTGGTATTGGCATAAGGACAGACAGGAGGACCAACGGAACCGAATAGAAAACCCAGATATCAATCCACACATTTTCAAACACCTGATCTTTGACAAGGAAGCAAAAAATATCAAATGGTAAAAAGAAAGCATATTTAACAAGTGGTGCTGTCATAACTGGATATCAACATGTAGAAGAATGAAAATAGACTCATATCTATCACCATGCACAAAACTCAAGTCCAAATAGATCAGAGACCTCAACATAAAGCCAGCCACACTGAACCTTATAGAAGAGAAAGTGGGAAGTACGCTTGAACGCATTGGCACAGGGAACCACCTAAATATAACCCCAGTAGCACAGACACTGAGAGAAAGAATTAATAAATGGGACCTCTTGAAACTGAAAAGCTTCTGTAAAGCAAAGGACACAGTCAACAAGACAAAACGACAGCCTACAGAATGGGAAAAGATCTTCACTAGTCCCACATCAGACAGAGGTCTGATCTCCAAAATATACAAAGAACTCAAGAAATTGGACACCAAAAGATCACATAATCCAATAAAAAAAAATGGAGTACAGACCTAAACAGAGAACTCTCAACAGAGGAATCTAAAATGGCTGAAAGACACTTAAGGAAATGTTCAACATCCTTAGACATCAGAGAAATGCCAATCAAAACAACTCTGAGATTTCATTTTACACCTGTAAGAATGGCCAAGATCAAAAACACCGATGACAACTCATGCTGGAGAGGTTGTGGGGAAAAGGGAACACTTCTGCATTGCTGGTGGGAATGCAAGCTGGTACAACCCCTTTGGATGTCAGTGTGGCGATTTTTCAGAAAATTAGAATACAACCTTCCTCAAGACCCAATAATACCACTTTTGGGTATATATCCAAAGGATGCTCAATCGTGCCACAAGGACATGTGCTCAACCATGTTCATAGCAGCATTGTTTGTCATAGTCAGAACTTGGAAACAACCTAAATGCCTCTCGACCGAAGAATGGATAGGAAAATGTGGTACATTTATACAATGGAGTACTACACAACAGAAAAAAATAACAACAGCTTGAATTTTGCAGGAAAATGGATGGAGCTAGAAAACATTATTTTGAGTGAGGTAACCCAGACACAAAAAGACAATTATCACATGTACTCACTCACTCATAGGTGGTTTTTAAACATAAAGCAAAGAAAGCCAGCCTACAAACCACAATCCCAGAGACTCACATAGATATAATCTACATGGGAAGTAGAAAGTATAAAAAGACAAGATCTCCTGAGTAAATTGGGAGTACGGGGACCTTGGGGGACGATTGGAAGGAGGAGAAGAGATGCAGGGAGGGGAGCAGAGAAAAATGTAGAGCTCAATAAATATCAATAGGAATGTGTTAAAAATGTATACCCACAATAAAATAATAAAGGATAGCTCCTCATATATGGTGACTCAAACAGGGCCCCGCTCCCTTAAGTTCCAGAGGACACTACGACCAGCCACTTTTTCTCCAGTTCCAGAAAAATAAAAGTTTCATCACCGTACTCAACTCTCCTGTGCCAAAAACTCCATATGCTTTCCCTCTTCCTCTTTCTCCTATCTACTCTGCCAACTTCTCTATACCTCCAATGTCATACTTAAATTTCCAGTTAACCACTCAGCTGTTATTACAGGGACCATACTTAAACATCGAGTCGGAGGTACAAAAATTGCTAAGAGCCCAAGTGGTAAGAAACAATAACAAGTTTGGGGACATTGACAGCCCCAGACTCCAAAACCTCACAAAACAGACTTTACCATAAAGAAATTTGGTAAAGATTTATCACTGACTGCGGCAGTGTCTCCTGGATGTTAAGGTAACACCATGATGCTAAAAAAAAACAAGTGCCTTAAGATTTGCTTCAGGTAAAACATTGAGGGCTCTAATAATTCCCCTTTCCAATAATTCCCCCTTCTTTTCCTCCCTCCTCTCCACTGTCTTCTATTCCAACACTATATCATTGTTGAAATCACCTGGCGCGAGTGAGAAGGAAACACAGAACACGCAACAAACCCGCTTAGGAGTTTATTAGAGGGGGCGTGTACAGGCCTGAGAGTCAGTGTGCAGAGAGAGAATGATGGCGGTCCAGCTTTTTAAAAGCTGCCTAGCACATGCGCACAGGGGGTGGATGTGAATATGTCATACACAGATCACGGGCTCACGCATGCATGCAAGGGCTTAGCTGAGTCATAGTGGATAACCACGCATGCATGTATGTAGGTCATGTGGGGCCCTTTAATATTCAAGCACTTCTGCTTGAGGGCTTGTCTGCACATGCATGACTCTAGAACCCAGAAGAATCAGTCTTATGTGGCTGAAAATCATTACAATTGTAATCATAAGCTTTTAATACGTCTAAAATTTATTTCTTTTCAAACATTTTTACATAAGCTCCAAGGAACCAATTGGACCTATCTAAATGGACCAGACTCGCCCAGAATAAGTGTCATTTAATTCTTCCCTTATCATTCCTGGTCTCGGGAACCCCTGGGAAATTCCTTCCTCCACCCCCATAAACACCCCCTCTATCTTCCATCTTGGAACTCTCCTACCTTAATCACCGGGATCTAAAATTTTTTCCAGACATAATTTTCTGCCTTTCCAGCATCTTGCAAGGTCCAAGCTGCCAGCCAGCCAGTTCCACAGAACTCGGACAAAAACACAAAATCAGCCACGTCAGGACGTGGTCAAGCATCTCAACTCTCCGACACCCACAAAATCAGCAGAAAACAATCTCGAGAGACCTGACAATGCCCACAAAATCAGTAGGACACCCCATTCCCACCCATTAAAAAACCCCAAACTCCCCAAATTTTTATAATAAACAAAAGGGTGGAATGTAATGATTTCAGCCACCGTAAGGCTGACACTTCCGGGTTCTATGGCCATGCACGTGCAGACAAACCCTCAGGCAGAAGTGCCTAATGGCCCTGGGGGATCTTAAAGGACCCTGCATGACTTGCAGCATGGTTGCATCACCTACATCTGACACAACTATGTGAGCCCTTGCGCATATGCGTGAGCTCTGTCATCTGCGTATGATGTAAGCACGTCATCCCTCTGTGCGCATGTGCCAGGTGGCCTTTAAAACCTGGACACTCCATCTTCAGCATCCTCCCCTCTCTCTGCACAATGACCTCACCAGGCCTGTACACCCCTCCCCCCCATAAACTCCTAAATGGGTCTGTTGTATGTTCAATGTTTCCTTCTCACTCGTGCCAGGTAATTTCACTGGACAGAACAAGACCAAATGGTGAATCCTAGGCCTGGTGCAGACTCACAGTGCCACTCTTCAGTTTAAAACCCATGGATGACATTTTAGTTAATGTGACTTTAGCACATAAACACTCATCTTATACATGGATTTTTTTTTTTTTTTTACTTTTTTGAGACAGGGTTTCTTTGTGTAGCCCTGACTATTCTAGAATTAGCTCTGTAGACCAGGCTGGCCTCGAACTCACAGAGATCGTCTGTCTCTGCCTCCCAAGTGCTGGGATTAAAGGCATGCATTTTAACTGTTGATTAAAATACATTACCATCAAGCACAAATCATTGAAAATAAGAATACATGGGTGTTAATGAATGCGGAGGCACAAAAATGTGAGCCTATTTCCACCTTGTCTGAAAGTCAGAGAGTTTCAGCTTGTTCAAAGTTGTTGACAAGTGTTGTTGACACACCCTGACCTAGGGTGTGGTTATTGTTAAGTTGGGAGCCTAGCCCCCAGCCTCCAGGACTGAGAGTTGTATTGGCCTGGACTCCAAATCCCAGCATGCTCTAGGGAGGGGTCAGGACCACCCCCACAGGGTATTTTAGGTAGCTCCCAAATGAGAAACACGTGCCCCCCCATATCCCCTCCCCATGGTCACATTTGCAGCCTCCTGGTTCTGCGCTGGGGCCACCCAAGAGTGCAGGAATCCCATTAAACCTTGATACTCCTTAATTTGGCTTGTTGTAATTTGGCTTGTTTGGGATTTCTCGCATTAGGAAAAATTCCTAACAGTTACTTGGTGTTTTGGACATTAAGATGGCCCATACAGGTAGATCCACTCCACCCTGACCAAAGGTCAGAGAATTCAAGCATACTTTTGCTTTTTCTTTTGAATGAAGAGTTTTGACCTAGGGAGTGGCTGCCAACAGGATACTTGGTCTAGGGTGGGTTCACTGCCTAAACAGCAGAATGTTAATGGTTTGATGGCTCAAAGTATTGAAGCAAGTAACTGTTCTAGTTGTCCTTTGTGTCATGTTAAAGCAGCCTTTTGTCTTCTTCCCAGATTTGGATTGGGGTATAAAAGTGTATGGACAATTAAACACAGCCATTTCAGTATTCACTGAACTCCCTCCTGGTACTGTCTTATGTTTCTGTTGTATTATTTTTACCTGTATCTTCATTCTCTTAACTGTTTTTTCTAATCCCCATGCCCCTACCCTGGTAAGAGGTGTGTTTGTAGAAGCTGGTTTCCAACAAATTAACTAGCACCATGATTTGAAAGGAGGGTTTATTTTTGAAGTTAAAATTAATATTGAATCTTGTCTCTTTCACTAATCAATTCTATACCTGTATCACTTTTCTGAGCCTCTGCTTCCTTGTCCATCAATAGGTATAATAGTTGGGGCTGGAGTGAAGGCTCAGTGGTTAAAGTACATACTGTTCTTGCCAAGGGCCTGAGCTCAGTTCCCAGCATCCAGATAGGGATATCACACCCACTTGTACATCCAGCTCCCAAGGATATGACAGCCATCACAGGCACCTGCTTTCACACTCTCCCCACAGATACACATGACACACCTACACACAGATACACATGACACACACACAGATACACTTGACACACACACAGATACACATGACACACCCACACAGAGATATATATGACACACACACAGATACAGATCACACACACACACACACACACACACACACAGAGATACACATAATTTAAAATGAAGATAAAGGGCTGGAGAGATGGCTCAGTGGTTAAGAGCATTGCCTGCTCTTCCTAAGGTCCTGAGTTCAATTCCCAGCAACCACATGGTGGCTCACAACCATCTATAATGGGGTCTGGTGCCCTCTTCTGGCATGCAGGCATACACATAGACAGAATATTGTATACATAATAAAATAAAATAAAAAAAATAAATAAAATGAAGATAAAAACTTTTTAAGTGTAATGATACCAATAATATGTTTGTCTGTGATCTGAGAGATTATTTTTATGTGTTCCAGCTGAATTGCCCTTGTGTCTAAAAAACCTTACGGTGTCATGGACAACAATCACAAACCTTTCTACTCTCTTCTTCTGTGAAAAAAAAAGTTCCTAGAAGCCATTATCATTGCATTCTCAATAGTAGCAACCCTGGTTCTTTGAGGCCTGAGAGACGGAGAGATAGTATAATTTCGAAGTCCAGAACCTATTTGCTAAACCCTCTTGGTATAGCCTGACATCAGTTTTGTTGAGCTAACAGACTGGACGCTAACTGTGCAAATGCAGGGAGAGTCAACTAAATACGTGCAATGACGCGCATGTTCATGGGACAGTAAAAGACTGAACTTTATTAAAATGATCTCCAAATTTTATTGATAAACATGGCTTTTAGAAGGCTGCTTAAGTTCACATAGAGACCAGATCTTTACAAACCTTATTTTATGACTACGGGTGCTGCTTTTGTTTCTGTAGATAGGTATGTTGCTCTTCTCTTCAAAGGAAAATTAGAGAAAAGATTGCATGTAATTATGCTTCCTGGGTGAAATGGTGCAGCAGAAATATCATGCAATGTTTAAAACAGGACCAGGAAGATCCAAATCCCTTCTGGAGTGCACGTACTTTAAAATACGTGGATCTTAAATCTAGAGGGAAATTATATAAAAACAAAACACAATGTCTGAGGCCTTTGGAATAATAGCCGGGCCTCCACGCAGAGCGCACGTCTTGGCAAACAGCCGCCATGGGGCGTTGGGAAGGGGTGTGCAGCAGCAGAGGGACTGGGTTTTAACTGACTTCCAGCAGAGTGGCCTGGTGCTCTGTGTCCTCTAGGGGTCAGGGAAGCAGGAAGCCCTCAGCTGACAGTTGTCTGCCTTTCCACCTCCTCTGGATTGTTCCGCAGTCTCAGCTTCGTTTCCAGCCTCTGCTTCCATTCTTCCCTGAGTCTGGAAATAGAAACAAGCACAGCTGGGTCCTCCTCTCTGTAGCCGTGGCTCTGGGAAGCATCCTCCCCCCCTCCCCCGCCCCCCGAAACCCTTTGTAAGCTCAGGTCTTAGGAGGGTGTGCGGAGGACCTGCAAATCAAATATCTATGCATATTTACTGACATAGATGAAAATGAACAGACCTGCTTTCTGACTGGGGGTTCTGTGAATACATATGCATATTCCTCTGTGTGTGTGTGTGTGTGTGTGTGTGTGTGTGTGTGTGTGTGTGTGTGCGCATGCGCATGCATGCCTGCAGAGGCCAAAATCAATGTCAGGTATTTTATTTGCTGTTCTCTAACTTTCTTTTCTTTTCTTTTCTTTTTTTTTAAATTTTTAACGATTTATTTAAGCCGGGCGGTAATGGCACACGTCTTTAATCCCAGCACTTGGGAGGCAGAGGCAGGTGGATCTCTATGAGTTCGAGGCCAGCCTGGTCTACAAGAGCTAGTTCCAGGACAGGTCCCAAAGCTAAGAGAAACCCTGTCTCAAAAAAATAAAATAAAATAAAAAGATTTATTTATTTTATGTATACAAGTGCTCTATCTGCATGTATACCTGCACACCAGAAGAGGGCATCTGATCTTACTACAGATGGTTGTGAGCCCTACGTGATTGCTGGGAATTGAACTCAGGACCTCTGGAAGAGCAGCCAGTGCTCTTAACCTCTGAGCCATCTCTCCAGCCCCTCCCTACCTTATTTTTAAATTTAAAATGTTTTATGTGTATGAATGTTTTGTCTGCATGCATGCCTGTGTATCATGCACATGTCTGGTACCCTCAGAGAGCAGAAGAAGGAACTGAATGCCCTGGAACTGGAGTTGCAGATGGTTGTGAGCCACCACGTGGGTGCTGGGAATTGAACCTGGATCCTCTGGAGGAGCAGTCAGTGCGCTTAACTACTGAGCCATCTCTCCAGCACCTACTTTACATTTTTGATATAGGATATCTCACTAAACTGGAGTTGGCCGATTCAGCTAGACTGGCTAGCCAGCAGGCCTTACTGATCCTCTCGTCTCTGTCTCCCCATCACTGGGATAATTGGTGTGCACTGCTGTGCCTGGATTTTTTTTTTTTTTTTTAATGTTTGGCCTGGACGTTGAACTCAGGTCCTTAAGCTTACATGGCAAATGCTTTTCCAACTGAGCCAGTTCCTCAGTAGCTGTTTTTTTTTTCTTTCTTTCCTTCCTCCCTCCTTCCTTTCTTTTTTACCCCTTCCCTTCTTCCCTCTTCTTTTTTATTTTTAGCAGTTTCATGTTGCCCATACTTACCTCAGAACCATCTCCAATACATCCATCTTATATTTTAAGACATATTTCTACTATTTTTAATAATGTGCATGTGTGTGTGTGTACATGCGTGCGTGAGTGCGTGTGTGTATGTGTGTGTGTGTATACTCAAGGAGACCAGAGGTGTTGAATCCCTCGGAGCTGAAATTACAGGTGGCTGCCAACACCCACATGGCAGCTTACAACAGTTTATAATTCCAGTTCCAGAAGATCCAACACCCTCTTCTGGCCTCCAGCACCCGGCATTCACGGGATGCCCAGACACCCAGGCACAACATCCATACACATAAATCAAAAATATATGTCTTTTCAAAAGTATGCGGGTGCATACTTTCTCAGCGCGCTCCTTCCCAGGCGGTGCTCCTCGGACTGGCGGTAGTATGTCTGTTTGCCAATCTCTCTCTCCCAGAAGCGTTTGAGCTCGTGGCAGGTGTTCCCGCAGAAGACCTCTCGGCGGACGTACTGGCTGTTCATCCCCTGAAAAAGAAAAGAGGCACTGAAGCCCTCCCAGGCATGATCCCTGGGATTCTTGCAGGGTACAGGGTCCATTTGAATCTGGACAGTGCTGTTTCCCTATGGCTAGCCATATAGAATCATTCTAGCCTTCGGAGAGCATCCCTCCCTCGTGAGGGTGCAGGAAGGACTGAAGGAAGAGTGCACCTGGGTAGCAGTGACGTCGGCACTGTTCTGGAGACTTCTGTCGTTCTCCCTTACTGAAAGGTGAGCCCTCAGCAGTAAGCACAGGCATGGTGGGCTGTGGATTCTGGGGACCCACCCGAGGAGTGGCAGAAACAGCCTGTGTCATCTCAAGGGAGGACAAGCGTCATACTTCTAAAAGGTTCAAGCCCTCTGATAAAAGGGTTTGTGATCGAGAATGATCCCAGGCTTTGACACATCCAACCCGCAAGCTGTTTTCAGGCTGTATGCACGCATGTGGGCATATATGAAACTGTACATGCTAGATGGCCAAAACACTCACTGTTTGTTTGTTTGAGATAGGGTATCGCTGTGTGGCTCTGGAGGACCTGGAACTTGCTGATCTATAACCTGTAGATCAGATTGTCCTCTATATCATAAAGATCCACTCAGTTCCACCGCTGTAGTGCTGGGATGCCTTTTGTTTGGTTTTTGAGACAGGGTTTCTCTGTGTAGCCCTGTCTGCCCTAGAATTCATTCTGTAGACCAGGCTGGCCTTGAAGTCACAGAGATCTGTCTGCCTCTGTCTCCTGAGTGCTGGGATTAAAGGCGAGTGCCACCACCGTCTAGTGAGATCACATTTAAAAAAAATATTTATTTATTTTTATGAACATTGGTGTTTACCTGCATGCATGTCTGTGTGAGTTTGTTGGATCCTCTAGGATTGGAGTAACAGACAGTTAAGTGCTGCCTTGTGGGTGCTGGGAATTGAACCTGGGTCCTCTGGAAGAGCAGCCAGTGCTCTTGACAACTGAGCCATCTCTCCAGTCCTCAGAGAATTTCTCTAAGAAGCTCTGAGGACACCAACTAAGTGGAAATAGGAGTCTAGAGAGAATGTCTGGTTTTAAGATTCCCCTCTCCTTTACCCCGTCCAACTGTCCCAACTGTCGGGGTCACTGTGAGAGAATCCTGGCCTGGATCTTTACCCTGTGTTATGGTGGTCCTTCAACACTCCCCACGTAGACACCAGCACCTAGGCAGCTTTGATCTCCATCTGCACTGCGGGGCTCTGCTCCCTAGGTCTCTCCTCTGGCTTCCCCCAGCGTACATGGCACAAGGCACAGCCAGGGGAGTCCCTGTTGATACCTGCTCCTTTTTACTCTCCACCTGGGACTGGCCACCTCTCAATCCCTCAAGAATTGGTTCACACTGCCACTAGTATAATCCCCAGCATGCCTTGCACAGTGACGGTCTGGGCACCCCTGCTTTCCTTCTCACACACATGGGCAGAACTTCTTGCTCCTGTTAAAATAAGAGCCAAACCCTTTCTGAGTGAGCCACGACATTTCCTTCAGATTGACATCTCCGGTGTCTTTGTGGGAACTCTAGCAAACAGGGGACCCTCAGCTCAGTTCCCAGCTCCCACGCTGGGCAGCTCACAACTGCCTGTAACTCCAGCTCCTGAGGATCTGACACCGTCTCCTGGTCCCCAAAGGCACATATATGGCAAACATACACATATACACAAATGAATAAAAGTTTTAAGAAATAGGGGCTGAAGAGATGGCTCAGTGGGTAATAGCACTGGTTACTCTACCAGAGGTCCTGTGTTCAATTCTCAGCAATCACATGGTGGCTCACAACCATCTATAATGAGATCTAGTGTCCTCTTCTGGTATGCAGGCATACATGCAGGCAGAACACTGTATATATAATAAAAAATTAAATATTCTTTAATTTAAAATATCAGTTTTAAATTAAATATAATTGAAGTTAAAATTTAAAAATATCCTTGCCACTCATAGTGATATATACTTTTCTTTAATCCCAGCACTCAAGAGTCAGAGGTAGATAGACCTCTGTGAGTCTGAGGCCAGCCTGGTCTTCATAGCAAGTTCCAGGCTAGCCAGAGCTACATGGTGAGAATGTGCTTTAAAAAAAAAAAATCTGAGGCTAGCCTGGTCCATAGATAGAGTTTCAGGACAAGCTCCAAAGCTACAGAGAAACCCTATCTTGAAAAACCAAAAAACCAACCAACCAAACAAACAAACAAATAATCTGTGGGTCCCACTTTTCTTATCTTCAATATTTCCCTCAAGTTCAAATCTGGTCATAGATGTAAGGTACATTGCAACTTATAAAGTGTTGAATCCACGTGCATCCAAAATGCTTGGCACCAGAGTGGTTAAAGATTTCTGAATATTTACATATGCATAATGGAATGTTTTCCCAGTTCTAAACCTGAAACCCATTTGTGTTTGGTGCACGCCTCATGCACATAGCATGGATGCAGTTTTCGGCACCATTTTAGAGAATTTTATGCATGAAACCATTTCATGATGTGGAATTTTCCACTTGTGGCAGCGTGTCAGCACTCAAAGAATTTTGAATTTTGGATTTTTAAAAAATTATTAAATAATAGTTATATTTGGCAACCTGTCAGTAAAGCTCCTGAAAAAGCAATTTTTTTCCACGTTCAGTAAGACACATGCAAGGGTGTGGACTTCTCAGAGAGCTGTACTCAGCAATAGCTGGGCCATAGACTATATTGGTGGCTGTCGAATTACAACTTTAGGAGTTATAACTCCTAAACCATTTCTGGGGGCGGGGGGTAGCATGTACACAGCTAAATGACTCTGAGAGTACCGGAAGAGTGTCTCTTCCTGCCTCCATATGCCCAGAGCTGAGGGCGGGTACTAGAAGAATGTCTCTTTCCTGCCTTCTAACGGAGGGTGCAGTGGTAATTTATCACGGACACAGACGCCACTTAGGACAGTTGTTGGATAGGAGTTTGGACAAACTGAGTCCACATTCTGGTCCGAGCGGCTTGTGGGTCTCTCTGGGGATGGGGCGCATATAGGCTGACAGACAGAAGTAACTTGGGAGGGAAGTTGGTCTGTTCAGGGACTCTGCTGAGACACAGCCCTACCTACAGAAGCTAGGCGGAGTTTGCTGAGTGGGCTGGGGACAGAAGTACCTGGCTGCTTGTAAGATCTTGAAAATGCACTGTTCCCTTGTTTATAATTATGGCTGGGTAGCTGTATGTAACTGTTAACATTTATCGACCTATATACTAAAAATGGATGGATTTTCCTACACTCAAGGCTCCATAAAACTAAAGAAATTTTTTTTCTATCTTTGGACGAGAGATTTCCTCCTGCCCCCTTGTTCTCACGAGGTATACCTCGGGATTAGTCTCTCGTCTCTAGGGTCAAGGAGTATGAGGGGTACCTGGGGATTAGCCTCTCATCTCTAGGGTCAGCACATCTGCCACAGGGCATGTGTTTCCTTTGTTAGTGTTTTAGTTTTCTGGCTTTTACACAGAGACCAGCTGCTCCTCCTCACAGGCATGTGAGGTAGAGTGTTCACTGTGAAAGGCTCTTTGGGAGCACAGGGCACTGATCTAGAGAAACAAATGACCCCTCCGTGCCTCTTCAGCTGAGGCCACCACTGGCCAGACTGTCCTGCAGTTAGTTCTGTTCATCCAGCTTCCAGACAGTCACCATGGCGCCGCTCCCCCGATCAATCAATGCTTCAGCTGTAGCGCTCATTCAGTTGTAGAACGCTTGAAACTGTAACATCTGTGAGGCATCTATTCTGCAGGAGGAGCCCGCTCGTGTTCAGTGAGTCAAATGAGAGAAAGAACGTTTCTCCCTGCGAGTCCAGTGCCGTGCCAACAACTTAATCCCTCAAGTCTCAGGTTACACGGAGCATTAAGTCTAAATGAAGGAATCAGAGAGGCTTCTTTCTTTTTGAGTTTTGGCTCCTCCTGGTCATTCTTATGACTCTTGGCTAGAGCGCCTCATTGTTCACACATGGGACTGTGTGTACCAACGGCAAACTTTTTGCATGACCAGCACGTGCTAATAGCGACTATTTTATCAGGGCTATTTTTCACGTTTCTAAAAATGATGAGCCATTTTTCAGATTCTTCTCATTGTTATTACTATTATTATTTTAAAATATTCATTTTTATTGTATGTCTGAGTGTTTGCCTGTGCATATACACCATTTGCATGGATTATCTGAGGAGGCCGGAAGAGGGTGTTACATATCCTGGAACTGGAGTTACAGGTAGTCGTGAGTCACCCAATGTGGGTGCTGGGAATTGAAACCACCAGGTCCTCTGCAAGAGCAGCATGTGACCTAACCTCCCCATCCCCCATCTTCCTTCTTGCATATGTGTATGTGTAATGTGTGTGTGTGTGTGTGTGTGTGTGTGTGTGAGAGAGAGAGAGAGAGAGAGAGAGAGAGAGAGAGAACACTGCAGGGTATTCCCGTTTGTCAGTCCCCATCTTCTTTTTTTGGAGCAGGATCTCTCCCTGAGCCTAGAGATCATGCTTTGGCTACACCGCCAGCCAGCAAGCTCCAAACATCCTCCTGTCTCTGTTATAGGCCTACATGGACTCACACTGAACCTTTGCATGGGTGTTGGGATTGGAATTCCAATGCTCATATTTGAGCAGCAAGATGTCTAAGCCATCTTTCTACCCCTCAAATTTTCCTTTATGAGTATGGCTTGAGCTGGAAAGAGAGGTTCCAATTCCTGGCAAAATGGAGGACGGACACTCCACTGTTCTCCAAAGAATGTGTCGCTAAGGGTTGGACTATCATGTGAGGTTCTGAACTGCATATAGCAGGAGAAGGCTTTCAGGGAAAGACTAGAATTGTAAGATTACTGAACACTGAAGAACTTTTCGTTTGATTTCGGCACTTCTCAGTTCAGACTCAAGACAATATGAAACCCAGATACAGAGCTCAAGGGCGAATGCTCCAATGCTTTGAAGACGAAACACCGGCTCGCCAGTAGAGGACGTTGCAGCCTAGCAGGAGGAGCTGACCCTTCTGGCCTTTTCTCTCTCGGTGGTCCCAGCAAAACCTGGCCACCCTGGTCTTAGATTTTAGCCTAAGGGACTGAAAAAAGGAAAATTCAGAGAGTAGAGGCCGTGAAGGAGAGGGGTTAAAGCGTGAAGAGCCGGAAAACATATCTGAACAAATAAAGGCTATACTCTCCCAATTTGGAAAAACAACAAACAAACAAACCCCCACAAATCCTCAATCTTTAGCTTCAAGAACTTGAATCCAAAGAAACCCATATCCAGACATGTTAATCAATGTGCTGAGAGTGGAAAAGGCCATAGGCTGAAAGCAACCGGGTTTTCAGAATGCACAGACAAAACCTGGCAGAGCTGGGTAAAGAAAATGGACACATCTGGGTATGGTGGGAGATGACATTTCTCCTCTCTGGATACTCAAAGGAACCAGTCGAGAGAGTGTAGCTGAAGAAATCACAGACCAACCAACTAGATCAAAGTGTGTTCTACAAAGCATTTGACCCAACAGCAGCTGGATAGACACTCTTTTCCAGCACACAGGACTCAGCTACTCAGAACTTTCCTGGAGGAACCAGGATGTAGCCCTGTCCAGCACTTGCCCAGCATGCTTGAAACTCTAGGTTCAGTCCTCTGCAAGGCATAAAGCCAGACACGCTGGTCCATGCCAGGGAGCCAGAGGCGAGGCGCGAGGATCAGAAACTCAAGGTCATCTGGAGCTACATAACAAACTCAAAGCTAGCCTGATCTACAAGAGACTTTGTCTTTAACGAATGGGGTGGGGTTGGGGTCCAGATGACGCTTTCAAGCCTAATGACCTAAGTCCACCGGTTCCACATGGTGGAAGGGACAGAACTGACTCCCAGAAGTCTCCCTCTGACTTCCACATGTGCCCTAAGACATGACCTCTCCCCCAAAAATGTAATTTATAAATTCCTGGAGCTATTCAATGAATTTAGCAAGGATATGGGGCATATAAATGGCTCCAAACCAAGCCACGAACACAATGAACAATCAGAAACTAAAACTAAAATCTCAATAGAATTTGCAGTAAGTAATTCCCCACATTTAGAACAACACTTAGATATTAATCCAATAAAACACATATATGTTAGCTAAAGACTGATGAGTGAAATACCAGAAGCCTTCTTTAGAAGGAGAGATATACAATGTTTGTGATTCAATATAGCAAAAATATCAGTCTCTCCAAATGAATTTATTCATGTATTATAATGAGAATGAAAATCCAGGGTGGGTTTTAAAAATAGATATTAACGAGCTAATACTGGAATTTATCTGCCAAAGGTAAAGGAACCAGAGTAACCAAAGAACCTCTAAAAGTAAAGAATAAAGTTGAAGGAATAACTGACTTGTAAAGCCACATGATAGAGACAGGTGGGATTTGCAAATTGATGTTCCAAGGCATAGCACAAGGCAGAGGCCAGCAGAAGGTCACCCAATAGGGAAAGGATAGTGTTTCAATAAATAGCATTAGAATAATCAGACATCAATATGAGAAGAAAAACAGACTTAATATTAACCCCATCCTGCACAAAAATGAACTCAAAGCAGATTACAGATCTACATATAAAAATTTTAAGGCAAAATATAGGAAAGGGTTTTTTCCCCCTTGCCGTTTGAGGTTTGACAGGGATCTGAGACCTAACAGTGAAAGCTCTACCCACTATAGAGAAACAAGCAAACAAACTGTTCTTCCTCGAATACAACAAACACTAAGAAATGAAAGGGCATGATACAAATGGAGAAAATATTTGTAAATCTCATTTATGACAAAGGACTTCCGTCTGGAACATATTAAGAACTTTTTTGTTTCTTTATTGAAACAGGGTCTATGTAATCCTAGCTGTGAGGGTCTTATTATGTGAACCAGGCTGACCTTGAACTCACAGAGATCTGCCTGCCTCTGTCTCCCAAGAGCTGAGATCAGAGCTGTGGAGAAACAGATTTCTTGTATCCTGATTGGGAGTGGGGGAGTTAGGAATACATATGTAGAATAAAATTCATCGGAACTGAGTACACACAAGTGTTCTACTGTGTGCTAATGTAAAAACAAAAAATTAAGACCTCAGTACTGGAAAGGCAGAGGTAGGAGAATTGCTGCAAGTTCCAGGTCAGTCAGGGCTACATAGACCTTGTGTCTCTAAAAAAATAAAATAAAATAAAATAACAAATTCGATGAAGTGAAATAAAAAAAAAACAAGAGAAAATGTTTTAAATAAAATTTCCATTTTTGTTCATTGGCTCAGATTCATTCACTGAACTCTCAAAGACAACTTGCTGCTGCGGAATTCCCCCCCCCCCCAGCACTGCCACCCCTTCGTCCCCTGGGCCATTGGCCTTCTTGTCACCCATGAGTTGGTACAAATACATCAATGGTTCAAGACCAAAATCTGAATCAAATTCTGCTTTTTGACCGGATCCAAGATGGTTCGTGTACATTTTGCAGTCTGAGACGCTCACATTAAGACAATGACCACAATGAGGGCCAGTGCTCCAACCTCAGTGTTTTAAGAAGTCACGGAGACAGTGTCTCTAAGTGAGTGTAGAAAGGGCCTTTGTTGCCTGGAGTTTTGGTGTCTCTCAGTCAGTATGTAACCAGTCTCACCACGCTGCCATGACTGTACTGAACTCACTATGTAGACCAGGCTAGTCTCAAACCCTTAGAGATTTGCCTCCCTCTGCCTCCCTAGGCTGAAACTAAAGGTGTGTGCCATGTACCTGGCATAAATAAAATAAATTAATGAATAAATAAATACACAAATAAATAAATAAAAATAAAGACAAGCAGGTCACTGGTGAGCAGATACAAGAAGGAAGTTTTGGAGGAAAACGTGAATCCAGCCCTGTGTTAACTGCCAAAGTCATAGGCCATCATTGATTTGAAGCTAAGAACACACTGGCTATGAAGACATTTTGACTTGACAGCTGAAAATAAGCAACTTATGGGAGGGGGTGCCCACTGCCCTTCCTCCTCGAAGCGTTGGACTAACCTCCATCCTAGGCTCTTTCATGTTCGACATCGTTTACCTTTGAGATGTGTCTGCAGCTGTCTGATGTGGCGTTGAGCCAGTAAGTATCACAGCCCTGCTTCCCTCCGCTCTGCAGCCCACGGAGGCCACTGCCTGGTTCTGAGCCCTCAGGGTCTCTGCCTTTTATACCCCAAGAGGGAGAGTTCCAGGAATGCCTGGTCCTGTCAAGGTTACAGGTACCAGTTAGCAGCAGAATACCGAGATGACAAGGTGGCCTTATTCCTGATGAAAAATGGTCCCCATTCCCTGATCCCACTGACCACCAGGCGAGCTTCAGTCCTGGCAGGCCCTGCAGGGGCCATGACTTGGCTAGTATGGAGCTGATGTTTAGAACATGGTGTGGATTAGGTGTGAACAGGGATCCTCAGAGCGGCAGGCAAACCTGCCTCTATCCTAGGGGTAAAGGAGCCCTGGCTGTCGCGCTGAGCTGCAGTTTGGGGTCACCTTACAGGATGACTTACAGAGTCGTGGTGTTCATTGAAGCCCTTAATCCGTGAACAGAGTCAGCATGATGACGCTCCAAAATCTGTTTAGTCCTCCTCCGCGTGAGGGGCTGACTACCAGCAACAGATTCCCAGAAACGCTGCAAAGCAAGAAGGACTTCTTAGCTGACAGTGTCCTTCACATCTTTTTTGTTTATATGTATATGTCTGTATGTGTGTATGCCACCAGTGCTCAGGTTTCCTTGGAGACCAGAAGACACTGGATTCTGGGACATTGAACTACTTGACATTGGTACTGGGAACTGGCAAACAGTTAGAGCTTGTCACCTCTGAGCCATCTCTCCTTAGCCCCTCTCCACGCCTTCTCAAGGAGCACATTGGTTGTATTTTTTAGTTGAATGTCTTGGGTATCCCTTGTCTGAGAATAAACACAGCTTGGGTTATCATCAAACTTTGTTTGTGTTTCTGAAATGCTTATGAAGGTGTAAGAGGGGTGGCACCAATTATCACAAAAGGTAAAACCAGGACAAAACACTGGAGATGCCAACTTGTGGGCAATATATGATACACACTGCATGCAAGTCTCAGTACCTGAGTAAATACTAAATAGATAAATCAACTCATGCACTCACATGGCAGTGCTGGGGACGCCTTTAATCCCAGCACTCGGTAGGCAGAAACAGGTGGATCTCTGAGTTCGAGGCAACCTGGTCTACAGAGTGAATTCCAGGATAGACAGGGCTACACAGACAAATTCTGTCTCAAAAACAAAAACAAAACAAGCAAAAGAATAGACTAAAATGGTAGTAAAATGTTTGTAGTGTATGGTTTTGAGGTTTTAGTTTATTTGTTTTCATTGTTTTTTTTTAATGTGTAGCCCAGGCTAGCCTTGAACTCATGATCCTTCTGCCTCTGCTTCCTTCAGCAAATCCTACCGGCATGCATTTTCATTGTTTTGAGACAGGATTTCACTATGTACCCCTGCTGTCTTAGTCACTGTTCTATTGCTGTGAAGAGACACCATGACCAAGGCAATGCTTATAAAGAAAACATTTAATTGGGGATTTACTTACAGCTAAGAAGATTTAGTTCATGATCATCATGGCAGGAAGCAGACAGGCATGGTGCTGGAGCAGCAGTCGAGACCTTTATATCCTGATTTGCAGGCAGAAAGAGAAAGAGAGAGACAGACAGACTGACTGGCTGACTGACTAACTGACTGAAACTGGCATGGACTTTTGAAACCTCAAAGTCCATCTCCAATGACATATATCTTCCAACACGGCCACACCTACTTCAACAAGGCCACACCTCCTTATCCTTCCCAAACAGTCCCACTTCTTGGTGACTGAGCATTCATATACACGAGCCTATGGTGGCCATTCTCACTCAAATCACCACACCTTGCTATTCTGGAATTCTTTTTGTAGAGCAGGCTAGCCTGCCTCCCTATACTGATATTAAAGGCATTCAACACCATTCCTGGTTCTTGTTTTGAATGGGGGTCTCACTCTGTAGCCCAGGCTTACCTGGAACTGATTCCAGATACTAGGCTGGCCAGCCTTCCTGCCTCAGCCTCCACAAGTACTGGGATTAAACTGCTAGTCCTGGCTTTCCTGTCTGTTTCCTTTCTTGAGACTGAGTTGTTCTCTTGCCCAGATGTGAGTGATTGCCGACTCAGCCTCCTGTAGGAGCCTCCACGCCCAGCTAAGATTTGAAAGACCTATTCCCTCTTCTGAAAATCCACCATGAAACTGAACATTTAAAACGTTGGAAAATTGGGACTGGAGAGATGGCTTGGTGGTTAAGAGCACTAGCTGCTTTTGCAGGAGGGCCTGGGTCACACCACATGGTGGCTCATAACCAACAATAACTTAAGTTCCAAAGGACCAAAGTCCTCTTCTGACTTCGGCAGGTACCAAGCACCATATAATGCACAGAATACACGAAGGCAAAACATTCATGCATGCGAAATATAATATAAGTAAATCTAAAAAAAAAAAAAGTTTGTAAGTTGGAAGACTGCTGGGAGAGGTTGCTGTTGGCTGCTGGGTGGACACCTGGTTCTTCCAATTAATCCACTTAACCTTTAGCAAGCTGTGTAGTAAGGAGTTGCGGGCAGGCCTACTTTTCATCCTGCCCAGCTCCCGCATGGCTAGCTTAGCCCCAGAAATAATAACACATAAGTTGTATTCATTTAAATACTGCCTGGCCCATTATCTCTAGAGAGTTAGTTACTGGCTAACTCTCACATCTTGATTAACCCATTTCTAATAATCTGTATAGCACCACGAGGTGTGGCTTACCGGGAAAGAGTCAGCATGTCTGACCTGGTGGCTGGCTCCATGGCATCTGCCTCATAGCCCTCTTCCCAGTATTCTGTTCTGTTTACTCCGCCTACCTAATTTTCTGTCCTATCAAAGGGCCAAGGCAGTCTCTTTATTGACCAATGAAAATAACACAATAGACAGATAACCCTCCTCCATCAAAGCTGTCTAGAAACATGCTTGTAAAGCTAAATGTAACTCCAGGGCTCATAGATATTGGAAGAGACCCACTTGACCTACCGATGTGGGATCTTATAGTGTCTTTGTTAGGGTTTCTATTGCTGTAATGTGACCACGGCAACACTTATAAATGAAAACATTAATTGGTGTGGCTTGATTACAGTTTCAGAGGTTCAATCCATTATCATCATGGCAGGGAGCATGGCGGTGTGCAGGCAGGCATGGAACTGGAAGAGTAGCTGAAAGTCTTCCATCTTGCAGGCAAGTGGAAGCCAACTGAGATACTGGGTGGTATCCTGCACATGGGAAACTTCAAAGTCCACCATCACAATGACACACTTCCTGCACCAAGACATACCCACTCCAACAAAGCCACACCTCCTAATAATGTTACTCCTTGTGAGGGTATGGGGGCCAGTTACATTCAAACTGCCAAATATAGTCTCCATCTGTGTTTACTTCAAGGAGCACACATTTATGATTGTCCCAGATCTGCTGAGTTTTAGATCAATGCCTTCTTAATTTCTCAATCTTCATTTTATATTCAAAGTTTCTTTCATAGATAGAAACTTCTACAAGGGTCTCACAATCATAATGAAGCTCAGAATAGTTTACTTTAAAAAAGGTGTGTGTGTGAGTGTGTGCGTGTCCACCCGGAGTCACTTGCCTGGACCTGTGTATTCTCCAAGTTTCAGGGCTTCCAGTTGCATGGGGAAGCATGAGACATGTTTAGGGCAAGGCATTTTCTGCTCTCATGCATTGCTGTCCACATTGCTGGCTGGGAAACATGAAAGCATAGTTGCAAATCTCACAGCTTAGGAGGGGCCTGGGTAATGACAGGGCAGACTGTTTTCCAAATTTAGCCTGCCTCCACCCATGTTTGGGGATTTTGTTTTGCAAAATCTTGTACTTGTCATTTTTTTTTCACTTTCTTTTCAGATTGCTCCAGTTGGCTTGAGCTCTTTGCTAGTTCTTCCTCAGTGACAAGGGGACCTATGTGAGAGGGAGCCATGATGAGAGAGTGGACAGGTTCTTTGCTGTAGCCAGATCCCCTCTATGCCTGGGCCCTGCGGAGCAGAAACCCTTCCTTGACAAGCGTCTTAGACAGAAAATGTAGTCAACTTTCCTGGTCGTGGGATTCGTTCTAGCAAAGACCTAGACAGGCGGTGACACAGATTTCCAGCCTGGAGCACTTAGGAGCTGGGGTGGATTTCCTGAGACAATTCCCTCCCACTGCATTGAGTTCAAAAGTCTCTGACCAATATGGAGATTGTAGGGATGGGACCTGCTTAAGATTTCCTTTTCCAAAAAGTAGAGCAAGGGATTTTATGTCTGTAATCCCAGTTCTTCAGTGACTGAGGCAGGAGGAATGCTGAGATTTTGAGGCTAGCCTGGTCTACAGAGTGGGACAAGGACACCAACAAACAAACAAACAAACAAACAAACAAACAAAGTCAGTAATCTCAGGACTTGGGAGGTGGAAGGTAGGAGGATCAGAAGTTCAAGGTATCTTTAGCAATGTGGCACATTTGGGACCATGCCATAAAAAAAAAAATTCAAAACAAAAGAACTACAAACACATGTTTGGAACTGTCTTCTTCCTCTCTTGTATTTTGCTGCATCTCCATATGGCTTTTGGAATGAAGGAGTCTTATAAAGTCAACAATGAGAGCTAACATGTTACAAAAGCTGGCAGATTTGAAAGGAAGACAGATCTCTGTGGTTAAATCCATCGTTGAGTTTCAGAATGACAGACCCAGAGGCTCCAGTCTTGGGAATTCATGTGTAGTGTGAAAATCGGTTTCCTTCATGGTTTAATGCAGTTAAGGTGTTCATTTACACACTGTCTTTTGGGAATACAGTCTCTTCTCTATTCCTGCTCTGTTGGAGGAGGCCGCTAGTTAGTTCCTGGCTGCTTGACCAGAAATAATCGCACAGAAACCATATTATTTAAATCACTGCTTGGCGCATTAGCTCTAACTTCTTATTGGCTAACTCTTACATATTAATTTAACCCATCTCCACTAATCTGTGTATCACCACTTGACAGTGGCTTACTGGTTAAAGTTTTGACATGTCTGATCTGGCAGCTCCATGGCATCTTTTTGACTCTGCCTTTCTTTCTCCCAGCATACAGCCTAGTTTTTCCCGCCTAGATCTGTTCTGCCCTTGCCAGGCTCAAAGCAGTTCTTTATTCATTAACCAATAGAAGCAACACATAGACAGAAGGACCTCCCACTCCATTGCTATTGGCTGAAGGAGCGGAATATGCTCCCACAGCACCTGCTCTCTGTTTGAATTTTTCCTCACACTATCCCTTTGTTGATTTCCACTCTGAAACAGACCCATTTGGAAGGAGCCTAACTGTAATTCTGTATTTTTTCCCTGTCATTAGGTAAATCACACTAATTGGTTCCACTGTCAGCTTTGCTGTAAAATAGGAATGGTAAGGCTAGTGAGACAGACGCTTGTTGTGAGGACTGATAACCTGAAGTCAATCCCTGGGGCCCACATGATGGAAGGTGAGAACCAGTTCCTGCCTGTCGTCTTTTGACCTCCATATACATGCTGTGGTGTGTGCACCCACACAGCTACAGATGCATATAAAGAAATAAATCTATTTCTTTAAATTTATATAAATTTCAATAATAAACTTTGGAATAGAGAGATAGCTCAGCAGCAAAGAGCACTGACTGCTCTTCTGGAAGACCAGCACCCACAACTCTGACTCCAGTTCCAGGGGATCCAGTGACCCCTTCTGGCCTCCGTGAGGCACTGGACATATTTAATACACAGACATGCATGCAGACAAAACACTCATACATGTTAAAAACTAGTTATTTTAAAAAGAATGTTACTTTAAAAGTAATGAAATTTTGCTGGGAAGTGGTGGCGCACGCCTTTAATCCTAGCACTTGGGAGGCAGAGGCAGGCAGATCTCTGTGAGTTCGAGGCCTTGTCTACAGAGCTAGTTCCAGGACAGCCAGGGCTACACAGAGAAATCCTGTCTCAAGAAATAGAAGAGGAGGAGGAGGAGGAGGAAGTAATGAAATTTTAAAGTAGGCATGGTCGCATCTGTGAAAAGACCAGAGAGCTATGGCAGTAGTCATTGTTTTTTACTATTATTATAGATAATAACCAACCTCTATTAACTCTAGGGACTAGACTAAACCACACAGAGATCCTTTGACCTAAGTACTACCACAAACCCATCCTACAGACAAGAAAACAGAGACACATACAAATCCTACCTGAGACTTCATTAACGGGAAGTGACAGACTAGGTACTTTAAATCAGTGGAGTGTCCAGCACTTAGAATTGACCCCCCTCCTTAGAGGACACACTGGGATTTCTGTGTTTCTACTCCTATACCCCCCCCTCAGGATTTATTTACTTATTATGCATGCAGTGTTCTGCCTGCATGTATGTCTGCCCACCAGAAGAGGGCATCAGATCTCATTACAGATGGTTGTGAGCAACCATGTGGTTGCTGGGAATTGAACTCAGGATCCCTGGAAGAGCAGCCAGTGCTCTTAACTGCTGAGCCGTCTCTCCAGGCCTACTACACCTCTTTATGTCACCTATTCCCTGGTGATTAAGTGTCCAAAGAATGGGATGGAGAATTTCTGGGGTCTGGAACAACAGGAAAGGCAGCCAGACTGCAGGCAGACAGAGTTAGGAGCACACACTGGTTCTGTCATGGCTAGCTTTCTCTTTGAAGTTTTTGGAGTAGATTCACAGGAAGTGGCAAAGAAACATACAGGGAGGCCCCATGCATCTTCTCCTCGGGGTCCCCAGCTTCAGCACCATGCATGTCTACTGCACTTTATTGAGATCACGGTGATCGTGGTGTTATCTTCAGGTCTTCCTGGCTCCATGTGCTGTGCACATGTGTGTCTATGCTGTTTGGCCACGTGTGTAGGTGTGTACCTCTCCCTCCAGGGAAGATGAGTCCTGTTTCCTCCCAAGAATTTCTCGTGTTGTTTTATAGTCACAGCCACGGTTTTTCCTCCCTCTTTCCACAATGTCTGGCAACCACATTTCTTCCTTGTCTGTAATTTTGCCATTTCCAGAGTGCTGCATAGACGGAACCACTCGGCATGCGGTCTTCTGAGGTTGGCTTTTCCCACTCAGCATCATTTCCTGGGCACCCACCCTCTTCAGTGCTGACCCTGTGTGGTGAGCGGTGCCACAGCTTAACCATCCTCTCATGGGAGGGTGTTCTGGATCCTTCTGGTTTGGAGCCATTACCAATAAAGCCGCTAGGAATATTTGTGTTCGGATCTCTGTGTGAGTGAGCGCCCATTCCTCTAGGATGCTGGGTCACATGGTCAGCACCTGCTTGAGGTTTTAGGAAGCCATGAACTCCAGGGTGCCCAGACTGTTTTATATTCCCATCCTACATCGAATTTATCTAATATCATTTTTTTGTTTTGTTTTTGCTTTTCAGGCTTTTTTTTTTCCTAAAGAAGATTTTTAGAGCTAGGATCTCACCTTAACTAGATACAATCTCTGTATGAACTGCTGACCACAGCAGAGAAAAGGTTTTTTTGTTTTTTTGTTTTTTTGTTTTTTGTTTTTTGTTCTGCCAAGGTTAAGGGTAGCACTGACCTGTGAGTATAAACAGAAATATCTAGAAGACAGTTTGACAACAAGTCCATTTAGGAAGCCAGCAGTAGTAGGTGTCTCTCCACCAGCACACCCCCAGGGCCAATGGTCTCCGGAGCCACAGTCTTGACCAGGTGTACAGTATCAGGCATCAATGTCCTCCCGTGGAGCAGGCCTCAAAGCCAAGCTAAAAGCTATTGGTTACCCCGTAATCCTTGTGCCACGGTTGCATCAAAGACCCACCTTGCCTCACAGGCAGGTATTCAAAAATCTTTTTGGGGGGGCTGGAGAGATGGCTCAGAGGTTAAGAGCACTGACTGCTCTTCCAGAGGTTCTTAGTTCAATTCCCAGCAACCACATGGTGGCTCACGGCCATCTATAATAAGATCTGGTGCCCTCTTCTGGCATGTAAGCATACATGGAAGGAATGTTGTATCCATAATAAATAAATAAATCTTTTTTTAAAAAAATCTTTTTTGCTTTGAAATAATTTCACACAAGAGAAGTCTTTTCCCTTCCTCCTTTCTCTTTCACCTCCCATCCCTTCTCCTTACTTCTTTTTTCTTCATCATGACACTGACATTTTTAAAAGGTCTTAGACTGCATCTCAAATTGCTTATGTTTGATGCATTCTCATGGTTGGAAGCTGCTAAGGAGAGACTCTGACCATCAGTATCATGGAGATGACATTCTTTCCGGCTCCAGCGTCTTTGAATGAATGTTCTGGTTTGTTTTCTGTTGCTGGAATAAATACCACGACCAAAAGCAACTTGGAGAAAGAATTTATTTCATCTTGTTTGTTTCTTTATGGGGTTTTTTGTTTTTTTGTTTGTTTGTTTGTTTTGTTTTGTTTTGTTTTCGAAGACAGGGTTTCTCTGTGTAACAACCCTAGTTGTCCTGGAACTTGTTTTGTAGACCAGGCTGGCCTTGAACTCACAGAGATCTGCCTGGTCTCTGCCTCCAGAGTGCTGGAATTAAAGACGTGCACACCACACTCTGCTCTCTACCTTACTTTTGAGGCAGGGTCTCTTACTGAACCTGGAGTTCATTGATCTGTGAAGACTAGTTGGCCAGCCAGCTTCAGGGATCTTCCTGTCCTTGCCTCTGCAGCACTGGGATTACATGTATGTGTCAGTGAGCCCAGATTTTGTACATGGGCACCCACACTCATGGACTTATGCTTGCAGGGGACTGAACCATCTCCCCGGCTCCTGACAGATGGTATTGTACAGCGCAGGAGAGTTTCTTCTACCCATATTGTGTCGTTACCTGAATAGCAATCTGTCTATTATGAGCACGGCACCAAAAACTATTACTTTATTTAACATGTTACTATCATTACTATCACCCTTGGTTCCGATGTTCAACTTGTCCCAGATGTGGCCTGTAAGGGCCACCCACACTGCCTTCCCTGTTCCTGGGATGTGTCTCTACTGTAAGGTCCACCGGCACTGCCTTCTCTGGTCCTGGGATGTATCTCTACTGTGCTTGGAGTACTTCCTTCTCTCAACAGGAGATGCTCCAGTTTCCTCGCGTGTGCCCTGACCGACCCTGCCATCTGCCATTTCTCCAAGGAGCAAAGGTATTGTTAACTCTG
The DNA here is from genome assembly GCF_982192425.1 of Myodes glareolus. NCBI lineage: Eukaryota > Metazoa > Chordata > Mammalia > Rodentia > Cricetidae > Myodes > Myodes glareolus. The sequence continues at coordinate 13,327,237 of NC_142029.1, read as the reverse complement.
TCCAGGTGCTTGGCCCGTTGCTGCAGTGGAGGTGTGTGTCACAGCGTTCCAGTTCCTGTGTCGTCTGTCTCCCCTGGTTTCAGATGAGAGCAAGGCAGAGTTTCCTGATGCCCGTTTAATTTCTGGTCACATGTCCTATTGAAGCAGAACAACTTTGTGGGGCAATTTTTGAGTTCCAGCGACTCTCCATTCAGACGTTGCCTAGGCATTTGCAGTGGCTGCGAGGCTGCGTGGCTGACACGGTTCTTGGGTGGCAGCAGATGCCACTGTCCCTTGAGATGCCCAGCAGGCGGGCCACTTGGAAATAAAGCTGCTTTGGCTGCCAGCAGAGCTCCTGTCTCCGAGGGGACTCTGGCAGATGGCGCCGCGCCTGTTATTGCTGGCTTTATCCCTGCAGTTGCTCTTCTCCCTTAGGAAGAAAGGGTTTATTCAGCTTCAATTTGTTACCCTGGGTTGTCGCAAAATGATGCAGGAAAATTCAAGAGACTGCCAGGGGCTGGTTGAATTTGAAAACATTTGCATTCAGCATAGCAGACACTCTGGGCTACAAGAACAGTTTTTAGATGTGATGGCGTCAGGGGAAAAGAAATAAATAGTGGGACAGAGGACTGCCCCGGTGGGAGATAGCAGCCAGGCTCAAAAGAACCCTCCACCAAATGGGCCAAGCAAAGCACAGCCAATGAGGCAGGACTGTGCCCGGAGTGCTAACCATCAAGAGTGGATTCAGGTCCAGGAAAGTGACAACCTGGTTCAGACAGCGATTCACAGATAAGACTGTGAGGTGGCCATTTGTAAGGAAGGGGACTGAGGACAAGCTGAGGTCAGGTATTCCTGACCGTAAAGTTCCAGACAGAAACACAGGTGCAGCCCAGTCTGTGGATGCAGCAGAACCCAGGAAGGGCTAGCTCTGGCTTTTGTGGTGGGGCTTGGAATAGCCCTCCCATCTGAGAAAGATGTTGTTGCTCACTGCTAAATGCAAGAACTGACTCTCTGCCATGCTTAGAGCTGTCAAAGGCAAGTTCAAAATCCATAAGGCAGAAATCAGACAGGTAGGGGACAACATATCTTTCCAGGGTCTCGGCTGCTTAGTGAGATCATGGGTTTGTTGTTCAGTTGAGACAGGGTCTTTTGTAACCTAGGCTGACTTTGAACTTGGTATTGTAGCCAAAAACGCCTTTGGACTTCTGATCCTCCTGTTTCTGCCTCTTAAGGGCTGAGATTATGGGCAACTGTCACTATGAACCTAAGGTTTTATGTGTGCTGAGCAAGTACTCTCCCAACTGAGCTGCCCCAGTCCTGATGATGTTCGTATTTACATGGGTCACGTCCCCAGCCTTCACTTTCTGCTGTTTTGGGAGAGGCTGAGAATGGCAGGAAAGGCCTTCTTAGGGCTAGGAGCACAGGCCTTCCTGTTGATTGACAACAGTCCTTCTGCTGTCCCATGGGAGCTCCATTTCCTCCAGAACCTCATGGCACATTACATAGGCCTTGTCAGCCATTCACAGTCAGAGAGGATGTGGAATATGTACGCGTGATGTACGTGTGAAACACGTGGAAGGATAGCAGAAAGATGGTGCATTTAAATGTAAACTGTGGGGGCAGGATGGTTTGCATCTAAAATATCTCCCACTTGTTTGCCTGCTACCCCGAGATTTGGGGAAGGCTGTGGCACCTTCAAGAGGTGGGGTCTAACTGCCAGAAATCAGGCACCTGGGGCTACTGCCATAAACTTTTTTTTTGTTATGTATACTGTGTTTTATTATATATACAGTATTCTATCTGCAATGCATGCCTGCATGCCAGAAGAAGGCATCTGATCTCATTATAGATGGTTATGAGCCACCATGTGGGTGCTGGGAATTGAACTCAGGACCTCTGGAAGAACAGGCAGTGCTCTTAACCTCTGAGCTATCTCTCCAGCCTGCCATAAACTTTTTTATGCCTTCCTTGCCATGGTGGACTAAAACCCTTTCAAACCACAAGCCAGGGCCAGCTTGAGCGAGACGGCTCAGTGGGTAAAGGCACTGATAGCCTAGTTCAATCCCTGGGGCACGCACAGTGGAAGAAGAGGTTCAACATACAAGAGTTGTCCTCAGACCTGAGGCATGTATGCTCTCCACACTAAAATAAATGAATAATTGAATAAATAAATGAATGTCAAAAGCTATAAGCCCATACTACTCCTTCTGAGTGTGTGTCAGGTGATTTGGTGGTAGCACTAGGATGTAACTCCCATACTGCAGCTGTGAAGAGTGGAATAAGAATAGAGGCCTGTGGAGGGGACCAGGCCTGGGGGAGCTGGGCCCTGGAGTAGACGCTGGTCAGAGCTTGACAGAGGGCTGAGACAGCAGGACTGACCTATACGATCCCTGTCCCCTGCCTACTCAAGACCTCACAACACAGCTGCGGGGCCTGGAGATCCCCTAAGAAGGTGACATGATAAAAAGCCTTCCTCTGAGACTGTCAGTGCCTCTGGGTGGCCTGAGAAGATGCGGGCCAGAACATGGTGTCTGAGTCTGTAAGGAATTGGAAGTTCAGGCTCCCGGTGACTTCTCTAAAAGACCCCATTGAAAACTGACAAAGAACAAGAGTTGCAGTTGATGGGGTTGGATTTGTGTGACTCTTGGCCTGACCTTTTCCAAGTCTTCTATAAACTGGATCCATATTCAGTTACCTTTGGATCAGCAGCCCCTGCCTGGCTACCGAGATAGGCACAGCTCGTAAGCTGTCTGGATTACACTAGCCCGTCTTCTGGAGTCTTCCAGGTCATCCCCTGAAGAAAAATGAGAGCAGGGAGATTCTTTGGCAGTACTTTTGGAAGGATTATTTTGGGTGAGAGACTTTTGAGGTCTTTCCAGACACTCCAAATGAATCCTCTGAAGCCAGTCATGTCGGCCCAAGCGTGCCAGTGGAATCCAAGGGACACAGCTTGCCCGTAAGGCAGCCCCTGGCCAACTTGATGCTGACTGTATAGAGAAGAGAGCAGAGCAGAGGGATCATGAGGTTAGAGTCTTTATCTACTGTCACTGAGAGTGAGTGAGCAAAGCTTGTGCAGGTCACAGCATGGGGGACACAGTCTGCATTTGTGTTATGACATATACTGACTGCCACTGATGCTGGGCAGTTGTCCGCATCTCTCTAGGCCCCCTCTGGTGTCTGCCTTCCCCCACTGTGTAATCCCAGAGGCCCAACCCACTCTAGGTCTGTGGTGTTGACTCATAAGCAAGGGCTGGGAGGGGCTGGGAGAGTCCAGAGGCTGAGGTTGGGATCTGCTGGGGTGTGGCCTTGGAAATCCACCGGTCTGTGAAACAAGGTCACACCCAGTTTCAGCACTCTTCTTCTTGGGGGCCATGGGAGAACACAAATGGATGCCATGTAATTCGCAGAACCTTCTGCACATACTTGTCTTTGTATAGCCATGTGTGCTGTACAAAGTGCTGTACAAAAGTACATAGCTTCCTTAAATCCTCAAAAGGCTGAGGACCAACAACATAAATATGCATGTGTTGTAGATGAAGAGCATTCTTCCCTCCTTCTTTCCTTACTTCCTTCCTTTCTTTTTTTCTGTACAGGGTCTCTGTGCATCTTTGGAATCTGTCCTGGAACTTGCTCTGTAGACCAGGCTGGCCTCAAACTCAAAGATCTGCCTCCTGAATACTGGGATTAAAGGCATGTGCCACCACTGCCCGGCTGAGGAAGAACATTCTTGCATGTGTGTGTAGTACATGTGTGTACGGGTTGTATATATATATGTAGAGGCCAGAGGTCAACCTCTTTTGTCATTCTTCATGTGCTGGCCACATTTTTAAAATAACAACAACAACAAAGTATGGTTTCTCACTTGCTTGCAGTTTGCCCATAAAGGTGGGTTTCCTGGCCAGCAAGCACTAGTGACCCTGTCTCTGACCCTAGCACTGGAGTTTCAAGCATGTGCCACCACACCCAGTTATTACAAAAACCTATTACAGGAGTTTGAGGCACAAACTGAGCTCCTCATGCTTGCATGGCACCAAATTCCTGACAGAGCCATCTCTTTAGTCCAAGGAAGAAGTGAGTGAATAAAAGGATCTCCCTCCAAGCCCGACAACCTGAGTTCAATCCCTGGGACCCACATGGAGCTCTGGCTGGAAGAAGAAGAAAAGGCTGAAGCCCTGGGAACATCCATAGAAAGCACTCATCTCTTTAAGAAATTTTTTTTCTCATGAGATGACCTTTCAGGACAGACTTAGAGCTAAGACAAGACAATGGAGAGCAGGGGACCACACCATGCCTACGAGCATCTATCTATGTGTATGTGTGTGTTTACATGTGTGTGTGCGCACACGTGTGTGTGTGTGTGTGTGTGTGTGTGTGTGTGTGTGTATGGCTTTCTATATACCCTCATGTTAGGACTCCCAGAAGACATACTTGGGACAGTCCCTAGATTTTTTTCTCCTTCCTGATGTGGCCACATTAAACAAATCTCTCCTTTCTGCTTTTTCCTATTAACATGGCTTCTTTGCACCGGGCAGTGGTGGCACACGCCTTTAATCCCAGCACTTGGGTGGCAGAGGCAGGCAGATCTCTGTGAGTTTGAGGCCAGCCTGGTCTACAAGAACTAGTTCCAGGACAGGTTCCAAAACTAGAGAAACCCTGTCTCGAAAAACCAAAACCAAACCAAAACAAAACAACCATGACTCCTTTAATTGGATTATTGAATACAGGTGACCAAACCTAGCTCACTGAGGCATAGGCTGTGACTTCTAAGTCCAATAACATGTCAACAGAGGGAAGCTATAAAGAGAAGGTCAACTGTAAGGGATAGGTCAAAAGAAGAGACCTTTTGGTGTAAGGAGCAACAGTTTGGGTGTTGAGAAAGGCCTAAATGAATTTGGTTGTCAGGACATGGCTGAGAGTCAAAAGAATCAGGCAGTGGCCATTACTCTGGTCCAGGGAAGAAGGTCCCAGCTGATGGGTCCTAGATTAAGGACAGTGAGACCCCGATTGTCCTTCTGGGAGATGGAGTTTGGATCAGAGGGTCTTTCCATACCACAAGAGTTGCTGTTCTCTGAAACCCTGACTAGATGTGGCAAGGGAATGAAGGAATGGCAGCGGTACAGATACACATACAGAAAAGCTGGGGACAGGTGGCGTCCATGCTGTGATGGAACCGAACCTGTGTTCAACCTGTGACGTCAGTGTGTTTATTATACTCAGCACAGTAGGAGGGGCCAGCTAGCCTGGGTAGGAGGGCTCTGGAGGTAACCTGTAAACATCCAGGAGGAAGCTGCAGTTGTTAGTGTTAGCACACACTAGTCTCTAAACTCACACTCAGACTCCTGAGGAAGGCTTGGTAAGGCTTTCCACTACCATGGGACTGAAACATGCCAATAGTGCGTTCACTTCAGACCTCACTCACTCACGCCTTCCTTCCGTCTCCACATGAGTGGCAGCTCTTCTGCTTGGGGCCTTTAAAGGGCCTTTTTCGCTCTAGTCGGGATCATCAGAGGCTTTCCGGCTTAGCTAAGCTCAACCTTGTGGGACAAAGAAGATGCCCTGAAATCACAGAGGCTGCGAGATTCCCCTGTATGACTCCCACCCAGTTGGACTGTTGGGAAAGGGTTCTGGTCAGTCTCCAGGTGGCGCTAGAGAGTGACCTTCGCTTCCCGACTCTCACAGGACTTCAGTCTTGTGAAAGGAAACTGAACCGGTGCAGAATTGACATTTCCAGGGATAGAGAAAGGGCACCACATTCTGCCTTCCCAGCAATCCTGGCTTCTGTCTGGGGTCAACTTCCATCCTGCTGACTTTAAACTGGCTGTCAGTCTTGATATTATGACAAAATAGTAGGCCTTAAAAAACTATGCAGGGTTAGAGACACCGAAGAAAAAGGATTTCTTTTAAGATTTACTTATTTTCATTTTATGTGTATTGGTGTTTTGCTTGCATGTATGTATTTAAGTCGGTGTCCACAGAGGCCAGATATCAAGATCCCCTGGAACTGAAGTTACAGATGGTTGTAACTCTTCCTGTAGGTGCTGGGAATCGAACCCTGGTCCTCAGGAAGAGCAGCATGTACTTGTAATCCCTGAGTCACCTCTCCAGTCCCAAAATTGCAATCTCAGGAAGCAAATTCATTTGCCTTTCTTCAGGAGCTCCCTCTACAGGGCATCAAGGCGTTGCAGGGCTCCCTGAGTGTGGCAGAATCTATTTATCTGCTCAGATGGGCTTGGGTCAGAGAATTGAGGCCATGGAAACTCTGCGGCCATTCAAGTCACTCTGTGCCAGTGGCGCCCAGGGTTTGTGGCCTTGTGGCCTTGAAGAATGACATCAGAGGACAGTAGAGCAGTCACAACTCTTCTGCGGTAGAGAAGCATCTTCTAGAACCAGGAAGGGATGCAAAAAGATGTTACAAACCTCACCTTCGCTGGGTCCTTTTAATACGTGCACTTAAGCTTGATGCTTGAGCTTGTAAAACTAAATTAATTGGGATGGACATTCCCCCTCCCTTCACACCCCCGCCCCCAGAGACAGGGTTTCTCTGTACGTAGCTCTGGCTGTCCTGGAACTCACTCTATTGACCAGGCTGGCCTTGAACTCACAGAGATCTGTCCGCCTCTGCCTCCCGCGTGCTAGGATTAAAGGGTGGACATTCAGAAACGGAAGCTATGCCCTCAAAGCCTATCCAGTTCTCACAAGTAGGAAGGGTCGGGGCTCCTGAACTTTATGTAACCTTATAGCTTTTGAGTTAAACTCAGCTTTTTCTGTAACTTTGGGGCCCAGTCTGTGTTCGCTGTCTATTCAGAGTTCCTGGGGCCCTCTGCTAGTTCTCAGATGTGTCCTTCTGAGGTGGGCTTGTGACTATTTTGAACACACCGAGAAGCTGGCTCTGCTTGCAGCCTCATTCTCCCATGTGGCTGCCTAAAAAAGGAGACGGCAGGGCCTGCAGAGATGGCTCAGCTGTCAAAAGCTCTTACTGCTCTCCCAGAGGTCCAGAGTGGTCCCCAGTGCTCCTGCCACATGGTTCTTAACTGCCTGTGATTCCAGACCAGCGGACCTGAAGCCTTCTTCTGAACCCCAGGGGCTCCTGCACTCACACGTGCACCCTCTCCCCATACACAAATAGTTAAAAGTAAAATAAATCTTGAGGCAGGAGAGATGGTACAGGGGTTAGGAGGAGCTGCCGCCTTTGCACAGGACATGGGTTCAGTTCCCAGCACCCTCCAGGCAGCTCTTCTGGCCTCCTTGGGTATTGCGCACATTGTATACACACACATACACAATAAAGATAAAGAAATCTTTAAGAAAAATAAATATATCTAAAAAACCAAATCAGCTAGTTGATGGTAATGCACACCTTTAATTCCAACACTCGGGAGGGAGAGACAGGTGACTCTCTGTAAATTCGAGACCAGCCTGATCTACAAGAGCTAGTTTCAGGACAGGCTCCAAAGCGACAAAGCGACAGAGAAATCCTGTCTCGAAAAAACAAATAAACAAAATGCCATCATTTCCCAGCTCTGGTTTAGGTTTCTCATTGGCTAGGTTGAGAATTTCAACACAGCTGATCAAACTGTTTACAAAGGACTCTTACAAGCAAGATTACGAACCAGGCTTCTAGTCCTGGGATTAAAGTGGCACACAAAGGTTTTTTTTTTTTTTTAGTTGTTTCATTTAAAATATTTTTTTTTTATTTTACATACCAACCCCAGTACCCTCTCCCTTCCCTTCTCCCGCCCCCCCCTTCACTCCATCTCACCCTCCATCTGCTCCTCAGAAGGGATAAGGTCTCCCTTGGGGAGTCAACAAAGTCTGGCATACCAAATTGAGGCAGGAAACCCCCCCCCCCCCATATCAAGGCTGAGCAGTTATTCCACCATAGAGAATGGGCTAAAAAATCCAGTTTATGCCCCGGGGAGAAGACCTGGTCCCATTAAGCTTATTTTTAATTTGTCTATTTTGTACACGTGTGTGCATATGTGAATGTGGATGTCAGAAGTCAATGTCGTATCTTTCTCAATCACTCTGTATCTTTTTAGAATTTATTTTGTGATTCTGTGTCTGTATGCCGTGTGTGCATTGCACATGCTCCAACATGATCAGAGCTTACTGACATGCTAAGTGAACTAAAACAGATATAGAGAGACAAACAGTGCATGACTCCGCCTCTTTGTGGATCTGGGGTCAAACTCGGACAGTTAAGGTTATCAGAGGCTGAGGGAAATGAGGGTGAAGGGGAACACTGTTTAATTGGAGCAGGTTGTTTGGAGTACAGATAAAATTCCAGCACGGATGGGCTGGGTTAATGAGTATAAATCGATGTAAAATGATGTTGGAAATTGAGAAGCTGAGGCAGGAGGATTCCAAGTTACAGATCAGCCTCTCCCACCCCCTAAAGAAAAAGCTGACATAACGAGAAACCAAATAAATACAAACGATGTGGCAGAAGGCAAGGTGATGTACAGTGGTGCCCTCACTGCCACATGGCCATGGATTATTCCCATGCAAATGAGAGATTTAAAAAAAATATATACTTACCTTTACATGTACATGTGTTTTTGCCTACATATAAGTATACAGTGTGCATGCCTAGTGCCTGTGGAGGGCAGAAGAGGGAACCCGATCCCTCGGAGTGGGAGTTAGCGAAGTCTGTAAACTGTCATGTTCTGGGACCTGAAACCTAGGTTCTCTGCAAGAGCAGCAAGTAATCTTAATTTCTGAGTCATCTCTCCAGCCCCAGTACTTATAAATTTTATGTATATGTGTGCCTAGCTGCATGAGACCACAGAGGTCAGAAGAGGACTTTGAATCCCTTGGGACTGAAGTTACAGGTGGTTATGAGGTGCCACGTGGATGTACGGAAGCTAAATCTGAGTCCTCTGTAAACACAGTAAAACTAACCACTGAGGCATCTTTCCAGCCAGCATCCTCATCTTTTTTTCCCTTTAAGACATAGTCCCGCTATATCCCAAGCTGGCTCCTGTCTCAGCATCCTTAGTGCTGAGATTCCAAATGTGTGCTCCAATACCTGACTTGATATTTGAGAGGAGGGGGCAGTGCTCTGGACAGAGCTCAGCTGGCGGACGCTTGCATAGAACACTGAAGCCCTAGGTTTGATCTTCAGCATTGCATAAAACTGGGACTGAAGGAACAGGCCTATAATCCCTCCTTTCAGGAAGAAAGATCCGAAATTCAAGGTCATTCTTGGCTATTTGATGAGCTCAAGCTTGGGTTTGGGCCACACATAAAGTGAGATCATGTTTCAGAAACTAAGAAAACGCTAAAAGGAAAATCAAACCAAACACTCCCCCGCTCCAAAATAACCAACCTATCTGAGCATCCACAGATGTTTGGTGCTCATCTGGCCTGTCATACCTTGTCATACTAAATATGTTCTCATCATGGAGAATTTGAAAACTTTTAAGTACACAGAGAGGAAAGAAAACAAGCTACCACCACAAAGCTTTACCTTGCCACCTGGAAATAACCACTCCTCACATTTTGATCCCATTTTTACTGTGTGCATTCTTAAACAATATCATAAAAACAGACTTTACAATAAGTAGTTTTATAATTTGGCTAATTAGATTAGCCAAAATGACAATGTCAATATTTCTTTCCCTCTGCAACAGTGGATACAACTGTGTAACTTGGAGAAAGCCTTCAGCAATTAGCCTTTGCTGACCTGGTACTCGCTACATAGCCCAGGCTGGCCATGAACTCTCGGGAGTCCTCCTGCCTCTGCCTCCTGAGTGTGCACCATGCTTGACTGAATGATTTGACTTTTTAACTCGCATCTCTGTACCCACCAAAGCATCAAAATGATTTCCCCTAACCTGTCTGTCTTAGTTGCTTCCTTACCTCGTTGGTCCCTCTGCAGAGACTAGTTACCTCTACAATTTCCCTGTAAGGTTTTTTCTTATTCAAGAACTTCTGAGTGCTGGGAGTAAAGCCATGTGCCACAATGCCCGGCGCATTACTTTTCTTTTTTGGTTTTTCAACACAGGGTTTCTCTGCACACTCCTCGCTGTCCTGAAACTCGCTCTGTAGGCAGGCTGGCCTTGAACTCAGAGATCGCCTGCCTTTACCTCCCAAGTGCTGGATCTAAAGGCGTGTGCCACCAACACTTACTTCTATTTTAAAAGGCAACTTCCAATTTCTTAACCAATTTTTACCGACTGTGAATTCACTCTTAGTTGCACATCAGGATTTAATAACCCTTTGTTACTTTTTTTTGTCTTTTGAGACAGGGTTTCTCTGTTCCTCTCTGTAGCTTTGGAGCCTGTCCTGGCACTAGTTCTGTAGACCAGGCTGTCCTCAAACTCAGAGATCCACCTACCTTTGTCTCCAGAGTGATAGGATTAAAGGCATGTGCCTCCACCACCTGGCAGGTTTTAATAATCTTAAGAATTGCTTAAAAGTATTATAAGAAAAATAAGAGATACTTTTATTAAGAAACACAGGATATGGGAGCTGGTGAGATGGCTTAGCAGTTAAGAGCACTGACTGCTCTTCCAGAAGACCCAGGTTCAATTCCCAACACTCATATGGCAGCTTACAACTTGTCTGTAACTCCAGTTTCAGGGGATCCAACACCCTCACCCAGATATACATGCAGGCAAAACACCAATCCACATAAAATAAAATACATATATTTAAAAAAAAAAAAGAGGATGCGGTTCTGTGGTACAGAGTTTTTAAGCACCCCTCTAACACTTGGGCTCAGGGTTAGAGTGCTGTGCTTGGCCCCACAGGCAATGACGCTGATCACCAGTACAGCCAGAAAGGTAAGGCCCAGATAGTGTTTAGCGGGGAGTGCCAGGGATGAGCATTATTTTCAAACGAATGACAAATGATCGTCTTTGTCAGGACACTGGCGCTGAAGTCATATGACACCTACACTTTCACTTCCCGAAGAAGACAAATGCCAGCTAGCATGAAAGTGGTCGGCACCGAGGCTGCTCGTCCTGGAGTCCTGGATGCTGGGGGATTCTTGTCCATCACATGACCATCTGAAAGGTAGAAATGCTAGGTCATTAAAGGAAATCCCTCCAGCTTCCCTGCTGCGTACACTGCCTGAACACAGGTCTGTATACAAGACCCAGAACTCCGCTGGGGCCTGGCAGGATGAGGGCAGAGTGCCCACAGGGTAAGCAGTGCTGGGGCTGGAGAGGTGGCTCAGTGGTTAAGAGCATTGCCTGCTCTTCCAAAGGTCCTGAGTTCAATTCCCGGCACCCACATGGTGGCTCACAACCATCTGTAATGAGGTCTGGTGCCCTCTTCTGGTCTGCAGGCATACACGCAGATAGAATATTGTATACATAATAAATAAACACTAAAAAAAAAGATAAACAGTACTATGTGACTCTCTTGACTCCCCCAAAGAGCATTTCATCAAAAGTCACCACAAACCCAGATATTTTTCTATTCCAGTGTTGGTGCAGACCTTGGTTAGGCTCTGGTAACGGGACAACACATCTTGGTCCCTAAATTCCAGGAAGAAAATTGAGTTCCCATCCATCCAACCACTCTACCCTCATTTGCTAATATCTATGCACTACACCCCAAATACAGACACAGACTCTATGCTGGGAGGCAGACAAAGGGACACTCTTGTTTACTTTATGAACTTGCACACATTCAATTATAAGAATCCAAATGTGAGTTGCTCAGAAAACCCAGCCACATGGGGTGGGGGTGACACCGGCTTCTCTGCACTGTTCTACTTCCTGATCTTCTTGCCACTGTCTCCTTCAGATCTGTAAGATGAAGGGTGCTGTGACCTTTAGGGCGCAGGAAGAATCAGTTGTGGGGGCCCACAGCCAGCATTGGGGTGGGGGGCAGAAGCAGGCAGATCTCGGCGAGTTCAAGGCCAGGGTTACACATTGAGACCTTGTCTCAATCTCAAAGAAGTCTCCAGAGAACACCAGTGAGGGGGGGAGTCCTCAAAGTACTGGTAGATCCGAGGTTGATGGTGCATTCCTGTAATCTAGGCACTGTGCAGGCTGAGGCATGAGGACGGATGGGAGTTTGAGGCCAACTTAGACTATATAGTTGAGTTCCAGGACAGCCTGGGCTACAGAATGGGCCAAAAACAAAAATCAAATCAAAACAATAACAACAAAACCCTAAATAACAAACCCAAACCCAGCAGTGTACGGGAAGGATTCGTTGTGAAGGTGGGTTCTCACTGAAGGACCGCCTGGAGTCTCCTGGGATCTGCCCAAAGGCAGACACCAGCAGGCACAGCTTCATGTTTAAGAGGCAAGCTCTTTTTCTCTTCACTGTGTCTAGCAGAAGCCTGCTGGATTTGGGTGTCGAGTAGATTGGAAGGAACGCCACAGGTCGTGTGACACCGTGGGTTGAGGGAGTGTCCCGCACCAAGGACCCTACACCTGAGAGCTCGCCTAAAGATCCACTCTATCAGGGACAGCAAACCCACAGTTCTGAGGACTCTGAGGACTGAGGGAGCACTCCCCCTCAATACATCTGAGGGAATGTCCAACAACACCCTGATGACCCATGCCTGAGGGGAGCACTCTCAAGGATCCCACATATAAGAGAACACTGCCTGAGGACTTCATGGTAGGATGCCTAAGGTAGCATCCACCAATGACCCTGAGCCACTCACTAGACACCACATCTAAAGAAACATTTCCCAGGGACATCACACCTAAGGGAGCACTCCCCAAGGACCTAGTGTCCAAGGGGGCACCCAGCAAGGATTCCTAGGCTCTATGCCCTCTGGAATCCTTATGCTATTTATAACAGAAGCCTTGCTGGTAGGTCCTGTTAGACCAGGAGGCAGAAAGGGAGTCCCTTGGGCATCTACAGGACTGGACAGGACTAGAGCGGTACAGTTGCTTCTTACCACAGCCAGGTAAAAAGGTCTGAGGAAAACAGTGGAGCTGGCCGAGCCAGCACCTGCACAGGGAGCACTTCTTGGGCAGCCAGGTGCCATGGAGGACAGACCCACAGTGCCTGAGAAAGAAGAAACAACACTGTTGGTAAATTCCTCATGCTCCTTTCCCTCCCACTGCTCAGCCCTGCCCACCCAACAGCTTACTCTTTTCGTACGTCACGCTCACAGTTGCGTCCAAAGAAGAAAGGTGGGCAGGCACAGAAGGAACCCAGGATGCAGGTCCCTCCATTCAGGCAGCAAGTTTTATTAAGCAGCTTAGCTGAAAGGTAAAAGAAGCCATGGGGCAGGTGGAGCAAAGGTTCATCCGGCACGCTGGTCTTCATCTCCCCAGAGTATTCTGAAGAGCTCATAGCCCAAGACTCTATCTTTTAGGGGAATCATTTTCATGTTCAGACCAGTCAGGAGAAAACTGCACTTCAGGGATGTGGCACAGCACCCCGTCTTACTCCCCTCTACATCCCCAAGCTGGTACAATCCACCCAGTCGCTGACTCACACACCCGCTCTCTCAGGGTAAGTGTGAAAACATTACTGCAGAGATGTGTCGAGGGCAGGACAGAGACGAATCAAGGCAAAGCAAGTCTTACTGCTCTGTATCCCCACGGAAGGCACCAGCTGCGAAGAGCGAGCATGGACTGCAGGTCCTTCCTGGCTGCGAAGGCTGTCATCTCTGATGGCCAGGTCTCTTGGAGGCAGAACAGCCAGCTCACGGTGGCCCAACCCTGTATTATGTATTTCGGGCCACACAAAATGTTGTTGGTGTTCATAAGAGGCATCCCCATCAACAGGTATGGCGGCACATGCCTGTGAGCTCAGCACTCAGGAGGCAGAGGAAGGAGAGGTCAGCCTGAGGCCCTGTCCCAAACACTAAGACTGAGGTTGTAGCGCAATGGTGGTTTACTCGGTATGCATAAGACTTAGACCTCAGCACCGGGGAGGGGGATGTACTGGAGGGTGATCTGGGTGTATATCCAGGGTGCAAAGCCCAGACCTCCATCCCCAGCACCATGTGAACAACAACAAAAAAGTTGGGGCTCAAAAGGGAAAAGCAATTCAGCCAAATTCAGTAATGAACTTGGGAGGTAGAGGGAGGAGAATCGGGAGGGAGGTAGAGGGAGGAGAATCGGGAGGGAGGTAGAGGGAGGAGAATCGGGAGTTCAAGGTCAGCCTTGGCTATATTGTGAGTTCCTAAGCAACCTGGGCTGCGGTGCTTTTACCCAAAAGCAAAATACAAAACAAATTTGGATAAAAATTCACTGGGTGTGGTGGTGGTACTGAGACTGCTGGAGGCAGAAGCAGGAATCCCAGAACACACCGCGACAGCTATAACCTGAACCCCAGCTGTGCAGTGGTGATGACGTATGCCTTTATTCTCAACTCTCCGGAGGCGGAGGCAGGTGGATCTCTCTACGTTCAAAGCCAGTCTGGTCTATAGAGCCAAGTTCCAGGACAGCCAGGGCAACACAGGGGAAGCCCTGTCCTGAAGCTTCCCACCCCCATAAAACCCCTGAGCCCCAAACCAAAGGAGAAAACTCTCACCAGCAACGAGTCCAAATTCAAATGCATTGGAAATGGCCACAAGTAAAACCAGACTAGGAAAAGGAAATTGGACATCAGTTAGCGAAAAGCATGTAAAATTGGAGCCTTCTCAGCGGAAGACCACAGGCTTCTAAGGAGACGCAAGAGCGCCACCTTTCTCCGTCCAGTGGTTCCTCCAGTAAGGAAGCTGGAACAGAAATTCCCTCTTAAAAAAAATTTATCCTGCATAAGTTGCGTATTTTTCCACAGTACAGTTTACATATATGAATTTTAAAATGGCTGCGCAGGTTGTGACTGGGTAGAGAACTTGCCTAGCACGTGCAGATCCTGGTTCGATTCCCAGCATCACTGGGGAGGAAAAAAAGCCTGTCTTGTCATTTAAAATGGTTCCAAGTTTGTTTGTTGCTCTTGATCGCTTTTTAAAGTACCGAATTCGTCTATACCATTAACTTTTAGAGGCAATCTTAATTCGGCTGCAGTGCAAATACTGTTTATACAAGAGAAGGGACGCATTATTTCCCCGGCAGCGTCCCCAACATGATTGAAAGGTAGTGGTCATTAAGCTTCCCAGCCTGAGCTGGATGACCAGGACCCACACAGGAACTGACTCCAGCAAGCCATCCTCCCTCCTCCACTCACACGACCCACTGCATGTGCACACGTGAGTGCACACACACAGATATTGAATAGTTTAAAAACTGAGTACTTTAAAAAGTCAATGGCAAAGTAGTATGTCATTAAGTACAAAGTTCCAGGATCTTCAGGAAAAGCAGCAATGCCACTAGCAGTACTCTAAGGTTCAAGTTGGATAAAAATCAGAGAAGGGTAGAACATGATTTTCTGAAGTTACAATCTCCAGCAATCAAAGATTCAAAGTTAGTTCATACCTGGACGAGAAGTGCGCCATCTTCCGCGACTCGTGAAAACGTTGGAGAAAAACGCTCGGAAAACAGGATTAGCAAATGGCTTTAAATCATAAAATCATTCCCCAAACACAGAAAGGTTTAAGTTCTCGAAGTGAAAAATAGTAAATTAAAAAGAAAGATATTCCAGATGAGAAATGCGCCCGGCCCGGAGGGTCTTGGGGCAGTCGACGGCCAAGGTCTCCAAGCCGACTGGGGGGCGGGGGGGAGGGGGAGGAAAGGGGAGGGTCCTCTCCCAATCAGCAGAACCGTTTTGACCTTGAGAAAGGACTTCGAGAGACCTTCCTTCCTCGTCTAGAAACCCTAGGGGTGGCGGGGTGGACCCTCAGGTGGGCGGAGAGCCAGAAGCCCCACGCCCATTGCTAGGCCCTGGCGTTCTTTCTCTCTCTCTCTCTCTCTCTCTCTCTCTCTCTCTCTCTCTCTCTCTCTCTCTCTCTCTCTCTCTCTCTCTCTTTAAAAAAGACTTATTATATATACAATGTTCTGCCTGCATGCATCCCTGCATGCCAGAAGTTGGCACCAGATAGGTGGTTGTGAAGCACCATGTGGTTGCTGGGAATTGAACTCGGGACCTCTTAACCGCTGAGCCATCTCTCTGGGCCCAGGTTTCTTTTCTCTTGAAAAAGGGGTCGAAGAGAGTCAAGTTATTCTACCAAGGCGGTTCAAACACGAAAGTCATTAACTAGGAACGTCTAAATAACATGTGTACATATGCAGACATTTGATACTTCATTATCAAATTTTAACTCTGAATTTGCTTTCATCTTTTTGCTAAAAAGCCACGTGGAGCTGGGTGCCGGTTGCTGGGGAGGCTAGGGTGGCTAGGGAAGATGCGCTGGCCACCTGGGAGGACTGGTTTGGGTGACGAGCAGGTCCGGAGGGATTTCAGTCTGGAAGTGACCTCGAGTCTTTGCCAGTAGCGCCTGAATTGCAAGCGCTCCCCGGGAGTTCCGGGGTGGGGAGGGGGGCGCGAGGACCAACGGGGACCAGCGGGGACCTGAAGCTTTACAGCCGGGCTTTCACAAGCTGTTTTGCGGGTCGCTTGGTTCTTCCGTGTCCAAACACGCCCAATAGTCAGTCAGTCAGTCTCTCTCTCTCTCTTCTCTCTCTCTCTCTCTCTCTCTCTCTCTCTCTCTCTCTCTCTCTGTCGGTGTGGGGATAGGGAGGACCTCGACTCGCATCTGGAGTTGTATCTTTATTACTAGGTGCTGGGCAGGTCTGGCATAACTCACAAAGAAACATACAACCCCTCCTGATACTCCCTTCGCTGAAGCGGCTGTAGCGGAGCTTAGACCACCTCGCTACCTCCCTGTTTCAGAGAAAGGGTACTGAGGCTGCTATTCTTTTGAGACGTTTCAGAGCCCGAGGAGGCCAGTCAGCCTTCCTGCCTCTTATCCATCCATCCAGTGGACACCTGGGGCAGAGGAGGCACATGTGTGCGCCCAGGGTGGATTGCCACAAGAAGAGGGGCTTCAAGGACCCGAAGTCAGATGCATATTGTTAGCCTTGTGATACAAAGTCCACCATTCTATCTTAATATTTTAGATTTATTCTCATACTCGACATGAGCAGTCAGGTATCAGAAACTGGGGCAAGCAGATTATCATCCATCCATCTCTATATCTGTCTGTCTATCTATCACAAAAGCAGGACTTGGTAGTAGAGCCCTGTAAGAGGTAGAAGCAGGAAGATTGAAGTGAGAGCCAGCCTGGTCTTCAGCGTGAGTTTTAGGATAGTCTGTGCTGCAGGACAAGATCCTAACCTTTTAAGAAAGGGTTCACGCAAGCTCAGGCTGGTCTGGGACTCTCAGTTCTCTTCCCGCCTCTGTTCCCCCCAATACTACAGGCAGGTATCATCAAGAACAACTGAGACTCAACATCGGGCTGGAGAGATGGCTCAGAGGTTAAGAACACTGACTGCTCTCCCTGAGGTCCTGAGTTCAATTCTCAGCAACAGTATGGCGCTCACAACCATCTAAAATGGGATCTGTTGCCCTCTTCTAGAATGAAAGGCATACAAGCACATTGAGCACTCATACATCTTTAAAAAAAAATTGGTAAAAAGTCCTTATAAAACTCAGCGTCAAAATACAAGGGGCTTGAGAGATGGACTCAGCAGTTAAGATCCCTGAGCGCTCTTCCAGGGGATCTGGGGTTCAATTCCCAGCAGCCACAAGGCAGCTCACAATTGTCTGCAAGGCCAGTTCCAGAAGATCTGGCACCCTCACACAGACACACATGCAGGCAAAACATCAACGTATATAATTTTTTTTTCTTTTTCTTCTTCTTTTTCTTTTTGGTTTATTGAGACAGGGCTTCTCCGTGTAGCTTTGGAGCCTGTCTTGGCACTCGCTCTGTAGACCAGGCTGGCTTCAGGGATATACCTGTTTCTGCCTCCAGAGTCCTGGATTAAAGGCGTGCGCCACCACCACCGCCCGGCATAAAAATAAATCTTAAAAAAAAGAAAAAAAAAAAAAGGAACACAAAGGCAACAGCTCTCCCCCACTTTTGCCAGAACTTCTACAGCGATTTACTTCCCTGCCCTCCCTACATTCACATCCGCCAGCCGGCCACGACAGTGGGCGGGCCTGAGGAGTCTGCCCGCGCCCAGTCTCTCTACCCTCCACCCCCACCCCCAGCCACACCTAACCTCAGTTCCTGAAACACTGTCGGCGGGACCTGTTATTTCCCTGCCGGCCCCGGCTCCTTCATTAACAAGCTAATGGCTGTTTTCACTGAGAACTTGATAGAAGAGATTCCTGCATACAGACTGGAAGAGTAAAAGTGTGAGGGCGAATGGCCGAGGGATTAGGAGGGGGACGCCATTTGTTTCTGTGTGGTATAGGTTCCGTTTCTACGTGTGTAGACATACCAGAAATTATTTTATCACCGATCCCGGCAGGACATGCTTCTACAGTGCCTTCCCTTGCAACAGACTACTTGGGGACGCTTGGAGGTGTATTCTGGTAAATGCCGAGCCCTGAAATTGCGTGCTTAATTCATGCATGCTTCCAAAGTGTTTTCCCAGAATCTCACCCCTGTCCCTCTTACCGTAAAGAGCTCCTCCTCCAGGACCTGTGCCAGCTGCGTTAACACCTGAAGATTTTGCTGATTCATGATATGAAAAGTAGTATTTTGTTGTTTGGATTTGTATATTTCACTGTGTTACTGGGTGTTTGTATTTTGTTTTCTATGGCCTGGCTGATGGTTCTTACAACGCCCTTGAACTAGCTTCTTTGGGCTCAGCGGGGATGTCATTTGCTCTGGGAAGTGCCTCTTGGCATCATTCCTCCCTATCCTGGCTTCCCACTGGGGCCCTGAGCTGAAGAGCCGAGTGTGGTAGCCACTGCTCCACCCCAGAGTTTATTTTGCTAACTCCGGATTGTAAACTGCTTGTTTTCTTGTCTTTCACCCCTTCCCTCTGGCTCCCACCTAGGAGGTCTAACAGCCTGGTCTTCAGAACTCTCAGCTTCTCCTACCCTGATAGCAGTGTCTCCCTGAGCCAATTAGGAAATCTTCATCCACAGGCTACCCTGTGGCCTACAGAAGTATTAAGTCTCGGCCCTATTTTCTAAAATAGGAGTTAGAGCAAGGCCTTTGAAAAGGAAGCCAAGAAGGCAATATTTTCCCCCAAACCCGGGCCTGGAAAAATGACAAAGAACATTACTTGCAGTCATTACTGATATGCCGGGTGCCTTATTCTAAAATGTTTGCCAGGCATAAGACGATTTGGTACAGTTCCTAGGAGCTGTGTCAGAGGAGGGGTATTTTGATTTACACTTTAGGTGTGTGTGTGGGGGGCACTGTGATTTTTACAATTCTATTTATTTATCTATTTAGTTATCTTTTTATTACGTGTGCATCTCTGTATGTGTGCACATGCCTGGCATGTGTGTGGAAGTCAGAGGACACCTTGCAGGACTTGGTTCTCTCCTTTAAAATGTAGGTTCCCCCAGAGAGAACTCTGGTCCATAGGCTTGTTACCTTAGCAAGCTCCTTGGTCCACTGAATCACCTGACTTGCTCCAACATTCTCCAACTCTTTTGCACAAATCCTTCTTCTGCCAATCAAATCGATTAGCGATTTACTAAGCAGCCGTTCTGGGCCGTGCATTGCCCAGTGGGGCAGGCTATGGCTTCCTTTCCCCATTTGAGATAAAACAAGCCATTTTAGCTGCCTCCCCAGACTCCTGGGGGAGGGAAGAGGCTGTTCTATCTTGACTGCTCCCAGACATTATCAAAGCTAATGGGCCTCAGCAGACAAGTGGGCAGACAGGCCCCTAGGAGACAATCAGAAGGCCAGCTGGGCTGCAATTGATTTTCACAAGATCTAGAAGATGGAGTCATTTAAGAGGGGGTCTAAAGTGGATTTGTGTGTGGCTGCTTCCAGGTATCTTCCTAGCTCTCAGGGATTTTGAAATGAATGAAATGCCAACGAAAGGCAGGAAGCTGGATACAGACCCAATCTGACACCAGAAACAGATGGAGAAGTCTGTCCTGAGCACTGAGTAAGGTTTTCTGTGCAAATGAGCCAGGCACACTGACACGTCTTCTTCCGTTAAAAGTCAGTTGAGCCAGACTTCTGATTTATGAAAATGAAGTGGGGATTGTTTTAAGTCATTGAGTTTGTAAGAGTTTATTACTTAGCAATGTAGAACTAATATAACACCATCATTTAAAAAAATTATTATTATTGCAGTACTGGGGATTGAACCCAGGACCTTACACATGCTAAGCAAGGCTTCTGTCACTGATGTATACCTCTAGCTTTTGCTAACATTTTAGAATACATTTTTTAATTAACATACTTTTATTTTATGCATATGGGTGTTGTACCTGTATGTCTGCATCATATGCATGCATGGTACCCAAGGAGGCCAGAAGAGGGCACTGGGTCCCCAGAAATTGGAGTAACAGATGGTTGTGAGCTACCATGTAGGTGCTGGGAGTCGAACCCAAGTCCTTTGCAAAAGCAACAAGTGCTCCTAACTGCTGAGCCAACTCTCCAGTCTTTCACCTTGTTTTTTTATATGGGCCCTCCCACAGAACCTGGAGCACACAGATTTGCCTAGACTGGAGGACCAAAAAGCCTCTGCCCCTCCTCCCACCCTGGAAGTGAGTTTCCAGAAGCTCTGCCCCTCCTGGATTTTATGTCATTTTTGAGGATTAAACTCAAATCTTCCTGCTTTCATGGCAATCCCTTTACTCTGAGCTCTCTTTCTTGTTCCCTAAACTTTAAGGAAAAAAAAAAACTTGAAATACACATTCTATTCATAAATATTGACAAATAGGGTGGGTTGGGTGGTGCATGTCTTAATTCCAATAGTCAGGAAGAAGAGGCAGGCAGATCTCCGTGAGTTTGAGGCCAGCCTACTCTACAAAGTTAGTTCCAGGACAGGCAAGGATGTTACACAGAGAGAAACCCTGTCCCGAACCCCCCCCCCCCCACACACACGAGTTTCTCTACTCAGTTAAACACTTTCATAGACACCCCACAGAAGAGTGTTTCCTAAATTCAATCAAGTCGACAGTGAAGATTAATCATTCAGTGCTCAATAGGGCTTCTGGGTTACACATTTGCCCCACTATGCAGGTGTGCGGCTGATGACCTACGAGGACCACCGTCAGCCCAGTGTTCTCCCTGAATTTTTAGTCTGCAGACTAAAGCAGCAAGGCAGGAGCCCTTGGCACTTGCGATCACACCAGTGGGAACCTCTTAACAATGGTCATCGAAATGGCAGGCAGTGTTTACATCATTCTTCATTCTTCTGTATATACATCATAAAGGGCGGGAAATAAGGTGAGTGACAGCAGGGGTTTTCCTGGAAGAAGGGCTGCTGTCTCAGATGACCTGGGCTAAGGTTTGGGTTACCTGAGTGTACCTGTGGTAGAACCCCATTGGGAAGGAAGGAAATGAGCTTGTAGCTTCACAGAGAGACATCTGTGGATGATGTCCCAGCAGGGTCTGTGAGTCTGTGAGCTGGGGCTGGCTGACTAAGAGCAGTGGTTCTCAACCTTCCTAAGACCCTTTAAAACAACAGTTCCTCATATTATGGTGACACCCCCCCAACGATAAAATTAATTCATTGCTACTTCATAGTTGTGATTTTGCTACTGTTATGAATTGTGGTGTAAATATCTGTGTTTTCCAATGTTTTAGGGTGACCCTGTGAAAGGATCGTCTGACCCACAGGTTGAGAACCATTGCCTTAAAAGGTGCTATTATTCCCTTGGACCCCAGCTACTCATGAGGAAGCTGTGTATCAGTATATATGCTGGACCGTTTGTGGTCTCCAGGGCATTTGGGAAATGAGTATTATTATAGGGAACCCTGGAAGTTCAGAAGCTGCAAGATGTGTGTATGTATGTGCGTGCGTGTGTGTGTGTGTGCGCGCGCGCGCGCGCGCATGCCTCCACAGGGTCTTATAAAGAGCCCAGGCTGGGCTCAAACTTCCAAAATAGTTTAGGAGGACCCTGAACCTCTGACTCTTTTACCTCTACCTCCTGAGAGTAGGGATATCAGGCGTGCACTGCCACACTCAACTTGGAAGGTCTTTTTGGATGTCCCCAGTCCAGAGACACAGCAATCTGTACACCTTGTACAGTGAGTTTAGCGCATCACCAACAATTCCTTACGTAAGTGTAGACACATTCTGGGTTTTTGATTTGTTTGTTTTGATTTTTCAAGACAGTTTCCCAGTGTAGCCTTGACTGTCCTGGACTCACTCTATGGACATTGCTGGCCTTGAACTCACAGGACACTCAGACGTAAATTTCAGATCGATGACAAATAGTAATTTTTAGTATAAGCGTATCCTCAAAATAGCATTATTATTGTAATGTTAGGGCTTAAATCCAGGGCCTCATGCATACTAGGCAAGAACTGTGATTAAAGGGCATGAGGCTCCACCCTCAGTTTCAGGGTTTTTTGAATTTTGAGACTGTATCTTAAGTAGACCAGGTTGGCCGTGAACTCCACCTGTAGTGGAGGATGACCCTAAACTTCTGATCTTCCTGCACCCACCTCCAGAAAGCTGGGATTCCCTGTGTTCATCACCTTGCCTATTATCTCAGGGGTATTAGTTGGTGTTAGTGGGTTGACCTTGAACCAAGTGTAAATGAGGATGACCTTGCCCTCCTGACTCCCTGCCTCTCCAGGGTTGTGGGTATGCTCCAGGACTCCAGATGCAAACCAAGGTGTGTGAGGAGTTGTTATTATGGGTTGGATTCCTGGGAGAACACTAGAGTTCCTTTACCTATTGGGTGTCATCCCAGGGTCTGCCATCAGTAAGAGTATTTCCTCGGTAGCAAACGTTTAAGCAATGACAAGCAAGCAAGCAAGCAAACAGACCAAAACCAAACCAAAACAAAACCAACAACAAAAAACCACACACACACCAAACAAACAAGAGCCAAAACATAAAGAGATGAAACCCAGACTTTCAGAGTATTGTTTCATACATCGCAAAAAAACGTTTTCATAATCTTGATTCCTTCCAACGGGCTTTCTAATCCGGTCTCTTGTTTGGCTCATAGTCATAGAGTACTGAGACCACAGAATGTTTTTCCCTCGGCCCTGTTTAGTTCTGTTCACCCAAGGTTTTCCTAGTTGGAAAGCGCTGGCCCTCTGTGGAGGCGGCTGGGCTCATTCAGTAAGCCTGCTGTGCCCGGGTGCCAAGCCCTCCCCGACCAGATCTGTTTTGTCTCTTGCTAGGCTGAGTCACATAGAATAGATAGATAGTTTATCAGCACATGTCCTCCAGATCATATTATCCGCTTACAAATATAGCCTGTTAGCGCACAGGCACGGCAGTCCTTCCGCTGGGGGAGTTGCTCTGTCGGTGTAAACAGCATCGAAAGCGGATTACAGCGTGGTAGCCGGGGCCGGGGACTGTCAGCACCCACCCACCCACAGGAAAGGTGAGTGGCGGTGGTCTCGGTCCCAGAGACAGAGGGGTGCGAACTAGCAGGTGGAAGCGCCTGCCCTGCGACTGCGCAGAAGCCGAGTTGGGCGTCACGGCTGCTTGCGAGAGGGACCCGCCACCACGCCAGCGTTGTGACTTTGGCTGTTTACGGCTTCACCTGGTGCCGATGAGCTCCAGCCAGCCACCATCCAAGCACACAGAGAGGACCAGGCTTTGACCGGTGCTCAGTTCAAGAACCACACGGGTGCCCTCAGGTGGGTGGCTGTCTGGACGAGGTCCTCAGGAATCCTGGTACTTTCGAGAGGACCATTCAGGTGCCCAAAACTGAGTTCCAAAGTGCTGTCTCGGGGTGATAAATCATCTTTGTTTGTGCCCTCTTTTGGTCCTTGGAAAATACGCTTGACGTCTAACAAGGAGGGAGGGTTGGGGGAGTGGTCTTTCCTTTCACAAAACTTCGCGCGCCCCCTGGCGTGGGTGGGGCAGGGGTTGGGGCAAGAGCGGCAAAGAGATTGGAAACTCAAAGAGAATTGTCCAGCTCTGTAAATAGCCCAAGTGTGGCGGCTTCTTGGCTTTTTCACCAGGGCCTGGGGCGTTCTCCAGTCACCGGTCCCATAGAACTGGCTAACCCAGTGGGGAAAAGCCCCTTAATGCCCACGTTCCTCTCTTGTGTTAGTTTGGGTGCTTGTTTTTAACAGGGTCCCATGCAGCCCAGGGTGGGGACGGAACCTAGGGTTCCCTGCACGGCAAGAACTTTAACTGAGCCATACCTCTTATTTACATCTTACACTTAATTGATGACCAATGATTTGTCTCAATTTCTTTTCTTTAGTTAATTGGCATCTCCTCCCTATGCCTTACTGGGTGACAGGTCCCATCCTAAACTGCCCTTGATCCAAGGATCACAGAGTGCTCGCTCACCAAGCCTGGGAGCTGAGTGCTGCGGTTGTATTTTGTCCACATGAAAACCCAGCAGCTCTGTCCTCAGGGCTATGTGGCCAGCAAGCCAGGAGGCAGGGTTCCAACCTGGGCCATCTGACTCAGCCCCTGTCCTCTTAATCCTTCCTGTGCCCTCTGTCTCCCCTGACTTGATCTTCCAGTTTAACAAATTACCCTAACAATCATCGACTGTCCCAAGGGAAACTGATCGGGCAGCACAAAATGTAATTCAGTTTAGAATTCCACTGAGAAGTAGTGGTGCCTATTCTGACCTTACTTTAAATTTAACCTCCCCCTCTTAAACAAACACTGTTCTACTAGAAAACCCATTCTGCCTTCCAGATGCGGAGTATAGTCCCACCCCCGCACCTTGGGGTCTCGAGCAGTTCCTATTGGCTGCAGCCATTCTCTTGTAGCGAGCTGGACGGATGACAGAGCATCTTCCCATACAGCTGCCGCCTCTCTCTCTACCCACAAAGCGGGTATCAAGTGATGTGGCCTCAGTATGGGAACTTGTGTTGGGTCTCCTCCAAGTTCCTCCAGATATTTCACATGATGCTCTGAGCTGTTAACTTGGTACCCACTCCACACCTCCAGCCCCCTAAACTCTAGAAGCAAAGTTTATCAGTTGACAAGGGAGAGGCTAGGTGACCTGAATGTTTCCCTCCTCTCCCCTGGCGTATGATTGTTGAGTGGAGACCAGACCTCTGGTGCCAGGGGACACATTTTTCCAGTCATGCCCTCTGGCTCCGGGGAGCCAGTGCTTTTGTCAAGCGATTCTGACATAAATGGGGGGAGGGCATGGAAAGTGTGTCAACTAAATCTGCATTGATGGTTGTATCCCCTGTCACTTCCAACACCGCTCCCACCCCAACTTGCCAGTTCGCCAGCCACTCTCTCTGCGGGGCTTCCCTCTTTTTGTGGACCCATGGCAGTTGGTTCAGCCCCACACGTCTGATTCTCTGACTCAGATGCTGAGCCAAAATATATCCCAGCTTCCAGATGTTTTGATATTCTCCCTAATAGGCTGAGGACAGATGTGGGAGATGTGGAAGGTGTTTTCTGGCTTCTGTGGGCACTACACGCACATGATGCATAGACGAAGATACAGGCAAAACACTCATACACATAAGAATAATAAAGTTTAAAAAATCTGGCCTGCTGGTATAGCCCTGTGGCATTCCTCACTCACCCTGCACCTCCACTCTGGTAAGCTCCTCCCAGCTTCTCATTCTGTAGATGCAGTCAGCTTTCCTTGGGCATTTTGGTTGACTTTAAAAGAATTTTTATTTTAAGATGTTGTTTATTATTGTTTTTGTTGTTGCTCTCTCTCTCTCTCTCTCTTTGTGTGTGTGTGTGTGTGTGTGTGTGTGTGTACAGGTCACACATGTGCCATGTCATGAGTATGAAGTCAGAGGACAAGTTTTGGGGAGTTGGTGTTGAATCATGGACCTGAACATAATAAGGGTTTTTGTTGTTCTTGTTTTTAATGATTTTTTTTTTGCCCCCAGCAGTAAGTTTCTATTTCTTGAAGTGTAGATCTTTCCTCCTTTGTCTTTGTAGCATCTCCCCGCACCTGTCACACAACAAGAAACAGAGGTGATTAAGGTGCCCAGTCTTACCACAGCCAATCAATAATTCAATTATTTCTATAGAGGGATTGTACTTCTATAGAGGATCTGAGTTTGGTTTCCAATACCCATATCAGGTGACTCACAACCATCTGTAACTTTGGCTCCAGGGCAATCCAAAGCCTTGGCCTCCTTGAGTACCTGCAGGTACTCCCCCGCCCCACTCTTTTTTTGTTTGTTTGTTTGAGACAGGGTTACTCTTGTGTAGCCCTGGCTGTCCTGGAACTCACCCTGTAGACCAGGCTGGCCTCGAACACAGAGAGCCGCCTGCCTCTGCCTCCCAAGTGCTGGGATTAAAGCTGTGTGCCACCAGGCCTGGCTTGTGTGTGTGTGTTTCACGAACCTGGTCTATGTGCATACGAAACTGACATATGTATTTTTTACAGGTAACTTTATGCTGCTCCCCAAATGGGACACAAAGTGGTCGTGTTTGACATTTCTGTCATCAGATCCTTGTGGGAAACTCGTGTCAAGAAACACAAAGCATGGCAGAAGAAGGAAGCTGAACGGCTGGAGAAGAGTGCCCTAGAGAAGTACATTCTGGTGCCTGTTATTCCAGCTGGGTGGGGGTGGGGATTCAGGCAGGGTGCTGGCTGATGGGGAGGGGAGCTCTCATGGGACTTCTCACTGTCATGGCCACATTCCTCCATGGACTCCACAGCCAGGTGCTGCCACGCTCACCCCTTTAACAGCGACACCCGAAGTCATGAGGAATTATGTAATGTCCAGATGCTATACTAGACACAAAAAGCCCTGTGCGTTCACCATGTAGAGGCCGCTTGCTGCTCTTCATAGAACTCATTAGACCACCCCACGCTCCCACTAAGCTATTTTCTTCATGCGGTTCAGCTTTCACCTGCTGAGCTGAATTCTAGGTGAGATCCATTGTTTTCATCTGTTTGAGCTGAAAGGATGCAGTCCGTCTCCCAGAAACTTACGAAATGTGAGTTAAAGAGTTCTGGACTGAAAACTAAGTTGACGGTCTGGAGAGATGACTCAGCAGTTAAGAACACTTGCTGCTCTTGGGAGGACCAGGGTTCGACTCACAACCACCTATAGTTCCAGCTCGAGGGTGGTAATGATGCCCTGTGGCTCCTGTGAGCACTGCACACACCTGGTGCGCGCGCGCGCGCACACACACACACACACACACACACACCACTAAGTTGCAAAGCTGGAAAGATGACTCAGCAATTAGAAGTGCTTGCTATTCTCCTAGAGGACCCAAGTTCAGATTCCAGCACCCAAGTGGGCCGATTCATAACCTTCTGTAACCTAGCGATAGGGAATCCAAAGTCTTCATCCCTGGATACTAATGTACGAACATGGCATACATTCATGCATGTACAGGTACACATACACACAAATAAATGCTAACACACACAAACAAAGCCACAAAACGACATTAAGTTGTAAAAAACCCTCGATGGTAAATGTGAGCTTGCAATCATATCAGCACCGCCCAGCGTAACAGAAGGAGGATAAACTCGGAAGGCTGTGTACCCAGGCTTCACACACAGCTATAATTTTATTCTCTGTGAAGAAACTTAAGCTAGAATTCTTGAGTGGTACATTACGGTTAAAGACAAAATGGGACTCTGATTGGCTAACTCATCTCAAAGTGGGTTCCTGATCCCACATCCAATTGGCAAATGATGGAACATTTGTATTGGCTTTGTTTGTTTTGCTTTTGTTCTTCAAGACAGGGTTTCTCTGTATAGCCTTGGCTGTCCTGGAACTCATAGACCAGGCTGGCCTTGAACTCATAGAAAGCCAACTGCTTCTGCCTCTTGAATGCTGGGGATTAAAGGTTTTCGCCACCACTGCCTAGCTATTTGTTAAATTTAAGTTAGCAACCAAAGGTGTAAAGTGTGAATCAGTCAATCAATCAATTTATGTGTAATCTATTTTTTAAAAAAATAATTTATTATTTTATTTTGGTTTTTGAGACAGGATTTCTCTATGTAGCTTTGGAGCCTGTCCTGGAACTAGCTTTATAGACTAGGCTGGCCTCAAACTCACAGAGATCCACCTGCCTCTGCCTCTCCAGTGCTGAGATTAAAAGCATGTGCCACTATGGCCAGGATTATTTTTGTATTTTAAGTGCATTGTATTTTGCCTTCATGTGTATCTGTGTGAGGGGGTCAGATCCTGGAGTTATAGACAAGTGCGAGCTGCCATGCAGGTGCTGGGAATTGAACCCAGGTCCTCTGGAAGAGCAGGCAGTACTGCTGAGCCATCTCTCCAGCCCCCTACAATCTATTTTCTTAAAAAACTATTTAGTGTATGCGCTCCTGTGCATGTCCTGCCACTGCTCACGCGTGGAGGTCAGAAGACAACCCACATGTGGGTTCCGGAGGGTCAGACTCATGCCGTTAGCCTTGGCAGCGAGCGTCTTCACTGCTGAGTCATCTTATCAGCTCCGCTTGTTTTTAAATCACAACAGGGTCTGAATAACCCAGGGTGGTCTTGAACTTCTTGTGTAACAAGAATGAGCTTGAATTTTGTTTTGTTTTGTTTTGTTTTGCTTTGCTTTCAAGACAGGATTTCTCTGTGTAACAGCTCTGGCTGTCCTGAAACTTGCTCTGTAGCCCAGATTGGCCTCGAACTCCCAGAGATCTGTCCACCTCTGCCTCCTGAGTGTTGGGATAAAAGTCGTGCGCCACCACTGCCTGGCTGAGCTGGAACTTCTAATTGTCCTGCCAACACCTACCCTTGCTGGTGTTCTGGGCTGTATTTGTATCGGTTGGTAAATTGTGATATAGGAAAGATACGGGTCTTAAGTTCTGCCTTTGCACTACGTTGCCTGGATCTGCCTTCTGATTTGATTTCAGAAGCAAGAAAAGCTGAGGCAGGGGGATGTCTCAGCAGGAAGAGGTCTTTACTGCTTTATCTGTGGATCTGAGTTTGATCCCTGGGACCTGCATGATGGAGGAGAGAAATGACACCTTTAGGATGTCCTCTGGGCCTCTGTGTTTCAGAGGCTGGCATTGAACCCCTGGCCCTGCTTCTACCCTCAAGGGCTGGGACTACTGGCCTGTGCCAGCGCATGGAGCCTTTCTGGGTGCCTTTCCCCAGAACACTTCCTCCTGTGACTGAAGCCTTTGGAGCTGTGTTAATTATTTGAAGTGTTCCTGATCCCTCAGTTTAATGCCATGCGCGAAACCTTCACGATATCTAATGTGACTTCTTGCCAGCAGAAAGTTGTACCGGAAGGTGATGTTTACAGAGCTGGGCAGCACAGCCAAGGTGTCTGAGTTTAAGGCCAGGCAGGGCTACAGGAGACTCTAGAAGATGACACTTGCAGATAGACCTGGGGAGTCAGTTACAGAAATGTGGGGGCGCAGAGTCAAAAGCTGACATGACATCGTAATATAGTCTTAAAAGAAACCGAATGTTTAGGTAATTTTGGTAGGAGGTTTAGCCAAGGATTCCATCTAACTCAGCGCCATCTTTTTAGTTGTGGTGATTAGTGATTCACAGAAGGGTCTGTCTCAGTTTTCCCAGTATCCCTGGTGGCAGGAAACAAAGGTCAGGATAGGCCCTAGGTAGCCAACAGTGGGAAACCAGGTCCAGGGAAGTGGAGGAGCGAACCTGATTATTTACCCTAGGAAATAACTGTTCTTCTGCTTCCCGTCTTAGGATAAAGGAAGAATGGGACTTCGTGGCCGAGTGCAGGAGGAAGGGTGTGCCGCAGGCGCAGTACTGCAAGAATGGCTTCGTGGACACCGGCACCAGGCTCCTGGACAAGATAGAGAGGAACTCAGTCGCTAGGCAGAGTGCACGGGTCAAGGACAGAGGCAAACGGAGCGATCCGTTTGTGTTTGAACTTTCAGGGACACAGTGGACGGTGAGTCGAGTGTCTGTCTGTCTGTCTGTCTGTCGTCTGTAGAAAGTGAGCACTCAGGGTTGTTTTATGGCTGAGGTTGAGCCTTAGCTTTGGCCAGATGACTGCTCTGGTCTGTAGAGGGATTTCCAGTAGGCACGAAAGAACTCTGCCTCTACTTTGAGCTGGGTCCTCCTGTCCTTTTGTTGTTTGAGACAGGGTCCAATGTAGCCCACCCAGGCTGTCCTTGAGCTATCGCTGAGGCTGGCTTCAGACTGACCTTCTGGATCTGCCTGGTCATGCCCTGCACATCCAGTCTCAGATGTCAGCTTTTAGAAGCCATGTAACCTGAAGCATTATCTTACTTCGTTTGTATGCATTTAAAAAAAAATGTACTTTTTTTTTTAAGTGCTGGGGATTGAGTTCATGGCTTCATGTGTTAGGGTTCAAGAAAAGCCCCAAAAGAAGACCAATAACCACATGTATGAAATAGCAAGAGTGCTTTATTGATTCCAACATTGGGGTGGCAAAAGGGGGACCCTTAAAGAAGCTTACAAGCCCCTTTTAAGTGGAGTTAGGGGAATTCCACAAAGGAGGGATTAATCTGGGGTTGATTGGTGGAAGAAAGGTTAGTCTGGGAGCTGATTGGTGAGAGTTGACTGGTGGGAGGCCTAGTGGTTAGGTACTTTCTTGTAGCAGGGTAGGGGAAGCTATTTTAGCTTGCAGAAGTTGGGGGGTGTCTGCTGAGCTAGCAGACGGGCTTTGGGGACCTGCTGAGCCAGCAGAAGGACCTGTGGTGGGGTTTGCTGATGATCACCTGTAAGTTGTGGTTTTCCTGAGACCAGCTTACTCACTCAGCTCAGCCCCATTCTGTTGAACTGAAACTGAGGTCTCTGTCAGTGAGCCATTTTGCTGGATCAGAATGTGTGTGTGTGTGTCTGTGTCTGTGTATACATGTGGAGGTCAGAGGACAACTTTGGGGAGTTCTCTAGGGATTGGACTCTAGTTGTCAGGCTTGGTGGCAAGTGCCTTTATTTGGTAAGCCATTCTACTGGCCTTCTTCATTATTATTGCTATTACTATTATTATTATTGTTTTGTTTTGAGACAGGGTCTCACTATGTAACCTTGGCCATTCTGGAACTTGTTATGTAGGCCAGGCTGGCCTCATACTCAGAGATCTGCCTGGTTCTACCCCCTGAGTGCTGGGATTAAAGATGTCACCACCACTCCCAGCTCACTTTATTTTTTGAGACACAGTTTCTTACTGAATTAAAAAAAAAAAACCTATTTTGAAATTTTACTTTTTATTTTATGTGTATGAGTGTTCTGCTTGCATGTATGTCTGTCTATGTACCATACGTGTGTCTTGTGTCCACAGAGACCAGAAGGAGATGTCAGATCCTCTGGAACGAGACCCACTGTATGGGTGCTGGGAACTGAACCTAGGTCTTCTGCAAAGGCAGTTAGTGCTTATAACAGCTGAACCGTCTGTCCATCTCTACAAAGTCATCTTTTACTGCGGCAGCAGCCAAGCAAATCTGCAGGAATTGCCTGATCCCACTGGAATTATAGGCACGTGTAGGGATTTGAACTCACTCTTGCTTTCAGAGCCATCACCCTGACCCTTATCTAGTCTTCTGGTGAAAGACCATTGGTATATCATTCTCATGTGCTGTCAACACGGCCCTGGCCACGTATCTACATCATGGCGGTCTCTGTATGTGTATGTGGGTACAGTATGTGTGTGTGTGTGTGTGTGTGTGTGTGTGTGTGTGTGTGTGTGCACGCGTGTGACAAAGGTCGACCTTGGGTGTCTTCCTCAGTTGCTCTCCACTTTGCTTTTTAATCTCATTTCTCACTTTTATTTAGAACTTGTCCATTGGGCCAGGTTGGCAAACCAGCGAGGCCTCCGGGATCTACCCACCATCTCTACCTTTCCAAGGCAGGGATTGAAGATGTGAGCTACCACTCCTGACATTAAAGAGGGTTCTGGGGAGCAAACTCAGGTCCCCAAGCTTGTGAGGCAAGCATTTTCCCAACGGAGCCATCTTCCCAGCCTCTAGCTTTCTTTGAAATGGACCTTGGTGATAATGCCCACTTTACCCATCTTACAGTCTTTTATGAAGAATACCTGAGTGCAGGGAGTTCTTGGGTTGGAAGCTTGTCCACACACAGCAACAGTGGCCACGAGGCCAGTTACTAGCATAGAGCGACTGTTATGCCCCGACCTGCGAAATCCCTCAAAACCAACAAGGAGATCGAGTCCCATGTATAAAAGCAAAGAACCTTTATTTTATGCAAATTTGCAAACTTAGTCTCTCCGCATGTCCAATGTATTGAAATAAATGGAGAGCCCCGAGCTCAGAGTTGGGTTTTTATAGTAGTAAAGGTGGGGGTGAGAGGTTTCTGAGGTTCAAGACCCCTGATTGGCTGACATTTGTCTAGGGGTGTCCCGGTGAGTGTGTGCTGGCAGTTGACCCTATCAGCCACGGTTGGAACATTAGGAATTTCCTTTGGATGGTCTGTTCTTGGGTGGTGCTCGGCTAAACTCAGTTTGTGGTTCTTCCTGCAACCAGGTATTGCTTCAGGGTAAACTACTGAGCCTCAGGCCTCCATTAAACTTATGGATGGCTGAGTCCTACTCTGGCAGGTGATAATGGTTGGAAGTAAAGAACTTCTGTCGGGTGGTCTGTTTCAATTTAGCTTATCATGGCTGGCTCCTACAATGGCCACTCTCCCTACAGCGCGGCACCATACATTGCTGATGGGAACATTATGTTCACCTTCATGGTGTCAGGTGCCAAGTACCTCCCATATAGCACGGGCGTGGTGGTTTGGATTTCTGCAGTGGGACAAATTGCTGCTTGGAAGTCCTAAGCACCTTTCCACACCATTAGTTCTAATCACAGCACCCTTGAACCAGGGAGGATGTGGTTCACTGTCATTATTCCTTCAGAAGTCTAAGCCAGGGAGACAGCACAGCTGAAAGCAGGGGAGGCTGGGTCGGAATGGGCTCCCTGCACAACCGCTTGTCCCTGAAGCTCCTCCCTCCACTATAGACTCATAAACCTAAAAACACAGGAGGGTTTGCTGTGGAAAACACTAGTTATTTATCAAATATTTCTAAAAGCAACTACAGAGTAAGAGAAATAGAACATAAATGTCTAAAACAATCAGGTGTGCTCAGTTTGCACCCCGCAGGGCAAATGCACCCCGGGATAGATATAGATGCAGACCAACAATTCATAATCATGAGCTTATTTAAAATATGGGAAATTGTTTGCAGGTTTTTAAACTCCCTTTGTGCAGTTCTCAAGCATGAACTTTGTAGATGTCAATGTCTGTCATGATGTCAATAAATGGAATATATAGGGCAGATCTTATGTTAGAAGATGCGTGCTGTTGATAAATATTGTGAAACTGGTCATCTGTGTTCACTAGGATTTACACATATATATATCTTAACTACACATATTATATATGAGATGTGTATGTGTGTGTGTGTGTGTGTGTGTGCACCTATGCTTGTATGAGCTCAGAAGCCAGAGGGTATGTTGTGTGTCCTGCTCAAACACTCTTCCCCTTATTCTGATAACCATATACATTGCATGGTTAGTATACTTAGTTATATTTGGAGACAGGCTCTTGATAAGTTGTTCAGGCTGACCTTGAACTTGTGGTACTTCTGCCTCATCCTCCCAAACAGTTGAACTTCTAGGCCTGCACCACTAGGCCAGGTTAGGATTTGGTTTTTATTCTCTCTCTCTCTCTCTCTCTCTCTCTCTCTCTCTCTCTCTCTTTTGGATTTTTGAGACAGGGTTTCTCTGTAGCTTTGGAGCCTGTCCTGGAACTAGCTCTTATAGACCAGGCTGGCGTCGAACTCACAGAGATCCTCCTGCCTCTGCCTCCCAAGTGCTGGGATTAAAGATGTGCACCACCACCGTCCTTGATTTTATTATCACAAATTGGAAATGAGGTTGATCAGCTACTGTGAAATTAACAGCAATCGCCGCTGGCTTCTGCAGAAATGCACCAATATCTCACACGCCTTTTCTGTTTTGGCTAAATCCTTGGTCTGGTGAGGCTTTGTGTACATGAGGAACTGAGACTGCTTCTGACCGACTGTTCCTTCTGTTTCAGGAACTGCCAGATTCACTGAAGGAGCAGACGCACCTCAAGGAATGGCACATCCACAGCACCCTGATTCAGATCATTCCCACGTACATCGAGCTGTTTCAAGCCATGAGAATTCTGGACTTGCCAAAAAACCAAATCACATGTCTTCCAGCTGAAATTGGTAGGTTACTCGGCAGGTATTTCCGGCCCTTGTCGGTGGTGAGCAGCCAGCTGTGGGGCAGGTGACGCAGTGCAGCCAGCTGTAGGGCAGGTGACGCAGTGCCAACACCCCATTTCCCCCTACTCTCCTGGATGTCCCTCAGCTGTTTCCCTGTTCCCAGAGCCACTGGCTCAGTGTCCCCTTTGGGACATGAAATACCGTGATCTGCCTGCCTGACTTGGCATTGATAGACATTTCACAGTTGCTTAGAAACCTGAAGTCATGGGAATAGGCAACACTGTAAGAATTGTCTGAGCCAGGCAGTGGTGGTGCACACCTTTAATGCCAGCACTTAGGAGGCAGAGGCCGGCAGAGCTCTGCTAGTTTGAGGCCAGTCTGGTCTACAAAGCCTGTTCTAGGACCACAGGACTACATAGAGAAACCTTGTCTAAGAAAACCAAAAACTAGGGGGCTGGAGAGATGGCTCAGTGGTTTAAGAGCATTGCCTGCTCTTCCAAAGGTCCTGAGTTCAATTCCCAGCAACCACATGGTGGCTCACAACCATCTATAATGAAGTCTAGTGCCCTTTTCTGGCTTGCAGGCATACATATGGACAGAATATTGTATATATAATAAATATTAAAAAATAATAAAATAAATATTAAAAATAAAATATTTAAAGAAAAAGAAAAGAAAACCAAAAACCGAAAACAAACAAACAAACGACAAAGGGGTGAAGGGAGGAGAGCAGCAATCTTGGGAGGCCACTGTGTGAGCTGGGGCAATCACTCAGACAACCCACCTTCTTATGTTCTTATCTGCATGGCGATCATGGTGTGCTCGATTCACGTGGTTGTCATGAGGCTGCTAGAATTCTTTACTGTCTCAGTCATGAAGTGGCAGGAGAGGTGAAGGTTGAACAACTATCCTGGAAAAGCAAACTGACATTTTTGGTTTGCTAATTTTAATTATGATAAAGTATTCGTTTTCTTAGGATGCCTATGATGTGTTTTTTTGAGTATTATTTTATATTTGTTATTGTACTAGTTTTTAGTTTGGAGTTCGTTGTATATATTTTCAAGCAAGAATCAGAACTAAGGGCTGGAGAGCTGACTCAGCAGCTAAAGGTGCTTACTGCTCTAGTAGGGGACTCAGGTTTGATTCTCAGCACCCACATGGCGGCTCACAACTGCCTGTCACTCCAGTTCCCGGGAGGATCTGATGTCTTCTAACTACAGAGGTCTCCTGCATGCATGTGGTAAACATATACACACATAAAATAAATATTAAGAAAGAACCAGAACTAAAATACAGTATTTTTCAGTCATTCTGACAATTCCTGTTCCTCGGGATGTGTTCACATCCCACTTGACAAAGTTGGGATATTCATTGGGGGACTGGAGAGATGGCTCAGAGGTTAAGAGCATTGCCTGCTCTTCCTAAAGGTCCTGAGTTCAATTCCCAGCAACCACATGGTGGCTCACGACCATCTGTAATGGGGTCTGGTGCCCTCTTCTGGCCTGCAGGCTTGCACACAGACAGAATATTGTATACATAATAAATAAATGAATAAGTAAATATCCGTTGGGAAGCATGACATAGAGTTGAAAGAATGCGTGTATGAAAGATGATGGTGTCCGACATGCAGTCTGCAAGCAGCCGTCCCCTTTGGTCATTTACCATGCGTCTAGAGCTCTGTGCATATTTCTGTGTCTAGCTCAGGCCCCGGAAAGCGCACCAGCAAGCAGTGGCAGCTTCTGCCCTCCTAGGAGCAGCTCTGATCTTCACAGTCAGGGCCAAAGAGTCAACTCTTCATGGGGTTTGCAACTCTTCATGGATATCGATGTTGTCTCTTTTTACTCCTTGGTCTTTTACTCTTTGGGGGGCCCACCTCCCAGCTCCCAAATAAACACACACAGAGACTTAATATTACTTATAAATGCCCGACCTTAGCTTGGCTTGTATCTAGTCAGCATTTCCTAAATTATCCCATCTACCTTATGTCTCTGGGTTTTTTTTTCTTTTTCTATTTCTGTGTTTCTTTCTTTATTTCTTACACTATGGCTGGCTGTGTAGCTGGGAGGCTGGCCCCTGATGTCCTCCTCTCCTTCTCTTGTTCTTCCTTGATATTTTCTCCTTCTATTTTTTCTCTGCTTGCCAGCCCCGCCTATCGTTTCTCCTGCCTTGCTATCAGCTGTTCAGATCTTTATTAGACCATCAGGTGTTTTAGACAGGCCAAGTAACACAGCTTCACGGAGTTAAGCAAATGCAACATAAAAAAACGTAACACATCTTTGCATCGTTCAACAAGTGTTCCACAGCATAAACAAACGTAACACATCTTACAATAATATTCCGGAGCATGCCTGGCTGCAGAAGACAAATCCACTACACAGACTCTGCAATGACTGAGTCAGAAATGTTCCCACAGCCTCTTGTATGTGAACACTTGGCTTCCTGTTGGTGGCGCTGTTGGGGAGCTGTGGAACCTTTAGGAGGAGGAGGCTGGCTGGGGGAAGTGTGTGAGTGGGGATGGGCTTTGAGGGTTTTATAGCCTTGTTCTACTTTCTCTGCTTCCTGCAGTGGACAGATGTGCAGTCAGTCAGCTTCCTGCTTCTGCGTCATGCCTTCTATGCCATTGTGGACTCTCTCTTTGGAACTACACACCAAGATCATTTTTTTTTCTCTTTCAATTTTTAAGCATTTTATTTATGTATATTGGTGTTTTGCCTGTGTGTGTAGCTATGCACCGTGGGTATGCAGTGCCCAAAGAGGCCCAAAGAGAGTGTCAGATCCCCTGGAAATAGAGTTACAGTTTGTGATTAGTTGCCCTGGGCATGCTGGGAGCTGAATCTGGGTCCTCTGGAAGAGCTCTTAATCACTGAACAGTCTCTGCAAACGATCTTCTTTAAACTGCTTCTGGTCATGATATTTTATTAGAGCGACAGGAAAGGAATTAATGGCGGTTAACTGCAGTGTCACAGAGATTAAGCAGCTAGAGAAGCGGAACCAAACAACAAAACCCACAAACAGCCGCAGCGCCTACAGCGAGATGCTCTGACGGAAGACATTTAACAGAGAAAGCTCAATGTGCAAACACGAAGTTAGATCTTACGTCTCCATAACCTTTTTTCCTTTCCCTTTTCTCCCTTTGAATTGCTTTTTGGGACAGTGCACCTGTGCAGAACTGTGTAACCTTACAGCTTCTGTATTTCAAGTGCTGGATAGTGGGCACTCAATGCCATCTCTGGGCTCTCTGACATTAGGGGAAAGTTAAACCCCCGAAATCCATTTCTGTTCTGTTTGTTTGTTTTGTTTTTGAGAAAGAGTCTCACTATGTTGACCTGGCTGGCCTGGAACTCACTGTGTAGCTGGCCTGGAACTCACAGAGATCCGCCTTTCTCTGCCTTCTGAGCACTGAGATTAAAGGCCTGTGCTCCTGACCAGCTTGTTTCTGTTCTTAAAAGGCTTCAAAGGACCTGCTCCATTGAGGTTAACTTTTTGTGTTGCTAGGTCGCTTGAAGAACCTGAGAGAACTCAATGTGAGTTTCAACCACCTGAAGAATGTTCCCCCGGAGCTGGGAGACTGTGAGAATCTAGAGAGGCTGGACTGCTCTGGGAATCTGGACCTGGCAGAGCTCCCCTTTGAAGTGAGACACAAACACCTCTGCCCTATGACTCCCTGTCGTTTAACTTATAACAAGGCGTGTTCTATACTGTGAGGAACTTTTACTGACACCTCTAGTCTTCTTTTTCTTTCTTTCTTTTCTTTTTAATTACTAGATTGTTCTCAGGCTTTACCTGAAAATATAAGAGTTACCAGACAACTTTGAAATAGGGCAAAACTCGAGAACTTACGTTATGCAATTTCAAAGCT
This sequence comes from Myodes glareolus, assembly GCF_982192425.1. Taxonomy (NCBI): domain Eukaryota; kingdom Metazoa; phylum Chordata; class Mammalia; order Rodentia; family Cricetidae; genus Myodes; species Myodes glareolus. Next base: position 13,289,404 of record NC_142029.1, on the reverse strand, counting down.
TACTATAAAGTCACAGCATTAAATTAACATAAAGACAGACCCACAGAAAATTGGGACAGAATTAAGATTTCAGAGAGAAATCTCTATAATATGTACATATATTTAAATATATATGATTTTATTTTGAGATAAATTTGTAGTCTTGACTGACCTGAAACTTGCTCTGTATATGGGGTTGGCCCTGAACTCAGAAAGATCTGCCAGTCTCTGCCTCCTGAGTGCTGGGGCTAAAGGTGTGAAACACCATGCCCTATAACTTTATTATATTTACAATCAATTGATTTTTGAACAGAATTACCAAGAAAATTCAATGGAAAAGGACAATAAATTTAATAGAAGGTTTTGGTAAAATTAAAACCCTTACCTAACTCCATACTTATGACATACATGAAGAATTTGAAAAACACCCTAGATGAAGGAAAGCAGATTTAAAAGAATGTTGCATGAAATTCCAGGAAGAAAAGTGTGTAGAGAAGGAAAGTAGACCCATGATTTTCTCATGAAAAGATTGAGAGCACAGAATGACAGGCAGTAGGAGGAAGAAAATCTGAGCAGAGGTGATAGAAATACCCTGCAATTGAGTTCTGGTACACTGTACATCTGTGATGGGTATGGTTGTGGCATGCAAACTCCTCGTTGGAGTTTGAGGAATTAAACAAAGGAGCACTTCTTGTTTATTACCATCTAGCATGCTACCAGGGGATCTCAGACTCATCCCTTTCCTGCTCCAGCCTCTGTTTGTCATGAACCCCTGGTGTAGTCAAAAGGGCCCAGCCAGGGAGTACCTCTCCAACATGCCCACTCTGTCATGTGTCTCTTTGTTGGTTCTTTTACAAAGCCAAGTGATACGACCCTGCTGTAGACTTCTGAGAGAGTAGACGTAAAGGGGTAAGCACAAGAATAAACAAGACTTGTGAGGCAAAGGGGAAGATACTGAAATCCCCTGGCGCACAGCTGTCCCTGTTCAGATACGAGCTCTGCGTATGCTCACTGTGGGTCAGATTTTGAGCAATAAAACTGACTTAGTCAGGGTTTCTAGTGCTGTGGTAAACACCATGACCACAGCAACTTGAGGAGGAAAGGGTTGATTTGGCTCACACTTCCACATCTCATTCATCATCAACGGAAGCCAGGATAGGAACTAAAGCAAGGCAGGAACCTTGAGACAGGAGCTGATGCAGGACCATGGAGGGGTGCTGCTTACTGACTTGCTCCCCATGGCTTGCACAGTCTGCTTTCTTATAGAACCCAGGACCACCAGTCAGGGATGTTACCACTCACAATAGGCTGAGCCTTCCCCTATCAATCACTAAGAAAATGTTTTACAGATGGGTCTTATGGAGGCATTTTCTCAATTAAGGTTCTCAATTAATTTTCTCAATTAAGATGAATGGTAATTTAGATTTGTTTTTGTTTTGTTTTCTTTTTCTTTTTTTAAAATTTATTCATTATGGATACAATATTCTGTGTGTATGTCTACAGGCCAGAAGAGGGCACCAGACCTCATTACAGATGGTTGCGAGCCACTATGTGGTTGCCGGGAATTGAACTCAGGACCTTTGGAAGAGTAGGCAATGCTCTTAACCACTGAGCCATCTCTCCAGCCCTTTATTTTCTTTTTCTGCCCATCTGATTGTTTATACCTGGGGCAGAAGCCTTAGTCTGGATTACAGGCACCCAACACATCTCTTTGATCATTCACTGACACATGCTGCCTTCACAGTCATAGTTTGGAATTCCAGACAAGGACATAATCAGAGTGTGTCCCTTTGGTAGAGTGTATTTCATGACAGGGAGAGGGAATTCATATTAAGCTAAACATGGGCATAAACCCAGAGCTTTTTCCTTCTGCTGTTCACTACCGCTCTTTATTAACCCAACTAGCCCTTTGTCTCGAGTAATTTGTAAAACTTTGTGTGCTTTAAATGTCTTTATTTGTTTTGTATATGCAGGTTTATTTGTACTTGCATGTTGTCAAATGAGGAAGTCAGAGGACAACTCTTGGGAGCTGGGTTTTTTGTTTTTTTTTTTCCTTAGTGTAGGTCCGGGGGATCGAACTCAGAACACCAGGTTTGGCTACAGATGCTCTTACCCACAGAGCCATCTTGGTGGCCTGATAATGTGCTTGGAGAGAGAGTATAATTTTACTCAAGGATGTTCAAAATAAGTCAGTAAAAAAAGAATTAGCTTCTTTCATGTTTCATTGTAGCTATCAAACTTTCATAACCAATTCCAGATATGAAATGTTTGTTCAACTTTATTCAAAGTCTATAGATTTTCTCTGAAGCACTATATCTCCCCATGTATTTGACTTGACATGTTGCAAACAAGAACTGTGGATAGCAAACCAAAACAGAAGAGCCCTACCCTGCTTAGCTACTGGGGCCAGACAAGAGGAAGAGGACTTTACCATGTCATCTAACCCATCCAAATGCAGATTTCCTCAAGGCTTGTCAGAACTTGTTAATGCCATCCTTGCCACACCCTAATTCATAATTTGAATTTTCTACCTGGGCATAGTGGCACACACCTCTAATCCTGGCAGAGGCAGGCTGATCTCTGTGAGTGAGAGGCTAACTTGGTCTACGTAGTGAGTTCCAGGACAGCCAGGGTTTTGTAGTGAGACCCTGTCTCAAAAAATAAACAATGCAAACAAAGCAACAGCAAAGACTTGAGCTCTCTGCCTTCTGTGCCTGTGCCGTTCTCCACCTGGGAGACCCAATTCCAACGTTCTCTTCTCCGTGAAATCTTTTCAGACCCCTGACCACTGCTCCCTCATACTGCGGGGTAAAATTACCCACAGTTAATCTGGGTCTTCCAAATTAACTGAATCTATCCAATCCCTCCCAGATTTATTCAGAGAAGTGTTCCCATGGTGATTCTCACTCCCATCAAGTTAACAATCAGGATTAGCTGTCACAGAGGGTCATTCCAGTATTCTCTTATTCCTTTCTAGCTGAGTAATTTGAAGCAAGTGACGTTTGTAGATATCTCAGCGAACAAGTTCTCCAGTGTCCCGATCTGTGTCCTGCGGATGTGCCGGCTGCAGTGGTTGGATATCAGCAGCAATAATCTGAGTGACCTGCCGCAAGATATAGACAGGTAGCTACTTGCACCCTAAGGTGAGGTGTATGAACTCATTACTAACACTTTAAGATTGCTAACACTTTAGATACGCTAGCACATGAATAGCCTTTGAAATCAACTATGTTTCCAGAGTTGGGCTCTAGGAAATGCTAGAATAAGACAGTCTCCATGTGCATCACACGCCCATGCACGTATGCACACTCGAACACTTCTTCATTGTCTTGCTGAATTTGATTTACTTCAGTTACTCACTTAGTTATCTATTTGTCTGTTTACTTAATGTCAGATGTTTCCGCTTGTAGCCCTGACTGCCCTGGAACTTACTATACAGACCAGGTTGTATATGCGCAGAGATCTGCCTGCCTTTGCCTCCTAAGTCCTGGGATTAAAAGTACACAACACCACACTTGGATTTTTATTTTCTAAAAGCATTTTAAAAATTGAGTGTGTGTACTCAACAACAGAGGCCTGAGAATAACTGAGGGAGATGCTTCTCTCCTTCCACCATGTGGGTCCAGGAGAGCGAACTAAGAATGTCAGGCTTGATGGAGGCACCCTTACTTGCTGAGCTATCTCACTATATTTTCCTTCTCTCCCTAACTTTGAGAAAAGTAGCCCAGGTTAGCCTCAAACTTAGGATCTGCCTGCTGCTACCTCCCAAGCACTAGGCCCAGGTACAAATGCAACCACAAACAGCTTAGAAGAGATTTTTGTTTATTTTTATTTTATTTTTGAGATAGGGGCTTGCTCTGTAGCCTGTAAGGGCTCGGAACCCACAATGCTCCTGACTCAACTTCCTGAGTGCAAAGATCACTGACGCAAGCCTCTTGACTAGGCTTCAGTCTTTTATAGAATAACATTGCTAACTTTACTCTACAGGAATGGATAAGAAAATTTATTATGTATAGAGAAACGTCATCCTGCTTAGAACAACACAGGGAGGGGAATTTTTTATTACTTTTCATTTATTAATTTAAGGTACATAATCTTTTTTTTAAATTTTATTTATTATGTTCTGGGCACCAGATTTCATTATAGATGGGTGTGAGCCATCATGTGGTTGCTGGGAGTTGAATTCAGGACCTCCAGAACAACAGTCAGTTCTCTTAACCTCTGAGCCATCTCTCCAGCCCCCAAGGTGCATAATCTTTAAACAAAATTGGCATGTTAGTTATGTTGTTAAATTATATCCAAGCAGCTGTTTCCTTTATAAAATGATTATTATGGGCTGGGGAGACGTCTCGGTGGGTGAAGTGTCTGCTGTCCAGGCTTGACGACATAAGTCGGATCCCCAGCAGTCCTGTAATAGCTGCGTGTGGCTGCTCCCAGCGGTAACCCTAGGGCTCGGGTGGGCAAAGACAGGGGGTCCCCAGAGCTTGTGACAATCAGGCTAGCCAGTTGGTAGTCACCAGGTTCAGTGAGAGACCCTATCTCCAAAGACGAGGTGGAGGAACTGGTGAGATGGCTTAGTGGTTAAGACTGAGTGCTACTCTCTGAGGACCCGAGTTCAGTTCCCAGAACCCACATCAGATGGCTCACAACTGCCTGGAACTCCAGTTTCAGGAGATCTGACTCAACAGGCCCTTGCGCTCATATGTACATACTCACACACAGATACACTATGTAATTTAAAATTAAAAATAAATTAAAAGATAAAGTGAAGGGTCTGGGGAGGTAGCGTCAATATTACAAGAACTTACTAGTCGGGTGTGGTGGCTCACACCTTTAGTCCTAGTACTCAGGAGACAGAGGAAGGCAGATCTCTGTGAGTTCAAGACCAGTCTGATCTACATTTCGAGGTCCAGGACAGCCAGGACTACATAAAGAGACCTGGTTTCAAAAAACAACAGAAAAGAACACCTAACTGCTCTTGCAGATGTCCTGAGTTCAGTTCCCACACTGGGAAGTTCACGACTACCCGTAACTCCAGCTGCAGAGCACCCAACACTCTGGCCTCTGTGGGCATCTGCACTCATGTACATAGACTTGAAAAAAATAAAAATAGTTCTTCCACTGGCGAGCCACAGTGGAAGACCCTTGGTGTTGACCTCTGACCTCTAGGTGCTTGTGTGTACATGTGAATGTGTACCTTCATGCATGTGCGCGCGCGCGCACACACACACACACACAATAAAAATAAAATACATTTAAAATGTAACCTGTCCTTTAAAAAATAATTGTTGCACAGAAACGTGTAACGTGAGCTAGGTTGATTCAGTCTTTTATGCCACTGATATTACTAGGCTTCTTATGTTGGTCCTGGAGAGTGGGCTGGACCTAATGGATGAAATATAACCTGTGGCCTCTTGGAGTCTGTACTCTTTTTGTTTGTTTGCTTGTTTGTTTTTTGAGACATGTTTTTTTTTTGTGTGTGTGTGTGTAGCCTTGGCTGTCCTGGAACTAGCTCTGTAGAACCAGGCTGCCCTCGAACTCACAGAGATCCTCCTGCCTCAGTTCCCAAATGCTGGCATCAAAGGCATGCACTACCTCTGCCCAGTGGAGTCTACACTTTTATTTACATGAAGCGTAAATAAACTGGGACGATTCACAGACCAGCCTTGGTTTAGGCCTGAGTGTGACACTTCTCTGCCCTTGGTCCTTGGGCGAATGAGGCCAAGTGAGACTTACTTGTGTTTGAAATGACAAAGGAGTTTTTGAGATATTCGTGATATTACACAAGAATTTGTAAATGAATGAAAAAAATCTGAAGGAAGAGTCTCCAGATTAGAATAAAAATAAAATAAAGCAATCTTAAAATATATTTTTTTTTTTACATTTTCCTTCTTGTTCCATGGCTTTCCTCCTACTTTATGTTGAAAAAGAATAGTGAGGGGCCTAGAGAGATGATTTAGTGCTTAAGAGCACTGGCTGCTCTTCCAGAGGCCCTGAGTTCAATTCCCAGCAACCACATGGTGGCTCACAACCATCTGTAGTAAGCTCTGATGCTCTCTTCCGGGTGGGCAGGCATATGTGCAGTCAGAACACTATACATAATTAAAAAAATAGCGAGAGAAGACTAAGTTGTATGAAAAGAAATGCCTTGCTCAAATCTGTTTGTTCTTACAGCAACCCTGGGAAATGCAGGAGACACTGTATTGTTACTAAATCCATATTTAGTATGTGATTAAATCAGTAAAATAAAATCTTCATAGTTCTGTACATAATCTAAAAAGATCACACTTTATCTAAATGTGAAGGGTAAGCTCATGGTTGCACACACATTTTGGTGGTGACGAGCCAAGCAGGCTTGCTCATGGTTGCACACAGGTTTCGGTGGTGATGAGCCGAGCAGGCTTTCCCCGCAGGAGCAATGCAGTTCCCTGCAGTTCCCTGTAGTTCACTGTGGAGTCTGTCCTGAGTCCTAGCTTCTCCGCAGGCTGGAAGAGCTGCAGAGCTTCCTCTTGTATAAAAACAAGCTGACCTACCTTCCTCAAGCCATGCTCAACCTCAGAAAGCTCACCTTGCTGGTTGTCAGTGGGGATCACCTGGTGGAGCTCCCGACTGCCCTCTGCGATGCCTCCACACCTTTGAAGTGAGTACGTGGGAAGGGGAGGGCTCCAGGACAGCCTGCCTCGACATAGGCAAAAGCCAGCCGCCTCTCGCTCCAGACTGCTGTTTTAGGAGCCCGATTGGGTGATCCTCACACACCTGAGCATGCGCCCCTACTCCACTTTCTACAGGAATTTGAAGGGGTTTGTTCGTTTGTCACATGCCCTGAGTAGGACACATCACTGAATTTCTGGAGTTGCAGAAACTGCTTGCCAATGGGCAGCATGAGGTGTGGACACAGCTTAGGCCTCTCAGCTATCTCTCAGCTGTCATGTCCCCATTGTCTTGGGGAGGCCAGACACCGTTCAAGCAATCCTCTCTGTTCACCTCACCTTGTGACTTCCCACTGTGAACTCCGAAACAAAGACACCCACCCATGCAAAGATGATACGGGCTCCAAACTGGGGTGAAGTCTTGCTTACTCCCCAGAAAGATGACAAAGCTAGGGACCGTGTCCTCCAGAACCTTCGCGTGTATCTTTATTTGCCACTATGAAGAGACCGAAATAAAAACTCTTGGATGGTGTATTGTGTGCAAGATAAAGGGGAAGCAGGGTTCTGATTGGCTGACTCGTGTCTTTTAATTTCTATCAGCCAGGGTCTCACGTGACTTGGCTCAGCCACTAGTAGTCAGGACTGACCTTGAACGTTTCATCGTCCTGCTTCCACAGTTTACTGTGGTGCTTGCGCTCACAACCAGAGCTTTACGCACGCTAAGGAGGCACTCTGAGGACCACGCTGTATCCCCAGACCTTGGTTATTGATTAAAGAAAAACAGTGATGGGCTGCATGGGACTCAGTGGTAGAGTGTAAAAAAGAAAGAATTAACAAATAGGTCAATTAAAGAAACTACTGCTTTAGAAAAAAAATCTTCACACTCTTTAAATGTTGATTAAAAAATCAGAGTGATTATATATATATACATATATGTGTATCTATCTATCTATCTATCTATCTATATATATATCTTTTCATTTTTCTCTCCCTTTGCTTTTGTTTTGAGACAGGGCCTTTCTCCATAGCCCTGGTGTCCTGGAACTCACCATGTAGATCAGGCTGGCTTCAAACTCACAGAGATCTAATGGCCTCTACCTCCTATATTCTTATTTTTCAAAAAGATGTATTTATTTTATGTGTGTAAGTGTTTTGCTTGCCTGCCTGCGTGCATGTATAGTACATGCATATCTGGCACCCTCATTGACCAGAAGAAGGCGTTGGATGCCCTGGAACTGGAGTTACAGACAGTTGTGAGCCAGCATGTATGTACTGGGAATCGAACCCTGGTCCTCTGGAAGAGCAGCCAGTGCTTTTGACTGCTGAGCTATCTCTCCAGCCCACTGGAGAGGAGTTTTGCAGGTGAACATTCTCAGTAAACGTGTTACTTTCCCCACAGATTTATAAGCCTTATGGACAACCCTATTGATAAGACCCAAAGTCAAGACAGCGATGAAATTCTGGAAAGTGAACAGGACCGCCAGCATTTTGATAAAGAGTTCATGAAAGCATATATTGAAGATCTTAAAGAACGAGGTGAGTCGGGAATATTTAAAACCATCTAAGGTATATTATGCAACCTCCACGTGTTCCTGAAATACATACATCAGCATCAGTCAGAATGACAAAAAAATTATTTGGGACTATTTTTGAACCAATGGTGCATTTTCTTAGAACATGAGGTTACTTTTCCTCTCATTTTTATTAGTTCTTTGAGAATTTCGTACAATGCATTTTGATCATTTCATCCCTTCACGCCTGGACCCAGCCACCTTCCCTGCCCAGTTTTGTTTGTCTCTCTCTGTTTTAAAAAAACCCATCAAGTATAGTTGGTGTTGCCCATATAGTCTGGACTGTGTGGCCTTCCACTCGAGCATGGGCAGCCTAGCAAGGGCTGCACCCTTAAAGAAAACTTATTCACCCTTCCCAGTAGCTACCAGCTACCCCTTAGCTAGGGTTGGACCTGCCTGGCCACCTCCTGTGTCCTTGCTGGAATTTTGTCTGGCTTCACCATACACAGGTCTCCTACATGAAATGTGAGATTTTGCTTGCATACTGTGTGCTCGCTACATATGTCAACTGTATGACAGAATACAGAGGCTGAGAAACACACAATTAAAATGTGAAGGTTGTATTAATATGTAACCTTTAAATTATGAAAAATCATTATTCATATGTATGTGTGTGCGCACGTGTGCATGCCCCTGATGTGGAGGGCGGAGCTCGTGTGCTTAGGTGTGCTTGTGTGAATGTGGAGGTCAGGAGACAATTTATGGAGTCCATTCTCTCCTTCTGCCTCCATGTGTTCTAGGAATCAAGCTTAGACCACCTTGTTTGCATGGCTGAGAACCCTTATCCACTGAACCACCTTGCCTCCCAGTAAATGACATTTAGTTATTTTGATAAAATAGTATTCTAATTTAATAGAAAAATAAGACTCCATTTCAAAAATCGATTAAAAAATTTGAAAGCATCAGCTCTTCTAAACCAAACACCGTATAAATGTCGCAAACAAGGAGAACACACTTGGCCAGCCAGGAAATAGGCCCTCTCAGACTTGGTTTTCCACAGCACGTTGTATCCTGAGGAGCACAGATAGAGAACTCAAGAAGGCCTGGGAAGGGATTTGTTCTTGGGTTCAAACTCAGGGTCTTGTGTATGATAGACGTTTCTCTACCACTGTGCTACCCCCTCAAATGGACCACTGCTTACCACTGCTTAGCTGGTATCGGCCATCTGTAGATGCAGCTTGGCTGTGAGCAGAAAGATGGACACTACATACTGGGAGGAACAAGGCTGAGTCTATTAGTAAGAGCTTGGGTTAGAAATAGCCCTGATCTCTTCTAAACTGTATCGTTTTCTGCCTGCTGCCTTCAGTCCCACGGCCTTCACCATCGATTTCATCAGCTGTGTTATTACACGGTCATAGTTCCCAGAGCCTAGAGGGAGCTGTGCGGGGTGGTGGGAAAGACCATAAAAGAAAGAGACTGAGTGTTAGTATCGTAGATCTAAACACTTCTAAACTTGGCCTACTGGTGATGCCTCGTACATCCTCTATACTTAAAATATGAAGTGCCATTACTTGACATATCGATGCAAGTCACTGCATTATGGTTATATTTCATAGTAAGACTGGATTAATAAGGGACTGGAGATATGGGTCAGGGGTTACGAGTGCTGACTGCTCTTCCAGAGGACCTGGTTCATTTCCCAGCACCCACATGGCAGCTCACAGTCTGTAACTCCAGTACCAGGGACTCAGACACCGTCTGACCTCCAGGAACACAGGGAGTGTACATAGAGCACAGACATACATACATGCTAACAAAACATACAAACACATAAAATAAATTGATTAATTAAAAAGAGTGAGTGAATACCTAAGTATATATATTTTTTCTTTATTGCAGAAGCTGTTCCCAGTTACACCACCAAAGTTTCATTTAGCCTTCAACTTTGATCTGATCCACCTGAAGACCACAAAATCTTACAGCTCTGTGCTCTCCGTCTTTGTATACTCGTTACATCTTACAGGAATTGTGGCTTGTGCTAAAGGACAAAGTCTAGAAACTACCACCATCACTGTTAAGAAAAATAATCTTCAAATTTCACTCATGGAAGAGCGATGATTTGCATATATGTTAATATTAATAGACTTATTTGCATATCCTTGATCTAAATAATACACATTTAATATTTTAGGAACGACATTCTTTAAAAAATACAGCAGCCAGGCAGTGGTGACAATGGCCTTTACTCCTAGCACTCGGGAGGCGGAGACAAACAGATCTTGAGTTTGAGTCCAGCCTGGTCTACAGAATGAGTTTCAGGACAGCCAAAGGCTGTTACGCAGAGAAACCCTATCTCGAAAAAAACAAACAAACAAAAATACAGCATAAAGAACAAGTTTTGAAACTGGATGCGTTATTTTCAGGAATGCAGGGCTGGAGGATTGTAAACGAAAGGATTTACCACCGTGAAAGTGTTTCAGTGTACTAGCGACTTCTATTGAGAGTAACGCTCCTTGACTTTAAACAAACTGCTATTTCCACATTTTAAACTCACTTTGGCAAGTACATTGTAAATTATATTTTATTTATGTATTTTATACATAAATACATAATACATAATAATAAATTTTATTTTATTTCTGTATTTAATTGCATTTTAACTCTCAGGAGAGGCTGAAGGTATAATTTGGGTCTTGAGGATGGAAGGGAGGCTGGCATATGTAGTGCATTGGACCCTAGGTGCTCTGGTGGCGTGGGCCTGGGAAGGTCCAAATGATGTGCCTGGGGAGCCCTCCTGCCCTTTCAGTTCTCCTGGTGGACCTGGGACATCAGAGCAGAGCAGAGGCAGTGCCCTGGAGGGGTCCTGGAGAGGTCCACACTGACGACCCCTAGAAAGGCTTCCATGTGGTGTAGAAGGAACAGCGGGCTGCATTCCCGCCCGCTACCCAGCTAGCTTTACCTGAAATAATTACATGGAAACTGTATTTATTTAAACACTGCTTGGCCCATTAGTTTCAGCCTCTTATTGGCTAACTCTCACATATTGATCTAACCCATTTCTAATAATCTGTGTAGCACCACGAGGTGGTGGCTTACCAGGACCATTCTAACCTGCAACTGTCTCGGAGAGGAGAGTCATGACGTCTGCCTCATTGCCTTCTTCCTCCCAGCATTCTGTTCTGTCTACTCCACCTATCTAAGCTGCTGTCCTATCAAAAGCCAAGGCAGTTTCTTTATTAACCAATGAAAGTAACACATAGACAGTTAATCCTCCTCCATCATTTTCCCTTTTTCTGTTTAAACAAAAAAGAAAGGCTTTAACTTTAACATAGTAAAATTGCATATAACAAAACAGTTATCAAGTAAGAATTACAGTTACAATATTTATATCTACTTTATCTTTTATCATAACTAAGGAAAACTATAACTAACCATTCTTCAACTCCATCACAGACTCCAGAAGGATATAATATTACCTAAGCAAACAAGAAATAAGCAACTTCCAACTCTAGAAATGACAGAGACATCTCGCTGCCTGGATAGTCACCCAAAGTTCTTTTGTACCGTTGGGGCATCCATCTTCAGACTTCAGGCCCATAATTTCCAGCAGACATTTCCATGAAGCAGGAAATTTCAAAGGCAGTTCAGTCACTATCTGTTGTGTCCTGCAGAATGTCTCGCAGACTCTTTCATGAATCAGGAACCCCAAAAGACCATCTCACCTTTAGGCAAGTTTAGCAGTCCTCTCTCTGTGGGTTCTTTGTGTCCAGTTTATGCATCAGTCCAGGCAAGAACAGTTTCTTGCCCAAATGGCTATCAAGCTCCATAAGGAGCCTCTTCGATGCCCATCTTCCTCTTGAAGTAGATTGGTGCTGCCAGGAACAGACGTGTCTCATTGTCATGAAAACCCTAGTTATTAAAACATTAAATGCCATATTCTGTAGTCTTTGAAAGATATGAAGAATGCCTATCTAACTGAAAAATATCTCTATATATCTAGAAAATCTAACTAACATGACTATAAGCTTGACTATTATTGATGATTATCCATTAACAACCTATATTTCCTAATTATACATTACATTTTAAAATGAACTACACAATCACAATACCTTAATCAAGATCAGAAATACATATACATATAACAAAATTGACCTTAAATTCCATACCAATGCAACTTATTCATATCTATATCATATCCCTCCTTTAAATGTAAAAGAACATTTATAAACAATATTTGGGAATATGGGCGCAGTTATTTCTCTCCAAACTTCTTCCTGCTGAATAGGGGCGCTGTTAATCAGGTCTTTCATGATAACCTGTGTGCTAGGTTCATCTCAGTTGGCAGTTGAATGAAGTAATTTCTTGAAGGTGTTCACAGCCACCTTTCAGGAGGGCATGGTCTATCATACCATATTGGGATAGAAACAATCCACAGGGTCTCATCTTCTGTGAAAACAAAAGAAGACCCTCTCCAAAGCATCATATCCTTAGACCCAAATTCTGAAGTCATAATAGCCTTATGAAATCCATTCTGGTTCTGCTTGATAGCCCATATAATGAAATGTTTCTCTGTACTTAGCTCCTTCACAGTCAAAAGATTCAAAGAAAACACAATAATACAAAGAATCCAGACTCTTCGTGAATTTTCCATTTTTACGTGGCTTATTTTCCTTTATTTCTTTTAATCTATAACTATCTGTACTTTGTCTCTTTAAAGACTTTATCCTTTTTTTAAGGCATTAAGTTTATTCTCTATATTCTTTTTCTTTTCTTTCCCAAGCCTATGTATGTCTAACACTATGACCCATTTAAAGGTCTTTTATGTCTGAATCTGTCCTATTGTGAATCTGTAATTCTTTATTATCCAGGAGCATTTCTTAAAATGTTAAGCAGTTCTTAAAAACTTAAGTTGCACCATGTAGAGGTAATACGGTACCCGCCTGTTTACTGCTAGTCTAAACCTTAATTGTGCTGTTATTATGGTAATTACGATAGTTCCTGCCTCAGTGTAGCACAGTTCAGCATGGTGGAGCAGAGCCGGAGCTGCTCCTACCTCAGCCATTTGGTGCCCCTGAGCTGCACACAGTTCCAGGCACACAGCAGTCCACATTGCCATCAAACAAGCCTTAGCACTTTACTCCAAATGGTCCATTCAAAAGCTCTGTCTCCTGCAGGAGCCAGACAGAGATCGGGATGGCGGCACAGCCCAGGAAGCTGCGTTTTTAAAATGACACAGCTTTTTTTCTGCTGCTGTTGCTGAATCAGGAAATCTCTCTACAGCTCATCCTAGCAGACAGCAAAAAGCTGTGTTAAACTTTCTTTCCCTTATTTTTAAGCCCTCTCAGGTTTTTAAGTAGATTAAGTTACCACGTTGGGCGCCACTCTGTAGAAGGAGCAGTGGGCTGCTTTCCCACCACCCAGATCCCAGCTAGCTTACACCCGAAATAATTACACGGAAACTGTATTCTTTTAAACACTGCTTGGCCCGTTATCTGTAGCCTCTTATTAGCTAACTCTTACATATTGATCTAACCCATTTCTAATAATCTGTGTAGCACCACGAGGTGGTGGCTTACCAGGACCATTCTAACCTGCGGCTGTCTCAGAGAGGAGAGTCATGGCGTCTGCCTCATTGCCTTCTTCCTCCCAGCATTCTGTTCTGTCTACTCCACCTATCTAAGCTGCTGTCCTATCAAAAGCCAAGGCAGTTTCTTTATTAACCAATGAAACATAGGGGTTGCTAGGGCTGGGAGCTGACTCAGCAGTTAAAGCTATGGCTACTCAAATCTGAGGACCAGAGAAACCCATGGAAATCTTAAGTGGGTATGGTGACCCACCTGTAATTCCAATCCTGGGAAGGAGAAACAGGATGTGTTCAGAGCAAATTGGCTAGCTAGCTAAACCCATTGGAATCTGTTGTTTTGAATTGGATACCCTGGCTCAGTAAATAAAATGGAAAGATGATAGAAGATGATTCAAACTCAGACTTTTCTGTGTGTGTGCATGTGCCTGCAGGTCCGTGTGCCCTACACACATGCAAAGCTATGTAATGCATGCATACATACACTCACAGAAAAGGGAAAGAAGATTAAAATTGACACCTTGGTATTTTGCCTGTGTCAGTAGTTTGATTTAAGTCCGAACATTTTAATCCTTACTAGATGTGAGACAGGTGGCATCTCCAGGCCCAGGGAGATGTCTCAGGAGAGGGTCATTGCAACAACCGCAGCAGTGAGAAGTAGGTTAAAAGACAGAGAGGCAGAAGATGAGGGCTCTCTTTAGATTTCGTGGCTTTCAAATTGATGAGTTGTTCTACTTGGATGGCTTCAGAATTTATTTCTTACTCAAGTACATATATCAAGATGTGAAAATTATATGTGAAAAGGCAGAAGTGTAGAATTTTACATAAATAGACTGTTCATAATTTATGTAAGTTTTATTTCAATAAAAACCAGATTTTTTGTGAAAAAACCTCATCTCTCTCTCTCTCTCTCTCTCTCTCTCTCTCTCTCTCTCTCTCTCTCCTTCTCTCTCTGTGTGTATGTATGTGTGCGGGTTTGTGTGGAGCCTCGAAGTTGATGAGGGAGATCTCTTTGCCCCTGTGTTGTTACTATTGTTACTATTGAGGCAGTGTCTCTCACTGAGTCTGTAAATTGCTGTTTTGGATACACTGGCTGGTCACTAACGCCCCGGAAGCTGTCTCAGGTCCCCAGCACTGGAGGGACTATGTGACTCCACACCTTGCTTTTCACAGGTGCTGGAGATTTAAACTCAGGTCCTTGTACTTGAGTGGCATTGTCTGCTGAGATGTCTCTGTAGGCGGAGACTGCTTGTTTGTTCCTGGCCACCCAGACTCGAAATAATCACACAGAAACTGTATTAATTAAAACACTGCTTGACCAATTAACTCATGCATATTTCTAGCTAACTCTTACATCTTGAATTAACCCATTTTTATTAATCTATATCTCACCACGAGGCTCATAGTTTACCAGTAAGGTTCTCTGATATCTGTCTCCTTTGGCAGCTACATTGCTTCTCCTTGACTCTGCCTACTTTCTCCCAGCATTCAGTTTAGTTTAGCTAAACTGCCTAGCTATATTTTGCTCTGTCATAGGCCCAAAAAGCTTCTTTATTCATTAACCAATAAAAGCAACACTTATACAAAAGGACTTCCCACACCATTTCCCCTTTTCTGTCTAAATAAAAAAGAAGGTTTTAATTTTAACATAGTAAAAATTACATATAACAAAACAGGTATCAAGTAAGAATTACAGTTACAATAGTCATGTCTACTTTATGTTTTATCATAACTAAGGAAAATTATAGTTATAACTATCTGTTCTTCAACTTCATCAAAGACCCCAGAGGGATATAATATTACCTAAGTTAACGGGAAGTGCATTGTAAGTAACTTTCAAAACTCTAGAATTGACAGAGACACCTTGCTACCTGGACAGTCACCCAAAGTTCTTCTATACCATTGGGGCATCCATCTTCAGCCTACAGGCCCATAGTATCTGGCAGACTTTTCCATAAAGCAGGAAATTTCAAAGACAGTTCCACCTATATTGGCAGTTTGTCAGTCACTTTCTTCTGTGTCCTGCAGAATGTCTGGAAAACTCTTGCATGAAGCGGGAACCCTGAAGGACCATCTCACCTTTAGGCAAGTTCAGCAGTCATTTTCCTGTGGGTCCTGCATGTTCAGTTCATACAGCATAGCATCAAGCAGTCCAGGCAAGAGCAGTTTCTTGCCTAAATGCCTAAATGGTTAACCAACTCCATAAGGAGTCTCTTCAGTGCCCATCATCCTCTTTAAGAAGATTGGTGCTGCCAGGAGCAGATGTGTCTCATTGTCATGAAAATCCTAAGTTCTCTCTCTCTTTTTTTCTTTTTTTTTTTTTTAGTTTTTCGAGACAAGGTTTCTGTGTAGCTTTGGAGCCTGTCCTGGAACTAGCTCTTGTAGACCAGATCACAAAGATTTGCCTGCCTCTGCTGCCCAAATGCTGGGATAGTCCTAAGTTCTTAAAACATTTTAAATGCTATATGCTGTTAGTCTTTGAAAGATTTGAATACCTAACCATCTGAAATATATGTCTGTAAGTCTAGAAAGCCTAACTAACATGACTATAAGTTTGACTATTATAGATGACTATCTATTAACCTGTATTTCTTAATTATACATTACATTTTTAAATGAGCTGCACAAATACAATACCTTAATCAAGAGCAGAAATATACATATAACAAAACTGACCTTAAATTTGTACGAATAAACCAAGATCCATACCAATGCAAAGTATTCATATCTATGTTATAACCCCTTTAAATGTAAACGAACATTTATAAACAATATTTGGGAATTTTGGCATAGTTCTCTCTAAACTGCTTCCTGCTTTTTATTGGGCAAAATATTTTCTTTTTGAGGCTTCACAGAGACTTTCTTGGGGGTCTTGGTCCATCAAACCACATTAGTCTGGAAGGAATCCATAGGTTCTCATCCTCTGTGGGAACAAAAGCAGGACCTCTTTTCCAAAGCGGCGTATCTTTAGACCCAAATTTTGAAGGCAAGATACCTTCAAAATATATATGTTGATTTAGTTTAGCAGCCTGTACAATGAAATGTCTCTCAGTACTTAGCTCATTAACAGTCAAAATATTCAAAGAAAACACAATAATATACTCTCTGTGTATATTCCATCTTTATGTGGCTTATTTTTCTTTTTTTAAAGCACTGTTGCTTTTTTTAGATTGATTTATTTATTATTTATTATGTATTCAGTATTCTCAGTATTCTGTCTGCATGTATGCCTGCAGGCCAGAAGAGGGTACCAGATCTCATTACAGATGGTCGTGAACCACCATGCGGTTGCTGGGAATTGAACTCAGGACCTTTGGAAGAGTAGGCAATGCTCTTAACCACTGAGCCATCTCTTCAGCCCCCAAAATAATATACTTTCTATGTATATTTCATCTTTATGTGACTTATTTTTTTTTACTCTGTTAACCCATGACTTCTGTACTCTGTCTCTTTAAAGATTTTTTTTTAAAGATTTACTTCTTTTCATAATTCTCTATACTTTTTTTCTTCTCTCTCCCAAGTCTATGTACATTTTTTAAAAGCATACTATGTTTCATTTAGAGGTCTTTATGTCTGAATCTGTCCTATTGTGTATTTGTAATCCTTTTCTGACCAGGACTGCTTCTTAAAATGCTAAGTGATGTGGCTAGGACTAAGGCTGCTTTGCCTTTTGGCTCTGCCCAGTCCAACATGGCAGAGGTGTGTTCAGGGCCAGCTCTGTGAGCCAAACTCACAACCTTATTTCCAGGCACACAGTGGGTATATGCTGCCATTAAGCAAGTTGAAGCACTCTGCTTACAAACCCCATTCACATGCTCGGTCTCTTGAAAAAGCCAGAGCTGTTTGTGCAACCAGCACGAACCAGGAAGCTGTTTCCTAAAGAAGCCTGGCAGCCTTTGCTGCCAATGCTGTCTGAGTTAGGAAGACCTCTCTTTAAAGGAGCCACAGACTTCCAAATGGTTCTGAGTCCTCAACACTTCCAATTCTGTTCCTTCACAATAGGTCAAAACCGTGTGTGTGTGTGTGTGTGTGTGTGTGTGTGTGTGTGTGTAGTATTCAAGTGGGAGTCATAAGAGAATTAATTCTTTGCTGAGCATCGTGGCTCATATCTGAGATTCAAGCACTTGAGAGGTTGAAGCAAGAGGATTGGTGTGAACATGTGGTTAGCCTAGATTACCTAGTGAGTTCCAGACCAACTTCGACTACATCGTGAGATCTCAAACCTACCCTAACATACCCACATGGGAAAAAAAAAATTAAAGAAAACTAACCATCTTAAGATGAGAACTTTGGTGGCTTTTAGTGCACTGCCAGTGTTGAGAGAGCGTTACCTTCTCCATTCAGTTCCCAAACATTTCATAACCCCTTCTTCCCTCATGAAATCCACATTGGTTGAACAAGGGCTTTGCATTTTTTTCTCTTTCTCTAGTCCTGGTAGCCACCTCTGGGTTCTCCTGATTTTATTGGTGTTTCATATAAAAGGTTACACAGTATTTGACTTTTTTTGGGATGTTGTAACATTTTTTTT
This sequence comes from Myodes glareolus, assembly GCF_982192425.1. Lineage (NCBI taxonomy): Eukaryota > Metazoa > Chordata > Mammalia > Rodentia > Cricetidae > Myodes > Myodes glareolus. The sequence goes on along the minus strand of NC_142029.1, from coordinate 13,271,152 downwards.
TTTTGCCACTCAGCATTCTTTTTTCAAGGCTCAGAAGCCATATTTTATGAAAAGCGTCACAACGACAGCTGCAAAGATTAGAAAGACCAGCCGTCGAAACGGGTTATGTTTCATGCAATCGCAGAAGCCCTGGCAGCACGCACAGAAGCATCCGCAGCAGCACTCGCAGCTTTTACTGCAGCACTCGTGGCAGGCCCCACAGCAAGCTTGGCAGCAGCAGGGTTCACCTGCTGGATGGATATGGCTGCTTCTCTCTGCCTGGTAAGTGATGTTTACTCCTGGTCTCCCAGAACTGGGCACAACATATGCGGGAGTGGGTGGGACATAGGAGGAGGAAGTGGGTAGGATGAATGAGGAGGAAATGGTTGGGACAAATGCAGAGGACCGGGGCAATACCTCTGGGATCTTGGACCTGGAGTTCTTGTTTCCCGTACCCTCTGTTCTGCTGCTCTTGGCGGGAGAAGGCATTTGAATGGCACATCTCGGAGCAGGGGAGCTCACAGGTGCCAACTGTTGGGTTGTCAAGATTGGGACAGTTGATGGGTTTGGGGTGTGGCTAACCTTGGGGTCAGCTTTGGTAGGATTACTGGCTTTGGCGTCCCCTTTTAATGCTTGGGGTTTTTCCACTTTAAAGGAAGTGGGTGCAACATATGAGGAAGAAGTAGATGGGACAAATAAGGAAGTGGGTGGGGCATAGGAGGAGGTTGTGGGTAGGATGAATGAGGAGGAAACGGTTGGGACAAATGCAGAGGACCAGGGCAATACCTCTGGGATCTTGGACCTGGAGTTCTTGTTTCCCATACCCTCTGTTCTGCTGCTCTTGGCGGGAGAAGGCATTTGAACGGCACATCTAGGAGCAGGGGAGCTCACAGGTGCCAACTGTTGGGTTGTCAAGATTGGGACAGTTGATGGGTTTGGGGTGTGGCTAACCTTGGGGTCAGCTTTGGTAGGATTACTGGCTTTGGTGTCCACTTTTGATGCTTGGGGTTTTTCCATTTTAGAGGAAGGCTGTGAGCAGGAGACGTTGCTGCACGTTACAGCGACCGTAGGCTCCCTAGTTGACTTAGAGGAGGTGGGAGACAATGGACAAGCTGGTGGTTTTGAGGCTAGGCCTGAGCTACTCTGAACACAAAAGCCCTGCAGACAGGCCTCACAGTTGTTGCTGTCATGTGGGCCTTCAAGACCCGTGTCTCCGAGCACGGGAATCTCAGCCATTTCCTTAAACCCTTCTCCATAGCACTTCTTCAGAATTCTGAAGACCAGATTGCTCAAGATCCTCGAGATGTTGTCCCAGGCGAACTCTGGGGCTGCAAATGGAGGCTCAGGGCACTTGTTACATCTCTGAGCAAAGATCCTCATCTTCACCCGTCCCTTGCCTCTCTTCTTACACCAGCGCATGTGGAAGATCACCAGGACGCAGGCAGAGGCCCAACTGCGAGAGCAGCTGGGGCAGAGGAACCTGTGGAGAACCGGGAGAGAGCTTCAGCCAAGCTGTGGGCAGGTACCGGAGGGAGAAGGAGAGAAATGAACGAGCGAGCCCCTCTTGCTCATTTCCACCGTGTTACCAATATTCTCCGTGATCATTGTTAGATGCTTGCTGTGCAAACAGCAAGTCACCAGCAATCTGACTCAGAAGGGACCCAGGGCATTTTCTAGGTCCAGTGTGTGCATTGTACATTTCAGAGGCAAGGCACACAATGGGGCCTCATCACACCCCAGGACCTGCGGTTCGTGAGCCGGGACTGGAGCTCTGGTATCTGAACCGTAAGTCATTGTTTCTTCAAACATCGTTGTAAATGTGTTCAAGGCTATACATGCAACAGCCTTCCAAGGACCCCATGCTGAAATGAACAAGTGGATGTAAGTGGGTGCTAGGGAAGTCACCAGCAGGTCAGGAGAGAGCTGCAGCCTCCTGCCTCAGAGGCTTTTGTTCCTCAGGCCCCACGATTTGTAAATCCCCACAGATCACCTTCCAGTTCTCTCTCTCTCTCTCTCTTTTTTTTTTTGTGCTTCCCCCCAACTCATAATTTTTCTTATATACACCAGAGAATGTTGCATTGTTTCTCAGGGCTTGCCTTCAACAGGGCACAGAATGACACACCTTCTCAGCGGAGAGAGCATTTTCTCTAAGACGTTTGCACAAACGCCTGCTAGGAACAGTGAAGGAGGAACGGGGGAAGCCTACGCTTCCTAGAACAGGGGTTGTGCAAAGCCAGAAGACTGCAATGTGGGGGAGACATTTATTGCTCATCTAATAACCCATGAACTCCCTCTTGATTCAGTCAGCTTGGGACCGTGGAACCTGTTGATGGGACTTGAACAGCGGTCAGAGCTCTTTCTCAAGGCCCCAGCCCTCTCTGCCTAGGTAACCTTGGGAGCTGTGCATTCAGTTAAACACTGGGATTTGTTTTTTTGATTTTTTTTTTTTTTTTATAGTGCTTGGTCCTAACTTTGCTTGAGACAGGAGAATCTGCAGTCTGAGGTGGGATGTTGCAGGAGGCTGGGCAGAACAAGGAAGCTCCTTCTAGGTCTTTGTACCACTGAGCTACAATCCCAGGCCCCTCTTTTCCATGCTTTGATCTTAGCCTATTTTCTTAGGGCAAATGTGGAAAGGAACTGAGAGGAGGAGAAGCTGAGAAGCTAGCTAACTCCAAGTCCCATGAAGTGTACTGGCCGGGAATTCTCCCTCAGTTTTGCACAAGTTTAGAGCTGTCTTGAGCTGTCTGTCACCCACACTGGCCTGGCCTCAGCGCTCTTGCTGCACTGTGTGCCAGGCCAGAGTCCCAGGTTCTCAAATAAACAGACTAAGGCTTTGCTCTGGAGCTTCCCAAGTCAGCTTCTACTTGGGAAAGGGCCAGTCTCCTCACAGAGGGCAGCAGGCATGACGGATCCCAGGACTCTACCCTCTCTGTCCTTTTACCTCCACCCCTAGGCTTTGGGGCACCTACTTTCTATGGAAAAGAAAGGGTAAAATGTTGGGCGGTGCTGAGCAGTGGTGGCGCATGCCTTTAATCCCAGCACTCGGGAGGCAGAGACTGGTGGATCTCTGTGAGTTCGAGGCCAGCCTGGTCTACAAGAGCTAGTTCCAGGACAGGCTCCAAAGCTACACAGAAACTCTGTCTCGACAACAAACAAACCAACAGACTGTTGGGTGGTCCCGGAAAGTCCTATTTAAGAAAGAATATATTGGCTCGCAGTAGAGAGCAACATGATTGCCGTGAGCCGCTTTGGGCCATGAACCTGTGATCTGTCCGGAGGAGTCTCCCCACGATAAACCTGTCTCTTCTCAGGAGCTCCAGGAAGAGGGAATCTTTCAAGGCAGGGTGGAAATGCAGAGCCCCTGGAGTAAATGAGTCTCCACCCTCCACTTCCCTACTGTCCAACTTCCTAGCCAGAATTTTTTGTATCTAGGTCTGCCACTGTCTTAAGTTCACAGTAATGGAGCAGGGTTCCCCAGTCTCTAGTAAAGCTGGAATTCCTTACTGTGTTCTTCAGTGTGCGAGCCTGGACGCAGGAGAATAGTGATGAGTAAGAAACAAACAAGAATCGCAAGAACTGTCTGGCATGCAGACCGCCGTGCCTTGCTCACCTGGCAAAGGTCTTTTGCTGGTATTGTGTCCATCCAGGCTTCAGAACACCAGGAAGAAGGTCCTTGTCTGGTGTGAGAGTCCATTTGTCCCATGGCTTCACCTCTTGAATCAGCTCCTGGAACACTTGTTGCCATACTTCTATGTCTTCTTCCATCATGGCTGGAGTCCTGTGGCTAGGCTGGGGAAGGGCTCCTGAGTGGGGGCAGGGGCTCCTGAGTGGGGGTAGGGGCTCCTGAGTGGGAGCAGGGTCTCCTGGATGGGGGCAGGGTCTCCTGGTCCTGGGTAGGGTCTCCTGAACTGGGGCAGGGCCTCCTGGGTTGGGGTAGGGTCTCCTGGGTTGGGGTAGTATCTCCTGGATTGGGGTAGGGTCTCCTGAGTGAGGATAGGGTCTCCTGAGTGGGGGCAGGGGCTCCTGAGTGAGGATAGGGTCTCCCGGATGGGGGCAGGGTCTCCTGGTCCTGGGTAGGGTCTCCTGAACTGGGGTAGGGTCTCCTGGGTTAGGGTAGGGGCTCCTGTGGGGGAGCAGGGTCTCCTGAGTGGGGGGCAGGGGCTCCTGAGTGAGAGTAGGGGCTACCGGATGGGGGCAGGGTCTCTTGGTCCTGGGTGGGGTCTCCTGAACTGGGATAGGGTCTCCTGGGTATCCCAGGGTCTTCTGGGTAGGGCAGAGTCTCCTGGGCCTAAACAGACCTGTGGCAGGATATAAGGTTGTCCACTTCAGAGAGTGAGGGTTCAGACTGACAATCCCTTTGAAGAGTTGAATTGGGATTGTGGTTCAGATCCTCTGTCCCAGGGACAAAGGTCAGTTGAGTCTGCTCCCAAGTTCAGAGGACAGCCGTGGACACCACAAGAAATCACACAATGCAGGGAGCTTTGGTTTTCATGTCTCAATATTTGGAGTCCAAATCAGGAATGAGCTGCCTCTGACACAGAGCTCCCGGAATGGTGGAGCTCACTCTTCCCTTTTCCGGTTCTGACATTTAAACTCCTCATCCATTGGGCTGCTGGATTCCTGCTTGGGGCAAAAGGGGCCTCCTGGGATTCCCATACCCTGGGAAGTCCTCGTTCATACCTAGTTCCTCAGGAGGATGGTGATCTGCTGGCCCTGCCTACCAACCTCAGCCTGAACAGAGGTCTCAGATCCAATTCTCCACTTACCGGAAATCAAAGTTGGTTTGTTCAGTCAGTGTGTGCCCAGGAGATTAGGTGTCTCTAGGTGGGTGGGAGGCTGCTGGCCCGAGACCAGCAGAGATCCATTGCCTTCCTCCATGAGAAGCTTCCCTGTGACCACACACCGAGGAAGGGGAAGGAGAGGCAGGCAGAGGTGGCCAGTGCTGGAGCAGGCAACACTGTAGGAATGGCAGACAAGGTTCTGAGTGTCTACTCCAGAGGCTGCATCCACAGATAGGGTCGGTCTTTCTACCACCCAGCTGGACATAGATGTATGGCCCTCACGGCTTCCCAAGCTGGAGGCTCATCAGCCTAGAAGAAAGGACGGAAACAAGGGGAGGGGCTTCCTGTGACGTTTGGAAACCAAACTTTCCCGGTTTTTCTCTGCTGTCTCTGCCCCAAATCACAACAACCTCATGGCCAGACTCAGATCACGGTGGACCCTTTCCTTCCTGCCCTCATTTAGTTTCTCAATGCTATTTGCTCAGTTATAAATTAACTACATTTAACCAGTTTCTTTCTTTTTTTTTTTTGTCCCTCCCCCTTTCAACCTCTTACACTAGGCTGTGCCCACCTGTTGTCTGCTTGCTTAGTCCAGCTCTCAATAAACAGAAGTTCTCTGTTTGTGGTCAACAGTGCCATGGTCTTCACACTTTGGGGGATTTTTCATAGGGATTTCACCATGTAAAACAGACCCCAGGGCTGGTGCTGACATGTTCCCGAGAGAAAGAAGGCCATAGTGTTTCTAACACAGAAAATACAAGTGTTAGGGAACTTTGTTCAGGTACCAGCTACGCAGTATGGTTGGCCATGGGCTCAATGTTAAGAAGTCAATAACTGCATACATAATAGGACAGTTTTAGACAGAGACAACACGAGGGCTCCTGTCGATTATGTGACTGAAACATGAGCAAGGGAAACAAGAACCTAATGGTAGTCCCATTAGGAACAGTGGCTTTGTATTCAAGACGACATTTAGAACCACCGTGAGCAGTGAGAACCCACTGTGCTCTCCTTTGCCCACCTTGCTAGCCTCCTCTCTTGCATTCTATAGGGGAGTTGAGTTGGGGGAGCAAGTCTCTGTCTTGCTCTGGTTTTTGTTCAGAAAGTTACTAATGCCTCATTCAGTCAGCCAGCAATCCTACATCCTGCACAGTTCCCAGACCCTCTGCTGTCCTCTAATTCTGTGCCCCAAGACCAAAGTCCAAAGAGCCATTCTCTCGTCAGACTGTGTTTAGGAAGTGGTGTGGACTTTCTCCAAGTGTGTTGGATTTGTGCCAGCCTGTACGAGGCGTCTACTTGTGAATCGGTGTGGAAATCACGGGTGTGTACAGATGTAGTAGAGGACCTGTGCTAAGACCTTCTTTGGAAGATTTAAGGTTTCTGTGGCCACCAGGACACAACACAGCAACAGCAGACAGGCAACAGGCCTAGCTGCTTGTCACTTACAACCTGATCAAGAGAAGGATGCCAGGTGAGCCCACACAGGGTGTCCAGGAACAAGAAACAGTTAAGAGTAGCTATAGGGCACAGTGTACGTGTGGTACTGGCCTGAGGGCACCTAGGTTTGCATCAGCCTCTCCTGGGATAGTGAGTTCAGCCCCAGGGGCAACAACCACCGACCAAAGCAACTCTTTCACTGGAGTTTAGCTTGGTGAACCAATGAGTTTATTGGAATTACTTAGGGTCACGGGTGAGGGATTGCTACTATCTCTTCCTACTTTATATTCCTCTGTCTGCCCTGCCTTATCACTCCTGTCTCCACCTTCCTAGGGCTGGGATTAAAGGTATGGGATCCCAAATGCTGGGATCACCTTTGTGTGAACTGTTTCTCTTTTAGAAAGATTCAATCTCACGTAGCCCAGGGTGGCCTTAAACTAACAGAGATCCCTCTGCTTCTGTCTCCCGAGTCCTGGGATTAAAGCTGTGTGCCACCACTCCCTGGCCTCTAGTGGCTTAGTTCTGCACTCTGATCTTCAGGCAAGCTTTATTTGTTAAAACACAAACAAAATATCACTACAGCCACTGAAAAGTCTGACCCCAGCATGGGTGACAAGTTCCGCATAGCTGTATAGCTGGCGCTCCCCCTTTGGTTACCTTTCCATCTCCTATGACCCCTCCTGAGACAATATGTAGTTGGGGAGGAATTATGTATGACCGAGGGATGTAGGAGGGAGAGTCTGGAATCTCAGTGAAGGGTCTAAGGACCCTCTCCTAGTATCCCTAGTATGAGAGAGTGCCAGTCACCGTGACTCTGATGAATGGCAACAGTGTTACACTTGAAAATCGGGATTTCTACCGCACTAGTCTGTCCGGACTTCCCATGGATAGGTTCGAGGGTTCTGAAGCAGCAAGGTATACCTCATTTGCCCTTAGCTGTCTTGTTCTGGGGCTTGAGGCCGTGGGGGCAGATGTACAGTGGTTCACAATATGATGGACGAGGAACGGTTGGAGTATAGAGATGACCAGTTGCTGAAGAAGGAAAACTGACCAGAGCCCCGGCTAGTCGAAGCTGGGTTGAAACACCTTAACCAAAATTGTATTGTGAGATGATTCTGACTTAGGTTAAAAGTGTGAGCAGGTATCTTCACAATGGGGAGGCAGGGGGGTGTGACGCAGAATCAAAGGAAAAGGCCATTCAGAGACAGAAGCAGACTAGAGTCAGGTTGTCAGGAGCAAAGGGATGCCTGGACCCTGAAGAGGCAAGAAAATTTCTCCCTAGGGCCTCTGGAGACAGCTTGATTTTGGACTTCTGACTTCCAGAACCATGAGAATAAATTTTTATTGTCATAAATGATCCAGTCTGTGGTCTAGCTGTGACAGATGTCAGGAACAACAGATACGGGCTCTTACATTCTACTATATAAGGACACATTTGTATTTCGTATTGTAAAGGCGTCTGCACACACATCACAGATGGCTCAGCATGGACACCTGCCAAAGATTTGTTTGTTCTAAGTTAACCTTTGGCTTGGGCAGGGAGTCTGTGGATGATGTGTGGGGACCACTGGGAGCTAAGGAGACCAGAGCCTCAGAGCTCAGAGCCAGCTGACCCCTGGCCAGAGGATGAAGGCTGTGCTGTAGAACTGATTGTGGCCATTCCCTATCAAGTCTGTCAGCTGGAGATGAGCCTCAAGCAGAGCCAACCGCTCGTTCCCACCGCAGTGTTTCTTTAGCGCCCTCTACTGAGAAGACTTAACAAGCTGTTGGCTGTAGGCTCACAACCACCTCAGTTCCAGGAGATCTGACCTCTAAGGACACCAGGAATGCATGCGGTGCACAGATATTCATTAGGAAAACAGTCATACACATAAAATAGAAAGAAATCTTTAAAAATTACTCTATTAGCATATGTTAATTATACACAATAATACACTTTCACAGATGGGGGCGTCATTCCTCACTGTGTTTATTTGTATACCCTCTGCTGGGCCCGCGAGACTCCAGCAGAAAGTCCAAATTCACCGTCACACAGATTGCCCTGGGCAGTGTTGGTGAGACACAACACAAAACAAACGGTCTATGGAGCGAGTCCTAGGACAGTCAAGGTTACACAAAGAAACCTTGTTTCTAGGACAGCCAAGGCTACACAGAGAAACCCTGTCTTGGAAAATCAAATATATACAAGTACCTGGTAATGGCAACTTCATGACAGCTGTAGTATCACCAGGCAAAAAGAAATTTCCAGCCCATTATAAGCTCACGAGAACACTGTACTACATGTGGTTTACCATTGGTCAAAACAGTGGTATACAATGCAACAGTGGTATACAATGCACAGGTTGAATATATATATATATATATATATATATATATATATATATATATATATATACAATTTTTAAAAAGATTTGTTTATTTTTTATTTATTTATTATAGACACAGTGCTCTGTCTGTTTGTCTGCCCGCACACCAGAAGAGGGCACCAGATCTCATTATAGATGGTTGTGAGCCACCATGTGGGTATTGGGAATTGAACTCAGGTCCTCTGGAAGAGCAACTGGTGCTCTTAACTGCTGAACCATCTCTCCAGCCTATACTTATCTATAATTAAAATAGTTATTTTATTTATTTATTTATTATTGTGTGTGTGATGACTCAGGGGACAATCCTCAGGAGTTGGTTCTTTCTTTCAACCTGAGACCTGGGACTAAAACTCAGGTCACCAGATTTGGTGTTTGGTGGCAAGTGCCTTTATTGAACAGACTCACTGCCATTTTATATCTATAATTTAGTACATATACACATATGTATATGGGTGTATATGTATATATACATACATACATGTACACACATAGTTTGCTGTTAGATCCTAGAAATAACAATGTCCAGGAGCAACAAACACAGTGTTGTCTCTTTGTTTCTATAAACCATTTCCTTAAAAAAGGAGTCAAGACGCCTTTGAAAAATTGTTGATTCCAGGGCTGGATAAGGGGGGAAGAGTCTGGGGTACTGGGAAGTTTCTGGAAGAAGAGAACTGGGTGTAGAGTGTACATATTTAATCCCAACTCCCAGGATACAGAGATTAGAAGTTGGCTGAAAGTTTGAGCCAACCTGGGCTACATTATGAAGCCCTGCCTTCAACAACAACAAGCTAGAAAGAAAAGGGCTCAAGAAACAAAAGTGTGTGAGCACAGAGGGGCCAGAGGCCTACTTGACAGAGCTGTGCTCAGTGACACTGGGATGACCTGGGCCATGAAATAGTCGCACGGTGTTTGCTGCCTAGTCTAAGTCAACTTGACACAAGCTAGAGTTATTCGAAAGGAGGAAACCGCAATGAGAAAATGCCTCCATAAGATCCAGCTGGAGGGCATTTTCTTAATTAGTGACCAATGGGGGGAGTCCAGCCCACTGTGGGTTGTGCCATCCCTGGGTAGGTGTCCTGGGTTCTAGAAGAAAGCAGGTTGAGCAAGCCAGGAGAAGCAAGCCAGTAAGCAGCATCCTCTGTAGCCTCTGCATCAGCTCCTGCCTGCAGATTCCTGCCCTGCTTGAGTTTCTGTCCTGACTTCCTTTAATGATGAACAGCGATGTGGAAATGTAAGCCAAATAAACCCTTTGAAGGAAAATAGCTCTCAAAGGGAGTGGCACTATTAGGAGGAGTGGCCTTGTTGGAGGAAGAGTGTCACTGTGGGATCAGGCTTTGAGGTCTCAAATATGCTCAAGTCACACCCAGTGTCTCAGTTTACCTTTGGATTAAGATGTCAAATTCTCCAGCACCGTGACTGCCTTCATGCCGCCATGCTCCCTGCCATGATGATAATGGACTAAAATTCTGAAGCTGGAAGCCGCCACCTCAGTTAAATGTTTTCCTTTATAAGAGTTGCTGTGGTCATGATGTCTTGTCATAGCAGTAGAAACCCTAAGATACTCCCAACTTGCTTTTTGGTCATAGTGTTCTTTTTTTTTTTTTTTTTTTTTTAAGATTTATTTATTTATTATGTACATGGTGTTCTGCCTGCAGACCAGAAGAGGGCACCAGATCTCATTACAGATGATTGTGAGCCACCATGTGGTTGCTGGGAATTGAACTCTGGACCTCTGGAAGAGCAGCCAGTGCTCTTAACCTCTGAGCCATCTCTCCAGCCCAGGTCATAGTGTTTTACTGGATTATAATCTAGAGTATAATAAATACATCAACCCATACAGATATAAAAGAATGAATAAGGAATAGAGGCCTGGAGCTGGGAAGTGGCTGCTCAAACATAAAGACTTGGACTCAGCTCCCCAGAATTGGGGGACTGGAGAGATCACTCAGAGGCTAGAGGCTGCACTCCCAGAGGAACCAGGGTTCAGTTCCCAGCACCTATGTGGTAGCTCACAGCTGTCTGTAACTCTAGTCCCAGAGGATCTGACACCCTCTTCTGGCTTCTCTGGGCACCAGGCACTAGGTACTGGGTGCATAGACCCACATTCAGGTAAAACACAAAAAGATACATGAGTAAATGAGATAAAACAAAATAAAAAAGCCAAGTGTAGCAGGGCCCATCTGTAACCCCAGGTCTGGAAAAACCCAGATAGGCAGATCCTTGAAACTCATTGGTCAATCAGTTTAGTCAAACAGATGAGCTCCGGGTTCAGCAAGTGACCGTTTCAAGAAATAAGATGGTTCCGGCCTCCGCATCCATGTGCACATATGTGCACACACATATGCACACCCATTACCACACACAAAACAAAGAAACAAATAGCATTTCAAATAACATATCTGATAGCCCTTCTAGGAGGTAAAGTTTGCTTTAGCTCCTACCTCTCTTTCTGTGTGGGCTAGACTCCCTTCATAGTGACTTCCAGGACAGCCGGGGCTGTGCAGAGAGACCCTGTCTCAAAACAAACAAACAAACAAAAAATAGCATACGGAGCAGAGAAAAGAAAACAGTAGTTTTACAGTGGCGAAGGGTACATCTCCTACCCAGGAAGCACACGCCCTCTGATAGGACGTGAAGTGGGAGGGGCTTCGCTCTGTGGTAATTTTTCCCCAAATCTACCATCTCTGTCTAGTCAGCAGCTAAACAGAGGACACCATCTGGCACAGGTCTGGAGCATGCCCAAAGACGGTCAAGGTCACGAATCATAATAAACAACACAGGAGAACACCGGAATGCAGTGTGACTTGCTGGATGTCATCCTAGAACAGAAAGGGGATTTCAGTGGAAAAATTGGTGGGCTCCAAAGAAAGCCTGGAGTTCAGTTAGTGGTTATAGAGCAATGTCAGCTTGCTATTTTTCTTAGATTTATTTATTTTATGTGGATGAGTGTTTTACCTGCATGTATGTGTGTGTGCCACCCGTGTGCCTGGTGCCTCCAGGGCATCCGATCTCCTAGAACTGGAGTTACAGATGACTGAGAGCCGTGTGGGTCCTCTGCGGGAACAAGGGTTCTTAATCACAGATCCACCTCTCCTGACACAAGCCTGTTTTAATCAATAGACCTTGGGAGTGGATGGTAACACCGGGACATCCTGGATAAGGGAATGTTTTGGGGACTTCCTGGGAACGATGGGAACAGCTGGAGATCCTGAATGAGGAATGTATGGGGGTCTCCTAACTAACTTTGCGAAGTTTCTGTGAAGCTATGCCGAAACAAAACGTTTGTTTTAGCCATGAGTGTTTGTGGCTGGGCGTGGTGGTGCACACTATTAATTCCAGACCTCAGGAGGCACAAGAGGAAGATCTCTGTGAGTTTGAGGCCAACCAGAACTACACGATGAGACTTTGTCTCAATAAACAAACAAACAAACAAACAAAAAGACAAAAACAAAACTGGGTGTCTGAGGGCTGAGATTGGGCTTCCTGAACATTAGTTTCTGTAAATTGGAAGATATAGTCTCTGCCGGGCCTGACCAGGCCATAATGAACAGGTACAGACCCACACGTGTTGCCTGTCAGTGGGAAGAACAGGGACCTGGAAGTTTCAAGCACCAACCTCTAGAGGGCTCCTTAGTTCTGCCCACAGGGCTGAGCTGGACTCTACTACTCCCCTGGTAGACTTTGCAGGACTTGTTGGCTGTTGGCTTAGGAGTTACCTGCATCACTAGGTCCTCTCAGGATCTTTCAGCGCAGATACTTGATTCTAGGTCTGGCAGGGTGAGTCTTCAGTGGGTCCTGGTGCAAAATCTCATTGTGAGAAGCCAACCCCGGGCACGCCTTTCCTTCCAAAGCTGGTCCAAAATTCCTCTTCTCATTTTTTCTGGTTGCTCTTCTCAAGATGGTCACTGGCCTTAGAAGAGTCTAAGGCAAGTTCTCTGAGACGCTGGCTCTGTAGGATCCTCCTGTGTTCTTTCCAGGGGAGTACACGGGGTTAGGCGACTCTGAAGTCCTCTCTGAGGTTCATTCTGTGTCCTTGGTTCTCTTTCTGGGAGAAGTGAGTGTGTGGTGTAGGCCTAGGAAGCTCCTCACATGGTGGGTCACAGCATAGGCCCTGATGACCCCAGAAGCCAGGCCAGGCCACAGTGGTGGACCCGGCTAGGCCTTCATGCCTATAACCCTCAGATGGGCTCTATAGTCAGTGTACCAGCTGTCAGCATTACCTGAGTAAAGCCCGAACCCAAGGCATTACAACATAACATTATGCGAAGCACGATTAATAAAAACTCAGGGATAGAAACTGGAGTTCAACCTGAAGGTCAGAAAACCAAAAATAGCCGATACCTCAACCTCAGTCCAAAATGACACTCCTGCCTTCAGGAATCTCAGAATGAGACTGTGTCTGAGAGCTGTTTCCTCCTGCTTTACAATAATCTTCTATAGTTCTGGGATTAAAGGCATTCACTGCCCGGTTTCTATGGCAACTAGTATGGCTACTGGGATTAAAGGTGTGCATTACCATCACCCAGCTATAAGACTGACCAGTGTGGCTGTTTTACTCCCCGGATTCCCAGGCAAGCTTCATCTATTAAAATACAGTTGAAATGCCACTAGAATTATGGGTGTGACTAAGGACACCTGTGGACAGAGCCAGCCGATGTGAATGGGTTCTGTGAAGAGTGAGGGCCTCGACAGGAAAGAGTTTGGTTTGAGGCTTCTAGGGCTGAGACACATGCTGCTCTCTAGCTGTGTGGAGACCTGTCATTTCCCTATGGGCCATGGATGCCCTCTGCCTGCCCCTCCCTCCCCAGCCTTGATGAGTAACCTTACCACCCATGTGACTGGCATTAAAGGAGGACATTGTTCCTCCCTTGAGACTACCAGCTGTGACAATGGTGGCTTTACACTCCTGTCCTCAGGAGAACCTCCCACCCCAGCCCCTTCCTTGGGAACTTCTGCTCATTCTTGGTCCCCAGCAAGGTACCATGATGAGGTCCCCAGTAAGCCGTGTCTCACAGCTGTCACAGGCTCACCACAGCGTAGTAGGCTGGAGCCACAGAGTAGTGGACTGGAGAGGGACAAGGCTGTAGGTCCAGCCGGCAGGCATGTGTGCACAGGCCTATGAGTGCAGGGACGTGGAGGTAGTTAGATGTCAACCTTGGGGGTCGTTCCTTAGGAGCCTTCCACCTTGGTTCTTGCTTACCACATGCCTGGCTTTTAAATGTAAGTTCTAAGAGACTCAATATAGGTCCTCATGCTGTTGTGGCATGCTCGCTTACTGGCTGAGACGGCTCACCAGCCCCCAACCAGCCGATCTTATTTCTGGTCAACTGCCCCAGGGCCTTTGAGCCAGGCTGTACCCCTGAGCTCTTGGCTACTAATGTTCCTGATTCCTCAGAACTCCAGCTTGAACTCTAGACTGGGACCTGATTGTTTCAGAATCCAGTCAACCTTCTTTCTGGGAAGAAAAAAAAGACTCATTTCCCCTGTCAAAATCCAGGGACTGGCTATGCTACTGAACCGCTGGTTCCAGAGACAAGGGATTGCCAGGCCGGGGGATTCATTCAGAGGACAGGCTTCTAAATCTGTGACCCTTTGGCAGCCCCAGAGGGTGTTGGGAGAGTGGAACTCTGTGCCCCAAGGCAATGGTAGGGAAGATGGTATGCTGGGAGACCAACTGGGTGGCCTCGGTTCTCAGCAGGCAACAGGAACGTTTAACTTACTTTCCTTCCTTTCTATAATCCTTCCTGGGAGGCCTTGGATGTTCCTGTTTCATCAGGCGAAGCTAATTGTGACCAACAGCTGCTTTGGCGCATGCTGGGGCCCCCAGATCCTAGGGTGGGAGGAAGGTGGGACATTCTGGATCTTCCTGGCACTGCCTACTGGGCAGAGACATACCGGTTTCCAGGGTGGGGTTTGGAGAGAGGAGTGTATAGTCTAAGTATTCAGAAGGGCACTCAGGCGCAGAGGGTGCTCCCCAAACATGCTTTTTCCTTCTTGGCTTCCTTCTCTCTCTTTCCAGCTCCAGTTCAGTTTCCTAGCCCATGGTGACTTGGCTGGCCACAAGCATGGATTACCTACCACTTGGGCTCCTCCTGCCATTCCTTCCCTCTTTAGCCATTGGCAAGCTTGGCATTTCAAAGAAAGTCTTGCAGGTTCCAGAGGTCAAGAGGCTCGGGGAGAGGACAGTTCACAAGGCTGAGGTCATTTGATGTCTTCCCTTGGTGGCTTTTACAAGCACATTTCCAATCCACATGTAATATACCCCAAGCCAAGGAAAACAGACCTGAACAAAACAAGACATTACCAGCCCACAGCTTGACTCCTCCCCTGCCCTGTCAATCATTTTCCCGCCCCTCCTTCCCAGGGAGGTGGTGTTACATGAGCCAGAGGCTACAGAGCTTTGTGCCCCTCTGACCTTCCCTTACTTGCATTCCTGTGGTTTTGAGGCTGCCCAAGTCAACTGTGGGTGTCTGGTGAGGAATGATGGTGTGCAGTTGTTTATCTGTTCCTAGGTCGGGGGCCACCCGTGTCGGCAGCTGGCAATCAGCCAAAGTGGGGAGTTTTCACACTACAGGAGCTGCCAAAACCAATAGAAATTGATTATTTATTTATTTACTTATTTATTCTTATTTATTTATTTTGAGACAGAGTTTCTCTGTGTAGCGTTGGCTGTCCTGGAACTACTAGACCAGGCTGGCCTCCAACTCACAGAGATCTGCCTGCCTCTGCCTCCCAGGTGCTGGGATTAAAGGTGTGCGCCACCACCCTGGCTATTTTACTTATTCACTATGGAGATAAGGTCTTGCTGTGTAGAGCAGGCTAGCCTGGAACTCACATTTCTGTGTGCTTCTGCCTCCCAAGTGCTGGGATTAAAGTTGTACGCCATTGTGCCTAGCTGTTGTTTTTTGAGACAGTATCTCACAGTGTAGCCCAGGCTATCCTAGAATTTGCGATTCCTGCCTCACCCATTTGCCATTACAAGCAAACACTACCACACCCAGATAAAGCAATACTAGTAAAATAGTCACATCAAGTTAAATTATAGAAGGCTTATTAAAATCTACCAGTCCACACCTTGAACCATAGCCCAGGTCTGATGACCTGCTAGTTCACTGATGACATATGACCATTTGTTTTATTGTTGTTTGCTTTTGAGATGGGTTTTCATATAGCTTAGGGTGGCCTCAAAATCACTGTGTATCCAAGGATAATCTTGAATTTATGATCCTCCTACCTTTACCTCTTGAGTGCTGAGATTACAGACATGCACACAGACACAGTTTATCTAGTACTGGAGATCAAATCCTGGGCTTCACTCATAATAGGCAAAAACTACCAGTGGGGCCACATCTCCAGCCCAGTAGTGGACAAGCCACATCTCCAGCCCAGTGGTGGACAAGCCACATCTCCAGCCCACTGGTGGACAAGCACTTTACCCAGTGGGGTGTCTATTCAGGCTGCCACTGGTGAAGTTTTCAAACAGCTCAGCTGTAATCTGTATCCTGTATCACAATCAGCAGTTGGGAAATAGGCTGATGAGCACCAGCGAAAAATCCCATGAGCTTGCTCCTTGCAGAGATGCAGCCCTGGCAGGTTAGCAGATTGCAGAAAGAGAGAAGAGGTCATAAGGTGCCCTTAGCTTTCTCCAGGAGGGTGCTGAACTAACATGGCCCTGAAGGCTGGTGTGGGGGAAAGCAAGATCAGATGCCACGGCAGGGACAGCTGTGAACACTGTCAGGACAGGTGTGACTGGGCGGTGAAGCCTGCCAACAAAAGCTGGGCCCTGCCCCTGGCAGATGAGTCCCTCTGCTCAGGGAGTCAGCGCCCTGCCTCAGCCTGACATGGGGTCTGAAGAATTAGTAAGCTTGGCGAGACTGCAGATGATCAACCTCCAGACTGTTGGGCCATGTGCCAAAAGACTCATTTCCAGTTCTGATAATGTGGGCTCACAGATAAGTCTACACATGTGTACGTCCTTTTACTAGAGTTGTTAGGGCCAGAGGCTGGGCCCTGGCAGCCCTAAGGAGCGAGTCTCTATCATTCTTCCACAATAGGAAACTGACAGGTCATAGTGAAAGGCAGAAAAGGAAGATTTATTTACTGCGACCCTATCAGAACAAGGAGCAGAGGCCCGGTGACTCCCTGCTGTGGTTTCATTTCTGTCCTTGTGATAAAATACCGCAGTGAGGAGCAGTTTAAGGGTTGGCTTTGGCCTACAATTTCAGGTCACAGCCTGTTGTGGCAAGCCAAGATTCTAGTCCACAGCCAAGAGCAGAAAGAAATGGAAGCACTCATGCTTATTTGTTTACTGATTTCTGTACTCTTACTCTGGGACTCCCTGCAGAGGGAACAATGCCACCCATAGTGGGTTGGGTACTCTTATATCAGTTATCATAATTAAGACAAGTCCCCATCCATAGACGTGCCCACAAACCTATCCAACATAGGGATTGTAGACAGTTCTTCACTGAGACTCTTCCCAGGGATTCTAGGTCATGTCAAATTGATAATTAAAGCTAAAACCACATGCCTCAAATCCATCTTCAGGGTCCTGATATGACGTCAGGTTCAAACAGAAGACAACATACATCGCTAAGCGGTCCTGGCCAAGGTGTGGTCCTGCCCACTGACGTTGTCTCTGTTACTATCTCTCATGCATGATGGTCTGAAAAGCTGCCAGAATCTATAATCTGTTGCTGAGAGGCAAGTCTCTCTCTGAGTGGCACCAGGTTCCAGCCTGTCTTCTTCCAGTTTGGGATCATTGGGGGAAATTCCACATCTGGGACTTCACTGTTCCCCTGGTTTGATAGCCAAAGGTCTTTATTCTTGCCGCAGCAGGAACATCCTGGCTTCTGTTCCATGTCTTCTATAAATCATAACACTGCCCTAGGCAAGGCAGGGACATATTTGAGCTCTCTCTTTCTCTCTCTTCATTTCTGGCATGGACAAATCCATTTTCTCACCTATATCTGCGTCTGGGCTTTTTGGTAGAGCGGCAACCAGAACTCTGTTTCATGCTTCATTGCTCATGCCTAGGTTTTTGTTCCACGACATCGGTACACAATGCAGACTGACCTGCAGAGCAATGATTAAAAGCTAATTGAAACCTGCGCACACATCCTTCTAAGATTTATAAATGCGTCCATTGTCCTTGGAGCCAGTGCATCGCTTTTTTCCATATCCTCTCATACAAACACCCATTCACAAGCTTGCGCTGTGAAATCCCCAGGGGCAAGTTCATCACCAGATGTAGCCCACAAAGAGAAAACCCTCAGCCCAGCTTTGAGTCCACATGCAAGGACCATGCACAAAAGAGGAGGTGAGCCACAGGTTGATTGAGCTTATGGCTTAATTGGGAAGTTGGCCACACGTGCTATTCCCACAGGCGTGGTGTGTGGTATCAGAAAGGTCAGAGTTGATGCGAGAATCATCTATGGACATGATACAGATTGTGACTTCCCATATTACATAAACAGGCATCTGTATTGGGAGAAAGAGGACCCATGGTTGAAAAGAATTCAGCTGAAGTTCTGGATTTCTCCACTTGGCTTCGTCCTCAGTGTATATGTGTATCAGATACATGTATGGCCACAGAACAACCTGAAATGTCACGGTTCAGGCACTGTCCGCCTTGTTCTTTGAGGCAGGATCTTTCACTGGAACCTAGGGTTAATTTGGCTAGGTCCCCAGGGATCCTCTTGTCTCTACCTCCCCAGGACTGGAATTACAGTGTGCTACCATGCCTGGTGCTGGGGATCAAACCAGAGTCCTTATGTCCACAGGGCAGTGCTTTACCGACAGACTTCTGAGGTGTTAAGGTCTGTTGTAGGAGGGCTGTTTGTTTGCTCCCAGCTGCTCAGACCCAAAATAACCACACAGAAACTATATTATTTGTAATAGTTTGACCAACAGCTTAAGCATATTTCTGGCTAATTCTTGTATTCTAAACTAACCCACCTCCATTAATCTGTGTATCGCCACAAGGCTGTGGCTTACCGGGTAAAGAGGTAAAGTTCCAGCACGTGTCTCTGGCGGGGCTACATGGCTTCTCCTGACTCCGCCTCCTTTCTCCCAGCATTCAGTTTAGTTTTCCCCGCCTACCTCTGTTCTGCCCTGCTCTGCTATAGACTCAAAGCAGTTTCTTTGTTAACCAGTGGTATTCACAGCATACAGAGGGGAATCCCACATCAGAGGTCTATCAGCCTCTGTATCTGGAATGGAACATCTGGTAGACCTCTCTCCAAGCCACCTTATTGTGTTTAGTTGTCTTCATTTTAGTCAGTGCAACTCTACCCTTCCAGTTTCTCAGGCCAAACCCTGGGTGTTGTCCTTGTCTCCTGTCCTTCATACCCCACATTTCCTGCTAGGCCTCTGGTAAGGAAAGCCTATGGTCTCCACTCTTTAAAATATGTCTAGCATTGACCTTGTCCCATTACCTCTCCACTTCCATGTCCTAATTTAAAACACTTCATCTTTGTCCTAGGTTGTCACCTAAGTTTCCACAGTTGTCTCTCTGCCCCCTTCAGCCCTGCAACAGCTCCTGTCTTCCTCAGAGTAAAAACAGAAGTTATTCCACTTACATGTAGGGTTCCATGGTTTCTGACACCTATAACCTTTCTTTTAGTCCATTGATTCCAGCCAATTCCCCATTGTGAAGCTGCTGGAAGATGCCTGGTGGGGCAAGGTGGGAGGTTTCCTCCTTGGTGCAGCTCATACTGCTGTGTTGGGTGAGGAGTGTGGCCCTTTGTTTGTCCTGGGTGCCTGGTTAGCTTACACCCAAAATAATCACACAGGAACTGTATTCATTAAAACACTACTTTGTCCTTAGCTCTAGCCTCTTATTGGCTAACTCTCACATCTTGAGTCAACCCATTTCTAATAATCTGGATGTCACCACAAGGTCGTGGCTTACCAGGAAAAATTCAGCATGTCTGACCTGGCAGCTCCATGGCAGCTCTCCGTCTGCCTCTGCTTCCCAGCATTCAGTTCTGTCTACTCCACCTACCTAAGTGCTGCCCTATTAAAAGGCCAAGGCAGTTTCTTTATTCAACCAATGAAAGCAACACATAGACGGAAGAACCTCCTTCACCACTGCTGCAGGTGGGAGGCAGAAGCCCCCTCCTTGCCTGACTTACAGGTGTCATCCCTTATGCCTCTTCTGCTGCTGTGGTGAGCATATGTTCTCATGACCTGTGGTGGAAAGTGTGTTCTCATCTGTTGCCCTTGAGAAGAGACTGAGTCTGACTCATAATGGTGGCTCCAATGCCTGTCAGAGACCTGCCTTCCCTATTCACATAGTGTATGTGCATGTTCATGTGTGTGCAGGTGCATGTATGTACATGTGCATGTGGAGGCTGGAGGTCAACCTCAGGTGCTATTCCCCAGGCACCGTCCACTTTTTTTTTGGAGATAGTGTCTTTATCTTTCAGTGGCCTGGAGCTTGCCAAGTAGTCTAGGCTGGCCCGCTGATGAGTCCACCTGTCCCCATCTCCTCAGGACTTGATTACACACATGCCACTATGCCCAGACTTTTTTCTTTCCACATGGGTCTTGAGACTGACCTCAGGTCTTCACACTTACACCTTTACTGACTGAGCTATTTCCTCAGCCTAGGATCTTTTAAATTAAAGATTCCCTACCCCCACCCCTACCTGCTCAGTGTAAGTAAGGAAGCCGAGAGGCAACAGTACTGGCCAGATTGCCTCTTCTGGTCTTAGAGATGCCATTTGCAAAATGGCATTAGAGGAAATATTCATCTCTGAAGACTCTTGGATTTTCTTGGTTAAAATATTTCACAGGAATAACCTCAAGCCAGAATATTTCCAAACATCCTGGAAATTGCTCACTTTCCTGACTCTTTCCTCTGTGTCTAAATAGACACCAGGTTCTGCTTCACCTAACAGGTCCCCACACTTCACTTCCTCATTCTACAGGTCCCCTTCTTCCCTCGGCTTCCATGTGGCTTCTGGCGCTGCTTCAGCAAGGTGTACCTTCCATGATGAACCAGGCCGACCTGGCGTTTCCCACAGTTCCCACCTGAGTCTTCTTACATGCCTAAGTGATTCACCTGACCCTAGCTACCTTCAGCTGCAGGGAAAGTGGCTGGGTATCAACATGGTTCTGGAAGAGTAGTCGGGAGGATGCTGGTAGGGAGAGAAGCTATGGAGCAGAGGCTTGACTGAGGCTTGGGAGGCAGTTTGCTGGGTTGCAAGGTAGACATTGCCAAGGGGAGCACTGGAGCTTTGGGAGGGGCCAAGGAAGAGGGTGGGGTGGAGAAAGAACAACAAAAAGAGTGAATGGTTGAGGAGAGAGATGAAGGGGTAGTAGCGAGAGCAAGAGCGAGAGATTATAAAAGTGAGAGGAAGAGAGAGCCACAGTTACAGACACCAAGACAGAGTCAGAGATAGGGTGGGGACAGGCACCCAGGATCACAGAGACAGATGTCTGGAGTACATAATGCTTGCGTCAGCTTCAAGAGGGTTTCTGTGGAAAAGTGGTCCCCTTTCTAAGCCCTGTAGCGTGGACTTGACTTGGTTCATAGCAACTGCTTTTAGGAACATGGACGATCTGGAGCCTATGAGAAGTGGACCGCTGCAGATCCTTGGGCCTCTACATGGTCTGGCTCAGAAATATCTGGAAACGATTGCAATGGTAATGAGTATTTGCTGAGGTTTCAAAATATTGTTTGACCTTACTCTGAACACCCTACAGTTACTCATTCTCCACTCATTAATACACACTCACCAGGAGTCCAGGCTGTTATCTTGGACATAGTCAGGGAAGCATGTCCTTTTGGGGTGCTTGAGATTTTCCTTCAGATACAACAGTCTGAATCTTGTAGCGCTCAGATAACACACCAGTGACCGGTGGATTGAGAAGTCATGCTGAAGGGTACCAAGACATTGGGGAGGAGAAAGACTTGAGAATCATGTGACTAGATGTTTCTAGTAACCTGCATGTCTGTTCTTGGACCTGCAGAGGTTCCCACGGAGGACAGCAGAGAGGACTGAGGGCTTCAAATCTCCTGGAACAGCGTTCACATGCCATGGTCAGCTGATGGATGTAGACACTGGGGATGGAGCTCTGACTCTCCGAGGAAACAGTCCAGGGAATGTGTGTTGCATTGTGGAAGCCCTCCTAAGGATTGCTGCTGTCACCAAAGCAAAGTCTAAATGGAGACCTCAGGCACCGTGCAGTTTAATGAAAGTTGGAGATTAGGTGATCTCTCAGATATATAGGGTTTCTCTGTGAAGCCCTGGCTGTCCTGAAACTCACTCTATAGACCAGGCTGGCCTCAAATTCACAGAGATTTTTCTGCCTCTGCCTTCGTAGTCCTGGGATTAAAGGTATATGTCTCTATCACCGGCAAGGAAAACACTTTTAATGTTCCCATTTTCATGTAAGAAAGCTAACAATGAAAGTGCAGAATGATTTGCCTAGGTCTAGAAAGTGGGTAAGAGGTACAGATACTTTGAGTTTTAACTATTCCTGTGTTTGTACATTCCTAAACATGTTTATATATGCATGTATATACAATTGCATATATATATATGCATATACAGACAAGAAAATAGAGGTAATGAATTTGAGAGACAGAGAAATGGAGGTAGATGGGAAGGGTTGGAGAGGGGAAATATAGGGAGGAAATATTATAATTTATATATTTTAATTTAAAGATAAAAATACATATAATTGACCCAGAACTAGGATGTGGGCTGAGAATCAGTATTCATCTCTGTGACTAGCTGCCTCATGACTTATGACCCTGCCTCATGATGGACGGAGACAAAGTACATCAGTTCTTTCTTTCTTTCTTTCTTTCTTTCTTCTTCTTCTTCTTCTTCTTCTTCTTCTTCTTCTTCTTCTTCTTCTTCTTCTTCTTCTTCTTCTTCTTCTTCTCCTCCTCCTCCTCCTCCTCCTCCTCCTCCTCCTCCTCCTCCTCCTTCTTCTTCTTCTTTTGAGACAAAATTTCTCTGTAGCTTTGGTGCCTGTCCTGGAAGTAGCTCTTGTAGACCAGGCTGGCTTCGAACTCACAGAAATCTGCCCGCCTCTGCCTCCCAAGTGCTGGGATTAACATCAGTTCTTTCTTAAATCGCCTTAGTCAGGTACTTTGTCATAGCCACAAGGAAAACCACCAATACCTAGTCGTCAAGGAGTTCATCTGTATGGGGAAGTATAGTGACAAGGGGCCAAGGCCTCCATTCCTGTGGGGTATACTTCTGTTGGGTGCAGTGGGGCACAATCATTTTCAGCCCAGAGAGGGACAGGAGGCCATTCCTTAAGGGTACACCAGGAGAAGGGAGTAAGAAAGTTTCATTATCTTCAGGGGTAGACTACACTGGAAGGGACAAGGGACAGGGAGTCTAGTGAGAAGCTAGGGTAGGAGCCCTGGTTTCATGACTCTGGAGTGGGAAGGAACAAACTGGAGAGTGAGCACCAGGTGGGATAAAGGGAGGACTGGGTGCTCTTGAGCCCCACGCACACCCATGATAGACAGAGAGAAGGGGTTAGTGAAAACACAGGATTAGCCCAGAGTGTGAGGTCATAGCACCAGTCCTGTCTAACTAGAGTGAAGAAGAGGCTGGGGGAAAGGAAGGGGTTGGAGAGAGGGAGAAGAAAGAGGTGGAGAAGGGGCAGGAAGGACTGGACAAGTAGAGAGCCTGAGGCCACGGCACCAGCATGGCCCAACTGGAATGAAGAAAAGACCTTGAGGGAGAGGAAGAGGCTGGAGAGGGGAAGGAGGGGCACTGGAGGAGGACTGGACAAGCAGAGAGCTCCTTGATTGCTGGGTTTCCTTTACAAACAGGAAAACATTTGACAACACTATTATTGGGTCAGAGCCACTGTTTTTCTGATCTCTCCCACCCCCAACACCTTCAGCTTCTCCAATATCTCCAATATCTCCAAGATATACGCTAGCTGGAGAAGCCAGCTCTCTTTAGAAGAGGGTCAGCCAGGTGGTTAACCGCTGAGTCTTTTCCAAGATTGTTTAGAAGTTAGTATTCTGTGGACAAGGACTTTGGTGAGGAATCAGGTTTACTCAGTGGAC
This sequence comes from Myodes glareolus, assembly GCF_982192425.1. NCBI lineage: Eukaryota > Metazoa > Chordata > Mammalia > Rodentia > Cricetidae > Myodes > Myodes glareolus. The sequence goes on along the minus strand of NC_142029.1, from coordinate 13,247,540 downwards.
CAAAAAAGGAGACATCCTGTTGGGCATGGCGGTCCATGAATCTTAGCAGAGAGGCAAAAGCAGGAAGTTTAGAATTTTAGGGTCATCTTTATAGTGGGTTTGAGGCCAGCCTGGGCTATATAAGACTCTAATTTAAAAAAAAAAAAGAGCAAAAAAAAAAAGGAAAAGAAAAGAGGGTGTCTTTGTGTCAATAGATGGGGTTAAAGCTAAGGTTAAGACTGGAGGGAAGCCTGACGCTTCAGGCTCCTCCACAGGTTAGCTTCTCTTCAACTCTGTGAAGATGTGGACTTTCTGGTAGATCTCGGGATCTCATGAGATACTGAGCTGGAGAGAGAAGCAGTGAGCTCTCTACTCAGCTCTTTCTCGTTCTTGCCACAAATTAGGGTTATAACTGAAAGAAACTGGAGACTCCTCAACCTCACAGCTCTCTGCTCTCATCAGGTCAAAAGCCCATGATGAGGCCCTGGGGATATAAAGATGGGTCCATCACAGACTTTCTCTCCTGGAACTAGGAGCTAGGGGATGTGGGCTGGCAGCTGCAAGTGGAGTGATCACACTTGCCGATGTGTGAGGACACTGGAAGGGCAGGAGCTAGGGCTAGAGAAAGAGGAGAAGGAGCAGACAATAGAGGCAGAGACACACAGGAGATAGACACATAACCAGGTATGACAACAGGAAGTAGGCACTGTCACCATGTGTACATGTCAGCCTCAGGTTTCAACTCCACTTACTCGTGGCATGGGTACCATTGGGGTTAATTTTTGACTTTTGGGGTATGTCCTTGTTCCATTCCTGTTGGGATAAAATATCCTGACAATGTGGGGGAGAAAGGGTTTAGTTGGCTCACAATCCTGGGTTATAGCCTATCATTGCAGGAAATGCAAGGCCCAAACTTAAAGTATGATATTTGCAGTCAAGAGCTGAGAGAATAAATACGTGGATTTTTGCTCATTCTATTCTTTATACGTCCAGGGTTCCTACTTAGTGCATCGTGCCTCCCATGATGAGCTGGGTTCTCCCACATCAAGAAAAACCCTTTGTAGGCCTTTTCATGGGTCAGCCTGATCTAAGTTAAACCCATCATAAGCCTGTCCACAGGCCAACCTGATCTAAGAAACGCATTGTAGACAAAAGTTTCTGTCCCACCTTGTCCCACAGTCCTGCAGTCATTCAGTCCCAAATAAGCACGCAGAGGTTAATATTAATTATAAACTGTTTGGCCTATTAGCTCAGGCTTATTATTAACTAGCTCTTACAACTTAAATTAACCCATAATTAACCCATCATTCATGTTTAGCCTTGTGGCTTGATATCTTTTCTCAGTAAGGCATTCTCATCTTGTTTACTCTGAGTCTGGATGGTGACCGACTCTGTTTCGTTCCTCTTCCCAGAATTCTCTTAGTCTGGTCACCCTACTTACACTTCCTACCTAGCTACTGGCCAATCAGCATTTTATTAAACTAATATGAGTAACAAATCTTTACAGTATACAAAAGCATTATCTCACGCAACGCATTGTAGGCCTGTCCATGGGTTAACCTGATCTAAGTAACCTGTCAGGGACATTCCTTTCTTAGGTGATTGGAGGTTGTGTCAAGTTGACAGTTAAAGCCACCACAGGGTACCAGAGGCTTTGGTGAGTAGAGGGGCTGGTCTAGGTCTAGGGTGCCAATTAGGGCAGATTTGGTTCAGACCCAGACATGTAATCTCACCTCTTGTTTTCTAGTCATTTCTCCCCCAGCCTTCCTGCCTTCCTGACTTTCCAGTGAAGAAGTAAATTAAGGGATGAGGAAGTTTGAGGGAGTAGCAGCCTGGGTACTAGTGAGGGGAGCTAACTATCCTCATCTTGGAGAAGCTGAGGTGAGGAACCAGGGTTGCTTTACCTTCGCATGGAGGAAAACCTGGGCCCATTGCTTTTCTGTGCTCACCTTGGGTTTCTCAGCCTATCTGTTGGTGTCTTTATAGAGTGCAGAAAGAGGCCCAGAGGCCCCCAGCCTCTAAAGCAAAGGTTTTACTCCACTCCTGGCCATGGGCAGTCTTAGGGAATGGACAGAAGTATGAGCGTTGGTCTCCAGTACTTCCTGCCCAGGGCTTTCCCTGCTCCAGATAAATTACTCTGGGCCAGCTGTGGTCACCCTCCAGGCTACCTAGCTGGCGCCTTCCTTCCCTGAAGACTCTCCCCTTGGCCCGGTCCACTGCACATTCATTTGCATAGACATGGTTGTTGCGCTAGCTCCACAATCGGGGTTCAGTTGTCTTCAAAGACACAGGGTATTCCCCTGGAAGGAAGAATTGAGAATTCAGAATAGGGTGGGGTAGAGGGATAAGATGGGGAACCTGAGACTTTCCTGCTGTCCCTTGGGTCGCTGGGAATTGTGCATCATGTTTTTGGAACGGCCCCAGGGAGGTTGGTCCCTGTAAGGACAGAGCCCAGAGAAGCAGAGGGTCCTGATTATGAGGTGTGGTGAACAAGGAGGAGGAAGAGGAAGAGGAAGAAAAGTGCTCAGCCAAGCAGACAGAAGTTCTTTGTCTCTGTGGGCCTTTGAGAATTGGGCAATATTTGGCAACAAGACATGTTGATTAATAAAGTCACTGTTTTCCTGCCCATGCCCTTCAGCTAAGCTTCCTGCTGATAACGGTATCTCTTCATCTATCCAGAGCCATATCCCAGCTCTCCTAGGCTGTTGGCTCTACTCCAGGGGGTCAGCATGGGGACAAAAGCTAAGGGTGTTCTCTGGAAGTCACTCTGTGATGGGATCTCACAGGTCTTGAGGTTGGCAGAGAATCCATCTATCATCTCTTTCTCCTCCTTGTCCATCCTTGGCCTTCTCTTCAGAGGATCAACAAAAGACCCATCCTTATCAAGGCACCGGATGCCGTAGGGGTGCTGTGGTCTAGATCTGCCATTGCATTGGTGATGTGATCCATGAACTACATGACTCGAGTCCTCATCTGGACAGCAGGGCTAGTGAGGCTCCTCATGGTGTTTCCATGAGATCTAGAGCAGCCGCCAGCATGGGAAGGGTCCGCACAGGGCCTGGACTGCAGAAAGGCTGGGGTCCCTGGGGCCCTGGCTCTGCATTCTGAGCTATCTGTAATGAGCCCCATGGAAGGGACAGGGTGCTGCTGAGGTTCTGATGAGATCCTGGGGCTGTCAGCTCTGGCTCCATCCCTCACCCTCTGTGTGACCAGGGGTAACTCTTAGTTCATATATTTTTTAAAAATGGGAGCAGTGGCTGTTAAGGACACAGAACTGCTATTAGAGTCACTTGGGGTTAAAGCACCCCAAACGCTTCAGGAGAATATTATCTCTCTGATAAAAACAACATAGCCAGGAACAGGCACACACACCTGCACTGGTATGAGCACCATACAGCACCCAGAAGAGGTGAACAAGGGAATGATATGCTGGCACACTGACTTGTGAGGAGCAAAAACCCTGCTAATGACCTTTGTGAGTGTCCATAGAGTTCGGACATCCACTGGGTCTGATCTCCACCTGTGGTTGGTTAACTCATCACCGTGTCCGTACATACTTAAAAAGGGATTCCTACCAAAATGAGCAAGCTCACCCCTCTGGCAGGGACATAAACCAAGGCTGGCATTTTCTGTCTTCTAAGTGGTTGTATGGATATCTTGAGTAGATACTATGGAATGACCTTTCCCCTATCCAGAGTGAGTTCTGCCAGAATCAGAATGTCATATTTCCTCCCGCCCCCCGTGTTTGCCTGTTAAACACCAGCTCACAGCTGGGCATGGTGGCACATGTTTTTAATATCAGCACTTAGGAGACAGAGGTAGGTAGACCTCTGTGAGTTCAAGACCAGCCTGGCTTACATAGCAAGTACTACTAGGCTAGCCAGAGCTACATGAGACCTTGTCTCAAAAAACAAAAACCAAACAAAATAGGGGGAAAATTGTAAACACCAGAGCTTGCTTCTGTGTGTCGGTCTGCAGAATGAGCACCTTCTCTGTGCTCACAGCGTCACCCAGTGCCTCGGCACTCAGGAACCTACACTGCCTTTTCCTGCAGGCTCCCTGTATCTGGCCAGCTTTCAGTACACTGAAGATGTCCCATATATCAGGGCTAGATTGGTGGGTAAGCAAATGAATCCCTGTGCAGACTCCAGGGTGACAAGGGCTAGCCAGCTTTTCCCTCCACTGAGCTCCAAAACCTCCAGGTTGTAGCTGGGAGCTTCTGAGCTACTCTCCTCATTCATTCATTCCTTCATCTGTCTCATTCATTCCTTCACCTGAAGCCTACAGTATGTACAGAGCCAGCTGGCCAGGTAACCTGGAAAATCTCCATGGCTTTTGTTGAGCGAGGCTGCAAAGAAGTGGTAAGAAATATGAGCTGTATGACGAATCCACAGCACTCACTCAAAGGACTCTATCAACACCAGAGACGCTCACATACCATGTTATAGGTGCATGATTCATAATAACCAGGAAATTAAATTGGCTTAGATCCCATCAACAGGTGAATAAAAAAAAGAGAGAAAATGCAGTCTATACACACAATGGAATTTTATTCAGCTGTAAGGAAAAATAAAATTGTGACATTTGCAGGAAGTGGATGGAACCAAAATAAATCAGCCCCAGAAAGACAAACGCCAGGTGTTCTCTGGTGCAGAATCCAAGTGTAAATATATATATATATATATATATATATATATATATATGTGTGTGTGTGTGTGTGTGTGTGTATGTTGTGTGTGTTATGTGTGGGTGTTTATGTGTCTGTTTGTCTATTTATGTGTGGTGTGTATGTCTGTGTGTTTGTGGGTCTGTGTATTTGGTGTGTGTCTGTTTGCCTGTCTATCTATGTTTGGTATGTATATCTGTGTGTGTATATTTGTGTGTCTATGTATATGGTGTGTGTTTGTCTATCTGTGTTTGGTGTGTATGTCAGTGTGTGTGTGGTGTATGTCTGTGTGTATGTGGTGTGTGTGTGTTTGTGTGTGGAGGTCTTTGTGTGTCTATGTGGTTTGTGTGTATTTGTCTATCTGTGTGTCATGTGTATATCTCTGTGTGTGGCATATGTCTGTGTGTATGTGGTATGTGTGTCTGTGTGTGTGGAGGGTGTTTGTGTGTCTATGTATATGGTATGGTGTATGTGTGTGTGTGATAAAACTAGAAAGGGGGATGGAGGAAAAGGGAGAGTGGAAGAGAGACAGACATGGCAGGAGAGAAGGAAGAAGAATTCTTTGGAGGAAGGGAAGGGACTGATGAGGGATGCAGGGGGAGTGAGGGAAGGCAGCAGGAAGAAGGATGAGTACGAACAACTGTAATATTATGAACTATAGTAGCTCTCTCCATCAGCAGTGCCTTATGTAACCACTTCGCCTCAGCATCTGGAGCTCCAGAAAGGGAAGATTCCAAATCAGATATACTTTAGTATACACCATTGTTCTGGAAAGTTCAGTCCTCAAGATTCCAACACTGAGACTGGAGAGATGGCTCAATGGCTAAGAGCACTGGCTGCTTTTCCAGAGGACCCAGGTACTATTCCCAGCACCCACATGGGGGTCACAGTGGGCGTAACTCCAGTTTCAGGAGATCTGACACCTTCTTCTGATCTCTGTGGGCATTACATGCACATGGTGCACAAAGATACTTGTGAATGAAACAGACACATAAAAATAAAGAGATCTTTTAAAAAAAGCATCTCGACATCATGACTTCAGTTTCAGCTCAACCTCAGTCCTTCATTGTTTCTGGTTGTGCCTTTTGACTCAGCAGAAACTGGAGGCACAGCCGTTCTTCTTAGGCACATTCTCAGCAGCACCACAGGAGCTGAGCTTGCTTGGGGCGTGTGCATGAAGCAGACAGATGTGATCTGAAGGACCCTCTGAATTAGACCTTCCCTGATACACTGAAACCATTGTCCTTTATGCATTTCCCAGGAGACAGTAAAGAGGGTGCATTTGCTGTCCTAGTTATTCCTCATAAAGTGGAAGAGGGAATGGTTAAATGAGAGAACAAATGTTTTCATTTTTTCCTTTCCTTCCTTCCGTCCTTCCTTCTTTCCTTCCTTCCTTTCTTCCTTTCTTTTTTTTCTTTCTTTCTTTTCTTATGTTTTCTTTGTGCAGCCTTGGCTGTCCTGGAACTAGTTCTGTAGACCAGGCTGGCTTCGAACTCATAGAGATCCACCTGTCTCTGCCTCTCTTTGCTGGGATTAAAGGTATGCGCCACCAACCACCTGGCCCACAAATGTTTTCTTTACCACAAATAGAGCATCAAAACTGCAGCCTCTAACTTGTATTTGCTTTTTGAAAAAGAGTTACATTAAGAGGCTTACATTTGCATGGGTATAATTTCACGCGTTCAGCCAGGAAGAAAGAAGGTGCTCAACCTAGCTGATCATCAGGCCATCACTGATGCTGCAGGAATCTTGCAGGGACTTCTCGACAGTTTTATTAGGTTTCTGTTTGATCTCCCAAGTTAATTTTGCACTTAGATATTGAATACTTTCAAACGGAACCTTTTATGTCCGAGGAACAGAAGTTTCATAAAAACATACTCCATTTACCTAATACATAAAAATAGAGAAGAAATTTAACATTAAAAGAGACATCTTTATATTCACTGAGTAATGTCTCCTGAGAAGTGATGTGTTAAATACAAATTCATTGGCATTAAACATTAACCGATGAAATGCCCCCACAGACCTGCTTGCTGGCCAATCAAGATGGCAAAACCCAACCAGGATCCCTCCCAACCTGCCCTCTTCTAGTTGGCTTTTAGAGATGTGGGTTGTGATGTTTCTTAATTCTTTTATAATCATGAAAAGGGAAGGCCAATTCAGGTAGAAATATGCTTCCTTGCACCTAGAGTTAGTCAACCATGTATTTCTTCACCATTTTTGAAATGGTTCATTGCAATTATTGATGAAAGCAACTTTGATATTGCATTATACTGTTTCCAAACAAGAGACCCCAAATCTGTCACTCCAAATGCCAGCTGGGGATTCTAGCACAAACCCAGACTCCACTTTTGAGTCCTGCAAGGAGGAGCCGTGATCTGACCCCATGTTTGTGCCTCATGAAGACTCACACCCAGACATGGGAGGAGGCCCCTTTGGGCTGTATATCCCTGCAGGCTTGCCAGTACTGGTTCATTGGGGGTAACTTCTGCTCTGAAAAAAAATGTTCTTTATTACCAGAAATCTAAGCATTGTCCTTGCTAGCCTCTATAGAAAAACAGATTGCAGGAGGGGTGTTCCAGTGACCTGGGGCTTCCCTGGGGCTTTACTTCCTCATAGGTGAACTTTTAAGCTAAGTTCATATCTGTACAGATAAGGTTACCATGTTCTCTCTGAAGGCCCAGACTGCTTCTCGGTTCATATGGGCACCACACTTGAGGTGACACCCCACAAATAATATACATATTGCTTCAGTGGGTGCATGGCATACTGTTGTGCCTGAAGACCCTTCATTCTGAGCCCCTGTGCATCATGCACACACACACACACACACACACACACACACACACAAAACCATACATACAATTTACAATAAATATCTTTTAAAGTGCTTCTCCTTAATATAATACTTAAGACATTCATTAAAATGAAGTTGAATTTTTCATCCCTATACCATACCATACCCTTCACAGACACACAGATACAGACAGACAGACAGACACACAGACACACAGACACACAGACAGACGCACACACACACAAAGGGAGGGAGGGAGGAAGAAAAAAAGGGAAGAAATCTAATGCCAGGCCTTCTTTCTCACTAGCAAATGAGGAGACACAGGCCATCACTGGGTGGCATTCCTTTCTGAGGTCCTAGGCAGTTTGGGGGACTGTGCTGTAGGTTTCAGCAAGTCTGCATGGACCCTGCAGGAAGTCTGTGTGCAAGTCTAGGCTGACCCCACTGTCCCTGCAGCCATCTCCAGGCTGCTGCTGCTGCCCAGGACTGAGCAGCTGGCTCCTTTTTAGAAGCCACCACTCCTTGTCCAGCCAAGGAGGGAGGGGGTTTGCCTGCTCTATGCTTAAGTGTCACGAATCAAGTCAATCCACAAAGACCCCTGCTCCATGCTCCACCTCTAGAGGGCGCTGGACACAGAGAAAGGATAATCATTAGGCATTGTGTCTATGGCAATGATCCTGCAGAAGCTGGGTGGGGACTGAAGAAATCACTAGGTTTCCTGTACTATCAGAGCCCATGTAGGAGGAACTGGAGTCCCCGCTTCCTCCTTTCTGGCTCCAGGAGCCTGGTCTCTAAGAGCAAGCATACCTGGCTGAGGGAAGCAGGATGGAAGGCAGGCCTATTGGGCAAGAGGGTGGGGCCAGTTCTGTGAGGTCACCCGGCATGGATAAAGGGCCCCAGGAAGGGTGCCGAAGCCAGGCTTGTTCTCTAGGTCCCCCGAGACCACAGACATGAGGCTGTTCATCCCTGCCTTGCTGTTCCTTGAGGCCCTTGGTGAGTACAGGTACCTGGGGATGTCACCTGCTGGGAAGGTGGGCATCCCATCCCTGCCTCTGCCTGTAGGCACCGTGAACTCATACCTAACGGTTTGAACACACGAGTCCTTGCACCTGTAGTCAGGAAGGTGGTCAGGTTCTGGGCACGGTCCTGCTTGCCCTTGTCTAGATTGGGGACAGGAACCTACTCCACTGGATCAGGGCAGGGTTATGTTTGGGGCTGCTCAGAGCTCCCCAGAGAATCCCTAGGGATGCTGTCTCTTTGTGTCCTTCTAGAACTTTCAGCACCAAATATACTGCTCTGTTTAGGGAGGAATATAAGACTCAGAGAGGGTGAACTCTTTTCTTAAGACACACAGGGACCTGAGTTTAGATACTCGCTTCTGCAAGGACTGTGTGACTGTGGCGAGACTGCCATTCTCACCTTCGATTTCTTCATTTTAAAAGTGATGTGGCCTGAGGGGGGCAGACTCAGACCTGTTTCAGGGAGTGCTTGTGTGCTGTAGCAGTATCCAATCCATCAGGATATACCTGGCTACTGAGGAAATGATGCCTCCTCCGGGAACGCTGGCTGCTGAGAGCATGTTCAGCTGCGGCACGGGGCTCCAGAGGGCTGGGAGGGAGAGTGTTCCGTACTCAGCACCAGTGTTGATGGGGTGGGGGGCGTGACATAGCACGGACTCCCCACATTGGCTTCTTACCTTCCTTGTGCCACTCCTTGGCTCCCTTGGTTCCCTTCTTTTTTGGCTCTTTTCATGTCCAGAGTTCATTACCCAGCTACGCCACCTCCCTATTTCTGTCCCTCTCCGTCCTCAGTGCTGCTCCCTTATTGCACATGGACCATCCTTTCCCTCACAGGTCCTCTGGCCACACCTTCCCGGCTTAGCCACTAGGCAGCAGTCCACCCTGTCCTTTCTCCACCCTCCCCTGCGAGTCTCAGGGTCACTGCTTCCAGAGAAGGCTTCTTTGTACCAGCACTGGGGAGCCCCCTCCCCTATGGTCTGTCCTTCCACCCTCTCTTAGCCCTGCTGCAGTGGTACCCTGTGTCTAACCCAGGGATCTTAGACAGGCAGGCTAGCCCAGTGGTCAGTGGTGCTGGTGCCCAACTGCCTGGGTTCAAATTCTACTTATCTGGAAAGCTGTGTCACTTGATAGAGCTACACAATGCCTGAGAGCGTGAGAGTGTTGACAGAAAGCACCCTGCAGGGTGGATGAGGTGACTCACTGGGTCAAGGTGATTGCCGCCAAGACTGAAGACCTGGATTCTAATCCCAGAACTCATACAGTGAGACTACTAATTTACTTTCTATCTATAAATTTATTCTTTCTGATCAAGTGCGGCAGTGCACACATTCCAACACCTGGGAGGCAAAGGCAAATCTCTGTGAGTTCAAGGCCAGCCTGGTCTACAGAGTGAGTTCCAGGACAGCCAAGGCTACATAGAGAAACCGTGCCTCAACAAAAGGCCTTTCTGACTTTTCCCATTAATGGAGTCATACAATATTTTGTCTTGTATGTGGCATCCCTCACCTAGAATAGATGAGGCTTATTCGTGTTATAACATATATGCACTTCTTTCCATTTTATAGCTGAATAATATTCCATTGAATGGATGTGCAACGTTTTGTTCAGCCATTCATTCACTAGTGTTGGAATTTAGGTAGTCACACAATTTAAAAAAATTTTGATACTCTAAATAAATAATGCCACTGTGAATATCAATGCTAAATATTTATGTAAACATGTGGTTTGTTTTTGTTTGTTTTGGTTTTTTGAGACAGGGTTTCTCTGTGTAACAGCCCTGGCTGTCCTGGAACTCTCCCTGTAGACCAGGTCGACCTCAAAATCACAGAGATCTGGCAGCCTCTGGGGTTAAAGGCACGCATCACCACGGCATGGTGGAAATCTGTGTTCTCATTTCTATGTGCAATTGCTAACCTGTTTCCTAAAGTGGCTACATCATTTTTCAGTCTCAGCAATGCACAAAGTTTTCCATGTTTGCAACATTAAGATCTAGTTTGCACATAAGTAAAACATGAGCTATAATCCCTCCCCTGCTTCCCTGCCAGGTTCATCTAGGACAAAGCAGGTAGAAGTCAATAAAAACAGTTTTTGGACTGGACCATCTTTCGGCGGGTAGGAAACATGTTAGCCATAAGAAGGAAAATAATCTGTAACTTATTGAATCTAAGCTCTCTGGCCGGGACAGAGTTCCCTGTGGTTCCGCAGCTTAGCTTAACTAGGGAAGAGTGGCTGTATGTGATCATGTAACATGAAGGGATGGAGGGCAGTGGCCAAGGGCAGTCTACAGAACTCCACTGGACAATGAGGACGTCTCCTTCATGGCCATTGCTGGACTCCTAACTCCTTCCTCTCTTTCCCCAGGGCTCTGTCTGGCTAGGAAAGCCACTGTTAGATGGTGTGCCGTGTCAAAACCCGAGGCACAAAAGTGTTCCAGGTGGCAGAAGGCCATGAAAGAAATACGTGGCCAGCCACTCAACTGCGTCAAGAGATCCTCCACCCGGCAGTGCATCCAGGCCATTGTGGTAAGTTAATACCCCAACTCGAATAAAGGAAAGCAAGGGAGAGTAGTGGAGTCCAACTGGAAAGTCTCAGGTCTTCCCTCTGCTTTATTTTCTATCATTTGGGAGCAGTCCCCTTCAGTCATAGGAACTGGTGTCTCTTGCTAGTGAAAGACAGACTAACATTGAGAGACCCCCTATGGGGAAACTGGGGTCTTATTTCACATTGTTTAACAGGAACAAAGCAGAGGCAGTCGAATCTGATGGATGTGTCATGTCTCTAAAGCCTTGAGAAATAAGCCAGACATGGGCATAGGTGCCATATCCCAACTGTTGGGCAGGGATGGCCAGGATTCTAGACAGTAAAAAGACACACGTCCGCCTTCTAGTACCCATGTAAAAGCTGGATGTAGTGGCTTTCACATGTGGTCCCAGCATCCAGGAAGTAGAGACAGGAGGGCCTCCGGAGTCTAGACAAAGTGGTGAGCCCCAGGTTTGTCTCCAAGAGTAAGGTGGAGAGAGATGGAAGGCAGCTGAAGTCAAGCTCTGGCCTCCACATGTTCTCTCATGTGTGAGCTCATACGCTGCATACGACCCCAAGACTGAAAATACACATGGAGTGAAAACGGGATAGAGTATGTAGACCAAACAACCTGCAAGATAAATGGCCGTGACTGTGTGACCAAGGATGACTGGAGTGGAAGCAGACAGGCACATGTAGAGGGCACACACAACTTCAGGAGTCAGAGCCCTGGGGATGCTTACTCCGCACAGCAAATGACCCCTGACTTGTGCCATCCTCTTCTAGGTAGGACATATGGACATAAGGAAAACTAACTCATTCTGGAGCCCTGAAATACCATTTGCAGAGTTTGACTGCTTTTCTACTGAAGCGTGTCTGGTCCATTGTCTTTCCTCTCTTCTTGTTCTTGTTCTTCTTGTTCTGGTTCCCCCCACTCCTCTTCCTCCTCCTCCTTCTTTTCTTTCTTCTTCTTTTATCTTCTTCTTCTTCCTCCTCCTTCTTTGGTTTTTTGAGACAGGGTTTCTCTGTCTAGTCTTGGCTGTCCTGTAACTTGCTTTGTAGACCAGGTTGTCCTCAAACTCAGAGGTCCACCTCCCTCTATCTTCAGAGGGCTGGGATTACAGGAATGTGCCTCACTGTCTGGTCCATTTTCTTTCAGACAAACAAAGCCGATGCTATGACTCTCGATGGTGGTTCGATGTTTGATGCAGGAACAGCCCCCTACAAACTGCGCCCTATTGCAGCAGAAATTTATGGGACCAAAACTCGTGAGTTCTTCCTAGAGATTCTTCAACCTGGTGGCCGTGTTGTGACCGTGGATGAGGCTCTGTGGAGTCAGAATGGATGAGCACAAAGAGGCCGACCCAGTCAGCATCACACATTGGGGAGCTGAGTCTCTGGACTCTGGATGAAGACAGATCCTCCTGATGCGTGGCTCTCCTTCCTAAGAGGCTTGGGTGGAGTGGGATCTCCCATCCGGACTAAGCCCTGTCCGTTTTCTCTGTTCCTTTGCAGAACCCCGGACTCACTATTATGCTGTAGCAGTTGTGAAGAAAAGCAGTAACTTTCGTCTGAACGAACTGCGAGGCCTGAGGTCCTGCCACACAGGCCTTGGCAGGAGCGCTGGGTGGAATATCCCCATAGGGACCCTTCGTCCATTCCTGAATTGGGATGGGCCACCTGCGTCCCTTGAGGAAGGTAAAGTGGTCTGGGGGATCCTGGGTGGTCTCAGGTGGGAATTACTATTCTCATTGTAGACCCAGGCCACTTTGGCATAGGTAGGCATCTGGGATGAGTCCAAGGTTGGACAGAGATTGGCTGATCAACTAGAAACGGGGGCCACCGCACCAATAGCTCTGGGAGATGCCAATGAGTATTCTCTGGGCAAAGATGCATGTCTGGGTTCCCAAGACCACAGTACTGTCCTGTCCTGCAGGATGGAGGAAAGGGGATCTGTCTGTGGGGGTCACTGCTGGAGGACAGGGCTGCAGTGGCTGGGACTGGCTCACACTCTGTGGTCTGCTTCTCCGTGTTTGACAGCGGTGTCCAAGTTCTTCTCAGAGAGCTGTATTCCCGGTGCCAACAAGGATCGCTTTCCCAACCTGTGTAGCTTGTGTACAGGGACAGGGGCAGCCAGATGCGCCTCTTCCCCAGAAGAACCGTACTCTGGTTATGCAGGCGCCTTCAAGTGAGTGATACCGTCTCTTCTCCCCAGTGGTCCATTGCCATGCAGCCTCAGGGCAAGGTGCCATTTCCCTCGGTCCCCATTAGTGCACAGCCTGCTGGGGATGGAGATGTGGTTCTTCTACAGCTGTGCAGACTGAGAACCTGAGCCCTAAGAAGTGGCTGGCCTCCCTACTGAATGTTCTTCTCCATCCCTTAGAGGCCCAGCAAGGCCCCAAATTCTATATCACTCTGATGGAAGCCAACCTGGCGATGGCTGTTTCTGACCACATCCTATTGTGCTAGGTTAGCTAACTTCTGCTCCCTCCCAGCTGACTGGGGCAGCTACTGTGACCGTGCCATTTTGTTCAACTCAGGTCTCTCTCTAGAGTACGAGAGTGTGATCTCTGGCTGACTTACTCTTCCACCCTCTCCACCTTTGCCAAGACTCTGTGCCTGCTCTCCAGGCTGCTCCTGGGACGCAGGCACTTTTGTCTGGTGACTTCCCTTACCTCCTTGCTGGCCTAAGCACATCTGCACACTCGGTCTGGAGAGAAAGAGCCACATGGCCAGTGCCAGACACGGTCGGGACACCAAGACTCTAACTGCTTTCGTCTCACTTCCCAGGTGTCTGAGAGACAATGCTGGGGATGTGGCTTTTACCAGGGGAAGCACCGTATTAGGTAAGGGCAAGGGAGAAGCGGTGGGGGCAGCCCCCACTATCATGTCCGTTCATCATCACTCTGATGTGCAGGTCACCGGAGTCTTCAGCTTCCAGCCACACTGTCATCAAGTTGCCTACAGGGTCCAGCTCTTATTTTAAGTTTTTCTTAAAAAAAGAAAACCTCCAAAAATTAATTTTTATTTTATGTGCATGGGTGTTTTGTCTGCATGTTCACCACATGAATGCCTGGTGCCTTAAGAGGCCAGAAGGTGTCAGATCCCTTGGAACTGGAGTTGCAGATGGTTGTGAGCCACTGTGTGGGTGCTGGAAATCAAACCCAGGTCCTGTAGAAGAGCAGCCAGTGCTCCTAACTGCTGAGTCATCTCTCCAGCCCCCACCTCACACTCTTGAAATCTGTCCTGCCTGCTCCCATTCTCTTTCCTCTCATAGACACTCCTACCAAAGAGCTTGTCCTGTCTCCTCCAAGATGGGCGTGATTTTACAGAGTGAACTTCATTGGCTTGTGTCTGGATTCTAAGTCCATAAAGTTTTTACTGAATGCTAAAAACTACGCTGCCCCAAAGTTTTCCACTCAGCATTGAGGGTCAGAGATGGATCCATGGTTTTACTATGTGGGCAATTCAGTGGCTCTGACAATAGCGGATGATCTGTGGGGCACTTCCGCCATATTCACCTCTCTAACACTTTACCACTCTAATGATGGACAACCAGTGGCGCTGTCCTCCTTCCTGCCACATGCCGCCATTGTACTGTCGGAGGGTATCCATTATGAACACGATTGCTAGGTATAGACAGGCAGAAAGCAGTGTTGTGCCCAGGATGACCGCAGACAGGTCATCGCAGTCCTAGGACCCTAAGGGATAGGCCCCCACAATCACAGGATCACCAGAGAAGCATAGCACAGTGGTGCATGCCTTTAACCCCAGCACTCAGAAGGCACAGTGCTGGGAATTGTTTTGTCAAACTTCTTTATAAAAATAGCACTTCCGCTTGGACTGGGATTGCATGGAATTTAAATTGACCCATGAAAAAATTAACTTACCTATAAAGTTAGGTTGAATAGTCTAGAACAATAATGTGGCTTCTCCCTTCTTGATTTTTTTTTTCTCTTTTTAAAACAAGGCCGAGCATAGCACAGCCTACTGGCCTTGAATTCCAAACATAGCTGAAGATAATCGTGAATTCCTGAGCCAAGTGCTGGTATTACAGGCGTATGTCACCCTGTCAGGCTTGTACACCCTTTAATGCTGGTATTACAGGCGTGTGTCACCCTGCCAGGCTTGTACACCCTTTAATGCTGGTATTACAGGCGTGTGTCACCCTGCCAGGCTTACACACCCTTTAAGAGTATCATTTGACAGGTTGTGCTTTTTTTTCTTACTATGGAGCTTGTGCAGTTTTCAAGTCAAATTGCCTTTATTCGATACGAATTTAGTTGCTAAAGTACCTAATTCTATATTAGTTTGTGTTTTGTTATTACTAAAAATTATTGAGTGTTATAGGTTGACCTTGTAGCATCTTGCTCTCTAAACTTTCTTTTAGTTTTATCACTGTCCTGCTGATTTTATAAGCCTCTCTCTCTCTCTCCCTCTCTCTTTCTCTCTCTCTCCCCCTCTTTCTTCCCCTCCCTCCCCTTGAGCTACATCCCCAGCAGCTATCGTTTTCCCCTTTTTACTTAAACCAAAAAAGTATTTATTTGTGTGTGTGTGTGTGTGTGTGTGTGTGTGTGTGTGTAGTGTACATGCACACGTGTGTGCAGGCCAAGTCCAGAGGAGGACTTCAGAAGTCCTTCTCTGTTGCTCTCTTTTGAGACCGGTTCAAGCCCTGAACCTTAAGTTTGCCTTTCTGACTAGTCTGGGTGGTCAGCGAGCCTCAGGGATCATTTGTCTCTGCCTCTGAGTTTATAAGAGTGCACCACTACCACCCTATATAAAAACAAGTTTTGAGGGCTTGAACTGAGGCTTTAGTGACCAAGCCATCTCCTCAGGCCCAAATTTTTGTCACTGTTACTCTTCTGGAGACGTGGGTGAGGTAACTTCCCTTGGCATTCACCCCCCCCCCCCCCATCACCTTCTCTTCTGTTTTTTGAGGTGTTGCTCAGGCTGGCCTCAAACTTGCTATGTAGATAAGGCTGGCCTTGAACTCCTAATCTACCTTTCAAGTACTGGGATTGTATGTGGGTACCATGACAACTGACTTCTCAGGCCTGTGTCTTTGTAATGACCTTTTCGTCAGAGGCTGTGGGGACCTTAACAGAACTTGCTCCGCCTCTTTGAATCACAGAAGCAGCTGCTTTAGGGTTGAGTTTAGCACGCTCAAGTACTTTCTGGAGAGTCTCTCTACTTTTCTCGGTATCCAGGATCAACTCAGTCTTTTTGATTCAGTTTTGTCAACTCTGTGGTCAGAATTCTGTTGGGGAGAAGGGGAGTCACAGCTCATGGTCATGGCCAAAGGTTGACTCATCTCTCCACCTCTCCCTTCCTGGCAGAGGAACTACCAGATAAAGCCGAAAGGGACCAGTACAAGCTGCTGTGCCCAGACAACACCTGGAAGTCGGTGGAGGAGTATAAGGAATGTCACCTGGCCCAAGTCCCTTCTCACGCTGTTGTGGCCCGAAGTGTGAGGGGCAAGGAAGATGCCATCTGGGAACTTCTCAGCCAGGCACAGGTACACCCACCTGCAGCCCCCGAGGCCTGCTTAAGTTTGGGGTGTGGGGCGGGGAGCTCCCCTTGCCTAACTTCTGCAGCAGAGGGAGCTTAAGGACTGTGGGCGCCAACCCTCCTCTGGATAGCAGAAACATTGGGACCTTTCCCGGTGTCAGTCCTCCTCTGGATAGCAGAAACATTGGGACCTTTCCCGGTGTCAGCCCCTGGCAGGCTCTCTTCAACTCCAGCAGAAGCAGGGGACAAGGCAATATTCTTCGGTCCCCAAGGACCTCGAGACAAAGCAGTTTTCCAGGGAGTAAGCTATAGATGACCTTGTGTCTCTGCAATGGGAAGAGGCCCTGTGAGAGAGGATGTCCCCTCCTGCTCCATTAGAATTATCCCCAAGCCCCGGGTAGTCATTCCCCAGTTCGTTTCTGGCCGTAATTCTCCTTTTCCTCAAACAGGACAAGTTTGGAAAGGACGAAGCGTCAGAGTTCAAGCTGTTTGCCTCCCTAGCGGGACAGAAGGAGAAGGACCTGCTCTTCAAAGACTCTGCCATCGGGTTTTCAAGGGTTCCCCCGAAGGTAGATGTTGGCCTCTACCTGACTTACAACTATATCACATCCATCCAGAACTTGCACAGAAGTAAGTAAACCCCAGGCAGGGACCCAAGGGTGCACCGGGCAGACAGGAAACTGGGTGAGCTCTGCTCTGGGGTGGCCTCTGCTCTGGGGTGGCCTCTGCACCTCGGGTGGGAGCATGACACATCCACGTGTCTTCTGTCAATCAAGTCAGGGTCATTGTGAGAAGTGTCTCCAAAAAATGTCCCAGACACCAGATTAGTGTTTCTATATTCCTCTGTGTGTGTCAGGATCCCAAGGCCTCTTATTAAGTGAGAAACAGAGACACAAGCCAAGAAAACTGGGACCTGGGGGGCTACTCCAGAGGCTAGGTGGAGCACGCCTTGTGTGCTGGGATTTGAACTTGCCTGGAGAGATTACAATGGGCTGAGTACACTTGCCTATGTTTTTCCTACTCTTGGGGACTTAGAGAGGTAGTCTGTGGGAACCAGGAGGCTACACTGTGGTATGTGATGGTGACTAGGGCCTTATGGGTGGTCAGGGCTGAGTCCTCTAAGCCAGCTGTTGGGGTATACACTAGTTTCCATGTCATGGGGCTTTTATTCCAAGGAACCAGAACATTAGGCACATGGTTACACTAAGACCTGGTGGACGGATTAGAAGTCAGGGAAGCCCACCAAAGAACAGAGGTGAGGAACACAGAAAACCTTAGTTAAGGCCTGAAGTGGTTTGGGAGCTATGATGGGGAGAAGGGAAGGATGAATGGATCCCACACAGATTCTTCTGCCTCAGAAAATCCAGGCAGGAACCTAATCCCCAGGGAGGGGCAGAGAGGGAATGAGGCAGTGCCTAAATGTCTCTCACCATCGTCCCTCCCCACAGAGGAGAAGGATGTGGCCGCCACACGTGCCCGGGTCACGTGGTGTGCGGTGGGCAGCGAGGAGAAGAGCAAGTGTGATGAGTGGAACAGAGCGAGCAATGGCAGGGTGACCTGCACCTCGTTCTCCACCACGGAAGACTGCATTACCTCAATCATGGTAGGGAGCTGGGGTCGCGTGTGGTGCGGGCAGCTGGCTTCTTGGGCGCAGGCCATGGGCATCTGCTTACAATGAGGTTGGTCACCCAAGATGCCACTGTAAAGGAGGAAAGCCCAGAGCAGGTGGGCTTGGGGCCACGCTAGCACATTGCTGCATGAAGGAGCGAGCACCTTCAAGGTCTGAAAAGCAACTTGTTGTGGAATCTCTACCCTTTTCATTAAAAGAACAATTTAGGGTTATTGGGGTAATTTAGAAAATATGGAAGATTTGCTTCTCTCTCTCTCTCTCTCTCTCTTTCTTTCTCTCTCTCTCTCTCTCTCACACACACACACTCCACTTGAATGTAGTTTCAGAGATATCTACAACAAGAGTTTTAAAATTCCTCATTCCAGTTTTCTTTTTATGTGCAGCTTACAGCAATTCTGGATTGTATGGTTTATATACTTTGACCCATTTTAAAAAATAAACAGTATATTATGGATATGTGTGTGTGTGTGTGTGTGTGTGTGTGTGTGTGTGTGTTCAAGATAGGGTTTCTCTGTGTAACAGTCCTGGCTGTCCTGGAACTCGTTTTGTAGACCAGGCTAGCCTTGAACTCACAGAGATCCACCTGTCTCTGCCTCCTGAGTGCTAGGATTAAAGGTGTGCACCACCACCGCCCAGCAGGAAACATTTTTTAATATTTATTTTATTTGATGTGTACGTGTGAGTGAAAGAGTGTGTGTATGGGAGACACATGCATGCAGTGGCCTCAGAGGCCAGAAGAGGGCCTCGAGTCCCCTGGAACTAGAGACAGCTGAGAACTGCCATGTTGCTGCTCGAACTGTACTCACGCCCTCTGGAAGAGCAATGGGACCTTTAAGTGCTGAGCCAATCTCCAGCCCCCTCTAATTATTTTTAATGTAATTGTAAAAAGATGGTGACTGGAGAAAGTAGCTTTGCAACCTTGACGATCTGTGTTTCTGTATGGGGATGTGGTTTATTCATTCTAGCCATGAGTCGAGTTGACGAGCCAGCTTCTGGGTACCACTCTGTGTTGTGCTAATAGGCAGATGTTAGCTGAGAGCAGTTGTCCTCATCGTGTCTAGTCGGGTACAGGAACAGTTCTGTCCAGAAGACAGAGAGTGAGGGTCTCAGGTGTGTGTGTGACCCTCTCTGTCTCTACAGAAAGGAGACGCTGATGCCATGAGCTTGGATGGAGGTTACATCTACATTGCGGGCAAGTGTGGTTTAGTTCCTGTGCTGGCGGAGAACCAGAGTGAGTGGAGCCGATGTCCTTTCTGGGTCATTCCATATGAGCCTGACATGGGAGTCGGGAGGTGGGACCACACTCACTAGATCTCAGAGAAGATGGGTGAGAGAAGCAGGAGAAAGAATAAATGAAAAGGGCCACCCCGTACCCCCAAATTGACAGATCATGGGTAGTTTACTTCTTGATCAAAACAAACATTTTGAGGGGATGGTGAGAGGACTCAGCAGATAAAGACACTTCCTACCAAGCCTGATGACCTGAGCTCAACACATTGGACCCAAGTGGTAGAAAGGAATGACTCCCATCAACTGTGCTCTGACCTCGACACATGCACCACACATGTCATGTGCACACACACACACATACATACACACACAAGAAATAAAGATAAACTTTTTTCATAAAAACAACACAAAAATATACAAGTAAACAACTCAGTGACACTTTACCAATTGCACCCACGTACTGGCACCCAGACAAGGAGTCGGCAAGCCTCAGGAGTCACCTGGTGCCCTGTTGTCACCACAGTCCCTAAGAGCAGTAACTCCTGGTTTCCAAAGACAAAAATCACCTCACCTCTCTTTTAATTAAGGGAGAAAGAACTGCATGTTTAATGTCTGCTGTGTCTCGCTCAGGATTGTTTTTGTGATAGTCACTCATATAAATGTGTGGCTGTAAATTATTCAGTCTCATGGTTGTATAATATTCTCCTGTGTGACTCTGCCATAGTTCTTCACTATTGTCTGGAGATGGTATTTGGGTATTATCATTAATAGCACTGCTATGGTCAGCCATGTCCTTGTCTATGGTGGAAATGTTTAGTCCTCCTGCATTGAAATGCCAAGTCATTCTCTTTGAATTTGATCTTGTTTTGTGGGGATTTAAACACTTATGGCCTCTCAGTAACCTGGGTATTCAGTGATGTTTTGCTTGTCTTTGTTCTTCAGAATCCTCCAAAAGCAATGGCTCTGACTGTGTGGACAGACCAGCAGAAGGTGAGTCGGGGTCAGGAAGAGGCAGGGGGATCCTAACCTAACCACCAAAAGAGGCTGAGTCTAGACACCATCATTGGCAGATCCAGATAATTCATGGGGGGAATAATTATAATTAATGTGTCTATGGACCTACACGCTTGGTGGGGAACTTCCATGTGGTCACTCAGTGCAGGGTGATGTGGAAGGAGAAATGTCACTCGCCCCTTCTGTATGTTCGAGGAGACAGCGGCCTGGAGAACTTCCCAGTGCCTGGGATCTCACTCTTAGCTAGAGGCAACGCTGGTGCAGATCCTGGCTTTGAACCTGAATGTCCAGCATCAGCAAGCCCAGGCTCTATGCTGTAGACCCAGCTGCTTGTAGAGTCAGAGTTTGCTAAGTTTTGGAAGACTTGGGTCTTGCCCTCAGAGGGGGTTTTAGCTACCTTCGACAGCAGGAGAACTCAATCCTGTTAACTTCCTCACCATGCTGGGTTGGTTGGACTCAGCTCAGGGTGGTCCTTGTGTGCATGTCCCCAGCATTCATGCAGCGGCTGATCTAGTGGTCACCATTGCCCTTGCCTGATGTAGCTGCAGATGGCGATTTGTGCATTGTTGAGGCCACTCTCATTGGTCAATGTCTATGCCCACAGGAAAAGGCGTATAACTCAGCAGCTTATGTGGCTGGTTGGGGACAGTCCCCTGTAATTACTTTTCTTCCGAACTCAGAGATCTGCTTGTCTCTGCCTCCCGAGTGCTGGGAGTAAAGGTGTGTGCTGTCGCCACCACCTGGCTCTGTAATCACTTCTTTAAAAAAAAATACTTATTTATTTATTATGTATACAATATTCTGTCTGTGTGTATGCCTGCAGGCCAGAAGAGGGCACCAGACCCCTATTACAGATAGTTGTGAGCCACCAAGTGGTTGCTGGGAATTGAACTCAGGACCTTTGGTAGAGCAGGCAATGCTCTTAACCTCTGAGCCATCTCTCCAGCCCTGTAATCACTTCTTAAGATCAATTTTTTAAAAATATTTATTTATTATGTATACACTAGTCTGTCTGTGTGTGTATGCCTGCAGGCCAGAAGAGGGCACCAGACCCCATTACAGATGGTTGTGAGCCACTATATGGTTGCTGGGAATTGAACTCAGGACCTTTGGAAGAGCAGGCAATGCTCTTAACCTCTGAGCCATCTCTCCAGCCCCTAAGATCAATTTTTTTATACTGTTTTATTTCACAGCTCAGATCACTCTCCCCTTGTCATAGAACAAATCCCCACCCCCAACAATGGTCAAAGATCAATGGTACTCTCTACTCATGTGCACCCTGGAGGTTAAGATTGCCTCTGTTACCGTTGTACAGGGTACTTTGCTGTAGCAGCAGTTAGAAAGGAAGATACTGGCTTCAGCTGGAGCTCTGTGAGAGGCAAGAAGTCCTGCCACACCGCTGTGGACAGGACCGCGGGCTGGAACATCCCTGTCGGCCTGCTCGTCAACCAGACCAGATCCTGCAGATTTGGTGAGGATGTGGGAGGGTCTTCTGAGAGGGCCATCCTGGTGGGAGAGTGGAGGCTGTGGAGCCTCAGGGAAGGGAGGCGGTAGGATGTTTGCTGCTTGGCTGTAGCTTGCTGGTCTATTTTAGAATAATTAGGTTCTCCTGTGATTGCTTCCTGGTGCCCTGGATGCTCAGGCTATTTGCTACAGAATACTTCCTAAATTTCCCCAATGTCACCCCACCCTTATGGAGATCCAGATCTCAATATCAGCTTGCTTCCCCTGGATACTGGCTCGGAGTACTTCTTAGTGTTCCCTAAATTCCTCTCAGAGCCCAACCTATCTATCCAGTGCCCACTTTGGTCAGCATAAACTATGTCCTTCCTGCTGCAAGCTTGGTGATGCCAGGACACATGGCATCTCTTGGACGTGAGCCCTGTTGTATTAGGATTAGGTCTTAGGTGCTGGTTGGGGCCTATTTGGGGCATATGGTTGCTGTTCTTGCCAATCACCATGGTACCTCCTGAGTCATGGGACAGTTGCTGCTGTGAGGTATGCAGCTCAGTTTCCAGAGCCTGACATACTGTGGCTCTTCCAGCAGCGTAGGCTCCGGGAGTCGGACAGCAGGACCCTTGCTCAGGGGACAGGGCTTTGTGTCACCCCTAGTTCCTCTTTTCTTGGGTTAGATTACACAGTGGGTACATTTAGGTTAGGTCTAGCTACAAGGAACAGAAATCCTCCAAATGCCAGAGGCTTAAGCAAGAAGGGTGCTTATTTCTCTCCCACGTAAGAGAAGTTCAGAAGAGTGTTGTCTAGAGTTAGCGCAGTGACAGCATGGTGTGGGACCTGGGCCTTAAATGTTCAGTTACTTTGTTGGCTGTGGCTAGTTCAGTACTTGTTTCTACCTTGTGCAAGCAGAGTGAAGAAAAGAGAGGGAGCGGGGACAATGGTGTGTGCCAGGCCCGCCATGTATGTGCATGCATACGGATGCCAGGGAAGAACCTTGGGTGTCATTTTCATGAACAAGGTCTCACCAATTAGGCTAGCCTGTCGTAGGAAGCCTCCTGTTACCTTCCTAGGCTTGGAATCATGCGTGCACGTGGCCACATCCAGCTTCTTTTGGTTCTGGCATTGAATTCAGGTCCTCATGCTTGGATGGCAAGCACTTTAAGGATTAAACTTTCTCCCCAGCCCACACAACCCCCCAACAGCATGATTATTGCTTATTAAGCCTCTGTAGTACATTTACCGATTAGAACAATGCCATAGATGAAGAACATCATTACGAATGACCTGAATTGTTAATAATCTGATCTATCTTTTTGTAATCATAAGTCTGGTAAGATAGCTTGAGTTTTTTAATGCAGGTAAAAATGCAATAAAACAGTAATTTCCAAATGTAATAGTGTGTATAAAGAAATTCATACCTTTTAAGAATGTTTCCAGAGAGTTGGCACCTGGCACTCCTGAGCATGTCATTATACCATGGGTGTATCCAGCCACAGGGGTGTACCAGCCACAGGGGTGTACCAGCCACAGAGGTGTACCAGCCACAGGGGTGTACCAGCCACAAGGGTGTATCAGCCACAGGGGTGTACCAGTCACAGGGGTGTACCAGCCACAGAGGTGTACCAGCCACAGGGGTGTACCAGCCACAAGGGTGTATCAGCCACAGGGGTGTACCAGTCACAGGGGTGTACCAGCCACAGGGGTGTACCAGCCACAGGGGTGTACCAGCCACAGGGGTGTACCATTCACAGGGATGTGCCAGCCACAGGGGTGTACCAGCCACAGGACTGTACTGAGCCCCAGGCCACCTTCTTTCTATTGAGAAGCCAGGCATCCAGGGAGAAGGCAGGGTCTCTATTTCTGATATAAAAGTAAAAATAAGAAGTCAGATTGTGGACTAGGGAGACAGTAGGTGGCCTCTGCTGCAGAGAGCCATCATGTTCCTCAGCAGAGTTCCCACTACAAGGCTGTGACGACAGGGCCCTGTGTGACTGTCCCGAGCACCAGGACTGTCCTGTCCCTACCTACACTCTGAGGGTTTTCTGGTTGCCAGTGGGTCTGTGGTTGGTGGTGGAATGTTGTTCCGTGATGATGAGTGTCCTTCTTCTCCTGTCCACACACTGAGCTGAAACCAAGATAGGCCACTCGCTGGGTGAAGACCTTATGTTGACGCTGGCCAAAAGCACTAATGTACCCCCTTCCTTCTGCCCAGATGAATTCTTCAGCCAAAGCTGCGCCCCTGGGGCTGACCCCAGATCCAATCTCTGTGCTCTGTGTGTTGGTGACGAGAAGGGTGAGAATAAGTGTGCCCCCAACAGCAAAGAGAGATACCATGGCTACAACGGGGCTTTAAGGTGAGTGAGTCTGGGACAGAGGCCACCAGCGTCAGGCCTCAGCCCTCATCCTCAATGCATGCCTCTGTGGCTCTAGGGGCCGGCTGTGGTCTGTCTTAGACAAGCCAAGAACCAAGTGTTCAGCAGGAGCCAGAGCCTCCTATTACACCAGCATCCCAGAGCATGGAGGTTAGACATTAGACAAGGACCGCAGGGGTTCAGCTTAACCGTCCAACCGGTAACCCACGTGGGGCCTTGGTGTTCTCAAGAGACATTTAGTCCCCCCATGTCCCAAAGACACTCAGGTCACCATTACATCTTAAGTTTTCACTTTCTCCTTGACTTTGGTCTTCAAGGGGCTGGAGAGATGGCTTGCTGCTCTTGCGGAAGAACTGAGTTCAGTTCAAGGACCCCTATTCAGGTGGCTAACGGCTCCAGGGATCCAATGCCTTATTCTGGCCTCCACGGGTACACACACACACACACACACACACACACACACACACACACACACAATTTAGCCAGGCAGTGGGGGTGCATGCCTTTAATCCCAGGACTCAGGAGGCAGAAGCAAATGAATCTCTATGGGTTCAAAGCCAGCCTGGTCTACAGAGTGAGTTCCAAGACAGCCAGAGCTGTTACACAGAGAAACCATGTCTTGGAAAACAAAGCAAAAAAATAAAAAATAAAAACAAAACAATAAAAAATTTAAATAGGCCTTTAAAAAAAAAAGAAATGACAAGGAGAAAGCCTTCTTACAGTGTTATTTTCCAATAGTAATATCAAAAATTAACTTTGAGATTTCGTTCATTTTATAGTGCAGCACGGGTCAGAACGACTGTGCAACTCACATGTACTGGGGTATTGTTCTCACGGCTCTGTGTAGAGTGTGGTGTGTATGTGGAGGCTCTGTCCCCCTCTCCCTTACTTCTTTGCCAAGAGTGTGCTTCACCACTAGGTGGTGACACAGGTCCTCAGCTGACAACAGTCAAACTGGACTTTGAGCCTTTAAACATAAATTTGATAATTTTGCTCCCATGAAACAATGAGATTTTTACTATACGTGGGTGATTTGTAAGCTTTCATTTTTTTAAAAAAAAATTACTTATTTTTATGTGGGTTTTTTTTTTTTTTGCCTGCATGTGTGTCTTTGTGAGAGTGTTGGATCTTCTGGAGCTGGAGTTACAGACAGTTGTGAGCTGCTATGTGGTTGCTGGGTACCAGCATAAAATAAAAATAAATCCCTTCCTTATTCTGGTTACACACACACATACACACACACACACACACACACTTTACATTTAGGCTCCACTTCTGAGAGAAAACATGTACTATTTGTCTTTCTGAGTCCGGTTTATTAACATGATAATCTCCAGTTTCATCCGCAAATATAATCATTTCCTTTTTCATTGTGAATATGTAGCACGTTTTCTTCACCCTTCATCTGTTGATTGTCGTCTCGGCTGCTTCCGTCTCTTGGCTATCGAATAGAGCAGCTATAATCATGACTATGCAAATATCTCTGTCCCTTGTGTATATACTCAGGTGGGTGCAGCTGGGCCAGATGACAGCTTTAGTTTCAGGGTTGTAAAGAACGTCCATAGTGGCTGTGTATGTAGGTTTCAGGCCTGTAGTCATAACCAGTCTACAAATACAACTGGTTCTTAACGAGTAGCTTTCAAGTATTTTTTTTTTTTTAATGACTTCCTGCTCTGGTGTAAAACCTTGCCTCTCCCAATGCCTCCTGCCTGTCCTTCTACTGCCTCAGCCCCAAACTTCGCCTGTCTTAACACCTGGATTTGTCTTATCGATGCTTGAATTGCTATGACTACCCCAGCATTGTTTTCGTATTTGTGTGTGTGTGTGTCCCTCAGCAGGCCTGGAGGTGCCTAGGAGTTGATCTCACATTGCCAGACTTTTGAGGCCAGAGCTTTTAACCCACTGAGCCATTTCCTTAGCCCATGTTTCTATACCAAATGCTCTGAAATTTCATTTCTCTATGCAAATCCTCTCTACTTTATTAGATTGGGCAGTTGGTGGGCATTTCACTAAATTATTCAGTCCGGGAAAACAATTATTTTGTTGACAATTTCTATCCTCTTTTCTCTAACTTCTCTTGAAGCCTTGTTTTTTAAAGCATAGACTCCTGCGATCACCATCTGATCTATTGTTCCTTAGCTAGTCTTTTACTTCCAGTTTTGGCAAAATTTGCTTGCTTTTATATTTTAATCTTATCTCATTTTAAAGCATGTTTGCGGTGAGGACTATTCATTTCTTTTTAAAAAAATACATTTATTTATTTTATATGTATTTTGCCTACATGTATGTCTGCATACTACCTACATGCCTAGTGCCCTCAGAGTCAAGAAAAGGGAGTCAGATCCTCTGGAACTGGAATTATGGATTATTATGAGCTACCATGTGGATGTTGGGACTAGAACCTGGGTCTTCTGGAAGAGCAGCCAATGCTTTTAACCACTGAGTCATCTCTCCAGCCCCTATTTTTTTTTTTAATTTTTAAAAAATTTTGGTTTCTTGGACAGGATTTCTCTGTGCAACAGTCCTGGCTGTCTGGCAACTCTCTTTTCTAGGCCAGGCTGGTGTTGAACTCTCTGAGGTCTGCCTGCCTCTATACCCCGCTTTTTATATTCTTTGTGTATCTCTTCGTATTACGACTATTTCTGCTTTGGAACTTTCTTTGTTTGCTTCACGAATATTTCATTTCTTGATATATTTAATGATATTAGGTAAGTGTAGTTTGTAAAAAAAAAATCCTCTCCCTTATATTGTCTGTGAATCTTGGGAGTATAATTCTTTTGGTATAACCTTTTATGTTCTCCCTTCAAATACTTAAGGCTTCAGCCTGTTTCCCACATTTGAGAGTAAGAGGGGTGGGTGATTCTCAGTTCCCTACCAGTTTCCCAGTCTCAGTGGCACTGGGCCTCATGATAGGGCTCCTGGTTTGAACCATTCGTCATGAGCATCAGAGTCCATGAATAGTTTCTTGACTTCATCCGATTCTCCTGCTCCTTGGGAAGGATAGTCCTAATAACATCCTGGGGGGAGCACAGGCACTGACTTCATCTTCCAGAACATAGACTTTTCAGTGTATTTATTTATTTATTTATTTATTTATTTATTTATTTATTTATTTAATGCATGGTGATGGGAGATGTTGAGATAAAGGTCTTACTCTGTAGCACAGGCTTGCTTCAAGCTCACAGCAGTCCTCTTGCCTCGGCTTCCAGGGTGCTGGGATAATAGCCATGAGGCATGAGGCGCTTACCCAGCTCACCTTCTGCTTCTGCCTCCCCCTGGATTTGTTGCCCTATTCTGTAGCGTTGTCAAGGTTCAGCCTTCCTAGTGGGACTGCTGCATGAGACGTGAGGGCACCTATATGAAGCTCTACCCAGTCACCCTGTTCTCAGCGGCTTTCAAAGACACCTTGTCTTTACAATTGCCTGGTCTTTCTGGAGTCCTGTGGTGACGCCTACATTCCTCTGAGCTGCTGCTGTCCCACCTTCTGTCACAGCTTTGTCCCTTCAGTTAGGCCAGTACCGCTTGGCCATCGTCTTTCCAGATTCCAAAGGTGGTCATCGTTTCTCTTTTATAAGTTTATGGGTTAAAAAAGCAAAATCTCACCGGCGTTGTTTCCCAGGCATTTTAGAAGGAGAGAAGATGCACAGACGCTTGCAGATGCCATCTTAAATTTTAAAGTCCTGGAAAAAGTTCCAACTTTTGCATGTTTACTTTCATGGGAATGTGTGTCACAAATATTTATGGAAATTCTAATGGTTTCTGTCTTGTGGTATATTTATTTTGGGAAATATTTTAGGTGCCTGGCTGAGAAAGCAGGAAATGTTGCGTTTTTGAAGGACTCCACTGTCTTGCAGAACACTGATGGTATGTGAAGTCGTTTCACTTCCTCTTTCAAAGCAATCTTTAGCACCATAGCACACACTCGTCTTCGGGTTTGTATTTGAGCAGATAGTACAACTGTTTTCAGACTTTTGACTTGAAGGATTCCATTTATTTATATTTATTTATGCATTCATTCATTTGAGACAGGGTCTCGGGTTTTTGTTTTTGCTTTTTGGGGTTTTGTTTGTTTGGTTGGTTTTTGAGACAGGGTTTCCCTGTGTAGCTTTGGAGCCTATCCTGGAACTTACTCTGTAGACCAGGCTGGCCTTGAACTCACAGAGATCTACCCGCCTCTGCTTTCCAAGTGCTGGGATTAAAGGTGTGCACCATTACTGCCCGGCTAGGGTCTCATTTTTTAACTCAACCTGGAACTTACTATTTACCTCACATGAACCTTGAACTCATGGAAGTCTTTCTGTCTTGGCAAGTTGAGTTCTGGGAATTAGAGGCATGTACTGGTGAATTCTAAAGTCTCTAGCATAGTAGGCAGCATAGGAATATCTGTGGTGTCACAGTGATTTTGAAGCAATTCACATGCACACACACATACACACACATATACAGATATATACACATTCACACAGACATACATACACATATCTACATATACAAATTCACACGTATACACATTCACAGACATACACACATACACACATTCACACAAACATATTCTCACACACCATGCAGCTGTAGTTAGTAGCACCTGTGAAGAAACTCACGGGCTGTCTGTACTAGATGAAACAAACTCAGATAATAACAGTAACTGAATGTAAGTAGATCAAATTTCCTTTTGAAAAAAAAGTAAATAGAGGCCTTCCTTCAGCTTGGTCAGAAACTCCTTGAGAGTCAGTGAGTTAAAATCCACAGGAACATGTAGGTTATGAAGGATAGTGTGCCAGCCATCATTTAAACAAGAACCTCCCTCTGGGTCTCTAGATTGGGAAAGCAAAACTAGGTGTTCAACTCTTGCCAGCCATTTGGTACTTCTCCTCAGCCTCCCCACCTCTACCTCCGCGGGCGACTCGCTGATTTGTTCAGTGAGCTGTCAATCCAACCTCTTCTTCCTTTTCCTTCTCCTGGCCTGTTGGTTCTGGGTGAGCATGCTTGTGTTAGGAAACCCCTGAGTCCAAAATTATCAGTATTAAGTAGAGGAAATCCCTGAGGACTCCAGAGAGTACTCCAGAAGTAGCGTGAGGTGTTTCCCAAGGAAGGAGAGTCAAGTGCAAGTTTGGATGTCGAGCCTGCGGGTGCACACTCAGGCACACCTACACTTATACCTGGAATTTAAGGCAGCCTGTGTGATATTCAGGGATCAGACTGGTGTGGAGGTTCTCAGGTACTTAATAGCTATATTTATTGGGATTAACTAAACACACTTGATAAACTTGTGGAGTTCCCCATTTTTTCCATGTTGTACTGAAATGAGAGGGAAAAGTTTATCTTTATTTGAAAGTCCGAGTTTGGAAATGCTTTCAAATTGGAAACTGTTTCAAGATTGATATATCTAATGTGTGGGAAATCCTGCACTTGACCTCATGTGCTGAGTCACAGCCTGATTGCAGTCACTCTGGAAACCCTGTGCAATGTCACCTTCAGGTGACCTCTGTAATTTGCATATGAAACATAATGGAATATTTCGCCTATTTTTGCATTGCCACCTCCATGGTATTTCATCATGTATATGTAAATGTTCTTTTGTAAAAGGAGGGGGTTGGGAAGATTTATGTTAGTGGGTAAAGTGCAAGTCTTGCAAGCATTAGGACCTGAGTTCAGATCCCCAGTACCCATGTAAGAAGGCAGATGAGGCATCATATGCCTCTAATTCCAGCTCTGGGGATGAGGGGGTGGAGAGCAGTGGTTCCTGGGCCTTCTAGTCAGTCACTCTGGCTGAATCATTGAGCTCTGAGTTCAGTGCAAGACTGTACCTCACAAAATGAGTGAAGAATGAGGAAGATAGTCAGGTATCAACCTCTCACCTCCACACACACCTTCTTAGGCAAACACACCTGCACATATGTGTATACACACATACAACACACACATACATACATATACAGACACACACACATACAAATACTTAAAAGATGATCTAAAAGATTGATTGAGATACAACTTGAATATTGAACATCTACCCATTATCTGTGTACAACTTAGTAGGGTCTGGCACATTCAGAGTGATAAACCACCAATACGGTCCCACTCCGTAATACCCATCTGAACAACGTGAAGAACCCCTTGCCCTTGTTGGCACACCACCATCTTTGCTTTTTCAATGTCTGCTTCCTGTCAATATGACTTTGCCTGTTCTCATACATGCAATCATTTGTGGCCTTTTGTAGCTGGTTTCTTTCAACCTAGCATCTTGATTTTGAGTGTCAGCCATGTTACCGCAAGTATGAACTTTATTCCCTTTGTTATTGAATAAGACCTTTTATATTGCTAAACAGTGATGCTTGCCATATCTGTAGCCAAATAACTTGTGCAGGATCAAGCTTTGTTTCACCTCCTGCGGCTCATCACAGCCTATATATGTTTTTCAAAGGAGTCCTACCAATACAGAAAGGATGCCTTGACCAAGCGGGCTAGCTGTGGCTAATGACACCCTTCTCTCATCAGGAAAGGGCACTGAAGAGTGGGCTAGGAACTTAAGGCTGCGGGACTTTGAGCTGCTGTGCCTTGATGACACCCGGAAGCCTGTGACTGAGGCTAAGAACTGCCACCTAGCCGTAGCCCCAAATCATGCTGTGATATCTCGGACAGACAAGGTGGAAGTCCTTCAGCAGGTGCTGTTTGACCAGCAGGTATGAGCCACCAGGGTCCCCAGCACGTTCTTCACTGCATGGGCTCCTATAGGAGGTGTTCATCCATTTAAGCCTTTCTTTCTACTCCCTCTGCTTGATTCATGGGGATAGCATTTGCTCCATGCTGGGAGTCTTTCTAAGGGATCAGTTAGGCTCTTTGGTCCTGGACTTGAACTTGTGTCATGGTCCAGAGGGAATTCTGTCCTTTCCTCCCTGCTGCTTCCTTTCATGACTTATATTAGCAAGCAGGCCAAGCAGGAAATGCTTGTGACAAAGTCCAGAGAGCAGCAATCCCAGAGCGCACTCCACGTGTCGGAGACACAAGGTCCTCGTACTTACAGATGAGCACCAGGAAACCAGGAATGTTCATCGCGTGCTGTTGTCTCTTCAAGGAGGAGATGTATTAGCTGTTTTCTGCCAGGAAAGCTGGGAACTGATGTGGTTAACAGCCCGGTGACTTCCATGCTATCTGCATGGCCAGGCCACACTGACCCCCAGACTCTTCGGTTTATCTCAGTCGATCTATTGCACTAGCCTCCCTGAGACACTTATCAGGAGCATTGTGTGCCTTGAGCCAACACCCTCAGTTAATCTGTAAGCCGATCTTTATGGAAGATGTCATTTGTACTTTACAAGAGTTTTGATGTAATCATGTCTTAAGCTTCGCTGTATTGTATACATGGGACGGAGTTGATTAACACCAGGAAACATTTTCCAAATTGTACTGTGCTTAAGCACACCTGGAGTTAACTACTTCATGTCAGATTTTCAAAGTTTGAATCAGCACTGGCTAACGAGTCATGTTGAACCGGACTTCCTTATTGCTTTCCCATGGGTTGATACTCTGCTGGCCGTGGTAATTGATGGGACCCCCGCATCCATGGATTTAGGGCTGATTGTGTTCTGGGGTGCCCTGTCCTAGTCTCTGTTTTCCTATTACAACATGCTGGAGCTGGGTATACATTTTGAGCCCAACTGTCCTGGGCCTGGAGGAGGGACTGTTGCTAAGAGGGGCTGAGTATCCTGCAATGGCCCAGCTCCTAGAAGCTCGGGAGTTTTCCCACTCCTGTTGCCCCCCTGGACAGCTGGAATGACAGAGTGTTCTAGATGATCAGCTTTTGGAGCAGATCTTTAAAAATCGTCATCTGACCTCTGATCACCAGCAAGATGTTCTACAGGAAGCAAGAACAGATTTAGTAGGAGGAGAGATGTGGAAGGCAAGGTTGGAAGTGAGGTAAAGCCTGGGCCCTGGCCAGAGTGGGCGTGCTTCCAGGAGCAAGGTTTGGGAAGAGTCGTGCAAGGCAGGGAAAGGAACGTGCTGCCTTTCTGATCTGCTCCTTACCCGGGATGAGAACCCTTGACTTTCCCATCTTCTCTCTTGACTACTCACGGACTGTTGGTTCTTTTGACACAGAATCAGTTTGGAAGAACTGGATCGAGGTGCCCAAGGGAGTTTTGCCTGTTCCAGTCTAAAACCAGAAATCTTCTGTTCAATGACAACACTGAGTGTTTGGCTAAGCTCCATGGCAAAACAACGTACGACACGTACCTGGGACAGGAGTATGTCGTAGCCACCGCTAATCTGAAGCAGTGCTCAAGCTCCCGTGAGTGGATTCTAGATAGAATTACTGAGGAATCAACCTGGTAGAATGTAGCGGGCTTTCTTTTGGGCCACCAAACAGCTCCTAGATCATGACATGGAGACTTCTTATTAGATATGAATGTTCAACCTTATCTTATGCTTATCCCGTTAGCTCTTATAACTTATTTTAACTGTTTTTCTTCACCTATACTTTGCCTCAGAGCTTTTTACCCTTCTTTCATTCTGTATGACTTCTTTTTTCTACTTCTGCATCTGGCTGGCTGGTGGCTGCCTGGCTGCCCAGCTGCCTGACCCCAGGCACCTCCCGTTTCCTTCCTTCTTCTCTTCTCCTCTCTCTCTCTCATCTAGATTCCTCCTCCTACTTATTTTCTCTGCCCATAAGCCCCACTTATCCCTCAACTGCCTAGCTATTGGCCATTTAGCTTTTTATTAGACCAATCAGATGCCTTAGGCAGGTAAGGTAAAACAACAACACATCTTTGCCTAGTTAAATGAATGCAGTATAAACAAGTGTAATGCACCTTTCCATAGTTAAAGTAATATTCTGCAGCATAAACAAAAGTAGTAGCACATCTTTACACAGTTAATGCAATACTCCACAACAGGAAAAGGTCAAAGTTCAGAGGCCAAAATACATGTAGAAATACAAATTCCTTAAAAACTTAAAATGTAGAGCCAAAAAGATGGTTTAGGGGTACCCACAGCTCTTCCAGGTGACCTGGGTTCAGTTCTAAGCACCTGTCCACGTGGCAGCTCACAATGTGTGTAATTCCAATTCCAGAGGATTTAACACCCTCTTCTGGCCTTTGTGGGTACCAGGCATGCATGCGGTGCTCAGACATACATGATGCAGGCAAAATACGAATATACATAACAAAATAAATTCAAATATAGGAAGGTGTATAATTTAATTCTTGATCACTATTTAGAAGAGAGCCTAGAGATGTAGCTCAGTTAGTGGAGTATTTGCTTATCATGTTCAAAGCCCTGTGTTCAATCTCTAGCATGGTATAAACTCGGTGTAGTGGTATACACCTATAATCCCAGTATTTGAGAGGTAGAGGCAGAAGGATCAGATGTTCAGAGTCATCATTGGCTACATATGGAGACTGAAACCATTCTGAGGTACCTGAAACCCTATCTCAAAAAAAAGATTTTAAATACATATACATTTACACACACACACACACACACACACACACACACACACATTCAGATTGTTGAAGGACTTTCAGAAGTGATTCTTAAGCTTCAGCATGCACTGACTCCCTGACACAGTGGCCTTGTGAATGCCTATATCTGGTCCCCAACTCGGAGGCAGAGGCCTGGCGGATGTTGTGGTCCAGGGGTAGGAACAGGCCCAGAATCTCTTTGTTAGCTGTTCTAAACTTTGGATGATTTTGTCCCCAAAGGAGACATTTGGCCTTTCCTAGAAACATTTTTGATGACCGCAATTATGTAGGTACTGCTGGTACCTGGCAGTAAAGGCTGGGTAGTTAGCAAGCAATGCACAGGATACCCCATCCTACAAAACGGTTTATCAGGTTCCCCATGCTGATTGCACGGAGATGAGGAGCCAAGTTCTGTATTGACGTCTTCTTGGGCAACTGCATTGCAGGTTGGCCTAGGGCTCCTGGGTAAACCATATGAACAGGCAGCACTGGTGTAGAGACCACGTGCCCAAGGACAGAGCTGCTTCCCATGCTGTCCCTAGCTCATGGCACAGTGACTCACCCAAGGCAGGTGTTCAGCCAGTGTCTGCAGATGGAGGATGGGCAAATAGATCGCTCTTCACTGTGCACATTTTAGGAGTCAGAACCATGAGTGTCTTGTGGACCTGAGAGGTGTGAACTGATTCACTTAGAGGTGGAGTCAAGTGGCCCCCAGGCCAGAGCAGGAGGCCACAGCTGCTAGAAGAGGCCGTAGAGAACACATGGGTGGATGAGGCAAGCCCTGACTCACAATGGTGGGGCAAGGGCTGGGGTAGTGTTTTCAAGACCTCTTTGATTTATAGATTTGAGAAAAATACCTGTTCCTGAACGTCCTGCTTTCTGTGTCCCACAGCACTCCTGGAAGCCTGCGCTTTCCTTACCCAGTGAAAACACCGAGCCAATGGCCAAGCCTTCCCAGGGAGCCTCAGCCCAGATCCATGGCATCTTGGGGCCTTCCAGAAAGGGGGGTTCTCTGATCATCTCTCCTTATAACTCCCTGCAGTCACTTTAGGTAGAAATAAAATGAGAAATTGTGTTGGCTTTCTCGTCATATGAAGTATCACTCATCACGTCTCAGATTTTACACGGAAACCGTGTGTCTGACCAAAGGCTCCTGCACTCTTGGACTCTCCTTGTGAGCTTTCCAGGCCCAGCCCTCCTTTGTTCTGAAGTTCTGGGCACGATGCCCATTGATCTGGAATTGGGGGAGCCAAGTGACTATTTCTTTCCCAAGGAGATCTGGTTTACTCAAATAGATATCACGGTACAGATACATATGTGTGTCCCAGATCACATGTGCCTGTGTATGTACATGTGTGCCTCAACATATGTTTGTATACATAACTGTGCGTACTCTTCACACTAATGCTTATGCATGTGTGTGCACATGCATGCGAAGGCCAGAGGACAATCCTGAAGGTCACTGCTCAGGGACTGTCTACCTTTCTCTCTTTCTGAAAGAGGGTGTCCTAGTTGGCTATTGCTGTGATAAACACTATGACCACCAAAGTGACTTGAGGAGGAAAGGGTTTGTTCATCTTACAGCATACAGTCCATTGTGAAAGGAAGGAGGAAAGGCCAGGAACCCAAGGCAGGAACCTGGATGCAGGAACCAAAGCAGAACCCATGAAGGAATGTTGCTTACTATCTCACTCCCCATGGATTGCTCAGTCTGATTTCTTATAGCGCCCAGGTCCACCTACCCGGGGGAAACATTGCTCACAGTGGGCTGGGATTTCCCACATCAATCATTAATCAAGAAACTGCCCCACAGACTTGCCTACATGCAACCTTATGGCAGCATTTTCCCAACTAAAGTTCCCTCTTTCTAAATGGCTTTAGCTTGTGTCAAGTTGACAAAAGAACTAGCCAGCACACAGGTCTCTCCATTGGCCTGGAACTTGTCATGCTGCGAAGGCTCAGTGGTTTGCCCTAAGAACTTTGCCTATCTTTTAAAACACGGGATCTGGGAATCGAACTCAGGCCCTTCTGCTTTCAGGGTAAAAACCTTACTGATTGAGCTACTTCCCAGCCACCCACTCACTAGTTCCCCTACTCATTTGCTCCAATGAGCTCATCAGAGCACAGACAATGGTCCTGCCATTCTGTTCCATCATGCATTTGCCCAGTGTTCACTATTGCTAACAAAAATGGACATCTCTGTTGCCACCTGCAGATTCTTCAGGAATTTTCAGAAAAGGGACCAAGACTTATTTTTTTTCAATTTTTCTTTCCATTTGCTACATTGGATTAAGGTCAGACTTGTTGTCCTTCACTAACTCAAGGAGTCTGTTCTATGAGAAACATTCGATGGTAGAGTTTAGTGCTTGCAAATGTAAAACATGCAATTTGTTGTGGGATATATTGATCACACTCTGACACTCCTAAGACTGCCAATAAAGTTTACTGTGAATCAGAGGATGGAGCTAGCTAGTAACTGATCAGAATCACCCATAGAGGTTTTGGAGGACCCAGGACATATAGAGAGACACAGGAAGTAGTACGGAGGAGTTAGAAAGAGTCATGGTAGTTTGGATTAAGAAAGAAGAGAGAGAGAAGCGCTCACTGGTCATTTCTCCACTGCTTTTAACCAGGTTTTAACCCCATATCTGACTCCCGAGTTTTTATTAATAATAGAATAATTTAGATAATAGCTACAATAATTAGACAATATGAGTCTGCTTGAATAAATCAGACACTAAAGTGAAATTAATGATCTATCAGTGGGCTGGGTGTGGTAGCGTGTTGGAGGAAGGCTGCTTGTTTGTCCTGGCCACTTAGCCCTGAAATAATCACATAGAAACTGTATTAATTAAATCACTGCTTGGCCCATTAGCTCTAGCTTCATATTGGCTAACTCTTACATCTTAATTTGACCCATCTCCATTAATCTGTGCATCACCATGAGGTTGTGGCCTACCAGCAAAGTTTCAGCATGTCTGTCAAGCGGCAGCTCCATGACTTCTCCCTGACTCTGCCCTTCTTTCTCCCAGCATTCCCTTTATTTTTTCCTACCTCACTCTTTCTGCTCTGCTCTGGGCTCAAAGGAGTCCTTTATTAACCAGTGGTATTCACAGTATACAGAGGGGAATCCCACACCAGTAGCGCATGTCTTTAATCCCAACACTCAAGAGCAAGAGGCAGGCAGATGTCTGATTCCAGCCTTATCTATATTGTGAGTTCCAGGACAGCCCGGGATACATAGTGAGAACCTGTCTCAGAACAAACAAATACATAAAGAAACAACAACCAAAATCAAAACCAAACCAAAACCCCTAAAGAACAACAATGAAAAGCACCCATCAACGAAATCAGTTTCCCTGATTGAAATGAAATCTATCTAGCATCATCTGCTTGTGAAAAGCCACACTGCTGGAGCCAAGGACCCCTAGATAAAAGCCTAGTGGCTTACCAACAAAGGATGCCTCCCTTTTGCATCTGTGGCACCCATGGGTAAGCAATGGCTCTGCTTGCTTAACCCCCTGGTCTGAACCCAGGGTGAAATAGAAATCTTCATTTGGGGCTTGTTAGACCTTGCACATGGGAAATGGAAGAAAGATGGGTGTGCCAGGCAATACTCTTAAAGTTTCTATTTGATCCCTATTATTTCAATGCCAGATAAGGTCACATGGCACAATGTAAATGAGATGGGCTAGCAGGACACTCTATCCCCTCCATTTCAGAAGCAGAACTTCCAGTTATTTCAAGGCTCCTCCCTGTCCCAGGCGTGGTTTGAATATGAGATGCCCCCCATAGGTTCATGTATTTAAATGCATGGTCCCCAGGCACAACACTCTTATGGAAGGTTGTAGAACTTTTCAGAAGTGGAATCCTGCTGGAGAAAGTGGGTCACTGGGGTTTGATAGCCTGGTCCCACATAGCCAGCCCCTCTTTCTGCCTGCTTTCTGCTTTTTGTTCTTCTAAGAGTTGAGGTGGAGCCCCAGCTGCCCACTGTTGTCACCATGGAGCCTGCACCTTCCTACTCCTCCACGATGGACTCGACTCTAAGTCACAATAAAGCCTTCTTCCCTGAGGTTGCTTTTCCCCCATGGATTTGGTCATAGCAAATGGAAAAGTAACTAAGGGACTGGAAAGGTGGCTCAGCTGGTATGTGTCTTCTGCTCTTCTACAGGATCCTAGCACCTATAGTTTTAGTTCTAGGGAATCTGACACCTTCTTCTGGCTTCCATGGGCACCTACACACATGTCTACTCACACAAACGCACACGCACGCGTGCGCGCGCACGCGCGCGCGCGCACGCACACACACACGTAAAGAAAAATAAAATAAATGTTTTAAATTATTTTTAGAATTTTGTGTGTATGAATATTTTCTCATGCATTTATGTCCGTGTACCCTGTGCATGCTGGACACTCTCAGAGGCCAGAAGAGTGTCAGATTCCTCGGAACTGGAACTACAGATGAACCATCATGTGGCTTCTGAAAACTGAACCTGAGTCCTCTGTAAGAGCAGCAAGTGCTCTTAACCACTGAGCCGTCTCTCCAATCCACATAAAAATAATACACACACACACACACACACACTATATATATATATATATATATATATATTAAAGCTGGAGACATGGCTCAGTATGTGTGTTGGACAAACCACAACCCCAGGTAATTCCAGCTCCAGGAGGATTCATTGCTCCTGACCTCAGCATGCACACACAGACACACACATACACACACATGCACACACACTTTTTGGTACCTCAGACCCACAATTTAGAATGTAGAGGATATTAGCAAGTCTCCAGGCTCCTCAGCAGCTGTGGGCATGAGCACCACCCTGTTTCTTACACTGAAAGTGATAGTCCTGCTGGCTTCCAGTGCCATGCCCCAAAATAGATTCTCACAAGTGTCTGAATGGCAGGGTGGAGCCAGAGAGTCAGTGTTAGAACTGGTGTCTGCTAGGGAAGCACCAAGCAAGGCCATGTTCTAAGAGAAATAAGGGTGAGAACCCAGAGCTGATTCCCTTGGAGTCTTAACAGTGATACCCAGGATGCAGGAATGGCCACTCTTTGGGGACTTTCCTGTCCTTTCCTTTGGTAACAAAGATCCTGGGAAGTGGTCTGTCGAGGGGAGAAGCACATGGAGAGAGGACAGGAGCCCCAAGATGAGCGGTAACTGAGGGGAAAGCTGGGAGGTGGTGGAGGCAATAGCCAGGGGGCACCAAGGCTCTCAGGGTCCCTGGTCCTCCTAAGGGAGGTCCTGGGCGTTCTGAAGATATATTGCTTGACTTTTAAGAAAGAATGATACCCTGAATATTAGAGGCTGCAGGGACTCTTGGCTAAGGCAGGGAAAGATGGGAAAAAAGAAGAGGAAATTCATCCTCTTGGCTCCCGCTTTGCTAGGGTTAGAGTGAAAACTTTCTGGTCATCAGAATTGTGAACTCCGATGTGGATAAGAGAAACATTCATCTGTGAAGGCTGATGAGGCTCTGTGCTTCTCATGGCCTTATGGGAAAAAGATCCCTAAATAATACCTCTAGTGAATGATTTTAGACAAGACACATATATGTAAAATCTAAATATGTGTGTGTAAAGTCCAAGACCTATCCTGATACTTCTACACAATGCTGGTCCTACAGGCTCACACCTCGTGCATCTCCCAACCTCACACTCAGCTGAGTGTGTGCTTCTGTTACTTTTCTTGTTACCGTGGCAAAACCCTGGCCAATCAGTTCAAGGAAGATACTGTTCGCTCTCCCTCACTTTGAGGGTGCAGCTTACCATAGTGAAGCAGCTGGGCACGCTGTGTTCCAGTCAGGAAGCAGAGAGCCATGAATGCTGGTGCTCAGCTCACTTTCTCTTTTTTATTCAGCCAGGGAACCCAGCCTAAGAGATGGTGCTGCCCACATTCAGAGTGGATCTTCCCCCTTCAGTGAAACCTTTCTGGAAACTCCCTTACAGACAGGCCCAGGGGTGTGTCTACATTGTGTTCCTAAATCAGTCACTCTGCTGTTGAAGTCTAACTATCACAGAGTGGGTTCTGCTCAGTGTTACGTTGTCATTTTCTCACACCCATGTCCTCAGGGAGAGCTCTGAACTTTGGATTCAATACAGCCTATCTGCAGTATCATTTTCTATTTCTTCCTGTGGCAGGGCCTCAAGGCTTTTCCAGGATGGTGTCAAGGTACAATGAACCAAAGTTCTAGTGAAGTCTCCCAAGGCCTTTGAAGCCCCTGAGAAAGTCCTTTGCTTGACCTCTGTCTCCCTTGTGGAAGAATGTCAGAAAGGTAACTTGGCATTCTGTTAGATATTTGCCTTCAGAAACCTAAAACAAAGCAATGCTTTCTTGATCTGTGATTCTACCTCAGGCTCCTTGTCTTAAATGTTGAATTTTTAGGAGCTTAATTAGGTTAACTGCACAGCAGAAAGACAATCAAGCAAATGAAGAGCTAAACAAGGCCCCTTAGCTTCCATTTCCTCTTTTTTGAGTTAAGGGTGTTGCTTCCTGGTGGCATGCTAACACTGGAAAATGTTCAAACATCCAGATACAATGCCTTCCACTCTCTCTGGGCCATGGAACAGGGGAGAAGGAAGAGAAGGCAAAAGTTAACCTGAAGTCACAGTGTGAGAACACATTTCCTGAGCCAAAGGAACTTAGGACAGGTCCCGCCTTTCCCAGCCCGCCCTTCCTTACCCATCTTCTGCTTCCAGTTCATAAAACTGTCTGAAGAAAGCCAAAAATGGCCCATCAGGCATCTCCTCCGCTGTGAACCAGACCTTGTGAGAAAAAGTCATGCCTTCCACATCTTCCTAAGATGGAAAGAACAGGAGGAGCCCGTGCCTAATGAATGCCCTATTACCCACGGCAGGGGCAAGGGTCAATTGTTTTCCAGTTCTTGGCATGTTATTCAAAGAACTGAAATGGAAGTTCATACAAATCTGCAAAAATCACAAGGAAACTTCATTTAAAGCAAAGCAATAGAAAAGACCAGAATACACTGAGAGGAGCAGTGGCCTCGTCAGTGAAGATACTCTAGGGCCCCAATTATTGGTTTTGTACTTCCTTTGACTAGATTCAGGAGAAGGAGGAGTTTGGTGACTAGGGGAATACAGAGGGTAGTTCTCTGTTTTGACTGATAGAGTAAGTCATATAGTCATTTTTTTCAACGGTGCGTGTCTCTTTCCAAAATGTGTCTGATTTTGATCATGTGCATGCCTAATTATACACAGGAATAAGATGATAAATAGGGTGTGCTGGCTAGCTTTTGTCAGCTTGACACAAACCTAGACATACCTAGAAAGAGGCAGTCTCAACTGAGGAACTGTCTCCATCAGATTGACTTTCGGGCACATCTGTGGGTCATGTTCTTGATTGTTAGTTGATGTTGGAGGGTTCAGCCTCCTGTGGACCACACCAGCCCGGGTAGGTGGCCCTGGGTTGTACAATCAAGGTATCAGAGCAATCAAGGGACAGCAAGCAGTGATCCTTCATTGTCTCTGCTTCAGTTCCGGATTCCTGCCTTGATGTCCCTCACTGACAGACTGTAACCTGTAAACCAAATACAGTCTTTCCTCCCCAACTTGCTTTAGATCAGAAAAACAACTAGAGCATGGGAGATTGTCCCTAAAATTTCACTTGAGGACATGATTTTGCCTTTAATGCACATGTGCTCAAATCCAGTTTAGGCTTGATGAACTTACCCTCAGCTAAGATGTATTAGGAATACTTTTGAACAGAAACTGTCAGAACTTGCTAGAGAAGAGAAACATCCTATTGTTGAGAGAAGGGTGTAGGTACAGCCTGATGAAGGTGGGGTCTGAGGTCGTTAGTTGCATTTTTCAGAGAGAGGCATGTGTGCATAGCATGTGCAGGGAAAGGA
Source organism: Myodes glareolus (assembly GCF_982192425.1). NCBI lineage: Eukaryota > Metazoa > Chordata > Mammalia > Rodentia > Cricetidae > Myodes > Myodes glareolus. The sequence continues at coordinate 13,206,015 of NC_142029.1, read as the reverse complement.
GCTAGGCTGCCCAGAGTGTTACTGGAAGGTAGGCACACATCATTCAAATCAGGTAGAGTCCTGGCTTACTACACTGCCCCCTATGCTTCTCCATCTCATCCCACACAAGGCAGGAGCAGTGCTACCGCACCGGGAAAACTCACAGGGTGTTCAACAGTGCCATTCAGAGAGGTGAGAGGGCTCTGGGACCTTCTGTACAAAGTCTTCAGAGGTGTCCTTGCTACCCGGAGTTGCTGGCTTCAGAATGTGGGCCCTGACAAGCCCCAAGCAAGCCACATTCAGGCTTGCAGCAGGGGTGAGCTAGGACAATGGGTAGAACTCCATCCTAACCCAGACTGCTGTGCTGCAGGCCTCTTGCCTTCTACTCAGACCAAAACCTCGGATTAGGGTCCAGAGAGGCAAAGGAAGATACAGGAGCTCTTTGTTCTTCCTCCCAATGTGGGCATATTAATCAAATCTCTCTCTCTCTCTGTCTTTCCCTGTCTCCCTCCCTCCCTCCTTCCTTTCCTCCCTCCCTCCCTCCCTCCTTCTTTCCCTCCCTCTCTTCCTCCCTCCCCCCTCTTTCTGTCTCCCTCCCTCCCTCTCTCTCTCCCCCCTCTCTCTGTGTGTCTCTCTCTCTGTTTCTCTCTCTCTCTCTCTCTCTCTCTCTCTCTCTCTCTCTCTCTCTCCTGCTTCTTACCATTTCTTTTTTGTGTAATTGACTTGTTGAGGACCAGATGGGGACAATTGAAGACAAACCAAGCCTGGTTTGTTAGGAGTCTGTCAAGGCTCAGACTCTGCTCCTAATAAATCGGGTAACACAGTGACACCCTCACCCAAGTCTATACTTGGAGTCCTGACACGCGGTTCAGGTTTAAATAGAGGGCAAGTGCTCTGTATAACCACACCCGGCCAAAGTGTGGTCCCAAATATCACCATCGTCTCCAGTCCAGTCTCACCTACTGGTGGTCTGACCAGTGTTTGGAACTGTGTGGAATCTCTTCCCAGAGGACAAGCTCCCCATTTAGCTGACACCAGCTCCCCCTTCTCTATCATGAGACTCCTGGAAAATTCCAGTTCCCTTCATTGTTTCGGTAGTCTGAGATCCAAAAGGAGAGAGGTACACATGTCTTCATTCCTGCCAGGATGGTTACGCCCTTTCCTGGGAATGTGTGGTCTCTTCCCTAGCAATGTGGTCTGGAGGGCCGGAAGGCTGGATTTCGGTGCCCAAACACAGGAAAGTCTGTCTTTGTATGGCTGCCATGGTAAGATTGAAGGTTGCTGGCTGGCAATGCCCTCACCCATGCCTACGGCAGCATTCTACAGTTGGTCCCAAAATGATGAGCCTTCCTCATAGACAAGGTCAAAGCGGTTTCTTTTACTGGCAAATAACTTGCAAGCAAAACAGAAGCCCTGGATGTTTTTTTAAAACTAAACTAGCCATTTTCTGTTTGCTTTCTACTGTGTGTTAAGTTTTATGACAGTATTTGTGGGAAAATAGAAAAAAACTAATGTTATTTTTAATTTTAATGACATTTTTATTTGTGTGTCTGTGCATGTATGCATGTGTGTGTGTGTGTGTGCATGTGTGTGTGTGTGTGTGTCTACAAAAGCACACAAATAGAGGTCAGTAGACAACCTGTGAGAGTTGGCGCTCCTCTTCCACCCCCTGGATCCCAGGGACCCAGCTCGGGTCATCAGCCATGATATTAAGTTCCTTCACCCTCGGAATCATCTCACTGGTCTGCAAGTATTGTTTTTATTTTTAGGGAACAGTCTGCTTGGTCTGACACAAAAGGAAGGTCTTACTAGATTTAGTTTTGAGGCTACCACACCCTACTCTTGGTTCTCAGCATCTGTCTTACTTACGACTCCCATTAGAGTTTCCAGGTTGTTCCACTTTCTGAATTTCACCCTGGAAATTCTGACAAGGCTGATGTTCATCCCTGTCAGTAAGTCTCAGTGAATGATGGGTTTTCCTCTAGCACGTCTGTTTAACATAGAATAGACGTGGGTGGAGAGCCCAGGCCCACTTCCTTAAATCCGTGTAGAGATTATATTCTCAGCCAAACTCTCTTGAACTTTCCACCCGTACCATTTCCCTAAATCTCTCTCTTGCATCTGCACTTCCTGTGGGTGCCATCCGCATTCTCCTCCTCCCTAGTCAGGGGTAGGGATGGGGTGGTGTGGTCCGTGGGCAGGCATCCCTGATGCTGCTGGGGAGCATGGGATGGAAGTCTGAGCAGCAGAGGACCCTAGGCTGTGCTCCAAGACGGCTTGCACTACACACTGGTGTGCCTCGGAGGCTTTGGAGATCAACCATATCGGGGCACGCTTGATGCACAATCGATCACTTGTTTAAAATCTACAGTTTGGTAAGGCACATGTAACGGCCGGTGAAAACAGCACAGATAACAAACATATCCACTAGGCCCCTAATGTCCTTGTATTGTATCCCATACCCTTCTGACTAAGAATCCTTAACAACCACTGACTTCAGCCACCAATTTAGTTTGTGTTTCCTAAAATTTTATAGAAATAAAAATAAAATTGAACGTATCGGAAATTTAAAACATCTAACTGAGCAGAAGCCACCCGTTGCTCTGCCTCTTAGGACTTCACACCTGAAGCTGTGGGGTCCCACAGTCTGCTACTGTTTCTCCATCCATCTGTTGAGGGGCAGGTGGATCGGCAGCACTGTACGGCTATATAAGTAAAGCTTTCGTGAAGGTCCATGTACGGGTGTGTGTTTTCATCTTCATTTTTTGGGGGTAAGCATTTAGAAGTGGAATGACTGGGGCTGGAGAGATGGCTCAGTGGTTAAGAGCACTGACTGCTCTTTCAAAGATTCTGAGGTCCTGAGTTCAAGTCCCAGCAACTGCCCGGTGGCTCACAACCAGCTAGAATAGGATCTAATCCTCTCTTCTGGTATGTAGGCATATATGCAGGCAGAGCACTGATAGAGTTAAATTTAAAAGGGTACATATAAATAAGTAAAATTTAACAAAGAGAAGAGGAATGACTGGTAACTAGGAAACTTGCATCTCTCCCCACACTGGTGTGTCATTTTATGTTCCCACCAGCAGGGTACAAGAATTCCAGCTTTAGTTACTTGGAGATGCCACCGTCAGTTTCTTTCTTTTCAAAACTTCTTTTAGATGTGCGTGGTAGAGCTGGAGGTTGGAGAGTGGTATGTACGCATGCCTGTGTGTGCGTGCATGCACAAGCACACACGTGGAAGTTGGAGGACACTTTTTCAGAGTTAGCTCTCTCCTCCCACTCTGCTGGCTCCAGAGGTTGAACTCAGGCTACCAGGCGGACACAGCAAGTTCCTTCCGTCACTGAGCCGGGTGCTGGCCTTCCTTTCTTTTTCCTTCCTTCTGTGATGCTGATGACCGTCATTGACCTATGACCTGGGAGAACCCTTTGTCCTGGGAGGGACCCCTGGGCGAATGCTCTTCTTGTTCTCTGTATCTGCCTGTGCTTGCTTCCAACTTACTTTGAGGCCTGTGTCCCCATCTTAGCCCTAGAAGAAGAGCTGTGGCCACAAGCCCTCAGCCCGGATGGAGTGTGGGGTCCAGCTCTGAACTCCGGAGGCAGACAGAGGGGCCACTCAGAGATCTCAGGTGTATCATGTAACCTGGGCAAAGAGCTGGCCTCTTGCTGCCTGGCAGGTGGAAGCCTGTGCCATGTAACTCAGCTACAAAAGGAAGTGGAAAACTCTTTGCAGTCACAGGCTAATGAGGCCTGAGGTATGTGTTACATTTCATAGGTCACAGTGCTCATTCAGTCCAACATTTCTAGACATACTTGACATCTACTCTCGTTTGGTTTCCGCCTTTGTGTTACAGTCAGCAGCAAGTGACTCTAAAACCTTCGAAGGCCCACGGGCTGGAAGAACCAGGGAAGCTTGGGTATGGTGGTTAGTCAAGAGAGCCTTGGGTTCCCACAGGACTGATCGCCTTACCTTTGGTTTCCACAGTCTCCACCAGGAAGTCAGTTCTTTTCACGGCCTGAGGGAGCGTGTGCCTGAAAAACTGCTTCCATGCTAATGTTTGCTTCTAAGTTGTGCACCATGGAGCTGAGCATGGGGGCACATGCCTTTTGTCCCAGGATTTAGGAGGCAGAGGCAGGGGAATCTCTGAGTTCAAGGCCAGCCTGGTCTATAAAGAAAGTTCCAGGACAGCCTACAGGGCTACATAGAGAAATTCTGTCTCAAAAAAAAAAAGTGCACAACCCTGCTAGGTCCGTGCTGCACCGGGGATCAAAGAATGGGAGACAGGGCTGACCTTCTACCAACTGAACTACACCCCAACCTTCAAATTGGGCTTTAGAAGTACATATTCATTTGTTCAACAACAACAAAAACCAGGTTGGGGGAAGTCTTGCTGTGCTGCCCAGGTTACCATTACATTTGTGGAAATCCTCCTGCCTCAGCTTCTTAGGGTGCTGGGATTATAGACATATGCCATCACCCCTGGCTGACAATTATGAGCGCCTGGCACACTTGGATGGCTTACAGGTTCTGGGGCAGTGATCTCTGGGTTAGCTCTTGGTTCTACCACTTTGTAGTTACGTAACATTGGGCAAATGACCGAGCCTCAGTTTCTTAGAAGTATGGGACTAAAAGCGCCCACACTGTAGACAAGCAGTAAGGAGGAAGAATGAAGTTCGCCTTTATAAATAGCTTAGCCCTGTGCCAGAGACAAACCTAATAGTTACAAATAAATATTTATTAACCAGTCCTCTTTCTTCTTATATTCTATTTTTGTACAAACATGTAAAAAAAATTACAAAAATAATGCGAAGAGACAAGAGTCGATGTTTATGTATCCTGCCTTTGAGGCACAATATGGTAGAGTTCCACTGTCTGGTCACGACCACTCCTTGGCGTGGCTCGCTGAGAATCCCCACGCCTTTGAAATGGGGCGTCATTGCACCGCGGGAACAGGCTGCAGAGATAGCTCGTGAAGGCCTTGTCAAGAAGCAAGCAAATGAGAGGGTTAACACAGCAGTGGGCGGTGGCTATGAGCTGTGTGACCTGAATGCTTGCTTCCAGGTGGTAGCGGTTCTCTTCGTCCTGCAGGGACGAGTGTTCCCGGAACTCGAACAGGAAAAGCACAATACCGTACGGTGCCCACATCCAAAGGAACACACCCGCCATGACGAGCGCAAGCTTGCGAAGATCATTCTGCCTCTCCCTGGTGCTCTGCGTTTTCCTCAGTTGCCCGCAGCAGAATATAAAAACCAACAGAGGAAAAACAAGAACCAAAATGTTCATCTTTAAAGTCAGAAAATGCTTCCAGAATGGCTCTTCAATTGGCAAAAAGTGAGGTTTGCCAAAGGCACACTTGAGTTTCTCTCTTTCCCTTTGAGGCCGGTAGAGCACAGACTCAGGCAAAGAGAGGGCAATAGCTATGGCCCACGCCAGGGCACTGGTAACAACACTACCAGGCACTGCTGTGAGGGCGGAGGACAGCCTCCCCTGGGAAAACACCTTGTATCCTTGCACGAGGAGAAGGATGTTGAAAAGTGCCTCGCTGTATAAGCCCGTGGAGTGGAGGCCAACAAGAATTCTACAAGTCCCATTGCCAGGGCTTTCCCCAAGGGCGGCAGCGTGTGCCCAGAACGGCAGGGGAAGCAGGAAACACAGATTCGCAGCTGCCAGGTTTAGAAGGTAGATGCTCCCCACATTCTTGAGTCCTTTGTATCGCACCAGCATAAACACAGCCATGGCGTTGTCCAGGAGACCCACCGCAAACACAGCGCAGCAGAACCCTAGTACCTGCTGGGCGGAGACAAGCTCGGGGGTGGGGGGCTCCTCTGTCACACAGCAGTCCAGGTCATCCGTTATGAAGACATCATAGTCATTCTCTGGGGCCACCGTGTAATTATCCATCTCGGGCAGCCCTGTGGGGAAATCAGAGATTGTGTTTCCCCTCCTTCCTACAGCAAAAAATTTGAAGTAAGTATGCCCCCTCTCCCACAGTGGCGGCTGTACTCATTCTAGTCATTAAGAACCCATAACATACCTTAAAATAATATTCTACAACACCCAGGGTCTGTGCTGGTAATGTGACAGCTCTTTACATTACATTACATTAATACATTACAGACACTTTATTTCTTTTGGTTAAAATGAGATTCGCTTACTAGGAGCTAGGATCTAAGAAGACAAAGAGTTAAAAACAACCGGAGACGTTGGTGCCCCTCCTACTTCCCAGTTATTAAAAAAAAAAAAAGTTTTCTTACCTTGCTCACGACTTGAAATGAAACAGCTAAAACGGCAGCGGCGGCGGCGGCGCGGTCTTGGGGCAGGCTGCTCGATATTTTCCTCTCCAGGGACATAAACAGATGTTTGCAAAAGTGAAACCCTACTGGTCAAACACGTGGACAACTAGCGAGATAAAGATAACCACTGGACAGAGTTCCCAAGGGTGCAGAAGGGTGCAGCCCCTTGATCTGCCATCCAGGGGGCTGTGGGAACACTGGGGTCAGGGAAGCAGCGCTTCCTTCTGAACAGACTGCTGCTGACCCCAAGGAGCTCGAGACAGCACTGTTTATCCCTCCGAGGCTCGCCCCTTCCAGGCACAGCTTTCCAGAGCCAGCTGGAATGAAGTTCTGAAGTCTCTCTCAGGAGCCTCTGTCAGCCTCGGAGAAACTGAGAAGTTGCTTTCGTCTCTCCCTCTCCCAGTATCCCATGTTTGACTTCCAGGTACCTTTTAGTCAGTTGTCCTCCAGGCTGCCTCAGATAAGGGCGCTGCTAAGTCAAGCCTGCTCCCGGTGATAATAAGAGGGTGACGTCAGGAGCTGAGCTCCGCTGCCCCGCCTCCTGGGCTTCTGACAGAAGTTCTCTGAGTAGATAACAACTTCCAGAGTGTGAACATGTCCACACTCACCAAAGTCCTGACCCTCAGAGGCAGCTGTCACCAGCCCTGGTGACCTGCGGGGAAGAGCAGGGAGTGGTGGGTGTCGGTGTTTTGTTGGTTTGTGTTCCTGCTGTCTTTGAGAAGAGCTGTGTGCTTTTGCTGTTGAGCAGAGTGCTACAAAATGATCTGGGGAGCATGGGCGCTAGAGTGATATCAGCAGGAAAAGAAACAGGGAACAGGGTGGGGCCGAGAAGGAGCATTGACCTCCCTGCCGAGGAAAGTAGAGGGCTGCTGGCAGCCGGAAGGAAGGAAGCAGTTACCACTGGAACGCGGACCTGCTCAGGGAAAGCCCCAGAAGAAAATCCTGTGTGAGGATGTGTGGGGCATGATCGGGGAGGAGATACTGTGAGGAGCTGAAGCTTAACCTCACGTGGAGGATGGGGAAGACGACAGGTGGTTGCCTTGGAGTGGCGGGAAAGGGCAGAGGAGAGGGATGCCGTTTGAAGATGAGGATTGTGGAAGAGTAACTTTGAAGAGCTGGAAAAAATACACGAACTGCCCTCAGGCCAAGGACTCTTTGAAGCCGTGACTGCATTAATCCGGGGGTCAGTTGATGTCTCCTTTGCATTAGCAACAACGGGTCTGATATAAGTGATACCGAAAGTGAACCTATAAAAATAGAAATCGATACTGAGGAGACTAGTAAGGAAATATAGAAAGAACAGAGCCCAGATAAGCAGGATTGAGCTTTAAGCTCCAAACACCCTGGCAGAAAAAGAGACACGGGTCGCACAGTGAGAACCCAGAATGGAAGAGCTTCCCAATAAGGCCTCTTCCCCACAGAGAAGAGCATTTAGGGGTGAGTGGGAATCGCCAGGCCTTAGGATGCTCTGTCTATTCATGGACATGGCTACTGCAAGGGTCGTGTCGGCTGTTACCCTCCTCCTGAGATCTCTGCCCTCTGCAGCTAGATGCCTCGGAGTCACACCATGACACCTGGCCTGTGAGTGAGTAGGCTAAGTGGCTCATAGTTCACTCCCAGACGGGGGACAGATTCACAGATGTACATGCTGCTCGTTAGGTGGGAAAGTGGGTGTGGGTAGCAGGTACCCCATGTGCTTTGTGTCACAGAGGATGGGAAATCGAAAATCTCTTGAGGAAAAGGAATCATCTGTACATTCAGGATGATTCCAACTGCTCTGTCACTGCGGCCTCCACTTTCCGTATTGTTTTATTTTTGCTTGATTCCCAGCATCCTGTCTGTCCACACTCAGGTCACAGGTTTTTTTTTCTCAAATTAGCATACAGAATAATGTGTTTCGTTATGACATACTCATACATGTGTGTCACTGGTCTTCGTTCTTCTCTGTCCTCAACCACAAGACTCCGCCTGTTTCCCCACCCCTTCTTAATGGTCCTCTTTCAACTGTTTCTCCTCTGCTTTCATGTCACGTGGGTTCTATCACCCCTTCTTTCTTAAAAGAGTCCAAAAATAAGAATATAGAAATGTGGATTCCAGAAATAAAGAAATGTAAACTTGTAAGCCTAGGAGAAGGAGAGCAGGCTGTCAGCAGCTTTCTCAGCAGCTTAAGGATTAACTATCAACACTGGGTTACTCTGCTTTATAGCCCATAGCTCTGTCTGCAAGGCTGAAGCAGCCCTCTGCAAACTGAGGGTCAGCAATTTGTATTTGAATCTGAGTTCTACCTTGAGATTGTAAAAATTCTTTTCCTCATGCCTAATGCTTACTTCTTGCTATAAAAAGGGGAGTTGGGAAACAGCCCATTGCCACAGTCTTAGAAGTCCATCCCTGTCTGTGGTCTCAGCTGATAAACTTTTGTGCTTCATGGAGATTTATTGTTTTATTTTTATTTTTTTTTCCTGGAATAAAGTTTGCTTCTGGTTTAATTGATTTTGGTAGTTTGTCCCCCATCTTTGCGTGACTCCTGTGGACCCAACATTTCTCTTATTCTTTCCGTAAGGTCTCATCCTCTCCTCTCATGGCCTCCTTTTTAGTCTCATATCACACACACACACATACACACACATGTACACACACAAACACATACATACACACACTCACACACACATGCACACACACATATACACACACAAACACATACATACACACACGTGCACACACATATACACACAAACACATACATACACACATGCTTGCACACCCAAGTGCGCACACACACATGCACACACACAAACATATACATACACACACTCACACAAGCATGCACACACATACATACACACATGCACACATACATGCACACACACATGCACACACACAAACACATACATACACATACACACCCAGACACACATGCACACACACACAAACACATACATACACACACACACCCAGACACACATGCACACACACAAACACATACATACACACATGCACACACATACACACACATATACACATACATACACTCACACACACTCAGACACACATGCACACACACAAACACATAAATACACACACATGCACACACAAACACATACATATACACACACACTCACACGCACACACATTTAGATCTAGATTCCACATATGCAAGAGTTTGGCTTTATTTCACTTACATCATGACTTTCAGTTTCCTTTCCCTGCACATGTAAAAGTTTCATTTTCCTTCCTGGCTGGATAAAATTCTGTGTGTCTACGCACCACAGTTTCCTTATCCACTTATCTGCCGTTGGGCATCTAGACTGGCTTCATTTCCTAGAAGCTAAGAACAGGGCAGCAGTAAGGATGGTTGTGCAAGTATCTCTGAGGTCTGGTGACAGCGTCATTTGAGTATCTCCCCAAGAGTGGCACAGCTGGGTCACACAGCAGTTCTGTTTTTAGAGGTTTTCTTTGTTTTTGTTTGAATGTTTGTTTTAACTTCCAATGTGATGTTGTTTTCTGTCACTGATGGGGAGGCAGCCTAGGACCACATGCTGGTCAAGTGCTCTGTCCCTGGGCCACCTCTCCCTCAACCCCCGCCCGGTTGTCACACTGATTTCCATCTTGGCTATACCAGCTCACATTCTGACCTGGAGAGTAGGGTTTCTGGCTCCTCACATCCTCACCTGCATTTCTGGTTGCTTGTCTTGAAGGCTATGGGAAAGAAGAAGCTACATCTCCCACCCAGAGGTTCAAGGAAAGCTTGCTTTGGCATCTGAATGCACACGGAGACTTGTCTTGGTCATCTTGGTCAGCTTGTCATCACTGTGATGCAACATTTGAGACAAGTTTAAAAAGGAGGAAAAGTTTATTTTGACTTTCTGAAGTTTCGGTCCATGCTCACTCCGCCCGCTGCCTCTGGGGCTGTGCCAAGGCAGTGCTTTGTGGTGGGAGCACATGGCAGAGACAGCTGTCTGCCTAGTGTTAGCTGGGGAGTGAGGGAGAAGGGAAGGGGCTGGGACTCAACAGTTCCCTTCAGGTACAGTCACCGTCACCCCACGACCTTCCTCTAGGTTCCGTCTTCTGGAGGTCTTACCGCAGAGTGTCCAAACTAGGGAGTCTTTCCTTTTTTACACACGAGTCTTTAGGTGGCCCTTACAGAAGCCAAAGCATCCTTCCTTGTCAAATCAAAGCACCTTCTAAAGTTTTGGTATGAGGCTCACGAGATCTTAGCATTGAAGGTCTGAGTTCCTACTAATCACTGCAACTCAACCCTGATATCAGTCTTAGGCACTAGATCATGTGCTTCTCCCCCCCCCCCCAATGTGAGTCAGCCTCTTCATTCAACGAACACTGCTACGGGCCCAACATTCACCCAGCCCTGCTCCAGACGCAGGAGATGATAAAATCACTGAACAGAAGAGGCAAAAGTCCTCACCTTCCGAGAGCTCATATCCAACAGATAAAGGCAAAATAGGTAGATTGTGCTGATAGTTGGTAGGCAAGAGGGTTTGCAGGGCCAAGCAGAGGGAGGAGGATAGAAGGGGCAAGAGACTGAGAGGACGGGCAGGGAAGCCACAAAGGATCGAGTCCCTTGAACAACACACATTGTGTTCTACGTCCTTGCTACAAAGTTCTTACTTCAGAGGAAGCAATGCTTTTTACCAAAGATTCAGAGACAGTCCTCTAGTACACTGATTCTATTTAAACAATTTTTTTTTTTGAGACAAGGTCTCACTGTGTAGCCCTGGTTGACATGGGATTTGCTAGATAGACCAGGCTGGCCCTGAACGCACAGAGATCCGCCTGCCTCTGCTGGATCTGGGACTAAAGGCGTGTGCCACCACCATTCCTGGCTTAATTCTTGATTGTAAAAGCAAAGGATACAGTGCACTGGTCATCCCTGAAGAAGGGCCCTGGATGTCTTCCAAGTCCCCTTCTTTGGGTGCTGTATGGCAGCCTGGCTGCCATGGCAGCTTCTGCAGTGTCGTTCCTGAGCACATGAGAGTTCTCCGTACTCTCTTCAGGAGCCCATCCCCTCAGTTAGTAACCCTCTCTGTATAATGTCTCCTGTTCAAGCTGCTGGTGTGGCTTCTGACTGGCACGTTCCATTCCACTCAGTGTCAGGATGGGGAATGCTGGGAAGATGAGCGCTGAAGGATGTCATTTTCAGGGATCTATCTTGATAATAGATCAAGAGAGATGAATATGAGTTGCCTAGAAATATGATACCTTAATCTATTCTCTTCAAATATCTGTGTTCTCATGTCTATCTCTCTATCTTTCTACCTATAATCTATATTATCTAAATACTATCTCAGCATCTACTAGATATCTAGTATTTATCACCTATCTATACCTATCATTTATGTATCCATTACTGAGCAGCAGACCGGAAGAGTAAAGAGCCATGTGTTATAATTTCAGGGTCATTTGTTTGTGCCCCAGAGATGGGACTAGATAAGGGGAAGTATCGGAACTCAAGAGCATGACATTTTCTTGTCCGCTGACCTGTGACTAACGTTCCATGAAAGAACACTGGAATCAAGTCTCAGACTCTGGATTGGGTTCCTAGGAATCTAGAGCTTTGAGAGGCCGAAGTGTGACTAAAACATTTGTCATCCAGGGGCTTCCAGCAGACTTGTCTGTAGAGGATGGAGCGAGGCAGCACTGGGCAGCGGAAGAAGGAACCACCATGTGGTAACTACTGACCTCTCAGCTGGCCCTACAGCTGTGGAGCTATGGTGGCTCTTAAGAGCTGCCCTGAACCTCAGTGATGCCACGTCAGCCACTGTCCTTAGCTATCTCCTGGGAGCTGGCACTGCCTGGAGGACAGAAAGAGGGAGGCAGAGGCAATGGCCCCGAAGAGGGCATTTGGACAGGTCCCACAGCATCCTCTGTGGCTCTGGAGGGCTCTAGACTTCCTAAAAATTATGTTTACCCCAAATAACAAGAAATGGAAATGAAAATGTCCAAACCCACAGTGTCGTAAGCCCTGTGAACCCACGGGGGGGACTTGAGCACATTTCAAAGAGGAAGTCACATGTCCTGTGAGGCCACACTGCCTGCTGCTGCACGTGACCATCTGGCCGACTATTCCTCTACTGTCACCTAAGTGCACAGAAGGTCAGGGAGGAACTGAGCTGCCCTCCCAGCCCCACTCCTCCAGCTGCCCCTCTTTTCCTTCTTCCCTACTCAGTTAGTCACCCTCCAGTTCTCACAGGGTCGGGCTGGGGGAGACCGACACAGGCCCACTATCAACCACATCTCACCTGGATAAGAAGTGCTGCTTCTGCGAGCAGAGGTTAACAAAAGCCATGGAAGGGTCTGGAGAGGTGGCTTTAGTCAGTCCCCAGAACCAATGTGGAAAGATCTCGGCATGGTAACACAGGCACATCCCCTAGTTCTCAACACCCAGCCAACTAAGCTGAATCAGCAAGTTCCAGGTCAGCGAGAGATCCTGTCTCAAAAATGTGAGGTGTCCTGGGGAGCCACACCCAAGGCTGACGCTGGCTTCCACATACAGACTAACATGTGCACAAAATGCACACATGGGTATGTACACATGAACATGTACACACACAAAAGCAACACGCAAACGCATTCTCATTTAAAAATATTTCTTTTGGAGCTGGGAATATAGTTCAGTGACTGAGTACTAGATTCCATTCCCAGTAATGCATGCACATGTGTGTGCACACACACACACATTCATTTTAATTATGTAGGGAAAGCGTTTGGTGGGGCCTTCTCCGAAGCCTGGTGATCCTTCCCAGCCCCAGACCCATGAGAACCAAGCTGGGCACTGTGAAGATCTCACTTCCTTCTTGCCAGCCCCCTCCAGGGATGGTCTCTGGAGTCCTCTGAGGCTATACTGCCACGCCTGCCCCAGGCCCAACAGCATCTAAGTGTGTGAGTTAAGTCAGCTCCTATCTGCCCAGAATCCACAGCCTGTGTCTCCAATCTTGTCTCAAATAACTCAGTCACACCCTCTGGAAAGGATGCGGAAAGGAGCTCCCATCCCAGTAAGCCAGCACATCCAAACCGCAAGATTGGTTCTGTGCTCTGGAGACAGCCCAAGACTTGGAGACTCAGGTGATGCTCTGGGGAGGAAGTAGAATCTGTGTCCTTGTGCTCTGATGCCACAGATCAGCAAGGACAAACCAGGCAGGGGCTGAATGGTCAGCCGTTCTGACTGCATCTTGTGGCCAGGACGTGCTTTGTCTGCCTTTCCTTCACTTCACATCTGCGCAGCATTTGAACATGGCTGGTGCTTCTGCTGCCTTCTAGAACTCCGTTCTCTTCAGAGACATGTCTGTATTTTTTTTGTGAAGGCAGCAAACCGGAGGTAAAGTGAGAATATACACTCTCAAAGCCTTGCTCCCAGGGGCATACTTTCTTCAGTAAGCCTGCATTTCCTAAACATTCCCCAAAAGCATCACTAACAGGGGACCAAGTTGTAGGACCACACTTGTTCATTCCAGCTGCCCAGATTTAAAATAACCACACAGACTATATTAATTAAATCACTGCTTAGTCTATTAGCTCTAACTTCTTATTGGCTAGCTCTTACATGTTAATTTAACCCTTTTCTATGAATCTGTGTATCATCATGTGGCTGTGGCTTACGGGTAAGATTCCAGCTCATCTGTCCCTGGCAGCGGCTACATGGCATCTCCTGACTCTGCTTTCTTTCTCCCAGCATTCAGTTTAGTTTTCCCCACCTAACTCTATTCTGCCCTACACAGGCCATAGACAGTTTCTTTATTAACCAATGGTATTCTGTTGGAGCCCATGTCGCTCCAACACAGATATCTATTTTCCCTAACTGGACTGGTACCAAGACACAAGGAATAACCAGACACAGCTTACACCATTATTACGGAAAAGGACATCTCAGGCTTCTTCCTCCTGAAAATCTCCCCTGAAAATCTCCTTGCGTTTATTCTCCAAACATCCTTTATACCAATACATAAACTGGGCTGGAAAATACACCAGCATTCTGTCATGTAGGCAACCAGGTGAATGGCCTTTTGTCAAGTCTGCATCTACCTGTCTGCTGAGTATGCTAGCTGTCACATAGGCTTGAATTAGCATTTCTATAAGGCATCCTCTAAATTACAAAGAAAGGGAGCAGCCAACATCCTGACCTTTGTCAGGCAGAGATGGCATGTCTGCAGGGATATGTGATCACTTCAGATCAGCCCAATGTCTTCAGAGCCTGGCTGTTACACCAATAAGAAATATGGGCCTACAGTATTCACAGCATACAGAGGGGAATCCCATATCACCTCCCTTTTTCTGTCTAAATAAAAAGGAAAGTTTTAACTTTAACATAGCAAGATTACATACAGCAAAACAGATATCAAGGAAGAATTACAGTTACAATATTTGTTGACAGAGGTTTCTGTCCCACCTGGTCCCACAGCTGTTCAGTCCCAAAGAAACACACAGAGGTCTACATTAATTATAAACTGGTTGGTCTATTAGCTTAGGCTTCTTATTAACTCTTATAACTTATCTTAGCTCATTATTCTTGTCTATGTTAGCCACATGGCTTGGTACCTTTTTCAGCAAGGAATTCTCATCTTGCTTCCTCTGCAGCTGGGTGATGACTGCAGACTGACTTTTCCTCTTCCCAGAATTCTTCTGTTCTCATTGCCCCACCTCTACTTCCTGCCTGGTTGCCCTGCCTCTACTTCCTGCCTGACTACTGTTATTATTAAACAAGTACAAGAAACAAATTTTTATAGGTTAAAATCATTGTCCCATAGCAAATATTTATATCTACTTTATCTCTTATCATAACTAAGGAAAAGTATAATTATAACTAACTGTTCTTCAAAGACCTCATAAGGATCTATTACCAATGTAAACAGAAAGTGCTTTGTAAGCAACTTCCAAAACTCTAAAATTGACAGAGACATTTTGCTGCCTGGACAGTCACTTGAAGTTCTTCTGTATTGTTGGAGCATTCATTTTCAGCCTACAGGCCCATAGTATCCAGCAGACTTTTCCACAATGCAGGAAATTTGAAGATCTGTTCTGTCTTGTAATGGTAAAGTCCACTGCAAATGGTAAAGTCAGTTGCTTTCTTCTTTGTTTTGCAGAATGTCTGACACTCTTTCATGTAGCAGGAACTCCAAAGGACCATCTCACCTTTAGGCAAGTTTAATAGTCATTTTTCTGTGGGTCCTGCATGTCCATTTCATACAACATATTTGCCCTCAGGTTTAGGGACATCATTTTGGAGTTGGTTATAATTGGTATATGGTTGAGGGATGGGGGAGGAATTTTATAGGCTCAGGTATCTTCTTTAAAAAAAGAGGGATAATTGGATGATGGGATAATAGATTGGTATTTGTGAGTTATTGTTTTTAGACAATTATATTGGTATCAATTCTTGTATATTGATACAAAGTTAAATTATATTGAATATTGTATGCATGTATGCTTCTACCTCTGTTTGAAACATTGTTTATGTATTGACATATATATTTATCATATTGCAGTGTACACTACTACCTCTGATCAAGATACTTATACATTGTTTACATTTGAAGGTCACTGTTCTTATTTAGTACACAGTTGTTTATTGTCTTAGTCTTTAAGTTAGATAGGTATTGAGAATTATAGATCAATAGTCATCTATGTTTGTCATATTTATAATTAGGCTAATCAGGTTCTTTAGATAAATAGATATTATATTCAGCATAGATAGTATAATCTTCAACCTCTTCAAAGAGCTGTAGAAAATGACCTTAAATCTAACCTAGAGTTCCATGGTAATGAGACACAATTGCCTCCTGGCAACACAGATCTATTCCCAAGAGAATGTTGAGCACCAAAGACACTCCACCTGGAGTTTATCTTCTTGGCAGAGCTGGCCTTTGGGCAAAGAAATGCCCATACCTCAACCACTGACAGAGATACAGTGTATTCAGAAATGGATAAAACAGGACTGTCATATCCTGCCAAGACAGGGTAAGATAGTTTTAAAAAGTTTCTTGCCTTTGAAAATGGTATGTCAATTACATCAGGCTTTAGCCAAAGTTGATTGCTTCAACATTGCAAATGAGACTTTGGGTGATTACCCAGGTAGTCAGTTGTCTCTGTCATTTGTTGCACAATTTGGAAGTTTCTTGATTGCACTTCCTGTTTACTCAAGTAATATTGCTTCCCTTCTCAGATCTTTGAGGGAGTTAAAGATTAGATAATTGTAGTTACCTTCCTCATAATTTGGCCATACTTAATTTCAATACATTATTTAACTCCTTAAAATAGAATGCTTAGTAAAACTTTTGTCATGTGTTCCTTGGTTAATATTGTTTACTGTTTGTAATTTTATACTTGGTATCTGTTCCTATTGTATATAGTTGTATTGGGTTTGGATCGATCTTGTTGAGACAAAAGGGGGAGATGATGGGGAAATTATCAACTGATAGTTTCAACCAATCACATTTGGTTAGGGTGTGGTCACCTAGAACCCAGGTAGAAAAACCTGGGGATGCAGGTGCATGCTCTCTTCACGGTGCCTGCTGGACCTATCGGATTTTGGAACTCCCATTCTTATAGTGTAAGTTTCCCCTCTTTAACCATTAAAATATTCTTGTTACTCTTGAGCTAGCCTGGTTATTTATCATACCAACCTAACTTACTACAAGCATTGGATCAAACAGTCCAGGCAAGGGCAGTTTCTTGCCCAAATGGCTAACCAATGCCATAAGGAGCCTCTTCAGTATCCATCATCCTCTTGAAGTAGATTTGTGTTGCCAAAGCAGGTATGTCTCATTGTCATGAAGTCTTAAACTCTTAAAACATTTTAAATGTTATATTCTGAAGGTCTCTGAAAGATTTGAAGAATATCTATCTAACTTAAATATAGCTCTATATATCTAGAAAACCTAACTAACATGACTAAAAGCTTGACTATTACAGATGATTATCTATTAACCTAGACTTCTTAATTATACACTACATTTTTAAATGAGCAGCACAAACACAATACCTTAATCAATAGCAGAACTTGACATATAACAAAATTGACCTTAAATTTGTATCAATATACCAAGATTCATACCAATGCAAAGTATTCATCTGTATATCATACCCACATTTAAATGTAAACAAACATCTATAAACAATCATTTAGAGAATTTGGGCATAATTCTCTCCAAACTGCTTCCTGCTTTTTGTTGGGTGAAGTTATTTTGGGGGGTATTCGTGGCGACCTTTCTGGGGTCATGGTCCTTCAAGCCACATCAGTCTGGAAGGATTCTCATCTTCTGTGGAAACAAAAGAAGAACCTCTTTTCCAAAACAGCTTATCCTTAGACTCAAATTTTGAAGTCAAGAAACCTTTACAACATATATGTTGGTTTAGCTTAGCAGTCCCCAGAATCAAGTATCTCTCTGCAGTCAAAAATATTCAAAGAAAACACAGTAATATACATAATTCGACTCTCTGTATATTACATCTTTACATGGCTTATTTTTCTTAATTCCTATTACTTTTTCTACAAGTTTACTCTGTCTCTTTAAAGACTTCGTTTTATTTTTTTAAAAAAACCTTTTACTTCTTTTTATCACTCTCTATACTCTTTTTCTTCTCTCTCTCAAACCTATATACATTTTTTAACACTGTGACCCATTGAGAGGTCTTTTTTTTATCTGAATCTGTCTTTATTGTGTATCTGTAATTATTTTTTGACCAGAAGCATCTTTCTCTCTCTCTTTCTTTCTTTCTTTCTTTCTTTCTTTCTTTCTTTCTTTCTTCCTTCCTTCCTTCCTTCCTTCCTTCCTTCCTTCCTTCTTTCTTTCTTTCTTTCTTTCTTTCTTTCTTTTTCTTTCTTTCTTTCTTTCTTTTAAGCAGGCATGGCTAGGGCCAACAAGCCCAGTCCAGTGGGAGCCATCCTTACCACTTCAACTCTGGGAAGAACCATGCAGCATATAAACCCTTTTTGTCTAAGTAAAAGCTAAATCTGCCATGCAGCGCATTATGTGGCCTGGAAATATCTCTGTGTGTGGTGGCAGGAATCCATCATGCTCCCCTGCCTGTGCAGACCTAGTAGACTTCATTCTGTTGCTTGTCCAGGCAGGAAGTGCTGAGCTAAGGGCATGGTCTCAGTTACTTTCCTCCTGACCCAGAGTAGGCATACAAGCACCCAGGCCCACAAATACCATTCAAATGCTCCATAAACAGACCTCCTGAAAGAGTCAGAGTTCATGCTGGCAGCACGGCCCAGGAAGCCGCCATTTCAAAACCGTGTGGCTTTTGTTTTGTTTTGCTTTGTTGTTACCACTGAATCAGCAAGACCTCTCTTTAAGGAGCTGCAGCATGCCGCCAGCAAGCAGAGCTCATCCAGAAAAGAAATGCAGCTAAACTTTGTTTTTTAGTGTCTAGAATTCCTTTCCAGGTCCTCTCAAGCTTTATGTAGATTTAGCTGGCATATGTTGAAGTGCCAGTTTGTTGTAGGAGCCCCCTTGTTCGTTCTGACTGCCCAGACTCAAAATAACCACACAGAAACTATATTAATTGAATTACTGTTTGGCCTATTAGCTCTATTTCTTATTGGCTAACTATTACATCTTAATTTAACCCATTTCTATGAATCTTTGTATCAACACATGACTGTGGCTTACCAGCAAGGTTCTGACTCGTCTGTCCCTGGCTGCACTACATGGTATCTCCTGACTCCTCCTTCTTTCTCCCAGCATTCAGTTCAGTTTTCCCCACCTAACTCTATTTTGCCCTACGCAGGTCATAGATAGTTTCTTTATTAACCAATGGTATTCACAGTATACAGAGGGGAATCCCACATCACCAAGTGTTTAAGTGTCTGAACCTATTGGGGGGCATTCTCATCCAAATCACTAGATGAGGAAATCTGAATCTATGTTCCCAGGCCGTACTCACTCATATTTGACACTAGAATAAACTATTCCTCATCCCCTTTGAGGTTGAAAGTTGTATTTTTATGTCAACACTATGCACCTTTCCCAATGACATTCCCTGTAATTTTTGTGGTGTAAAAGACCACATCCCTCAGATAATAAACAAAAAACACTAGTGCTGCCATGATCTAAAGACACTTCAACTTTTAGGTTCACAGATGAAACATGGCTATCAGGTCCACTCCTGTTGGGCCTCATAAGGCCTGGGCATGAGGCCCAGTGTAACTTCCTGAGCCTAGCTTGAGATTGAAGACCTGTCTTTGGCCATGACTTCCACATATAAGTGACTCATCACAGCCTGACCTAAACCTGCCTCTGCCTAGTCACCCATCGCTAACATGGCAGAATATTATTGGCCCTTATTCCTTGCTCCACCTCACCTCATCCCAAGTCTCCCACCCACTATCACAACCAACCCTATATGAGTTCCTGTTTCATACAATTAAACAAGATCCTGCTTCAACAGACTCCCAACTCAGTGTGTGTGTTTCTCCCCAGTGGCCAGGGGGAAAGTCTGAGTTCTCGACACTCACCATCCTGCTCAGTCCTAGGGAAAAGTCCAGCAGGTCTGACTCTGCCTCCGTCCTTTCGGCCAGAAAACCTGGCGCACTCCTGCCTTTGAGAAGACTTAAGGGTGAGGCGTTCTGTCCCCTAGTGGGACTTGAGGGGGCATGAAGAAGGCAGTGGATATTGTAGGAGAGACACACATATTGTTGAAAACAGTGTTTAAAGAAGAGTTCAAGTACCTGTGGTCATACCAAAAATCCAGAATATTCCATGAATCTGGAGTCAGATACAGAAAACGACACTAGCTCACCACAAGCCTTACAGTCCTTCTTCATGAATCCACAGTCAGTTGGAGGCCCCACAGTAGGTTGTGGTATAGCAAGCAGTCCTCTGAGGAAGACCAAAGGCAGACTCAATTCAAATTTCAATGAAATGAATTTATTCTTACTGATAGCAGAAGGACGGCAGCCTTAGAGCCAAGTAGCCTGCCTTGCCAGAGAGGGTTATAGGTGGGATTTATAAAGGTGAATATCAAAGGGGCTAAAAAGGGGGGGTGTTCTAAAGGTGGATATCAAAGGTGTGCCTTATAATTTTTTATGGAATTCACAATTGGGCAATAGAATTGTTTTGCTTCCCTCAGTTGTTTCTCTTTCCCCCGTATAGTAATAAAAAGCCTGCTTCACCCCAGTCTCACAGCAATGAGTTTACAAAAGCAGAAAGCAAACATTATTCCTATTCTTGTTTCTCTTAAGCCAATAGGCTCTCACAGGTTTTCCAGTGCCAAGGCCAACAGCCCTTAAGGGATGCCTAGTACCATATTAAGTTCCTTTAGCCGTCTCAGGGGAGTTATGAGTAAATTATTACATGGTTGAGCTCTCTAGGTGGAATTGTCACTAACTGATTGGGATAGAGCAGGCAATGACACAGCGCCATCAGGTTAGGGCTGGTTGATCCCCACCCCCACCCCCACAATGGCTGCATGGACATTCTGTATTGGAGAAATTTTTACTAAAGGATGTGATGGCTAATCTTTATCTTCAACTTGGTTGGCTTAAGAGAGATCCCTAGTAGACCAGTCACATACTAGAGAGCATTTCCAAGGAGGGTTAACAAAGGGTGGGGGGAGACCCACTCTGAATGTGGGCAGTGTCACCCCATAGGCTGGTGGTCCTAGACAGACTAAAAGGGTAAAAAGGAGAAAGCCAACCAAATCAGAAATGTTTTCTCTCTGCTCTCTGGCTGCAACTGACTTCTGACACCATGTACTAAGATAAATGTTTCTTCCCTGAACTTGTCTTGCTGAGAGCAACTAGAACACTTACGGATCGCTGTGTACACTACAGGGTGTCGTTACCCCTCAATGGTGACAACCAAGACATCCCCGGACAAGACAGGATGTCCCCCAGGGCTGATATCATTGCCTCATGGAGAACTTTTTATGTCAGAAAAATGAACTAGGGAAACCATGAGTTCAGGGGATCTCCACTTCTAAAGCAAATGAATGAGGAGTACATTGAAGCATTTACTTATATTGTTCTATTATTGAATAAAACTTGGAAGTCAGATGCTATGGAATAGTCTTTTTGTTCACTGTGAAGATGTGCTACTCTCATTGGATGAATAAAGAACTAAATGGCCAATAGCTAGGCAGGAAGAGGTTAGGAGGGATTTACAGACAGGAAAAAAGGGTGGGGTTGAAGAAGGCTGGGGTCTCCATGAGATTCTGGGAGAAGCAAGATAAATATGCCATACTGAAAAAAAGGTACCTAGCCACATGGTAGAACTTAGATGAGAGATATAGGTTAATTTAAGTTGTAAGAGCTAGCAAGTAACAAGCCTTAGCTATTGACTGAGCATTTATAATTAATAACAAGTGTCTGTGAGGTTATTTGGGAGTTGGATGATGGGGCAGAGAAGTCCATCAATAGTCAGCCATTGGGGTAAAAGCCTGATTGATCAGAGAAATAGTGGAGAAAAGACCAGTGACTTCCTATTTCTCTCCTTCCCCGATCCAAAAGGGGCCACAAATCTTTCTCAGTCCCTACATACTACTTCCCGTGTCTCTCTATATATATCCTGGGTCCTCCAAAAACCCCTATGGCTAATTCTGGTAGGTGGTAACTAGCTCTGCCCCCTGATTCAAAGTTAAACTTTATTGGCAATCTTGGAGTGTCAATGCAAACAAATATCCCATATTTTCCCCTTGTTGCCTAAAAAAAGGGAAAGGTTTTAACTTTAACAAAGTAAAACTATATCCAATAAGAACAATTATCAAGCAAGAATAACATTCATAATGTCCAGTCCACTTGTAGTAGGAAAATTTGGAAAAAATACTCTATTACCTTTCCTATCTTGGTGACTCCAAAGTTTTGTACCATAATTTGCTTTCTATCGTAACTTGTATTAATCTAAAAATACCTTTTTAGATCTTAAAACATCTGAGATAAATAACTTAAGCTTTTACGTCTCTCACCCTTATACACTTTACATCTCTTTTGTGAGTTTCTTTTTTGAATTTTATAGTAAGGAAAATTGTAAATATAACTATCTTGTCTTCAACCTCATCAGAGACCTGAGAAGGATATATTACCTGAATAAACAGGAATTGTAAACAACTTCCAAAACTATAGAAATTACAGAGACAACTGGCTGCCTGGACAGTCACTCAAGCTTCCTCTGCAACATTGGGGCATCCATCTTTGGGCTACAGGCCTAGAATATCTGATAGACTTTTCTGTGAAGCAGCAATTTTTAAGGACTGTTCAACCTTGTCTTGGAAAGTTTGGCAGTTACCTTCTTTTGTGTCCTGCTTGTCCAAATTGGACAACATACTTTCAGCAGTGAAGGCAAGGACAGTTTCTAGCCCAGTGCCTAGCTTTGCTACAATGAAAGCAAACTCCATATGGAGGTTCTTTGATGCCCATAATCTTCTTTTGAAGTAGATTAGTGCTGCCAGAAGCAGACACATCTCACTGTCAAGAAAAGCCTTATGTTATTAAAGCATCTTATATGCCATATTCTGTGGGTCTCTGAAGTGTTTAGAAACCATCTATCTATCCAAAACATAACTGTTTGACCTTGAAAATATGCCTAACATTGCCACAAATTTGATTGTTATAGATGATTAACTACTAAACTGCATTTCTTAATTATCCTAAATAGTTTGTAATAATAACTTTCAAGAACTAGAACTTTACATTATATTGTTAAATGAGCTGCATAGGTACTATAACTTAAACAAGAGTAGAAGCATATATACAGTATAAAAATAATATTAAATATGTATCAATATGCAAAACCCATACCAATGTAAAATATTTAAGATTAATAGTTGCTTTTTATTTGTTTGTTTAAAAGTAGATTCAACAATCTACTCTTTTTCCTATCATTCCTATAGCCCCTCTTTTTCTTTTCAGAATGAGATCCTTGAATCTAATCTCCTTTGTTTAGTTTCCTCCCTGATCATGACCAATAACAACTTGCAACCATCCCCTCTAAATAATGATAAGTATCTATAATCCACTTAACAACCTAAAACCACCTTCCCCACCTCTTGGGAATGTGGGCATTATGTTCTTAAAATTGCTTCCTGTTGTCTGAGGGTGACAGCATCCTTAGCAGGCACTGAGAAAACTGGGATAATGGTCATGTCCTGGAAGAGCTAGCTGTTGTCCACCCTCAGTGTGAGGTGGAGTACTGGGCTTATCTGACGTCCCAACTGGAGTAGTCAGTGAGGCTGGACAATCTTAGCCACCTGCTTTAAAGTTCTCCTGAGCAGTTTGTAATCCAAAACTGATCTTAGGATGGTATTTGTTAATTTAGTTGCTGGTGTTACCACAATCCAGGTGGATCCATTGTTGTGGGGTTCAATCATCTTCTTAGACACCTCAATGGTCTCTGTCAGAAATTCTCATGGTTCACTGCCCAAAGCTTAAACATTATAAGTCTCATATGCAGCATATCTCTGAGAGGTTAAAGGATCACTATTTTTGAGTACATCCAGGGCACACAAACTCAGTTCCTAGTTACCTGCTTCAAACTCAAGCCTGGAATCACACACAGGAAGCTAGATGAAGCCTATTTGTAGAATTAGTACTCTATTTGACCATAAATATCACAACATAAAGTTTATATATATATATATATAATCTTATAAATGTAATAATCTTATGAATTTTGAGATAATACTTATATCTTAAGAAAGGTTTTAAAGAAACAAAATAAAACCAAAGGATTATGATATTAGTGGTAATAGAATAGTTCCTTAATTTGGATTTTTCTTCTGTTCCATATCAGGTGGATCTTCTCATATGAAACAGAGATTTTGGATTTTCTTTTAACAAACATGCTTGGATTTAAAGGAGGATTGAACCACACTCCAGCTCCAGAGCCAGTTTTAATTCTTAATTGAATTGGGACTGTAAAAAGGCCATTTGCCTTATATGTCTGTAGAGAAGAGCAGAAACCAACATTTGGAAAGATCTATGAAATTTTATCCTACTGGAAGTTTGCCACATCATTAGGCCAATTTGTTCTTTTTCTTGGGACATTTTTCTCTTAATTGTTTGTCCTTCTTATTCCAATGTCTCTCTTGTCCAGTGGTCAAATCCTTTGTTAGATATTTTTATTCTCCTGGAAAGTCAAGAACAAACCCCTGCCCCAGTGTTAACTTTGGAGAGTTCCCTTTTCTGGTGGGTTATATCTGATCAAATGAAAGGCATTTGTTAGTCTTATAAGCTGATTTAGATTGAGTGGCCACAATGTTTGATGAACTATTGTCTCCCCTAACTAAGAGACCACTGTTGCTTGAGTTTAATCTTTATCAGTCTTGATGCTATCCATAGCTTTGCTTTTGTGGTAGAAACAAAAGCAAAACCTCTTCCTCAATGTAACATATATCCAGGTTTACATTCTAGGTTGACACATCTTTAAAGTATACAGACTAATTTAATTTTTAAAATTAAAAATTTAAAATTAAAATTAAATTAAAAATTTTAATCAGCAAATTTTTCTATTATCCAATGTCTCTCCACAGCTGTCATTTCTTTCTTATCTTTTAAAAAGTTTAAAGTTGGGCTGGAGAGATGGCTCAGCAGTTAAGAGCCTGCTCTTCCAATTATTTCTTATAATTGTATAAATAATGAAGTTAATTCTGAATTATCTGGTATAAATTTAGCGGTTTCAATATGTAAAACAACTCTTTCTGCATACTGAGCGTCAATAACTATATTAAGATGTCTGGAAAAATCTAATAATACCATGAGAATAGAATATAATCCTAACTTTTTAAAGAAATCATGTGGGCTTTGAGCCACTTTACATAAATTTCCTGATTTATAATCTGATTTATAACCTGCCTTTTCTGGTTTATTTCCATCAGTATAGAATGTAGGGCTCCAGAAATTGGAGTTCTTTGTACAATGTGAGGCAGGAACCAATTAATTCTTTTTATAAACTAAAGTCTTTTGCTTTGGGGACATTTGTTGCTAATCTCTCCAAAAAAAATCACTGCAAACTCTTTGACAATGTTCATTTGTTTTTTCTGCCCAGAAAAAAAGCAATTTCAACATTAGTAAAAGGTACCACAATTTCTTTTGGGTCTATTCCTGCTAATTGACAAAGTCTCAATTTTCCTTTTAGAAGCAATTCAGAACCCTTTTCTACATAGGTCTTTAATTTTTTTACTCTGTGTGATAAAAGATCCATTCTAAAATACTATCTTCTCTCTGTATAAGAATTCCTGTAGAAGAACGCATAGAAGGTGGTATGACTAGGATACAATTAAATTTGATATCTGGGCCTGTAAGAGCCCCCTTAAGGCATTTCCCGATGGCAAAGGGTTAACTTGTCTATCCCTTGTTAATCTGCATTCGTTAGTCCAATGCTGATCTTTGGCACACCTTCTGCATGCTCCAGAAAGCTAGGGTCTTTTGTTTGTATTATCTCTAGAAAGAACATTGTTTCTAGGAACGGCTTGCCTACAATCCCTTTGCAGATGACCTTGGTTACTGTAATTAAAACATCAGACATTTTGCTTTTTGTTAAAAATTTTTTTAAATCACTTCTCCTATCCAAGTAGCATCATAAATGTGAGATCTAATATCAGCTGTATTTCTAATTCATTCATCTATGGGTGCTGATCTTGCCTTTAAGGGTATAATCACCCTTTTGTATTCTGAATGGGCATGTTCAAACACCAAAGACTCAATTAATATTTGTCTAACTTCTGAATCTGATACTATTCTATTTATAGCTGACTCAATCTTTGCAAAAAAAAATCAGTGAAGGCTTCTTTGGGGCCTTGTATAATTTTAGTAAATGACTCAGTCCTCTTTCCTGCTTCTTCAACCCTGCCCCAAGCATTCAAAGTTGCTGTATGGCATAGAGTCAAGGTGAGATCATCAAATTCAAACTCTCTTTACAAATCAGCATGCTGACGTTCACTGATAGCCCTACTTCATTGTACTGTGACCCTGGCTTCATCTTTCCACCTTGTTTTCCATTGTAACTGAGGACCAGCTTCCAATATTGCTGTAGCTAAATCTTTCCAGTCTTGGGAGGATAATTCTGTTCTGAATTGCCTAAAATTTAACATCTGTTTCACAAAGGGGGAATGCACACCATATGAAATAACTGCTTCCTTAAATCTCTTCAAGTCTAACACTTCTACAGGATTCCAGGGAGAAGCCAGCTGGAGCTGTGACGCTAGGCTTTATATGTGTGTGTGTGGGGGGGTACAGTGGGGTGCCCAGGCAGCCAGGCTAGCACAGTGGGCACTGGGGTCACCTGCTCATGTGTAGCTGGGGGGAGGGGACTGAAGGTGTGTGGTGGTTCCAGGAGCAATAGAACCCGGAGCAGGTACAAGTGGGGCATCAAAACCAATGAACTGATGCATGCATGACCCAGTGAGTGGGTCCAGGGAAAGTCCGGGACCCGTGGGGAATGAGAAAGAGCTACCTGAAAAAGTAGACACAGAGGGTGTAGTAAGGAACTGTGGGCAGGCCTGCTTTTTGTCCCGCCTGGCTCCCGCACAGCTAGCTTAGCCCTGGAGAGAAATCACACATAGGACTCCATAAGGTTATAAACTGATTGGCCCATTAGCTCAGGCTTCTTGTTAACTCTTATAGCTTATATTAACCCATTATTCGGATCTATGTTAGTCACATGGGCTCAGTACCTTTCTCAGTGTGACAGCTTACATGTTGCCTCTTCGGTGGTCTGCGCAGGAGTGACGGAGGGAGCTTCTGCTTCCAGAATACTCCCAGTCTCTTTGCTCTACCTCTACATCCTGTCTAGCTTTCCCACTTATACTGCCTGCCTGGCCAATCAGCATTTTATTAAAATATGATTGACAGAATACAGACAATTCTCCCACACCATTTCCCTCTTTTTTTTTTTAAACAAAGAAAAATACCCATAGTCCATTTGTTGGGAATGTGGGCGTAGTATTTCAGGCTACTTCCTGCTGGTTGGGGGCGCTGATGATCTTATGGGGACCTAAAGAAAATTGAGAGTTATAATCAAATCCTGACTGGAGTATCCTGTGAGTCTTGATCATCTCAGGCAGCAGTTTTGAATCTGTTCTCGATGTAGAACTCAGACATCTGGGCCATCTATTCCTGTCGGAGATTTTTCAGGTGGCCTCCCTTGGTCAAAGATGATTTTTCTTAACTCTGAATAAATCCACAGCCTCTCATTTTCTGTGGAAACAAAAGCAAAATCTCTTCTCCAAAGTAACATACCTTTTGGCTTCAGTTTTGAAGTCAAGGTATTTTCAAAATACCTATCTTGGGTTAGTTCAGCAGCATTTATAAACAAATATCTTTTAGCAGCTGTTGCTCCTTCCTCAGCATTCAAACAATTCAAAGAGAGCATAATAGCACACAGTATCAAGATTCTCTGTGTATTTTCCATCTTTATGCGGCTTTATTTTAACTTCTATTTCTTTTATTTTTACTTTTACTTTTTGAGACAGGCTCTCTGTATATCTTTGTCCTGAAATAACACTGTAGACCAGGCTGTCCTTGAACTCACAGAGATCCTTCTGTCTCTGCCTCCCCAGTACTGGGCTCAAAGGTGTTTGCTACCATACCTTGAACTCACAGAGACCCGCGTGTCTCTGCTTCCCCAGTGCTAGAATTAAAGGTGTGTGCTACCACACTTTGATCTCAGAGATCTGTCTGTCTCTGCCTCCCAGGCATTGGGATTAAAGGTGTGTACCACCACACCCTATATCTCCCTTTCTTTCTTTTTTATTTTTAATGACTTTAACCTTCAGCCTGCATATATTTTTAATACATAGTAAACCATTTAGAGATTTTTTTCATCTCTGAATCTCTCTTTACTTCTGACCCCACGAGTCAAAAACCCGTGGCTTTGATGGCTGGATCTAGCCCATTCCTTAGATTTCCAGCCTCATGGCAGAGGTACTGCAGGAGCCATTTTTATTACCACAACTCTGTGGTGTTTCAAGGTCCCTGCTGGCAAGCAAGCTGCAGCATTCTGCTCACAGACCACACTTAGTTGGACTGTCTGCCTGAAAGAGTCAGAGTTTGCCCTGGCAGGACAACCCAGAAAGCCAGCATTTTAAAACAGCGCAGCTGAAAACCGAAAAGCATGCGTTCAGCTTTTCATCAACACCGGTTAAGTATTTCATGGCAGGACCTCTTAAAAGAGCTGCAAAGTTTTGCAGCTAAAGCTGAGTCAGGAAGCCTCTCTTAGATGAGAGTACTTGCTTGCCTCTAGCAAGCAGAGCAAACCTGAGAAATTGCTGCTACCAAGAAAACATGCTTTACTCTATTCTTTTTCAAACTTTCTCAGGCTTTCTGTGGATTCAGTTATCCACGTTGGGCACCATCTGTTACATGAGGGCCGGCTTGTTGGGGTATCTGTCCCGCCCAGTACCCCACAGCAGGCAGGCCCCTCATGTTACAAGGGGGTGTACAGGAGAAACCTGCATGGCTGGAAGTGAGGGCACAGAGGTCACCTGAACGACAGGAACGACTGCGAGTTGCAACTTCAGCAACTGCAAAGTTGACTGCAAGTGTCTGCCTCATGATCTCGGCCCTGCGTTGGGTGCTAGATTAAGCGTTTACTTGAGTTGTTCTATTACTGAATAAAACTCGGAATCAGATATTGGGGTAAAAACCTGATTGATCAGAGAAGCAGCAGAGAAGTGATCAGTGACCTCTTTCTCTCCTTCCCTTATCCAAAACGGCCCACAAGTCTTTGTCAGTCCCACCTACTACTTCCTGTGTCACTCTATATGTATCCTGGGTCCTCCAAAACCTCTATGGCTAATTCTGGTCAGCTAGTCCTAGTTCCAGCCCCTGTTACAACGTTCAGTTTTATTGGCAGTGTCAGAGTGTCCCCGCGAACAAATACCCCGCAACAGTAGATTGTACGACTCAAAGTCTTGTTTGTGTTGATGTTTCTAGGAAATTTCCGAGGAATCATGCCTGGAGCTCGGGTTCTTTCTGAGACCTATCTGAGTGTCCTCATGTTGTGGCAGGGCTAATCTGAGCTATAGCAAAAACGGATTTGGTTAGCTCAACACCGGTTTGAAGGCCTTCCTCCATGCCTGAGGTAATGCCTCATTTTGGTTGTGATTGCTTCTCCTTCTGGTTCCTGGTTTTAGGCCCTTATGTCATTTCTGACTACAGGAACTTGTCCCTTGTTACCGCCAAAGCCCAGCACAGTAGCTTCTCAGTGAGCCGTCCCTGGATGAGTAATTGGGAAAGCAAATCTTGCACAACACTGAATAAAAGAAGAAAGACTAATCTATGTGTCATTTACACAGGACTGAGCCTGATTTATTTAAAAAGAGCTTTGCTTTCCCCTAAATCAAAATCTAAAAGAGTCAAATCTAAGAAGCAGAGGAAACTCCTGAACAAAGGCCGTCCTCTCTCTTTGTTGAACAACACAGCAAATATGGTAACGAAAAGGAACAAGGAACTTTTGTGTTAATCAATCTTTGTCAAGAGTCTCATGGAGGAATTGTTTTTCTGGTCCTAGTGACTCAGAACAGCACACAGAGCCAGCAGTAACATTTCATCACTCTGTACCCCCATGGTGTTTCCAATATGCTGGGGGAGGGGCTCCTTTAACACCTTGCTGTAGCCCATGTTCTTAGATCTGGTGATCACATATCTTACACACACACACACACACACACACACACACACACACACACACACACATCACCACCACCACCACCACCACCTCAACACACACACTGTTAAGAGTCAGGTCACAGGTGGATCACAAAGAAAAAAGACGGAACATGGTACAGTCGAGGCTGTGCATTTAGCTGAGCTTGTTGGAGTTCATTACATTACAAGTCCAAATTATCGTAGCTCATTACAATGCTGCCCTTAGAAGTCAGTGAACTCTGAACAGGTTGAATATATGGTGTGTAAACAAAATGATGTATTTAAGTGATCTGGAAGTACATTATCAGCTTGGTTACAAGTTGGACGATAGTTTGAGTCTAAAGGTGAACTATAAACAGTTCCCACATAAATCTTCTGAATTAGTGGACCATTGCCACTGTAATTGATTTGCCTATTGGAAGAAGTTCAGTGTATGAGTGCCTGCATGCATGTCTGTGCACCAAATGCCACGCAATACCCCTGAAGGCCAGAAGAGGGCATCAGATCCTTTGAACTGGAGTCCCATAGTTGTGAGCCTCCCTGTGCATGCTAGGAACAGAACTGAACCCTGATCCTCTGGAAGGTTAGCAAGTGTTCTTAGCCATTGCTTCGTCTCTCCACATACTCATGGTGCGATATTAGGAATAGGATGGGGGGTACCTTTAAGAGATGATTTGATCTTCACTCTCAAGAATGGATTAATTGAAGCCAGACATAGAGACATATATCTGTAATATTAGGGACCTGGAAGTCTGAGGGTAGAAAATCACAAATTTAAGGCCAGCCCAAGCTACACTTCAAGTTCAAGACTGTCCTAGGCTTAAAAAAATAGGTTCATTCATTATGCTATTGTTGAATTCATGAGCTAATGAATTATCTCAAGATTGTGTCTGCTATAAAAGCACTTAAGCTGGGTTACACGCCTTCTCTGTATTGATTGATTGATTGATTGCTGTACACTATCCCACACCACTTCATTTTCTATCCTTTTTGGTTCTGCTCTACTTCACATATCTGACTCTGATAGACCATATAAATCATATTCCCCCTAATCTCTTGCCAACTGTACTTCCTTTGCATTGTGATAAATTCACCCAGCAGACACTCATAAGGGCGGAGAGGGAAGTACACCACAGTGACGGTGCTGTCCCAAGAGCGGAGGGACGGGAGAAGCAGAAGTGGGGAGAAAAAAAATCCAGTCATGGTAGAAGGGACACAGTGGAATCAACCTGCCACCTGGTGGCTGACTGGTCCCTCAGAGAACAGTGTTTTCAGAGGGCTTGGCGCATTACCCGCTTGGTATTAGGGACTCCTGACTTCCTGCCTTGGTCTTAGGGAGCCCAGGAAGATGAACTTGTTCACAGCCTCAGTGATGCAACCCTATGGGCCCCTCTGCTCACAAGTCCACCGGGCAGACATTGCAGTGACTGGGAAATGGGGTTCACAGGTAGCTCTGGGGTGTCACTGCCCACCTGACTGGTGAAACCTCCTCTGCAGGTGGTGTTCTTACGCTTGAATGAGCAAGCATTCACATGGGAGACAAGGGTCTTCTCTGGTGTCCAGAGAGGCCCAGCCCTCTGCCTCTTCCCATTCTCCCTTGTCACTCAGTTTCAGGTTCTTATCCAAGATCGTCTCAAAGCCCTGATCATCCGGCAACACTTCATGAATCCCTGCAGATCTGAATTTCTTGCCAGCTCATGACATAGACCAAGTTGTAGTGAAATACAATCACCAGCCTTCTGCCCCAAGGAGAGCTGTCTTTCATTGTTGTCCCTCAGTGTCACCCTGAGGGGATGAGGGCTGTGATAGCAGAGCTGGTCACTTCCGACGTGTGGTGCACATTTATCGGCAAAACCATGTCAAGTGTTTTCTCCCTCAACCAACTGGTCCAGGGGGATTAGGAGGCAGATATGACCAAAGTATGCTGTACACGTGTATGAAATTCACAAAGAAAAAAATACAAAATTTTTATAAAGATTTATTTATCTATTTTATGTATATGAGTGCTCTATCTGTGTGTATGCCTACATGCCAGAAGAGGGCATTAAATTCAACTATAGATGGTTGTGAGCCACCATGTGGTTGCTGGGAATTGAACTCAGGACGTTTGGAAGAGCAGCTGGTGCTCTTAATTACTGAGTCATCTCTCCAGTCTGAAAATATTTTTCAAATTCTCATGTTGAAATATTAATCATTAATGCTGTGGTGTCAGAAAGTGGGGCTTTTGGAGAATGATCATGGTGTCGAAATGGGATTAGCGTCTGCACAAAAACCTGAGAGTGGGCGTGTCCCTTCCTCCATGTGAGGACACAACCATGAACACGCCGTGTCCCATCCTCCACGTGAGGACACAACTGTGAACACGCCGTGTCCCTTCCTCCATGTGAGGACACAACTATGAACACAATTTATGGATCAAGAAGAGGGTTCTCTTCGCACACTGAGTCTGCTTAGACTTTGGTCTTGGATTTTAATCCTCAGACTGTGAGAAACAAGTTCATGTTGCTCACAAGCCACCAGATCTAACAGGCTTTGCTATAGAAGACCAATGGACTAAGATATGGACCATGTGCCAGGCCATAAATAAGTTTTAAATGAACAAAATCACTTAGTATGTATTTGATAGGAAAAATACAAAAATTAATAAGAAAGGCCTAACTGGATCATCCTCAAATCCCTGGGAATAAATAAATATATTATAGTGGTCACTGTTCCGCCACTGTTATAAAATGCCATGACCAAAGCAACTCTGGTTAAAAAAAAAGTTCATATTGCAGGAAGCAAAGAGAACAAGAACAGGAAGTGAAGCAGCTATAGAACCTCAAGGCTTTCCCCAGGATGTACTTCCCCCAGCATGGCTGCTCCTCCCAAAGGTTCCGTAATCTCCCCAAAGAATGCCACCAGCTGGGGACCAAGTGTTCAAATAATACCTGAGCTTATGAGAGATAGTTTTTATTTAAACCAACATGAATGTGTGTGTGTGTGTGTGTGTGTGTGTGTGTGTGTGTGTGTGTGTGTGTATTCTTCCTCAACCACTTAAAAATTTTATGTTGGAAATTAGACTGCATAAAGAACTAAAGAAAGTGAATAAATTGCATAAAAATCTTCTGAGGACAGGAGAGATGGCTCAGCAGTTAAGAGCAAGTATTTTGTTGCTGAGGATCTAAGCTTGGTTCCCAACACCAACATCAGACAGCTCACAGCTTTCTGTAACTTCAGCTCCAGGGATAAGTGACTCCTCTGGCCTCTGTGGATACCTGTACACACACACACACACACACACACACACACACACACACACACAGAAATAAATCTTTAAAACAACTATTGTAATGCACACAGAGATAGAGAGAGACAGAGAGAGATTATACAGATGATAAACAGGCTAAAATTGAATGAGCTCAGCATGTGTCTCAGAAGTTAGACAACAGTCAAGTAATTCAGAAAGCAGAGGTTAAAGAAAAGCAAATGTTTAAGAACTAGGTCTTAAATATTTTAAAATAGCAAGTAGATGATAATACAAACAGAAAGGAGTTGGTTCTTTTTATGATATAATAAAACTGAAAATAATTTGTTGAACCCACTGAGAATGAAATCAAAAAAGACACAAATGACTCATATCAGGAACAAAAATATTTCTGACATTTTCTCAGACATGCAATATCTAAAAGTAGATCATGAGTGTCTGTTTCAACAGAGTTATACAAGTAATTTGATAGGAAAAGAGAAAGGTCGTGGAAAGTCAAATGAAATATTAAATTCAAGAAGAAACAGGGTCTGGGAGCTCAGGGGTCCGTCACTTGCCTAGCATATATAAGGACCTGGGGTCCGACACTGGGCCAGTGTGAGAAAGAGGAGGAGGATGGGAAGGAAGAAAGGGGGAGGGGACAGGGAGAGGAACAGGGAGGAAAATTATTGATTTATCAAAAGACATAAAATCAGTAGAAAAAAACTTCTCTCAGAGAAAACTGTTTCCTAGCGCTTCAGTGGTAAGAAACCCGACTTACGCAGATGCCCCAGAGAGCAGATTCTTCTAGAGGACTCATGTGCTTCATTGTATGGACCCTCACACAATGGCCTCTACAAATCTCAACAAAAGACTGTGAAAGAAAGGATGATCGCAGCTCTAACTCACTCAGAAGCACAGAGGCAAGCATTCTGGATATTAAGACAATGAGTTCAGTTCTTGTGCTGGGTTACAGATAATGGAGGGGAAAGATTGGTACATTCCCAAAGAGAAGATTGGTTCAACATTAGAAAAATGTACACAAACTGCAATGGAAAAAAAGAAATTTATTTTCATTTTTGTTTTATTTAATGTATATGAATGTTGGGTTTCCCTGTGTGTCTGTGTACCATGTATGTGCCTTCTGCCTCCCTCTCCTCCGAGACCAGAAGATGGCATCACATCCCTTGGACCTGGAGTTACAGATGGTTGGATGGATGTGGGTGTTGGGAATTGAACTTAAGTTCTCTGAAAGACCAGTCAGTGTTGTTTAACATCTGGATCATTCATTCAGCCTCCCTACCCCACTCCACTCCTGCCAAGAAATACATTAAAATATGAAGAAAAAATAGTGGCTAAAAGCCAGTGTTTTTAAAAATAAATTATTCTTTTTGTCATACAAGGGGTATAAAGGAAATTTCTCAATCTGGTGAAGGAACTGTATAGCAGGCTTCAGGTTTTATAATAGATGTGTAGAACATCCCATTGTAACAAGGACCTCCGTTGTCCTCCCTGCTCAGGTATATCTTTGAGTTGTACAACTCGCTGTTTGGATACGCACTGGGAAGTCACCACTGAAGCTAAGCTAGTTGAGAAATCCATCATCACACAAATCACCTTTTGTTTTCCTTTTTGGTGAGAACATTCAAGATCTATCCTTTCAGCTGGGTGTGGTGGCACACACCTTCAGTCCCAGCACTCAGGAGGCTGAGGCAGGTGGCTCTCAATGAAAGGCCAGTCTGGTCTACAGAGTGAGTTTCAGGACAACCAGAAGTACACAGTGAGACTCTGTCTACAAACAAAACAAAACAAACAAACAAGCAAACAAAGATCTATCCTCTTAGCAAATTTCAAGTATAGCATGGTCAGCTCTAGTTACCATGATCTAGGTTAGTCTCCGACAACACCATAAGTTTTTATGATCTTCATAAAACCATAAAATGGCTTGAATGAGTGCTCTCTGTAGGTCAGACACTTTGACACTGGTTCCCAGTTGGTGGCACTGTTTGGAGGAGATTATTGGGAGGTGCAGCCTTGCTGGAAGAAGTACAGGGGTGGGAATTGGAGGGTTCATAGTCGGGCCCCACTTCCAGTTTGCTTTGTGTTTGTTGTTGAAGACATGATCCACCAGCCTCCTACTCCTGCTAACATGAGGGTTTACGTTATGTTTTAAGTTTAAATTACTATGCTTACGAGATCTATAAAACAAAATGCATCTAAGCCCCTCTTTCCTGAGGACAGATCACTTCCTGAAATGCTGGGGCTGTTGTTCATCTAAGATAACAAGCCATGTGTTTTCACTTCCGTAAACAAAGGTCGGTTGCCCCATGTTGTGGGATATTTGTACACGGTGTGATGGTGTACTGCTGTGATTGGTGTAATAAAAAGCTGAACAGCCAATAGCGAGGCAGAAGGTATAGGGAGAGAAAGGAAGAGGAGGAGGAAACCTGGAGACACAGAAAGGAATGGGAGGTACAAGATGGAAAAGAGGTAAAACCACATGAGAGAATATGGTTGAATATAAACGGGTTAATTTAAGTTATAAGAGCTGACGGGATAAGCCCGAGCTAATGGCCAACCTTTCAGAATAAAAAGTCTCCATGTCATTATTTCGGAGTTTGTTGGTGGGACAGAGAAAGAATCATTACAGCTTCCGCTGCAGAGGATGTGCTGGATCACACGTAGGTGGGATGTGTGCGTGCTCCTGATTGGATGAGGGCAGAAAGTACGCCGCCTGTGGGCTTTGCCTTCATAAGCACCTGACTAAACATAATTTAGGGCCATATCTGGGAATCCCCTGTATGGACCTGACCAGTGGCCATCATCCTGGCCAGTGTTTAATAAAGCTTGCTTTAAATTTGGCTCAAAAATTGTGGTAGTGGTCTCATTCTTGCCTGGTAAATTAGCACAACAGTGCCTGCTGCTTATAGCCATGCCTCTGTGCCACGATAGACTCTTGCCCACTGGGCAAAATCGCCTCTTTCCTCTATATGTCTTTTTATCAAAGCAGTAGAAAAGTAGCTGGCATCGCTATTTAACCTGTTTTTGTAAATAGAGAATGTCAATGTGTGGTCCTGGCACTCCACTTCTGAAACAAACATACGTTTGTAAACAATGTCATTCAGCTGAGACGCCCCCAAATAAGAGCAAGTGAGACGTCGTCAGATTGGTGCTTGAGTCCAGCGAGACAGCACAGCGTAACTGCTGTTGCGTGGGCGCGTTCACATTGATCTTCCAAGTGCCGTTTCGAACTTCAGATGGACGCGCTCGATTCTGTTCACCCTGTTCCCTCATGTTTTATTCAGTCTCCACAATCCAATTTCTTTACTTGACTCCTTCTACGGACCATGAAGGTCACAGGAACAAAGCTCAGGTTGACAGCAAATGTCCTTATGCTGGTTCTCATGTGTGTGTTGTGTTGTGTGTGTGTGTGTGTGTGTGTGTGTGTGTGAGAGAGAGAGAGAGAGAGAGAGAGAGAGAGAGAGAGAGAGAGAGAGAGAGAGAGAGGAGTTGAGGAGTTTCGGGAACTCCAGGCTGGCTTTGAATTTCCTATGTAGCCAAGAAGACCTGGAACTTTCGTTCCTCCTGCCTCTACCTCCCATGTGCTGGGATTACAGGTGATGGATGTGTACCCATCATGACTGGTTAATGAGATGCTGAGGATAGATCCCAAGGCTTTCTGCTTGCTGCATAACCATTCAAGTGAGCTACATCCCAGCCTTGTTTTCTTCACATTCTTGACAGATTTTTCTGGTTCATAAAGACTCATGGAGGTTCTCCACTTTGTGTTCCTCTTTCATACATTTTAGATCATTATTTCCTTTGGGGTTAGTCAAAATTTGAAATCTGAAATATTTTCCTATCTACCCTCACTGTTTAGTGAGCATATTTAAAACTATGTTCAAACTTCAAAAAGCCCGAGTTTAAAATTCTGATGGATTCCCCGTAACAGGAACTTCTGCTGTGAAGTTTCATCTGAGCCAAGAGAAGGGAGAAAGTGGCTTCAAAGTGGGGTCTGTGAATCCCACTGAGAGCGAAGAAGACCACAACCACAGTTTAAAGCCAAATTTGAAGCAAGCTTCAATCAAATGCTGGCCAAGTGGGTGGACCCTGGCCAGGCCTATCTCTGGGTTTCCAGAAAATGGTCCCAGGCCACGATTCGAAGCTGCTTAACTACTTCCCCTCAGGTCCAATCAGGGGCAAGCTTACATCCTGACATGTCTCCTGGCTGTGAGCCTCCTGCCCACATGTGATCAAGCACATCCCATGCAGATGGGTCAAACAAAGTTGTTTAGCAGAGTGAAAACATACGGCTTGTTATCTCCCATATCAAAGTAATAGCATTTGAGGAACTGTCTGTCCTAGGCCAAAGGGCTTGTAGGTCAGAGGTATTTTTGTTTCATGGATCCCTTAGGCTTAGTAATTAAAACTTAAAATGTAACTTTGGCTCTCACAGGTCTTTTTCTCTTCTCCTCAACTTATTTTGCTGCAAGGGAGGAGAGATGAGTGAGGAACAAAGAGAGGAGCCGTGGACATCGAGTGTGCTGGACTGGGAAGTCTGAAGTAGTGTGGGACAAAGGAAAAGGTTGTCTTCATGTGTGATACACAATGCTGTGCTGTACAGACGATGCCCTGGAAATCGGGGGCTTAATACATCCAGGACCAGCTTATTCCCGGGGCATATATATTCTTCATTTGGATGTATACGTGGATCCGGTATGAAATCTTTTCTGGCCAGGTGTTAAATCGTCACCCTGGAAATAGGTGAGCCATATTTGCCCTCCCGAGTCCAGGAAACACCAGGAGATGTACCGCCTCCTTAAAATTTTGTGTGTGTGTTGAAATAACCAGGCTAGCTAAGGATAAAACAATTATATTTTATTTATTATAAGGGGAAAACTCAAAAAACAGGAAATGAGAAATCCAAGCACTGCAATGCCCCAGAGAGAGAGAGAGGACCTGGGTGGTGCACAGGTTTTTCCTCGGGTTCCAGAAAATCACGCCTTACTTGGGCTCCACCTCTTAAAGATAATTGGCTAACAAGGTTTTCTCCATCATGTGTGAGTGTGTGACACAAAATAGGGGAGTTCTAGATTCTGAAGACCTTTGGGAAGCTAGGGATAAAGTCCCTCAGTGGAGGTGTGCACTACACAGGAGGGCCAAGAGGAGGCTCGAAGCCTTCCAGCAGGGCGTGGCACAGCACATGAGATAAGAAATCACCCATTCTGTCTTTTGTGCACCTTGCAATGACCTCAGTTCAGAGCCATGTGCCCTCTCAAAACAAAGTCTCTCCAGAGATGGTGACCCAGTGGGTTTAGGCCAGACACCCTAATCATGACTCACTGGTATTTGTCTGGCTGAAAGAGAAAATGTCGAGTTAGCAAAAGCAGGACAAGTTGCATGGATGTGGGCTGGTGAGATGACCTCGTGGGTAGAGCCTCTTGCCTTGAAGACTTAAGACCTCAGTTAATCCCTGGCACCCACATGGTGGAAAGAGAGAACCGGCTCCTGCCAGTTTGACTTCCACACATGCACTGTGGCACATGCGACAATAAATGTAACACGAAGACCTGAGTGGGTGTGATCGCCCTGTCCCTGCCCTTGAAGAGCCAGAAAAAGTGATGTGTTTAGAAGGCACCGTGCAGGTAAGAAGCAAGTTGTCGCTGTCTACACAAAGACCATGTCTCCCTTTCTCTCTATTGTAAGGGTGAAGATTGGGGGCCGAATGTTTCCACACCAGGAAAAAAATCCACGCAGGATTAAGGAAGCTTCTTCAGAGCAGAGGGAACTTAAGAGTTTAGAGTAGGGCTTTGCTCTCCCTTCCCTGTGTTCGTGGGCTACCATGCCAAGTGGCTCCACTTCTACACGAGCATCAGTAGCCACCAGCCCTGTCCTCACACTGGAGACCAGAGAACCCCAACGAGGTCATGTTGCTAGGCGTGGAGAAGCACATGATTAGGGACTTCTGAGGACTGGCTACTGGCATCATGAACCAAGGGCACTGATGCTGTGTCTGCGAGCTGTTGGTACCAGGAGATGGCCAGGACTGCTGGCTGAGGCACAGGACCCAGTGACCATGTGTTTGCAAGACACAAAGACAAAGGCAGGTGGCATCAAAGCAGCTCAGGCAGGGAGACGCACACTCTAAGCGTCAGGGTTGACCCAGACGCACCTAAGCACCGGGAAACAAAGCATCAGCCGCTGTCACCGTCCCTTCCCTGAGGCTTTCCTCATGTCCTGGGTAAGGAGGTTGGGAGGAATGAGTCCAGGCCATGGCAGCGATGCTCTTTAGAGCATCTGTCTTCCCAAGGTATCTCTTATGCCCCGCCCCGCCTCCGAGAAGGGAGAGGCCCCTAGGCAAACTGGCTTAGTGCGCCTGTCTCTCCTCAGCCCTTTCCGACACGCCTGGGCTCTAGACACTTCTACATGCCTGAACAGCAAAGCCTCGGCTGAGGGGTGAAAGTTACATCACTGTGTTTTCAGGGTCAGAGGACACGGAGCCACTGGCAGCTCAGGAGATGGTGCCAGCTCAGACATGCACCCGTCTTTCCTTTTAAGTCACTCACAGTGGTTGACACTGGCGCCCCAGGACTTTCCTTTTCCTAGTTATGACATGATGAGTAAAGTCAGGGCCCTAGGACACCCAGAGACCTAGCCACCCCTGCCCCCGGACACCAAAGGCAGAGAAAGACCGTTCCTCAAGCCCCGTAAGTTCCTCGGTTATGATGGCCTTGTTTTCTGTCACCAGCTGTGGTCACAGGAGAATGGAAATAAACGCCAAGCCATTTACTTACATGTCTGCTAAAGGACATCGCCTTACCTCCTGTTCTGGTGCTGTGAGCAGACTAAGGCAACCTGTAAAAGTAATTTAACTGGAGGTTTGCTCACAGGGTCTGAGGGTGAGTCTATGATCATCACGGTAGACATGGTAGCAGTCAGGCAGGGCACCAGAGCCGTAGAGCTTATATCTTGTTGGCAAGATGGAAACAGAGAGAGAGCATGAGGCTGGACCTGGCTTTTGAAACCTCAAAGTTCACCCCAGTGACACACTTCCTCCAACAAGGCCACACCACCTAATCCTTCCTAATAGTTTACCAACTGGGAACCAAACATTCAAATACATGAGCCGATGGGGGCCTTTCTGAAGGTGGCAGCTTTTTCCTTAGGTATCTCCTCATCCTCCTCTTCTTTGAAATTCAGGGAAAGTCAGAGTCCTTTCCCATCTCTACCCCGAGACAGAGTTTCCCTATGTAACAGCTCTGGGTGTCCTCGAAGTTGCTCTGCAGACCAGGCAGGCCTCAAACTCCACCTGTCTCTGCCTCTCCCAAGAGCTGGGATTGAAGACATGCACCACTGTGCCCATCGAGTCAGAGGTTTTTGGTGTGATGTATGCAGGTTTCCAGCTTGTCAACAGAGATTGGCAGATCATCTATACTTATAAATCTATAGGTATACCATCTATACTTCACCCCCTTGTTTTATTTTTCCTTGTCCGGTGGCAAAAATTAAAAGTGACTGCATCATTTGCCATGTGTTTAACTCTAGGTTTTATGATACAGTCATGGCTTGAGTCTGCACATGCTCTGCTATAAAACAACAGTCCCTGGAGCTGGGGAGATGGATTGGTTAGGAAAGTGTTCACTGTTCAAACAAACAAAAACTGAGTTTTTGGCCCCTGAACCCACGTAAAAAGTTGGCTGTAGCAGTCATTGCAGCACTGGGGAGCTTGCTGGCCAGCTTGTCAAACCGAATCAGTGAGATCCAGGTTCAGTGGAAAGCACTGTCTCAGAAACTAAAGGTGGAGGGGCAGATGCTAGGGAGATGATTCAGTTGGAGTTCTTGCTGTTCTTCCTTAGGATCAGAGTTCAATCCATAGCACTCAATGTCCAATAAGTTCACAGCTTCAGGGATCCAGTGCCTTTTTCTGGCCTCCATGGGTACACACACACACACACACACACACACACACACGCACACACACAAAAGCTG
Organism: Myodes glareolus; assembly: GCF_982192425.1. Taxonomy (NCBI): domain Eukaryota; kingdom Metazoa; phylum Chordata; class Mammalia; order Rodentia; family Cricetidae; genus Myodes; species Myodes glareolus. The sequence goes on along the minus strand of NC_142029.1, from coordinate 13,164,937 downwards.
TGGGACTCTGTAAGCTGTGCACATGTGTTGTTCTCATTGGTTGCTAAATAAAGCTGCTTTAGCCTATGAGGATTGAACCTTGTTTTTATGCACTAATCCCTGCAAGTTTGATAATCATTATCCTTCTGATAAGTTGGTCACCTTTTTCAAAAATCATCTGGTACGTTTCCCTAAAGTTATTTCTTCGCAGCCTCTGGCAGGGGCAAGGAATGTATTTATTGATGGTTCTTTCACCGGGAGAACTGTGATAGCCTCCCCTCCTGATTTTGATATTCAGCCTGTTAATGCTAAATCTGCTCAGGTGGCTGAATTGATCACTGTACAAATGGCCTTAGAGAAATATGCTGATATTTCATTTAACCTTTTTACTGACAGTCAGTATATAAGCAAAATTCTTGCACCTTTGAAAACTGCAGCTTATATTACCTCTGTATCTCGAGTCCAGATGCAGTTATTGGCTATTCAAACTTTGCTTTGGGCCCGACCTGTTCCCATTTATGTAGGGCATTTTCGGGCTCATACTGACCTGCCTGGTCCCTTGAGCGAGGGGAATGCTTTGACTGATCAGCTTACTCGCCAAATTTATACAGTAAGTCAAAAATCTTATAAAGCTACAGAAAAAGCTCATAATCATTTTCATCTCAATACTGGGTCTTTAAGATTTCATTTTAAGTTATCTCGAGAGCAAGTCACTGATATTGTTTTAAAAAATGTTCTTTGTGTACAGAACTTTTAACTGTTCCTCATTTGGGAGTTAATCCTCGTAGGCTTGTTCCTAATCATTTATGGCAAATGGATGTTATCCACATTCCTTCTTTTGGGTGCATGCAATATGTTCACGTAACTGTGGATACAAATTCTCATCTTATTTTTGCCTCAGCTCATACAGGAGAAAAATTACGGGATGTTAGAAGTCACTGTCTCCAGGCTTTCGCCTACATGGGAGTTCCAAAAACTGTGAAAACTGATAATGGACCAGCCTACACCAGCACTGGCTTTGCTAAATTTTGCTCTGAGTTCTCTATTTCTCATAAAACGGGAATACCTTATAATCCTCAAGGACAGGCTATAGTGGAGCGAGTGCATCGTACGCGCAAAGCTTATTTGTATAAAACCAAAAAGGGGGATTATGGTTCCACCCCCAGAAACCATTTGTCTTTTATATTATACATTTAAAAATTTTTTGACTGTTGATGCTCAATCTCAGACTGCTGCTGAGTGACATTGGCGGCCATATTCTTCTGGGATGCCTCATGTTAAATGGAAAAATCTAGCAGATGGCACCTGGTATGGTCCAGATCTGTACTGGTGTGGGGTAGAGGAGCTGTTTGTGTTTTCTCACAGGATGCTGTCAATCCAATTTGGGTATCTGAGCGTGTGGTGCACGCTGTGGATTTTCCTGTCCAGAAGCCTGAAGAAAGGACAGAACCAAGAGATCCAGCAGACACTGGCTTGTCAACTGAAGAGTTGTTGGGTTCCTGAGGAGCTGGCTGTGGTGGTCCGAGTGCCAAGGATTGTTCCTTTACCTATCTACCCTTCCCATGATATTGGCAGCCACTTCTGTGGCTACCAGAGCGGCTAATGCTGCTGGATTTTCCTTTAATCAGTTAGTTGCCTCTGCTAGCACAATGGATACCTTCTCAGGGCATGTTGCAAATGCCTTGGCCGTTCAAATTGAGCTAAATTTACAATTGAATACTGCAGTTAATTTTTTGCAATTGGTTATGGTTTTTTGACCTCTTCTAGGTCAGGAAAGGCTTTTTGCTGTTATTCTTGGACCCTGGAGTACAATATTTACAAATTGGCTATTATTATTATTCTAGTTAACTATACCAGGGTTCCTTCCACCAGTGCTGAGACCTTACTTAAAGGGCTCCAATTTGGGCAGATTTATTTAGGATTGAGCAGGCACAGTCTCCTTTAGGAGTGCTTATTATGTGCTGAAGCATCATCTTCATGATTTCATGGTGCCAGAGCCAAAGGCAAGCTCAGGTCAATGTTGCCACGTGGTGTGGGAGAATTGTCTGTATTCTGTCAATCATATTTTAATAAAATACTGATTGGCCAGGCAGGCAGTATAGGCGGGAAAGCCAGACAGGAAGTAGGGGTGGAGCAATGAGAACAGGAGAATTCTGGGAAGCAGGGAAATTCCTCTGCCACTCCTGTCCAGACCACCAAAGAGGCAACATGTAAGCTGTCACACTGAGAAAGGTACTGAGCCCATGTGGCTAACGTAGATAAGAATAATGGGGTAACATAAATTATAAGAGTTAACAAGAAGCCTGACCTAATGGGCCAATCAGCTTTATAACTTATAGAGATCTCCATGTGATTTTCCTTGGGACTTGCTGGCTTGTTGGGGTACTGGGTGGGACAGAAACCCCAACAAGCTGGCCCTCATGCTACAGCCACGTGTCAAGTCCTCTTAGCTATTGCCCCGGAGTATCTTTCAGCACAAATCTGGCTGACCTTGGTGATGGATGACTAGTGAGCCAATGACGGATAAGGTTTTGGGGGGGGGGGCTGCCCCAACCTAAGACAGGAAATGTGTTTTGACCTGGATGCTTTCCCATGATAGGTAAGGGATATTGCCTGACGTCCAATGCCACCCAAGACAGACCTAGTCATATAATTTATATAAAAGGGGGACCTGTAGGGCCTGGCCTACCCTTGCTCCTTGGGGTGCATATTGAAGACAGTTTCTGGCCAGCCAGCTAAGCATCCTGTTTGCTCCTGTGCTCCCTCTGCCCTAGCCTGGTGATTAGCTGAAGGGCATTGTTTCATCTTTGGGATGGTAATTTCCCACCTACCCGGGAGGAAATCCTTATGCAGCAGCCAAGTATATAGGTTTTCCCCTTAATTGAATAAAGCAGCATTCGGCTGATCTCCTTTCAAATGACCCAGGTCTCTTGTGTGTTTCTTTCGATCTCCAGGCCTTTGCCTGGACTCACGTAAGGTACATGAAGGTACATGTAAGGCACGTGAACTGTACCGAGAGGGTAACACAGAATCGGGTGTTACACTGAGGTGGCCTTTGGTGATGCAGATAACTTTGAATCAGTTTTGCTCTTGTAAATGACCCCTCATCCATATTCCTATCAGCAACCCCAACAAAACTCATTGGTTCAGTAAGTTAGATTTGGGGTACCCAGATGGTGTAGGGGTTCCTTCTGTTGTGTGTTGCTTTCATTGGTTAATGAATAAAGAAACTGCTTTGGGCTTGATGAAGCAGAACTTAGGTAGGTGGAGAAAACAGAACTAAATTCTGGGAGGAAGAAAGCAGAGTCAGGAGAGAAGCCATGAATCCTACATCTGAGACAGACACTGGTTAGAATCTCTGGTAAGCCACTGCTACGTGGCAATACACAGATTAATGGAGATGGGTTAAACTAGTATGTAAGAGTTAGCCAATAAGAAGTTAGTGTTGTAGAAAGAGTGAGCTGTGTCCCACTGCCCAGTTAGCTTAAACCCCGAAATACCACAAAGAAATTGTATTAATTTAATTACTGTCTGGTCCATTATCTCTAGCCTCTTATTGGCTAACTCTCACATCTTGATTTAACCCATTTCTAATAATCTGTATTGCCACTTGACTGTGGCTTACCAGCATGAGTCTAGCCAGCGTCCACCTCGGGCAGAAAAATCATGGCATCTGCCTGTCTCTGCTCTTCTTCCCAGCATTCAGTTCTGTTAACTCTGCCTACCTAAATGCTGTCCTATCAAAGGCCAAGGCAATTTCTTTATTCAACCAATGAAAGCAAAACATAGAAAGAAGACCCTCCTACACCAAGTTAGAGCTAATGACCAAGCAGCATTTTAATTAATACAGCTTCTGTGTTGTTATTTTGGGGCTAAGCTAGCTGGGCAGCAGGAACAAACAAGCTGTCCCTCCTTGTAACACCTATACTTTGTTCTGTCATGGGTTCCCTATCTGGGGTGAGTAGACACTTGTTCATGGCTTCCCAGGAATAGTGTCACACAACAAATAAATTCTCAGGAACCCGGTTAGAGGAATTACTAATATATAGATTTCAAAAGGCAAAGCCCTGCCTGATCCAAGGTGGGCCTTTGAGAGAGAATGGTTGGAAAGGAAGGAGAGATATCTTTAAAGTTACAATCATCCTCACTTTTTTCTCCTCACTAACGCTAGAGAAATGTTTTTCAGCTGAAAGATTGATTTGCCTTCAGTCCTTTCATCCCCAAGCAAAAGGTATGCAGTAGCCATGTTCCCACAAGTGTGCCTTTTTGCACCAACAGTCAGTGAAGTGAAGATAAGCGTGCCCGTCAGTTGCAGTTCACACACATTATTAACACGACTTTCAGGTCCATTTGCTGAATCCACGATTCCTGCTGCAGCGGGTCATGAAAAATAAATGAGCATGGTAATGGTTTCCTTCTTGCTGAATAAGATACTAAAAAACAATCTATGAAGCTCTAAGCACAAAGTTTATGGAAAATGGCATCTTGGGTCATTCTTTAATGCAGCAAAAGGTCTCAGGGATGGTTCTGACATCTGGAAAGGAATCTTCTAGACTTGAGATGGAGTCCAGTAGACTCTTCCCATCAGCCAATATCAGTCATGAGAAATCAGAATGGCTGGCAGGGCAGACACAGACATTACATCATCAGCTCGTTGCCAGAGAAACCAAACAGTGATAAGCTACAGTTTGTTGACCATGACTCATCGGCCTCTGCTTGGCAACTGCCAGCTTAACTTCTGTTTTGAGCCTCAAAAACATTTCAAATCAGTGAGTAAATAGCACTGCAAACTTAACGTGTCCAGAATTCAAGGTATTTTGTATATGTGTGTGTTTTGGGGGTTACCCATGTTGGTGCCCATGTGTGCACATGTGTGAACATGTCAGGTGTTGGTCCTTAGGATGCCACTCTGTCCACCTTTGAGACGAGGGCTCTTACTAACTTGGAGCTCACCAAGTCGACTAGGTAGCAGTCTGCCAAGCCCCAGGGAACCTCTTGTCTCTGTCTAGGTGCTGGGATTATGATGGTACACTATCACATCACTCCTGACTTTTTGAAAAAGATTTATTTATGTTTTAATTTTTTCCCACTTGTGTGTCTGCACATCACATGCCTGCAGCACCTGTGGTGGCCAGAGAAGGCACTGGATCCCCTGGAACTGGAGTTACAGGTGACTATGGGCTGCTGTGTGGGTGCTGAGAACCAAATCCTGACCCACTAGGAGAGCAGCCAGTGCTAGCCAGTATGCCAACCCCATTTCTGACTTTCTTTATGTAGGTCCTGTGGATCAAACTCAAGTCTTTCTGCTTACAAGGTAAGCACTTTATGACTGAGATAGCTCCCCAGCACCCCAAATAGATGTTTTGGTTTTAATCTTTATCCTGACGTCTCTGTCTCAGTTTCTCCCTTTGCTGCTCTTCTGCTCCCTGGGTCCCCTCAATATATCGCTTGCATCTAAGTTTTCACCTCAGACTCTGCCTTTGAAGAAACCAATGACATGAAGAGAGAGAAAGCGTTCGTTCTTTCTTTTCTTCTTGTTTTTAAATTTTATTTTGAGACAGATCATGTAGCCCAGGTTGGCCTCAAACTTGCAAACATAGCCAAGGATAGCATTCTGATCCTTGTGCCTCCACTTCTTGCATGGTGGAATTACAGGTGTACCCTACTATGCCTAGTTTATGTGGTGCTGGGGGTGAAACCTGTATTTGAGATCTTAGGAAAAGAGACCAGAGAAATGATGGCTGTATGATGGGGGGATTATTGTAGATAAGAGAGAGGGGACATCCAAAGGCATCTGGAAGAATCCAGAGATGAGGAAAAAAAAAAAAACCCAACCAGACCGGACACAGTCAGGGCTAGGGAAGTGGGAATAGTGATAGAGGAACTGAGAGAAGAGTGAGCAACAAGAGCAAGGGCTGTAGTGACTGGGGGGGGGGGGCATGGAGAAAGAAGGGGGGCATGGAGAAAGAATGGGCACCTGGAGACCTGGGAGCAGGGACACCTGTAAATTACAACAGCCTGGGAGATAACACAGTGGAAGAGGTGAGAGGCCAGGAGTTAGTCTCACCTTTGAGATGCATAATAAGCACATGTGAAAGGGAGCTGACTAGCCAGGAGGCTAGCCAGGCTTTAATATGCAACCGCAGGTACACGTAAAAGTCTTCCACTGTCAGAGGCAAGGGCAATGACTCCTTTAGGGGACTGGAACTCAGTTCAGGAGTTCCTGAGGAGTACTGGCTTTTATCCAATGCAGAAATCCTACAGTCCAGTTTAAGCTGAGTCCTGGCTGTCTTTCTGGGCATATGCACATCCCGAGACCTTACAGAGCCAGCACACAACCACTGAGCCACATCTCAGCACCATAGAGCACTTTGGCGGAAACTGTGTGTGCAGTGTACACGCAGCACACCCAACACCTAATCTGAAGGTGACTTGGAGACCAAGCACCCATTTTGAACCCTCCCAGTCAGGAATTTTGTGTATCAGAGGAAGCAAATTCTGTATCTGTTGCCTTAGCCTCTAGCTCCTCTCCTTGGTGTCTGCTGTTGTTCTGGTTACTCTGTAAAGACCCCAGTCTGGTGACCACCCACTGAGCCTGGCGGATGAGAGAGGACCTGTTATTCTTAAAACTCTGTGACTCTCACTAAGGACAAAAAAATAGTCTCCTTCAAGACCTATAGGGGCTGTGGGTCTTCCGAGAGGATGGGGGTAAGGGATGGAGCCAACATCTACAGGGGTTGTGGGTCTTCCGAGAGGGTGGGGTAAGGGGTGGAGCCAGTGTCTACAGAGGCTGTGGGTCTTCCAAGAGGGTGGTGGTAGGGGGTGGAGCCAACGTGGACTAGCTAGGTAACTCCATACTCAGAATACGTGCTGGAAATTGCTGCTCACCAAAAGCTGCTGTCAGGTTTAAAGGAAACTCCAGTTCCACAAACTCCCAAAGTCAGTCCAATACCCAGAAATGAGCTCAATCTGGATTATAGGAGGATTTGTGGTAGTTAGGCAAAAGCCAGCATTCCTCAGGAACTTGTGAAACTGGTTCCAATTACCAAAAGAAGTCACTTTCCTTACCTGTGGCAGAAGGGACACAGGACTACCTGTGGTGTCTATTAACATATCAAAGCCCATGCTGGCCTCCAGGCCCCCTCAGTATCAGAAATATCTGTGACACATTTCAGAGTGCATGCTAGTGTCCTCACTTACTTCCCCTATGGCAGTGGTGTGAAAGAAAATGGCCCCCAAAGGGCGTGGCACTGTTAGGAGGTGTGGCTTTGTTGGAGTAGGTGTGGCCTTGTTGGAAAAGTGTGTCTGTGGGGCCGGGCTTTGAGATCTCTTGTGCTCAAACTACTCCCAGTGTCACAGTTAGCTTCCTATTGCATGCAGCGTATAGGTAGGACTCTCAGCTCCTTCTCCAGCACTGCATCTGCCTACATGCCTCCATGTCCCACTATGGTGATAATGGACTGAACCTCTGAACTGTAAGTGAGCCCCAATTAAACGTTTTACTTTGTGAGAGTTGCCGTGGTCAAGGCGTCTATTCACAGTAATAGAAACCCTAACTAAGACACCTCCCCTAAACTCCCTCCAGCTCACATGCTTCCCCTCCCCCCAGGCTGCTCATTCCTTTTATAACCCTGTCAACTTGCTATTCTCTCTCTCTCTCTCTCTCTCTCTCTCTCTCTCTCTCTCTCTCTCTCTCTCTCCCTCCCTCCCTCCCTTCCCCCCTCCCTCCCTTCCAACCTACCCCCTCTTTTTCTCCTTCCCTCTCTCTGTTGTGGACTATTACTTCAACTGTGTAAAAGTGTGTTACATTTCTTTATGCTGCATTTGTTTAATGATGTAAGGATCTGTGTTTAATTATGTAAAGATGTGTTGCATTTGTTTCACTTGTCCTGCCTAAGAAACCTGATTGGTCTAATTAAAAGAGCTGAATGACCAATAGCTTGGCAGGAAAAGGATAAGTGGGACTGGCGGGCAGAGAGAATAAATAGGAGAAACCTAGGCTCAAAAAGGAGGAAGAAATGAATGAGGAGGAGAAGGTGAGGGATGTGCCCGAGGCCAGCCAGGCAGTTGTCAGCCAGCCAGACTTGAGAAGCAGTGAAAGTAAGATATACAGAAGAAAGAAACGAAAAAAACAAACAAACAAACAAACAAAAACCCTGAAGCAAAATGTAGATAAAGAGAAATAGATTAAAGTTAAAAGAACTAGTCAGAAATGAGTTTAAGCAAGACTAAACATTCAAAACTAATAAGTCTCTGTGTCATGATTTGGGAGCTGGTGGTGGTCCCAAAAGCCTGTGCTCTCTTTCTCTGTCTCTGTCTCTGTCTCTGTCTCTGTCTCTGTCTCTGTCTCTCTCTCTCTCTCTCTCTCTGTTTTCTCTATTCTTTATTCTCTGCTATTCTTCCCTCTCTTGCAAATAGCCCTGACCATGTTCAGTCTGTTTGACATCTTCAGCCTACTTCCTCCTCTCTCTGCTATGGACTTTTCCAGATGCCTCTGGCTGTTCTCTCTCACACATCTCCAATAAAAACCTTCGCCTAAACCGTGCCACAGAGTGGTCATGTCACCAGTGTATACAATTGGTGGATCACACACAACCCTGTGGACACATACGGTGATTTTAGATGGTTCCCAGCATTTCTAATGGAAAGAAGATGATAACAGATTCAAGAGACTTGTCAACAGAAAATTTTTATTATACAATTCTGCAGAAAGGGGTGCCAACATAAACAAAGGGCAAAAATGGCTTAGCCAATTTGGTTAAGATAGTGGTTTTTAATGTCCCCCAATGTGAGAAATGCTTGGTGTGCCTCTCCCCAAGCTGGAACTTGCCTCCTTCCCAATTTCCCCATACTATTTGTTTAGGACAAAGCTTTATCTAATAAATCATTTAGGGTTTGAGACTATCCCATTCTCTTACCATGGGTTTAGTCATGTAGCAGACTCCTGTAACTTTCCAATTCTCAGAGTTCTGAGGCAAAAAAGGACAGCCACCAGGTTGGGGAGAGAAGGACCTAGGGCCTCCTCCATATCTGTGACTCTTATTAATGCTAAGCATAGCTCATAAAAAAAATGTACCATAGAAATTTATTTCTTTCATTTCCTAATTATGACCTGCCTTTCATTGTGACCTTTTAAGGAGAACGGTTTGCCAGCCCTGAGGAGGGAAAAGCAGTGGTTGGTTCTTCTGGTGATGGAGGCCAGGGTAGGTAGAGAAGGCTTTGCCCAAACACCTCAGTAAGAGTTGGGGAGTATGATGCCACCCATGTCAATCAAGGCCCATTAGATGTATGAGTTAGCTGTGGCAGCTGAGACAAGGGAACAACATCCTGCTGCCTGCCTCCCCAGCTACCTGGGAGCATCTGGAGCTTGAGTGAGGTGAGTATCAGATATGCCCCTGGTTCCTCTCAGCCTGGCACCAGCTCAGGGCTATGGTACCCCCATCCTTGTGGTTTTGTACTGGTGTTTCTACACCAGGGTTCTAAGGCTCAACTCATGTCAGACTTACCATTTCTGGGGAAGTGTGACTGACTCTGAGCCTTGACCTCAGGTCTGCTCCTGGCCACTTCAGTCCCTCTGAGCTGCTGTGTAGTAGAGACAGGAGTTAAGTGTACTACAGGACAAGCCATCTGATATGCCAACAGATAGGAATGTTGGAAGTCACCAATGTTGAAAGTGAGGCTGTCGTTCAATCCTCGGAGGACAGCACAGGCAGATGTGACCCTCAAATGGCAGCAGAGGGTTTGAAAAGAATGAAAGTGATGCTGCTTTTGATACCACCTCCACTGAAGGGAAACACTTGTCTTGAGAGCAATTATTTTGTACATTTATTTATTTCTGTGGAGAGGGGACTGCCACATGTGTCATGGTGTGCTTGTAGGACTTAGAAGACAACTTGTGGGTGTCAGCTCTCTCCTTCTATCATATGGGACATGGGACTGAACTCAGGTCGTCAACCTGGCAGTAAGTGCCTTTACCCACTGAGCCATCTTGATGGATCCTGGGAGCAATTTTTATGAGGAAAACATCTTGGGATTTAGATTAGCCTAAATCAAGTCTGAACTTAGACTCTTAGTCCTAAACTAAAAAGGGAGGGATTGAACGGCTCCTTTAAATTTACATGTTAGGTTATTTCTGGGCTGTTTGTGTCCTGGTCTGATGCTGTGATGGGAGAACAGAGGAAGGGCTACAGTTTTTTCCTGGCACCCATTGCCACATGCTGTGGTCATTGGCATAACACTCTCAAGATGGAATGTCTCCACCCAAGAAGGGAAACTTCTGAAATAATGTTTTAAACAAAATTTAAAAGTCAGAAAAAAGGAGAGTAAATTAAGTAGAAATTAGACCAAGGCAGAACTGGGCTTAGCAGCAGAAAAAAAAACTATCTAATAATCAAAGTTTTAGATCATATATAAAATCCTATAAGTAACTGGTAGTCTAGCGTCATACATACTTAGTTCATGCAGTAAGGACACAAGCCTTTATTGTTTAGCAATTCACTGAACCAAAGGCAACACCATGCTTGTTGTTTCTGTAAGTGGCCACAAGATGGCAGCATCAGAGGATTCCCAAGCAGATGACCAAAAGAAAACCTATGTTCCCAAAATTTTATTCAGATCTTTAGTTATCAAACTATGTGCTGTGTCTGCTAACACAAGCCTTTATAGGCTTATGATTGCCAAACCTACTGAAAAGTGAAAACGTTTCACTAAAAGGTGTATTTTATTTTATTTTAAAAGAGGGGCAGAGATGGTTCGGATGACAAAGTTCTTACAGGACTAGCATAAGGATGTGAGTTGGGAATACCAGAGCCCCCATAACAATGCTATATGGGGAGATGTGTGCCTGAAATCACAGCACTGGAGATGTGGAGGCAGGAGAGTCTCTGGGACTTGCTGGCCAGTCAGTCTAGCCATTTCAGTGAGTTCTAGGACCAATAACCCCATCTCATAACTAAGGTGGAGAGTGACTGAGAAGACACTCAGCACAGACCTGTGTGTGGCTCTATATGCAGGCACAGCTGTGTGTGTTCACAGGTGCACACACACTGTGGTGGCTTGAATAAGAATGGGCCCCATAGACTTATATTTGAACACTTAGGGAGTGGCATTAGGAGGTGTGGTCTTATTTGGAGACAGCATGTCACTGAAGGTGGCTTTGAGGTTTCAGGAGCTCCAGCCAGGCCCAGTGGCTCACTCTCTCTTCCTGCTGCCTGCCGCTAAAGATGTAGAATTCTCAGCTACCTCTGCAGCACTGTGTCTGCCATCATGCCCCCAAGCTTTCTGCCATGACAACGATGGACTAAAACTCTGAACCATAAACCACCCTAGTGAAATGTTTTTCATTAGAGGAGTTGCCATGGTCACAACGTCTCTTCATAGCAGTAAAACCCTCTCTCTCTCTCTCTCTCTCTCTCTCTCTCTCTCTCTCTCTTTCTCTCTGTCTCTGTCTCTCTCTCTCTCTCTCTCTCTCTCTCTCTCTCTCTCTCTCTCTCTCTCACACACACACACACACATGCACGCACGTGCACGCATGGGAATCTCAGACCTATAAAATTTGACCTGGATGTGAGTTTTGTCCTGACCCAGAATAAGCATACTTCTCACTTTCTGAAGAAGGTGCTTCTTCCATTTGTTCACATGAGTTTCCAGGTCCAAGCCTCATATACTGACCAAGGGAAGGACTAGAGTTTTAAAAAGCCTTGGACATGAGGCTACATGACAGACTCAACCAAGGCTGGATGATGATTTTCACAGGAGAAAGGAAAACATCAGCATGAGTAGGCTTATTTAAAAGTCCTCAAGAAGGAAGGCTGGAGAGATGGCTCAGTGGTTTAAGAACACGTGGTGTACTTGCAGAGGACCCAAGATCAATTCCTAGCATCCATGTTGGGCAACACACAGCTGCCTGAAACTCCAGCTCCAGGGGGTCAGACATCCTCTGCTGCCCTCCACAGGTACCCGTGAACATGTGGCATATACTCACATAGACATGCATAAATTAAAAATAGTATTTAATAATATAAATATTATAAAAGTCTATGGGAAGATGTCTTGACATTCAGAGTTGAGAATAATCACACTGGGGAAGTCAGCTATGACTGTGGTTCCATGAAGATTTACCTCAAAGTGCTGTTCACAACCATTAAGTCAATTAATTAGACCAAGGATCATAATCCAGCCACTTCTTGCTGTCATCTGAGGCAGCTAGCCTCCAATTTATCCTATTATTTTGGTGTCTATTTCCTCGTCATTGTCCCTCTCTTCACCAAACTCTGGCTGGTGTGTGCAATGGGTAAGTTATGTAGAAATAATGGCACATGTCTCCCAAGGCACTCACTAAGGACATTTCCAGCTTCTACCTCACTCTCTTAGGTCCTATTTTGAAAGAAACTATTTGTCATATTTTAAGTGTGTGTGTGTGTGTGTGAGAGAGAGAGAGAGAGAGAGAGAGAGAGAGAGAGAGAGAGAGAAAGAGAGAGAGAGAGAAGGGCCCACAGAAGCCAGAAGAGAGCATCACATCCTTTGGAATTGGAGGTTCAGGCAGTTGTTAGACCCTTAGGTGCATTCTGGGAACCAAACTTAGGTCCCCTACAGGGGCCACACAAGCTCTTAACCACCCAGCCATCTCTCCAGTCCAAAGCTGACATATTTTAAAGATGTTCAAGCAGTTCTATGGAAAGATCCATGAGGTATAGAACTGAGAGCTCTTCCATCGTCCCACAGTATCTTGCCAGTCATACCTGTGAGACACCTTAGAAATAGATCCTCTGGAAGATTCAGGCCGGCCCTGAAGGCATACATCTTGGCTTTGCAGCCATCTTGAGTTATAACCACTATGATTCCCCTTGAGTAATTCTGAACAGTTTTTCCTGAGTAATTTTCCAGCAAATCATGAATGGATAAGTGACTAGAGTTTTCTGGGGCTTTACAGGCAAACTCTGACTAGGAAAGCACCTAGCTCTTCCATGTCATCTTCTGACAAACCGGGAACATCCCCATGCAAGAAGAAATCACTCTGTCCTAACCTACGCTATGAGGATGCCTTCTCAAACTATGGGGATCCAGCTCATGCTGTTGTCACTCTGGACTACACCTCCATAGGTGCCCCTGTCAGTCACACCCTGCACAGTCCTAGTTTTGTTTGATTGCTTTTCTGTAGTCTCATAACAGGTTGGGGCTGGTCTCCTATGCTAAGACTGCTATGCCAACAACAGCACTAAGGACCATCTCATTGCAGCCCCAAGAAAGATCTAGCTCTGGGCTGAGGATGGAGCTCAGTTGGCAAAGTGCTTGCTTGGTGTGCACAAAGACCTAGATTCAGTCCCCAGTACTGCATAGACCATATAAGCCATGTGTGTTGGCATACTCCTGCAATCCCAGGGCTCGGGGTGGAGGCAGGAGATCAGACGTTCAAGGTGATGTGTGACTGAGGCGTGCCTGGGATACACGAGACCCATGTCAATGAGAAGAGACCCATGTCTTGACTCTCAGATCTGCTGTACTCCTGACCACTGACACTGCAAAGTAGCACTTTTTGTCTTGAGCTATTAAGTTTTGGGGTAGCCTAAGAAGCACCCCAAATGCCAGCCTCCCTGGTCATATTTACACTTCAGCTACTATATTGTTCTCAAGGCCCTTTGCCCTGGCTCTTTCTTCCTGGAATTCTCTGCCCAAATAGCCCACTGTTGAGTATCCCTCTTCAGATCGTTTCTCTCCTTCCACCAGATGGGTCCTGGGGAGCAGACTCGGGTTTTCAGCTTGGTAGCAGGCACCTTTGCCAGCTGAGTCATCTCACCAAGTTCATTCTGACACTTCTGACACTCATTTCCCATTCCAGTTCCTTTCCTTCCCTTGCAGCTTTCTGGTAACTCGTAATCATGTTAGTTAGAATTAGTGACACATGCTTGCAATCCCAGCCTTGAGAGGCAGAACCAGGAAGAGTATGACTTCAAGGTTATTATTTAAGATCCTGTCTCAAAAAACCTTTATCATCTCATATAATCTATTTATTTATATTTATTGTCTCTCCTTTTTGCTTTTTTGTTTTCACTTTGGTTTTCTCAAGTCAGGGATTTTCTACAGAGCCCTGACTATCCAGGAACTCTCTCTATAGACCAGGCTGTCCTCAAACTCAGAGGTCTGCCTGCCTCTGCCTCCTGAGTGCTGGGATTAAAGATTAAAGGCATGTGCCACCACCGCCCAGCTTGTCTCTCCTCCTTTAACCAAAATGTCAATTCTGTGAAGATAAGGATCCTCATGTTTCTTTTACTCAAGAAAGCAAACATCTCTGTGTTAGTTTTCTGTCTACTTGACCCAAACTAGAGTTATCTGGGAAGCCTCAGTTGAGAAAATGCTTCCATATCATTGGCCTGTAGGCAAGTCTGTGAGGCATTTCCTTGGTTAACGATGCAGGGAGGACCAGCCCAGTGTGGATAGTGCCACCCTTGGTCAGGTGGTCTTAAGTTGTATAAAAAAAGCAAGACAAGCCAGACAAGAGGAGCAAGCCAATCAGCAGTGTTCCTCCTGGTTTCTATTTAAGTGTCTGCCTTGAGTTACTGCCTTGACTTCCCTCAGGGATGGATTATGACCTGTGATGTGTGAGCCAAATAAACCCTCTCCCTCCTAGGTCCTTTTGGTCATGGTGTTTATCACAAACGTAGAAAGCCAACTAGGACAGTCTCTTGGGGTGGTTCCAGACACACCCTGAGACACACCTGAGATTTCTCCCAAGTTCTCCTGGGCCTCAAGAGACAGCTTCCCTAATCCCTGAGCCCAGATGTTACATTTGCTTCAGAGACCATACAACTTGGAGGTGAGAAGACAGCCTGAGGTACTCCTGAATGGGAAAGAGAACACCCCAGATTTGATGCAGAGGAAGTGAATCTGGGTCAATTGGCAACTTCCTGGTTCTGCAATCCTGGGCAAGTCACCCCTCTTTCCTGCGGTTTATAGTGAAATTAGTGTTTGCCTCTCGTAGGCTGCAGGAATGTGGTGGAAATCCTTTAAAGCCACATGCCTCAGTGACCCCAGGAAAAGACCTGCCTTCTACCTCATGATGCCCCAAGTCTACCTCCACGACTGCCAGCTGAACTTTGTGGTAGAATTTCTGCCACAAAGAGAATATGTTTCGGAGACCCTGAGAGCACCTGCTAGAAGAAAAAAGAAACGATTTCACCAGAAGGGTGAGAGGCATCCACAGAGGTGAAGAGGGGACACGAAGGTTAAACCCAGGCTTTGAGAAGCTCGGCTACTCCCCAAAGTCCTAGCAGACCCTCTAGACCACAGCAAGACTTTCAACTCCTGGAGCAGCAGTCTTCATCACCCGTCTTCTCCCTACCTCCTTTTAAGATATGTGCCTCTGTGTGTGCGTTCATGTGTGTGCTTGTGAGTACGGAGGCCAGGCATGGTTCATCATGTGTATCTGTATGTGTATGTGTGTGTGTGTGTGTGTGAGTACGGAGACCAGGCATGGTTCATCATGTGTACCTGTGTGTGTGTTCATGTGTGTGCATGTGAGTACAGAGGCCAGGCATGGTTCATCATAGGCAATTTTCTTCCACTCCTTAGTTTGAGACAGGGA
This sequence comes from Myodes glareolus, assembly GCF_982192425.1. Classification (NCBI taxonomy): domain Eukaryota; kingdom Metazoa; phylum Chordata; class Mammalia; order Rodentia; family Cricetidae; genus Myodes; species Myodes glareolus. The sequence goes on along the minus strand of NC_142029.1, from coordinate 13,149,378 downwards.
CTCTCATTGGCTAGGATTTCACCAAGAAAACCAGGTTGGCAGTTCAGCAAGTCCTGAGCAATCCACTGTCTCTGCCTAGCCAGCACTGAGATCACAAGGGCACACCATCTCACCTGGTTTTTTAAAACGCAGGCTTGGGGGATGTAACTCAAGTCCACGTGCTGGGTGGCTAGCACTTTATGAAATGAGCTATTCCTCAGCCCGACTCTGTCTTCCCAAAGAGAACACAGTCAACAATATCAGGCCCAGTTCCTCAGCTCCTTAGGAAACTCATGGGCTGTCACAAGTCTGGTTTCCAAGGACAGGAGGCCATCCTAGGTTATGGTCCCAGCTCTGCTACTCACTGGGGTGCCTGCCCCTTCCTATCTCTCTGGTTTAGACCATTTCCCTCTCAACACAGTGGCAGGAGTTTAGGCCACTTAATCTCTTGTAGAGTTTACCGGCTTTGTTTCAGGTTTTTCAGTATGTAACAGTAGGCTGGGCTCTGGGACACCTCTGAACTGCAGTATTCTGGTTGAGCCTGTGTGCACATGCAGGACTAGTCTGTGGCTTTGAATCTGCACTTCAGTGGTAATAGCCCTAACCCTAACCTAATAATAGATCATTAACTGGACTAAAATGTTACAGTATTATTGATGAAAAACAATGACAGTATCTATCCTGTATTGTTTGTTATGTGCTAGTCACTATATTAAATCAAGTCAGGGACCACATAAGGGTAAGGAAATTGGTCACAGTCAAGCAGCGATGTAGCCAAATTTCAAATGTACAAGAGCCAACTCAAGAGTCCACTCTACCCTCTGCAGTCACACTGTTCTCAAATCCTCTCCACAGCTGTTCTTTCCCGGGTTCCCGGCTCTTCACTGGAGGTGGTGTCCTGCTCCATCCATGCTGGCTGTGGTAGAACTTCTCTTGTGCTAAGCAACATAAAACTGCAGTGGAAGCACAATTAGCAGTCCCCATAAAAATCTACCTTTGGCCAGGTAGGTGGTGGTGCATACCTTTAATCCCAGAACTTGGGAGGCAGAGGCAGGTGGATCTCTGTGAGTTCGAAGCCAGCCTGGTCTACAGAGAGTTCCAGGATTGACACCAAAGTTACACAGGGAAACCCTGTCTTGTGGGGGAAAAAAAATCCACCTTTGAGTGCTGGGAGAAAACAGCTTGGGTGAGGAGGGTTGATTGTCTGATGAACCAGCTGGCAGCTCTGAGCGGAACCAACCAGGCTTCTATTGTGTCGCCCTTTTCCATGGTCGCTGTTCAGTGATCGGATATTTGAACACCTCTCTTGAGTTGCTCACCACCTCCCCTCCCACTCTCCATACATGAAAGTCCATGGACCACGCATATATTCACATGCATACACACACAGAGAGCAGACAAGTGGTACAGAAAAACACATTTTAGGGACAAGAAAGCTCACAGAGATGCTAGAGGCTTGGAAACAGGGAGATGGAAGAGGATGACATCCAGAGGAAGGAATGTTGCTCTCCCAGCCTCCAGGGTGGGTGTGGGGTGTTGGGTATGGGGTGCAGGGAGCAGAAAGGCCTCAGGGAAATATGGCCCTGGGTATCAAATTAGTAATCCAGCTCTGCACGTTCCTAGAGGATTAGAAGCCAGGGATGTTCCCAGCAGTACGTCCAGGTACTGAGGCTGTCCGTCTCAGGATCTTAACTGATGTGAGCATAGCTCAGCAGAGGGTCTTATTTCCAAAGCCTTGGTCGGTCAGGCCTGTATTACCCATGGCTGTGGTTAAGGTCACATGGCTTTCAGGGAGAGACACTTGGACTAACTCAATTTTTTTTTTTTTAAAGGAGGATTACTGGAAAGCTCAGGGCCTTTTATGAGACCTGTGAGACATGCAAACAACCACAGATCGGCAAAGAAACCGTGAGCAGATGGTTGTATCGTCACTAATGCGATTTTGTGTCGGTGTGCCTGGGCTCTCTGGCTCTTGGCCAGGAGGGTTCTATGGAGCCTAGGACAGCTCCCCTGGAACAGAGAGAGTCTGGTGCTTGTGACTAAGAGTGCCTTCAAGGGGCAGCCTGAAAGGGAGCAAGGGAAACATAGAGCAGGAGATGGCCAAGCAAGCCTGGATCCAGCCTGTTTGCCCCTGAGACCTGCAGAGAAAGCAGTTAGACAAGAGCTACCTGCTGGGCACTGTGGGGGCAACAATGTACCCCACCCACATCCACCAACACTGTCTAGAGGCTGCCTCAGTTGGGGACATATGTTTTCAAGCATTTGAGGACAAGGCAATTTGGTAGAAAGGGTACTCATGACCTTTATCCGGCAACACTCCCAGCGGCAGCTGAGATCCCGGGTTACAGCTCTAGGCCCACTCCAATCTTTAGGAGTTCACTAATATGTAGATAATTTAGGAAAACTAAAAGTTTTTATTACATTTATCCTTCTAAATCTAATGTTTATTGGTGCTATTAAAAATGCTACCGGTGGATTGGGGAGATAGTTCAGTCACTAACGTGTACCACCAGTGTGGTGGCATGCAATTGTAACTGCAGTGCTGGGGAGGCAGAGATGGTTGGGTGCCTGATGCTTGCTGGTCGGCTAACTTAGCCTACCTGGTGAGTTCCAGGTCAGAGAGAGACCTTATCTTACAAAATCTGTGGACGACACCTGAGGAGCAACACCAAGGTTGTCCTCTGGCTTTCACATGCACACATATATATGTGTATATACCTACATATACCTACACACAAATAGAAGGCATGGAGGTACATATCTATAATACTGTAATCCTAGAATTCAGGAAGTTGAGGCAGGAGGAACATGAGTTCAAGACCAGCCTGGAACATACAGTGAGACCCTGTCTCAAGAAAATCAATCCAAGGGGCTGGCGTGCCCAGCAATTACCAGCACTTACTGCTTTTGCAGAGGACCCAGGTTCTGCTCCCCAGTAGCCATGGGGTGGCTCATAATCACCTGAGACTCCAGTCCTAGGGGGCTGACATCCTCTTCCGCTCTCCAGGATCCACAGTCTCTTTTGCTCCTGTACCCATGTGATTCACACACATACAAATAAATCAATAAATCTTTTATTAAAAAATTCCCAAATAAATAAGTTAACTAAAAGGTTACCATTTTAAACATTCCATTCCTTTTTTTGTCATTATGCTGCTGGGATGAAAATGAACACTGACATTTGAATTACTATTTGTCATGTGTTATGAAATATCCTTTATTTTATTCTTTGTAGTGCTGGGAATTGAACCCAGGGTCTTCATGAATGCTAGGCAAGGGCTTTACCACTGAGCTACATTCCCAGTCCTTTTATTTCTTCTTCTCTTCCTTCTTGTTTTTCGAGACAGGGTTTCTGTGTGTGGTCCTGGCTGTCCTGGAACTCACTCTGTAAATCAGGCTGGCCTCAAACTCACAGAGATTCCCCTGCTTCTGCCTCCTGAGTGCTGGGATTAAAGGTATGAGCCACCACTGCCTGTCCCCAGTCCATTTATTTTGATTAAAAATTTATAATGTCAAAATGATTCTTACGTTACAGGTCATACAAAAATAGATGGTGACCAGATTTGTCCCACGGGCCACAGTATGCTGACGTCTGCTCTCAGCTCCCAGCTCATGATACAGAAGAAACACTGGCTTTTAACACTGAGAGTATAAGACACTGTTTACAGAGACTAGAGAACTTAATGTCTCCTAAACTAATGACTGTGTATTCAAGGATATGCCTATAAAACATCAAACCAGTATGAGTTTCTTACTTTTCTATTTCTAAAGGTGCGCTTACTTTTATGTGTGTGTGCCCCTTGCATGCAGGTGCTAGTAGAGGTCAGGGGGTGTCAGATCCCTGGGACTAGAGCTCCGGGAGCTGCCTGATGTGGGTGCTGGGCACTGAACCCTAGTCCTTTGGAAGAACAGTAAGCACTCCTGACAGCTGAGCCATGTCTGCAGCTCCATGGACATGATTTTCTTATTCCTTAAATGCCTATGAAACCTAGGAAAATGCAGAAACAAAATTATATTAAAAAATTCTTTGTATTGTGTCTTAGCTATCTAAATGTATAATATACTAATTGAACATTTATTGGTAACATACAATTAAAAGAAGTGTCATTTGGATGTAATGAGGATGTCTCAACTTCGTATAGCATTTGATAGTTCACAAAAATTATAGTTCCATACATTATGTCTAAGGATCCTCACAAAAGGCCTGGAAGGAAGGCCTGATTACTGTCACTGAAAGAAGAGAACTTCCCAAGATTACATAAGGGGGAGGGAGGGAGGAGTACTCTGGTCCACATCTCTCAACCAGAGTTACGTCCATAAAATACAGTCATGCAATTCAAGAACTGGGGAGTGAGTGAATCTGCTTGCCCAGCTGAAGACAGCAGTGTCTCTCAGAGGATGTCTCCGGCTGCTACCTCAAGCTCCATGTGCCAGGCTTTCCTCTTTCTTCCCCTGCTGCCGAATGTCTAGAAATCAGCATGATCTCAACACTGGTTGATTGACCCTTATGACAGTAGCTGTTGTAGAAGCTGGGGGCCTGGTTTCACTGCTGAGTCCAGAAAGTTTCAAAGCTCTGCCCTTGAGAAACAATACCCTTATCAACTGCATTGCCGCCTACAGGGTTTGCACGTGGTGTCTTTGTATCTAATAAAACCTGGCCTGATAACTGTGGCCCAGTTCAACCCAGGCTGCATCTACGATTGCCTTGATGGCTTGCTTGGTGACATGCAGGCCATCCACAAGAGGTGACACTTGGTGGTGGATACTGTGCATCTCTCTGCTCAGTGGGTCTGCAGAAGAAAGGGAAGGCCCCTTTCCTCAGCAAAGGACGTTTAGACACATGAACCCAGTGCCAATCATCTCAGGGCCTTGACTTTGTGAGTCTGAGTTGCAGAAATAAAACACCAAAGACTGGGTAGTTTATCAGCAAAAGAAATGTATTTTTCACAATTCTGGAAGCTGGGAAGTTCACAGCGGTGCACCCGCCGGGTTGGTGTCTGGCTAAGAAGGCCCATTTCTCAGCAGCCAGCTGTTGTCTCACTCGGCGACAGCTCTCTCTTAGGATTTTTTATAAGGGCTTAGCCACCATGACCTGATCACCTCTAAGGGTTCTATGACTAAATGGCATCTCGTTGGTGCTTAGGATTTTAAATTTTGAGTTTTAAGCAGACAGAAATCTTCAGACCACAGCATCATCATTATAATTATTTTTCCTTAAAAATGAATTTATCTGACTATAGGTAAAATATATTTCATTTTGGGATAATTAAAAAAACCAAAAATTAAAATAACCAGCAACTTCACTCCTTAAATATTTTATTTTTAATTATGCATATGAGTGTGTGAAAGTCTTAGTGCACATGAGCACAGCATCACTGGGGACCAAAGATGGTGTTGGAGACCCTGAAGATAGTTTTGAGCCCCACACAGCTATTAGAAGCCAAACTGGAGTTCTCTACAAAAGTAGTCTAAGCTCCTAACCAACTGCTGATGGCTCAATCCCCAGAAATTTCATTTATTAAGGTTGATATCCAAGTGTCTTGAATTATGTAGAATACACTGCTCAGTAAACAGCTTTGTACATCCAAACATATATCCTGCCATTCCTGTAATAGAAAATTTAATAGCTACATTCCATCTGTTTCATTATTATGTCCCATTTTAAGTACCCAACCCAGTTTCTACAATTCTGGTGAGTGGGACCACAGAGTGGAAGTTCCCTCCAACACACCTGTTAGTGACAACTATTCTGCTAAGCGCCCAGCAGCAGCATATGAGACCATTCACTCCCTCAGCCTGACAATATGCCCATCTTCCTCATTGACTGCCAAGCACTTCTTCGAACAGAGAGGAAATGAGGGGGCATCTCCAATTCCAGAGACGTCTCCAATTCTCTTTGTACCAAAGCGGCAGGTGTTCTACAGCAAGTTTTTTTCTGAACTTTAGTTTGGCAACTTTTCAGAGAGGTATACATTGCACATTGAGCAAGCCTCCCTACTCCGTCTCTCCCTTTTCATGCCCCTACCCCTCTCATTTGTGCTCTTTGTTCCCTTGATAATTTTACTTCTATGTTCATTTACATATGCATGATTTCATGTAACTAAAAAACACTCAGAAACCATAAATGAGAGAAAAAATATGACACACGCCATTCTGGGCCTAGCTTAACTGGTTAATGTAACCTCCAACCAGTTGCAGATAACTTCCTGTAAGTAGCATAGCTTATTTTTTTGTTTGTTTGTTTGTTTTTTATTTTTTTGTTTGTTTTTTCAAGATAGGGTTTCTCTGTGTGTCTCTGTCTGTCCTGGAATTCACTCTGTAGACCATGCTAACCTCGAACTCATAGAGATCTGCCTGCCTCTGCCTCCTGTGTGCTAGGATTAAAGACTTGCCACCACCGCCTGACTAACCTCACTCCTCTTTATGGCTAAGAAAAGATTCCTTTATGTCTGTAAACTATGTTTTCTGTGTTTATTCCTCTGTTGTTGGACATAATGGTTGATGGTATCCGCAGCAGATTTTCAACAAAATGGCGTGGCGTGAAGTGGGTCACATACCACATGGAGGAAATAGCTTCTAGTATAAAGGGGATGTAGTAAAGCTGGGAAGGAACATCTCTGTAGATGCAGTCTCAAGATTCTATCTACCAGGTAACGTCCTCGCTGATTCACTGTCTTGTGTGGTTGTTTCCCAGGCCTCTAAGCCAGCAGCCACCCTGTCCCCAGGGCACTGAAGAAAAGCAAATGAATACTTTCCTGCAAACTGACAATAGGAAAGAATTATGAAGACAAGAAACAACCTGCACGGCCAGGTAGGAGTGCTTTGTAAAGCCAAGTGCTGAAATACTGACCGGTCCAGATGGTTAAGTTCTACAGTCAGGCCTCAGTGTTTAGTTCTCTGGTGACACACTGCAGTGACAGCGCATTAACAGCCTGGTGAGTGAGCACAGGGCACGGAGGGAGTGTCAGGACAGAGTTCTTCTCCTTTCCCTTCTTCACGTTTCTCACTTCTGTGATCAGACACTTGACAGAACAAACACACGGGAGGAGGGAATTCTCTGACTTTACGGGGACGCCAGTCCCTGATGGTAGAGTTCGTGGTGGAGGATATGTATGGTGTGGGCTCTTCTCATCCTGGTGGATCAGGCAGAACAGGGCTCAGCCGAAACTTCAAGGCTGACTCCCAGCAGCCCGTGTCAGTCACTTACGTACCTTCTCTCTCTAACATTCCAAAACCTATTCAAACCACACCCCAGCTGGGAACCAAGTGCCTATCAGACCACAAAAGTCTTCTTCAAGACAAGCTGGCTTTGAATTGAACACCATCTTCCTCAGCCTCCCCAGGGTTGGGATTATAAATGTGCCACCACATCCCAGGCTTAAGGAAGTTCAGGCTTTTGTGTAACCGGCATAGCAGGCATTGTTTCTGACCATCCATCCATTTACTTTTTCTTTTTTCTTTTCTTTGATTTTCCAGACAGTGGTTCCTTGTGTAGCATTGGCTATCCTAGAACTAGCTCGGTAGACCAGGCTGGCCTCGAACTCACAGAGATCTGCCTCCCAAGTTCTGGAATTAAAGACGTGCATGCCAGTCTATCTTGAAGAAGAATATTGTGGTTACAGTTATGAAGTAGCAATGAAATAATTTTATGATTGGGGTCACCACAACATGAGGAACCTAATTAAAGGGTTACAGTTTCAGAAAGGTTGAGAACCACTGCCCGAAAAGACAGGGAAAGTAACCCACTCAGTGAGAAAGGAACACTGTGGTGGTGGTGGTGGGGGGCTGCTCCTAGGAGAATCTCTTTCCTCAGGGATCAGAGTGTGTGCAAAACTGAATTATCGAGAACTTTCTTGGTGCCTCAGGAAGTCTGAGAATAAAGCCCATATGAAGGAGCCATGGGATTTTTTTGTTGTTGCAGAAGGTTCTTTTACCTGACAACCTGAACTGAATTGACCACAAGTTGCAATAGATTGAAAATTCTACCTCTGTCTTTATTTTCCCAGGACACTTCAACATGCCTAAATGAAATATTTGTAAGAAAATTGAAATCTGGGCGTAGTGATCATCACAAGCTCAAGGCCAGCTTGGGCTACACAGTGAGACCAGGCTAGACAGGAATACAGAATGAGACTCTGTCTTAAAAAAAAACAAAAGTTGACCTTCTATAAAAAATAGTAGAAACAAAAAGTTCTATATTTAGGTATTTAATTTTATTCTATGTACATTGTAAATATATCTTAGGAACATGGTGTTATGGTGTATAAAAAATAGAGCTTTCCTCAAAAACCATATAATCTTGGGAAAACAAAACCAGTATTTTAAAGCAGGGGGAGTGGTGGTGGTGGCTCAGCAGCTAAGAGCATTGGCTGCTTTCTCAGAGGATCTTGGTTCAACTCCAAGCACCCACATGGTTGCTCACAACTACCCATAACTCTCGTTCCAGGGGATTCAAGACTCTCTTCTGCCCTCCATGGGCACCAGGCATCCATCTGGTGAACAGACATGCATGTAAGCAAAACTTATACACAAAACATAAATTTAAAAAAAAATTAAAAAAAGAACAGTTGAGCATGATGCTGCACACTTTAATCTCAGCACTCAAGAGGCAGAAGTAGGTGGGTCTCTGTGAGTTCCAAGTCAGCTTGGTCTACAGAGTGAGTTCCAAGTCAGCCAATACTACACAGCGAGACCTTATCTCAAAAAAACAAATGAACAAAATTAAAGTATAAACCCTTTTGAAAACAAGTGAACTGAAGGTAGTAATTATATTAATATATAATTATATATCACACTACTATATAATTATATATTAACTATATTACTATACATAAAAATCTGGATGAATATAAAGTAATTGATAACTATCTACAAACAACCACCTACACCAAAAAGTGAGAGGCCTTAAACCTTCAACAGTTCCACTTAATTCTCAAGGTACTGCTCATATTCCTAACATGCCTATGTTTGTATTTCCTATCTAGGTGTTTGATGAGTTGGTGACTTGTGTATTGTGGACTTGACATTCCTGCTCAGATGTCTACCAGGTATCTGGAGCTCATAAAGTCTGGGGAGATTATTTCTCTAAATCTTGCAGACTTTCGCAGACTTCCAAACTTCGGTTGACGGCAATCCAATCCTTCCAGTCATTCAAGGTCTAAAACCTCAAGTGTTATCTATTGCCCTTTGTCTCTCATCCTGAATCTATTCTCCAAGCAAATCTTGCTGTCTGCATTCAAAATCTCTGTGAGTGAAGCTGCCACTTCTAACCCCGAGTTACTGGGACAGCCTAACTGTTTTTCCTGCTCGCATTCTTGCTGCCCTAAGTCTATTTATAGCAAAGCAGCTAAAACGGTCCTGACTGTAGATGTGACCAGAGAGACGAGACTCTTCTACAGGGTCCAGATATAGCAGCTGAGTAGAACAAGTCATGGCTCATTTTGGTGCTGGACTGTTAGGATTCATGAACTGTTTCAAGGACTATTTCACTACCTGGGGAAAACAGCATGCTAAGTGAAAGCTAAATGCAGAGTCTTACTGCACTTACTTAGTAAGTAAGTAAGTAAGGGATATCATGTGTAAGTTAAATGACACGTTTAATATCTTATATAAAACTTATAATGTGTAAGTTGTGTCCCTCTCTCTCCAGGATGTCCTTCTCTGCTTCAAACCAGTTTTCTGTGTTTCCTGACTGACGCCCTTCTCAGCTGCCCTACCCTATTTCCACCTCTCACCTTTCTGTTGTGGCTGGGCTCCCCAATGTTTCTCTGCCTACTGGTTGGAATATGGTTTCTCGAGATATGTAGCCCTAGCTATCCTGGAACTCACTCTGTAGACCAGCCTGGCCTCAAACTCACAGAGATCTGACTGCCTCTGCCTCCCAAGTGCTGGGATTGAAGATGTCACCCTGCTGTAGAAATCATTTTTTTTTAAAAAAAGATTTTATTTATTTATTATGTATACAGTATTCTGTCTGCATGTATGCCTGCAAGCCAGAAGAGGGCACTAGATCTCATTACAGATGGTTGTTGCCACCATGTGGTTGCTGGGAATTAAATTCAGGCCCTCTGCAGCGGCAGCCAGTGCTCTTAACCGCTGAGCCATCTCTCCAGCCCCCATGTCTTAACTTCCTAAAGAATAACTCTTTCACCCTGAGTACTTCCTTCTTTGCTTCTCTAGTCAACTCCCTTAGGACATCTAGTTGTCTTTCTAACCCCAACCTCCCCATACCTCTCTTCTTCCCTGTCCAAGATGAATGCAACCATTTAAAAATTCATTTGCTATTGTATGTGTATAATGTGGATGTGAGCATGCCACCTGTGAGAGTGGAGGTCAGAGGATGTGGGTGCTAGGCAACAAACTAATTAGGATTGCACAGTAAGTGCTTTTACCCTCCAAGCCATCTTGCAACACTCTCTCCCTCTTTTTTTTTTTTTTTGAGACAGGATCTTGAGACTGGCATTGAGCTCATGGGTCCTCTTTCCTTAGCCTCCTAAGTGTTGCAGTGCTGGGATCATAAGTGTGTGCTCTACACCTAATACACTGTATTAGGTAGGAACCACATATTTTTGTGCCTTTATGACAGTGTACACCTATTAATAGTTACTGGGCTGTAAAATTATTTTGTAAAGTTGACTCTTTTACAGGACAGCAGGTCTCATGAAAACAAAAAACAACAACAAAACCCCACATCTTTCCTCCTTCCCACTGAATCTCCACTTCCATTTAGGAAGTGTCTAAAGCATAGTAAGAGTATCACAGTCATTTCAAGTGTATTTGGGGATTGAAGAGATGGCTCAGCGGTTAAGAGCACTGGCCACTCTTGCAGAAGAACCAGGGTCAGCCCAGCCACTCACTGGTGGCGCACAGCAATCCATAACTCCCTTTCTAGGGGATCTGATCTCTGAGGGTACCAAGCATGCATGTGGTACACATACATACATGTAGGCAAAACCTACATACCCATAAAAATAAATCTTGGCATAAGAACAGACAGGAGGACCAATGGAACCGAATAGAAGACCCGGATATCAATCCACACATCTTCGAACACCTGATCTTTGACAAGGAAGCAAAAAATATCAAATGGAAAAAAGAAAGCATATTTAACAAGTGGTGCTGGCATAACTGGATATCAACATGTAGAAGAATGAAAATAGACCCATATCTATCACCATGCATAAAACTCAAGTCCAAATGGATCAAAGACCTCAATATAAAGCCAGCCACACTGAACCTTATAGAAGAGAAAGTGGGAAGTATACTTGAATGCACTGGCACAGGGAACCACTTCCTAAATAGAATCCCAGCAGCACAGACACTGAGAGAAACAATTAATAAATGGGACCTCCTGAAACTGAAAAGCTTCTGTAAAGCAAAGGACACGGTCAACAAGACAAAACGACAGCCTACAGAATGGGAAAAGATCTTCACTAACCCCACATCAGACAGAGGTCTGATCTCCAAAATATACAAAGAACTCAAGAAATTGGACATCAAAAGATCACATAATCCAATACAAAAATGGAGTACAGACCTAAACAGAGAACTCTCAACAGAGGAATCTAAAATGGCTGAAAGACACTTAAGGAAATGCTCAACATCCTTAGTCATCAGAGAAATGCAAATCAAAACAACTCTGAGATTTCATTTTACACCTGTAAGAATGACCAAAATCAAAAACGTTGTTGACAACTTATGCTGGAGAGGTTCTGAGGGAAAGGGAACACTTCTGCATTGCTGGTGGGAATGCAAGCTGGTACAGCCCCTTTGGATGTCAGTGTGGCGATTTCTCAGAAAATTAGGAAACAACCTTCCTTCAAGACCCAGTAATACCACTTTTGGGTATATATCCAAAGGATGCTCAATTGTGCCACAAGGACATGTGCTCAAATATGTTCTTAGCAGCTGTTTGTTATAGCCAGAGCCTGGAAACAACCTAAATGCCCCTCGACCAATGAATGGATAAGAAAAATGTGCTATATTTACACAATGGAGTACTACACAGCAGAAAAAAATAATGGCAGCTTGAATTTTGCAGGAAAATGGATGGAGCTAGAAAACATTATTTTGAGTGAGGTAACCCAGACACAAAAAGACAATTATCACGGGTACTCACTCATAGGTGGTTTTTAAACATAAAGCAAAGAAAACCAGCCTATAAACCACAATTCCAGAGAACTTAGACAACAATGCGGACACTAAGAGAGACTTACATAGATATAATCTATATGAGAAGTAGAAAGTAGAAAAACACAAGATCTCCTGAGTAAATTGGGAGCATGGGGACCTTGGGAGAGGATTGAAGGGGAGAGGGGAGAGGCAGAGATGGGAACAGAGAGAAATATAGAGCTCAATAAATATCAATAAAAAATAACTTTAAAAATAATTTTAAAAAAGGCTGGGCACAGTAATGCACATCTGTCCTCTGGGTGTCAGGGAAGTAGACACAGGAGGATCCTAAGGAAAAAACATAAATCTAAAAGTTTACTACACAGAAATGGTGATATTTGAGCTCCTTAAGGGGAGAGATTCTATTTTATGGTCATGTTTCTATTGCCTGTGTACTTGGTTTTACGATGGAGTAAAATTTGATAAGTAAGCCACAATATATAGTTTTATTGCTCACTTATAAGTGCAGAAAGAGACACCACTTGATTATCTGTGATAGGCATTCAAATGAAACTGATGCGGAAACAGTTTCTTCTTATCAGTCTTTCCTCTCTTTTAAGACTAAAGAAAGTACTTTATACTTCCTTGTTTATTCTTAGGACTAAAGGGCAAGCTGCCCCTTCTGGAAGAGTCTGTACAGAGCCAGACACACTTATGAGATCCTGCATTAGAAGGTTGTGGTGTTCTTGTTTTGATACTTGGGCATTTGTCCTCGTTTTGTTTCTATTGCTATAATAAAGAGCAAAACCAAAAAGAACTTGGGGAGGAAAGAGTTTATTTCATTTTATACTTCCAGCTAACAGTCCATTTATGAGCTACTTCAGGGCAGGATCAAGACAGGAACCTGGAGATGGGATCTGGGGCAGAAGCCAAGGGGGTGCTACTTACTCGCCCAGCCTGCTTTCTTACACAACCTAGGAGCACCTGCTCAGGAGTGGCACCATCCTGAGTGAGCTGGACCTTCCCATCCCAATCGTGGGAAATGCTCCCACAGACTTGCCTACAGAAATTCTGAGGGAGGCATTTTCTTAACTAATATTCTCTCCTCAGATATGTCTAAATTTGTGTGATAATTTGAATAAGAATGATCCCCAAAAGTTTTTTTATATATTTGAATGTTTGGACTGCAGGTGGTGGAAGTGTTTGGGAAGGATTAGGAAGTATGGCCACATTGGCAAAGATGTTTTACACTGGGCTGGCTTTGAGGTTTCAAAAGCCTCAGTTAGCTTTCTACGTCATGCTTGTGAATCATGATCCACGTAATCATGATCATGTGAGGTCTCTGCTTCTGGTCCAGTGCCATGTCTGCTTGCCTACTGTCATTCTTCCTGTCATGATGGCGATGGACTCACCCTCTGAAACTGTAAGCCCCTTAAATGCTTTCTTCTATAAGCTGCCTTGGTCACAGTGCTTTGTCAAAGTAGCAGAAAGATATCTAAAATTGTATCACGTTGACAAAAACAGCAGGGTTTACATTTTTTTTTCTCTCCAGCCAATGGAGGGTTCTCTTTCCTTTTACTTTAATACTGATCTCTAAAAATATTTGTGATCAGATGTATTAAAATACATACACAGGTTTATAGAGGAATTTGTTGGGGATAGGATGACATGGGACAATATAAAGTAAAAATCTTACAAAGTAAAAAAATCTTACAATGAGTAATTTTCAATTTTGTTGTCTGTCTGGAAATTTAAATTATTTAATTAATTGACAGACTATCACTCTTTAGCCCAGGCTGACCTAACTTTCAGTAATCCTGTCTCAATACTTCAAGTGCTAGATTACAGGAGTGAGCCACTGTGGTGGTCTGAATGAGCATGCTCTACATATGCTCACATCTTTTAATATTTGGTCACCATTTGGTGGTGATGTTTGGTATGTTTAGGAGGTGTGGCTTACTGAAGGAAGCACATCACTGGGCTGGGTATTCAGAGTTTAAAGACTCATGCCATTTATAGGTTGTTTGCTGTGGGACAATGGTCTTCTACACTGTAAAGATTTGTTGTTTATTGCTTTAGTAAAATGCTGATTTGCCAGTAGACAGGCAAGAAGTATAGGTGGGGCCACCAGAACAGGAGAATTCTGGGAAAAGGAAGAGTCAGTCTGAGTCATCACAGTTGTAACCAAGATGCAGAGGAAACAAGATGAGAATGCCTCACAGATAAAAGGTAACAAGTCATGAGGCTGACACAGACAAGAATTATGGGTTAGTGTAGGATGTAAGGGTTAATAAGAAGCCTGAGCTAACAGGCCAACCAGTTTATGATTAATGTAGGCCTCTGTGTGTTTCTTTGGGACTGAATGGCTGCGGGACCTGGTGGGACAAAGATCTCAGTAAACAAATGGTGCCAACCTGGACAACTAAATTCACTTAAAACCTGAGTTTGGGAAGGAATTCTAGACACAAAAGAACAGAGTTAAGCAAGGCTCCTTGGTGCAACATTTCCTCAGGTGGGCTTTGTTTGTTAGAGGCAAGGACGTCTCATTTAAGAGAGGCTTCCTGACTCAGCTTTAGCTGCAAAATCCTTGCAGATCTTTTAAGAGGCCCCACCACAAAACACTTAAATGATATTTATGAATAGCAACAACAGCATGCTTCTTGGTGGTGGCAGGGACTTTGGAATGCCATAGAGTTGTGGCTGCCTCCACAGGCAGAACAATAAACATGGCTCCAGCCAGTACCTCCTGCATGAGGCTAGACTCTCAGAAAGCTAAGGGATGGGGTGGATCCAGCTGTCAAAGCCACAGCTTTAATCCTGGCCATATCATTTAGCAAATTAAAGACTCATGTGGTCAAAAAAAGTGATATACAGTAAAGATAGATTCAGATGAAAAACCTCTAAATGGTTTATAGTGTGTTTAAAAATATATGTAGGCTTAGGAGAGAAGAGAAAAAGGATAAAGTTCTTTAAAAATATAAGAAGTTGGGTGTGGTGGTACACACCTTTAATTCCAGCACTTGGGAGGCAGAGGCAGGCAGATCTCTGTGAGTTCAAGGACAGCCTGGTCTACAGAGTGCCAGGACAATCAAAGATACACAGAGAAACCCTGTCTCAAAAAACCAAAAATTAAAAATAAAAAGAAAAGAAATAGAGTTTAAAATAAAGCCAGGTAAGGATGAAAAGTGGATCAAGATCAGCTCTCAGCTTGCTGCCCCTGCTGCCATGCTTGACACTCCCTGTGATGGTGATGGCATCCTGACCCTCTGCAATCATAAGCCCAAACAACCCTTCCTTCTGTATACAGCCTCAGTCACAGTGTTTTATTACAGTAACAGATGAGGGACTAATATAACCACCAGACCTGGCTGTGGAAAAATTTTGAAAAATAAACATAATCTGAGATGAGAAACATGGCAGATTTATTAGCTATTGACATCTGCTTATTTAGTAAAGGAAAAGAGCCAAATCAAATATAACCGAATGAATAAAACAGAAATAAATTACTGTAAAGTGAAACCTTTTTAATATGAAACAAAAACCAAAAATCTAGATTTAAAAATGCACTATAGGATCCGGGTAGTAATGATGCATACTTTTAATCCCAGGACTCAGGAGACAGAAGCAAGTGGATCTCTGTAAGTACGAGGCTAACCTGGTCTACAGAGTGAGTTCCAGGACAGTCAGGGCTACACAGTGAAACCCTATCTTGAAAAACAACAAAACAGAACAAAATGACTATAGGTATATAAGAAGATAGTATTAAGGAAATTTGGGTAAGACACATGCACACACACAGATGATATTAAAAGAAAATAAATCTAGACAAGGAAATTTAATAAAAATAAAAAATAAACATATATAGCCTATGACAATTATATTACCAAGTTTCCATAGGCTTATTAAGAAGAAAAAAAATTTAAAAATATTCCCAACATATATGCACGTACATGTGCACATTGGCTTACAAAGTGGCAGCCTACTTTTTCTTGTGTACATGAGCCATGTGCACTTGTGACAACAAACGTGTAGGTGTGTGCACCATATTCATTGAGGCAGGGTTTCTCAGTACAACACCAAGTTCATGGCTATGACTTGCCTGGCTGGCCAGCTTGCCCTGGAGATCCTGTCTCTGCTTTCTAATGCTAGGAATACAGGTGAACGCTACACTTGCCTAGCATGTATGTGGATTCTGGGCATACAAACTCTGGTTTTCATGCCACAGCAAATGCTTTAGTTGTGGAACCATTTCCCTAGTCCAAGCAGCTCTTTTATTTTTTTTTAAATTTCATACTTGCACATAATGTATTTTGATCTTATCTACCCCCATCTACTACCTCCCTCTATTTTCCCCCTGGGACCTACGAATCCATTTTCCTCTCGACTTTAAAATTATTAATAGTCCTGACCAATTATTATTTTTATGGTTTATTTTTATTATTTTTAATTATGTGTACATGTGTGTGTCTGTGTGAATATGTACATGTGGGTGCAGGTGCCCAGGGAGGCCAGAGGTGGCAGATTTCCCTTGAGCTGGGGTTAGAGATGGTTATAAGCCCCATAGTGTGGGTGCTAGGAGTCAAACTTAGGCCTTTGAAAGAGTAGCATGTATTCCTAGCCATTGAGCCATCTTTCCAGCCCCTGAGTACAATTATTATTGGCCATACGTACACAGGTGTGGGGCCAGCCACTGGGGCATGGCCACACCCACAGAAAAGTTGCTCTCTTTTCTTCAGCGGACAACAGTTGCCAATAGCTCCTTGGTTCCCAGGTTGGAGTCTCAGGACCTCCTCTGCCACCCATGCTGAAATTTTGACCAGCTTGATCTCATGCAAGCAAACACAATTCCTAGCAGCTTATTTTTAATGTTTGAACTAAAGATGTTTCCAGATATGTTTCAAACAAAGAAACATAGTATTGTTTTTGCTAAGACAGTTTTGTCTAAAAATACGAAAAGACAAGAGAAACATGAAAAATACATTAATGTCATTAAGAGAAATTTATGTTAAAATATATCGATTTTCACCTATTACAATAGTAGAAATAGTTGGGTGGCGGTGGTGGCGCATAACTCTAATCCCAGCACTCGGGAGGCAGAGGCAGGAGGATTTCTGCGAGTTCCAGAACAGCCAATACTAACACAATAACAGAAATAAAAAGTATAATACCTGATTCAGGCAAGAAAACACAGCAATGAGGGGGCTGGAGAGAAGGCTCAGAGGTTAAGAGCATTGCCTGCTCTTCCAAAGGTCCTGAGTTCAATTCCCAGCAACCACATGGTGGCTCACAACCATCTGTAAGGGGATCTGGTGTCCTCTTCTGGCCTGTGGGCATACACACAGAGAGAACATTGTATACATAATAAATAAATAAATATTTAAAAAAAAGAAAACACAGCAATGAGTATTTGTTATTAAAAAAGGAAAAGTTTTATTTCTTGACATCAAGGAAAACTATGAAAGATTTGTTGAGGAAAGAATAAATGGGTACAGATCCAGCCATCTCATTCTCCAAAGCTGCATAAACATTTGCAAAATTTTCCTTCATTTATTAATATATCCCCAGAGCACCCAGCCCACGCAGACCTGGGGCATTCACATGTCAAAATATTCCACAGAGATCTGGGAATAGATATTTTTGGCAGAAAGTAGCTAATGTGCAGAGAAAGACTGCCCACAATATAATTCAGGGTTCCAGACCGCATCAGGAACTCCTGGTAATGACAGAACGTTAATGCCGGTCCACAACATTCTGCACAACATTCGAATCATTTGATACCACGGGCTCTTACGACAAGAGGACCAACTGCTGTTTCTGTTGCCAAAGATGGCAAAATATGAAAGCGAGGTAACGGTGAACTTCTCAAGATGCTTCAGAACACTTCCTCAATGCCTGTTTTTACAGAAAAAGAAAGCCAGGTGTGGTGGCGCATGCCTGTAATCCCAGCCCTGGAGAGGCTGCCGGCTTTGCGGACCTGGTGAATTCCAGGTCAATGAAAGTTTCAATGTCTTTAAAGGAGGAGGGGGAGAAATCATGGGTCTTGAGGAATCACCCGAGATTGTTCCTCATGTATGCCAAGAGTGTGTGGACAGACACAGGCAGATAGACACAGTTTGTCCTAGCATACTTTTCCTGCGTGCTGAACCTGAAGGACTGATGCCATAGTGACAGCCTCATGAACTCTAAGGCTGACCAAGCCTTTGATGTCTCAGTGGGAACGGCCAGCCCAGTAAGCCCTTCTCGAAGCCATTAGACAAAATCCTAACATAGAACCTGTGGGCTTATCCGTGGGCTTCTGAAATCTACCGTCTTCGTAGGTGGCAGGTTGAGTCCAAGAGCATTTTGTGCCCTTTCCCCCAGATACCTGATCAACTATCACTTCCTGCTAGAGGTCTTTTCTGACTATCTTCCCCAGCCAGAGACCCCACCCTCAAAATTTTCTCACCACTGCTTGCTGCTGAGTTTCACAACAATCTGTCATTACCTTGTTTATCTGCTCACGTACATCTACTCAATTAGAAGGCAAGTTTCCCCGAGAGCAGGCGCTGGTCTTCCGGTGCCTTGAACTTTGAACCTGCTGGGTTTCCAGACACTTTGGGATTGAAGGACAGGCCCACAGTTTGGTACGTTCACGTGTGTGAACGGGTATCACTATGGTGATTCAAACTCGACGCTCTGCCACAGGCTCCGGGGTACCTGGGACAACATACCTGGTTTTATGCTGGGAATAGAACCCAAGGCTACAGGTATACTAAGCAAGCACTCTACTAACCGGGCTACAGCCTTAGCTGTAAAACTCTCTAAAATCAGGTATTTTCATCTCGTCAGCCATACCCACCCTCTTCATCCTTGCCCACAGTAGGTGCGTCAGGTGTCTCACTTACCCCAAGCCCTCCCGCCAGACCGCTTAGAGTCCACCAGG
This sequence comes from Myodes glareolus, assembly GCF_982192425.1. Classification (NCBI taxonomy): domain Eukaryota; kingdom Metazoa; phylum Chordata; class Mammalia; order Rodentia; family Cricetidae; genus Myodes; species Myodes glareolus. The sequence continues at coordinate 13,130,366 of NC_142029.1, read as the reverse complement.
CTAAGTACGGCCACGAAAAGCTCCGGTACCAACTCTCGGGACCAAGCTGGGCTTGAGCGACTGCGAGTCGCCTTCCCAGCCACCCGCTCCATCATCCGAGGCGACCCCGCCGCCCCGCGATCCAGGCGGTACCCTCTGCGCGGCGCGCGCCCGTCAACCCGCCGCCCTCCACAACTACTTCCGGGTGAGCGGGTCGCCGGTCGGTGGCCCCGCCCCTCTGCCCCGCCACCGCCGCAGCTGCAGCCGCCGCTTGGGCTGCGGCTTATCCCGGGTCGCGTTCGCAGTCCCGGCCGCGGCGCGAAGGGCACCCTGAGTGTGGCTGCGTGACCGGCCGCGGCGCGAGGAGCCCTCCTTCTGCCTCCCTGCGGCCCGCGCGGTGGACCGTGTAGGGACCGAGTGTGGCCGCCGCACCTCTCGCCCCGCTCCCGGGCGGCCGCTCCGGCCCTTCCGGGCGGCGCCGCTGCCTCAGCCCGCTCCACACGCAGGTAAGGGCAGGCCACCATCCCGGCTGTCCCGAGGCACTGCTCCGGGGAGGCTCCGGGCTGGAGTCGCCTGGCCAGTCGCCGGCTCCCGCTTCTCCTCCCCCCCCCCCCCCGCTAGGAAAGAAGGGGTTACGCCCCTTGGACCGGGCATCTTTTGGGACAGCTGGGTGTCCCAGCTCCCGTTGTTCCCAGCGCCACATTCCCTCTGTCCTCGGTCTGTCCCGGGAGGAGCCGCCCCGGGAACCGTGTCAAGCCGGTGGAGGGCGTAGCTTTTTAAAATGAGATTACCCCCCCCCCCATCGGTGCTTCCTTCTTGATCCGAATTGAAGCGCGGGCTTAACAAACTCAGTGCAGGACGGCCAGGGTTAATGCTTGACTAATACTGGGCGTTATTTACACCCACACTGTGAAGTGGAGTTCCATAGCTCTAGTCAGGCCTGGTTTTCCTTTGCTGTGGCTGTCCAGCAGGAAACAGGGGACGTAAGAAAATCCAGAGGAGAAAAGTTCAAGTGTTTGCTTTATGTATTTTTTCCCCACCTCGAGACGTACAAAGTGCTGGAATATGACTAAAGGGCACCCTAAACTTTCATTATTTGTAGCGCTTTTTGATTTTCTCATTTAGTGACTCAGCATTTTTGTCACAGTTTTTGTACAGTAAGGTTGATTGATTCCAAACGGTATAAGGATAAAGAGTGACCGCTATTTGTGTTGTGTTATCACAATGGGAAGAGATGCAGAAAAGGAACGAGGAGCTAGAGTGCAGGGTACGGATGGATACATTCTTAATCAGTGCTTGACGGTTCCACAAACCCCAGTGTATGCCGGAGGAGAAGGTGTGAAAAGCTGCAATTACTGGAGAGTGCATAGCATTGAGGGAGAGTTAGCTGGCCAAGTTTACCAGGGCTTGAGTGTCTTGAAGAGTTAGCCGGGTTTAACCCGCATCACGCTCTGTTTAGCAGCTACAGAGAGATGATGACCTCCACTATTTAATAGACCCATACCGAATAAGACTTTCGGAAAGTGTGATTCATGTAGGAAGTGAGGTCACACTCACTGTGTGAATCATTGATACGGATCTTCATATTGAAATAGTGGAAAGCTAAGTTTGTTTCTCCCTGTTTAATTGGATAATTTTACTCTTTTTGTAGCAAGTGATGTTTAATGTTTGGTTCTGTCTGTTGTTGGGTGGTTATTGTCATGCACTGCGGTTGGAAATAAAACTTAAAAGCTTGCAGAATGTTTTGATTTATAATCCTTTGTTAGTTACTACATGGACTGCTGTGATTTTTACCCCCCTCCTTTTTTTTTTTTTAACCAGATGTGGGAAGACAAATGAAGGGGTTTAGATGCCAAATAAATGTCAGTGGAAAGAAGAGCTACCAACACTAAGGTACGAAAAAGTACTGTGGGAGAGTCTGTACTATATAAAATAGCTTTTTGAGTGGGAAGCTGTAGAACTTGGCATTCTAGCCTGAAAAATGTTGAATGAGTCTACACTAACTTCTGTTCTGTTCTGGAAGAAATTGTGTATTGAAGTTTTGGTTTATTTTTAGAATCAATTAATTTGAAACTAGAAATTTTTTTATTGCTGCAGTGTAATTTGATCATTTTAGTCTTTCAAAATGAGATGCAAAATAACTTTGTATCCCACAGTTCTTGATAGTGATGACCTTGTTTGTGGGATTTTTTTGTTTTGTTTTGTTTTTAGAGACCTGACTATTTTACCTTGATTGACAGTTAGAAGTCCTATTGACTAATTGGAAAGTAATATCAAGTTTAGTTTATAGTTGTTGCTTAAGACAGACATTCCTTTAATTCTTTGACTACATTTTGGCATCTTCTTCACTTTGGGTATCCATTCTTACATTCAGAGTGTTCCCTAATGTTGCTTTTTGTTTTTGTCCTGCTGATAAGATGATGACTTAGGAGTTTCTGTTCTTTGTAAACAAAGATTCCCTTTGGAAAATCCCTTGTGAAAACCTTACCGGGGATAGTCTTGATACATAAATACTTAAGGGAAATCTTTTTAGGTTAGGATTAAAGTACCTCCATAGTGAAGGAAAAGAGATAGGAAATTTATTTGGCATGGTATCTCTCTTTTGCAATCCAGAAACAAGTGTTTCATGAAGAAGGAGGGAGTGAGTTCTGGCACAGGTCTTTGTGAATTGCTTACCTGTTCCTAGAGTGAGAAGGAGCAGAGCTGACGATGTGATAATGAGGTGGAGTGAGACCTCTTGTGCACGGTGGGAGTGAGAGCGTTGAACTGTTGGAAAGGAAAGAATTGTTCTGTCCTTACCCAAGGAGTGCTATCTGCTGTCCCTACAGAGCAATGTGGTTTGTAGCCTTTTCCTATTAGATAGTTGTTTTCTCTCTGGAGAGTGGATGGAGAAATCGATCCCTTTCCTGGGAAGACATACTACCTTATCCAGTTTGCAGATAAAGAATACTCTAACTAACATTCAAAGCTCAGCTTTTAAAACCTTAGAAGGGAAGGAGCTGAGCAGAATTTACTCTGTGAATGAAATATCTTCACCCCTTTCTCCAGTTTTCTCCCTGAAGGCTAATAGGTGGGAGGACTATCTTGGGAAATGAGTGACTGACATTGCACTTTGCACTTTAACCTTTTAAACTTTTGCTCAACAGTAAATTAGTCTAGACTTAAAAACAATTATATTTTAGACTAAAATTATAAATTGCATAACTGGGCTTTTGTGCTATGTTTTCTTTTGCTAAGTTAGTTCCTTATTCTGATGGTTGGCACGGGGAGCCAAGAGAATGCTATTTCTTGGGTAGTCACGTGATGTAGGTGGGTTTTCTGTGTATGCTCTTCTTTTAGTCCAGGGGTAGGGAAGGAAATAGGTGAAAACAGAGACAGTGGAAAGAGGGAAAACGACATACCTAGAAAGAAATGCTGGTAATATGGGTCCAGTGGCGTTTGTGAGCCTTTTAAAGATTGATAAGACATGTATAAAGAAACTGTCATATGAGGAAAAAAGTTTCTTTTCTGCAGACTGAATTTATTAATTTTCTGTAGTTTTACTAAATCCCTACTAGTAAACATTAGGTCATTTTTAGTCTTCTTTCTGTAAACAGTACTATAGAAAAACTTTTGAACAAGTGTTTGGCAGTTTGTAAGTGTACCCGTGGCATGTAGTTCTGATTGAGGTTGGTGAGGTTGTGAACATGAGAAATTCGTTTTATACTAGACTCTATTTTATAATAGAAGATAATGTTTTCTCAGCCACAGGAGGAGGAAGAATTTTAGAAATTACTTTACTATGAACTGGGCTTCATATCATGTGCCTGTTGTCAGCATTTGGGAAGCTAAGCCAGGTTTTTGAGAGTTCGAGGCTACCACAGTCTATACAGCGTGCAATAAGACCTTATCTCAAATATGTTTTATGAGTCAATTTAAGACATTTTGTAATGTCAGATAATTAATTTGAACTGGTAAATGTTAAAATGCCATAGTTTAACCCTGGTATCAACAAACGTAAACCACTTATATATGGTAAAATGACTGTAACTTTTAGGTTTGTTTCAGAGTTTATATTTTCTGTTAATTAAAAACTTTTATATAGTGGGGTGTGGTGGCACACACCTTTAATCCCAGCATTTGGAAGGCAGAGCAGATCTCTGTGAAGTCTGTATAGCCAGTTCTAGGCCTGTTAGGGCTAAATACATAAAATAACAAAAAATAAAAAAAACAGCTTTATATAGTTTATGTTTTTGCTCTTCTAAAGTTAACTGAAATTAGTCATAAAAGAAATAAATGACACACTGTTTCTTCCTTATCTTTCACATCCGAGTTTGTCTATTCAAGGTAGACTAGGTGATGGGACCCAAGAGCCAGAAATCCCTCTGCAATACAGAGCAGTGTTGGTGAATTCCTGTGTCAAAGAGGAAATAGGTGTAGATTTAGACTATTCTGCAAAGAGTTGGTGAGCAGAATAAGGGAGGTTCAAAATTTAAATTTGAAGTTGTATAGGTGACTCATGTCCAGGGTGAGGTTCAGGAGCCTTTGTCTTTTTGAAATGAGAGACCAGCGAGAAATAAGTACTGAGAGGCTCAAGTGTGGTGAAGCTGGAGCTCCTGAGTGGCAGTTCCCCTGGATGGTGTCCAGGGTCTATTTTGAGGCCCTGTCAAAACTTGCCTGACAGATCTACCACATAACTGTAATCTGGCCTGGCCCTGCTGCAAGTCAGGAAGACCTGCGGTTTAGGGAAAGTGGCAGCTGCAGAAGAGGGAGCTATGAAGATTGTTTGCCTTCAGAAGACCGGGGCTGTGTTCTGGGGTGAAAATCTGCTGAGCGTCTATATTACTTATTCTAGCATCCAAGTGTTTTATGTTTTAGTATCCAGGTTTTTGTTTTCTGTTTTTTGGAAAGAGTTTGATTATAGAGACCTACAGAGAAATTTTTTAGAATAATGTGCATAAGGAGAAACATAGGATTGTCTTAGCTTAATGTCTTATATCTGGTTCTGGGAGCACATGCCATGAATCAGTCAAAATGGGGTGTGTGTGTGTGTGTGTGTGTGTGTGTGTGTGCATTGTTATGGGTATAGGGAGGCCATTTATTTGAAATGATCCATTTCAGAGTTCTTCACACTTTACTGGGATCTTGGAATAACGGCTCTTTTACAAGAGTGTCTGGAATTCTCACAGCTAAATTAGTTTCTTATTCTATTTTTCCATGAAAGTGTTATAAAACTTTATCTTTATTTTTTTCCATTTTTTAATATTGTATGCATTGGGTGTGGCTATGTAAGTTAGAGGACAATTTGAAAGAGCTGGGTGTCCTACCATATGGCTCCTGGGTATCGAGTTCTGGTTGTGATGTTTGGGGCAAGTGTCCTTACCTAGTGAGCCAGCTTCTTCTGGCCCTGAAGTTGTTTGTACCTTTAAACTCTTTGTTTTTAACAGGTTGCATAGTTATCTCCTTGAGCTGTGTAGTGCTGCATGAAAACCTTAGTGGGTTTTTTTTTCTTTTTCTTTTTTGTTTGTTTAGTGAGCACTTAGGTTTAAAGTTCTTTAGGTGATCTCACTTTGACTAGAAAGCTGTTGAACAACTGCTGTTACACCCTGTGACCAAGGTTCATGTCTCTGTATTTCACTGCTGAGCTATACTACAGTCAGGGCTTTCTGAAGGATTCAGCTTGCATGTATAATTTATCGATGTGATCCTGCAAAAGGTTTTCTGGTCATTTGAATTAGATTATGTTGTTACTTCAGGAATTTAGTTGTGGGGTCATTAGGATTTCATGATGATGCCCTTAGGGTTCAATGTAAGGAGTGCAAAATGACCAATAGTTTCTTTTTCTTCTGTTGTCTGATTTGTTCCTATCATGTCTTCCTACTCTCAGTCTGTCTCCCCTAGAATAATAAGACAAAACAAATAGAGCTCATGGTGAGCTGAGGATGTGAAAGATTGGGGGAAACCCGAGTGCACATCAGGTGTTCTTATTTTCTGAGAAGGGAACTGAAAGGATCACATACTTCACTTTCACCATTGTTTTCTCTTTGACCTTAGGGTCTCTTCATATGAGCATCACATTTTCAACTAGTTTTGAAGTGATAGATATATTTAGTGCTTTTGAAACATTTAATTTTTAAGCTACTTACAAGCAGTTTGTTATTCTTCTTGTAGTCCCACTTTCAAGTAGAAACATTTTAACAGCGAGGAATTAAAGTATACTGTCTACAGACAGTTAGATTTTAAGATACTTATTTTCCTGTTAAACTGTTTAAATGACCTATGTTTAATAAAATTGAATAAACTTAGCAAAGATGTGTTATTACCATTTTTTAGAATAAAATTAAGTATTCCAGCTAAGTGATTCAATGGTTATAGGATTAAAGATAGGCAAATATTTCAGTTTCAAATGAATTTTTCCCCCATCTTATGGATAATGCTTTATTTATGTGGACAATCAAGGAAATGAGGTCATTGTCTCTCTGTTTTGCCAAATTCATCCCTTGCAATCCACACCGTTTTTTTTTTTTTTTTTTTTGATTGTGGTAAACTTAAATACCATTAACATATTGAGTTTTCCCATTCTTATCATTGTGGAAAATATGTACAACGTAAAATTTAAGTCTCTTCCACCCTTCCACTCTTGAGTGCTGGGGACTGGGTCCAGGTCCTTGTGCATGCTATACAAACCCTCTGCCACTGATCTCCACCCTAACCCCTTAAACCATGTGTAGTTGTACAATTTCATGGCATCACAGTACAATCAAATTGTGGTGCAGCCACCCAAACATCTATCTCCAGAACGTTTTCATCACCGTAGACTGAAAACTGGGCATCAGACCGTAACTACTCACTTCCTCTAACCCTTGGCAGCCACTTTGCTACTTTTGGCTCTGTGATTTCACTTACTCTAGGTACCTCACATATTTCTGGAATCACATATTTGTCCTCTGTGTCTGGCTTATTTTATATAGCATAATGCCATCAAAGTCATTCATGTTGAAGCATCCATGTTTGACTTCTGCTGAATGCCATTTAGGTCTCCCACCTTTTGGTTACTGTGAATAACACTACCAAGGATGTGGGTATATGACTGTGCACTTAAGTCCTGGTTTGTTATTTTGTGTACATACCCTGAAAGTGAGCTGCTGAATTATGATAATTTTATGTCTAAATATTTAAAGAATCACCATGCTGTTTTCCACAGTGGCTGCACCATCTTACTTTCCCACAAGCAGTACACAAACATTCTGTCTACCAACACTTGTTATCTTCTCTTTTCTTTAATTTTTTTTTGTTTTTGTTTTTGCTCATGAACATGAAAGCCATCTTTTTTTGTTTTGTTTTGGTGTAGTTTTTCAAGACAGGGTTTCTCTGTGTAACAGCTCTGGCTGTCCTGGAACTCGCTTTGTAGACCAGGCTGGCCCTGAAACTCACAGAGATCTGCCTGCCTCTGCCTCCAGAGTGCACCACCATACTCAGCTTTCATGAAAGCCATCTTGAGGAGTTTGTGAAGTAAATATATTTTATTGTGATTTTGGATTTGTATTTTCTAATTAGTAGTGATGCTGAGTATCTTTTTGTCTACTTATTGGCTACTTCTGTCTTTATAGAACATACTGGCCTTGTCTTTTCCTCTCCAGTGCTGAGATTAAAGTTGTGTGCCACCATACCTGCCATTCCTGGCACATCTCTATTTTTTATTTTTTTGAGACAGGGTTTCTTTGTGTAGACGTGTCTATGTCTGCCTGTCTCTGCCTCCTGTGCTGGGATTAAAGGCATGTGCCACCACCGCCAGCACCTGGCCCATCTCTTAATTAAAAATTATTTCATATATATGGATGTTTTACCTCGTGTGCCTGTGGGCCTTGTGCATGCAGTAAGTATACTTGGAGGAAGACGGCCAGATGACATCAGCTCCCTTTGGAGCTGGAGTTAAGATGGTTGTGAGCTGCCATGTTGGTGCTGACAGTCAAGCTTATGTTCTCTGAAAGAGCGTCCAGTGCTCTTAACCACGTATCTCTAGCCCCACAGCTTTTAACACATAAGTTTTCTTAGTATTTATATATTTAGTATGCATATACACAGAGACACAGTGTTGGGGTATGTATCTGGATGTGTGTTCACGTGCTCACAACAGTAATACTGAGGTTAGAAGACAACTCTGTGGATGTTCTCTCCTCCCATGTTTACATAGGTTTGTAGGGATCAAACTCAGGTTCTCGGACTTGGTGGAAAATGCCTTCACCTACTGAGCCATCTTATTGGCCCTTAATTTGTTACTGTGTTTTAGTTCTTTATATATTCTAGACGTTAACCCTTTGTTTACAAATGTTTTCTCCTGTCGATTACCGTTTTACTTTGCTAATAATGTGCTTTGATGCACAGAATTTGAAATTTGGTGAAATCTGGTTTGTCTATTCCTTTCACTGCCTTTAATTTTGTCAAATTTAGCAAGAAATGTTTGTCAAATCCCATGTCATGATGATTTTCCTGTATGTTTTCTTTCATTTTTAAAAATAATTTATTTAAATTTTTATTTTATGTGTGTTGGTGTGAAGGTGTCAGATCCCATGGAACTGGAGTTACAGACAACTGTGTACTGCCATGCGGGTGCTGGGAATTGAACCCTGGTCTTCTGGAAGAGCAGTCAGTGCTCTTAACCACTGAGCCATCTCTCCAGCCCCCTCTCCCTAATTTCTTTTGGCAGTGTTTTCAATGTATAGACTTTGCTTCCCTGGTTAAGTTTATTCCTAAGTATTTTATTATTTTTGTACTATCATCAATGGAATTGTTTTCTGAATTTCCGTTTTGGATTGTTGGTATGTAGAAATCTTTTTTCTCCTTCCCTCTCTGTCTCCTCCCTCCCTCCTTTCTCCAGGGCACATCCCACCCCCCCTTTGTTTTTGTATTAGTTTTTGTATTCTCTGACTTTGCTTAGTCTTTTTGTTCAAATATTTAAAGATCAGAACTACTGTGTGTAATTATACAAACTTAGTAGATTAAAACAGCATGTATTTGACCTCCTGAGTTTTGGTGTGGAGAGAGTCAGAGCTTGAGCAGTTGAGTGGGTTGAGCTGGGTTCTCTGCAGAGTGTTGAGGCTGTCCTGTGGGTGCTGACTCAACTGAGTCTCTCTTACCTAGTGACTTACCTTGGGGAAAATCCACTTCCAATTCATACAGGTTGTTGCCAAAATCGCTATTCCTATGCTTTAGCACTGAGGCTTCTCCTGAGGAACTAGGGATCACTAATTGCTAAAGGCTGCTATCAGTTAGCTCCTGGGACAACCTGAAGCTGTTTGCCGTTCTTGTATTTTATCAAGCCACGGGGAATCCCCACAGCAAGTCCGCTAGCACCATAGTCTTACTATGTATAATAATATACATAATTACATAATGTAATGCAGTCACAAGTGTGCCATCCTGTCACCTGCCATATTCACTTGCTCATAAGTAAATTGTAGGTCCCACCCATCAGTGATATTTGCACAATGGTGACTACTAGAGTGGAGATTCAGGGCAGGAAGCCACTGAAGAATCTGTTTGCTATAGCTGGTTACAAAAATGACACATTGTATATACCCCCTTTGTTTAAAAAAAATGTATGCTTTTAAATGTTATTGTCTTTAGAATTATTGTTGGTTTCATTTTTTTTTTTTTTTTGGAGATAGGGTCTGACTGTCTTTAATTTGCTGTCCTGAATTTACTATGTAGCCCACACTGGCCTCTAATCTGTGGAAATCCTCTTGATTCAGCCTCCAATGTGCTGGGAATATAAGGCTTTCATTTCTTCTTTACTTCTTACTTTACCTCTTTGTAACATTCCAATTTTGAAATCAGTAATTGACATTTTCATTATAATTAGATACTGTTTATTACTCAGCCACACAACTATATTTTGACTCTTTCTAAATTTTCTTTTTATTAAAAATTTGCATAATTTTCTGTTTATCTATTGTTTCTACCCACACGTTCCAACACTATTTCATTTTTTTCAGATTTTCCTTTATTAATGTGTAACATAAGTAGCAACAAGTTTATAAAATATAGAAAATATAATAAACAAAAATGGTTAAAGAATAAAATGAACATCAGTATTCTCACTGCGAGGCTAAGAAATTACACATGACAGTCATCTTGGGTGGCCCCTCTGGATTTCTTTCCCTGGTACCTACTGTCCTCCACCTGGTCCCAGCCATTTTACACGTCAGTGGCTCTCTTGGGGCCACAGCTCCCCAGTTGCTGTGGTTTTGTTTCATTCACTCTCATATGTATGCATTCCTACTCTATGCAGTTTAATTTTGAAAAATTGGAAGCCTGTGCTTGTGTGTTTCAGAACAGGTTAATTGCCTTTGCGATGCTGGAAACTGACCCTGGCGCTTTTTTGCTTGTCAGGCGAGTGTCCTATTACTGTGTGACTCCAGTTAACCACTTTAGCAATCCCTAAGTCTCAGTGGCCTAATGCAGCCAAAGCTTTCCCCTCACATTTACATCCTCGTCTGCTGTGAGTCGGAAATCAACTAAAGAGTTAGCCTGTCCTACAGTCATTGAGGAATTCTGACTAGAGACCTTTCTATCCCCTAGGGCCTGGGAGGTCCTTATAGTGCTTTGCATCTGGCTGGCAGATGCCAGGGTAAAGAAGGGGAGAGTGGTAGAGTTCAGAAAGTGATGGCAGACCTGGACCCTGCGCTCTTGCCCACTCTGCATTGATCGAACACAGTGACATGACTGTACTCTGCCCCTAGGAATGGGGAGAGCATAACATAACTCTGAGGTCCAGGTTGAAAAGGGGAGCAGCCTGGTGAATGGTAAGTCAGTCTTCACCGCAGTGTGTCTCTGAGTGGTATATTGTTTGGCTTTGGAAAACTGAGTAGCTATGGAAAGAAAATCTATTTTGCCCACTAGATGAAGACTCCTGAGAGTGGAAAATCGAAGAGTCTTTCTTGAGCCCTTGGTGGGTAGAGTTTTGGGAAAACTTGTTAATGAGTTCTGAGAAACTCGTGGCTCATGATAATCAAGTCATCTATTGTAGCTGAAATGTTTCCAAGGTATTAGTAGATATCTGGAAAATGTGTCTAAGGAAGCAGACTGCTTTGTATGCATTTTGCCTCTGAGTGCATCATGTTCTGGTTCAGGGATAGATAAAAGTTAACACCCTGCTGTGAAGTAGGTCAGTCTACCTTAGCATCAGAGGAAGGGACCACAACTTAACATGGGGTCAAGGCAGACTGAATTCGGATGAAAACTTGCACGAATTTAGGTTAAAGGGATATCCCAAAGACTGTGGGAGTCTAGTTATGACAGTGGTCCTCTCTTCTGTTTCTTGAGTTACATGGATTCATTTTTTTTTTCCTGGAATAGTCATCATCTCTCTGAGAACCCCTAATGTTCCTCTTTTGTGTCTGATTTATTTCTCATATGCTTAGGTATTTTGATTGTCATCTTTGGTGAAACATTTTAATAGCTTATTGAAAAAGCTTGTAAAATAGGTGAGGTTTTGAGCCCTTACATATCTGGAATGTCTTTCATAGTCAAGTTTGAGAAGAGTGTGGCTTGATTGGGTTATAGGTTGATTGTGGGTTGTCTGTGACTTTGCTTCATGAGTTTATCTTCTTGCTTCCCGAACGCCTAGAAATCTGAAGGCATTCTAACCGTCAACTTCTTTGTGACTGCTTTTCTTAGTCTCAGAGGCTTAGTATTGTCTTATTTCCAGTGTTGGAATTCACCATGATAACTCACTGCTGCAGACCTTGCTGTGATTCAGACACTGGTGTTGAACTGGCCTTTTCTGTCTGGCAGCCGACCTCAGCTTCTAGACAGGTGTGCATGTTTCCTTGCTTCACAGCCTCTCTCGTCCTCCCCTCATCTTTCTCTCCTGTTTCTCAAATGCCACCATCGCAGACCCCACTCCTTGTGCTTATTTAGACTTTGACTCTTCTTTTTTTTCTTTCTGTTGTCTGAGATTTTCTGAACTTCACTTTCCAATATGTCTGAGGTTTAAGAGATTATTATTATTGTTGTTATTGTTATTTTGAGACGGGGTTTCTCTGTGTAGCCCTGACTATCCTGGTGCTTTGTAAACCAGACTGGCCTTGAACTGACAGAGGTCTGAGTGCTGGGATCAAAGGAGTGCGCCACTGCTGCCACTACCACCTGGTTGAGATTATTTCTTACGTATCACAGCATTCACCATTTACAGAGCTGACTAGCCAACAGCACCACTGTCCAACCCAGAACATTTTTGTTACCTTGAGAAGAAACCATGTTCTTTACTTCCTCCCTGCAGGCTTTTAAAAGTAGGGGTCTGCCTTCTGTCTTTGTGTGTCGCCGCTAATGGACATTTCATGGAAATATCCACCATATGTAATTTTTGTTTCTGGCCTGGCTGTGGGTAGTGTCTTGGAGGTCTAACTGTATATTATATAGAGACCTCTAAGTGATGTTGATTTTTTTTTTTTCTTTTGGCCTGGCCCTCATGACTGCCATTTAGAGATGCTGCACAGCTCTGTAGAGGTCAGGCCGTGTGTTTCCTGTTGGAGTTGCTCTCTACAGGTCCTTATGCTGGCTAGCCTCAGTTAACCTTCTCCACTTTATGCATCTTAAATATGTATTGAAATTACAGCCTCCCACTGTCACCCATGCCTCAAAACTTAGGATTTGTGGGAGTTTAAGGAAGTAAATAAAGTAATTGTGGTTATTGTTCTATGTATAACTGGAACTCAAGTCTTAAACATTTTTTATTACATTTATTTGTGTGCTTGTGCATGTTTGTAGTACTCATGCACCATGATGTGGGTATATAGAGGAGTTGGTTCTCTCCTCCATGTGGGTCTTGGGGGTTGAGCTCAGGTCATCAGGCTTGGTAAGAATTGCCTTTACCCATTAGGTCATCTCTTTGGCCCTCAGTTTTTGATTTTAAAGACACTAAAACAGTATTAATTTAGTTTGAAATTATGATCATATGTGTATAAATTAAACTTTGAATATGAAATTAAAAAATCAAACTAATTGAATTGAGGATCCCCTCAGCCCCTTCAGTACTGGATGTCAAGACCCAGGGCGTGATATGTGCTGAGCAAGGGCTCCAGCTACTCTCTTGCCCGGTTGCTCTTTTTCATTGTTGAAATTAGACCAGTAGTCCTTACTTTTTCTGTAATAAATGGCAGACAAAAGCAGTTTTAGTGAGTCTACTAATTCTCATTTATTCATTTCTCATTTACTGTACTTTCTTATATCAGTTATAGCCTTTTCTTAATTTTAGACAAAAGGGAAACATAGTGACATTTTATTTGTGGTTTAATAAATAAAACTTGCCTGACACAAAAACGTGGATAAAGGTTCTGGGTATGTAACTTGATCATCTAGATATGCAAGGCCTTGGCTCTTATGTCTAGCACCACAACCATCAAAACAGTGGACAAGGTACAGAATTTTTAGTCAGCTATTCTCATAGACTAAATGGATCAGTCCTCTATTTAGTTTATTGCTATAGTCTTGAAGCTGGTTATTATAAAATTATTGTTGCTTTTTGTATATGCATTATGTGTGTGTGGTATTCCTGTGTGTATGCATTGGTGTACATGCCTACGAGGTTAGAGGTTGAAGTCAGGTTTCTTTAGTTGCTCTCTACCATATATATTAAGACAGTGTCTGTGAACCTGGAGCTTGCTGATCACTTAACTAATTAGCTAGTTTTCCCCAGAGATTACATGGAGGCTTGGGTGGAGAGGCAGCAGGGGACACATTCACTTGTCCTTTACATGGCTGCTGGAAATCCAAAATTTTGTTCTAACCCTTTACTGCAAGGGCTTTAGTTTCTAAGCTGTCTTCCCAGCCCAGAGTTGATGCTTTTCTGCTAGGAAGCAGCTCTGTTACAGCTGTTAGTGTGAGAGTTAATCAGCAGCACTAAAGCTTACAGGTGAAAGTGTGAATGTATTCATTGCTTTGTTATTATTTATATGTGCATATTTTAGCACATTTGCCAACTTAGTTTATATGCCATTTTCCATCTTTTCTACTGAATAGGATATTAAATTTGTCTCTTCTTTTTCTGTTTACCTTCAGTTTTCTGAGACTGCTATTTATTACGTGATGTCAATCAGCTATGACTTAAAGCTATTAATGTCAGCTCATGCCATTTTCTGTTTTGTTTTATTATAGATTAAAAAAATTGGGACAGTCATATTTATTCATGTAATTTTTCTTTATTATTAATCTTTTTTATTAAGTTTAAAAAGATTTACGTGTCTGTGTTGGAATGTACATATAAGAGTCGGTACCCTTGGAGTCCATAGTTGTTGGATCAAAAATGCTCCTCACTCAGTATGAGACATAAAGTGGTGTCATCCTTGTTGCTGCAAGTCCTGCCTCAGCCTTCCAAGTGCTGGATTATAGCTGTGTGCCACTACACCTGGCTTGTATTTGTGTTCTCACCTATCCACCCTTGACTCAACCAAAGGCCAAATATATCTAGAGAATTGTCTTCTGAGCTTTTCTTTGACACCTTTGTTTTGATACTCTGATTTCACAACCTTTGTTGTTTTTTGGTGTCAGTGATAACATAATTTTCTGTCGCATGTAACAATTTATAGAAACTTATCTGTTTGAGCTTCTAAATGGCAGTTGCTACATAGGAATGCATTTAATAAAGAATGCAAGACCTACACATTGAAAACATGATACGGAAGAACAAAATAAAGAGGACTAAAATAACTGAGAAGAATCCCATTATTATGGGTTGGAGGCTTAATATTATTAAAATTGTTCCCTAGTTGACTTATAAAGCCATTGTAATTGCTGTTATAACTCAGGGTGCTTTTTTCTTTCTTATTTATTTATTTATTTATTTATTTTCCAAAAAATGACAAACTGTTCTTAAAATTTACTTGGAAGTGCATAGGACTCACATGCCAAAAGGTTTAAAGTTACACTTTGTAAGTTGGATGACTCACTTTTTCCAATTTTAAAACACGATACAAAGCCACACTAATGAAGATGATGTGGTACAAGCATAAAGAAAAATATATAAATTGATGGTATGGAACCAACTACGCCCCCCACCCCATCTGCCTTTACTTTTATAGCCAGGTGACACAGAGTTCTATTTAATTATTAGTGTGTGTGGGTGTGGAGTGTGTGGGCAAACCATGGTTCAGGTGTGTGGTAAGAGAATAACTTTTGCGGACTTGGTTATTTTTCTTGTACCTTTACATGGTTTTGGGAATTGAACACAGGTCTGTTGGCAGACTTGCTTGGCAAGCACGTATATCCATGGAGCCATCTTGGCCCACCACCTGATTTTCTTTTACAAGGGTAACATGATATTTTACTAGAAAAAGAGTAGCCTTTTCAACATGTAATGCCAGGACAAGTAGATTTTCACAGACAAAAGAATGACACTTGATCCCTGGCCTTATGCCATATTAAAAAGTTAACTTCATGAATAATAAACACAGGAGCAAATATTGTGACCTTGGGATAAGCAGTGGTTTCTTGAATACAGTACCAAAAGAAACAGCAAAGGAAAGATAATAGACCTTCGCTAAAATTTCCTCATTTTTACATGTGTGAGTGTGTTGCTTGCGTGTATGGCTGCACCATGTGTGTGTGTAGTTCCCACAAAGCCCAGAAGAGGACATCAGATTCCCCTGGGACTGGAGTTACAGAGAGTTGTAAGCCATCGTGTGGGTGCTGGGTATTGAACCTGGGTCCTCCAGTGGAGCAGCAGTGGGTCCTCCAGTTCTATTACCTGCTGAGCTATCTCTGGAGCTTGTATTTCCCCTCCTCCTCCTTAGTAGAGCATCATTACAGATAGATAAGTTATGGCACTGCAGATTTGGCTCAGCAGTAAAGAGTGTGCTGCCCTTGCAGAGGACCTAGGCTTGGCTTAAAGCACTCACATCAGGTGGCTAACTGCCTCTTGTAAGTGCAGTTTTAGGGGTACAAGACTCTCTGGCTGCCACAGGCACCTGTGCTTATGTGTATGGAACATATAATATAAATAATCTTCAAAAAGGATAGATAGGTCGTATGCTACCTTCTCTCTGACCTTTTCCACTTTGATTTTTCCCATTCTCTTTTGTTCAACTACAAGGCAATGGCTATACCGTACAAAAAAAATGCCTCACAAATTCTTGGTAGCCTTTTTTTATTTTATATTTTTAAGATGGGAGTCTCATTATGTAATCTTAGCTGATCTGTAAATAACTCTGTAGACCAGGCTGGCCTCAGATTCACAGAGATCCACCTGCCTCTGCCTCCTGAGTGAGGGGATTTTAAATAGCAGGTACTTTTTAAAATACAGACCAAGTAAAACTATATGACGTATTTTGTAAAAAACCTCCTCTGTATTAATTGTATCAAAAATTTTAAATCAATTACATGTTTCTTGTTTTTGCTTCCAGCTTTATTCTTTGTTACCTGGTTTGTATTGTTCACTTTCACTTATTTATAATTGTTTTAATGTATGTGGTGTATGTGGTGTATATGCAAATATGTGTGGTGCCAGAGGAGGATGCTGGTTCTCTTCTCTGTCATTCTCTACCTTATTCCCCAGAAACAGGGTCTTTTGCTGGCAGTCACCAAACCCCAGTCACCTTCCTATTTCACCTCCTGTAGTGCTGAGGTTACAGGTACAAGGCCACACCCAGTTAATTTTTACAGGGGTGCTAGGGATTTGAATTCAGGTCCTCATGGTTAGAACACTAAAGACTCTTACCCAGTGAAATAAGGTCTTCCCTAGACCTTTTTCTCGCTTTGTATTTATTTCAGTTTTAAGTCTCTATCTTTAACAATATGTATTTTTTCCCCCTACTGTTTCATTCTCTGAGATACTTCAACAGGCATAGAGAAAGATGGCCATTTGAACAATACTAGAAAGTAGTTTGCTTATAGGGGTGCAGAGAATATATTTGTTGGTAAAAGTACATCATCCAAGTTTGGGTTCTTTGTGGTTCATAACTGATTATTATAAAAACTGTCTCAGACATATAACCTATTACTGTTCATTTATAGAATAGCAGGGTTAGCAAGAAGGGAAATACAACCACCGGTCTGCCATCTTATGAAGAGAGGAAGTGGACAGATTATCTCTTGTGTTGGGTATGGAGGATAGTGTACTTTCAGACCACAAGTCTTAAAAAGGCTTTTTTTTTTTTTAACAGTGCTTAGGCTAACCCTGTGGAGTGTAGGCATAAATAGTAGCTTAGCAAAACCATTATAGGTTCTGATGTTGTTTGGGGAGTGAGTTTGTGTTTAGTTTCCCCTTCCCTTATTCTGTGAAGTCCTGGGGGTTTGCCTTGTATAGTTATTATCCGTCTTTCGTTTGTTTATTTATTTATTTATTTATTTATTTATTTATTTATTTATTTATTTATTTATGAGACAGGGTCTCACTCTGTAGCCAAAAACATTTGAACTTGAAATCGTGAGACATGCCACCAGGCCCAGCTATATTTAAATAATTTTTATACCTTTTTCTCAGTTTCTTGATATACTTTTCATTTCTATGGATTTTACAAATGACTTTCTCATTTTATGTATTAATCTCATTTGATATTTGTAGAATTGATATCTTGAACTAATTCTTTTTGTTCCTCTCTCTCCTCCTGCCCTTTTTTTTTCCTCCCAAGACAAGGTTTCTGTGGGATAGTCCTGGCTGTCCTGGAACTCGTTCTGTAGACCAGGCTCCTTACGGCTCACAGAGATCCACTTGCCTCTGTCTCCCAAGTGCTGGAATTAAAGATGTGTGCCATCACCGCCCTACCATGATCTCTCCTTTAATTCATTAAATTGGACCATTCTTTCCTTTGTCAATCGCTATTTTTCAAGTGCATATGTAACTATTTGTATGATATTACCTTTACTTTTTTTCCAAATAAAGTGTTTTAAGAAATATAATTCCTCGGTTCCCATGCCTTTTGTTGACCTAGTCATTCACTCTTCTCAACCATTACATTCCGTAGATATGTTTTTAAAAACATTTTAAACCATACAGGGGAATTGGAATAGTTGTAACCGAGTGCAGTGAACTTGCCACCAGATTCCATCGCTTCATCTTTGTTGTTGTGGAAATGAGGAGCAGAGACTGGTGCATTTCAACACTGTGCCTTTTAGCTTGCACATCATTAGCTGACCTTAAAGTTCATATAGAGGTCTTTCTTTTTCTTTTGAGACAAGATTTATGAAGAAAAATCTGCACAGATTTTAAGTTACCGTTGAGTAATTTCTATAGTTCTGTTTCTGTGAAGACCTTCTGCTGAGGAGGCTGAAAACCTGCAAGGCTACCATCTCCAAACTCATGTTTTTCTTTGTGTTCTCAGAAGTAGACTTTAAATATCATAAAACACCTTATAGCCTTTTCTTTTCATCATATAAATGTCCTTCACAGTAAAATAGTTATAGTCAAAAGTATTTTCATTTTTTTATAGCTCATTCTTTGAGTCAGTGAAAGTCTTTAGCTTGGCTAGCGGTATCACATGTGCATGCTGAAGATGACCCAAGGCTATTTCTGTTTAGTTAGAAGCTTAAAACTGTTGCCAGCACAGTGATAGAGTTCTGTAACTCAGGTGCTCAAGAGGATTGGCAGCATGATGAGGATCCATCTCCAGAGAAAAAAGAACAGGCCCGAGCATGCGCTCATTCACATAGTCCTTGCCCTCTCTACGTGCAGCCCTGGGTTCCGTCCCTCGCACTATAAAAGAGCACAGTCCAAAACTGTAAATAAGGACGAGGAGTGGCCTATTGTCAGTTTCATGAGTTACATAACTAAAAGAGGTAATTAAAGTACTTTAAATAGTACCTTTAATCCCAGTACTCAGGAGGGAGAGGCAGGCAGATTTCTGAGTTTGAGGCCAGACTGGTCTACAGAGCAAGTTCTAGGCCATCTAGGGCTACACTTAGAAACCTTGTCTTAAAAAAAAAAAAAAGATACTTTCTGGAATGATTTATTTGTCTAGATATATTTATTATAGTGAAGGGGTAAGTCACCTTCAGTGTTAATTTGTTGTTTTATTTGCGAGAAGGGTTTCACTGTGTACCCTTGGAACTCAGGCTGTCATCAAACTCAAAGAAAAATTTATCTGCTTTTGCCACATACCCCTCTTGCCCAGTAAAGGTGTGTGCCACCCGGCCTGGCATCCACCTTTATTGACAAATATAAACCAGTTTGGGACTAGAGATATGTCTCAGCAGTTAAGAGCTCTTTCTACCTTCAGACGACCCAGGTTCAGTGCCCAGCACCCATTTGGTGGCTCACAACAGTCTGTTACTCTGGTTCTGGAAGGTCCACTGCCCTCTTCTGGCCTCCTCAGGCACTGCGCACAGATGTGTTACATAGACATACATTCAGGCAATTACTCAAATCTTAAAAAAAAAAAGTCCTATCAGAAAAGGTAGGACTGGCATGAATTTTCATTTGGAAAAACATTTTTGGTGGGGTGTTTCTGCTTAATTTTCTTGAACCAAGTAAATTAAAGTACATTAAAGCCACTTTTATTTTTTAATATAGCCTAAGGAGGCAAACTAACTTGGGTATCTTGGTGTGTCTTATTGTAGTGATATGTCTCCAGCTTCTTCTATTGAAATTAGGAAAAACATTTAGACTTACTGGGTGTTGGGTTAAATGAGCTGTTTCTCAGCAGTGTGTCTAGGAAAAGGGGGGCATGCAGTTTGTCATGCATTTTACACTCTGTCGTGGGGAAGTTTGGGGATGGTCATGATAGAAATTGAACCAAGGGCTTCTTCCCTCTCATGGGCGTATTCAGTCTCAGATTAGGTTGTCTTCATCATCCTTGTTATTAAATTCTTTAGGAAGAGTTTGTCTTTCCTCTGTAAATGGTTGTATCTAAAAATACAATTGTAATAGGTCCTAGATATATTCTTTTGAAAAGTATAATTTTATTGGCATATAGTCATTGTACATAATAACGAGTTTCATTTCTAACTATACATATACATTTCATATACACATATTTTTTTATTTTGACTGATGTTCTTTTCCCCCATGTTGGCTCTCTTTGAACTCCTTTGAACAGCTTTGCTTCTACTCTCAGGTTTTATATATATGTATTTATTATACACACACATTTGTAGGTAGATTTTTTTCTTTTGGCCACCAGTTCACAAATAATGACACTGAGACTTACTATTAATTATGAGAGTTTGACCTTACCTTGGACTTGTCCTACTAGCTCTTATAACTTAAATTAACCTGCTTATATTAATCTGTGTTTTACCATGTGGCTTTTTAGCTTTCATTTTGTTTGTCCAACTCCAAGCTGTGTCTCCATGTTATCTCCTGTGTGCCTCGATTATCCTCTTCCTCTCTTTGCCTATAAATCCCACTTATCTCTCCTGCCTAGTTATTAGTGTTTAACTTTTTATTACACCAATCACAGCAATACATCTTCACAGTATACAGATATCCCACACACATCCATGTGATTTTGTGTACATAAATGCATTCTTAGTTGTTCGGTGACATATCTTGTCACTGTATCTTCAGCACCTGTAGTACCCGGCAATAGCCAGAACTCAAATACTATTGCATGGGCAGTGTTGTTTATAATCAACTTCAGAGTAACAGACCTTCAGTTAGTTGTTCTGTGTGTTGTGATTTATTTGGAATTGACTTTTAAATTACACTAAAAGGCAAACTTGCCTTTCTGTTACTTTAAAGCTCAATATTAAATCTTGTTGGTATATTCAAATACTTGGGCTGAATACCTTTTCTGAAATATCTTTCATGATTGGAAATAGATTTTAGAAAAAGTCATGTTAATTTTATATTGTTAGATGCAATTGCAGCTTGATTACAGTTTTCTGAGCTAAGATATTCTCATAGATTGTTGTGAATAGCTTAGTGAAGTTAGCAAGTTGGTAATTGATATAAATTTAAATATTCTAAAATTCACTAAAATAATTTGGTAGCGAAAAAAGGAATTCAGTCCCTGATTTCCTTGAGGAGAGCTAAAGTTGCAGTGTCAAAATTAAATGTTCAACTATGCCTTATGATTCTGCAAGGAAAAATTCTAACTTACTGTTTTTGTTTGTTTCAGGGCTGAACACAAGTAAACTCATTTTTCAGAGTTAAAGATTTATTCTAAAAAAACAAGATGGGAACGCCTGGTTCTGGAAGGAAAAGAACACCCGTGAAAGATCGATTTTCTGCAGAAGACGAGGCTTTGAGTAACATCGCTAGAGAGGTGTGTGCTGGGGAGCACAGATGATGCTCACAGGTGCTGGGAGGCAGATGTTTGCCAGATAGCTGTTGGATATTTTCTAGGAACAAGACATTGTGTATGACTGGCCTCTCACATGCAAGTAAATCTGTCCTGGTAAAATGTTCTTAGATTTGTATCACTTCTGAATTTGATTTTCTGAGAATTCATCTGAGATTAGTTTTTCATTATGTGGGTTATGTATGTTTCAGGCACCTTACTTAGGATACTTAAAATTTGGAGTTCTGAGAACTGTGTTGTGATTCACTGAGCCTCATAGCTCCCAGAGCTGCTGGCTGGGTGAATTTATTTACCATCCATCTCCCTCCCTCCCTCCCTCCCTCCCTCCCTCCCTCCCTCCCTCCCTCCCTCCCTCTCTCCTTCCTTCCCTCCCTCCCTCCGTCTCTGTCTCTCTGTCTCTCTCTCTCTCTGTCTCTCTCTCTCTCTATATATATATATAGATAGATAGATAGATAGATAGATAGATAGATAGATAGATAGATAGATAGATATATCTGTCTATCTAGTGTTTGTTTTTTGAGAAGCCCAAACTGGCCTCGAACTCCCGATATAGTCAGTGATGACTTTGAACTTCTAGTCCTCTTGTTTCCACCTCCCAATGCTGGGATTACAAGCATGTGTCACCATATCTGGCCTACATGGTGCTGGAGCTGGAGCCCAGGGCTTTGTACATGCTACGCAAACAGCACCAACTGAGCTTAATCTTGCACTGTGCTGGAGTTTTTGTGTTTAATTCTTTTAGATACTAACAGAGCTTCGAGGAAGTTTTTATTTCTGTTTGTTCATGACTTGAGGCAGGGTAAGAGGCAGTGGAAAGGATTGGGGGATGGGAAGGGACATTGCTTTTGGATTCTTTGCAGCATTTCCTGTTGTATGTGTGTATTTAGGATAGCTCTCAGAGCCGGCTTCTTCCTGAGGCTCCAACTGTGTTTCAGATTCCGGCTGTCGCTGTGGACTTGAAAGGTCAAGTAAAGGACTCATTCAGCATTGGCATTGTTTCCTTTGGGCTTACTGCAGAGTGCATAGTCTTTGGTTTCCTCTTGAAAGCTAGCTAGCATTTGAATTAGAAATAAAAACATTTAATTGTGATTTTATTTGTATGAAGTATCAGGGTAGGCATAACCATAGAAGTTGATGGATTGTGACACCAGAGCTAGGAGCATTAGGGAGTGACTTCTCAGGTGTATGATAATGGAACCTTCTGGAATTTGGTAATAGTGATGATTGTGCAACTTTATGATTATACTAAAAATACTGAATTATCTACTCTAGAAGGGTGAACTATTAAAAACTTTTCAGTCAGGTAGGTTGGCAGTGATATCTCTTTGCTATTTTAATTTGAACTTTTTTTGTTGTTGGTATTTAAAAGTTATTTCTCATGTAGGCTAGCCTAGCCTCAAATTCCCTATGAAGACCTTGAAATTTGACTCTTCCAAGTCTATCCTTGTTCCCCACTCTCACTGGGAACACAGGTTTGTGTTGCCACACCCTTTTAAAATTACTTTGTATTGTGTGTGTTTGTGCACAAACATGGAGGCCAGACGTTGATGAGGAGTGTCTTTTTTAATTGCTCTTTTCCACCCTTTTATATTTGAATATGTGTTTATGTGTGCCACCGCATGCCTGTAAGGACAGAGGACAGCTTTCAGAAGTCATTTTCTCCTGCTGCGGGGTCTGGGGCTCAGACTCAAGTCATCAGGCTGTGCATCAAATGCTTTTGCCCTCTGCACCCAGTTGCTCCTCTACTTCATGTTTTTGGGAGAGGATCTCTCACTGAGCCTGGAGCTGGTCCCAGGGTCCTCGTGTCTCTCGCTCCACTCATGCTGGGATTACAGGTGTGCACTGCTTTTTTATGTGAGTTCTGTGGGACTGAAGGCTGATTTTCATGCTTGCTGAGCAGGTATTTTAGTGTAGAAGCCAAGTTTTGTAGAAGAGTATTTGGAGTAACATTACCTAAAAATTGAGTAGGCGAGTATTAAGGAAAAGTCATCTAAAAGCTGACCATAAAGCTACTTTAGAAGCCAGATATTTTTAAACTACAAATGATATTTTAAAAATGAAGAAAGCACTTCTTTACAGTGATGCTAAGTATTTCTATATGCTAAAAACTTTTAGGTAAAAATTAAAATTACTGAAGTGTTTGGTTTAAAACTGGAGATGAGTTGACGAGAGGGTTCAGTGATAAAAGCCCCACAAACCTGACATGTTCAGATTCCAGAAGCTTATATGAAGAGCCAGCTGCGGTAGCACACATCCGGAATCCTTTCATACATGGTGAGATGAGAGGAGGAGGCAGGAGGATTGCCTGAAAGTTTGAGGGCCAGCTGACCTGAAGTATCTAGCATGGCAGAAACGAGAGACCCTGCCACCGCAAAGTGGAGGGAAGAACCACTCTCAGAATTGTCCACTGAACCTACATATGTGTGCTTGAGCATTATGTTTACACACCACACACATACACACACATTCGTGCCCTGGAGCATATGTGTATGTAACTACCACACATACACAGATCTACATATGTGCCCTAGAGCATATGTGTACATACCACACACACATACACACACATTCGTGCCCTGGAGCATATGTGTACACACCACACATATACACAGATCTACATATGTGCTCTAGAGCATATGTGTACATACCACACACACATATACACTTGTGCCCTGGAGCATATGTGTACATACCACACACATACATGCAGATCTACACACCACCACATGCACATAATACAAACATACATACACACACACACACACACACACACACAGACCTACACACATGTCCTAGAGCATATGTGTACATACCACATGCCACACACACAAGGGAATAAAATTTATTTTTCTGAAAATGTACTGCCCCCCCATTTTTAAACAGTTACACATGATGAGTGGTGCTTTGAGGAGGAACTGAAGTCTCTAGAAAGGGCCGCAGACAGCTTTCCTTTTCTGTGACTGTGTTTATTATAATTTATAGAATCTCACAGGTAGTCAATATAGCTTGCTCATATCCATCCCTCATTACTCCCAGCTCCCCCACAGCTCCGCCCAGCTCCCTCCCAACTTCATAACCTTTTTTTTTTCTTTTTAAATAGCTCACAAAGTCCAGTTTGGGCTGTCTGTATGCACATGGGTGTGGGTACACCTGCCAGAGAGCATGGGCAGCCTACCAGATCACACCCCTGAGAAAACTGACTCTCTCTTTCCCAGCAGCCATCAGTTGCCAGTAGCTCTTTAGCTAGGGGTGGGGCCTTGTGAGAGCCTCCCCATCACGCTGAAATGTTGACTGACTTCATCTTTTGTGAGTCTTGTGTGGACAGCCATAGTTGCTGTGAGTTCCTCAGTGGCAAGAGCCCTGTCATGTATGGAAGACAGATTCATAGCAGACTTCCCCAATCTTTGGCTCTTAACTATCTGATTTTCTTTTAGGCAACCTTGATTCTTTTTAGTAGCTGTATAATATTCCATTATATATGTGTGTGTGTGTGTGTGTGTGTGTGTGTTTCTTTTGTTTATAAGTTCATCTGTTGATTCTGCTTTATTGAATTGCTGTCTATTGCCTAAGGACATAATAGGTATTCAGGCATCTAGGAGAACCAGAAGTTTATAGGTTTTGATTATAGATTAACATCCTGAGGAAAAGGGTAGAAAGAGGTGGATTATGCTTAGGTAAAAAGACACTTTGTACCAGGGCTTTATGAAGTGGCAGCCATAAGAGCTGATCAGAGCCGATGGTAATGCTGCTATTCTTAGGAATTGATTTACTTTTAGGTCATGGTAAATAAAAGATTAAAAAAACTTTTGACAAGTAAAAAGCTTTCTTAAAATGTAAAGAATTATCGTAGTCAGCAGGAATTATGAGTATTAATTCCAGCTTTCATTTAAGGCTATAGCTTCATTTTAAAACAAACATGAACTTTGGTTTTCTTATTTGTTGTTTTTTGTTTGTTTCTCTGATTTTGAGACAGGGTCTCTCTTTATAACGCTGGCTATTCTGGAACTCACTATATAGACCAGGCTAGCCTCAGACTTACAGAGTCACTTGCCTCTGCCTTGATAAAGGTGTCTGATACCACCTGGCTGTTTTTGTTTGTTTGTTGTAAGACAGGATCTCCCTATGTAGTGCTCGCTGACTGACTGGGGAGTTAAGCGTGTAGACATGACCCACCACACCCGGCAGTGCTAACTTCTGATATTCATTCAGCACACATTTATTAAGCACCTACTTTGTGTGGACACTGCTGTGTTTAGAGGGTGTGGAGTAGCAGGTACCTTAATCTAGAGAGAAATAGACATTGAAGACCACGCAATGGATTCTTCTTCAAATTTTAGATATTTAGCAATTCCTTTTTGTCTTGAGAACCAGTTATCTGTGTGCTGTAGTCACTGGCTTTCTTAGAATTGAGGAAATATGTAGTATGTGTATTTATAACTTTGTTAAGTGCCTTGAGAGAACAGTAAACAGTTTCATTAGAGAGTGTGCCACAGGGGACATGTTTGAGGGCCTTGGGAAGGCTTCCTTGGAGGAAGTGGCCTTTCACCTGAGGTTTGAAGGATGAGGGATATTCCCCAAGGGAAAGGGAGTTGTCAGAGAATTTTTCGAAAACTTGTGAGGCTGAAGGAGTGTGGAGAATTCAAGGACTAACAGTAGTGGCTAACATCTATTGTGTTCATTATTGTACACTGTCTCAGTACTTTAGCGAACAGCCACAGACCTTTTTATGCATCACCATTTTATCAGTGATTAATATAAGCCATGGGAACATCAAGTAACGTTGCCAAAGCCATGAGACTAGGAAAGGCTAGCGCTGGAATTTCCCATGGTTCCTGCCCCCTTAACTGTGATACTTCTAGTTTCCTCAGTGTGACAACCAAGACAGAGGAGAAGAAAAAGGAATTAGCTAATTCAAGTTAGTGGTTTGCAACTAGGGGCTAGTTTTGTTCCTTGGGGATGTTTGGCAATGTATGCAGACATCTGTGTCTGTCACAGTGAAGGGCGGTGTGGGGAAGGTGGCCTGGCAGTTGTGGGTAGAGGCTGAGGATATTGCTAAACTTCCAAGTGCACAGCCTAAGCGTTAGCAGGGATGAGGCTGAGAATCCTGATGATAGACTCATAGATTATGTTTAGAAGATTTAGTCTGTACTAAAAGCTAAGTGAAGAAAAATCTGACTTATGATACCAATATTCTCTGCAGGGTAAAATCTCACTACTTTAATATACATATCTCCTTACTTCTCGATATAATGATATTTCTGACTCAAAAATCACAGCTGGTTTTGGAGTTGAATTATGGTTCTTCTTCTCTACATTCAAGCATGTTCTTAAAAGAAAAACTCAGAATTTCTGTCTCCTATCAGGAGAGCCACCTGGTGTGGGACAGAAGAGAGATAAAAATGTTATCAAACTCTGCTTTCAAATTCCTACTTCTCCCATAGCTAGTTCTGCCTCTCTGGTACCTTTCTGTGAATAAATATCTATCAAAATTAAAAAAGCAATGGGGGAAATATTGAAGGTTTTTTGCAAGGGAGTGACAGGATCAAAAGAATGGCTTATTATAGGCTGGAGACTGTATCAGAGAAGAGGCATTGGCTGTTGCAGGGAAGTGAGTCATGAACCACAGGTAGTGGGGGTGGTTGGAATGGGAAGATAAGTAGTTGGTGCTTTGTGAATAGCTATGGATGGGTGGCAGAGACAGGACTCTGGCGAATACGTCTGGATAGATGGTAGGGAGCATCAGAATGAGGGGGGGAGAGCATGATTGCATGTTGGCATATGTTGTATTTCAGGTGGCTATGAGATACCCACATATAGTTTTCAGGGTGACTTGAGAATAAGGACTGGGAGCTCAAAGGCGAGAGGTGGGCTTTAGCAGATTCTTGATACTTGGATGTGCTGTTGTGTATGGAAGTTACTGAACTCAGTATGTGTTCGCCATCATCTAGGGAGAAAGGTGAAGATGGCTTCTCTTCAGTGAGTCCTAAAGAGTTCCAGGTCAAGTTAGAATTTTATCTTAGACCTTTTTTTTACTTTATGTATTTGATTCAGATTATTCTGTGCAAATTGGATTTGTCAGAAAAAGATAATTTCATATGATTCAAAATTACTCCTATTTGTAGTTTAAACATGTTCTCAATATTGATTTGCAAAATTCTTAAATGATTATGAAACAGGGGTCATTTTTTCAGTTATGAGAAGTGAATGCTTTCCATTTCTACTCAGTTTTAAAAAAATCAAAATCTCTTTTCTGCTTATTGATTACTTACTAGCATGTCCTCTGAAAGAGCAGGTGAAAGTTATGACTTTACCCAGAATTCTTTCAGGTGTCTTGGTGCACGAGTTGAGCCAGTCTCTGTTGCTCCCTTATCCTCAGCTGAGGAGAGAAGGTGGAGGTGGAGCTGAAGTGCCTCTTTCTCTCCTGCTGATCTACCCCACTCGTTCTGACGTGGGCTAGTCACCCACTCTAGGAAGACCAACCACTATTGCTCTCAGTATTGCAAGTCCCTTGATTAGTTGTCTTGTCCGGAGTTAAGGTAGCATTGTTACACTAAAGGATTCATTTTGTCTAGGTGTGACGGAGACATTCACTGTCACTTTTGCTGTCCATATCCTTCCTCCCCACAGTGCTTTTACATGCTGGCTCACATTCCCTTCCTGGGTCAAACTGTACCATTGCAGAGCCAATGGTTTGCTTTACTTGGGCCATTTATTGGTTGTATCCAGACCCTCAGTAATTAAACTTCTTAACCTTAGATTTCCTTTCTTATTTGGTAAGATTGTTTTTTAAAGATTGTTTTTCCTGTCAAAAGGTCTTTTGACTGAAAGGATGAAACAGTTGTTTGACATTAGGAAAAGATGAGTTAAATTTTCTAGATTTTATTTTTTGATTTTATCTAATACACATTCGTGCTTTTGTTCAGAAAAATTTAAGTATTTGTCCTCAAATACCAAAAATTTCTTTAAAAAATGGTTAATACATTTCAAGATCTAATTAAGAGAAATAGTATCTCACATTTTGGATCTAAGGGAAGTTGCGAGGAACATGGAGTAATAACTTTTATTTGTTAATTTGGAAACCATGGCAACACAATAAATATTATGTCTCTTAATTTGTCTTTCAGTGCTCTTTGGCCTGAGTGCCATGGAAGAATAAACAAAATTAACCCGGTAAATGCTGAGTATGAGCTACCTGAGTTAGTCATTTTTCTTGAGTGTTTCATGGTTTTTTTTTTTTTTTGAGAGTCTCATTATATAGCCCTGTATGACCTCAAATTTATGATCTTCCTACTTCAGACTTCCAAGTGCTGGTATTATAGGCTCATACTTTTACACACCTAGTGAGTGAGAAAAGATTCACTCCAGGTCAGGCTGGCCTCCATGCCTCAGTTCCCCAAGTGTCTTCAGGTACAAAGCGGGGAAGCAGCAGAGTGTGGAGAACTGCTGGACCAGTAGCTCACGCCCTGCAGTGTGACAGCGGGAGGAGGCATGCTGGAGGACTGGGCCAGTCAGTCAGGAAGGGATTTTTCTGCTGAGGATTGGAATTGACTTTGAAAGCTGTGGGGTCACAGTCAGATGTGACTTCCAGGGTAATAACCCTAGCTACCATGGATGCGTCTGGAGGAGCGGAGGTCACAGCTGTGTGTGTCTTGTTAGGAGATGATGAAAGTTTGAAGGAAGGGTGACAGGAAAAGGAGAGTTTAGGGAGACTGGCAAAGGTGTAGAGACTTGTGGGAACTGGGTAGGTGGGACTCAAGGACTGAGTTGTGGAGGGAGGCTAGGAAAAAGGAAGTCTTCATTTTATCTTCTGGGTGATAGGACAGTAATAGAGGTTCTGAACAAGGCAGGGAACTTAAAGGGGAGATTATGCATTTAATTAGGTATTTATTGAGTCTGAAGTTCTTGTGGGACACCATCCATTTTTAATAGCCTGTTAGATCAGGATGATGGAGAGAAACCTGTCTTGGACATAAAGATTTGCTGACTTTTATCAACTGAAGTCAGTATCATCCAGGAGAGAAGACAGACTGCAAAGAGCAGGAGGTTAAACCCAGAAACTCTGGTTCTATTAAAACTTGAAGGATCTAGAAAAGAACTGTGTGTCCACACAGGATTTTGAAGGAGGGATGTTAACCAAAGGCATTACTGCTGCAGGATGCCAAGAGCATTCAGGAGGAATGAGGGGTTAGTGATGTCAGCTATCCAGAAAGAATTGAGATAAGAACTTGGAAATTCCACTGGGTTTGGTAGTTAGAGGTCATTAGTGACCTTTGCTTGAGTAGTTTCAGCCCAGTGGTTTGGGCAGAAGCCAGGCTGCAGTCATTTGAAGCAAGTGAGAAGTGAGGAGAGGTATGTGAAGACGTGGCTGTAGAGAGGAGACGAGATCTGCACTGGGCTGGGACTTGTTGTTCTCTTTCTTAAAGATGGGAGAGACCTTGTACCGTTTTCGATAAACCAATAGAAGGAAAGGCTGCAGACAGGAAAGGTGGATAGCTGGGACAGGGCCCTGGGTGGCTGAGTCCTTCATGGCAGTGGAGAGTGATGGGCTTGGGGCAGCGCTGACCCAAACAGGAGGGCTGACTCTTCAGTGGGACTTCAGAGAGAGGAAAGGGGATCTCATAGAGACTAGGAGACCTGTCCTGGGCAGGAAGATGTTCAGGGATTGCCTCCTTCAGGCCCCAGCCTGTGTTTTCTACTTCAAGCACATTCTCAGACACATTTGAAAGATGCCTTCTGTTGTGGAAAAAATTGGCATAAGAGAAGAAATAGCTTATGTAGGAGAGAGAAGAAAGATTATATTGCAGAATTTTCCCCATGGAGAATAAAAACCATTTGCATTGTATTTCTTAGAAATTCTCCCCTTCCAGTTTATTTAGAACAGTCTGTAGTAATATGGCATGGTTTTGAGTGGTTCTGTTTTGTTTCTGAAAGCCTCTGTGATTCATTGTAATCTTAGAGTATATACGTCTTAAAAACAAAACAAAAACACACATCTGTTTGTGGTTCACTAGGTACTGTTTATAACTTGATGGACCTACCCCAATTTCTGGAATGTGTGCATATCTTGTAGTTGGTTAAGTCTTTTGACTCTAAATTGTTAGATACTAGGTCCAGACTATTGTTAAGTAAACATACCTTTGTTCCCCTACCAGAATAGTAGTCTCAAGTGAGACATGCAATAAGGATTTTATTGAAGTAAACAGTGAGCACTGCCCAGGAGATCAAGCAGGTCCTTCCTTTTTGTCTATCCGGTGAACAAAGTTTATAACAGGATTGACAGGCTTCAGGTGAACCTTTGGCTGGAATGCTACAGGGAACCACAGCAAATTTAACCTAGTCTCTCTGCCTGCTAAACTGAAGCAGTTACAGAACCTAAATTTAAAATGCAGAAAGCTTGTGAATGCTTTTAGTTTGAGAAGTTGTATTGTGTGTATTCCTTGGGGTATACAGTGGGGAGTCCCAAGGAAGGGAAAAACTGAAATTACAATCAAAAAGCTTTGAAGGCTCTTGATGAAAGTGGTAGAAGCTGCTGGGAAAGGGGGAGTCTGTTGGAAGGAAACCAGGGATGGACTTAGGTCAGGATTGAGGGGGGCGGGGTGGACTCCATTGCTGGAGACTAGGGACTCTGGAAGCAAAGCTGCCCACTTGTTGAGTGTGGAGTTCGTTTCTCTCACTCTGTCTTTGGCTAGCTCATCCACTAGGGGGTAGAAGTGGAGGCTTTGATTATGGCTAAGAAGTCAGAATTTGTGATGATGAATTAGAGTTCTTCAGATTGGCTCAGAACTGAATCTACAAAGATGAGCACAAAGGCTGGGCACAGTAGAAGGAGATTAAAGGACTGACCTGGGAACCAGTAGGGCCAAAATGGTACAGCTACACAGAAACCGGAGCTCAAAGCAAACCTCTGGTTGTCTGAGGAGAGAGGCTCAGACTCAGTGTGTAAATAGACAGGTGGAAGTGCGTGGTTAAGAAAGAGTGGGGACTACAGTGTGAGTCTCAGGCTGTGGGTCTTGCCTCTGGTATTTGCTATTAGGTGATTATTAATATTATTTTGCTATCAGGTGATTATTGGCACGGTATTTGTCCCCTGTTTCACAGAGGTTGATTTCATGGATTAATAGCAACTAGTCATCTAGCCTTGCTAGTAAGTCAGTGCTCAAATGACACAGTTAGGACAGAGTGAGATCTTGTTTCACCCACTCTCTGCAAAGTGTGGCCTTTGTTTATTTGTTCAAGATGGAATCTCGCTATGTTGTCCTTGTTGGATTCAAATTCATGGGCTCAAGATCCTCTGGCCTCAGCCTCCAGACTAGCTGGGACTACAGTAGTATCCCACTGTCCCACTGTGCCAGGTGCAAGTTTGGGTTTTGATTGTGAGGAGATTATTTTGATAATATTGTTTAATTTTAGGCAAGGTTATCCCTTAACAGACTACTGCAGTTTGAGTTGGATTCTGATCTATTTTCATAAGCTTATTTCTCAGGCTGGGTTCCTGGGCCCTGATGTTTAAAGGTTTAATTAGGGTTTATTTAGTAATTGGTCTAAGAAATGCTATATATTCTGTGCCCTTCTGAAATTTCTAATGTTTGTTGTTATTAAATATTCTGACTTAAAAAGTTCAACCCAATATTTCCTAAACCTCCTAGGTCATAAATTCTCCTTCCTCCTATTTATACATTAAACTTTGTGAACTGGAATTTTGTATATTGTAGTATTTATTTGACTTAAGCTCTCTCTGTCTCTTTCTTGCTGTTTGTCTCTCTCTTTCTTTTTGTGTGTGTGTGTACTTGTGTGTGTGTGTGTACTTGTGTGTGTGTGTACTTGTGTGTGTGTGTACTTGTGTGTGTGTGTGTACTTGTGTGTGTGTGTACTTGTGTGTGTGTGTGTACTTGTGTGTGTCTTTGAGTCAGGCTCTCATGTAGCCCAGGCTGGCTTCCAACTCACTATATAGGCAAGGATGACAGACTTTTGATCTGCCGTTGTCTCCTAAGTGCTAAGACTGCAGGTGTGTGCCTCCACACCCCATAGCTTAGGTGGCTTTTGTTGCATTTAGTTTTATCTATTCAGCAAGCGCAACTTAAGGTATCAAAACAGAGAGATGTCTCAATAGCTAAGAGTGCTGAAGACTCTTGCAGAGGATCAGGGTTTGATTCTCGGCATCCACATGGCAGCTCCTAATGGTAACTCCAATCTTAGGGGATCTCACACCTTCTTCTGGTCTCTGTGGTCCCTGCATGTGCATGGTGCACAGACACACATACAGGCAAAACATCCATACAACTTAAAAGAAAGGTAAAGCAGGTTATGGTGGTGCACACCTTTAATCCCAGCACTCAGCAGCCAGAGACAGGGGGATTTCTGTGACTTCGAGGCCAGCCTGGTCTACAGAACAAGGACAGCAAGTAGGTGCTACACAGAGAAACCCTGTCTCCAAAAACCCCACCACTACCACATACAAACAAACACAACATACACAACAAAATAAAACAAAATAATATAATTCAGTGACCAACACATGCACCATTTTAGGATATCGCATGCTTTTAAATTAAGTCTGTCTACTGTACAATCATCCCCTTATATCTAATTGCAAAACATTTCATCAGCCTCCTGAGAACTCCCTTCGTAATTAACAGTTACTTCCTATCTCTTTCCTCCCTGGCAACCAGTAGTCTAGTTTCTGTCTGTATAGTTTTGCTTATTCTTGGTGTTTTATAAATAAAATCACACATGTCACTTTTCATGTCTGACTTCTTCCACTTAGCAAAGTGTGCTCAAGGTTGATCCGTGCTGCAGTCTGTGTCGCTCCTGTGTTGTGTTCAAGGCTGAGTAGTGTTCCATCAGTGGACACCACACTCCTTTATCCGCTCACCCGCTGCTGGCGTGTCACTCTTGTGCTGTGTTCAAGGCTGAGTAGTGTTCCATCAGTGGACACCCACACTCCTTTATCCGCTCACCCGCTGCTGGAGTGCTGCTTGTCTCTCCTTTTCAACTGTTATGAGCAAAGCTGTTGTGAACATTTGTGGAGACATATGTCTTCATCTCCCTTAGGAACACATCTAGGGTAGATGCTGAGTTTCTGATAACTCTGATTTAAAATCTGGAGAAACCGCCACACTCTTCTAAAGCAGTATATTCCCCTGTGCACCTCTACCATTGCTGAGGGCATTCTGGTCTCTCCACATTCTTGACAGCTCTAGTTATTTGGTTTAAAAACCATCTGTCTTATTATACTGTTCTAGTAGCTGTGCAGTGTGACTCAGTGGAGATCAGGTCTTTTACCTCTTTTTTCCCCTTTCTCATTAAACTTTTTTTTTCTTTTTAAACAAATTTTAAAATTTGTGATACATTTTTGGTCAAGTTATTTCCAATAATAAGCACTAATTAAAAACAAACAGCAGTAATGACTTAAAGCTTCCATCTATACTCAAACAAGTGTCCACACAACATTCTTTTTTCTGAAGGTTTTTCCAGGCCTGTCTTCTATGAGATGTTCTCTTTCCACCAACTGGGTAACAAGTGTTAGGGATGTTGCTTGGCCTGGGCATAGTTGGTGACCTTCCTAGCCCCAGTACCTTTTTGGAGCAGAGTTAGAGAAGCGTCTTAACACACAGAATTGCTGGGTACCTTACCGATGGCAACTGTACCAGTTTCCTGGAACCAAGGACTACCTTCCAGCTTTGTTCAGAAATGTTGGATGAGTTGTCTTCCCTTCAGCAAGCTTGCAGGCAGTGAGCTGTGGAGCTGTGTTAGAGTCCAGTAGAGGGGCAGAGCCTGTAATGATTTGGCCTGGATGGTTCAGAATAGTCATGAGCAGTGGAGCCGTGGAGGATGGCTGCTTCCAGTCACAGCTCAACACCCCTCCCACCTTCCTCCGCTGTCACTGGCAACAGTTGCCAGAACAAACATTTTGATGGACAGCTCCCTCAGGAATAGCTTCACTCAAAGCCTCATGGTACATTTCAACACGCTTTACTATAGTTGTAACATTGCCTGGAGAAAGACAGCCACTATACTGTGTTTGAGAACAATAATTTCCCTCAGCTCACAGGGACCATACAACACCACCAGTTTTGTAAACATCTTGGAAGGGGAGGCACAAAGGCTTTCAGTTGGACAAGTTGGTGGCAGGATACAGTCTGTACTTGGTGTGGTTCCATTTGCATTGCCACCATGAGTGACATTCCATTCTGTGAACCAAGGCATGTTGGCACTTGACTTAGACCAGGAATTTGGCCCAAATGCTACAGTGTGAGGCGGTGGCTTATTTCTTAGTGTAAATACTACCTTCCTAAAAAGAGCTTTGTTCCTCTCCTGGCTAAAGGGACGGACAGTTAGTTGTTTCACACCAAGTGTATCAGCTAGAAGGTGTGCTCATGTCATGTGCCTGCCAGCTTTTTTTTTTTTTAAATTTCAAGACAGGGTTTCTCTTTGTAGCGCTGACTGTCCTGGAACTTACTCTGTAGACCAACCTGGCCTTGAACTCAGAGATGCATCTGTATCTGCTTCTTAAGTGCTGGGTTTAAACGCGTGTGCCACCATCATCCAGTGGTCTGCCAGTTTTTTGAGAGACCAGCTTTAAACTTGCCACCTGCAGCACCAACAATCAAGACAGCATAGGCAGTCTATAATAATACACCTGTCATCTTTTTTTTTTTTTTTAAATAAAAGTCTATTCTATGCTCTGGGGCATCAGTGATAGTCATTTAATACTTGCAGGTCTCCAAAGTCCACAGGAGATGTCACTGGTTGTTGACAGGGTTTCTGTCCTGCCTGGTTCCCACAATTGTTATGTCCCAAAGAAATCACACCAAGGCCTACGTTAGTTATAAACTGATTGGCCCATTAGCTCAGGCATCTTATTAACTCTTATAAATTATATTAGCCCATTATTCTAGTATATGTTGGCCACATGGCATGGTACCTTTTTCAGCGATGCAGTCACATCTTGCTTCTTCTGTGTCTGGGCTGGGACTGCTTCTTCCTTCCCAGAATTCTCCTGTTCTCATTGACCCGACTCTACTTCCTGTCTGGTTGTCCCGCCTATACTTCCTGCCTGGCTACTGGCCAATCAGCGTTTATTTAAAATATAATTGACAGAATACAGACCATTCTCCCACACCAACTGGTGTTGGCTACTCATGCTCAGCCCTCACTTTATCCGAAGATCCAGATACTTGAAGGAACCCTTTTCCATTTCAGTGCTTACTTCACAAGCTTTCAATATTTTATGTGTCTGAGTGTTTTGCTTCCACATATGTATAATACACCCCATGTGTGCCTGGTGCCCAACGAACTCAGAAGAGGATGTTAGATGACCTGGAACTAGAGTTACGGGTGGTTGTGAGCTGCCATGTGGGCGCAGCAGGAGTAACAGAGCTACTAAGCACTGGGCTCTCTCTCTAGCCCATATCTCACCAAGTTTTAAATGTTTTCTTTTCTTTTTCTTCTATCACAGTTGCAGATCAGCTGGGCAGTAGTGTTAGACTAGCCTGAGTCTACATGTTCACTACTGTTGATGTTGGTAGATGAAGTTCCTTTCTCATTTTTGATTTAGGTAGTTATCATGGCATCTGTGTTCTAGTAGCAAATCCATTGCAGAAATCTTAGAGTTTTTGTTTTGTGTTGTTTTTCAATGAGATATCTCTATGTTCCCCTGGTGCAGGACCTGAACTGCTGAGTTCAAGTGGTCCTTCTGCTTCAGCCTGCTAAGTAGCTAAGACTGATATTACAAGTTCATACCACAAGGCAGTTTCTACTTAGTCCAAGCTAGCTTGAAACTGGATGTGTAGCTCAGACTGAGTTCAAATTCACAACTCTCCTGCCTCAACCTCCTGAGTGCTGGAATTACAGGCATATATCATTACACTCACCTCCAGTATTGTTTTAATTTGCATTTTTAAATAACTAATGGTATCTAGGATGTTTTAATTTTGCCCTTTGTGTATCTTTTTCACTGACATATCTATTCAAATCCAGTTTAAAAGTGAATTATTTCCCCTTGGATTTTGCAGCTCTCATTTCCTCTAATTCCAAATGTCCATAATGAAAAATTCTGATGATAAAGAAAAAAATCTCTTGGGGCTGGAGAGATGGCTCAGTGGTTAAGAGCACTGACTCCTCTTCCAGAGGACCAGGGTTCAATTCCCAGCACCCACATGGCAGCTCACAACTGTCTGAAGATCCAGTTCCAGGGGATCTGACACCTTCATACCAATGCACATAAAATAAAAGTTAAATAAACTATAAGAAATGTTTTTTAAAAAAAAAAGAAAAAAATCTCTAATATACAAACTTATTCAGACCATAGTATCTGTGTGGATCTTCCCTGTTCCTAGAAGTCTTTCATGGTGATTGCTAAGGATGCTTAAGTCAGGAGTAAGTATTGTATAGCTTCAGAAGGGTTATGAGTTTGAGAAGACTTAGATATGTGCTTTTTTTGCCATTTTGTTTTTCTATTTGCTTCTAAATTTCATCAGAAATGTAGCTATACTCTGTCCAATGATTTTACTTCTTTTTTTTTATTTATTTATTATATATACAATATTCTGTCTGTGTGTATGCCTGCAGGCCAGAAGAGGGCACCAGACCCCATTACAGATGGTTGTGAGCCACCATGTGGTTGCTGGGAATTGAACTCAGGACCTTTGGAAGAGCAGTCAGTGCTCTTAACCACTGAGCCATCTCTCCAGCCCCATGATTTTACTTCTTGTGCCACTGTTTTTTCTACTCTGTTTCTGTCCCTGTTCAGTGGGTAGTACATTCTTCATCAGCCTTCCTGTGCCTCATTTTTCAGAACACAACAACCATCCTCACTTCCAAAAACCTGGTCCTGTGACCTGGCTGCCCAGGAAACTTCTCTACCTGAATTTCCAGGTCTTCATTTTTTTTTTATATTAGTTTTAGGAGTTGGTGTCATTTTAGACTAAAAGAATATAAATGATTCAAACTTCTGAATACTTACGATTTCACATGTTATGATCACTTCTGAATTTAGCTAAATCTTCTTTTGGTAAATATGCATGACATAGACTTTACTATGGTAACCATTTTGAGTGTGCATTTCTGCGGCATTATGTACATTTATATTTTGTAACGGTCACCGCAATCCTTTTTCAGAACCTTGTCATCTTTCAGTTCCAAAACTGTCTCCATTAAACACTAACTCTATACTCCCCTTCTCTTCAGCTCTTAGCAGTCACCCTTCCACATTATTTCTCTGTGAATCTGACCTTAGGTACCTTGCATAAGCACAAGGATAGAATATTTGTCCATCTAGGTCTGCATTGCTTAATTTAGTGTCTTTATAAGATTCACCCAATGTGGTCATATCTAAATGTCCTTCATTCCTAAAGACTAATGTCCAGTCATATGTCTGTAACATAATTTGTCAAATTCATTCATTAATGAACTTTTCGGTTGTTGTCACCTTGTGGTTTTCTGGAATATGACCCTGTAAACACTGATGTATAAAGTCTGTTTGGGTCTCTGCTTTTAAGTCTTTTGTATATTTATCTCTCAGTAGAACTAGTTGGATCAAATGGTCTTTCTGTGTTTACTTTCAACTTTAGTTTGAACTTAGTTATGTTCCATTTATTTTGTGTATATGAGATAGGTGTGTAGCAAAATAAATCTGCAGGAATTGTTCTGTGGATTGTATTCTGGGGTGAAAACACTGCTGCTTCTCCCAAGAAGCTGCTTTCTGGGCCTGGGACTGTTGACTTCACATGTGGCATGCAGTTGCAGAGCACACGCAGGCTTTGCTGGATTGGACTCAGCCTTGGCTCCTCAGGCTGCTTGTACATTATTAAAAAGGAAGAAGCAGATAAAGTAGTTTTTTTAAAACCCTGTTTTCATATGTGCAAAGTGTGGCTTAAATACTGTCTCCATGGAACTAGATGGGGTAACAAAGGGATGAATGTGTGTGTGTGTCTCTGAAGGCATGGTTTTCTCTTTGGTTGTTAAAGAAATATTGAACAGATTTCAATAATCTATAATTTAGGTTGTTAAAAAAGTCTCATTTTAGTGTAGATTTTACAGAATTGGCCAAATTTGCTAAAGAGACTACAAGTACAAAGCTAATTTACCTAGAATGAAAATTTTTACTCATTGCCATGGTTATAATTTAAAAATACTTGACAATTTTATTACTTTGTAGATTCGAATGTATTTGCTATTTACTGAAATGTAACTTAGCCTTGAAATCTTTTTCTATGAAGTACAAACTCTAGTAAGCAAGTGATGTCTGCTCATAGTCTATGGAGTAAAGAAAGTGGATGGAACTTGAGTTAGAGAATAGGTGTTTAAAAAGGTAGGGGCCAGTGTCAGACTCGGGTAGAAGACTAGTTGCTCTAGACATATCTCTGGTTGCAGTTTAGTCTATAGATTTTAATTTAGTTTGTAAGGTTTTGCTACTACAAGACCTGTTTAGCAGCTTGGGGTATTGCCAGAGTGTGTGTATGGGGAGGGGCGAACAGGGAATAGGAATCAACTGTTAGCTGTTCCCTGCTAGGCAAAACTACTTTCTTGCTAGCGTTTTTGTCTCCCAAACATGAGAGCCAGGCAGAGGTTCGTCATCTCATGCTGTGTATTCTTAGCACCTAATATAATTGCTTATGGAATAGACTCTTTTAAGCACTGACTGAATCTATTCTTATGAGATTGGCATTAAATATGACAACATGGAAAGAAGCATCTTCTGTAGCTATCCTGGGGCTAATCTGGATTAGCATATCCTGTGGCAATATGGGGCTAATCTGGATTAGCAATTCCTGTAACTATCCTGGGTCTAATCTGGATTAGCATCTCCTGTAGCTCCTGGGGCTAATCTGGATTAGCATCTCCTGTAACTATCCTGGGTCTAATATGGATTAGCATCTCTTGTAACTATCCTGGGGCTAATCTGGATTGGCATCTCCTGTAGCTATCCTGGGTCTAATCTGGATTAGCATCTCTTGTAACTATCCTGGGTCTAATCTGGATTAGCATCTCCTGTAACTATCCTGGGTCTAATCTGGATTAGCATTCTCTTGTAACTATCCTGGGGCTAGTCTGGATTAGCAATTCATGTAGCTATTGGTGGGTCTAATCTGGATTAGCATCTTCTGTAGCTATCCTGGGGCTAATCTGGATTAGCATCTCCTGTCGCTATCCTGGGGCTAATCTGGATTAGCATCTCCTGTAACTATCCTGGGGCTAATCTGGATTAGCATCTCCTGTCGCTATCCTGGGGCTAATCTGGATTGGCATATCCTGTAGCTATCCTGGGGCTAATCTGGATTAGCAATTCCTGTAGCTATCATGGGGCTAATCTGGATTAGAGTAAGAATGTGGCCAAGGATGGGAAAATCACTACAAAGCAGATTATAGTATACAGGTATACATGTGTATACCACCACACCTGGCTTATCACTTTAATACAAAGTTAGAAAGATGCATAGAGATATAAGTGTTTAGTATTTATGAAAGATGTAATGGGAGTAATCATCATATATTGTGGGAACTCTTTCCTTGGGAGATGTAAACAAATGTCTAGTTCTTTATTAGAGGGTACCAGCAATAAACCAAAGTATGACTCTACTAACGTTAATCAGGAATACTTACAGAGCATGGTCGAGTAGTTACTTATAGGAGCAAAGCAGCCATATCACCCCAAAGTTTCACCCTGTGGAGAATGACTTTGCATAGCTGCTTGTTTATATGGAGTCTCCCTGTCATTTAACCTGCAGTAGTGTATACACTAGTACCTCCTTAGATCACAAGGTCATGTGCAGTTTGGGGCAGAGTCATACTCAGTGGGCAGAGGACAGGAAGCAGAGGGGGTGTTTAAGATAAGAGGTTGAGTGTCTGATCCTCCCCCACCCCTCCTCCTGTGAGGGATTGCCCACAGTTAACAGGCCCCATTCTGAGGGTCTCTTAACAATTGCTTCCAGCTGCTCTGATGAAGGTGATGGCTGTTCTGCCCCAAGGATAGTACCAGACAACTTCCTAGAAAGTAGTCTTTTAGCTGAGCGAAAGACAATGGGCAGTACTTCCTGCCAAGCAGGTAGTCTCTGAGGAGACTTGGAAAGCTGTAGAGCCCAGGCAAAGAGGGGACGATGACTGGCCCACGAGGCGCAGGTCCCAAGTGTGAGGAGCCTTCTTCCTGCTTTTGTCTCTCCGCTCTTTCTGTTTGTGCAGCCCCTCCTCTTCTTACCCCATCAGAAATGTCTTTGTCAACTCTGTGGCCTCCTAGAAGATGGACTATAGGGCAGGCTCTCGAGGAATGGATTTCTGAGGTGGTCTAGTCCAAGCAGGAGATGGAGCTTCCCTGCTGTGGCTCCATTTACATCAAATGCCGGGATAGCTGATGATTAAAGATTAGTGGTTGCCAGGAGCTAATGGGGAGGTAAAACAGGGAGGAATTATTCATGTATGTGGACTTTCTCTTTGAGGTTCTTTGAGTTAATAGTGATAGTTGTGCAGTCTTTTGAATGTGCTAAAAGCACCAAATTACATTCTTTAATAAGATTGAACTATCACTATACCACCTGAACACACCTGCTCTCCTTTAAAAATGGTGAATTATCTCTGATGCTTAAATTATATTTCAATTTAAGAGGGAGGGGAAGGAATGAAAGAGAAGGTGAAGGCATAGAGACCCTGAAACAAGCAGAGATTGAGACACTCAGAGATAGTTTAAATATTAGCAATATTGAAAATGAAATAGCAGCCATTTCTTAAGTTTTTAGTCTGCACAATTGATAAGAACAGAAATATGGGAATAGAGCAAGTTTTGGGGAAATAAGTAGTGAGCCGTGTATTTAATATGTAACCAAGGCAAACAAGATAATGGCCCTGATTTGAAGAGAGATTTTTGAGACTAGAGAAAGAGGGGAATGTGTGAAAGTTGGATGAAGTCGGTCAAACTTGTTGATAGGTGATATTTTCTTTTTCCTTGGAAGATGTGTGCTCTTGTTCCTTATTGCCTAGTCTGGTATATAAGCTGGGGTTTGTGTTACTTTTCAGGCAGAAGCACGGCTAGCTGCAAAGCGGGCTGCCCGGGCCGAAGCAAGAGACATCCGCATGAGGGAACTGGAGCGACAGCAAAGAGAGGTAAGGAGAAGTGTGATCTTAGCCTGTGTGCGCATGCGTGTGTATGTGGTGTTTTGGGGTGAGGGATAAAAAGTCAGGTTTAATCTCACCCTCTTGAGTCTATTTCCAGGGCTCAGGAGTCCAAGCGTTGCTGTGAGGTAGTGAGAGGGATGTCCCCAGGCTGGGCACATTTTTTCTCTTCAGGGTGCTGTCTCCTCCACTTGAATGTAGGTCTAGGTCTTGTTCTCCTAGGTCAGCAACTGCATTTTCTTTTTAGATAAACCAGCTGAGAATGAACACAGAGAGGAGGGGGCATTGCAGACGATATAAAAGCTCTGGCCCCAGGGTGGCAAAACTAAAGACTCCTTCATTCTTCACTTCATAATCCCAATTCTCTGCCTTTGAAATAACCAATTTAGGAAGTCTGTTCTGGATGTTTTTATATATTTTCTTACAGTATAAATATGGTTTCTGCCCACATTGTTACCATCCTCACTGTCAACCCTTCTGTTTCCATACGCTGTGGGGAGACACCTCTATTATGGTCTTTGTGCTAAATGAGGACTGGCCTGGGAGTTTTAGAATGGAAGGTTTTGACATGACATATGTGCAGGTTCAAGTAGAAACATGACAGTGAACCCTAATCCCCCCAGAGAGCTAGCTGAGTCCCCACACTTACCATTTGAAACATACTAAATTGGTAGAACACCCCAAAACAAACCAACCAGTGCCAAAATATAGGACCAGAAAGAATTGGTTTAATCAGTACTTTGACTTGGCAGCCTGTAGTTATAATTGGTCCTATGTTCTTCTGTAGTCTACATACTTATATTATGCTTTTGTCTTCTGAAAAATGGAAAAAAGTAAAATAGGTAAATGGAATTTGAGCTAAGATAAGATACTCATTAACTTTTCTTTCTGATATCTACTTGGGTCTGAAAAGTTTCATAAATATTTCAATACTATTTATAAAGGGGAAACATCTGTGGAGGAGTAATTTATTTTGATGTTATTGGTAGATTTTCTATTGACAAGTTAATAAAAGAAGTTTATATATTTGTGCTCTACGCTGATTTAATTTTCTCCCCTTAGTTACAATTAATATTGGATGTAGTTCTTGGTTTGAAATGTAATGTTCCAATGCATTGTCTCTATACACCTAAGGTTGTACTAAATTGTAAATAGAAGAGACAGTTATTGATAGAGGTTCGATCGATGCAGAGAACCATGCGTCTTTTTGTTGGTGAACATAGTTTAGAAATCTCTTGTATTTTCAAAGTGTAGCTTTGAGTCACCTGCTATTGTTGTCCTGGGCAAGTGTATGTGATTAAGATTTTTTTGGAGAATGCAGTGCTTTGAAAATCATTCAGTTTATAAAACTTTTTTATTCATAGACTTCTCATCATTGCTCTGACCGGAAATGGGGACAGATTCAAAAGTGGCTGGTAGGCCAGGATTGCCTGTCCTGCATGCTGTGATAAACTGCTGAACTAATGCAACACTGCAGCCAAACGTTAACTAATGGTTTGCAAAGTAGGCGCTTGGTCTGTGTGGCCCTAAAGGTCGCAGAGCAGCTGTTCTCTGAACAGAAGATTGTATGGGGACTCGTAGTCCAGCCGTTTCCTTTTGTTGGGTAGTCTCACTTTCACCTCATGGAAGTCCTAGATCAAGAAAAAATGAGTAAATTAATGTTTTTAGTAGTTTAGGCCAGACTAGAAAATATTAAATGCAAACAAAAGCATATGTTGAAAATCTAATATTTCATTTCTCTGTTCAGGGGCTGTGAAGATAACATTTAAAAAAATCATTGATATGTGTGTAGCTTAAACATTGAGAGTCTTGCACTTAGGAAGCTTTTTGTTTAAGGTTTAAAATGTAGTTGGTTAACCTGAGTCTTGACTGCTAGCTAGGACTGGACATATGCAGAAGGAGGGAGTGTGTTTCAGATGGGAGTAATTGCTACTCCTCCCTCCTTCTGCCCCTGTTCTTTACTCCTTTCAAATTGATTCTTCCACTCCCTTCCTACCATACTTTTGGCTCCCTTGTTTGTGAGCCTACAGGTTATCGTGTGATATTCTTGATATAAACTATAAGTGGCTAGAAGTTTTTGTTGAAATCTATGGTGTATGACCATGCATAGATGCATGCTAGATGATACTTTTCACGTCAGATATTTCTCTTGATTGTAACTCTGTGTGTGTGTGTGTGTGTGTGTGCGCGCGCGCGTGTGTGCTTGTGTCACTCTTGTCTTGCTGGGGTGTGAGTAGGGAGTACTAGAAACACGAAGTTCAGGATTGAAGGAAGCTATGCTGGAGCTTTTTACCTTGCTTTATTATAGGGGGTGCTCTCCATTTTGTAGATGGACTCTTTAGTTTTAATTTTTTTATTTTTTTCGGTCAACTTAAAACAAATCTAGACATACCTGGGAAGAGGGAATCATAACTAA
The DNA here is from genome assembly GCF_982192425.1 of Myodes glareolus. Classification (NCBI taxonomy): domain Eukaryota; kingdom Metazoa; phylum Chordata; class Mammalia; order Rodentia; family Cricetidae; genus Myodes; species Myodes glareolus. The sequence continues at coordinate 13,086,653 of NC_142029.1, read as the reverse complement.
GGAATTTTATCCATCAGATTGGTCTATGGCTGTGTCTGTGAGGTATTTTCTTAATTACTAATTGATATAGAAAGGCCCTGCCCACTGTGGGTGGCACCATCGCTAGGCAGGTTGGCCTAGCTATGAAAGAGAGGTAGCTGAGCAAGCCAGAGGAGGCAACATAGTAAGCCGTGTTCTGCTTCCGTTCTTGCCTTTAGGTTCCTGCCCAGACGCCAGGACAAACCTTTCCTTCCCTAACTTGGTTTTGGTCAGGGTTTTATCACAGCAACACACAGCATACTAGGACAAGAGCCGAAGGAGAGGTGTAGTGATGTAAGCGCCTGTTTCATCATTGGCAGAGTCAGAACTGGGAGGGAGGAAGGAGTGCCACAGCTGCTGACAAAGATGAAGCAATCAAGGGGAGGGCTGGAATCTTCCTGGGCTTCCATACAGTCCTGTGCAGCCAGCTTTCCCTGTTTCTCGTGGTTCTGATTTAAAGTTGTGTGCCTCAATCAGCAGCATGTTGGTGTGTGGCTGAAAGAGTAAATGCTGTTTCTAGTGCTTTCTAATCTGAAACTGAAGGAGCAACTCCAGCCTCAGCTTCATAATAATATCTGTAGACACAGAAGATGGCTAGGCATGTTCTTGGGGCTGGGATTTTCTTTGACTGAAACCACTGAGTCTTACTTTAAGTGAACTTTTAAAAAGAGTGTGTTTTATTTTCATTAACCAAATTGAATATAACAAGATAATTTTCCAGGAAGTTTTGAAGTTTTTATACTTTATTAATTCTTATGAGAAACTAAGTCATCCCAGTTAATATCATTGCAGAATCTTTGCTCCTTTTGTGTCTTACCATTACCAACATTAGCCTTTTATTCATGACTTAAAATTTTGAGAATACTGGGGCCTCATTTAGAGCAGGTGGACACTCTGCCTTTGAGCTTTATCTCCAACCTATTGTTCTTTAAAAAAATATGATGATGGGATGCCCCGGGCGGCCTGCGAGCCAGGCAGAGGCTGCCGCCAAAGCAGTGCAGGGAGATCCCTCCTCAACCCTTCTGTGCGGTAACTTTCTGTCCTGAAGGTGAGGGACCAGATAAGACTCTCTCTATGGACTCCAGAACCTAGCATGGTGGTGCCTGCCTATAATCTTGGCCTTGGGAGGCAGAGGCAGGAGGAGTGCTATGATTTTGAGGCTGAATGAGACCTGCCCCCCCTCAAAAAAAAAAACCAACCAACCAAACAAACAAACAAACAAACGACAAACCAGAATTCTGGAGTTGTAACCAAAGTTTTTCCAACCGTGATTCCTTCTAATTTCGTTACATTTGCCACTTAACTGCTTTTCACAGTCAGGAGCTAATCAAAAACAGCCTTAGTGCTTTGCCTTTCTGCAGAGAGCTGTGCTACTGAGAAAAGATGCCTTTCAGCTCTTAAGGCATGATAAAAATTTGCTTTGTGTTTTCCTCACTTTATTACCTGAACATATATTTTTCAAATTGGCTTAGAGAAATGCTTTTGGCAGCCTTAGCCATGTGCTGGTAATTAGATTTAAGTTGATTAGAATTAAACTTAGTTTTTCAGTTGTGCATTGTATTAGGGTTTTCTAGAGGAACAGAAGTCATAAGATGAATATATGTAAAAGAATTTATTAAATTAACTTACATTAAAATAATAACAGCCTCATACTTGAGAGACTGAGAACCAGGTATCTCGTTGCTTGGTCCAGTTCACTGGTGCTCAGCAGCTGGGATCATCTCACAGGAGCTGTTTTCTAACTGTTGGGAGGTCAGCAAGTTGGTCTTTGATCTGTCCAACGGATGGGACGCCTCGCCAGTCTGAATCTGGTGCCCAAAACCTGGAGAGCCATTGTTTCTTAATCCATGCTGGAAGCCTGGAGAGCCTGTTCTGTTGTCAGAGACACAGCAGGGACAGGAAGGTAAAGTCAACCCAGCTGTAGAAGGGAAGGCAATGGTTCCCCTCTGCCATACCCTTCTTAAATCTGAACTACTATCAGAAGGTGCTGCTCACGTTCTGGGTAGGTCTTCCATATCAATTAAGGAAGGACAGTTCTTCAACTGAGGCTCCCTAATCAGGTGATACTGGCATTTCAAGTACTCAGCTACATGTGGCTAGTGGGCTACCATAATATCACACATATAACTGTTTCTGTCATCTCTATTGGACAGTGCTGGTTTAAAGTGTGGCTTTTGACTGTGAAATAAATGAGCTGTATTCTTTGTGCAAATGAACTAGACAGTATGGAATATAAATTTCACTCTATAGACTTCAATAGTCTTTTTAGGTCCAATTTATTATCTATCAATCCATGCATCCATGCATGCATCGTCCGTCCATCCATCCATCCATCTGTCTGTCTGTCTGTCTGTCTGTCTGTCTGTCTGTCTGTCTGTCTATCTCTATCATCTGTCTGTCTATCTTGCTGGCTGACTGGCTTGTTGACTGGTGTGGTAGTGCACCTTGCCTTTATTTCAGCACTCAGGAGGCAGAGGCAAGTGGATCTCTGTGAGTTCGAGGCCAGCCTGGGAGTTCTAGAACAGCCAGGACTGTTACACAGAAATCCTGTTTCAAAAAACAAACACAAGCTTTTTTTTTAAATCAATTTATTCATTTTAATTTTGTGTATAAGTATTTTCCCTGCATGGCTAGTGCCTGTTGTGGTCAGAAGAAGGTATTGGATCTTCTAGAGTTACAGATGGTTGTGAGCCTCCATGTGGGTTATGGGAATCAAACCGAGGTTTTTTGGAAGATCAACAAGTACTGTTAACAACTGAGTCATTTCTCTAGCCCCTGTGTCAAATTTTCAATGGAATTAAAGGGAAAAGCCGCTTAAATATTGAAGTATATCAATATTTAGTAAGATTTTGTTATAGAGTTATTTCGATAATTACATAATTGCAAATAAATAGGGATTCATGTGTCCTTGTATCTTTGATGGGGCTGTGTTCTTCAGGTGGGTTTTTGTTGGTTTTCTTTAGATACAAGGTCTTAATTATACAGCCCTGACTGGCCTAGAACTCACTTTGTAGACCAGGCTCATCTCAAACTCACAGAGATCCACTTGCTTCTACCTCATAAACACTGGAATTAAAGGACTGTACTATCACATGAGGCAGGTTGTGCTGTTTAGAAGTGTTTTATGGCTGGTAGAATAGAGTGAAGGGAGAAGTAGGTCTTCAACTTTGGAAATCAGCTTAGTACACCAAATGACGTCAAGGGGCATGTAAAATTAATTTGCCTGTGTGATACAAGGTTTTCTAATTAGCTTGGAATCAGTTACCACTTAACATGGAGTGCTCTGCTCTGCTAACTTACATGTCTCCTAGATTTTTGTGGTATCACTTACAAAAAGTGTAAATTGGTGATTAATGCCTAGAGATCACAACACCCTGTTGGAAATCAAGTCACCAAATCATCATGGTATCTTTGAATAGACTTTGGGACACGTTTGTATCAAGTATAGCAGTGCATACAATAGTTGTCAAAAGACAGTTTTAAAAAAGCACACATGAACATTGAGACCAAAATGAAGCAGTAAGCTGTGACATTTTGGTTGAATTACTTTTTCTGTTTTAAGATAATGGCAAGAGATAGCCCCATCTGTTTTTCAGATGCATTGCTGGATTGCCGTGGAGTGTTGTAACATTGTTTCATTTTGATAGGTAGCCCACCTAGACTAGTTAGATGTAGTTTTTAGTCACAGTGGAAATTACTTTAGCAATTGGGACTTTAAAATTCTGAAAAACCAGCAGTTCCTTACAGTGTCAGGTGATCACATTCTGGGCACTAGCTCTTTGCTGCCCATGGCTCAGTCTTTGCTGTCTCCTTGCTAATGCATGATCGTGGAAACATTAGAATTATTCACAGTTAAGTGTACTGCTAGGTGTAGTCAGTCTCTTTATAAGCTGCTTAAGGCATGACTTAACTATCAACTGTGAAATATTTATGTTATTTCTTAGTAGTTTAATTACATTAACACATAGGGGTGTATTTCTGTATTTCCTTTATTGTCCCGTTAGAATAGTGAAAGGAGGGAAAAACCCCCAAAACTCCTTACTAAAAACTAAAAACTAAAAAAAAAAAAACAAACTAAAAACTCCTTAGAGTGAGCACCAGAGTAAAACCTAAGTATTTTTAAAGCAATGTACATTCTTCTTTATACATTTATGACAAAGTAAACATTTCTTCTCACCTATATAATCTGGCACTTATAATGAAAAAATAAATGTCTGCTTTCAGTGCTCAACCCAGCATCTGTTTGCTGAGTGCTGTTGTGTGTTGTAATCCTCGAATGTTGAATGTGATGCTCGGACGTATCACAGCTCTGAGCTGCTGCCTTTCCGCCCGAAACATGTGGTAACCACCAAACTCAGCTTTGGATCCTGCTTATTCTAAGAAGGTGCCGCTGTGCTTTTGACTGGCTGGTTTTTGTTCCTTTGCTCTGATAAACAATTACTTGTTCAGTGAATAATTATCCATGTGCTTTCTTCTTCCCCAGGAAGATTCAGAGAGGGCCAGGTATTCTCACCGGTCTGGCCATCACCGTCCTTATCTGGTCTGTAGTGACGTGTAAATTTGCCTGTGGTGCTGTTCCTCACTGTCTTCATGAAGTCACAGACTTTTAATATGCTTGCTTTTATTTTTATCAGGGTGTTGAGGATACATTGTCTCTTCGAAGCCTTGGCAGTCACAGGGTTGGTATTCTAAGTCATTTACACCAAATAGCAAAGCTTTTTAACAATCATCTTCCCTTAGCATCAGTGATTATCTGAGCAATCCGGCCGTGTCCATTTATGCCTCTACATAACATAAGTGAACAATGCTGGCAAAGCTCTCTAATAGAAAGAGATGTTTTCTCTCAAATTATTGCTAGAAGCAAATCAGTTCTAAAATCTTGAATATTTTTATTTTAATGCAGGTTTGTTCTTGCTTTCTGTAGAAATACCTTTGATTTTAGAAGTATCACAAAATGATAAGATGGAATTTTGTAGAATAACATCTGCTTTGTCCTAATTTTTTGATTTTTCTTATTTTCATATCATAAACTAACAATCTATTGAATGAGCATAACTTTGGGGCTTGTCTGGCTAATTACAATTATAATTACATGGAACTATTGACTTGAAATTTTTCTTACGATATATATAGGAATTATGCTTTGACATTTTGATTAATATTTTATAATATACCAGTCTTTTAGCATAGATTGTTATAAGTAGAGTGAAGATTTGCTGCCTAAAGTCCCATGTGTTGTGCTGAAGCACAACCTTTCCTCTTACTTCTAAAGAATTGTGCTTCAAAACAGTGTTTTGCATTTGTGTTATTTACATTTTTCTTCAGTAAAATCATCTTTCATATTAAGGGCTTTATTTGTTCCAACTCTGATTTCTTTCTTACTTTATATAAAGGTGTACTACTTAAGCTAATACCTGAAATACCAGGTATTGACATTTCTGTATTTGTAAGTACTCCATCTAATACCCTCCAGCACATTATTTTCTTTTGGTGTATGTATGTGTTTCTAGAGTAACTTCAGAAACTGGTTTCCAGTCATAAGTGCTCTATTTAGTTACAAATTTTAGATTTGTTTTGTAGTATTGACAAATTTTTGAAGAAATCTAAGATAACCAGTGGTTTTAAAGTGAATTACAGGGGGCTGGGAAGCTGGCTCAGCAGTTAGAAAGCACTTGCTGTTGTTGCAGAGGGCTAGAGTAAACTCTTAGCACCCACATAGCAGCAGCTCACAAACTCCTATAACTCCAGGTCTAGGGCGTCTGCCCTCTTCTGGCCTCTGCAGACACCAGGGATACACATTGTGCATATACCTACAGAAATGCTCCTTTCTAAAGTGCTTTTTATATGTATGATGCTTTTTAGAAGGAAAATGTGCGCATTTTCATACTTGCTGCTAGAGACATTTTTTCTTTCCTCTTTAAATAACTTTTTTTAAAAAATTATGTAATGAGTCTACCAAAGTTTCAAAGTTGAGAGTCAAGGACTGCAAAATATCCCCCTCTTCCTTTTTGTGACCAGTTTCTTTGCTTTCAATTATAATGCTCACAGTGCGAGTTTTCACAATTTATTATTAAACTGAGTATTTATAAATTTGCATATGACCTTGGAACGTTGATCTTTAAGTTTGACCTAAGTTAGGGAACTTTAAGTCAAACCTCCAAATAAAAGAAATTTGCCATTAAACTCATACGGAACTATGAGTTTAATTTATTTCACCTGGAGTGGGTATAAAGCTACCAGTTGGATATCCCTTTAGCGGAAATTGTATCAGTAAACATTGGAGATACAATTTTAATTCTTTTTTTTTAAATTTATAGTAGCTGTGAAAATGTATTCCCATTGATACAAAAAAAAAAACTCTTTGTATTTTTTGAGGTTTAATCTTAGGTGTATCTGTACCACGTGTGTGCAGTACCCTCCAAGGCCAGAAGAGGGTCAAATCCTCTAGAGCTGGAGTTAGAGATGATGTGAGTCCTTGTGTGGGTGCCGGGAATTGAACCCCAGTCCTCTGGAAGAGCAGGCAGTGCTCTTAAATGTTGAGCCATCTCTCCAGCCCCAACTCTTTGTATTTTTAAAAGTTAACATATGAGTGCCAAGGATGTAGCTAAGTGATTGAGTTCTTAACTAGCACGTTCAAGGACCTAGGTTTAATTTCTATCACCAGAAAGAAAAAAGCCTGTATGAACTTGAAAAGTAACAAAGGAGGCTGCATTATCCTTGTATGTATGTGTATGGTTTAACATAGTTTACATGTATAGATCTTTACAAAATTAAGTCTGAAAGCTCAGTGATAAGTTGTATTTCTTTTTAACAATGTGCTTTGTTTTTGCTCTCTCTGGGGATGGAAGCCTGTTCCAAGTGCTCCTCCACTGAGGCTAATCAACATTCCTTTGAGACAGTTTTCCCCCCGTTTTGCTTTAGTTAGATGATCTTAGGAATTCTAAGCATTTGAAGTTTTTGTTTGTTGTTTTATTTTGGGGATCGGGTCCAGGGTATGTGACAGACCACTCAGCTACCAGTAGCTCTAAATTATTAACTAAGACTTTACCATTTCCACTAATCTGAATATGTCAGACAATTTTTGTCCTCTATAAAAATAAATATAATGGTCTAAAATGGTGACCTAAATGTTCTAATGGCTTACCATAAAATTTAGAGGTTGCAGTGTTTTTTTACCTGTGTTTTGAAATATAAGAGTTATGTTTTTAAAAGACTCATACTGTCTCCACATTTATTTGGTTTGAAGCATTAGCGGTATGTGGATGTGGGTCAGGTACACTTAAGGTTTTATGCTGGATTTTTAGGATTTTGAACTTTCCTTTTGTCCAGTTAGTTATCTTTCAGAAACTGCTCTGTTGAGAGGTGCCCTGCTAGAAGCTGCATGGTTTGAAAAGTGCTATAGACATTAAGACTAAAAATAAAAAGGACAAAGGAAGCCTGAGCCTGAATCTAGGCTTAGGGGAAGAACAAGTAAGTCAAAGTCTTGGACTGAGAAATGAAACAGTGTATGCTTGCTTGTTACATGTGAATAGATTGCTAATAACATGAATATTAGTAGCTGCCTTAAAAATTATTACAGATGCTTCATTATTGCTTTGTGTACTGTATGCAAGAAGACAGTCGAAGACATCTCAGATTAGGAAATAGTGTGACCCTGAATCATAGGATATTCACTATTCCTCATTAATGGAGATTTTTTACTGTTTAGTTACTGTTTATTTAGTTCTTTGCCATATATTAGTGGTTTTGAGATAATTGTAGTGAATTCAGTTTCTAAATTATTCTTTAAACTTGTCTTTTATTTAATTTTACTTAAGAGTTCATCGAAGGATATTACTGGGACACACTGGAGCAGAGCCAGTACACCCAAAAGGAGAGACATGATGGTGTGTACTTCTGAAATGTGTGGTCTCAGATTTTATGTGTTTATTGTTGATTTTCAGTGTTGTGGACATAGAAGCAACAGGACTAAGCTAGTGACACATGAGTTTCTACTTTGTTTTCCTGTGAAAACTTTAAAGCAAATGTGTGTCTCTAAGGTTCAAAGACGTGCCCTGACTTTGATTCCAAGATTATTTTGCAAGCCAAATCAACTATGTGCTCTTCCTTGCTTTTGCTATTTTTCAAATGATGGCAGACAGTGGTAGCGGTCACAGACATGAGGAAGAAAGCATCTTTGACCTTAGAACAGTTTATACTTTACATTTAAAGCCTCCCTTAGGCTGTATTGTTCTGTAATATCCCAAGGTTGAATCATCTTACCATGACTGATTCTGAATTTTGTTATTTGAAAGAAAAGTAGAGGCTGAGGGGTACCTCAGTGGTAAAGCACTTGCACAACATGCACAAGGCTCTCAGTGCAGCCAAAAGTTGGGGTGGGGAGAATACAGCCTTTTGTATGTTTAGAATGGGGTTCTGTCTCAGACTGCAGAGTAGCTAGGGCTACGTACACCTGTCACTGTGTCTGGCGTAAAACAAAGTTTTAGTTACATGTGCAGTTTAGCAATAATTTCTACTAAGAAAGTAAAGGTTATATCTAAATATAACAGCTTTTGCATTTAATAATATTTTGCTTTTGAAGTAGTACTGTTTCTATTTTAATAATGACAAATGTTGCCTTTTCCCCTTATGTTCCTGACTTTGACAATGCAACCGACTTTCCCACTTTTCTGAAGTGCAGTACGATACCCTCAAGGACAGATCATCACGGGTTCCGTCATTAGTATGTAGTGCATGACTTTGTGTTATGTGTGAGGTTTTCTTTCTAAACACCAGTTATTGCTAATCATAGATTATGACTAACTTTCATGGTTTTGTTGTAGTTTTTTGGGGGTAAATGTGTAAGAAAAAAAACCTATTGTTTTTGCAATTGTGGCATAATGTGATACTGGAATAATAGCTTTTCCCATAGACTTCAGGGTCAGGCTAAGAGCATGGCTCAGTGACAAAGTGCTTCCTTAGCATTACAAGCCTGTAGGTTTGCTCCCCAATACTACAGAAACCAAAAATGCTTCAAATGGATCAAATGTGTGCTGGAAGAGCCGAGATTTCTGGCTCAGTAATTCAGTCATAGTTTCATCTTCCAGAGAAGAGCTGGTTCCTGGTGCTCACCTGCTGTACAGGAGGACTGGTTTGCTTATTTTTTTAACTTCCTGTTTATTTATTTTGCCTGTGTCAACTTGTTGGAGCTGGTTCTCTCCTACTACCATGTGGGTCCCAAGGATTGAACTCAGGTCATCCAGCATCAGACTTGGCAGCAAGCATCTTCATTTTCTGAGCCATTTCTGAACACTGTGTATCTGACAGTGTTCTGATACACCTGAGCTACAGTAGTACGCCTGTGCTTCATTTTATGTATCATAGGCTGGCAGGTTACTAAATAAAATATCCAGCAGTGATGGGTGGCGGCTGAAGATGTCTAAAAATTTTAGCTTGACATATTGAATTAGCTAAGGAAGTCAAACTGGCTTGGTTTTTTGTTTGTTTGTTTTGGTTATGATTATGTCAGTAGATTGCCCAAGTTTCTAGGCTGCGTAGTTTTCACTTAGATGTTCACAGTAAAGTATGAAAGATTGTTCACAATGAGAAAATGAGCATGCCTTCCTGTTGAGGATCTGACTGTGTGAAGTGGTTTTCCTAGGACAGCCTGTCGCCCTTGGCTGTTCTAGGGTACTACACAGTCTTACTACATAGATTGAATTTATTGTCTGCTGGTTGTTGTTGAGTAATAGTCCTGACCTTTGTCTCCCTGGGAGAAGTGATGTCTTTATATAATCTTGTTTCCAAAGTACTTTGTGTAAGCTTAAGTACATACATTATAGGTATTTCTCTCCTGAATGACTTATGCCCTGGCTCTACTAACTTGGTTGAGGGTTAGAGAGATGGCTCCAGGGTTAAGAGCACTTACTGCTTCCAGAGAACCTGAGTTCAGGTCTCAGCATCCTTGTTGGCTGGTTCACAGCAACCTCTAACCCAGTTCTGGGGATCCATGCTCTCTTTGGCATTTGTCCACAAAAGAGTGTTTTCAGCAATGAAATGTCTTTTTGGTTTATTTATAATACAGCATTGTTTTTGCTTTTAGATAAGATGACTAAATTAGGAGGAAAAATAGACTCTCACCACCTATAGCTTCCTAGAGAAAAAGAATTGGGGGACAAGACTCAAGTAAGGTGCATAATGAAGGTCCCCTGTAGTTGAATTTTTCTTTGGGCCACCAGCTCACAAATAATGACTTGGAAACTTATTATTAATTATGAAAGTTCGGCCTTAGATTAGGCTTATCCCACTAGCTCTTATAACTTAACACTATTTATTTATCTATTTTCATCTACATCCTATCATGTAGCTCATTACCTCATCTTTCCATACTGCCCATGCTGCTTCCTCCAGGCCTGACTGGCGACTTTGCCTTCTTTCCCCCAGAGTTCTCTCTCTGCTGGGAAGTCCTCCCTAACTATTGGCTGTTCAGCTTTTATTACACCAATCATAGCAATATAATTTCATACAGTGTGCAAATATCCCACAATAGTTCCCATAGACATCCTTCTGACTCTGTGTCCTAATAGGTTCCCTTTAGCTGGCCAGACACCAGGTTAGTTAATGGACACAAGTCGAGTAAGAGAGGGTGGTGTGTCTCCAGGCTGCATATATCAGCCTTCCAAGTTCACTTGGTCTGTTACTGACAGGAGTTAGGTTGCATGCATACTACTCTATATCATATGTACCTTTGCTATTATTTTATGATGAATTTCATTCCTAAAATTTCACTACATGGCCATTAAAGTTGACTCAACAATTTTTACTTGCAGAATTATTCTTACAGTCACACCTATGGGATGAAGAAGCGATCTTCTAGTTCTCATAAAGATCTCCTGGTTAGTTCTACTTTGAAGTTTGAGCTAGTTATGATATTATGGACAGCACCAAATTACAAGTGGGTTTCATGCTCAAAGTTTGTTTTTAGAAACTTGGACTGTACAATAATGTGTGTGATAGAGTCCCCATTTGAGAACTCCCAAACCCTGTTACCTGTGTGATCTTCGCTCTGCAGAACTAACAGGCTTTTCATTACAGTGGCTGGGGTGCTTGAAACACCTCTTTCTCCTTGTTGTGCTGTTGGCAGAAATGTAGTCCCTACCTTGCTGCTAGTTCTGGGTTCCCACGGGAGTGTTGGGAGGATGTACAAGGTGCATTCTCCTGTGTTTCTGCTTTTGCTTATTTCTATTCTTCTGCCTCTCTTTGCAGTCTTCTTCCCTGTGCAGTGACCCACTGGGGACATCGAGTAAGAACAGGGTTAGTACTTTTGAGGAGCATGTGGCTGTCACAGCTGCCCGTGCCTTTCTTTAGGTTTAATTAGTGCACTTATTCCATAGGCCTCCTCTGCTGCAAATTCTGGTCTGCTGAGAAGTGCCAGCCTGGTTTGTATTTCTTTTTTGCAGTGTGTGCTCTGTGGTAGGGCCGCTGTCATGGCGCTGACTAAGCTGTGTGGCCTTTCTGCCACATGTTCTGCAGAGTACGCTGCCTGTGCTTAGGTTACAAAACTCAGGACGTGAAAAAATAATTCTGTTCTCTTTGCCAACATTGAAATGGATAACTTCTGGTAGCTTATGTTTAAGAATCTGTTTTCTGCAAGGAGATAAACTCCCTAGGTTCTACCACATTCACTTAGTTTCCCTGGACTGTGGCAATCTAAAGTCTACTAAATAAGCCTAATTTAAAGCATAACCAGTAGGTTAGTGCGCGTGGCTGCTGGTGCTTCTAGCCATTTGATGTTCTATAGCCAATTTCTGAAGACTGGAATCCAGAGTGCTTACACCTGTTCCCTTCCCTGCTGTTTGCTCTTTTCAGAGAGTAAATTAATTAATATTAGCTTCCTCATGTTATAAAATGAGGGCAAAAGAAAATACTGTAGTGATTTTGTTAACCCAAGTATATTGTTGAAGTTACAATGAAAATAATACAGCAAATCATGTATGCAAATGAATATAACATACCATCCTCAAACATTTTTTGAATTGTGAACTGCCAAATAATAAAGGTATTTTCAAAATAACTCCAGTGCTAAATAAGTAAATAATTATTCTTTTGTTCTTCAGGCATCATTGTCTGGTGGTGGATTATATAACCCTTATGGTTCTCGAACTGTAAGTGTAAATGGGAGAGGGTGACCACAGGAAGGGGCAGGAGTCATTTAGTCTGGCCCATTCATTCAGCCAGCTGTGAGAAGGTGACTATTTGGAGATCAGGAGTAACATATGAGGGGAGTCTTAGGGAGAGTCTTCTGGCATCTCCTCTGCCTTTGAGGGTGGGTTGTGAGGAGGCTTGCCAGACAAGGCAAAGCAGCTGTTTTTACCTTGGGCACTAGAGTCAAGTTAAGAGTAGGGCCACTGTATTCTCAGTAGAAAAACAGAGCTGGCCATTGTTGTAAAGCCTTTCTTCTTGGAAATTTTATAGCCATCTGAATACAGTTACTACTCATCGAGAGCAAGTTCCTCCCGAAGCAGTCCTGTGGTGAGCTCTCCAGCCCCTCTGCACACTTGAGGAATGTTTAGTTGCTCTGCATTCCACTTTCGAATAGAGTAGTGTGTTTCACCATCTTGTGCATGGATTATGTGTTCCCAAGTCCATAAAAAACAACTACTAACATGTGCTAATTGACTGCTTTTGTGTGGACCCAAGTAATTTCTTAACTGATTCTGGAACCGAGGCCTTTGGACAGGCTTAGAGTTTTTGTATTGTCATTTATGTGAAACACTTTCCTTTCAAGTATTGCTAATTCCTGTTGGGTGTGCTGTTCTGGCTTTCCCTGTGTATGTTCCTGCATTGCCTTTTCTGTCTGTGGAGTGGTGGGAGAAGTAAAACAAATCAGTTCTTAAAGCTTGTTGTGTGTGCCTGCTACTCTTCCTAGAACATTACATTTATTTTGCAGTTTATAAGGTAAGTAATATTAGTAAAGGATAAGTCCAGAGTAAAGCTCCCCAGACAAACCCTTACATGTAACCTGTGCACATTCGTGCTTTCAGAGATGTTCTGGACATGTGTGAGTGCTTTTCATTTTGACCATAAATGGCTTCTTTTCTAGTATGTGTTACTTCTCCATGTTTTCTTAAAGTATCTTTCTGTGTCAGTGCATATAGATTTATAGCATCCCTTTTTGCCATTATCATCATCATCATTATTATTTTAGACAATTAAGCTATGCTCACCTTTTCAATTATTTTCTCTTTGAGATAATTTCGTATTATCAAATCTTTTTAATACCAGCATACTATCGCACGAATGTATAGATGTTAATTTTAAAAATAATTTTACTATTGATGGTCATTTAGATGGTTAGATATTTTCTATGTGTACTCATGAGCTTTGCATGTACAAATGGAGGTCAGAGGTCAAAGTCGGGTATCTGTCTATTACTCCTCTCTACCTTATTTGTTTAGATAAAGTCTCACTTAACCTAGAGATCACTGTTTTGGCTAGACTGTCAGGCCAGGGAGCCCCTGAGAGCCACTGTCTCCCCAGTGCGTACACTACCAGGCCTGGGTGCTGGAAGTACAGATTAAAGCTTCATGCTTGCATAGCCCCCCCCCAGCCTGTAATGAACATTCTTACACATGTTCTGTGCCCCTGTCTTTCCCTTCCTTTCACACCCATACACATGCACAGAGAGTACATTACATGAATATTTCTGAAGACAAATATGTATCAAGAAATGTTAGGAATATAAGAGCATATACTTTTTTTTAAAGATTTATTTATTTATTTATGCAATATCCTCCCTGTAGGCCAGAAGAGGGCACCAGATCTCGTTATAAGTGGTTGTGAGCCACCACGTGGTTGCTGGGAACTGAACTCAGGACCTCTGGAAGAGCAGTCAGTGCTCTTAACCTCTGAGCCGTCTCTCCAGCCCCCGAGCATATGCATTTTTAAAAGAAGATTAGTTTTGTTTTATGTGTATAAATGTTCCGCCTACATATGCATGTGTGTACCATGTGCAAGCCTGTGTCCGCAAAGGCTCAAAGAGGATTTTGTATCCTGGAACTGTACTTACAGGAGATTGTGAGCTACCATGTGGCTGCAGGAACCAAACCCAGGTCCTTTGCAAGAGCAGCAAATGATATGTACTGCTGAACCTTCTCTCCAGCCCCTCCCGGTTTTACTGTGTAGCTCTGGAACTCGCTTTGTAGACTAAACTGACGTCGAACTCACAGAGATCTGGCTGCCTCTGCCTTCTGAGTGCTGGGATTAAAGTTGTGGGTCACCATACTCAGAGTGTATGTGTTTTAATTTTGCTATATCTGACCATGTTGACAACTAAAAAGACTGTACTCATTTATATTTCCAAAGTGAATGATTACTTTCGGCGTACTAGCTTGTTATCCTTACAGATTACACCAGACTGGAGACATTAATAATTATCAGGGAAAAGAAGAGTTCTGTGGACTTTTACGTTTAAAACGTTTGCAGTTCTGCCCTCCAGAATGGCAGTTCTCAGAGATCCCACCCTTGTACTTAATAAACACTAACACGGGTGTATTTAGGGCATGAGGGCTTTGTCACAAAAGAAGGAGATTTACTCTTATCCCACTGTGTACTCAAAATTCTACTTGGCAGTTTTCAGACCTGGTGACATTTTTAATATGTCAAATGTAGTGTTCCCCTGCAAAAATTTTTGATAATGTATTTTCAAAAACACAACAGTGCAAACAGTGCAGGTCCTTGCTCTTGGGAGTTGACTAGATTCTGTTTAATTTGCAATTGGGGTTCAGAATTACTTCCTTAGTGATGCCAAAATGGCATCTTGGTGACATCAGAATGGGGATAAACTAGTAGGCCGAAGATGAGCTCCGCCAGTCGAGCGGGAAGAACACAGTCCTGTGAAGGGTAATAGTACCATCTCCGCCAACTGCGGAGGAATGCGGGCCAGGAAATGAGTCACTGCCTCACGACTTTGCTGGTAGGAACTTCTTTGACATATGTTATTTCATTTTAAAACATTTTTTCTTTCTCAAATTGAAATCATAAGTATATTTATTGACCTCTCAAGGGACTTCACAGATCTGCAAGTCTAAAAATACCATGACCTCCCTAGCTGATTTTGTCTAGTTTACTCATACCCTCACCAGTGTTTAATGTTAATAAAAGAGAGTTTTGCTTTATTCTTTGTGCTTTTGGGAAGTATCTCGACATGTAGTGATATTATGCCTTATGGCAGCTATCTCTTTAACAGAGCGCAGTGGCTCATGCCAATTACAGTGTGTATAGAGTGGGCTTCTAAAACTCTCCCACAGTGTTTATAGTCCATGAGACCAGTAGAGAAACTGAATCTTTTTCACTTTCTGTAGTCCATCGACGATGACACCGCAAGCATTGTGTCTTCTGATCGTGCCAGTCATGGGCGAAGGGACAGTGTGGTGAGCATGGTCTGCACGAGAACCATTCCAGCTGTCACAGGCAGTAGTGTATGGTTATGTGACACTTACTGCAAAGTCAAGTTTGTATTTTCCTCCAGTAGAGTTTATGTGCACAGTTTGCTTTGCCGTGTTGCAGAGAATGACTCGTGAGTCTCAGGCACAAATTGTTTACTGAAAACTTTCACCTTACCTTGTTAGAAGGAGGGCCTGCTTGTTTGTCCCAGCTACCCGGCTAGCTTAGCCCCAAAATAACAACACAGAAGCTGTATTAATTAAAACATTGCTTGGCCCATTAGCTCTAGCTTCTTATTGGATAACTCTTATATTAATTTAACCCATTTCTATTCATCTGTATATTGTCATGTGGCAGTGGCTTTCTGGCAAAGATTTGGCATGTCTGATTCTGGCAGCTCCATTGCTTCTCCCCCGACTCTGCCCTTCTTCCTCCCAGCATACAGCCTAGCTTTCCCCACCTAGTTCTGTTCTTCCCTGCCATAGGCTCAAAGCAGTTCTTTGTTCTGTCCAACCAATAGAAGCAACACATAGACAGAAGGACCTCCCACACCATTATCTGTTGTTTTTTATGCACACGTTTTATCTGTTTATTTTCCAAAATGAGCCTCTCAAGCAAAAGTCACACTTGCACCATCGTACAGTGCTTGTGTGTGAGACTGTGACGTTGTCAGCTGTCAATGGCAAGACTGAAAAACATCAATTCAGACATTTCACCCAGTTAATCATTGTGAACATGGTAGTACTTCATGCTATTCTTTAATGATGCTGCAAGTGTCGCAGGGTGACGTTTTTGTTCTCTATAAGGAACTGATGTGGAAGTTAGAGTAGAGGACTGTGTGTCAGCATGGAGCCAGAATAAAGAGACCTATGAAGCAGTAATTCCTTCCAAAAATGGCACAAACTCAATTAATGTGGGCAGTTGTAAACCAAAGTTCTCATAAAGGGAGCACCACCTGTTTGTGTGAGATAAATTCATCTGATTAAAGCATTTTTTGGTTCCTTAGCCATCCAGATAATGTTCATACTCATGGCCGAAGGAGAAATAAAAGTCATAACGCCTTGGAAACAGTGGAAATAGGGACTTAATAGTGATGAGCTTGCCTCAACCTCAATAACCTGTTAGTTGTTTCTGTCCAATGGAGATGGCTGTCTTCTCTGTTGTTAGACTCTTAATACCTGTACTCAGTGAGTGACTCTGGACGACACCTTTCAAACCTCCAAGGTAGTAGGTGCTAATCATATTATATGTAAATCAAGTTGTAAAGAATAAAAATATCATTGCTTGATTTGTTAGCCGTTAGCAGACGTCTTGTTCCCATGGATGGATTTCTTGGTGAGGAATTTTAGAGCAAGGCAGACACTTTGAATTAAGAATGGCTGATGAGTGGGTGCAGTCATTCGACTGTGGAGTGCCCGTTATGTCTGTGGCCGTGTTCAAAGTGCCAGGAGTGATTTGTTAAACCAAGGACAGATCTCTTACTTTATGGAATTTATGTTCTAGGAAAAGACAGAAATAAACTAGTAAGGAAAGGAACACAAAAGGAAAACAGTTTAGGGTGTGAAGAAAAGAGCAGGTGACTGTGACAGAGGACCCTGAGGTGGGTATGCGACCCTTGGAAGAGTGCTCAGAGACAGTGACTTCTGAGAGGAGAGGCATGAGAGGGGCCTTTGCAGGCCAGTCTTTCTCATTATTTTGTCCAACAGTTCCTGATATGATATGTGAAAAGGAAGAAATTATTGCAGAAATTGAGTATTGCCAGAGTTGATAACTGTAAAGAATTATAATATTATAAAATATAGTAGAGATTTGATAGTGGCCTGAATACTGCCCTCACCAGTCAAAGGTTCCCAGTGCTTACACTGTGGAAGGTGTGCTTGTCCTGAGCTCAGGCAGAAAATGGTCTGTAGTGTGGACTTGCACTTGTACTGTTGAAAGAACTTACTCTAGGTAGTTGTGACTTCATTCATTCATTCATACCTCTTTTCTGTTTTACTTTTTGAAATAGGCCAGTTGTAAAAGTTTCCTCATTTCATGTTACTTTATCAAACATCAGCTTAAGACACAGGCACACTGCTTCCCAGTTAGCTAGTGTTCTTTTTCTCCTTTCTGACTTTTAAAGTGTCTCATTTTCTCTGACTGAAAGGTCTCTGCTGCTGATTATTTTAGTCGCTCCAATCGCAGGGGGAGTGTTGTCTCTGAGGTGGATGACGCCGGCATCTCAGACTTGACCAGCGTGAGTGTATTGCATGGGTCATTATGTTGTCCCAGGCATGTGACTAACTGCTTATGTAGTAACTATTTTTAAAATTAGGAATTTAATTAACTCTTTAGACATATTTACTTGAGCATATTAACATGAAACATAATTATTTTGGAATATGTTTGTTAAAATGTTCTTAAAAATCCCTCTTTCTTTTACCCTGTGGAATTCCCTTATAGAACTCATTAGCACCTTCAATGATTCTTAATATCATCCTAATTTTGTTTCATATGTTTTTTTCACTATTGTTTTTACCTGAATTATTTTAGAGTCAATCCATTTCCATCATCTCATTTCCTAACAGGTAGCTGATATACATACCTAACCCTCCATTCCTAAGGGGAAAACAAGGAGTTTCCTAACACCACCCTTGGCCCATATTCAGGTGCTTGTGGTCTGCTGTTTGCCGCCTGCTTGGTTTTGATAAACCTATAAATGTTAGATTTTAAAAGCTGGATAATAAAGTACGCAGCTTGGCAAAATGTCCCATTTTCAGTAGCCAGAAAGGAACTGAAGAGATTTTAAAGTGGACTCTGACATTGGTCTGAAGCACCCTTCCTAGTGATTCGGGGACTGAGTGGAAGTCGAGTGTCCATGGGGGCACCTCTGGGTACCCCACTCTTCATGTACTTTGTGACCTACCTGCTGAGCTCATCTCTCCAGCCCCTCCCCCACCTGGCTTGGCATCATGCAGACAAGTCCTGTTCTGATTGCCCAGCACTGTGAAGGGGATTACTCCCTGTATATGCAGAGATCGGTTTTTTTATTAGCACTTCACTTATGGTATGAAATAGCTATTTTTGAACTATTTTAATCCTAGAAAATAATCTTACTTATTTTAATTGCAGTCCTAATTATTCCACTTTACTAACTTAAATCTGGCCATATAGCAAAGAATCTTGCTGTGGGTTGAACCAAGGAATTTGTCTATAATGAAATTAGGAGCTGGCTTACCAGTTATCTGAGGTGTTGTGTATTTTATTAACCTGCTTAGTAACCTCTTTTTAATTTTTTAAAACATTTTCATTTATTTTGTGTATGTATGTTCATGTGAGCATATGGCAGGGAGCACATTTGTAGGTCAGAGGAGAGCTTGGTTTTTCTCCTTATTTTACGTAGTCCTGAGGATTGGACTCATATCATGAGGCTCAGTGGCAAGTGCCTTTTACCTGCTGAGCCCTCTCACTGGTCCATTGGTACTTGTTTTTTTTCATAGGTATAATTGAATTTACTATATAGATCTGTTTTCTTGGTGGCTTGTTTTCTGTCAACCTCACAAATCATCATGCCTGAATTAGTGGTCATAGCCTTTGTACATTGAGTTCTTGGCAGTTTGCTTTAGTAATTATATGTAGACATGAAAAACGTTACGATTTGTCTCTTACTGTCTCTATTAATTAAATACCTCTTTAATGTAAGCAAAAGATTGTTTAGAACAGGCCTGCTATTTTATAGCCTGAGAGCCATTGCCATTTGTATTTTTAAGTACCTATAAAAGATCATTAATTTTGCTTTTTGATAATCTCTCTCTCTCTCTCTCTCTCTCTCTCTCTCTCTCTTTCTCTCTCTTTTGAGGCAGGGTTTCTTTGTGTAATAGTCCTAGCTGCTCTGGAACGAGCTCTTGTAGATCAGACTGGCCTCGAACTCACAGAGATCCACCTGCCTCTGCCTCCTGAGTGCTGGAGTTAAAGATATGTGCCACCACTGCCTGGCTTGATAATGTCTTCTAAACAGGGGACTTTCTCTAACCTGAAAAGCATGTGCTTTAGTTCACCCCACTGAAGCAGGTGAAAGGGAGTTTGTATTGGTTGATTCTTCCCCGTTCCCAGCTCTGCCTTTGCAAGATGTTTCCTCGCTGCTGTGTTGTGGACCCACTGTCTGCTCACACGGTGATAATCCTGGATCCAGGAGGCACTGGAGAAAGGTGCCAGCCAGTGTACAAGACTACAGGATTCATAGACTGTAACTCCTGTCTTGCTCTGTCAGCCTAGCAGGCTGGAATAAGGAAAAGAGTATAAATGTGTGCTGACTTACTGCTCATTGCACTTGTTTTTTGAAGAAATCCTTAGCCAGATTCACTTCAGGAAATCATTAAATCCACTTTTCTCTTCCCTTCTCTGGTTATGGAATCAGATCCACTTCCTGTATTTTGTTTGTTTCTTATTAAGCAAGTTTTAGATAACATTGTCATTATTAGCATTATTAGGTTGAGTTTTCTTGATACAGAAATGCAAAATTCATAATGTTTTACAATCTAAAATTTTTTATATACCTTCATTGTGCTATATAAGCTAGGTTGTAGCCAAACTTCAGTTTACACTGAAAATAATATATATATAAAATTAACTTATGTGTATAAAGTGTGAAATGTAGATGCATTCTATGTTTAGATTTGGGTACTAAGATATCTTAGTGTGTATATATGATTTTTTTCCAGTTATGAAATTTGAAACACTTCTTTTACCAAGTATGTCAAATGAAAGATATTTAATAGAAGTTAATGGATAATTATAATCTAATGGATGCATTTAGCAAACTACACTGTAAATACTTTATTTAGAGTATGCTTTTATACCTTAACTGTGATTAAACTTTATTGCATTTAAAAAGCCTTTTCAGGATCTGGCAGGTACTTTCAGTTGTTTATTATAGGCATTAGCTTGTCATTGCAATACACCTACGTAGATTCGGCCTCAGTGAGACTGAAGGAGTCTTGGCCAAGTCACTGCAGTCAACATAATTGGACTGCGGCATGACTGCTTTATGCTGGCTTACCAATTCCTGAGGTTTGGCGCATGATCAGTTTGTGTTGCGACAGATGGGATCTGTTAGAATACAGTGAACACAACAGAGTCAGCATTGTGGAGGCGTCAGTGATGCGGCCTCTGAAATGTAAGATTATTCCGGTGGTGGTCTAGTAAAGGGGGTGAGTTCGGGGTCATTTTTTTAAAATGTGATATGAAGAAGGGTTTCAGATGGCCTTGAGTAGTTTAATTTTGAATAAGTTTTTTTGTTAACCTATTAGCAGAAAAGAATTAGAAAATACTTATGAAAATAAGGCAGTTTATGAAGATACACTTCTTTACTTTGGATGGCACTAACTGCTGGGTAGAGTTTTTCACCAGTGCTGCTTGAGAGGGGTTCTTCCTCACTTAGAGCAGAAAATGACAGGATTGAAATCCTAGCTGTCATTGCCTGCTTGCTGTAATACATTTTGTGCTTTTTAAAGTAAGTCCAAATAAATTAAAATGATTTTCTTTTGAAAGTATTACAGCAAGAAATGAAACATCAAAACCCAGCCTTTATATCTCTGATAAGTGTACTAATTAAGTAAAAGGTCTCTATTTAAACATGATAACTGGGTAATAAAACATGCGCTAGAAACTTTCACATGTGAGAAAGTTGGGTTAAAGTCATCTGAGCAAAGGCAGAAATGTTTCCTGTTTTAGTAATTAAGCAAAAGAAGGTTTTCAAACCACCTTTCTGTGTTGGGCTATGAAGGTTGGTTTCAGAGTTCAGGACTGGGGATATTTTATTTTCATTTAGTTTTAAGTTTCCATGTCACTTTTCCCAGCAAAGTTTCCCACCTCTGAATTTTCCCCATAGTTCTAGTTAGAATTTTGGAATGGATCTTTAAGGAACCTTGCTTCTTGAAGCTGGTCTGAGAAGCCAGGAAACCTGAGTTAGCAACAGAAGCCAGGTTAGTCTGACTGCGGCATGTTGAAATAATACGCCACTGTGGAGAAGCCAGAATAAGTGAAGCCTGTGAGTACAGATGGATGGGGCGGATCCTGACTTACACACTAGGTGCTGTTCCTTGTTTGAGTACAGAGAAGGATCTGCAAATACAAGACTTGCATGCTAGAGATCAGACAACAACAAATGGATCAGCAACACAGTGCAGGGGAGAAGAAATGCTATGAAGAAAAATGAAGTATTTTTAAAACTTTGAGGCTTGGGGAAAAGAAGATGAACAGCGTGTCTGTGACAGTGTTGTTAAGATTTTGAGAGACTTGGGGTTGACTGTCCTTGGCAGAGCAGGGTCTGGTGGGGAGAAAGACCGATTTCTTATACCTTTCTGTACTGCTTGAGTTTGCTATGTGTGTAAGGAAACATATGTTTATATAACCTGCTTTGGCATTAAATAATTTTATGCATGCATTTTATGTTTTAATGTTTAAAACATTTTTATAGGGCTGGATAACTGCTCTTCCAGAAGTCTGGTGTTCCCAGCAACCACATGTTGGCTCACAACCGTCTCTAGAGGGATCTGAAGCCCTCTTCTGGTGAAAGGCATACATACAGTTAGCACACTCATACATAAAATAAATACTCTTAAAAAAAAGAAAAGTCTTTAAAAAAACATTTTTGTATTGATAGTTGCTCTACTTATATTGAGCTTTGTATGAGGTTTTCTTTAATGTATTTATTAAATACCATGAAAAGAAAAATCTGTCTAAAGAATCTAAAATTTTGAATCCATGTAGCTTGCTTCCAACCTATATTCTTTAGGATATGAACTAAAAATTCTTGACATTTTGTTATAACTTTTATTTCAGTTTTATTGTGTTTACTTTTGATTCCACACATCACGGAACTTAGAAAACCCCGTTGAGATTGTTCATCTCTCCACAAAATAAGAGTCAGCACGCTGAACATCTTCTTGATCTTCCTATCTCTCTTTTTTTTCTAGTTGGATGAAAAATCAGACAAACAGTATGCTGAAAGTTACACAAGAGTGAGTATAAAATTCTTGATGGGATGGGGCTCTCAAGGTCAGCCCCGGGCTTCCTATGACTCGTTCGTTTTGTTCAGCATAATTGGCCAATGGAGCTGCTCTTCCCATCGTCTGTTTCCTGTGCTTGACCCTTCAAATTCCTCCAGCCTTAGATCATGTGAAAGCCCCGGGAAGAGAGAAGCCACATCTTAGTTCACAGGACGTCATCCCTAAAGCTCTTGGCTACTCCTTTGATTCCCACTCTCTAAAAACTGATATTGAAAAGCCATTAAACATGGAAATGAAGTATCTAGGAATGAACCAACAGACCCATAGCTTTGATTTTTTTTCCTTATAGATAACTCACTTCTCTAAGAAAAGTAGAACTCTCTTGTTAGAGGAGTGCCTCTGTAGTAAAGTTTCTGTTTTCTATACACTTTTTAAGAAACCAGGGAAATGATCTACTGTATTAAATTTTATAATGCGAAGCAAAACTATAAGTCTATGCAGTTTTAATTTTTTAAGCTACACTCTAGAAAAGGCATTATAATAGTCGACCCAAATAACCAACACATTTCAACATAGAATCAATGTAGATGTTCTGTTTTGTGATGTTTGAGTCAGGGTCCTAGTATGTAACCTAGGCTGACCTTGACTTCTGCCTCAGCCTATTGCTGGAATTACAGAACTGCACTACTATACTCCACATAAAATTATTATGATGTACTTTGTTCCCTCTTCCTTCTGTAATAAGTCCTCAAAATCTGTGTATATTTTATACTTATATCTCATTTGGACTCACTAAATTTCAGGTGATTTCTTTTGACTCTTGACAAGTATTCCAGATAGCACAGATCTCTGCTATTTATTAGTCAAGAGTGTGGTTTTGGAGAGAACAGTCTAAATTCATAGCAGTGAGCGATGTTCTTTTCTTGCTCCTGGCTACAAATAGGTTTGTCTTTCTTGGCAGAGATGAGCTGCTTAAGCAATGTTAGGAGCGAAAGTAGGGAAGTGCTAATTAGACATTAGTTATGAATTTCTAAAACAGCTCTAAATTAGCCTGACAGCTCACCTGAGTAGTTGAATGTGACAAAGAAAAGCCTAGAATACAAAGCCTTCTATAAAAATTATTTTCACCTATGAATTTTGAATTTTAGATTCTGATAGTGTTTGAGGTAATGAAATGGTACTTGGTATGACTAGCCCCTCTTCTCTCTGCAGACCCATCTAGGCTGACAGTGTGAACTAACTGCTCCTAGGAGCCTTCTAGGCTGACAGTGTGCACTAACTGCTCTAGGAGCCTTCTAGACTGTGTTGTTAGAATGTTCATCTGAAGCTCACCTGCTCCCACCACTCTGCCCAGGGTCAGTCTTCACAGCAAACAGTTTTAAAGAACAGCTCACAATGTCATTATCTATCTTTTTCAGCCTTCATCTCGAAATTCTGCCTCAGCAACGACACCTCTAAGCGGAAACTCATCCAGACGGGGCAGCGGGGACACCAGCAGCTTAATAGACCCAGACACCTCGTTAAGTGAACTACGGGTAAACCATAGTTTGTCTGCCTTGGCAAAGCAGCTTTGGTTTCTTTGTAGTTCATGGAGCTTTTAACACTTAATGTGACTTATGAGGAACAAATAGGGTTTCTGTAAAGACCTGATCATCACAGCTCAAAAGCCCACAGAAAGGAAGGGATAAGGTCATTCTTTCTTTAGTTATCTTTCCTGAAGATGTGATGCCATTGTAATGGATCCAGCCAATGACAAGCAGTTATGTAATATATATTAAAGTAATTCTTTAAGAAGAAGACCTTGCCATTATTTAATTGGAAAATATTTGGATTTAGAAAGAACAGCAGACTATGGAAATTATTAGCCTTTTGAGCCATTATCATATTAGGTGCTTAAATATAGTTTCTTAGTATTTCATAATAAAGTATAATATTTGGACAACAGAAATGCCTGAGCTAATAGAAAGTTTACTTGACCCATTAGTTGCATCTCCATCCTTATTAACCTTTTATTTGGAAGATGAGAATGTACCAAAAATTATGTTGATTGTCTTATTTGCTCAATCTGTTTTGAGTAATGGATCAAGACTTGTAAGAAAAACTGTAATTACGTACTCACTCACTCCTGTTTTTGAACATTTGGCAGTGGACATGTAGACAGCCAATCATATTCTGGCCTTCAGGAGATCACTGTTCACTGAAAAGATTCGAACCGGTTAAACCAGTTAATACTAGACAGTGATAAGTTAGTTCAGAAAGACATTGTGTAAATCTGACGAGGAACAGAGAGCACAAAACTTTTCAGAGAAGCAAGTTCAGAGCTAAGTCTTGAAGGAAGAATAAAAATAAAGCAAGGAAACTGGAGGGGAGTCTCTCTTGAATGAGAGGGTTATTGGTATAGAAGACTCAGAGTTTAGGGTAACAAGGAAGGAGGAATTGCTGGTGAAAGAAAGGAGGGGGTGGGGGTGAGGTGGAGATCTGGGGATACAAATCACAACTTGCTGTGTTGGATAGGAGAGCAGTATGGTTTGATTTGCATTCTTAAAAGTAACTCTGGCCACAGTCCTGAGGGAGCATTAGATGGCAGGAGAACATAACCCAGGGCTTGAACAGTGAGGAAGGAAGAAGTGGGCAAGTGAAAACTTCAGGGGAGGAAATGCAAGCGGCTGGCCCTGAGGTGGCTTTGCAGCCCTAGGATTAGGATGGGCAGTCAGTCAAGAGAGATGGAAGATCAAACAGGTATCTGCTTTGTTTCTTTCCTTTTCTTTTTTGTAAAAGTAAGGTTGTTTATATTTCTGTGGGTTGGCTTGAGCAGGTGGGAAGGGAGGCTGAGAGTTGAGGGAGAGTAGAAGTCAGCTGACAGTCAAGTCTAAGGAGGCTTACCTGGAGGGCATGCCTGTGGCCATGCCTTTCCAATGCCGGGTAGCAGAGGTGGAGGCTCACTATGGCCTGGGCGGGAGCCTGTCTGTGAAAGTGCAGGGTAGCGGATAATGAGTTGTAGAGCTGTGGCAGGCAGGAGAGTCAATATGCCTTGGGAGATGGCAGTGTTCTTTGAACTACTGACCAGAGTTTGAATAAGGAAAAGTCTTGCTTTAGGGGCTACATTCTCATGGGGCAGAAGGACACTGAGACAACTTCTTCCAGTATTGGCCTTAGGTTGCTCTTTTCATAGATTTAGCATTTACTTTTTTCCCTTGAAAGAATAATCTCTGAGAAAGAGATGAGCTTTTGGGTCCTAGTGCCTGACTCCTGATGGACCCCTAGGAAAATGATTGTTGAATGGATCAGTGAGTGCAAGGCCAGCTCACCTACCAAAGAGGGAAAGCACAGAGCAAGATGGTCTCCAACAGTCCATTCCGCTGCCATTGCTACACTCAGAGTCCTGTTGACTCTACATGACATGATTGGACTTAAGAAATAATATTTTCCATTTAAAAGTTGGCTTATTTTTCTAAAAAAGAGTTTATGGAAACATTTGGAGCAAATGCTCTTCTCATCACTTAAAGATATCCTCTGAATAGAATTTACCTCTGGAAATTGTTTTCATTGTGTTTAATTTCCTTCTCTTTCTCCCAAATTAATGTGTTCAGTAGCTAAGTGATTTAAAAGTAACATAATTTTTATACTGTGTTATGTTTTTTAAAACTTATGCATGAAGAATAAAATTTGTTTTCAATTAATTTACTATGTATTTTACAAGTTGTAAGTGAAGTATTACACTAAAAATATTTGTGATTTATAAAATTAAAAAACTTATATTTTAAAAATGATAGTATTTATATGCATTTTGCTATATCTCTATATCTATATCTCCATTTTCTAGTGCTGTTTTCAAAGAATTCAGTGCCAAGGAAGTATTGATACTAGATTGATTTCTCTGGTTCCGCTGCCATTTGAAGGATTTGCCTCTTGCAGTGGTTTGGGAATGTGGGGTGGTGTTCACATTTTTATGTTTGTATTTCTCTAGTTTTAGTCGAACTAAGTTGTATTTTCATCTGATTACTTTGAGTTTTAAGATATATTTTGCGACGGTTCCTTCTTATGTCCTGCAGGACATCTATGACCTGAAGGACCAGATACATGATGTAGAAGGGAGATACATGCAGGGACTTAAGGAACTGAAGGTACAGGGCTCCTTGTAGCCCACGCATGCTCTGTATGCAGAAGTGTTGGTAATGGTGGTTCCAGAGTCCATTAACCTGCTGCTCATAGCTTTACTAACAGTGTTTGTCCTTCAAGCATGTGCTTAACCTGCAGTACACAGGACAGGGATGCTTGCAATCTGGGCTGATGTTTAGATGTTAGTGTAGGCTTGGGGGAAAGTTGGAGCAGAAGATACTATAACTTGTACTTTTATTATTTTGAGACAGGGACTCTCTGTGTAGCCCAGGCTGGTCTTAAACTTTGGTCCTCTTGCCTTGGCCTCAATGCTGGGATTCTAAGTGTGTGCTGCCACAGCCAACTCTTTACAGTTTTTATGACTTGTAAAATTTTAGTTGTCTCTTGGGTCTTAATCATTAAACATTAGACAGACACCTAAAAATATTCTAAGGATATTTTTTACTGAGGACTGGACCTTGAAAGTCTTCCCAGCTCAATGAAAGCATTGCCTGATTCTGTCACCAATTCCAGTCAGTCTTAGAGGTGGGGAAGCCTTAATGAAGGGACCTCAATGAAAGCATTGCCTGATTCTGTCACCAATTCCAGTCAGTCTTAGAGGTGGGGAAGCCTTAATGAAGGGACCTGAAGGCATGCGTACTGATTCTTTTCTGACCTGTATGTAAGTTAAGATTATTTGTTAGTGTGTTAAAGAATTCAGAGCTGGCAAGGTGGTTCAGTGAGTGAGGTACCTTGCCACCGAGCCTGATGTCCTGAGTTGGATCCCTGGAACCCACAGGTAGAAGTAGAAGTTGCCCTCTACCTCCACATGTGTGCCCTGGCATTTGTGTATATGCATACACACACACACACACACACACACACACACACACACACGTACATAATAATGTAATTTAAAAATTAAGAGATCTAATCTTAAAAAGAATAATTTAGAGGTCAGTTTGAATGACCTGTATCTCTTCCCAACAAGGATGTCTGTATTTGAAGTGTAAATGTGTCAGGCGGTCATTTAATTATACCTCTTACCCCATGTTTCAGTATATAGCTCAAGCTGGACATTGTGAAGAAACTAGAGGTCTCATTAAACATGACAGGTGTTAGATGCAAACACCAGCAAGTCTCTAGAGGAGCGAATGCAAGGCTCTCTGACAGGTGACTCGGCATAGCCACACATCAAATAGGCTTTCATGAGCAAGACTTCCTGACTCCTTCCTGTTGTGATCTGAAATAGCTCTACTTCCAGTCAAACCTATTATGTAGGTAGCATGATCCAAAAGGAATTCACACGAAGACATGGTACCAAAAAGGATGAGAGTTCCTTCTATGAGGCGTCCCCTTGGGAGCCTGAGGTGAGGCTGTTAGGAAACATCAGGAGAACTCAATCAGTTAATGGGCCCATTTATTTTTACTAATCTAAATCTTAAGGTTTAATCTCCCCTTTAGGGCTTAATGGGATAACTTACATCTTGCATCAAGGGAATAAATCTGGTATATTAGATACATATATACTTTCTTAATGTCTTATACAACAGCACAACCAGACAGCCATCACATGATTCAGAGGAATTCCTAACTTTTTTGTTGTTTATTTTATTTAAAACATTTTTCTTTTATTTTATATTCATTTATTAAATTCCTTGAATAAAAATGCCAAAAAATTTGAAATTTGAACAGGTAATGTGCCGTTTCTTAATTCTTTTCTGTGTATGATTGAACTTGACTTTAGATTTCTATTTATCCTTGAAATTATTCATTTAATTGGAAAAATTGCAACAAAAATGTATCTAGTTGGTGACTGACCATGGTGTTGTGGCATATCCTACTAAAAAGGGCTGTTGCTTTACAACTTATAATGTTGTTCATGATTATTATGTTTACTTTTGGAGTATTTTCCCTAGACTCACTGCCACCCTTCCTTTAATAAAGAGTGTTATAATGTTTTCCCCATGCCATAGAATAACCTGATAGTATGCACTATTGCTCAGAAAACAGTAAAATAGTATTAAAAAGGATAAATGATATAAACATCTTTAATGATTTTATAAAGGACTAAAACTATTTTAAAAACTATTAAACATAATACTGTATTGAATTTTAAAACAAAATTATAGAGATTCATAAAATAACACAACTTACCTGTTTTTAGTGAGTACAAGCTTTTCATGACATTGAAAAGGTAGGAAGTTGTTGTGTGATGTTTCACTCTTTTGGCTTTTTGGTCTTTTGGTGGGGCCCACCACCTAGCTCCCAAATAGATCACACATGGGGGCTTATTCTTAGTTATGAATGCCTGTCCTTGGCTGATTTCTAGCCATCTTTCCTTAACTTAAATTATCCTGACCTCCTTTTTCCTTTACTTCTGTATATCTTACTTTAACCCTTACTCCTTTGCTGTCTGGGTGCTGGCCGGCCCCTAGCACCCTGCTCTTCGTGTTCTCTTGCTTCCCCTCTTCCTCGGGTCTCCTTCTTTTTATCCTCTCTGCCTCCAGTCCCACCTATGCCCGCTCCTGCCTCACTATTGGCCCTTCAGCTCTTTATTAGAGCCATCAGGTGTTTTAGACAGGCAAAGTATCACAGCTTCACAAATAAACAAATGCAGCATAAACAAAAGTCACACACTTTAAAGTAATATTCCCCAACAGGAAGTTGTGGAACAAAATGTATGCATATAGGTTATATTAAAATAGGCAAGAGGGTGTGTGTACACATGTGAACAGGAAACAGCCTGACTCATGGCACTGCTGCCTCTGCTTGGAGTATGGGCAAGGAAGAATTTTGCTTTATAATTTTTTTCTCCTCATAAAGTCTTACCACCTTTTTTGCTTAGATATTTCTTAAGAGCAGTTTTTAATTGGTAGTTAACATTTCAGAATTATTAAATTATTAAAACGTAGTGTTAGATGAACTTTCTCTGGGGACATTTAGTGTAACTGGTCTCCTCACCTCAGATAGCACAACAGCAGCAGCCCAGCTTGTGAAGCTGGTGAGCTTCTGGGGTGTACTTTCAGGGGCATGGGTGATCCCCAGACAGCCCCTTCACTGAAAAGTCACCCCACCAGGGATTTAGTCTTCCCCATCACTGCATAGACCCTCCCTCCAGCCCATATTCCATAGTCCTTATACTCTTGAGCCTTCCTAGATTCTGTACATCTGGAGCAGAAGTATATTCAACTGGCAGGGAGGTGCAAAGAGGAGGGAATGGCTGGGAGTTTTAAGTGAGGATCCAATGACCTCTCTTTATTTTTTGTTATGAGAAAATGTCAACAGACCCAATCATTTATTTTTTTTTCTTTTAAATAGGTGTATTTGTGTGTGCGCAGGTAGAGACCAGAGGTACTAGAGTCACTGTTAGCTGTCTTACCTGGGCTCCAGGAGCCAATATTCTCTCTTAACTACTAAGCTGCCTCTCCAGCCCCAACAGGCCCAATCTGTTGTGGTTAATTCCAATTGCTCTGATTAAGATGCTAATTGCAGTTATGCTGAGTGGATGTGTTCCACAATTACTTCTGACCAGCCTGCATTCCTTCAGTCTCTTTGTGTGTTTTTCTTCTGTGAGATGAAGAGACTTGGAAATAGTCCCTGCTTTGACAGAGTTACCTACACCATTGTCTGCAATAAGGCCATGTGGAGAACTTGAAAATGTTCAATAAGTACTGTTGCTATCAGGTATTAGTTATGACATTATTCAAGAACCTTAAAACCTAATGCATTTCTAACTGACACTGGTGTTTCATATCTGAGTACTGAACTTCAGAGAAGATTTAGTGTTAGACAGTTGATTGGGCCATGTAGTTGGTTTTTGCTGTTTGACTTATTCCAGCCATGTTAGCACTGATTATTTGATTTTTTTTCTCCACAAATTATTAATTACTGCGCATCAATCCTTTGGGATTGTTGTGTGTATTAGGGTTCTCTAGAAAGACACAACTGATAGAATGAATATGTCTGTTTGTGTGTGTGTGTATATATACACAAACGTGTACACACACGTGTGTGAATGGGGTTTATTACAATGATTTGCAGTCTGGTCTGACTACTCCAATAATGACTGTTTTCCTAGGGAAAGTCCAAGAATCCTGTAGTTGTTAGGTCTGTGAGGCTGGCTGTCTCAGATGGTCATTAGTATATGCTGGAATCCCAAAGAAGTGGGCTGTAATCCCAGTGAAGGCATGAACTTGTTAGCAAGTCTGAGGGCAAGTAGGCAAGAGCAAAACTTCCATTTTCAAGTCCTTTATGTAGGCTGTCACCTGAAGGTGTGGGTCAGACTTAAGGTGGGTCTTCCAACCTTAAATGCTCCAATCAAGAAAAATTCCTCATGGGTGTATGCAGCCACTTGGGTTTTAGTTAATTCCAAATGTAGTCAAGTTGGCAACCTAGACTAGCCATCACAGTGTGTGTAATGCCATGTTGCTTTTAATCCTAGCACTTGGAAAGTGAAGGCAGGAGAATCAAGAATTTAAGGCCAACCTCAGCTATGTGAGCCCTTGTCTCAAACAAACAAACTGAAGTCAAGGTGGCAGTGGGGAAACAGGAGAGAAGAAAGGGGTGAGAGAAAAACACCTTTGGATGAACCAGGCTCAGTTGTACTCACTTGAAGCCGTAGGTACTTGGGAGGCTAAAACAGGAAGATTACTTTAGCCTGTGGGTTCAAGACCAGTCTGAACGGCACAGCAAGAACCCCTATCAAAAAAAAAAAAAAAAAAAAAATCAATTAAAAAAAAAACTTTGGGTAAGCAAAATAGCAAAAACCCAAACTATAAGATTTCAGATGCCAGGATCAACCATATATGTTTATAAAAATGTAGCATTCAGAAATTCCTCTCAAAAGCTGAGAGGCACAGCTGGACACTTACTTCCCTTAGGCAGCTGGAATCTCTGCATCCTTACCTGTTGCGAGCTTCAACAAGCAACCACTTGTGTCCAGCATAATCTTGATCTAACCAGAACAATCCTAGCTCTGAGAGATGAAAACACAGTTCTGGCTCTATGTCCCTGAGGTCCCCAGCCCAAATTTAGCATCCTTCATTCTTCTAATCTCAGAAAGTCTATATTGCCTTTACAATCACTTGACATTTTGGTGGCAAGCAGTTAAGACTAATCAGTTCCTTAGAATGTGGTGGTCACTGTCTCAGCCTTTTATCAGTTTGTTGTAGTCGTTCAGCTAGGATTTGAGAGGTTGAGAACAAGAGCAATGTATCTGTCCTTGTATAAATTGTCTGATATAAGTACTGGTTCATTTTATTGATTAATTTTGTTTATGACTTTCCAGATAATGTTCTTTCGTCATACCTTTTATTTGTAGGAGAGCAAGAATAGATTATTTCTTTAAGTCCAGAAAAAACTGTTGAACGAAGAGTTAATGGACTAGGAGAAGAAATCTTATCAGCTATAAGTTGGTCAGTATGTGAAGTGTACACTTTATGTAGGGAACTAAGAATAAAATAATGAAGGCGCTTCCTGAACTAGTAAGAAGGTTTCATAACTGGGTTATGAATGCTTATTGGGGGAGTAGCTGGGCATAGATAATCAAAGCTTAAACATTTATACTGTGGCTTCAAAATGTGGGTGTACTTCAGAATCACCCGGTGATACTTAAAATAGAAATCTCCCATCTCTCCCTCTGGATCTGGTATTCAATGGATCTGGGAAGGATTGAAAATTTCTTTTCATAAAACTGACTAAAAATGTAAGTAAGATTAGGATATTTTTCTACCTTGGCACTTTAGAAGTCTCTCTTAAATATGTATATATATATTTGTTTTTTGAGACAGGGTTTCTCTGTGTAACAGCCCTAGCTGTCCTGGAACTAGCTCTTATAGACCAGGCTGGTCTTGAACTCACAGAGATCCGCCTGCCTCTGTCTCCGAGTGCTGGGATTAAAGGTGTTTTTATTGGGCTGGAGAGATGACTCAGCACTGTCTGCTCTCCCAGAGGTCCTGAGTTTGATTCCTAGCAACCACATGGTGGCTGACAAACTGTGAGCCATAACTCTATAATGAGATCTGGTGTCCTCTTCTGGCAGAGCATTGTATACATAATAAATAAATAAATCTTTAAAAATTTTTTTTTAATGTTTGTGTATATGAGTGGTTGTCCACATAGGCCAGAAGAGGCATCAGAGTTTTAGAGTGGGAGACACAGGTACAGATAGTTGTGAGCTGTCTGTAATAGGTGCCAGAAATCAAACTTGGGACTTTTAGAAGAACAGCAAGTGTTCTTAGCCACTGAACCATCTCTCCAGCCCCATTTTAAGAGTTTGTTATGTGCTTTTTACAAAGAAATCATCTTGTGCCAATTTCACATGGACCTATTTGCATCATGTATTTTGTTCGTGTGCCTAGTTTTTGAGCTTCCTTGGATTCTATTACTCATGGATTCATACCCCATTTTATATGCCACTGAACTGTGATAAGGATTTTTTTTTCCACTGCTAACTTCTTAGGTGAAATTTGATATTATATGAATTGATACCATTGAATTTGTACCTTCTTATAGTTGACTTTTTAACATATGCTTTTAGTTAAATGTTTTCAATAAGATTTTTAATCATACCTGTATTTAGCTCTGATTTGTGAAGCATAGAATTACTGGATCAAATGGTTGGACATCTGAGAAACTGCCCAACTGTTTCCGGAATAGCCACTTCCACTTCCGCCAGCAGTATAAGAAATCCAGCTTCACCATACCCTCCCTAATCCTTTTTTTCTTTCAGGGGAAAGGAGCTTGCTTGAGGTTATGGTGTGGTCTCTTCTACTGGGCATTTGGCCTCAGCCTTGTGCCTAAAGATTTGATCATGGTTTCTAACCATTTTAATAGATAAGACATAGGATCACACTGGGTGTTTTTGGTTTGCATCCCCTAATGAGTGGTGCTGAGCATGCATCCTTGTACTCCTTGGACATCCATGTGTATACCTTCTTTGTGGATCTGCCTATTCAAGTTGTCATCACCCTGAGTTTTAAACCTTTTGTTATTGAGTTGTTAATGTTCTGGATGAAAGTCAATTATCAGAACACTTACAAGTACTTCCTCCCATTCTGTGGGCTGCCATTTGCTGTGTAAAGTTTTAAATTTTAATAAGGTCTCCCTTTTCTCTTTGACTAATAGTGCTCTTTGTATAATTTTTGCTTAAGAAACCATTAGCCATCCAGAGTCATAAAAACTGACTTCTGTATTTCCGTTAGAGTTTTAAGGTTGTAGCTATGCATTTAGATCTTTGGTTCATTTGGAGCTAATTTTTGAGCATGGTGTTAGGTAGTCATTCATCTTCATTCATCAGAACCACAGAGTTGTCCCAGCATCATTCATTCTTTCCCGTTGGATTATGTGGACACCTTTGTTGAAAAACTGATTATATGTTAGGTTCTGGAGTCCTAGGTCTATTTTACCGATTTTGGTTTGTTAAACATTTGTACTAGTTTGAAAAAGTATCTCCAAAAGTGATTACTTTTTTGAATGAGTTTTTCTTTTTATCTTTTAATAAGTCAATAGGCAATTACAATTACAAAGTTACTTGTTTTAAAATATCATATAGTATCTTAGGTAAAAATTTTTGAATTACATAAAATTTCAGGCACTGTGAATAAATAATTTAAAATGTTCATCCCACTTATATTAGTATTAAGAACACTGAGGAAATACTGAAAATTGAAACCCAAAAATGGCAAAATTCCGTGAAGTGTGTGGTTGTGCTGAGAGAGGCTGTGTTTTCTTGAACTGCTGTATTCTGAACACCAGACACCTACTTGTTCTAAACTACAAGAGAAACTCTTCTGAAAATAAAAATGATTCTATCTACATTTACTACTTCTTAAAAACACGTTTTCTGCACACTTTTTCATTGCTGCTTTCTTTTGTGATCTTGGCATGCAAAGAGAACACTTCCCAGAAAGGCATTAGTGTTTCCTACCATCTTTCTGTTCCATGTGCACGCTGCTTGCACTGTGTGGAAATGCTTCTTTATATGTGCTAGATCATGCTTTGCTCTTGTGTCTCTCGTGTGCAGCCACTAGGTTGTGGATATCAAGCTGATGATTTTTGTCATTTAGGAGTCTTTGTCTGAAGTAGAAGAGAAATACAAGAAAGCCATGGTGTCCAATGCACAGCTCGACAACGAGAAGAACAACCTGATCTACCAGGTGGACACTCTCAAGGACGTTATTGAAGAGCAGGAGGAGCAGATGGCGGAGTTTTACAGAGAAAATGAAGAGAAATCAAAGGTAGCTGCATATCATGTATACCACTTTCTTGGTCCTAAAAATCAAAGTCTGGCATTCGAAGAAGATGGGGTTGGCGGGAAACTGCAGAACTGAGTGGTCTGAGAAATTAGTCAATGCCCTAACAATTTTTTTTCTAAAGGAAAACATTTATCCTTTTTGTTTTTAAAAACTAGATTATAATTCAAGTAGTGTTTTTTCTTGTTTGTTTGTTTGTTTGTTTTTGAGACAAGGTTTCTCTGTAGCTTTGGTGCCTGACCAGGCTGGCCTCGAACTCACGGAGATCTGCCTGCCTCCCGAGTGCTGGGATTAAAGGCATGCACAGCCACCACCCTGCTCCCAAGTAGTGTTGTTTTAGCTATGACAATGACCTTGAGTTGCTGCTTTCTTTCCATCATAACTGGAACAATACAGAGCTTAATGAGATAGATAGTTTTTTTTTTCCCTGTGAGCTTCTGAGTTCTTCAAGAGACTCCACTTTCCAAATAACCAGTTAATTAGAAGCAGCATTTAAAGATGTGAGTCAGACATTGACAGGTGTTTTCTTAAGAAGTTATGTACAGTTGGAGAATAAAGGCCACTGTTTTTCTTGTTATCATAATAAATGCATCCTTTATTTATTCATTTTCTTTAGGTTTTTGTTTTGTTCTTTGGAGACAGGGTCTCATGTACCTAGGCTAGCTTCAGACTTGCAAAGTAGCCAGAGATGCTCTTGAGTTCCTGGGCCTCTTGCTATCCGGTGCTGGATTTCAGGGCTGCCCCACCCCACCCAGCTTAGTAGCTCCATCTTTAAACTTATCTCTCTGTGCCTGTGTCAGCAGCAGAGCACCTGACTAGGGATGTGTGGGGCGTGTTCTCGGGACTGGGGGCATAGCTCAGCTGATAAAGGCCTGGATACCTAGTCCTTATGTAAAAGCCTGGTATGGCAGCACACATCTGCGTGTTCTGGGGAGTGACAGCTGAGTGGATTCCTGCAGTCCACTGGCCAGCCAGCCCATGCAGTCTGTGAGCTCCAAGTTCAGTAAGAGACTTGTCTCAACAATAGGTTGGACACCAGCTGAGAAAGAACCTGACATTAACCCATGGTTCTCCCATACACCAGCACATATGTGCAGGTACATCCATTCATACACGCACATACCACAAACATACAAAAGTATTATTTTCTTAATATTTCTTTTAATAAAAAACTAGCTTATTGACATTTAAACACATTATTACTTGGTGGTTAAGCATACGTGCTGTTCTTCAAGGGAACCCAAATTTAGTTACCAGCACCCACATGACGTAGCTCACAACCACTTGTACCTCCAGTTCCAGGGGACCTGACACTCGGCATGTGGAACACATGCATGCATGCAAATATTCATGAAATAAAAATAATCTTTAACAATTTCTCTTGGTTTTGAACATAGAGAAAGTATGTAGAGACTCGAGTGAGCCCGTCAGCTTTCCATTGCCTCCGTCAGCTCAGTTAGCCCACCCTGTCCAACTTCCGCTCTAGGCATCTAATGTTAGTAGTGAATCTTGGCAGACTACATGTTCTCCCTCTTTAAAAAAATACAATCAGAAAATTTCAGGGGCTGGAGATAGCTGTGCAGATAAAGCATTTGTCATCCAAACTTGAGGACAAGGGTTTGGATCCCCAGCAACCTTGTAAATACCAGAACAGCAGCCTTCCTGTAATTCTGGGAGGCAGAGACAAGAGAGCTGGAGTATGCTGACTAGGGAGACCTTAATCTAAAAGGTGAGAGAATAAATACCTGACATCCACCCCAGCTTCCACACACACTTGCACATCTGACACCCATGGCTATGCATATGCAGGTGCACATGCGCACGCACGCATGCATGCATGCACACACACGTACATGACCTGTTCGTACCTGAAAAATTAATATCAATATCAATTCTTTTACATTACCAGTCACTGTTAAAAATTTAGTAGTTTTAAAATGCTGTACACAGTTTTCCTTTTTTTTATATTTAGAAAGAAATCAGAAGCTAGCCATGGTTGTGTGTACTTGTAATCCTAGCACTTGAGAATCTGAGGCAGGAGGATCATGAATTTATGGTCATCCTGGGATACACTGAGAACCTTTCTCAAAATAAAACAAAAACAGAGACCGGGTGTGGTGTCACACATCTCTGTTCCCAGAACTGGGGAAATCGAGTCAAGAGGGTATTTGTGATTTTGAGGCCAGCCTGGTCTATTAGTAAGTTCCAGGTCAGCCAGAGCTGAACAGTGAGACCTGAGACCTTAGGCCGTCCCCATCTGACCTCAGTTAACTTCCTCTCAGCCACACCCTCCCAGGATCCAGATAAGTTCTACACTTTGCAATTAGTTGTGTGTTTTGAGACTCTTAGTTAATAGGTCCCCTTTCCTCCCCTCCCACATACAGTTTAGATATTGAGGAATCTGATTGCCTGTCCCAACAGCTTTTTGTTCTGAAAGACTATCTTCTCATTCTCACCGTGTCTTTCCTGGGCCTCCTGTGAGCAGGCTGTCGGGTATAGAGAGGTCACCAAATGTAACTAGAGTCTTTTTGGCAAATCTCTCGAAGGAGTGTGGTTCTTTCTACAGAGTCCAGGTAGCTAGTTGTCTTCCTGAGCTGTAGCTACATGCTTAGATCCAGTCCCAAGGGATCTGATGCCCTCCTCTGGCCTCCACAGTCACCAAGCAAGTGATTCACAGACATACATGCAGGAAAAACACCCATACATAAGAATTTTTTAAAAAAAACATTAAAAATGAGTTAGTTCATATACAACTTCCTATCTAAAGTCTATGATTTAGTAAAGTTTAGTATATTCACATAAATGTGCATCTTTCACACCCACAAAGAGTATTTTTATTCTCTCAAGTAGAAGCCGTTCTCTCCTTACCCACCATTTTCCTGTGCTTGATCCATGTCCCCAGGTAACCACTGACCTTCTTTGTATCTGTATAGATTTCCCCATTCTAGACTTTGATATCAACAAAATCGTGAAGGAATTCTTTCATGATTGTTATCTTACACTGAGTGTAGAAATCCTGAGTGATCTGTGATACACCACACATATAAGTGTTTCATTTTTTTTTATGGCCTGTTAATTGTTCGTTGTTAGGGTAGCCACACGTGTTGGGAGGTCCAGCAGCATTAATTGGTATTTGGGTTGTTTCCCCCTTTGACCTTTGATGAAAAAATGCTGACATGTATCGTGTGATTTTTCTGTGGACATGGTTTGGCTTTGTCTAAATACTTAGTGGGATTGTTGGGTCCTCTGGCAACTGCATGAACCATGTGAGGCGGAGCAGACTCTCCAAAGCAGTGCCAGCTACGGTCTTTGTCCACACTCTCTCCGTTGTTTACTAGTGGCTGGCTCGTCCGTCGGGTCTGCCGTCCTAGTGGATGTGGCCCTGGTTTGCACTTCTCTGGTTTTGAGGGTCTTTTCATGGGCTTATGGTTTATCTTTTGAAATCGCCCATTTTTCAATATTTATTACTGTTATAAAACTATATTTCAGATATAGTTCACTTACCAGATAAATGATTTATAGATATCTTCTACCATTTCTGTTTCTTTTTTAACTACCTATTCTTTGTTTTTAGCTTATGACAAAACTAAAACATGAGGACCTTTATTATCTTTTTATCATGAGGACCTTTATTATCTAGACAGGCAATCGCCATAGTGTTGGAAGTCAAGATAAAGAGCCTTTGCCTTTATAGTTTCAAAGTAAGGAGTCATGATGCCCTCACGGAGGCCAGCCGTCTTCTTTAAAAGTGTCTGTGGAGCTGAGTTCAGTGTTGTGTTGCAGCTTTTGTTCCTTTTGATGCTCAGTTTTGCCACTTCTGGCTCTGGTGAGTCTTTCAGGCTGATTCTCAGGTTCTTTGGGAGGCTTGCTGGTAGCCTCCATGCTTTCTGACAGAAGACTATGCTTCAGTCTTACCTTTGGCATCCAGTCCTTTGTCCAAGCAGTATTCTATCTGTTCCCACAGGGCTGGGGCTGCTCTTACTACTAAGGTGATATTTCATAGGCCCGTTAGTAGAAATGTGTAGACAAAATACATTGTGCTGTGATGGTTCAAGTTTATATTTATCATTCTAGTGATTACACTCAGTCCCTCTGTTCTCCATCTCCTTTGTGCCACAATGCAGCTCCTAATTCTCACTGCTTTATTTTGAGTCACTCAGCAGAGCAAGACTAGTTCATAGGTATAGTTACTGAAAGTAGTCATAGTGTTCGGCTTAGCCTTTACCCTGGGACCTGCATAGCCAAAATACTATGTGTTTTTAAAGTTACTCAAAATAGCTTAAGTTTTTGTTTTTATTTTTTAATTATGGCTAAAAGACACTCCACAATAAATTTATCATTTTAGCCATTTTAAAGATTGTAGGTCACAGTAGGATGTTATATTTATATTGCATGTGAAATCTGTACATTTTTTTCTTGCAAAAGTAAACTCTAAGCAAGTTAAATAAATAGGGACATTTGGTCCTTTCCCGAACTCTTGGCAGCCTCCATCCTCCATCAGTACATGTGACTGATTTATGGTACTTAGCATATAGTCCCCAATGCTCATGATAAGAGTCCCTTCTTTCAAAAGGATGAACTCTGTTCCTGTGTCTCTGCTACGTATCACCCGTCCATTCCTCGGTTGCCAGGTATTTGGGTTGTTTCTACTACAAACTGTACTTTAAACTGAGCTCTCGCCTGACTTAGGTAACTATAGGTAGTTCTGAAAGTCAATGAAAATGAATTCAAAGTTTATCTATTGTCTCATTCTCCCTTTCTTCTTTCCTTGGAGGAATTCTTTTTATTTTCTATTTTTCTTAAATATTTATTCCTTTTATTTTGTGTATGTATGTATACTACATGCATGCCTGGTGCTTGTATAGATCATAAGAAGGAATTGGATCCTCTGTAAGTAGAGTTAGAGATGGCTGTGAGCCACCATGTGGGTGCTGGGAACCAAACTCAGGTCTTCTGCAAGAAAAGCAAGTGCTCTTACCTGCTGAGTGATCTCTCCAGCCCTTGGAAATTCTTTTTAAGTTTAGTGATTCATCTTTTCTTTTTATCAGCCAAGAAGACATATTAGCCAATTTTTATTAAAAAGACATACAGCATTTGAAATACATCTCAACACATGTATTTGTGGCCCTCCTTTACTAGAAACTGGCAGCCTGCTGTAAATGCTGATGTGCTTGGAGCACACATATCTACACTCCTGTACACAGTGTGGTTATTCCATTGTGCAGACACTGCTCCACCAGCTCCTGACTCATGGGCGTTCAAGTTGTTTGCAGTACTTTGCTTTCCAGAAGTCATTCTGCAAAACAATATATTTGTATTTATAAGCTGCTTTGGTCTTTCTCTGGTTTTCCCAGTGTGTCTGTGATAGAGAGCCATGGTGGGTGGATCCGCGGAGTCTTTTGTAAG
Organism: Myodes glareolus; assembly: GCF_982192425.1. NCBI lineage: Eukaryota > Metazoa > Chordata > Mammalia > Rodentia > Cricetidae > Myodes > Myodes glareolus. Next base: position 13,046,464 of record NC_142029.1, on the reverse strand, counting down.
CCACATGTGGTGACACTCAGAGCTGCTGTGTGTTCTCTCCTTTGAGCATATTTCATACTGGAGCTGCTCCCTTCTTGTTTCCTGGGCCTTAGCTTGGCTTTCCTTGTTGTTAGCTTTATTTTTGTTATTTTGTCTTGTTTTAGGAATTCTTCAAATGGAAAAATAGTAATAAATCTTTGTCTCTGAACATAAATTATAATTTCTTGTGTAGCTTGTCATTCCTGTTATTACTTTGTGGTAGCTTTTGGTATTCTAAAAATTTTAATTTTTATGTAATCTTTTCTCCCACTTACCCTTTATTGTTTTTGGAGATTGGAATCATTTAAAATAGTTTCCTGTACACTACAGTTACTCATTTTTTAAAAGTGCCTACATTTTGCTGTCCTTATGTTGCTTTTCTTGCCTTCATCTTGCAGGATGGAGATGTAAAGTTTGACCCTTTTCACAAATGCAAACCATCCATCCAGGCATGACCCTGGAAGTCAGACTTGGCCCCGTGTTCAATGACATTTGTTCAGCTTTGTATCCCCTGACCTCTGTAACAATATCATTTGCTTAACAACAGGAGTTAGAAAGGCAGAAACATATGTGCAGTGTGTTGCAGCATAAAATGGATGAACTCAAAGAAGGCCTTCGGCAGAGAGACGAGCTCATTGAGGTATGTACTTGAACTGTTGAAATATTTGATTTTGAAAAAAAATGAGTTGGATAGGATAGTGGTGTGTTTGTAGGGAGACTATTACAGCGTTATAAAGCAGTGCTTCTCAACTTTCCTAATGCTGCAATTCTTTTATACGTTTCCTCATGCTGTGGTGACCCCCAGCCATAAACTTATTTTATTACTACTCCATAACTGTAATTCACTACTGTTATGAATCATAATATAAATAGCTGTGCTTTCTGATGGTCTAAGCGACCCCTGTTAGAACTGAGCGACCCACAGGTTGAGAGCTGCTACTATAAAGATGGTCACGAGCAAGCCCTATGGAAGGGTGCTAACTGCCTCCAGAGGTCACGACCCACAGGTTGAGAGCCGCTGCTATAAAGAGTTTACTTGTATAAACATTTACCTCTCAAAAATTTTCCAACATAAAATATAAAGGCAAGCTTAAAAAGTGAATGCTTACAAATTCTATAAATTCCCTCCTTTACTAGCAGGATTTTTGGCAGTGTCTTTTATTCTTAAGCACGCTCTCCTGCAGATACCATAGGAAGTTAGAAAAGGAAGCATTATGGAATATATTCTTTGGGTCCTAGGGCACGGCATACAATAGGACATGATTCTTGAGGATTAGAATTTTGATCTTTACTCAAGTTAGTGCATTTGAGGCAGCTGAAGCTGAAGCAAAGGTGAAGTTGTCGAGATCTTCAGCTCTGCAGCGGAGGGGCTGTGCAGCACACTAAGGCAGCACCGCAGTGCAGGAGGGGACCCAGGCAGTTCAGAGCGTTTGTGCTCCACCCCGCTATGGCCGACTGGCTCAGCTTTTAAGAATTACATGGGAGAGGATAACAGTAAGGCTGGATTTCTGTAATTTATCACCAGGATGCTACCTACAAACTTGGAAAGCCATGGTCTTTTTATGCTTACAATTTCTGTCATTTGGATGTCAGTAGCTATTGATCATGCACAACTGAAGACTGAGTACCAAACACAATGCCTTTGGGTCTCCAGAATTAAGATGCACACAATCAAGTGGAGAGTGTGTGAGTAGGAGAGTGTTGCTAGTTGTTTATCAGTGACAGTAGGGGACACTGTAAGGTGTTAGGACAAGTACTTGCTCTGGTTGTTTATCAGTGACGATGGAAACACTAGGAACATGGTAAGGTGTTAGGACAAGCACTTGCTCTGCTTGTTTATCAGTGACATAGGAACACTAGGAACATGGTAAGATGTTAGGACAAGCACTTGCTCAGGTTGCTATCTGTTGCTGTGATAACATACATGCCTGGAAGCAACTTAGGTAGGGAACAAGTTTATTTCGCCTCATCAGGTCACATTTCAGTCACTGAGGGAAGTCAGGACAGGACTGTTTGCTATTGCACACAGCAGTCTCTCCAGCTGGGGAACTCACTCACAACCCAGAAAGTACACCAGAAACCATGGAGGGTGCTGCATGCTAGCTGGTTAGCTCACTGGCTGGCTGAATCTTACCCTCCTGATGGAGCCCAGGACCATCTGCCCATCAATTAACAGTCTAGACAGTCCCTCACAGACAAGCCTACTGACCTGAGACTTCCCCCTGTGGATTCTAGGCTGTGTCTGTGCTAACTAGGACAATATCACCACCCACCAGAAGACTTGTTTAAGAACTGCCAGATGTTAAAATCCTATTTTCTAAAAGCTCATGTTTCTCTTATAGTTTATGATATTCTTGATATTTCAGTTTTTGCCAATAGGAAATCAGAGTGATCAAGCAGAAGATATGTCTGTCCTTTTTTTAGTTCTCCTTTACCAGGTAACATTCAAGTCTGTGGTAAAGGGTCATTTGTTCATAAGCAAACGTAAGTTTCCTTTGGCAAATATAAGAGGTTCCATGTTTGGGTAGAACCCAGGAGTGCTGTGTGTACGCAGGAACGCAGGCTGGCTGGTGCCTCAGAGCTGCTGTTGGAGCAGTTAGTTTTCTCCAGTACCCTTGACATTTGCCCCAGGGCTGGTGCACACTCAGCGCACTCGTAGCTGTGTCCCGCTGTCCTCCCTTGCTTGCTACTGGACAAGCCAGTGAGACACTGGGCGCCATCTTTCCTTGCTCCGTTGATCATGCCCCCCCCACTTTAAAATTCATCTGCCTCCTTTTCGTTCTGCTTTCCTTCTAATACTCTTACTTTTTTTCTGCTTTTATTATCTTCCTCCCTCCTTCTTCAGGAGAATCAGCGCCTTCAGCAGAAAGTAGACACCGTGACAAAAGAGGTGTTTGACCTCCAAGAGACCCTGATTTGGAAAGATAAAACAATTGGGGTATGAGAGGAGGTGGGGCTTTGGAGAAGTTCATTCCTGAGGAATAGACCAAGAAAATTTAGACAATATGAATAAACAGAAGACAGAGACTTCTCTAGGAAACCCTGGTAGTGTGCCTAGAGAGAACTGCTCTTTCCAGACTCCATGCTTTGTGGTGCTCACAATAGAAACCTTTAAAAGAAGTGTTCTTTATGCCCCAAGGATTCTTATCCCAGAGCAACCACAAGCATCTACTTCAAGTTCTGTGGGTAGCTGGCTATGTTTACGTTGCAGAAGTATGGATTAAAAAAGAAGCTGGAGGTGGAGATGGGGGAAATGTTATCTTGTTAATTGTTGGTGAATGAAGTAGGAGGAGATTACAAATCAGTTATAGAAACAGATAGGAATGTAAGATTCGGGGCTGCCAAACTGTGACACCATCTCTCATTCCAACCCAGCACTCCCAGCGTGGGGCCTGGTAAGGCAAACAAAGGCCTCCTCCACTGCTGCTTTGCTTAGTGCTGAAGGCACACTCCAGCCATGCTGGGGGCAGCCAAACTAGTCACATCCCTAGGTCCATAGGGCAGAAATCTTAAGAACAAAAGGAACTTTTAGATAACTTTCTGAAGCTTAAGTTAACAAATTTCCAAACTTCCATCAAAAACTAGAAAACTTCCCAGGGGACATTACAGTTGTGAATGACTTAGGTTATATACATTTTTACTTGAGAAATTGAAGTGTACATACTGTCTGGGATGGCGGGCTCATGAGTCAGGAGGCCTGGGGCTTCTCATTTGTCTGTCTTTCTTAGCATTTTAAACTGGTATCCTAGACTAGCTGACTAGCTAGAGTAAGACTACACACCCCATAAAATAGCTCATTAAAACCGATCTTGGTTTTCATACTAAAAAGAAATGCCAGTGTTGGTTGTAGGGGCACATGTCTTTGATCCCGGAACTTGGAGGAGGAGGCAGGTAGGTAGATCTCATGCATTCTAGGCCAGTCAGGATTATACAGTGTGACCTGTCTCAAAAAGAAAATTATAAATGTACATGTTGATGGTTAAGATATAAATTACTTGGCTTTTAACTGTCTGAGGATTTATTGAATTTTTTTGTAAGAGCTATTTAACTTTTAAAGAGTAAACTTTTACAAACTGCCGAGACAGCTCAGTGGGTAGAAGGCCTGCCTTGCGAGCATGGTGCATTGATCCAGAACCCTCCTAAAGATGGGAGGAGAGAAGAGACTTCACAGTGGTCCTCTGTCCTGATTGTGTGTGTGTCCACTCATACATCATATACATAATAATAAATACTTTTTTAAAAATAAATATGTTAATTTAGAGGAAAGTTAAGATTCACATACAAGTATAAGAAATGATAGCAAGATATGCCCATGTGCCCTTTGCTCAAAAATGTCACATCTTGCAATGGTGTAGGGCAGTATTGCAGCCCAGGACATGTCTGAGGTACAGTAAGGATAAAGGTACTCCCACCTCTCCTTTTTATAGATACCCCTTTTACAACTGGCCTCCAGCCCTCAGAGCCACTCTGTAGTTTTGCCATTTTAAGAATTTTGTAGCTGGGTGGTATCAGTGCACATCTTTAATCCCAGTATTTGGGAGGCAGAGGCAGGTGGATCTTTGAGTTTGAGGCCAGCCTGGTCTACAGAGAGTTCCAGGACAGCCAGGGCTACACAGAGCACTCTGGGAAAAACAAAACAAAACAATAAACAAAAGAATGTTGTATAGATATAAACCTACAGTGTAGACAGTTCAGTGGAGTTAAATTCACCCATATTGCTGTGCACTATTTCCATCCTCTCCAGCTAATGTAGCCACTGCACAATGCCATCCACCTCACCCCTGCCAACCACTGTTCCACTCTGTCTCCGGGTGTCTACTCTAGGTTCCTCAATGAGGTGGACTCATAGCACTTTATGGCTGCTCTATTACAGCAGCACAATAGCCTAAGCTTTATCATCAGCACTGAAGTATGTGTCAGAATGAATGTGTGTGTGTGTGTGTGTGTGTGTGTGTGTGTGTGTGTGTGATCTTACTATGCAGGATATAGTTCAGGGTGATTCTCCCATTTCTTCCTGAGTTCTGGGGTTCCAGGCATTCCTCACCCACACTCAGCAAATGTCCTTACGTTTTGAAGCTGAATGGACATGTGTATCCCATCTCTCTCTGTATGGACTGTTGTGAGCAGGGCTGCTGTGGATGTGCTTAGCAGCTATCTCACCGCTGCTCTGACTGAAGGTATTTGGGGTGTCCAACCAAAAGTGGGATTTCTAAGTCATTTAGTAACTTGGGTGATTTTGAGGAGTAGTCCATTCTGTATTCATAGCAACACTGCCCTTACACACTCCCCTCAGCAATGAGCAAAGGATGGAATTTCTCCACTTCCTCGCCAGCACTTGTTACTCCTCCTACCTGGCCTTCTCATGTCATTTGTTTTTGCTTCTCCCAGTCTGAGGAACAGAACCCTGGAGCTCACACCTGGTGGCAGATGCTCTACTACTGAGCTATATCTCTAGACGTGGATTGTTTTGTTTGGTTTTGTTTTGAGACAGAGTGTGTGTAGAGCAGGCTGAATCCACCACCCCCAGCTTCCCATTTACTTCCAAAGGGGTCACTTCCGGCACCTAATTCATCACTCAGCTCCAGCTTCATTTTTAAGCATAAAATCTAATAACTTAGGAAACAAGCCCCAGGCTGAAGCTGAGTTTTCTCTCACTTTTCCTTGGTGACGTCAGTTCCCTTGTCGCTGGCTTCTCTCAGTTCTCTCTAGGTACTCAGCATAGAGCAGAGCAGTGATACAAAAGGGCCTGGGCCCTGCCAGCCCAGCCTCGGTGAATTCCCGTTCTCAGTACTGCAGTTATTTCACCATGGCCTAGCATTCCAGCCTGTTCCCCATCTGTTTGGCTGTTGGGTGCTGGATCAGATGTTAGATTCTGGAGCTCTCTGCGGAGATGCACTTTCTGTTCTGTAAATGCTGCAACAGAGGCGATTGCTGCCTGTGGTGCAGGGCGGCGGTCATGTGGTCAGGCTACCGAGGACTTCAGAACCACAACAAATGCGTTTGACTCAATTATAAGGTATTTCAGTAGCTTTCAAGCTTTGTGGTGAAATACACAAATATACAGGATATATTTTATTTTTATATCTGTAATTATGAAATTTTAAGATCTAAAAGTAAAACAAGAAACCAGTACTATAATTGTGGAAGGAGGCACAAAAGCCATGTACTGGTGTTTGCTAGAATTCTTAACTTCAGATTGGTCTATTCCTGAGAGGTCTTTTATATTCAGTGGAATCATTGACACAGCATATTATAAAAGTGACCACCTCCTTAGCTTAATGTCGTGATTACAGCACAACTGCATGCCATGCTTTTGTGACACGCATCTAACCTGTGGTGCAGGTGACTGCTGTGCCCATAACACACATCTAACCCACATGGTTCAGGTGACATTAGGGAATGTTCCTGTGCTTGTTCTAATGTTGCATCGGTTGTTAAGGCGGTTAACACTAGCCACAGATATTAAAAGCTTTGGAATCTGGACTCTCAAATCACTTTCCAGCTAATTGGAGATACATTTGATGTATGAATTTTCATCACTTACGGGAAGGAAGTTAGGTATAAACATTGCATTGTAAAAAGTAGGCAGAGGGCTTGCCTAAGGGATATGTCCCCAGCATTATGTGGGATGACCAGGAAGGACCAGAATGCAGTCTATATGCAAAGGCTTTAGAGCCAGAGTGAACTGAACTCATCTTCTCCTTTGGTACCTACTGTAACTTTGGACAGGGAGATAGGAAGCGCATCACAGGGTGGAAGGGTGCCTCGCCACTAGATCAGTGTTTGCTGTTGCAGTCAGTTCTTACTTGTTCCCAATTTTGTCACAGAGTAGGATTATAATGGTTTTTATAAAAGTTACTCAATCAGTGCCAGGCATGTTGACAGATGCCTGTAATCCCAGTGTAGGTGGACACTGCAGGACCAGGAGTTCAAAGTCAACCTTAACTACATAGCAAGTTGAAGGCCAGCCTAGGCAATATAAGATCCTCTGTTCAGCAACAAGGACAACCACTAAACACTTTTCTATCCATCAGTTACTAAACAGTTGACCTATTTCTTGACCTGGTGAACTTAACTTATTGGGCTAATGCTGGAGGAAACATTAAATGCAGGAGAAAAAAAAAAAAGATCGGAAGGGTTCTGGTAAAACCAGCACTGCCACCAGGTTACTGGGCACCTGCTTTCCATCTTGGTGTTTGAGCGTGATTTCAGATTCACCATTGATGACCAAAATAGGTCCTTCCTCTGCCTGTGCTGCTTTCCTGAAGGCTCTGGTGCAGGAAATAAGGAGACTGCCGAGCACTGCCTACCTGCCTTTCCCAGACCCTCAAGTGTAACTTGCCCGTGTGAGCAGCGCTCCAGGCCCAGTGTGCCTCCTGAGTGGGGAGGTTTCCTGTTTGTCAGATGGGTGGATTCTCATGTGTTAAGTCCCCAAAGCTAGATTTGAAACCCATTACCCAGCTCAGCTAGTGTTCATTCTGTTTATTTGGCTTTCTCATTTTATCAGTATTAACTAATTTTTATCAGAAAAGCAATTAACATAGCAGGTTGTGGAGAATCCCTTTGGAGATGAGCTGTCTTGGGTCAATTGGTAGCAGAGAACCTTGTTAACACTGGAGAACAAGCAGGCAGCCAGTATTTAAATAACTTATCCAGACTTGCTCTTCTTCCCAAACTGTCTTTATTTTTTAAAGTCAGGCATATTCTTAACTAAACTAGTTTGTTAAAGATGAAACAGATGTGTTGGGTTATTTTGTTGTTCACCAAATGAAAACGAACTGAGGAAGACAGGCAGGAATTTTTTGTCTGTAAAAACGTTCTTCATGTGATGAGCATGTCTTGCCAAGTTCATGCATGAGCTCTCTTCTGTTTAAACCCACTTGCAGCTGAGCACAGTCTTCTCCCCTTGCCTGGCTGCTGTTTCCACACTCTGACCTCTGCGTGTAGGCCTTACCTGCCATTGGATTTAGTCACCTTTCTCTTGCTCTTTTTCTGTGCTGTTCTTTCCCTGCTACCCTGCCTAAAACCAGGCCCTAGAGAAACAGAAAATGTACATTACCTGCCTCAGGAGTGAGCGAGATGTGCTCAGAGGGGAGCTGCCTGACCTGCAGGAGACAGAGGCGACAGCAGAGGTATGTCAGCCTGGGCCTTCTTCCCCTGCTCTGCCTTCTTTCTCTCCTGACCTTGATATGCTGGTGGATTGAGCTGTTTCCTCCACAGAGGTATATCATAAAGCTAATTCTAACTAGTTTCTACACATGGCAAACAAACATTGTCACAGAGATGCCTCAACAGAACTTAGAGTTTCTGTGTGAGTTACTGCTTGTAACTAAGTTTTTTCTTTTCCACAGAAACATGGCTTAGTTATAATCCCAGACAGCACTCCCAATGGTGATGTCAATCATGAACCTGTGGTTGGAGCCATTACTGCTGTGTCTCAGGAAGCGGCTCAGGTCTTGGAGTCAGCAGGAGAAGGGCCACTAGGTGAGAGACTGCTTGCTGTTTAGTTTTGGATTGATGTTGGGCTTCTAGCTGAGGGTGGGGGTGGGGAGCAGTATATGGGCTATTTAGACAAGAATCTTGATCTTGGGAACAGAAATGGAGTCACCCCGTGGTTTAGCGCTGGTGGAAGCACTGCGGGCACATACACATCACCTTCCACTTACAACAGACTTGACCCAGAGTCCAACATGCCCACCCCAGGGGAGCTCAGGCCTGGTGGGGACTTGCTAGCCTGTGGTTAGCTTCTTCCTGGCCTACCTGGATTTAGATCCTAAGTTTATCCCAGGGCTCTACAGCTCTCTGCCACCATTTTTCTTTTCTTTTTCTTTTTCTTTCTTTCTTTCTTTCTTTCTTTCTTTCTTTCTTTCTTTCTTTCTTTCTTTCTTTATCTATCTAGATTTATTTGTTATGTATATAGTATTCTGCCTGTATGTCTGTCTGCACACCAGAAGAGGGCATTATCTATCTCATTATAGATAATTGTGAGCCTCCATGTGGTTGCTGGGAATTGAAATCAGGACCTTTGGAAGAGCAAGCAGTGCTCTTAACCTCTGAAGCATCTCTCCAGTGGCGAGAAATGGATGATGAAGAAGGCACATACTGAAGTGTGACTTTCAGGGCAGGGCTCCCAAGCCTGTTAAAAGTGACCCTTAGAGAACCTATTAGCAACTCTCCAGAAAGCCAAAGGGATCCAGCCATTGCCCCTGTTCTGATTCTGTGGTGTGAGAGCTCACAGTGGGTAAGACACAGCCATGCAGATAGAGCGTATATGGGAGGTTTTATTGAGAGAAAGGAAATGGAAAAGTGGGGAGTGAAGGGAAGACACCTGCCTCTGGAAAGAAGACCAGCAGAAGAGAAGAGAGAGACAGATAGAGAGGGAGGGGAGGAAGGAAGAAAAAGAGAGAGAAGTAGGCGGAGTTTCACCTTTTAAAGGGACAGAGTGCTGCCTGCCCTACATATGGCCTGACCCTCTGTCAGGTTCTCCAGGGGTGGGGCTGGCTGTGCCTGGATGCTAACAGCCCCACAACAAATTTTGTGCTAGGGGAAGAAAAATAGCACAGATAGCTATTGTGCCATATGCTTACATTAATTTTTTTTATTTTTTTCTCTTTTACCTTTGTGTGTATGTGTAGTTTTCTTAAGGGAATATGAGGCATTATAAGAACAGCACAGGCTAAAATATTTTAAAGTTAGTAAGCAGGTTGTCTCATGTAGAATTCTAGAAACACAGTTGTTGAGCACTTTGATAGAGGATGCAGGTGAGCTAGAGGATCAGGTTTGCTAGAGGGTCAGGTTTGCTAGAGGGTCAGGTGAGCTAGAGGGTCAGGTGAGCTAGAGGGGAGATTTTGAAGACCTGCTTACCTTTGGCATTCGACATGACGTTATTTACAAACCCCACACTCAAAACAATACAAGTGAGTTACCAAAAAAGAAAACAAAAATCTTTTAAGTAAGTTTACCATTTTGTTTTTCCCATCCATAGCTGTTCATAGCCTGCTAGTGTATAGAACTGAAGATAGCAATGGGCAGCTCTGGGGTTCCTCCACCTTTTGGGGGGCTAATGGAACTGAAACTGACATGGCTGACCCTCATTTATTATGGGGTCATTGGCCAACTGTGAGCTGCTGCTTTAGCTGGACTCGTGGTATCTCCTCAGCCTAGGTAGCCTGTTCCTGCCTAAGAAGCAGCAGCCCTGTGCATCTGCCTCAGGCTGGAGTCCAGGTTCCCTATTCCTGGCTTACTTGTGTTCATCACTAAGTTAGCTACAGGTTTAAACAATAGTTCAAACCCACACCAGGTTTTCTGATCCACTCGGCCCTCTGTTTCACTGCTAGTCTTAGAGCACCTCACTCGCCCGCCCCCACATTACATTAGCCACCACAGCCCACTGCTACCAGCATTGTGCGGCACATGTTCGGGACTCCTGGGTCCCACCCCTGTTCCATATTCTGCCCTCCACCAAGGGTGAGAGCCTCTGAAGATAACTGGGAAAGCTTACACATTTTTGCAGCAACAGCAAAATGGTTTCCTCTGGACTCCTTGTTTCTAGGCAAAAAGTCACTGCTCTGGGAGCAGATCTGGTGTCACAGCTGCCACCGACTGGGAGTACGGTTAGGAGGATAAAGGACTCGTTTGATTGCAGTTAGAACCTTTGCCTCTTTTCATGTTCAGAATGTGAACAATGTAATTTAGTAGATGTTGGCTATTTGTGAGTACCTTTCCAAGTCCAGTTTACAGCTTCCCACTCGTTCCAGATGTGAGGCTACGGAAACTTGCTGGCGAAAAGGAGGAGCTCCTGTCACAGGTAAGCTGTCTGCTCATCCAAAACCACCGATTCATCTAAGATAGGCAGTAAAATGCAAATAAATGAATGTTCATTAGAAATTCAAAAATATTGGTGGGTGTGGTGGCTCACGCCTTTAATCCCAGCACTCAAGAGGGAGAAGCAGATGGATCGCTGTGAGTTTGAAGCTAGCCTGGTCTACATAGTGAGTTCCAGGACAGCCTGAGAAATATAAGATTTGGGGGGAAAAATGTATTTCTTAACTTTAGTACTGAAGTGACATTTAAAGGAAGAAAATCTAATTCTTATTGTCTTAAAACTGTAGAGGATGCACACAAAGCTTGCTGCTCAGCCCTTCCACCCTCACCCTGACCATCTTCCTTAGTGTGAATCACACTGACTTGCTGATGCTATTCTATTGGCATTCATCTGTAGAAGACAGACCTCTGCCACACATGCGCTTACTTCTGTTCCTGTAGCCTCTTAATGGCCAGTCTGTTTCAGTCTGCAGGACTCCAGAGAGCCATCCTGTGTTCTGGGTGGCTTTTCTTTTTGTTCCGTATGCCTGGCTTTCTTGTGTTTATCATGAAGTTAGCCCCTGTTTTAAGCCCACTCAGGGTTGTCTGATCCATAGCAGGTCCCTCTTGGTTCCATCTTTAGTGTCTCACAGTCCATTTTGAACTGTAGCTTATTTGCTCTGCACTGGCGTGACTGTCCTGCCGGTGGGGTCTTTCTCTGCCCATGCTTCGAAGGGCTTAGGTTCCCTTTTCTCAGCCTTTCTTCCTTCCTCTTTCATTCACTCATATTCTGTATATTCCAGTAGCTTCCTGAGGAAAGACCGTGTGGGCTGTTCATTTCCCATGACCCTGAAGGCCTGAAAGAGTCATTTTTCCTCGGGTTTTAAAAACCTATTCCTTCATTGTCCTGTTTTTGATGATAGTTATTCAGAACAGTGAAGACAGGCCAGTGAGATGGCTGTGCCAGCCAGGTGACCTGAGGTCAGTCCCCAAGACCTCATAAAGGTAGCATGTGAGAGCGGACCCGTAGAGTTGTCCTCTGACCTCCACATGAGTGTGTTTCTGTGTATGCATATGAGCACTCAATAATAATAATAATAATAGCAAACAATTTTGAGGACATTTTGAGATTTGATCTCTCATAGGTGATGTTTTTCTTTTCCTCTGTAAGCTTATTGAAATCTCACAGTGATGTATTCAGAAGTGTTCAAGCATCAATGCAGCCCATGTCAATTCTAGGAACTTCTAATCCTTAGTTTGAAAAACTTTGAGTGGTTGTTATTCACTCTTTCCCTCACTCCTATTCAGTCAGTAAGAAAATAGCAAATGATATTCCACTGTTTAATACATTACTCATGGCATGTAGGAAATTTGGGTGAATAATCAGATTGTTGTGGGTTTATTTGAAAAATCCATGCCTCATACGCCTTAGTAGAGAGAAATCATGCAATAGAATTAAGCTGTGTTGTATGTGAAATTTCTGTGAACACACTTATCATGTTTCTCTAGCGACATTTAGCTGTGTGGTACAGGCATGTGGTCAAGGTGGATATAGCCAGGACAAGTAATGTAGTGGGCATGTAAGACCATGGTGAGGGGGCTGGAGAGATGGCTCAGTGGTTTAAGAGCATTGCCTGCTCTTCCAAAGGTCCTGAGTTCAATTCCCAGCAACCACATGGTGGCTCACAACCATCTGTAATGATGTCTGGTGCCCTCTTCTGGCCTGCAGACATACAGACAGAATACTGTATAAATAATAAATAAATATTTAAAAAATTGCCGATATAGGAAAGGATGGAAAAGAAGTATAAAATAAAAAATGATATTAAAAGAAAAAAGACCATGGTGAGCTGGGCGGTTGTGGCACACACCTTTAACCCCAGCACTCGGGAGACAGAAGCAGGTGAATTTCTGTGAGTTCGAGGCCAGCCTGGTCTATAGAGTAAGTGCCAGTGTAATGATTTGTTCTGTCTCTTTAAGAGACAAGCCATGCCCACCCCCCTCCCATGCTGAAGCAGGCAGATCTTCCTTCTTGCTTGCTGCCTGAGCTCCTTCCTTTTCTGTTGCCCTCTCCAACAGGCAACTTCTCTCTCTCTCTCTCTCTCTCTCTCTCTCTCTCTCTCTCTCTCTCTCCCTCTCCCTCTCTCCCTCTCTCCCTCTCCCTCTCTCTCCTCTCCTCTCCTTCTCTCTTGCCCTGCATAACCCACTAAATAAATATCCAACCTCACTCTGCATGGCATGCCTATCCATCTCTGTCTCTCACCTGCTGTTGCATGTCTTGTGGCATGCCCATCTATCTGTCCCTCCCTGTGGCCTGCTGTAGCCACTCAGGGAACTGTGCTGTCCGTGCCTGGGATTGGCTGCTTTCAGGACCCGCTGCCCACTGCTGTTGCCTGGGGACCTGCAGCGTTTTTAATTAATCCATTACAGCCAGAACAGGCTCTATGCTACAAAGAGAAACCCTGTCTCGAAAAACAAAAAAAGGGGGTGGTGGGCATGGGATCAGGTTGAACCTGTAAGTTAAGCTGAATGAGCAGTGTTGGGAAGACCTCAAAAGTAAAGATCAGATGTAGTAAAAAAAAAAAAAAAAAATAGATCAGTGACTGGAAGTGAGTGTGGCTGAACGATGTCAGGGTTAGGGCATTGTAGCATGAATAATAAAAACCCAGAGACAGATATTGGGGTTCAGAAAAGCAAAACAGCCAATCACTAGAGAGACCTTTTACCTCTACCAAATCTTCAGACCCACAGGGCGAGATCCTGTTTCCATGAATCCTCAGACTCCACCCTCCAATGAGTTCCTGTCTCTTCCCCCTTTATATTCCTCTCTCCATGTCCAAACCGTTTCCACCTCCCTATTGCTGGGATTAAAGGTGCATGACTCCCAAACACTGGGATTAAAGGTGTGAACCACTACCACCTGCATCTTTTTCTGGGTCAGTCTTGTGTAGCTCAGCATAGCCTTGAACTCTTGGAAATCTAGCTGCCTCTGTCTCCCAAATTCTGGGATTAAAGGTATGTGCTGTTAGAGACCAGCTTCAACAAAAATACCACTTAACCAGGGTAGAGGATTAGAAAAAAAGTTAAGTAGGAGGAACAGAGATTAGAAAGAATTACTAAAACACAGGATAGTAACAGGAGGGCAACTCAGCAAATACTGAATGCTGACTACACTTGAAGTTATTTTCCATATACTTCTATGCCCGCCCATGCAAAAAGGGGAAGAAAACAAAAGACTGCATTAACATGATAAAAAGGACAACTCAGACAGTAACTTGCTTGATCAAGTCATTGATTCTTGACAAAATCATTCTGTTGTTTAGGCAGTGAACCCACCCTAGACTCAAAAGAAGGAGAAGTATGCTTGAATTTCCTGACTGTTGGTCTGGGGGGCGGGGAAGTAGATCTACCTGTGTGGACCATCTTAATGTCAAAAGGATGAAGTAACCACACCCTAGGTCAGCAAGTGTAACCCTAGTTGTTGTCAACAATTTTGACCTTTAGACAGGTGAAAATAGGCTTATTTTTGGGCCTCCACAGTGTGCCACCACTCCCTGGCCTCTACTGGCTTAGCTTTGCACTCTGATCCCCAGGCAAGCTTTATTTATTAAAATACAAATAAAACATCACTACAGGGTACAGAGGGAATGAATGGGGTGCTCAGCAGTCATGGTTAGAGTATGTGGAACTAAATAATCTAGGGAGTATGGCTGTCTAATGTTGAAATATGTTATTGTATGTTAAATGAAGGCCAAGAGCAAAAAGAGGTAGATGGGAGGATCCTTGAAGGGGAGGTGTTCCAGAAACTGGGGTGCATTGTGGGAGCATGACCTACTGTTGATGAGTACTAAAATGGCCAAGATAGGGGTTAGTTTGGGGAGTGCAAGTCAGGAGCTAACACGATAGAGGCACAGTACACTAGTGAATATGTGAGGTAGTTAGAGATGAGCCTCAACAGGTAAGAATGGGGACTTTTAGGGAGCATGAGTGTAAGGTAGATCAGCGACAGCAAGGGAAGTTCTGCTGTTCCATTTCAATGCTGAGGTAGGAGCCTGGGAAGACAAAAGCAGCAGTGCACAGCAGGGCTACAGGAACTGCAGGGAGCAGCAGTGCACAGCGGGGCTACAGGAACTGCAGGGAGCAGCAGTGCGCAGTGGAGCTACAGGAACTGCAGGCTCTGTGAGAGTCCTGAGGTTAAAAAGTGTACCTAGATGAGGTTGCTGCAGGAGCATCAGCTGATGGCAATGCTTCCAGAGGCATTGGAGAAGTTTGTGTGTGTAAAGGGGAAGGTAGACATCGTGCAGGACCTTTGGATAAGAGTGCTGAAGAAGAGGGATGCCCCATTTGGGGTGTGATAGGAATGATAGGATAATAACCAAATTCTCTCAAGACAAACCCATGTGTGCAAAAGGCAGAGGTGCTTGGGAAGCATGCATTCATTGAGTCTGAAATCAGCCTTGCCCTGCCCACTAGACAGTGGCAAAGCTAGTCTCAGCTTCCTTCTAATCCCTGGCAGCAGAGCTAAGGGTACTGGGAGAGCCAGCCACTTGTGCTTCCAATTAATTTGATGAATAGTTAAAGTTCTCTAAGTATTCAACTTATCTCTAAAAAAAAAAAAAAAAAACCTAGACAAAAGTTCTATCTACCCATGAAAAATTTCATTTTACTAAGACTAAGAAAAAGTATTGAAAAAAATGTATTGTTGTATAGATATACACAAGTAATAAAGAGTAGAAGTCTTTATTGGGATACCTGGCTTCTGAGGCTCATTCCATTCTGTTTATATCAGTTTCTATTGAATGCCTAGAGCCATTTTTCTTATAGAAAAAACTGTTTGATTTGTATGACTTGCTAATAATAATACAGACCTGCTTTGTCGTGTGTTATGGCCACTGGACCAGTTACCTTCAGTACTTAAAGAGAATTGAGGTTGGGAACTGGTCAAAGTTGCTACTGTACTTGTTGTACAAACGTGTCCTAAATGTGAATTCCCAGTAGTAGGCACTGCAGGAAGGGTCTGCAATCCCAGCACTGGAAAGGTAGACATAGGAGGTTCACTGGAGCTTACTGGACAGTCATGCAGGCCAAACTTAAATCAGTTTGGCTTCAGGCTTGGTGAGATCCATATCTTAAAAATAACATGAAGAACAACTGAGGAAAGGATCAGATGTAGACCCCTGACCTCCATATATTCATGAACACATAAAAGTTTAAGACACTTATCCTTCGTCCAGACCTGGTGACACAGGTCTGCAATCACAACTACTTGGGAGGCTGAGGAAGGAGACTCACAAGCTCAGGGTCTGTCTGGACTACAGAGTGAGTGCAAAGCCAGCCTGGGCAGCTTAGTGAGGACCTTTTTCAAAGTAAAAAGAGGGATATGGCTAAACTCTGTGCTAGTGTTTGCTTAGCATGCTGGAGTCCCTGGGCTTCACCCCCAGTACCATCAAAGAAAGTAACAAAGAGATTGAACAGACAATGACCTCACTGGTGACTTCTACTTCCATTTCAGGTTAGAAGACTGAAGCTGCAGATAGAGGAAGAACGGCAGAAGTCTTCAAGGAATGACGGCACATCTGGGGACCTGGCAGGACTGCAGAATGGCTCAGATTTGCAGTTCATTGAGATGCAGAGTAGGTACCAGGGTACAGGCCAGTCTGAACTGGTCTATAGCATGTATCCCTGGAATAAGTTGGATGTAGGCTACTGGAGTCCAGGAGAGTGTGATTAAAGGTGTGCACTACCATGTTTGGCTATGTGCTGTATTCACCCTAAATGCCACAGAAGAGTTGTCCTAACATCTATTTGTATTATACTTTCCCTGTTGGTATTGATGTGTAACTTACAATAAGGAGCTTTTAGTTTGTAATTTGTAGGGACTTTGCTGGTAATGCACTTTAAAATCTTGGCTATTTGTGATCTTTTCATATTGACAATTGGGCTTAGGCTGAATGGAGGGACTTAGGGGTTGAAGTTTATTGGTAATAACTTGTGTGGACTTCAGGTCCCCCATATTTCTTGATGAATAGTTTGTTCTAGAATACCTCTTTGGTATGGTGGGACAGAAAGGAGACAGAATGTGGGAAGGCTAGTTAGGATGCTGTGGTATGGTGAGCTTGACCAGTATAGTGTTGCCAGCAGTTCCAGAGGGCATAAGTAGGTTTTGAAAGATTGCAAAGGCAGCGAATTTGAAAGGAACCAAGTTGAGGAGGAACAGGCTAACTTTTTGTAACTGCTTCCTAGAGCCTAGCCTCTAATGATTTGTAGCTATACCCATAACATCACCATGCAATTGAAAAGCATTTGTCTAGCCAGGTGGTGGTGGCACATGCCTTTAATCCCAGCATTCGGGAGGCAGAGGCAGGCAGATCTCTGTGAATATGAGACCAGCTTGGTCTACAAGAGCTAGTTCCAGGACAGGTTCCAAAGCTAAAGAGAAACCCTGTCTCAAAAAACCAAAACCAAAAAAAAAAAAAACCAAACAAACAAACAAAAAAACAAACTTTGTCTCAGCTTTATTGAAGCATACACTGCAAAGCATTTGGCTAGGTCCATAGATTTAAGGATACTGAAACGGGACCTCTCTTTACATATACAAACAGTATTACAGAGCATAGTTGTTATAAGAGAATGAAAGTAAAATGATCAAGGGAAGAAGTTCCAGTTCTCTAGAGTCATGGAAATGAGTGCATCTTACTGGGACTGGTGAAGAGCTGAATCAGAATCAGAATGTGAGAGAGCAGAAACACTGCCTGGGAGCTGGAAGGTACAGGGCTGGGTTCAGAGATGCAGGGAGCCCAGAAGCTGCAGGGGCCATTGCCCCCCTGTGAGCTTCCTTTCTCAACACTGTTCACATGTATCTAAAGCAGCGGTTCTCAACCTTCCTAATGCTGTGATCCTTTAATACACATCCTCATGTTGTGGTGACCCCAACCGTAAAATCATTTCATTGTTACTTCATCACTGTAATTTTGCTACTGCTGTGAATCATAATATAAATATCTGATATGTGACCTCAAAAGAGGTCACAATCCACAGGTTAAGTAAGAACCCACTGATCTAGAGGTGCAGGAGCTTCTTGCAGTACAGAGTCTAGAACCTGAACTGCATGCCCTCTGTATGCTACTTCACAGCGTCATCTCTGGAGATGAGTGGAATTCATTATTATCTTCTGTTTTAGGAGATGCCAATAGACAAATTAGTGAATACAAATTCAAGCTTTCCAAAGCAGAACAGGACATAACCACCTTGGAACAAAGTGTAAGTATTTCTGTGAGGCGCCAAATGATTCAAATGCCATTAAAAACTATCAAATGTCTCAGCCTCTTGCATCAAAATGGCTAGGCCTTTGAGTTTCTGTGAGTGGCCCTGGTGACTTGGTCTCTTCAAAACCTTGGCATTACAGTTGGACAGCCACTAGAGAACACCTGGTGGCATAATTCAGCTTTGTTTCTGCTCTAAAGACATAGGACTAGGTCATCAGGATGGCACAGCAGAGTTTGATCCCCAGGACCCACATAGCAGTGGACAACTGGTTCCCACATGTTATCCTCTTGTCTTGTCCTTGTTAGGATTTCTATTGCTCTCCTGAAACACCAAGACCAAAAGAAACATGGGAAGGGTTTATTTTCTCACATTTCCATACAACAGGTCATCATCAAAGCAGTGAGGGTAGGAACTCAGACAGGGCAGAAAACTGGAGGCAGAAACCATGAGGAGTGCTGCTTACTGGCTTGTTCTTGATGGCTTGTTTAGCCTGCTCTCTTATAGAACCTAGGACCTTTAGCCCAGGGATGGAATCACCCGCAATGGGCAGGACCCCTCCCCATCAATCACTAATTAAGAAAAATGCCCAGCTGGGCACTGGTGGTAAACACCTTTTAATTCCAGCACCCAGGAGTTGGAGGCAGGTAGATTTCTGAGGACAGGCTGGTCTACAGAGTAAGTTCCAGGACAGCCAGGACTACACAGAGAAATACTGTCTTGATCAAAAAGAAAGAAAGAAAATGCCCTATAATAGGCTTGCCTACAGCTGGATCTTACAGACATTGTCTCAATTGAGGCCCCCTCTTCTCAGATGACTTTAACTTGTATCAATTTTGTTGACTGAGATTTCTGTCCTGCTCAGTTCCCGCAATCATTAAGTCCCAAAGAAATCACACGGAGATCTACATTAGTTATAAACTGATTGGGCTAGTAGCTCAGAATTCTTATTAACTCTTACAACTTATATTAGCCCATTATTCTTGTCTGTGTTAGCCATGTGGCTTGGTACCCCAGCAAGCAGTCACATCTTGCTGCTTCTGTGGCTAGGTCATGACTGCAGAAATGAGCTTTTCTCTTCCCAGAATTCTCCAGTTCTCATTGCCCAACCTATACTTCCTGCCTGACTACTGGCCAATCAGCATTTTATTAAAATACAATTGACAGGGTATAAACCATTGTCCCACAGTACTCCCCCCCCTTTTTTTAAAAAACAAAACAAAACCTCTGAATCTAATATCCTTTGTTATCCTTTGTTTAGCTTTTCTCTTGACAATTATCTATTGTAACTAACATTCTAAACAAAGGAAAATATCCATAGTCCATTTTTTGGGAATGTGGGTGTAGTTTTCCAGGCTACTCCTTGCTGGTTGGGGGTGCTGATAGTCTTATAGGGACCTAAAGAAAATTTAGAATTATGATCAAGTCATAACTCGAGTATCCTGTGAGGCTTGATCTTCTCAGACAGAAGTCTTTGAACTGTTCTGGATGTAGAACTCAGACATCTGGGCCATCCACTCCTATTGGAGATTTCGCAGGTGGTCTTCCTTGATCAAACCTGATTTTTCTTAACTCAGAATGAATCCACAGCCTCTCATTTCCTGTGGAAACAAAATCAAAACCTCTTCTCCAAAGTAACATACCTTTTCACTTCAATTTTGAAGTCAAGGTATTTTCAAAATGTCTATCTTGGATTAACTCAGCAGCATTTATAAACAAATATCTTTTAGCAGCTGTTTCTCCTTCCTCAGCATTCAAACAATTCAAGGAGAACATAATGACATTCAATATTCAGACTCTCTGTGTATTTTTGATCTTTACGTGGCTTTATTTTAACCTCTATTTCTTTTATTTTTAATTTTTGGCTTTTTGAGATGGGTTTTGTGTGTATATTTGGCTCTCCTGGAACTCCCTCTGTAGACCAGGCTGTCCTTGAACTCACAGAGATCTGCCTGCCTCTGCCTCCCAAGTGTTGGGATTAAAGGTGTGTGCCACCATATCCAACTACTCTCTTTATTTTAAGGACTTTATCCTTTTATCTTTTTTCTCCCAAGCCTACATATATTTTTAAACACACTGTAAACCCTTTAAAGGTTTTCTTCATCTGAATATATCTTTACTGTATATCTCTTTTTCTGACATGAGGCTTTAATTTGCCACAACTGTTTGGCGTTTCAAGGTCCCTGCCACCATCAAAAATCATGTAGTCAGCTTTTCATCAACACCATTTAAGTATTTTGTGGCAGGACCTCTTTAAAAAGCTGCAAGGTTTTGCAGCTAGAAACTCTTAAAAGGGCTGTAAAGGTTTTGCAGCTAAAGCTGAGTCAGGAAGCCTTTTCTTAAATGAGAGTGCTTGCCGCTAGCAAGCAGAACCCACTTGAGAAAGTGCTGCTATTAATAAGCCATGCTTTACTCTATTATTTTTTGTCTAGAATTACTTTTTAAGTTCTCTCAGGCTTTATGTCGATGCAGTTGTCCACATGTTGGGCACCATTCTGTATATCTCTTTTTTTTAAATGTTGGGTGCCATTCTGTAGGAGGAGGGAGGCTGCTTGTTCTTCTCAGCCGCCCTGCTATCTTACACCTGAAATAATCACACAGAAGTCTACATTAGTTATAAACTGATTGGCCCATGAACCAATTAACTCTTATAACTTATCTTAGCCCATTATTCTTGTCTATGTTAGCCACATGGCTCGGCACCTTATTTGGCGAGGCAGTTACATCTTGCTTCTTCTGTGGCTGCGTCACAACTGCTGACCAAGCTTTCCTCTTTCCCGAATTCTCTTGTTCTCATCACCCTGCCTCTACTTCCTGTCTGGTTGTCACGCCTATACTTCCTGCCTGGCTGCTGGCCAATCAACATTTATTTAAAATATAAGTGACAGGGTACAGGCCACTGTCCCACAATGCTTCCCCCCTTTTAAAAAAATAAAACAAGAACTCATACATTTGGGCCATCTGTTCCTACCAGAGATTTCTCAGGTGGTCTTCCTTGATCAAACTTGATATTTCTTAACTCAGAATGGATCCACAGCCTCAGGGTACAGACCATTGTCCCACAGCACAATTTGACATAAAACAAACACAGACCTCAAGTGCACACAGTAAATTAACAGATATAATTTTTTTAAAAACAACTACTTTGCAGATGGCTTTTTAAAAAAGCTAGTTCTAGAGAATTTAAAAACAGGGTCCATTAGAAAAATATCCCTTCATGTACATTTCAAAAGCCTATAGACTTAAAATGGGAAATTGGTCTTATAGTGACTGACTGCAACTGTACTTCTCCTGGGACCCTTGGCTCCTCAGTGGCACTGAGTTTCCTCTTGGCTGGCGAGCAGTGGTGGCAAACCCTAGAGGCCTGTGTGCTCCTATTCACAGGTCAGCCGGCTTGAGGGCCAGGTGCTGCGCTACAGAACTGCCGCTGAGAATGCAGAGAAAATCGAAGATGAACTGAAAGCAGAAAAGAGGAAGCTGCAGCGAGAGGTACTGTGCTTGCATGCGTGCTCCTGAAAGAAGTTCTGTGGGAAATTTACAATGGACTTCAGTCAAGTGTGGTGGCACATGCCTTTAATCCCAGTACTTGGGACGCCGAGGCAGGCGGTTCTCTGTTAGTTTGAGGACAGCCATGGATGCATAATGAGACCCTGTGTCAAATAACCAAAACCCAAAAGACCTGGTAAAAAAAACACTAGAGCTGCTTGTCCTTCACACGAGCTTTGGACCTGCAGTGACTGCTATTGACTTTTTTTGGTAAGGCAGGAAAAAATAATGTATTTTTGGGTTTTGCTTCAGATAACATCAGTTTTCTACAGCTTTTGCACATTTTATTTTGTGGTCTAAACAATCCTCAACACTGTTTAGGCCTCTAGCTGCCTGGAGAAGGGTGGCAGCTGTTTGGGGACCCCAGACATGGCTGTCATTATTAGCAGAAGACAGGAAGGAAAGGATGCTGGGCTTTCTCTGACCACAGAGTGACTGTGCTCTTTGTCTCCAGCTACGGACAGCACTGGACAAGATTGAGGAGATGGAGATGACCAACAGCCACCTGGCAAAGCGGCTGGAGAAGATGAAGGCCAACAGGACGGCCCTGCTAGCCCAGCAGTAGGGGACGGACCTTCTGCCTGGGTGCTCCTCCAAGGGCCCTGCCCAGAGATACTGACTCTTTGTATATTGACACAAAGCTCTTCGAGTACTGTTTTGAGTCTTGTCATTAAACAGCCACCTTTGTATTTTATAATTTATGAGAATGAAGCAGGTCTAATTGTCATGAATTTGGATTTTGTTTGTAGTTCACTTCTAGTGTGAGAACTAGTCTGTGCTGTTTTTCTTTTAATTTTCAACATCCTAGAATCACATTTTCTCACCATCTTCCTCCAGCTGACTCATTGACTGGGCACGTGGGAAACTGTGGTGTGGGTCAGGTGGATGGCCGTTCTGAGTGCTGAGACACTTGCTGGAGACCTCAAAACAAAGTGCCTTCTCCACAGTGTGATTCAAGCTTCAGAGACTGAGTGGCCAAGATTCCTACTCTTCTCCCAGAGCATTTATATTTCAGTGAGGAAGTATTCAGGGGTGGGTGTCTGTGTTTCGATCAAATTTATGTTTGGAGAAAAAAGGTCTTTTTTTGTAAGATATTTAAATTTATATAAAAATGTTAGAAAAAGATATGGGGAGTGTATATTAAACTTGATTGCATGGGGCAGAGGAAGTCTAGACTTACACTCTTAAAATTAAGAGTAGGGTTCTTAGTCTCCGTATCCACTGTGCTGTTCTTTGTTATTTTCATCTGCTGCTGATTTGTGAACTGAAACCTCAGAGAAGCTCGAGGGGTGAGGGAGGGACAGTACAGGCAGGTAGGGAATCTGCCTGAGGAACTATTAAACACACCCTTCTGCCAGCCAGGATTGTTGGACACAGTCATTGTTACCGAAGCTTTTTAGGACAAATCATGGCAACCATGTACAGTCCTGTCTTGCCCTCTTCTTTTCTCAAGACGAGATAATCCAGAACATAGAACTTTTTAAGTTTTTTGAGAGACAGCGTCTATGTAGCCCAGGTTGGCCTCCACCTCATAGTCATAATCATTGGGCCTTTTGAGTGCTGGGATTTCATTCATTGCCTGGCTCTAGAATAAACATGCCTAAGAACTTGCATTTCATCTTTAAAGAGACCAGTTCAAGATATCCCTCTCCCCTACCGTAGCCACTTCACAGGGTTTGTGATTCTCTTTTGTCAGAATCAAGGTGGTGTCATGGGAATGATTACTGTAGCTCAAGGTGTTTACAAAGAAACTATATTGAGGAAAAGTCTAATGAATCAAAGCCTCTTAATAAATCTAGACTTGCAACTAGATAATAAAGTTAACTAAAAAGTGAGTGATAGTTGTTCCCTTCTTTAGTCACTAGCCCTTCATTTTTAGGGTATGGAAACTGTCCTGAGCTGGGCACCCTGTGCACGTCCTAACAGGAACTACAGGTGTGGGTGGGACAGGAATGCAGGTTTAACTTACCATCTCTCAGTCACACACAGGTGATCCAGCCCTTCACATGGAGAAGGTACCCATCCTGGGTACTGAGACTCTCCTAAGCAGCCCTGGCCCTAGTCCTTGTTACTTTAGATTTTTCCAATTGAAATGGCTCTATTTCTTCATTACGATATGTTGTTTCCCCTGAAACCTTCTTCATTGCTTTCTGTGGTCTGTGCTTTACTTTAACTCCTGAGGCATCCGTCCTTGGGCCGAGTGCTATATTTTTCTGAGGCAGGGTTAACCTTAAGGTAGCTTATCTGGGCACTGAAGATAAAAAGATAACCTTATTACTGGTTTTAGAGCCCATGCCAACTCCCAGTGGACTAGATTTGACCACCTACCCCAGCAAGTCACCACAGTTGAGCAGTGAAGGCAAAGATTCACTTCATGTGACCGTGTTGGTAAGAACAGATAAGAGTTCTGGAGTCCCAAATTAATTTTCCAAGTGTTAATGGTGTGAAAGAGGGAGGAAAGGAGACAATCTTGGCAGGCCAGTGGTCTGACTGGTAATTAAGTTCAGGTCCCATGAAAGGCTCTGGAGAAGTGCTGGCAACATCTCTTGATGGTTTCCATTGACAATCATTTCCCACTCCAAAGTGCAGGCTTGCCCTTGTCGGTAGTTTCTCATTTTGAGGGATAATCTGTGCTATGAATGTTCCTTGGGAGGCACCGATCCTGGTATTCCTCAATTCCAAAGTAACTCCCAAAACAGAATGACTCAGAAGGGAAAAGATAAAGCCAGAGAAGGGCAAAATAGTAGCTGAAGTCAGTGTCTCTTTTTTGCTTCCCCAGAATCCTCCAAATAAGAACACCTAGTTCAGAGCCACTAAGGGGGCTAGTTTAAAATACTGGGCAAGAATGCTTTAAATTTTGTCCCTAATAATAAATTAGCCTTGACTACTGACAGAGTCTCAGCTCAAGCTTTCTCCAGTCAATATCAACGCTATTAACATACTGCATTAGTAATTATCTTTTCTTACTGTTGACCAAATACCTGACATTGGATGGATTTATTCTTGGCTCACGGTTTAAGAGTAATGTCCATCATGACAGGGAAGGTGTGGAAGAATTCACGGGCAGGATTTGGCAGATGGTTCTCAAGTAGGGAGCCTTTTACTTAGCATTCTGTTCACACTTTTCAAGAGAATTTGCATATCAACATGTGGGAGTTTCAGTGAGTGGACCTTCAGGGCACATCTGCCAGTGCCCAGTACAAAGTGTACGGTCTCTAGCTGTGTTCATCTCTAACAATTACAGGTACTCTGTTTTCATGCTCCTTTTCTGCAACTCTAAACATGCTCACCCTCTCTCTGTTCATGTTTTCTCGCAGTTGACTGCAGTCTTCATCTTTCTGCTTGAAATGTCAATATCAACCTCAATAAACACGGTGATAACGAAGCCATCACCCAAAGGTTAAGCTGACTTGAAACTGTCTCTGCCAAATAACTTAATCTATTACCTTTGAATTCAGTCCTACTCCAGGACATGGAGAAAAGACAGAGCCAGGTCTTTGCCAGAATGCAAATCAGAATAGCCTAGATCCCACTAGTCCTTGTTCCCTTCTCAAACCATGTGAGCCATGCCCCCACTGGCTGCATTTCTTCTAAATTCCCACCAGACTCACCCATGAAGTTCTGGTTTCAGTATTCCAGAGCTCCTCAGCCTGTAACTTTTCTGCCTTCCTCTTGTACTCCTGTTTAAAGCTTATAAATCACATGACAAGCTTAGCAAAGCAGCACCCCTTGGTTGTCCATACCAGTAACTTTTAGACAGGTTCTTACAGAAACAGAATTCATGGAATGTATAAAAGGGATTTACAAAGAAAGGACTGAGCAGTCCAAGGATGGCTGCCTGCAAGTTGGAGGGTAGAAAACTTGGTAGCTGCTCAGTTTATAAGGCTGGATGCCTTGGTGGGCCCAATCTGGCATCAAAAGCCTAGGAGATCCCTGGAGAAGAGTCTTGGTATTGTGTCTAACTTGGAAGGCTGAAGAATTTCAGAGTCTGATGGCAGCGTCAGTGAAGGAGACAGGCAGGGGTACACTTTTTCTGGGATCTGGACTACTGGAAATTGCTCTTGCTGCCCACTTAGAGGGTGTGTCTTCCCCGACCAATTATCTGCTCGGGAAACATTGTCACAGACACACCAAAATGTCTTTCCTAGGTACTCTAAATCCAATCAAGTTGACAAGCACGTATGTGCTCAGGACTTTCAGAAGCAAGGTCTTGCTCTGCAGTGCAATCTCCATTTACCTGGAACTTAGTATATAGACAGGCTGGCCTCAAGCTCACAGATCCACTTGCTTCTGCCTCTAAGTGCGGGGATCAAGGCATGTATCACCATATCTTTGGGCCTTTTTTTTTTTTTTTTTAAACAAAGCTGGAGTTTATTTAGGGACGGGCACTGAGGGAGGAGATGTGCAGGGAACTCAAGACATCTCAAAAGTTGCTGTTCTAGGGCTTCCTTTAAAAGGAATTTCAACGAATGCAATTTAGGGTATCTGATAATAAATTTCCATAATAAAAACATCATAGCATGATTTCAGAAAACTTCATGAGTTTTTTTAAGAGTGTGTGTAGAAATGCCTTCTGAGGTGCCTAGGGCTTTTTTTGAGTCTTCAACACAACCCAGTGTATATTAGGTGAAATCATCTTAGTTTCCAATGTGAAGTTACACATCAAAAAAAAAAAATCACATCAAGACATACGTGAGTTTATTTGCAGTCAATCCACACATGAAGGCAAATGTGAATTTTTAACATTAAGTTATAGCAACAACGCTGGGATACAAAGCATGAGCAGCGAGCACTGGAAACCCTGGAGCATACCAGCTGCCCTGTGGCCTCCTCATCTGTAGAACGTGCTTCGTCTTGGACGGTGGATGCACAGTCACTAAGGTGGCTACGGCCACATTTAACACCTCTCAAAGACTTTGTACAGATCTGGCAGGTTGGCGAGCTGCAGGACATTTCCATCCTCTGTGAAATGCTTCGGAGGCAGAAGGTGTGAGCGGAAGGCTTTATAGATGATGTGTTCCACAGTCCACTTCCAGGGCTTTGGGGGAGAGCCAGGCATGTCACTCTGAAAAATACGTGAAATGCATTTATCTCCCCACATACTGGCCTTCCCACTGACATGATAGGCACTGGGCCTGGAAGGGCCTTAGTGGTGTGTAATGAGGCTTCTGCAGGGCAGTCTTGAGGATCCCACAGGTCTGAGCAGAAGCAGCAGAGTTTGTGAAGAAAAGAAATTTGAGGGACCACTGCCTACGTTTTTGTTTTCACTGCAGTGGATTTAACATTTCTGAGCCTGGTTCCTGGATCATAACTCGACAGCAAACGTGGGGTATCTTAAAGTGGCGCTGCTCTGACACTCCAAGGAGGATAAACCTGCCTCACTGCTCCTCTCCATGTAAGCCTTGGCTGCCCCATGTATGTGTTCTTTTCCGTCTGCTGTCTGGTTCCTTTCAAATAAACTTAGAACAGTTTGTGTGTCCGCTTCCCCACCAGGGTGAGAGAGTTCTTGGGGTCTCAGCAGGAGCCAGGGCTAACTTCTGTTCCACCACTGTAAAGCACGGGAACCAGAGCACACCAGGGGTCCTGATCAGGGGACAGCAGGTTCACCACCACTAAGGGCTATGCACTACAGCGGCTACTACAGTAGCTTTCTCAGAAACTCTTGGCTCTCTCTGCCTTTCTCTGAAATGCAAGAGTGTCACAGGCAACACTTGAGTATCTGTCAGGCTCTTGGATCATTCTGGAGGCTATGTTCTAGTCCAACAGAATGAAGTATATGAATAAATGCTGACCACTGTAAAGAGATGGGTGTTCTGCTACATGCCTATAACCAGCACTTAGGAGGCTGAAACAGGAGCATCCAAAGTTCAAAGCCATATGCAAATTCCTGGGTTAAAAAAAAAAGTTGGGAGCTGTTGTTTGAACTTTGTCATATAAAGCGAAACTATAGGACTTTATAGAGATTATTTAAGTCCCATATCCTAAAGGTACATGAAACCTGCCCCAGTCCTGGATGCCAACGTGCATTAATTACCACAGTACCTGCTGGCCTGAGAGGGCTGACTCCTCCAGTATATACTGCTTCCGAATGGAGTAAAACATAGCACATTCCTTACTGAGGCTGTCAAAACATTCCTTCTCTTCATCCCAATTTACCTGATCCACAGAATTCAATACAAGAAAAGCATTCAATGCAGTGCTTTAACATTTTGTGTCTAAATATCACAGACCTGAGCTGGAGAGATGGTTCAGTGGTTAAGAGCATTGGCTGCTCTTCCTAAAGGACCGAGGTTCAATTCCCAACACTTATATGGCAGTTCACACGTATCTGTAACTCCAAGATCTAACACTTTCACACAGACATACATACAGGCAAAACACCAATGCACATAAATCAAAATAAATAAAAAAGAGAATAAATAAATAAATAAATGAATAAATGAATACCACAGACCTAATAGGCAAAAAGAAACGTGACTTTTGCAGCACTAAAACTTGACTGGGATGACTATGGTATGGGCTGATACGGCTCTCAGCTATTTTGTTTTGTTATCCTTTCAGTTCAGATGAAGATACTCTACCTCCAGTTCACAGACACAGACACACACATGCAGGCAAGCACTGCTTAGCATTTGCTGTTAAATACCTCTGTGGCCAGTCGAAGGATGAAGAGAGGCAGTCCCTCCAAAGGGGGAACATAGTTGTCAATCAGAAGGGGTAATCCAATCAGGTTCCCTTCCTGCTTGGGGAGGGGGGCAAAAAAGGAGAGTAAGACATAATGGCATCACTGCTGATATTTCATTCCTCTTGTGTTTCTCCAAGCCTGTACTGGGTGCAGGTTGTAGGATGGACACCGCCCTTTAATCAGGAACAACTTTTCCTTCTAGATCTGCTCAGAAATGTCAGGACAGGAAGCCCCAAAGAACAAGGGTAAGAAGAAGAAATGGAGCAGGTGGCAGAGTTTCGTTCTCATGTGGTCTGTCAGGACTGGGACTCAGCTTTCCCTCGGGGACTGGGAACAGCATGAAGGATGAGTTCGATTTTATCATCTCAGGTGTAAACGGGGAGTGGAGAGAATGTCACATATAATACATGCTGCTTCTGAGGGGAGGCCCGCCTTTTAGTTCCAACCAAGGAACTTGACCCTTATCTGAAAGAAAGCTCAAAGGCATGCAGAGAGCTGCCCCACCTCATCAATTTCCAAAGAGAAATAGTCTGCAAGCATCTCAGCTTTCTTCTTCAGAAACTCAACAATGTATTCTGCAAGTCCTTCCTTCGGGCCATCTTCCTCTGTCCAGCCACTTTCAGGACTGTCTAAGGCCAGCATGGCGAGGTCAAAGAGTGGTGCTGGTTCCTGGGAAGAAGCCACAACATAGGGATTCAGTGGGAAGCTTGAGTCTGAACAGACCAAACTCAGTTCAGGCATAAAAGCACCAAGAGACAGAATGCCCGCTCATCAATGCAGGTTTCAATACCCTATTAACAGCAGAACAAGCAGACAGGAAATCATTATGGAGATAGTTGACAAGCACCACAATGAACACAACAGATGTGGCATCTATAGAACACGACTGGCAAGGTAAGAATGTAGATTCAGGTGCACAAAGATCATAAACACAAAACTCATGCTTCAGGCATGAAACAAGTCTCAGTAAGTGTGAAGACACCCATGAATGTTCTTCAACAAAGCTAGAATTAAAGTAGAAATCAGCAACAGATTTCTGGAAAACCTCCAAGAGACCAGATGCTAAATGATGCAGACCTAAAGAGACAGTCCAGCCTACTCAGAAAGCTCCAGTCCTAGCAAGAGACTCAGACCTTTACAAACAAAACTGACGAAAACCAAGACGAAGGGACAGATCCTGGGGAACAAACCTGATACTCCTCCAGCCCTACACACATGCACACATGTGCACCCAAACTGAGCACCCATACAAAGCAAAGAAGAGACAACCTGAACAACTCTGAGTAATAACCTGAATCTCTAAGAATTCCCTATCATGGCATCTTCAAGTGCAGACTGTTGTAAACAATGAGTAAATAATAACAACCTACAGAACGCTTTCGGAAAAAACGGCAGAAGAAAGCTTACAGGCTCACCTATGAGATCAACATTAGTCTCTGCTAAAACCACATAAATGTAATACAAAATAGTAACACTCATGAACATAGATTAAAAATAACTTATAAATACAACTTGAGGAAATGAAATCTGGCAACACATAACCAAGTAGGGTTCATCCCAGGAGTGCAAGGTTGGTTTAACACACGCAAAGTAGTCAAAGCATTTCACAACATTAATAGTCTAAAAATTAAAAAAGCGTATCTTAAAGGAAGAAAAAGCATTTGAAAAATTTTCAAATCTATTATTAAATTTTAAAAACTGAAGAGAATTTCCCCAACTTCCTAAGGTACCCACAAAAACTCTCTCCCAGCTACTAGCATTTTCAACAATAAAGGTGTGACTGCTTCCTCCAAGATTGGAACAAAAAAAAGGGTTTCCATTCTTCCACTTCTATTAGCTCAGATTACAAGCCATCAAGAAAATGGTGAGCATCCAAACTGGCTTTAGCCTTCATTCCCAACATTACGACCATTCATGTAGAAAAACAGACTATATAAGCACCAAACTAGCTGAGGTGAGCAAAGCTGCAAGACAGAACATCTATGTACAAAATTCATGGCATTTCTGTAGTCTGATAATAAACATTAGACAATGAAGCTGTTAAGCTGCCGGGTACAGCACCATAAAAAGTGAGACATTAATCTAATAAAATTGGTCTTTTCTCAAAAATTATCTATAGATATAATACAATCTTAAACTTCCAAAGGCTAAATTAAAACTTGGCACCAACACCTTCTTGATATTGTTGAAGTTCAGTGGTAGAGTGTGTGCTTACTACAGTAACACAAAGTAAAGAAAAAGCAAACACATACCCCATCCCCATTCTGGCCATAGTTTTAGAGAAAATTTCTCCTTTTAATTTCAAGTAAATATGTAGTAACTTCTATAGCAAGAAGCATTTATTTAAGCTGGCTAAAAAAGAAACTATTCATCTGAAAAGATTCAACAACAACAAAAAAAACTTAAGAGCACTGCAAATCATAAGGTACAGAAACCCTTAAACATACTTTGGAAAGTGTAGATTTGCCAAGGAGGAAGTCACGTATAGCTCATATTCTGAGAAACAACCAGCTGCCATTTCAGAAGTGAGGAGGAAAGAAACTTACCGATAACCTCAGAACACCAAAGTTGGCAAAGTCATAAATGAGTATCTGGTAGAACAGCTCTTCACTGGAAATAAAAATGAAAGACTTTAAGAAAAATAAATCTATGCTTGTGGGTTGAGCTGCAAGGACAGAATGGGACAAAGATACTGCTGCCTGGCTGTGGACCTGGCTAAGAAGGTCTATGTAAAGCACGGGGATTCCTAACATGATTCCTGCCTGGACTCTGCAGCCATCCCTCCCAGACAAGTTCAAACACAGTCTGGCTCACCTCCTCCTCTCTAGTGCTCTAAGGGTTTCAGACGCCTGCAATAACATCTAACACACTGTCTGCTTACCTTCCCCAGTTAACAAAGAGCCTTAGAGCTCACCTCCTGGCAGTCCACCATCAACACCATAGGGTGGAGTGCTTGCCTAGCTCATGAAGGCCTGGGTTTCATCCTCAGCACCACAGAAACAGTTATATGGGAAAAAGTATATGGAGCATATAGAAAGGGCAGTTTTTCCATTTTCATCAGAAATGGACGGAATTACACTGCACTGATTTTTTGGGAGGAGGGAATGGAGTGGGATAAAAGATCTTGCCATGTAGCCAGCCCAATCTGAAACTCACAATCATTGTTTACCTACACCTGCCAAGTGCTGAGATTGTGGGTGTTTGCCCCACATCTGGAAAGGCACCGATATTTGAGTTAGTATGTTCCATTGGCTGACAATAGTCCAGGAATAGCAATTAAGTATGTATACTGAATTACTAATAAAAATCATGTTCTTCCTCATATGCAAATCCCAGCCTATAGCATAAAGATGTAAACACAGTACCTGTGGGTACAGTATAGCATGTAGAAAGGAGAACAAGGAAGGCTAAATATCAGGGGATGAGACAGGACTGAACACAGTAAATGATCAGGTCATGAAAGAAGACATCACCTATTTGAGAATACACTTACACAAGCTCTAGATGCAATGGATTCTAAAGTCCCTGCAAACAATAAGAATGTCACCAGGTGTGAATATGGCTAATGGCACTACTGGGATTGCCTTTCCTAAGTAGTGACTGGTAGCTTGAATACAAGCCTGTGTTGCATCCCCAGCACCGAGAGGCGTGGGCTTCCTTTTCTTGCCTCCCTGTTGCATGTAAGTGACACCAGATCTCTAACAGCACAAAACCCTCAACACCTGTTTTTTAGCCAATGTCTACTGAGTGCTGAGCCCAGGGCTGGGCATCCCTAGCCATTTCTCCCTACAAAATACCAGTGACATTCAGTTTTACTAGCCTAATCTATAGGCCAAGACACAAGAGACACCATATAGAAAAGACAATTCCCGACATGGAAATGGAAAACATCGACACTAGCTCTGCATTCACGTCTGTGTCTCTCAAGGCTCGCTCTATCTATCTATCTATCTATCTATCTATCTATCTATCTATCTATCTATCTAGCCATCCTTTTCAGTCATTTTACCTGCTCCCCCACCCCCACCCAGCACTGGTGCCTGTCCCCAAAGACTACTCTTCTGGTGGCTCTGGTGCTTCCACCCAGATTTACCTAAGTTTGGTAGTGTTGAGGAGGTACAGCTTGGTCTGGTGCTGTGCCAAGGCCCACTGAGGATTCACACAGCCCACAAAGGAATGGTTACGGAGCATCTCCCGGAGAGCTAGAACACAAAACAAAACAGAAACCATGTAAGTAATGGAATCCTTCTGAACAGCTCTTCACACCCCAAGGCCCAAGCAAGCAAAGATGCCTCAGCTAGGTCTCCTGCTGTAAGAAACCAAATATGGAACGACATACAATTTGCCTCTAAAGATGTATGGAGGAGTTGCTAAAAGATTAAGGAATGAAGGAGGAATGAAAGGCTCCTCCAGAACTGGAACCTTCAGCTTTCATGGGCTCTAACAGTGTGAAAAGGAGGACAGTTAAGAATGGTTTGAAGGGGTTGGAGAGATGGCTCAGTGGTTAGGAGCACTGATTGCTTTTCCAGAGGTCCCTGGTTCCATTCCCAGCACCACATGGAAAATCACATAGACATACAGGCAGACAAGACACATCAATGCACATAAAATAAAAATGAATTATTTTAAAAAATAATGGTTTGAAATTGGGAGTCTGACAGACTAATATTAGTCCATCGCTGGAGCTGGAATTCTAAGATCTGCACCCTGCACACAAAGGGAAGCAATACCTGTGTCCATTCTCCAACCACCTGATGCCTTTTGTGTTAGCAGTAAAGAAAAAGAAAAAAAAAACAACCAAAACAAAACAAAACTCCTGACATCCAGAGTGTACAGCCATAATCTCATCCTCACATGTTTTTTATAAGCAGAAATGATGACAGACAGACTGTCTGAGAACCCAAATGGAGATATTGGTTTAAACTAAAACCAGGCTTCAAGTAATCCCCAAGAAAAAGTCCTAGTAACTAGCAGCTCTGTGCGTGTGGAGTGTGATACATATTATAAAAGAGGAACAGGGAACCAAGTTTCAAGGTCTAAAACAAGCACAGCAGACTGGAGATTGAAACACCAGCAAAGAACATGAAACATTCACGCCCCTCGAGAATGAAGCTCTCACCCAGCACCAGGACACAACTGCAAATATCCAAGGGAAACTGGGAAGAACCCAGCAGGACTTCAGAACCCTGAAATGATTACACTGAGACAAAGGCAGGCAACAGATGAGACAATATCAGTGGATCTAAGAGATTCTCACAACACAGCCCAGAGAGGCAAAGAAAAGATGTGAGGGCAGCTTAAGTGGCAACGAGAAAAACAAAACTTAAGTCTAAAGAGGGTGGGGATGGAGCTAATATCTGGAAACGCTCAACGGTATCCCAGAAAGATGCGAAATGTCAAGCCCCAGTTCTAGGAAATGCAAATAAAACCCCCAAAATAAAGAATGAAAACCCCCAAACCAAACAACATCGCCTCCCTCAATACTCCCAACTATATGCAAGAGTTGCTGGGGAGTGGGAACTAAAGAGTGCTTACATACACTCAGGAAGAAAGGGGAGATTACCATGGATAGTAAATATTTGATTCAGGGCTGAATTTTCAACAGTAGAAGTCAGAAAAAAAGAGACCTACAATACACCAAGAAAAAACAATTGTCAACCTGGAGTTTTAAAAAATAAAAGTGAATTTGAGAAAATGAATTCAACTTGTCATAGCTGTTGCTGATGTATCTGTGAGTGTTCACTGTTTTCATCATGGCTGTTGTTGATAC
The DNA here is from genome assembly GCF_982192425.1 of Myodes glareolus. NCBI lineage: Eukaryota > Metazoa > Chordata > Mammalia > Rodentia > Cricetidae > Myodes > Myodes glareolus. The sequence continues at coordinate 13,012,379 of NC_142029.1, read as the reverse complement.
ATCTGTGAGTGTTCACTGTTTCGTAGGTTCTGCAATTATGCCTCATAAAGAAGCTTGTTTTCTTCATGGAATGGAATAAGCACCCCCCACCCAGACACACACATCTCCTACCCTGTTCCACTGGGAACTTCGTATCTTTACAGGATGTTCTGTGTGGGTGGAAATGATTACTTTTAAAGCTGGAGAACATCAAATAATCTAGACTAATGAACCACTGGAGGACAAAGAGCAATATGACCCTTGAAAGGAGGCCACAGAATTCCTAAGAGGAATACTCATGGACTCTCTAACCATCTCCAGCCACTGGAGTGTGACCCAGTCAGCAGGTAGGCAGAATCCATGTCAGCTGGCCAAGCACATGGCCTTTTCACAACTTAAGGACCTGTATTTTACCCCATCCAAAATGCTCCTCCAGCCATAAAAAGTTTCTCTATAGTTTTTCCTCCATTATGCAAAGACCAAAATAGATAAAATCCTTCTTTTATATCAAAGCTAAACCATACACCCTACTTCAAATCTGAGACCGTGGATCTTAACATATTCTCAGTACCAACAGACAAAGCTAAGCTAAGGAGAATCCTAATGCTGAGGCCCCTGCCTCACCTCTCAGGTCTCAGCAGGTAAGGTGGGGTACTGCTTTTTGCCCTTCTCTCTCAAACAGGGTTTCTTTCATTCTGCCTGATGAAACAGCAAGGTTCATTAAACAATCCGTGCAACCCCATTCATCTCATCTACTACTCCACCTATGGTGCAACACACTGCACAAACTAATTAACTTATATCATGTTACAAATAATTAACTGATATGTGGTACACCTTGACCCTAGGTTAATAGTGTCAGCATCTGATCTAAGACTGACTGCTTACCAAAGAACAATGCACTGACCCAACTTTGCATTTAAACTTAAGTGAAGAGGAGGGCAGATCTCTGTGAGTTTGAGGCCAGCCTGGTCTATAAGAACTAGTTCCAGGGGCTAGAGAGATGGCTCAGTGGTTAAGAGCACTGCCTGCTCTTCCAAAGGTCCTGAGTTCAATTCCCAGCAACCACATGGTGGCTCACAACCATCTGTAATGAGGTCTGGTGCCCTCTTCTGGCCTGCAGACATTCACACAGAATATTGTATACATAATAAATAAATAAATATTAAAAAAAAAAGAACTAGTTCCAGGACAGGCTCCAAAGCTACAGAAAAACCCTGTCTTGAAAACAAACAAACAAAAAACAAAAAAACCCACCAAAATAAATAAATAAATAAATATTAAGTCAGCCTACCCACAAAGGCCATTGCTAGTGAACTCACTGTGCTTGACTGTCCATCTTTGCTGTGCTTTAATTTTTTATTTTGTTTTTGACATATATTCCTACCGTGTTGTCCAGGATAGCCTTGAATTCCTAGGCTGAAGTGATCCTCCCGCCTCAGATTTTACAATGGTGAGGACTAAATGCAAGGACCACCATGCCAGGACAGTTTTAGACTGTTCAGATATTCCATGTAATGTTTTTCCTTTCCTCATCTCTTCATCTTCTCTATAAGAGGAGGTGGAGTCATGTGCTCTCTCCAGAGACTATCTGAGAATTAAGCTAGCATGCGTGGATATATATTTTTAGGTCACTTAGAGTCATCATCTGGGCCTCACCAAGACTAAAAAATCTGACCACTTGATACAGGCTGATTTTACCCTGCACTGAACAGTTTATTTGTCAAAAATATCACTGAAATGATCTTTACTGATCTCAAGACTGAGGGGGATTATCTGCAAACACCTGTGAGGAGAAGTGCTGAAGAACCCATGCAGCGGCCCCCACTTACGCGATTTAAAATTGCTTTAAGCTCCCAGCTGGGAAAGTAACACACAGGAAAAAGCAACCACAGCACATTTCATGGAAACAGAAACCCGGAGCCAACTGGCAACACGCACAACGGGCAGGAGCCTAGTCACAGGAAGATGTGCATCACATGTAACATGGACAGCACAAGAGAAATGTAGGGTGGAGGAGACAGACAGACATGGAACAATGTATGAAAGGAAAGTTCAGGCCTTCCTGTGTTGGCTCAGACCACCGTCTGAGACAGAAAATGGAAGAGGCCGACTCAGCAGCTACTTCAGAGGGTTCAGAGTTAGCGGGAATGGTGCTAACTTCCTCCTGTGCTGTATAATCTTTTCAAAAAGTAATCCAGGAGCCCAATGTGGTGGCAGATGCCTATAATCTAGGACCTCGTAGGCAGAAGCAGAACTGAGATTAGTGTGTGTTACAGACTGAGTTCTAGGCTAGCCTGAACTATACGGTGAAACTGTGACAAAACAAAACACAAAGTGAGTAACAATGCAGATGATCATAATTTATATTTTATAATACTGAAATTGATTTGTTTTCATGCCTTTCTTCATTTATTTGTGTGTGTGTGTGTGGGGGGGTGGTCATACATGCACCACAGCACACACGTGGAGGTCAGAGGACAACTTTCAGGAGTAGGTTTTCTATTTCAACCATGTGGGTCCCAAGTATCAAAGTCAGATTAGGTCTCGTGCTTTTACGCAAGGAGCCATCTTGCAGGCCTTTAGGGTTTATTTACAACACATGAAAACAGAAAGGTCACGGTTAGTTGACAAACTCAAGCACAGAGCTGCTGCTTGGAGCCTGTGCAATACTCACACTTGGAACAGCAGTTCCTCATAGGTGCAACATGGCTGTGTGGGCAGCGTGGCTGTGGGGGCAGCGTGGCTGTGAGGGCCACTCTCCTTACACATCTAATTATGAACTCTGTCTACTCACTTCTAAAACCTTTTGGCTTTCCTAGTTTCCTAGTAACAGGGACCAGGATGAAGTCTGGTACCCAACTACTCTCAAAAGCTGTTTCTGAGGGTAACAGGGACTTATTGGCCTTCAGGCTATAAAAATACAGGTCTTCCTAACAAGTGTCTTACTGGTTACTTCTAATCAATTGGTGATATTCTAGGATAAGTCAATCTTACATTCTGAGGCATAGAACAGTTAAGTCACAGTGTGAGGTCTCATGGTTGAAATGGAGTTCAGGGTAAACTCAACTCTCACCTAAGCACACCTCATCTGACAGGATAAGCACTTTGCTGCTCATTCATGATGCTGCTTTTAGTAAAAGCAGAAACAAAGTAGAAACGATTGCAATGACCACTGTGCTAATCCCTTTCGTTACTAGGAATATCAGTTAATTCTGCTTAAAGCCTTCCTCTTCCCCTTGAGAACTGTCTTCTGTGTGAGGAAAACAGCCTGTCCAAACAGCACATGGCAGTGCCTGCCTGAGAGCATAAGTGCTCTCTGCATTTCCAAAACCCCAAGTGCCATACAGATCTCAGCACTTACGTACTCTCATGGCCTCGCTCATTAATTTCTTCCTGGAGATTCAAAACACTGGTGAGGTTAATGATCCTCCTCCGGGGGTAACAGGCAGCTGTCATTTCCTTCCGGGAGTCATCTTCCATCATCTCCACATCAGAATCGTCCCGATGTCTCTTTCTGCAGTGAAAGGAAAGAACTGGCAGGTCATCATTCTTCCATTTTATTTTTAGTTTCCCGAGATAGGGTTTCTCTGTGGGGCTCTAGTCGTCCTCGAACTCAAGAGACCCTCCTGCCTCCCGAGTGCTGGGACTAAAGGCCTGCGCCACCACTGTCCAGCTCCACTTGATTCTTTAACTCAGTGTATGTGCTGAACTTCAGAGAAAGGAGCAGCTTCTCCTTGCCTTGGCAGGTCAGCGGCTGTCCTGTGTCACGCTACTTCTCTGACAACCCTCAGATCTCAAGGGCCTTAAGCAAGTAAACTGGCCTTGTCAAGCCCCATTCATTCATGATTCCAAGATCCATCCGTCTGTCCACCCACGTGACACTGATACAAACCAGCTACGCAGAGCAGTGGACGCACTCTTAGGGAAGCCCTCATGCTTGCTTTCTAGTGGGAAAGTTAGCAAAAGAAAAAGACTTCTGAAGTCCAATTTAAAATGCTTAATTAAAAAGCTATTTTATGTTTATGGCTGTTTTGTCTGCATGTATGTCTGTACACCACATGAATTCTTGATGCCTGTAGAGGTCAGAGAAGGCACTAGATTCCCTGGGAGTGGAGCTACAGACACCTGTGACATGGTGGATGTTCTAGGTGCTAAGAATCATGGGTCACCCATAAGCTGGGTCATCTATAAGAATAGCCAGCGCTCTTAACTATTGGACCTTCTTTCTAGTCTAAGCAAAGTTTTAATAGTGGTGGATGTTACTAAGAAAGTACAAGGTCAAGGTCACATAACAGACTGATAGGCTGTTAGAGGAAACAGATCTTTTTGTCTGAATGGACAATGTGGTAGTTTGAGTGAGAATGACCCCATAGGCTCACATATTTGAATACCTGGTCCCCAGTTGGTAGACTTGTTTGGGAAGACTGGGAAATATGGCCTTGTTGGAAGAGGCATGTCACTGGGGGTGGGCTCTGTGGTTTCAAAGACCACAACAGGCCCAGTCTCTCTCACTTCATTTCCAACTTGTAGATGGGTATAAGCTCTCAGCTACACTCCAGTACCATGCCTGCTGCCTGCCTACTCTCACGTTTCCTGTTATAATGATCATGGACTAACCCTCTGAATTATAAGTAAGCCCCTAATTAAAATTATAAGTTGCCTTGGTCACGGTGTTTCTTCATACCAACAAAAGTAACTAAGACAGAATATCTTTGGAAAAAGGTGACATGTGAACTGAGATATTTGTGACAAGACCCAGAGTTCCAGGTTGAGGAACATCAAGGGCAGCAGAAGGATCTTAGTTCAGTCGATCCAGGACAGCCACAAGAATCAGGGGCAACATTACTGCGAGGAGGAGGCGAGGGGGAAGCCAGCAAATGAGGGTTAGGCTGTCATCCCACCTACAATGGGAAGCCCTGGGAAGGCTTTCAGCAGGAGGAACAGAACCCTATTTTTGCTTTAACATTTTCTGATTGCTCTATGATAAATAACACTTAGTTCCCCAAATGATGAACAAGTGGAATTATTTCCTTGGCAGGGTAAGAACATTAAATAAGATAATACATAGAAAGTACCCATGCTTGGAAAATACCTGCATCATTTTATTCTCTGGAAAAGCTTCCCGAGGAGCCAGCTATCTTGGCAGGACAATGCAGGAATGAGCAAAGTGGAGTTCAGCACTATGTCCAAGTGCAATACTCACTTCAGTGCCAGATTTCCTGATAGCACCTCTAGTAGAGCATGCACTTTGGGCAAGTGATTCTGAATTGAGCATTAGGTCACTACCTGCTCAAGAAACAAAGAATAGCTATCTCATAGGCTCAGTGGGATCAGTATCTGGGAACTTGTTAAAGCACGCACTAGAAAGGCCCAAGGTTGAATGGCAGTTCCATTACTCTATCTCCTTACACTCATTCTTCTCCCATGGGCTCATAAACTTCAGGGAATTCTGTAAACTGGGATGCTTCTGAGAGGAGCAACAGCAGCTGAGGCGAGGATGGAAGAGCCATTTTAGGCTTTTCTCTCCAGTCACATCGGGTGTCAAGGGTTTGTCAAAATGCTTTAATAAAAGCTGCATCTGTGCTCGTTCTGATGTGTTACCAACATATAGAACCACGGACGTTTAAGAACCTCACAGGAAACCATGTGAGCCACTGTCAAATGCAGACAGAATACAAGGCCACAGCCCTGTCCCGGTCTGTTTGTGGAGACCCTGCTGGAAGACAGCTTTAGTGAGGAACAAGGAGCCATACCTGGGGTTGCCTGGACTGCAAGTGGGTGCTGCTTTCTGTGCCTCTTCTGAAACCTCTTGTAGTGCATCCCTCTCCAGGTTCTGACCCGTGACAGCTGCTTCAGCGGGGGCTGGAAGCTCAACCATCTCCTCGTCTCTCTGCATGGCATCTTCAGGACAGCCCTCTGTCCTGTCCCCTCGGACAGGGTCCTGAGGTTGGCTGGACAGAGCCCTGCTCACAGGCTGTAAAAAGGCATCGAGCTTCTGGTCCCGGGAGTCTGTGCGGACCATCTGGTGAGCATAGACCTTGTCAGCACTTCCACTGGCAGATGAGGAGGCCACACCTGTTGTGGGCTTAAGTACCTCCCCAGAGGGTCCAGCAAGTCCTGGAAGCAAGGTCTGTTTCAAAAGAGAAGACAAACTTTAGTACATAAGTGTCCAGACCCCCAGCAGTACCAGATGGAGACATCAGAGCCAGGAGTCATACCACAGTTATTAGTACAGAAGCAAATTTATTAAAGGTGTATAAAATGTTCATAGGCATAAAATTAAAAATAAAATCAAGCAAAGTTCTTATAATCTTAAAATGATGTTGAAATGAAAAGAGGAAAGTTTTTATAGTTTCTCTATTTTTCTACTTATGAAAAGATCCTATTTTATTTTTATGGTAAAACACATACATCATATAACATACTATTTTAACCTATTTTTAAGCTAGAACACCATGGCAGTGAGTACATTCACACAGCTGTGCATCTATTTCCAGACCTTTTCACCCTCCCAACTCACACTCGGCTTCCATTTCCCCTCATCCCAGACCCTGGCAACTAGCATTCTACTGTTTTGGTTTTTTGTTTTGTTTTTTCTTATTTAAAATTTCCTTGTCAGGGGACCTCAGGCCTCTCACCTGCTAAACAAGTACTCTACCACTAAACTATGTCCTCAGAATTCTAGTTCTAAACACACTGAAGCCTAACTGAAGTCTAAAAATCAATGACTCCCAGAAGCAGGGAGCCCCAGGTACCAGATTCTAGTTTACTAAACACCAGTCCTGCTGCGAGAGACCAGAGAACCCCACTGAACTCTCGAAGACTCTCTGTGATGGAGGTGACGTGTTTATGCCTTGCTCAAGAGGAATGCAAAGTGTTCAACAGATTCTCCTGGCATCTTCATGTTCACAGTTTAAACACGGGAGAGAAATAGAGGGACAAAGCCCTGGGGATGATTTTGATGCAGCCAGCATGGGTTTCAGTCCAATGGCTCCTGCTATGGGTGCAAGCACTTGTCACTCAGGTTCATGTTTCACTGTGTGCTCTTTCTCACAGCCCAGCTGGTTCCCACAGGGAAGCCTCAGCCCCATCCCATACACTCACAGCAGAAGCATGCCAGCCATTTATATTTATAGCTTGTCTATTTTACATATTCACCACCAAAAAGAGGAAGATGGACACATGAATTGACCCAACAAAGGACATCTTCAGATGAAGAATTACTGGTGTCAAATGAATGGGAGGGCAAGCAATCATTTGGCAAACTGATTGATTCTCAATGTTCCGAGCCAGATCAACAATGTGAATGTTCTTAACATCACTGAGCAGGACGTGGGGACAAATACCTCGATGCTAAATTCTATGGAGCATGAGAATTTACAGTACTGTGAGAGACAGTCACTGGCAATATGGAAAACTGCGTGGAAAACTTAAGATTTGAGGATTTGAATTTTTTTTGAGGAATCAAACTAGAATGAACAAAATTTACAAGTAAATAGAGTCTAGTATGTTTTTGAAGGACAGAGAGATGGCTCAGCGGTTAAAAGCACTGGCTTCTCTTCCAAAGGACCCGGGTTCAATTCCCAGTACCCACACATCAGCTCACAACTGTCTATAACTACAGTTCCAGGGGATCTGACATCCTTACACAGACATACATGCAGGAAAATCACCAATCTACATAATATAAAAAAATAAATAAATTAAAAAAGAACGTCTTGTGTCTGAATATGGTTATGTCTCTAGATTTCCAACTCAAAGACAATACAGGGGGATCCGAGAGAGTTAACTAGTGCCACAAAGAAACAATCAGCCAAGCCAAATGTACAAATTATGCTACAGGAAACCTAGAGAAGTCAATGAGAACAGCAAATTTAAGAAGGAGAAGCCAGGGGTGGCAAGATGGCTCAGTGGGTGATAGGGCTTGTTGCCAAGCTTGACAACCTGAGTTAACTCCTGGAAGTCACATGCTAGAAGGAGAGGAGTGACGCCTTCTGATCTCCACATGCTCGCCAGAGTACAGGTGTACATCTCCCCACAGAGAGATGAAAGGGAATGGCTTATGTAATTCAAAGGGGCTTAAGGAACTTAAAGACAGGCCTGGTGGCACACTTCTGTCGTCCCAGGTCTGGAGAGGCAGAGGCATGAGGATCATTAGTTCAAGGTTTCTCAGGTACAAGCAAATTCAAGGCCAACCTGGACTATGAAACCTTGTTTCCCCAAAAATATAAACACACACAAACACACACACACACACACACAGTGAGAGAGAGAGAGAGAGAGAGAGAGAGAGAGAGAGAGAGCGCACCAACCTAATAGATTTAAAAATGTAACAACAGAATATTATGACTGGAGCATCACTAGATACAGATTTGAACAAAGCTGGTAATCAACAGACTCTCTTGATAATTAAAACATTTGAATATAGATGATGCATACACTGAATATAAATGATGTTACTGCTACTAATTTTTTTAGGTATAGTATTTATATTATGGTTAAGCAAGAAAATTTCAGATGTATGATGAAGTGTTAAGGAAGAAATAAATGTCTAAAATGTGCTTTCAGATTTACTTTTCTCTTCCCAAAGGAAGATAGGAACAGCTATAACCAGTAGGGCAAATGCTGACGATGGATAACAGGTATATGTACTGTTTAATTTTATCTCTCCTTAGAAATGTGAATAAAAAACAAAGTAACAGCTCCATTCAAAAGGGAACACCTGTCCTGGAAGACACTCACAATGCAGAAGGCGGGCTGACTCAGCCCCGTGGTAGGAACATCTGCTGTGCAAGCATGAGGCCCTGATTCAAATGCCCAGCTCACGTAAAGTCTGGTCTGGCTACAAGCATCTATTACCCAGCCACTGGAGCAGAGACAGGCAGATCCTGAGAGCCCACTTGCCAGTCACCCTCACTCAAAGAGCATCAGTTCAGGGAAAGCCATTCTCAAGGCAATAAGGAGGTATAAAAAAAAAATTCAACATCCTACTCTGGCCTCAGCATACAAGCTTGGATGTATGACCGGCACACATGTGCATGGAACACACACACACACACACACACACACACACACCCAAACACATAAAGCCCAGAGGAAAATGTTACCTTTAAGAAAACTATCAAAGCAACACAAAGACAATTAGAAATTATAACAATTATAACAAAAAATCCAAGTTTCCATGATATGGAGCACCTTTTAAAGCAGCAGTGGCCCATAGAGACTGTGGAGGTAGATGCTCTCACCTGGGTGAAATACATCCTGGACGAATTGGACCCCAACAGCTTGCCCTCAATGTGCTGTTGCACACGCTCCAGGATACTCTCCTCATGCAGAAAGTGAACTTCATGCTTGGTGGGGTGCACATTGACATCTACATTCTGGGGACTGATTTCCAAACTGGCATGAAAAGAGAGGAGAGAAACCAAATGATGGGAAAAATCTACAGGGTGACTAGACAATGTGGAGAGGCCCAATCACATGACCTCAAAACTGAAGATAAAGTCAGAGAGACCGAGTGCCATCTCTGATATCGAGGGGCCATGCAGTTTCTAGGGTGGACACAACGGCTCTCCTCATTGCACAGACTTAAAGTGGGAATCAAGTCTATATAAGGCATCGTCCATGTATACAGAGGTTATCACAGGCCAGCCATCAGCACTCTAGAACCGCCGCTAGATTGTGACCTCAGGCAAGTGCCTAACTTCCCTGCATGTTTTCTCAGCTTTAAAGATAGGGTGACTATCAAACTGTTCCCCCTCACTTTTCAGGGGGGGAAAAAGGCACAAGAATTTGCTAGTCAGCTCAAGGTCTTTCCCCTGCTCCAAGTCCACCTTTCAGGGCTTACTGATATGAAGCCCTGTCTACAGAGGCTACTAGAGGGATGACAGGAGGGGTTTCCTAAGTCAGTTTTGGGAGCAAACATGCCACACTTCTTGTACACAAAGCCAGTGACAAGTCATTTCTTCTTGTGGGCAGTACACCCCACAGCAGGTCCTCAGTGTGGAGATCTGTCTCCCCAGCATAGCAAGCCAGTCAGTCTTTCACTGAGTGATGGAAGTCAAGAGGCTGTTAACCCCACAGTCCTGGGATGGCTGTTCTCTGCACCTGCTCTTCCTGCCACTCACATCTCACTACTCAACTCCGATTTGAATTCAGTATGCAAATTTTTCATTACTTTCCTGATTTCTATCTCCTGTTTAGATCAAAGACAGAACAGCCGATGATATAGCGGGTTTATTCCTAGCAAGGAAACATGCAATGGCGGCAACAACTGCACGTTAAATCTAAACTCTAGCCTATGGCCACAGCACCCTGAGCAGGCCCGATCTCACCTAAAGCCATTCTGAACTATAGTTCAGACAGTAAACTTCCTCTCATTTCAGTAAGATCAGAACAAAGAAAATGTTTTTTGAGACAGATTCTTGCTACCCTGGCCTGGAACTTAAAATTCTCCAAAACACTGGATTTATAGGACTATGCCAGAAGGCTCAGCTGAGAATAAACTTCCAACATAGTTTCTGCCATAAGGCTAAGGTTTCAAACCTGAAAGATCTCAGTACAAGCTGGGCCCTTGAGTAGCCTTGTTGCAAAGAGAATGGTCACTCTTCATGCTAGTTTTGAGAGGCTTTTTCAGACAAGCAAAACAAGAAACAAAGAGACCCTGACTTTTTTCTTCCTTCCTTCCTTCTTTCTTTTTTTCAAAGCACTATGGGGTTTGGTCTGAATAAGGCAAGTCCTAAACTATGAGTGATAACTGAAACATGACTACCAACTTAAGTCACTGGGATCTGCCACAATAAAGACAAGAACTCTACAGGAAGGCAGGCATGTAAAGGCGGTTACCATGCAGGCTCACCAACCAGAATCCGCATAAAGATAAAAGAGGAAAACTGACCCCAAGAATGTGCCTTCTGACTTCCACATATATTCCATGTCCCATGCTTGCTTGTTCACTTTGTCTCTCCTCTCAATTAAATAAACAAATAAAATCTTGTAAAACGTTTAAAGACTCCCCACAGGGCACGGAGAATGTTGTTTCATGACCCCAGCAGGGGGAACCAGAGTCCCTAAGTGAGAAATGGACCATATTCCTGTGGGGAGGGAGAGAGCATCCTTACACCAGCAGTGCCCAGGATCTGCCCTGGCTGAACACTGCTAGGCAATCTCTTTCTTTCATGGAGGGCACCAAAGAGTCTGATGCTGCATTACCTGAGGTACAGGAATGGGTGTGTGTTTTTGGGCAAATACGCTGCATATACAGTTTCTATGGCTTTTCTCAAGGCAGCTGATTCTACCAGCCGGTCTGAAAAACAAAAAGCAAGTACCCAGTTCAAAACTATCCTTCAGGATGAGGTCACAGGTGCTTACTTGCATGGTCATGAAGTCACCTTGGGAAGAACACCATGGGAGTGACAGCCTTATCAGATGCCCAGGAACAATCACCCCTTTATCTGTTACCACTTTAACCATCTCATTACATGTTTGGGGCTCTTCCTCCCACCCAAACAGCAGAGAAGATTAGAAGGTGTCCAATTCTGCCTCATCCCCCTCCCATCAGTTCCTGTATATTAACTTCACTGTTTCTAGACCCCAGCAGCCCTTGGATACTTCAGTTCACAAAGACAAAGCTACCCATCACACATGCCAAGCGCTGAGATACCATGGTGGTGAACAGCTCACTCCAGCCTAGTGCAGCACTACGACAGAGGTGTGTGACACCTGTGAGAGGAGACAACAGCCAACTCTGCCCAAGGGGTTCCAATAGAAGGGTTCCTGTAGTTGGCTGTTTTACTCTTTAGGGGGGACCCTCCATCCCGTTCCCACATAAAAACACACAGAGACGTATTCTTACTAAGAAACGCCCGGACTTAGCTTGGCTTGTTTCTAGCTGACTTTTCTAACTTAAGTTACCCTGTTTCTCTTTAAATATGTTTTGCCTCTGGGCTTTTTACCTTTCTTTATTTTATATATCTTTCTTTCCTTCTTACTCCATGGCTGGTTGTGTGGCCCCCGATGTCCTTTTCTTCTCCTTTTCTCAATCCTTGCTCTCTCTTCCCTAGATTCTTCCTCCTATCTATTCTCTACTCTCTCTGCCCACCAGCCCCGCCAACTTCTCTCTCCTGCCTATTTCTTGGCCATTCAGCTCTTTATTAGACCAACCAGGTATTTTAGACAGGCACAGTAACACAGTTTTACAAAGTTCAACAAATGCAACATAAAAGAAGGCAACGCAGCCAGATGGTTGTGGCACATGCCTTTAATTCCAGCACTCGAGAGGCAGAGGCAGGTGGATCTTTGTGAGTTCAAGACCTGCACAGGCAGGGGAGGGGAGCTGAAGATGGCCAAAAAGTAAGCATGAAAATGCCATGACACCTAGAAACAAAGTAAATACATCTACCTATGCCTTAAAACAAGCAAACAACCCTAAGAGGCGACTTTCTCTCTAAAGAAGCCCACACCCTTGGCTGAAGAGATAGCTCAGCAATTAAGAGCATGTGTTGCTCGTGCAGAGGGCCAGGTCAGTTCTCAGCACCCACATGGTGGTGCGCCTAACTCTAGGTCCAGGGGACCTGGCCATTTCTTACCTCTAAGGCATCAGGTAAACATAATATTGGCAAACATAAATGGAGGCAAAACATTCACATACTCAAAATAAATAAATCCAAATTAAACTTATTTTAAAAGCCTATACCCTTGTCTTAGATGTGTACTATCTTCTTTTTAATTCTTCCTCTCTCATTCCTTCAATACCTATCTTAAATCTGTATTAAAAACTGATTCTTAGTAAACTCCAATTTTACTTTAAAAAAAAAAGAACTTTGAAGATAAGAATATGAAAATCAAATGCACGGAAAGATGCTTCTTGCATCTGAACAGAAGCTAAGTTCAAACTGCTGGGGCTTGGGAGGCAGTGTTATTCTAGCACCATCGAACACTTGCTATATACAACTAAGCTACACAAATCCAAAAATCAAATTGCACTTACTTAATAAGAATCATGTAAATAATAAGTCACCAGAGGCAAGAACTAATTCAACCTAATTTAATTTCTTCCTTGATTTCTAGAATTATTCTTAGTGTCATAAATTTAATTCTCTAAAAGAAAAAGGGTCTTAGGATTCAGCTTCTTAGTGACAATGCCTATACTCAAGTCTTGATTTTCTGCTGTACCATGTGAAAAAGCAGTCCTGACAGAGCAGGGCCTGCTTGTAAAGGCTGTGATGCAAACTCATGAGGAAGGCATTCCGGCCTACACAGCTCAAGGTAATGAACCAGACTGTGACAGGCAACGACACAGATTTAAGATAAAATAGGGCTAAACTCTGACATGAATTTCCTGTGTAACTCTCCAGGTTCCATAAATCTCTCTGTGTAGACACTTCACTCTTTCTCACTTACGGTTGATGAAGAGCAGGAAAATGCACTTCTTTACAGAGTAGTTTGCATTGGATATATAGCCATTCATTTTGAAAGACAGGGTTTTATCCTCACACCCAACTTCTATCAGCTCTCTGTTTAGAAAAGAGAAATTTTGAGATTTTTTTTTTAAGTACAAGAAATCTCACATGTTTTATATATCACAACAGGAAAAAACAGGGCTCTTTCTCATAAACCAACTCTGGACTAAAAAGAAAAGGAAAAAAAAAAAAAGAAAGAAAAAGAAAGACCTGACCTGAGACTAGGTTCAGCTGAGGTCCTGAGAGTCTACACACCATCTGGCCATCTATCTATCCACTCACCTACTCAGTGTTTTCAAGTGTTTGTGTTGCATGCTGGGTACTACTGTCACTGCTAAGAAGTAAAATGAGTCTAAGCTACATTTACTATGCCTGGAGTTTTTTTTAATTGATTTTTATTGAGCTCTACATTTTTCTTTGCTCCCCTCCTTGCCTCTCCCCTCCCCTTCAACCCTCTCCCAAGGTCCCCATGCTCCCAATTTACTCAGGAGATCTTGTCTTTCTCTACTTCCCATGTAGATTAGATCTATGTGTGTCTTTCTTACGGCCCTCATTGTTGTTTAGGTTCTCTGGGATTGTGGTTTGTAGACTGGCTTTCTTTGCTTTATGTTTAAAAACCACCTATGAATGAGTACATGTAATAACTGTCTTTCTGAGTCTGGGTTACCTCACTCAAAATAATGTTTTCTAGCTCCATTCATTTGCTTGCAAAATTAAAAATGTCATTATTTTTTTCTGCTGTGTAGTACTCCGTTGTACTTTTTCCTTATTCATTCTTCGGTTGAGGGGCATTTAGGTTGTTTCCAGGTTCTGGCTATGACAAACAATGCTGCTATGAACATAGTTGAGCACATGTCCTTGTGGCATGATTGAGCATCCTTTGGATGTATACCCAAAAGTGGTATTGCTGGGTCTTAAGGAAGATTGTTTCCTAATTTTCTGAGAAATTGCCACACTGATATCCAAAGAGGCTGTACCAGCTTGCACTCCCACCAGCAATGCAGGAGTGTTCCCTTTACCACACAACCTCTACAGAATAAGTTGTCATTAGTGTTTTTGATTTTGACCATTGTTACAGGTGTAAGATAGAATTTCAGAGTTGTTTTGATTTGCATTTCTCCGATGACTACGGATATTGAGCATTTTCTTAAGTGTTTTTCAGCCATTTTAAGATTCCTCTGTTGAGAGTTCTCTGTTTAGGTCTGTACTCCATTTTTTATTGGATTATTTGTTCTTTTTTCCTTTTTTTCCTTTTTTTTAAATTTATTTATTTATTAGGTATACAATATTCTGTGTGTATGCCTGCAGGCCAGAAGAGGGCACCAGACCTCATTACAGATGGTTGTGAGCCACCATGTGGTTGCCGGGAATTGAACTCAGGACCTTTGGAAGAGCAGGCAATGCTCTTAACCACTGAGCCATCTCTTCAGCCCTCTTTTTTCTTTTTTTAAAAAAGATTTATTTATTATGTATATAGCATTCTACCTGCATGTATGCCTGCACACCAGAAGAGGGCACCAGATTTCATCATAGATGGTTGTGAGTCACCATGTGGCTGCTGGGAATTGAACTCAGGACCTCTGGAAGAGCAGCAGTACTCTTGACCTCTGACCCATCTCTGCAGCCCAGATTATTTGTTCTTTTGATGACCAATTTCTTGAGTTCTTTATATATTTTGGAGATCAGACTTCTGTCTGATGTGGGGTTAGTGAAGGTCTTTTCCCATTCTGTAGGTTATATTTAGGAAGTGGTCTCCTAAATATAACGTTCAAATGTGCATCCCCTTTCTCTTCTATGAGGTTCAGTGTGGCTGGCTTTATGTTGAGGTCTTTGATCCATTTGGACTTGAGTTTTGTGCATGGTGATAGATAGGGGTCTATTTTCATTCTTCTACATACTGATATCCAGTTATGTCCGCACCATTTGTTAAATATGCTTTCTTTCTTCCATTTGCTATTTTTTGCTTCTTTGTCAAAAATCAGGTGTTTGAAGGTCTGTGGATTAATATCTGGGTCTTCAATCAGATACATTGGTCCTCCTATCTGTTCTTATGCCAATATCAGGCTGTTTTCAGTACTGTAGATCTGTAGTAGAGTTGGAAGTCAGAGATTGTGATGCCTCCAGAAGTTCTTTTATTGTACAGGATTGTTTTGGTTATCCTGGGTTTTTCCTTTTCCATATGAAGTTGAGTACTGTTCTTTGGAGGTCTGTGAAGAATTTTGCCTGGATTTTGATGGGCATTACACTGAATCTGTAGATTGCTTTTGGTAAGATTACTATGCCTAAAATTTTATGGCACTACATCCCAAAGCTTTAAGTCTAATACTCATGTCTGCTGACCTGACTCTTTACCATACTGAACAGCACCAAGAGGTTCCCAAGAGTGCTTATTGGCAAGGGCAGGAAAACAAGAGCTGGTCAGTCTCCCTGAAAAACCACACCATGTTTCCTGTTTTTAGAATGAACCTATTAGCAGCTAGTTAACACCTAGTAGCCTTCTTCTTCAGTCTTCATTGACTCCAGAGATTTTTACTTCTTGTCCTGTTATTTTTCTTTTGGGGCATCAGCACAGCCTGCCAATGAATGGCATGATTATCCCATTTCCTTTCAACTGGAGTACTGAGAGAGCAGGAATCACTCCAGGTTCACCGCTGTATCCCGACTACAGTTCACCACTCACTAGACTTTGCTGTGCAGGCCAGGGATGCTTTTCCTGCAGTAACATGCCCTCTGAGTCCTGGGGTGGGCATAGTGCAGCCTGTAGTTCTGTACATACACACTGACCCACAAACCCTTTCTTCCTCCAATGTTTCAGGAGGGCAATTTGGAAACCTACTTCTGGTACTGTCTACTCTCTTACAGCCCCTGGGGATTCCATTGACTAGTGTGCAGTCTCAAAATCTTGTCAGAAGCTCTTAAAAGTTACTCTGTAGAATACAGAGATCTTCCTTTGATCTAGGAGTATAGGCTTTTTAAAAAATTAACTCATTTACATTTAATTAGGAAGAAAAGGAGGTTGACAAACTACTTGTTCCCTTGGTTTGGCTCTAAGAAAGAACAATTTGTCCTTGGAAGAATTTCAGTATTAGGACAACTTCCAATGCTTTTGAGACCTTGGGGAAAATCAAGGCAGATCCAGTTGACTCCATCTGTGCTATATGCTATGAGTACCTGCACAGGAAGACTCTTAATATTAAATCTGGGGTATGGTGTGGGTCTTTGGGACTTTGTGAATTCCTAGCAAGAAACCTATGATGGTGCTGGTGGATTTTACAAACAGGGGAGCTCAGGAGGAACTCATAAGCAAACTCTTCTCTTAGTCCTTCTTTGATTATGTCGGGCTGCTAACACCCACAAATCTAGACTTTAAGAACAGAAAATTTCATTCAGCTTTACACCCCTAACTTCTGATACAAATCTTGAAACAAGAAAGGCAATTAATCAATGCTGAATGACAAGTAAATTAAATTACAACAGGAACATTAAGGGTGACAGAATTCTGAATTATAAACATTTTGGAAATGAAGGCTAAAAGAATAAGTGCATTCACAGGCAAAACTCCCAGAGAGCACTGACTCCCAGTAAGACAGTGACCACATCAAGCACCATGAAACCCAACTACAAGCCTGCACACCGACTACACCAGACCTAGCAGCCTCCACTGTCTTGGCAGCTTTCAGAACAACACAATGGGTGATGAACCAAGGGAGGGAATTCCAAAGACTTCACTATACGTGGGTTACTCACATACCGACTAACAGCGTTTCCAAAGATGGAGCGAATGTTGTCCACGGTTGTGGCATTGGGTAGTGTTCTGATATCAGCCACTGTCTCACCTTGCTGAAAAACAACAGACAGCATGGTGACTTGGCATCCAATGGCCCTGAGTAGTAGAAATTGTTTCTTAAAAATGTCCTACGTTTCTTTTCTATTGTCCTTCAAAAATCATAATTTAGTGACTAGAGAGATGGACCAGTCATTAAAAACACTGACTACTACTCTTTTTCCAGCGTCCACACAGCACTCACAACCATCCACAAATCCAGTTCCAAGGGATCTGATGTCCTTTTCTGGCCTCTGTAGACACCAGGCATGCACATGGTGCAGAAAAATACATGCAGGTAAAGTATTTGTACATATAAAATAAAAATAAATATATCTTTTGAAAAAAAAATCATGACTTACTTTTTTAACTGAGAAACTAATGCCTGAATTGTGTATTGAATACCTACAAAAGAAAAGGCAAAAGCTAAGTAGAGGGGAGTCAAATACTTTCAGAGATCTACTTTTAATTAAATAACTTGGTAGATTTATAAGAAAAACGTGATTTAAAACAAAGATATATACAGCCAAAATACCTTGGTATAACCTGTATTATCTCCAAGAAAACAAAACAACAGAGACTCATGGAGACAACACTGCCAACCTTGACACAGAACGTTAGAGGCGGCTGACTGGATCGTGGTCCAGTCTGAACCTACAGGATTATTTTCATGATTGGCTCCCTTACGCTTTCCTCAGCTGGTCCTGCTCCAGGACCCACAGGTTCTGTGAAGATGACTTCATCACGCCTCTGTCCACCAACCCTGCTGACAACAGTGCTTAGGGAACGCATTTATTAAGAAAAGTTTTCCACCTTACCACACTTAGAACCAAAAGAGTCACTGAGAACATTTTTGACACTGATTTGTACAATTGTACTAGTGGAAGTGAGGAGGGTTAGGGGACCTAATACATGAACCGTTTCCTGTATGGACAAATATATTTTATAAATATAAAAGACAGTTGACACAAACCACTATTAAGATTAAAGACACTTGGGATCAAACCCGCGCTGCAGCCACTGTGCCAATATATTACGTTTATCAAAATATAATTCTGCTTGTAGGTGCCCTGAGACCCTTCGTTTAACAGCCTCCAAGCTGCTTTGGGAAACTCCTTTAATCCCATCTCTCCCAAGGCATACTAAATAAAGATTGCCAAACAACAAGTTTTTCCAGAGCTGTGGGTACAAAACAATGGATCCCAGTAATGTCAATCACAGCACTGTCCAGGACAGAACTTAAAAAGGAGAGGTAGAGGAGAACAGGAGGACCATCTGTCATCCTGTGCTACCTCTTCCTACCCAATAAGCAACCATTCAATGATTTCTTTTTGAGTCAAGGTAGCTAAGATTAGTTTGCTTCATCTGCCAGCAAAGAACCTACCAAAGAACACCAACTGTACTGCTCACAAGATGGGTCAAGACTTAGGACTGATGAGCAAACTGGAACCAGAGTAGCACACAGGTAAGTTTTGTTGTCTGCACCTAACTTAATTTGCGAGCACTGGGGCATGTTCTTTTAATGACAGAGCTCAAGGATTCACCCTCAGATTTTGGACAGTACCTGCCAACAACTTCCAAAATTTTCCCATACTCTTCACTTGGATTTTTCAATGCTTTTCTCCTCGTCATTATGTTGTAAAAAAGGTCCTCCACCTGAAGAGAGATCCAGTTGTCTTGTAAGTTCATGGGCGTACATGGAAAGCTTTGCACTGTCTACCTAAAGCTGGATCTCAAGTTAGTGAATCCAGGGACATTACCAGCAGTACTGTTCTAAGTTCTGATTGGGGGTGGGGGTGGGGAAGCATCTACAAAGGAGTTAAAGAGTATTTTTCCTGTATCCCACATTCACTCAATTCTCAAACAGATAACGGGGAATGGCTCTATGGCATGCTGTTTGTTAAAGGTATAAAGGACTAAAAATATGAGGACATTTAAAATTATTGTCTTGTTCAAGAGAGTAGACAATTTGGTAAGACATGAATGTAACTCTACAATCAATTACTATATTACATGGCATTCAGAGACATTTCTCAAACTAAAGAAAATTATAAAACTCTGGAGATAATTTGGATAATTTGGAGTTTTCAACAATCACCCTATGTATGCAGCTAAGGCCCTCCTAGCCAGCACCATAGTGAAATTTCAATTGTAAATAAAGACAACCTGAAGACCTGTAAAACAAAACAGCGAGCCACTGGCTCTTACCTTGACCTCAGCCTGAAATGGCGATCCTGCCTCCTGGAAACTAAGAATGAGACTGCGTGTTGACAATGGTTTCTTCCTGTTTTATAATACTCTCTTGGGCTGGGATTAAGGAATGCACCACCAGATTTCTATGGTAACTAATGTGGCTGCTGGGATTAAAGGTGCGTGTCATTGTGGCTACAGGGAATAAAGATGTGTGATGCCATAACCTGGTCTGTAAGGCTGACCAGTGGGACTGTTTTACTCTCAGATCTTCAGGAAGGCTTTATTTATTACAATACAATTGAAACGCCACTGCACAGCACTTTGAAGCACATTCTTGCATCTGTCTCCTACAGCTGGGGTCAGGAGTGAAGGGTCAGAGACATGTAAGATGACAGGGAGGTGCCCATGGGATCCCAGACTGTAAAGACACTGAGATATTAGAAGGATTTTGATTCACAACACTCATGACCCACCCATGGCCCTGAGGCAGTCAGGCAGAAAGCCTCTGCTCTGCTGGAGACACTGGAAACTGAATTCTGAGATGTTAGTGACCTGCCTGTGAACACATGGGTACTGAAAGGTGAGACTGGGACTCCGACCCATGTCTTCTAGTCCACCATAATGATTTCTCAATGCCAACTACTCTGCCACTGATTTTTACAACCCAGCCCCTTACAAAAGACAAAACGTAGGCAGGCTGCCATGCCATAAAACCCAATAATCATTTTTCTTACTTAGAAGCTTAGGTATCTTGGGGCTTCTATTACAAGTCAAAATTTATCTGATTTTTACACCAGGAACTCAGAGCTCATTTTACTTTTACTTCAGCATTCCTACTAAGCTGTGTGTTCCAAGTTTTATTCCGATGTGCCATTCTTACCGTAATCTGAGTACCCTGGTTGCCTGCACACGGCTTAGGAGGGGCTTTCAGCTTTCCATCTGAGTAACTTGCTCTAGTCAAAAAACATTGAAGATTATTAGTATCTAATAGGATACTTAGCCACAGCATAAAAACAAAAACCCTAATATAGACATTACAGCATATATCTGTAACCTTGACACGAGAAATACCTTCAAAGTCCCTACACTACATGAAACAATAAATACATTAATACTCCACATTTAAAAGACAAACTTCATTATTTAAAAAAAGCCTGCAAATAAATAAATCCTCGTACACCAAAATTAACCAGGCCCAAAGCCTATATAGCTCAATGAATTTCTATACAGTTAAAATAGACATTGAGAAATTAATCTGTGGAGCTTCAAATTAAATTTACACCTTCAATATGAAATATACTTTATTTACATACTTATCCACCACCCAACACAAAACCCAAAACAGAACTAATAAAACAATGTACATTCTAACCTTTCATAATTGTGTCTACTTCCTGGATTTAGTCCATTATATTTCATTTAAAAATGAAAATTATATCAATACATTATAACATAGCCATATTATATACTAACTGGATTTTATTTTAAAGCAGATCTTATAGAAGCATTTTATTTTATTTTACTTTAATTTTATGTGCATTGGTGTTTTGCCTGCATGTATATCTGTGTAAAGATGCTGGATCCCCTGGAAATGGAGTTACAGACAGTTGTGAGCTGCCATGTGAGTGCTGGGAACTGAACTGGGGTCCTCTGGAAGAGCAGCCAGTGCTCTTAACTGTTGAGTCATCTCTCCAGCCCTAGAGGCATTTTCTTAGTTGAGGCTCCCTCTTCTCAAGTGACTTTAGCTTATATCAAGTTGATACAAAACTATCGAGCATAGGAAGGCACTGGGGGTCAAAACGATACCTCTGGATTTCATCCTGCCTCAGAAGGGAGCCAGTAGAAACCCCAGATAGGGCATAACACAAAACCAGAGGTCATGAAACAGGTACCTCAAGCTATTTACAAAAAACTTAACTCACAACTGTCTCTCTGGTTTATAACATTTCAGCCAGTCCACCCAAATTCACATGGAATCAAGACCCCCCAACACGTCTTGCATACTCTGAAGCACTCTCTATTACATCACACATTAGTCTGCTTAAGAAGATGGAGGACACAGAATTTCCTATTTTAATTTACAAACAACTTGCATGCTTAAAATGTGTTTTCTTGTTGCTTTTCTTTCTTTCTGCATTCACTAGGTACTGCTACTAGTCTTCAGCCAGTGGCAGCCAATGCTTACAAAAACAAGAGCATGATTTTGATTTCTTGAACTCCATTTTGGTTCTGTTCCAGGACCATTTTTGAGCTTCTGGAAACTGCTGGTACAACAGCCAGTAGCCAGATCACTCAGGTACAGGCTAAAGGGAACCAGAAACACAGGAGTCAGTAAATGAGTGTTGAGTCTTCAGCATCCTAGCCAACTAAAGAGCAAAATGGCAGAACTAACACTAGTAACTACTATTTGCTTAGAAAACTTATGTGCAATAGACATCCTCCTTAGTGCTTGTAATATGTTACAGCTTATCAACTTAGAATCTCTCTCTCTCTCTCTCTCTCTCTCTCTTCTCTCTCTCTCTCTCTCTCTCTCTCTTGAGGGTAGCACTTCAAGACAGGATCTCCCCTGGCTGTCCAGGGGACCCACTCTGTAGACCAGGTTAGCTTTGAATTCAGAGATCCGCCTGCCTCTGCCTCCCGAGTATTGGGATTAAAGGCGTGCGCCACCACTGCCTGGCACAATTTACCTCTTAAGTAGTCACAAACTGGGGCTAGAGAGATGGCTCAGCTGTTAAAAGCACTGGCTGATCTTCCAGTAGAACACAAGAGGCCAAAGATAAAATAAGCAGAAAGGAGTTTCACTATCCCTTTACAGGGCAGATCTCATGACCTGGAAACTTACCGAGGACGCGTATTCAATTCCCAGAATTCAGATGGCAGTCTATAATTATCTGTAACTCCAGTGCCAGAGACCCCACCCCGTCTTCTGGCCTCCAAAGGCACCATACATACACCTAGTGCACAGACATGTATGCAGTCAAAATGTCCATACACATAAAGTAAATGAATCTAAAATGTAAAAAGAATTCATGAAAAGTATCACTTCATGATCATCCCCGTAGATAAACAATTTATCCCTAGGAAGGGAAGAAATCTAATATCTTAACAACAACAAAGTAACGCGTTTGGGGGGGGGGGTCACCCTGAGACCAAATGCCTCACAGAAGTCATCATCACATACCTGTATGCACATTTTCCATCAGCTGTTTTGGTTGTAATAGTAACATGAGCCACATGGCTTATGCTCGCCAAAGCCTGAGGGAGAGGGGGATAAGATGAAAGGAAAACTCACTGTTGCTTCATCAAAGGCAAAGCTTATCTAACTTGCCTCTTTTGATCTGCATTAATGAAGCAACAATGAACAATCTGACAATGTTTTAAGAAAAAGAGATAAAGTCAGGCGATGGTGACACACACCTTTAATCCCAGCACTTGGGAGGCAGAGGCAGGTGGAACTCTGTGAGTTCAAGGCCAGCCTGGTCTACAGAGCTAGTTCCAGGACAGGCTCCAAAGCTACAGAGAAACCCTGTCTCAAAAAACAAACCAAACTAAAAAAAAAAAGAACGAACGAAAAAGAAAAATCGATAAAATCTAATTCATAGGGTAATCACTAAAATAAAGGAAAGCTTATATTAAAACTCTGAAAGGAATCACACAACACTTCCTGTGTTAACAGCAACTGTATTTCATGGCAGTACACAGGGACTGTGCTGGACAGTATCCCATTACTGTAACAATATATGAGATGACCAATTTATAGACAAAAGGCTTCTCTCAGCTCATGGTTTTAGAGGACTCATTTGATGGTCTGTAGGTTCTGATGCTTTGGTCCTGTGCTGAAGAAATTCATCATGGTGTGGAGTTCATAGAGACCAAAGCTCCTCACACCAAACATCCACAGAGGTCAGAGAGAACAGGAACAGGAAGAGGTCTCACCATCCCTACACTTAGCTTCAATAATATCCCAATAACAATAAACAGGGGACCAAGCTTTCAGTGCATGGGTCTCTAGGGGACACTTCAGTTCCAAATGGTAGCAAATGTGTTTAATATATTTTTAGTGATGTATCTTCCAAGAAATTAAAAAATGGGCCTTCAGAAAAAGAAAAAAAAAAAACAGGATCTCTAAAAACTGCTTTATAGAAACAATTACAATGGGTCTGTACAACAACCTCCACACACCTGAGGCAGTTTCAATTCATTAAAAGGAACATGGCTCTCCTTGGGCAGCTGAGGCAGCAAGATCACCTGAACCCAGGAGTTTGAGATCAGCAAAGGAGCCTGAACCCATCTCAAAAACAAATGAAAAAGAGAATATGCTTCAGGCTCAGAGATTACTTGGTCACCCCAGATTTCCCTAGGTTGTAATCTATAAGGTCCCATCGTCTCCCCTCCCCACCCCCTGCTTTGTAGTCTGGCTGGTTTCAAACTCTCAATTGTCCTGTCTCCGCCTCCCAAGTACCAGTATTACAGGCATGTACCACTGTACCCAGCTTGGTTTATAAAATTTTCAACACTTACAAACTTGAGCTGGGTGTGGTAGTGCAGCTTGTAATCCCAATATTTTGGACGTAAAGGCAGGAAGATCAGGAGCTTAAGACCAGCCTCAGCTACATAAAAAGTACAAGACAAACCAGGGCTATAGAAGACATAGTTCAAAGCATAAGGCAGACTTAAAATATAAATAACTTTGAGACTCATGTAAGTAAGGCAAGACCTGTTCATAGAAGACAATTCTGTGTATTTTCAGGAAGAAAGTGGGCCAATATGCTCAAATATTTCTGCCTTGAAAATGAAAAAAAAAAATCATCATTTTCTCAAATTAGGATCTAGATAAGATTCAAGAAAGAGTCAATAAAGTGTGAGTGTGGGGATACTGGGGAGACAGAAGCAGGCAGACCCTTGTGAGTTCCAGGACAGTCAGGTCTGCCTCTTCTGAGATAGTGAGACCCCATTTGAAAGAAAGAGACAGAGACATAGAGAGGGAGGGAGAGAGAGATCAAATGAGGTGGCTCCTCAGGCCCTACAAATGTCTTTTAGTTTTCCTGTGCAGTCTGCCAGTTGAGCCTATTGTGTGTAATTTTCTAACCCTGTATAGCTTATGTTACCATTCCCACACGGCCCTATATTTTCCATACACTGATATGCAAATGAAAATGTTGATCAGATTCACATTTGATTTTCTGATAAAATTTCATAGGTGATATTAGGGACTTCTATAGAGATACATGATGTTCAGTGCCTCTGTAGATAAAATAGTATATAAAGTATTTTTTAAAAATTTTCTGTCCTGGAAAGCTAAATCTGTTAAAATTTATTTGTATTTAACAATAAAAAGTGTCAAATTTCATTTGCTTCTGTTGAGAAATGATAATGTCATCACAGGTGGGCATTTCTATACATTTCTTCAAGCCTTCGCTTACCTCACCCCGAAAGCCATAGGTAGAAATGCTGGCTAAATCTTCAAAAGTCTGCAGTTTACTTGTGGTGAACCTCTCGCACACAATATCCAGATCTTCCTTCTACAGGATTAAGAGGGAAAAGGAATAAATAATTATCTCTCCCACCTTCCCAAATCTTTCTGGAGTCTCATTTTAGTGCTTTAATCTGAGAAGAAGTTCTCAGAAGAGGTTTGCATTAATACTAACTTCCTTATGGCACCCGAACTACCCCTGGACCTTCTTCTCTAGGCTGTTCCTTCTCAGAGTCCTGTAGTTCCCACCTCCTAACACTGGGACTCCACCCTTACACCGCTTCTCTACCTATGCTCACTCATGTCTGTCTCCTAGAGACAGGGTGTCACTACATAGCCGAGGATACTTCTCCGACAGCGATCTCTTAAGTGCTGGAATTCTATGCATATGACATCATATCCAAATTCCGTTTTCTTTTTAAACAAAACAAAACAAAACAAATCTTTATTTTCAGTGTGCAGGAAACTCTTAAAATTGTAGTAAAAATAAAAATACATGTAACAAAATTTTCATTTTAGCTGGATGTGGTGGCACACACTTGAAATTCTAGCACTTTGGAGGTAGAAGTGTGAGGGACAAGAATTTACGGTCACCCATAGCCATACAGTGTAATCAAGGTTAGTGTAAGTCACAAGAGACCAGGCCTCAAAAGCCATAAACAAGGGCTGGAGAGATAGTTCAGTGTGGTAAGAGCACCCACACCAGATGGCTATTGCTACTTCTAACTCTAGCTCAGGGAATTCAATACCTCTTCTGGCCTTTACAGACACTAGCACTCACAGGCAGTGTCTATACCAAACACACACACATACACATACACAGAGAGAGAGAGAGAGATATACACATAGACACACACAGAGATAATCTTAAAACCCTTTTTATTTTAATCACTTCTAAGTGTATAGTTCAGTTCATTAAGTACATTCTTAACATTAGTTAAATTTATATCAATCTAACAAGAAAGAATATACAACCATCCACATCCAGAACTTCATCATTTTTCTTAAACTGTTTAATAATAACTTTCCATTCTTCCCATTTCCAATCTCTGGCAATCACCATCCCACATTCTGTCTCTCTGAGTGACTTCTCTAGAAACCTCATAGAACAGGAAATGTTCAATCCTTTTACTTTCCGAGATTGATTTATTTCACTTGGTATACGGTCTTCCAAGGTTATCCCCGTTGAAGCATGTCAGAATTTCATGCCTATCTAAGGCTGAATTCTCTTCTACTGTGTGGATGTGTATCACAGTTTATCCGTTCACCTGATGAACACGAGTCCACTGCACCTTGGGTCTGTTGTAGATAATGCTATGGGTACACCCACACAAATCTGCCTGTGTCCCTGCTTTCACTTATATGCATGTACACAGAAGTAGAAACAGTGATTGTAATTCTGAGGAAACACCACACCACTTTTCACAGTTGATACACTATTTACATTTCCACCAACAATGCACAGAGACTGAATTTTCTACTGTCTAACAATCAATATAATTTTATTTCTTTGATAGTGGTCATATTAACAAATATGAAATAGTTATCTAATCACAGCTTGGATATTCATTTCTGTAATGGCTACCTCTGAACATCTTTTCATGAGTCTGATAGCTTTTAATATATCAAAATATGCAAACTTTGAAATTTTCATCTGCAGTCCTCTCCATTGTGTTCACAGAGATACAGACCCCTAGGGGTACTTTAACAGGCTCCCGAATGAACTGCTTATCTTCCCTTCAAGCCTTTCTTCTATAGTCTTTCCCATTCTGATAACTGACAACTCTTACTCAATGCCTATCTATCTCATACCAGCAAATTCTGAGGTCTGCCTTCAGAATTAACTCAGTAATCTCACTGGTCCTGTCATCTCAAATACAATCAGACTGGTCCACAGCACTGGAACCCATTCCTGGGTCCCTACAAGAGTCTTCTCACTGCTTTTACATGGTCCTTCAGCAAGTTGTTTCCAAAAGACTCTTTTAAATTTTTAATTTTTTTATGTGCATGTGTGTGTGCCTGATTGTATGTGTACCACACTCAGGAGGTGCCCTCAGAGGCCACTGGACCACCCTTAAACTGGCGTTCTAGCTGTTGAGACACATGATACAGATGCTGAGAACTGAACCTGAGTCCTCTGCAAGTGTGGGAAAGTGCTCTTAATCACTGAGCCATCACTCTGAGCCAATTCAAAGGTTTTTTAAATAAAACTCATCACCATATCATGAACTGCTTTGCTTAAAATCCTTGGGTCATATTCTACCATTGTTGTCAAAAAAGCTACAGCCAGAAGATCTAACATGTTTCCTCTCAGGCCTCATGCCTATCACCCTTCTCTTGTTCTCCCTGTTGGAGATACACTGACTTCCTGACTGGTCCACCAAGTTCAGACATGTTTCAGCTTCATCATTTTTGTCTTTATTCTTCTCTCTGCCCAGGAAATTCATCCTTTCAACAGTTTCCTAACTTGTTTTTTGATCTCCATTGGTTTTCTCTGTAAATTTCACACCTATATTAAAACCCTTCTGAATTACCACTAAATGGAGACTGCATCTCTTCCCATTCTCTGATCCTATCTTCTTCCCAGCTTCCACCTTCTGTTCCGTGCTGTATGCCATCTGACATACTAGTCACTATTTACTGACTCCCATTTACCAGGACAGAAAGCAAAGGATTTTTATTTTTATTTACTGATATACCTCCTGAACAATGTCTAATACACTGTAGAAACTTGATATGTAATTATTGTTAGTGTTCAAGCTTTAAATCCAAAATACTTTCTGCAAAATACTAAGTCAGCAGGCTAGGGAGAGGTCGTGCATTTTCCTAGAAGTTTGACACGAAGCACACAAACCCAGTTCCCCCAGGCTTTTCTTACCCTGATTCCAGTGCCATTGTCCTGGATCTGAATTAACTTCAGGCCTCCTTCTTTAACAATCACTTGAATATTTGTAGATTTTGCATCTAAACTAGCAATCAGAAAAAAATATTGTCAGTTGCAACTACTTTGATACACATACTATAATAACAAACTCCAGAGTATTTGACATGTTGTCTCTCTGTCTGACAGCTCAATGTGGGTGCTGTATGAACGTATACTACAAAAGCCATTAAGTGCAGAGCCAACACTTCTGTTCCTGTAGGACAGCCCTTTTAGTACAGTTGTTTCTTACTCTTTTCAACCAATTTTACTGTAATAATATTTAAAAATGATGTTTTCCTCTGCACTTACATTTTCAAGAAAACACACTCATGATGAAGCAAAGAAAAACTGCCATGTAGAAATTGAAGAGGCTTAAAGGGTGCCGGTACAGTGGTACACACCTTTAATTCCACCACTGGGGGGGGGGGGGGGAGACAGAAGCAGACCAGGTTCTGTGAGTTCAAGGCCAGCCTGGTCTACAAGATGAGTTTCAGGACAGTCAGGGCTGCTACAAAGAGAAATCCTGTCACAAAACAAAACAAAACAAAACAAAAAGCAAAAACAAGTAAACAAAAAAAGAGGGTTTAAGGGGTGGGGGTCTAGAGGTAGTTCAGCAGTTATGAGCACGGGCTGCTTTTCCAGAGGACCAGAGTTCAGCTCCCAGCCCCCACATGGTGGCTCAGGACCATCTGCAGAGGACCTGATGTCCTCTTTAGGCCTCTACGGGCACTGCATGCACATGGTGCATAGACATGTACCAGCAAAACACCCATTCACAGAAAATATCTGAGGGGGTAAAGGCACCTGCCACTAATCAAATGACCTGAGTTCAATCCCTAGGACCCACAAAGTTCTCTTCTGACCTCCACAAGTGTGTTGTACATACTATCTCCATCACACAGACAAGGCAGTAAACCAAATTAATTAAGCTAAAAGGGGAAAATAAAAAGGAAGAAGTAAGTTTCTACCACAGAAAACAAATTTGGCCTGGGACTGCATGAAAAGGGGAAGTTGTCCATTTCTCTCATTCTTGGCGCCCCTGTACCAAAAACCTTAAATATTTAAAAAGTCCTTAACTAGAATCCATGCAAAATCTCTGCTTGAATACAAGCTATGCTGTTTTTAAGCTTAGTTTTTGT
Source organism: Myodes glareolus (assembly GCF_982192425.1). Classification (NCBI taxonomy): domain Eukaryota; kingdom Metazoa; phylum Chordata; class Mammalia; order Rodentia; family Cricetidae; genus Myodes; species Myodes glareolus. Next base: position 12,983,386 of record NC_142029.1, on the reverse strand, counting down.
TTACAGTATTCAGACAGAGTACACTAACTGGCTGCAGGAAGCCTGGGGCCGTTGGATTTGGTACAGCAATAGACAGTTGTATGTAGAATGAGCTATCAGGATAACTTGGGCTGGTTACCGTTTACCTCTTTTCCTTTCTCCCTCTTGTAGTACCATTGCTCTGAATGGTTTGTTTTCAGTGAACTTCTACAAGACTGCCAGTCCTCACTGGAGAAACCTTTTCTCTTTATTGTAACAACGTAAGGGCTTCACTGACATCAACTGATATCAACACAAAGGCTCTGCCAGTCTTTATGGGAGTCCTTTTTGAACCTATTTGATGGTGTGTCTATTTTGAAGTATACGGTTCTGTTCACATTTTTAACTTCTCTCCACAAAGTGATGGACGGGTCTAAGTTTCAGAAGCAACAAATGCTTCTTCCTAGAACACTAAGTGGGGTCATTGATTTGACAGTAGGAGAATCAGAAAAAAAAAAGTCCCATGTCCACTGGCCTGACCTAAAACGCCAATAATTTTGAACAAAACTCAAAAGGAACTGTGCCCTGGATGTGTAGGGATTGAATCAATGATAAACGATCATCAGAGCACGGTGTGCTCTGAGGCTTGTTTCTCCCTCCACCCTAGACATTCACACATCTTCAGTTGCGCATCTTTTGCGAACGTGGTGTGAAGCTAAGCAGCTTCCTTCGGGAAGGTACTATTAAATCCGTATCACGCCTGCTTCCTTTACTTGAGACACAAACGGGTCTCGCGGAAGCAGTGAGGACCCCCGCCAGCCGGAAGCCGGCCAGGCGCGCTCAGGGTCCCCCGTGCCCAGCGCAGCCCCGGATGGCCGACCGCAGCAGGTGGGTCGGCCCGTCCCGTCCCGTGTCGCCTTCGGGGAACTCGGCTCCGTTCCCTCCGTACCAGTTTTCAAGCATCTCTTTGATAGCATTAGCCGGCCGCTGGATAACTTCCCCCGCCGCTATGCGGTTCACTACCGTCTCGTCCAGACGCCGAATAACTCCCGCTACAAACGCCATGTCGGCGCCACGGCTCGCCGTCAGCCAATCACTCCGGCTCCTCACCTTCACGTTCCACCTCCCCCTTCGGCCGACGCCGTCCTGACGGCCTTCTCAGTGACGAGTGATGATTGGGCAGCACGAATGCCAGTCAAGTTGCTTTTCGACACGTCAGTTCCTGGGTCCCTGTCCCGCCCTCAACGGCGGCCGCCCACTGGACTAGAGGGTCACGCGCTTGCGCGGCAAAGTTCACGGTCCGCTCTTCCTATTGGTTCGCTCCCGAGAGCTAAGGGAATACGAAATCTCCAGCCAATAGGAACGGAGGTGCCCTGGCGGAGGCTGGTGCGCCCCGGCTCGGGTGATCTGGCGCAGACCCCAGGGGGTGCTTGGCGCTCGGCGGGCTCCTCCCCGTTTGCTGCGGCCTCGGAGCTCGGCGTGCTCGTGTGGCCTTCCGCAGAATGTGGATGACGCCCAAGAGGATCAGGATGGAAGTCGACGAGGCTCTCGTGTTCCGGCCCGAGTGGACCCAGCGTTACCTGGTGGTGGAGCCTGCGGAGGGCGACGGGGCCCTGTGCCTGGTGTGTCGCCGCCTGGTCGCCTCGACCCGGGAACGCGACGTGAGGCGCCACTACGAGGCAGAACACGAATTCTACGAACGGTTCGTAGGGGACGAGGAGCGCGCGGCCCTGGTAGAGCGGCTGCGACAGGGCGACATGTCCCTGGCGGCCGTGCTCACTCCGGAGGAGAGAGCGACGCGGGCAGGCCTCGGCCTCTGTCGCTTCTTGGCCTTGAAGGGTCGCGGCTGGGGTGAGGGAGACTTCGTACACCAGTGCATGGAGGTGTTGCTGAGAGAGGTGCTGCCCGATCACGTCGGCGTCCTGGAAGGCATTGATTTATCGCCGGAGATCACGCGCCAGAGAATTCTGAGCATTGACAGCAATCTCCGCAGCCAGCTGTTTAACCGAGCCAGGGACTTCAAGGCCTATTCTCTCGCTTTGGATGACCAGGCTTTTGTGGCCTATGAGAACTACCTCCTGGTCTTCATCCGTGGCGTCGGCCGCGACCTGGAGGTTCAGGAAGATCTTCTGACGATTGTCAACCTGACTCATCACTTCAGTGTCGGGGCCCTCATGTCGGCAATTCTGGAGGCCCTGCAGACAGCAGGACTCAGCTTACAGCGAATGGTTGGACTGACCACGACCCACACCCTAAGGATGATCGGCGAGAACTCGGGACTGGTCTCCTACATGAGAGAAAAGGCCGTGAGCCCCAACTGTTGGAACGTTATCCACTATTCGGGATTTCTGCACTTAGAACTGCTGAGTTCTTACGATGTTGATATTAATCAGATCATAAATACCATATCCGAGTGGGTAGTTATGATTAAGACCCGAGGTGTTAGACGACCAGAGTTCCAGCCTTTACTAACTGAATCTGAATCCGAGCACGGCGAAAGGGTTAATGGACGGTGTTTGAACAACTGGCTGAGAAGAGGCAAGACGTTAAAACTAATATTTTCACTAAGAAAAGAAATAGAGGCTTTCTTGGTTTCGGTGGGGGCCACAACAGTCCACTTCTCAGACAAGCAGTGGCTCTGTGATTTTGGCTTCTTGGTAGATATTATGGACTATCTTCGAGAGATCAGTGAAGAACTGCAGATCAGTAAGGTCTTTGCCGCTGCCGCCTTTGAACGAATCTGTACCTTTGAGGGAAAGCTGAGTTCACTTCAGAGACATATGGAGGAAGTCAATCTAGCCGACTTTCCTGCCTTCAGCATAATCGTTGATGAACTTAAACAGCAGTTTAAGGAAGATCAGAAAATATTTGATCCTGACAGGTATCAGATGGTGATCTCCCGCCTACAGAAAGATTTTGAGAGACATTTTAAGGACCTCAGGTTCATTAAAAAGGACTTAGAACTCTTTGCAAACCCGTTTAGCTTTAAGCCTGAATATGCGCCTATTTCAGTGCGAGTAGAGCTGACGAAACTCCAGGCGAACACTGACCTGTGGAATGAATACAGAGTCAAAGACTTGGGACAGTTTTATGCTGGATTGTCTGGTGAAGCATACCCCATTATCAAAGGGGTTGCCTATAAGGTGGCATCCTTGTTTGACAGTAACCAAATCTGTGATAAGGCTTTTTCATATTTAACTCGAAACCAGCACACACTGAGCCAGCCACTGACCGACGAGCATCTCCAAGCACTATTTCGAGTTGCCACGACCGAAATGGATCCTCGTTGGGATGATCTTGTGAGAGAAAGAAATGATTCATAAGCCTTTGTAGTACAACAATTCAACTTGGAAAGGAAAAATTAGTTTGATTTTTCTTTCACGTTTACTAATTTGGATTGTTGCAAAGCACTGAGCTTACTACAAGATGTCCAAATTGATAAACATTGAAATCTTTCTGACACGTTGCCTTTTAAAACCCCATCTCATTTGGCAACGTGAGACTGAAACATAAGAACACACCTTCTAAAATCTTAGCTTGGTGGAGATGTCATTGCCTTTTATGTTTATGTTATAACTGATTTTCAACACGTTTAGTATTGATATTGTAACATGAACTAGAAGTCTGGTTTTAAGATATCCTGGAGATATTTGCCAAAAGTTTCAGCTCTTATTTTGACACAGTGTAAAAAGTGTGATCCTGGTTTGAAATGACCAACTCCTTCAAAGTGTATTTATGTCAGTTTACAGAAACTCATAACAAATTAAGTTTCTGAAAAGGAGCATATACACAGTGGAGGTATTTGTCTAGTTAACAGATTTTAAGATTATTTTTGGAAACATATTTCTGAGCCTGAAGTAAATAGCTGGCAGTTTCAGCCCCCACCTCCACATACCCAGTTCATGGTGACATTACAGATGGAGGAAGTAATCAAATTTGGCTGGAGCAGCAAGAATTATCTTAAAAGATTTTGATGTATGAGGCCTCTTACTATCAGGAATTAAGAATAAACCATTATTGGAGGTTTGCTCCTTTTTATTTCACAACTAGGGGTGATTTTTTTCAGCTCGTCTCTCAAAGGACCATGGTAAGTATGGAATCTTAACCATTGCCAGACAGTAATTCTCTTTTCTACCCTAGACAGAATTTTGGCCCTATCAAAACAGTGGGAGGGGGCTTTTCCACTTCAGGATCAGGAGTTATGAGAGGCTCTAGCTTCTTCGTCTCTTTTGCATGGGTATTAATGTTTTATAGAGAAACTATACTTAAGGGAGACATTTTATTTTGAAATGACAAATTTCAGATTTCGTTAGCTGCTGAAAATGGATTTACTCCACAGCTGTCTTACACATTGTGTAGTTAAGACAGTGCACAAGTAATATGTAAATCTCAAGAAGCAGCCTTATTCACAGTCTGTAACAATTTCTATTCCTAGAGACGTTGGCTTTGTGCTGTAACATTATCAGACGAGTTAACTGTGATTACGTCAACCCTACGGTAAAGCTCAGCATTGTGAGCCTGATGTAAAGGCAGCAGCGATTTGTTAGCATCCTCAAGTGCAGTGTAAGAGCTGTCGTGCTCCTGTCTGTCCTAAGGATTGCAGCACGTTATCCTGTCGCACAGTCCAGGAACCTGACTGCAACCACAAACTTAGAAGGAACTGATGCCTAAGCCACGTGAGCCTAAGAACCAGTCAGTGAGGTCAGTGGTTCTCAGCCAGAGGTGGAACCCTCCTTCCTGAGAGTGCCGGGACGTGTGGGGGGCACCTTTGTGATTATCTGTTTAACTGGAGGGTTCTGCTGGCCTTTAAGCTTAAGATCTCTCCTGTGGTTTTCAGGACAGCCTGATGCCACGAAGAGTCATCCCTCCCAAAGTGCCAGCACCCTCCCCGCCAAGTACACATTATCTTATTTCAAGAGACAGGGAGAATCTCCAGTAGAAGCTGATGGCGTCCTTGATAGGGAAGCCTAATTCCAGCGGTGCAGAGAAGAGAAGCCAGTGTCAGGCTGACCTCTTGCTTAGCCAAGAATAAGCTTAAGTACCTGAAACCGAAGTACTCTGCTGGTAATTTCCCGTAGCTTTGTGTGCTACCTTTTACAGCCAATATTTCAAGTACTTTTATTCTTTGAGAGAACGATCGGAAGTCCTGAAAGCTGCTTCTACTTTCTATTCCTAGTCCTCTAAGTATTAATATCGTGTGCATTCTATCAAGTTCTTGTGTTTGCTTTAAGGTGATAATAAAATTAGTTTGCATTATGTAGCCACTGTGTGAGTTTGGGAGAGATATATATAAGCTAAGAATTTTTTTTTTTAATTGACCCTCAGCAATAGAGAGTTTGCTGTAACTAGTCTTAGGTTTTTTGTTTGTTTATTTAAGGCAGTGGTTCTCAACCTTCCTGATGCTGTGACCCTTTAATACAGTTTATATTTGTGGTGACCCCAACCATAAGATTATTTCATTGCTACTTCATAATGTAAATATCTGCTATGTGACCCAAAGGGGTCATGACCCACAGGTTGAGAACCACTTGTTTAAGGTGTTTTGCCGTTTTCTGTATTAAGGAACTATAGCTGCATGGCAGTCTTTTTTTCTTTCCTTTTTTCCTTTTGGATAGATAGTTGTTACTGGTCCTGTGGTATCAGTGAATATAGTTAAAATAAGTGCCATTTATAGGACAAACAACTGTGTCCTTAGCTGGTCCCATTTCTTTCATTCCCACTGGCTCAATTATTTGCTTGCCCAGTCTCCCATATTGCCAGTCAAATCACCCAAGTTCAGGATCTTTGTCAGTGTTTTTCCTTCCTTGAAACCGTCCTAGATTTGCTGAGACACCAGCCCCCAGGTGTGCTCAGTCGTTGCAGGCATCTCTTACTTAAGTGTATGTGTGAGTATGTCTATCTGTTGCTCGGTTTGCTTGCTTTTAGGCTGCCTAATCTCCCTTGCCTCGTTTTCCTACTCTACCTCCTTAGTTGCTCTCATCTCCTATGACATTTACCAGCTGTATTGCAGATATTTCTAAATTCTTATCCCCTGCAGATTTCCCCCCAAGTCCTACTTACTAGTATCACCGATGCTCTTCTCTCTCCAGGCCTCCCCACACATCTTAGCTCTTTCTCCCAAATCTGCTCTTCCTCTCCTTTTCCCTTTAGCAGGCCTTCCAGTCATCAGTCAGTTGCCCTCACCCAAGCCCACTCACACTGCTCCATGGTTCCCCATTGCGGTCAGAAGAGATAGGTGGACACTTGTTCATCTTGCAGCTCACTGGTTTAAGCTCTAGTGGTGCCCTCTAGGCCAGGTGCCCAGCTACACTTGCTAAACACCTTTGTCCTCCCTACTTAGCATTTCTTACTGCGAATTGGTCAGTGCTAGACTGGAACTGGGAAGTCTGACCCATTGATTCATCTCTAATGAATAGTTCAGAGCTGGCATTTGAACAGATGTTTGGGCAAATAAATACTCGTATGGGTTTTCATGACCTTTGAACCCTTCACAGTCTTCATTTGATCTTCATAGACATCCTGCCTGTTCACTGGCTAGTTCTTTGCCATCTGTTGCAGATTAAGAAATGAAGCTCGCCTTATTTGTGACTAGGGACCTTACTGTTGTGTTTCTTGAATTTAGTGCAGTGCTTAGCATGTGATTCAAATATTATGTGACTGTGGTTCAGAATTTACCCTAGGAAATTAATAGTACTGTCAGGATTCAAACCTAGGTGTACTCACAAATCTGCTCTGTATGTAGTGTGAAGTACATCCATAATATAGTCTGTATATATTTTAATTTCCAAAGGAACCTACATATAGAGGAAAGGGTTGGATAACTGTTTAGATTGAACTGAGTGCAGTAATCTAAAACTTATCTTCAGTATTGGAGAAATGCCACCTAAGAGTTAACATCCGTTTTTCCTTTTGTAGGCGTCAACCCTAGGAGAAAATGGCATGCTATTTAGTAGTTACTTTCCTTTACAGATGATTTCTGGCTCTTCTGGAATTTCAAAGTAAGTAAACTTGTTTATGAGAAGGTTGTCTTAGCCATCCTGGCTACTAGATCCTCAGCTCATTAATTTTCTTATGTGTGGAATGCCCACATCGTCTCCCCAAAGAGAAAACCCCCAGATGAGGTCCAGGAAACATGTACTTTTTGATTTGCTGTATTTCCTTGCTTTCTTGTTTCATGCCCCTGTGAAGTTTAAAATCAGTCTTATGTTGGAAAGCCAGACCCTGAGTCTCTTTCATTAAGCCATTTTGCCCAATTTAAGAGATGAGCTAGCATTCTCTTAACTGGACTTCCCAGTTTTAGAAAGTCACATTAATTAATTAATTCACTCTGAGGTCTTGGTAGTAGGTACAATAATTATCCAGAGATTTGATCCTTGTTGAAAAACTAGGTTTTCATCAATCTTTGGGTTCAAGAATTTCTCATTTTTAGTTTTGAGAAAAATGAGAAAAATTGCCTCATTCTACACTGTAAGTACTTTATAATCTATAATTTCTGTCTTGAAACTGACCAAATACTGAGTTCATGTCCTACACATTTTGTCATATGCAGGCAACAGCCACCACAAGATAATTTTTTCTTTTTTAAATAAAGGGTAGATGTCCTGTCTCCCAGTTCATCTGAAGGGAGCACTTTTGCCTCTCCTTAATATAAATTAAGTAATTTATTACTTGTGTAATTATTTTTTCTATCTTCTGGTAGCAATCTTCCCGAATGCCTCCCAACTAATCGCTAAGCAGCATGCTTAATATTTAGTTCTGCATCAGGATGGGTAAGGTTGCCATGAGGTGAATAACTATAAAAGTTAATGCTGCTTGTCTGCAGCAGGTTGTCGAGGGCTTCATGTAGGTGAGGGACTAAAGCCTGCAGGCCAAGTCTGTCCGGGCTCATTCTCTAAGGCAGTGTTACCAGCCATGTCTGTCCTGAACCGTCATGGCTGCGTCCCTCTGCAGTTGCAGATCTGAGAGCTGACCCAGTGTGTGCAGCACAGACTAAAGTATATTATGGAAAAGTTCGCTAATTTCTGCTTAAAATGCCTCTGTCTTGCGACTCAGGATAAAGCAGATTCATTAGGAGCTGACTGCTCGCTTTGGGGAATGAGAAGAGAAAGTTTGACAGATAGCAGAGGCTCCAAAGCCCACAGCCACACCAGAGCTCATGGAGAAGTACAATCCCTCCATATAGCTGGAGGAGAATGAACTATTTGGAAGATAACACTAGTGATTTTTGTGGTTCTAGTCCCCTAGTTACATCATAAATATGTCTTTTTTCATTGAGATCAAAGTTTACAAATCTCCAGTGTCCATCTCAGTGGATTTTCTATTCACCTGTGAATGCACCATCCAGATCCAAGTAGGAAATAGCCTGTCGCCATTGCCCTGTGCCTTTCACAGAGAGTTGCCTGTCAGTCAGTTTTGCCTGTTTGAAATCTATATCAATGTAACTATATACACTCTGTATCTTCTGTTCTCTCTGTGTCTGCAAGAGTAATCCATGTTGTGGGTAATAATAGCTCATTTTTCATTTCTGTGTTCATAGTCCATTTGTTGTACCAGTTTATCCATTCAGTGTTGATGAATATTTGGATTGTTTCCAGTTTGTGGTCATTATTAATAAAATTGCTATTAAAAGCCTTGTGTCTGTCTTTTAGTGAGCATGTGTTACTCTTTCCGGTTGGTGTATTCCCAGCGATAACCTTGCTTCTGTTATTTACTTTATACAGGTTATTTTCCATGAAGCAGAGTGACCCTTACTTTAAAGTCTGTCAGATAATGCCACCTTTCTACTCAGACTTGGAATCACAGAATAAAAGCTGACGTCTGACCGTTCCTACATGATCTTTACCCACACATAACTTCTTGATGTCTCTTCTAACATTTTAACATTTTGTCTTTTATTCCTCTCTCTCTTTCTCCCTCTCTGTCTCTGTCCGTCTGTCTGTGTGTCTTTCTCTTTCTCTCCCTTTCTCTCTCTGCCTCTCTCTGTCTGTCTCTCCTCACTCTGTACTGAGTGCTGTGCTTATCAGTTGGGAAGTAAGCCAAGTGTTTGGTATTTTGAGTAGCTGTTTTGAGACTTTGAGCTTGGTTTTGGTTTTGTTTTCAGGCTGGGGGACTGACTCCAGGGCCTCGAGGACATAAAGCATCTGCTCTACCTCCGACTGCATTCTGCTGGTTTTGACATAAGCTGCAACACTAGTTTGTGATGCATTAAGTATCCCACTGAGCACTAATGCTCAACTTTTAAAAGGTCTTTACATATTAAAACACAGCGCCATCTTAATTTCAGAAATAAGTTCTTGAATTGCAGTTCTCCAGCTTATTATTAGAGTTTGTCAATGTGATGGTGTTCCTGTTGCTAGTTCTTGTCCCGGGGCTTAGTTGGGTCCTGGGCGCAAGGGTAGAGAAGTTAGGAAGGCAGTGGAATGAGGAAGTATTTGTATTAAACCTGAAATAGCACAGCCAAAAGGAGCCTGTAGCAGGATTAATAAAAATCCAGAGACAAATATAGGTTCAATCTGAAGGTCAGAAAAGCGTGCCATTGCCTGAGAGCTGTCCCCTCCCATTTTATATTCCTCTCTAGAGCTGGGATTAAGAGAGTGCACCACTACTGCCTGGTTTCTATGGCAACTGGTGTGACTACTGGAATCAAAGTTGTGTGTCACCACTGCCTGATCTGTAAGGCTGACCAGTGGTGCTGTTATGTTCTTTTTATTTATTAAAAAACAAATGAAATACTAATAAAATAAAATACAAATACTACAGGGACCTCTAAGTGTGCCATTGTTGGTGTGTTACTAGTGGTTATAAAGTAAAAGTTTAGGTACTGAGACTGAAGAAGGCCCAGCAGGTAAGAGCTCCCACTGCTCCTTCAGAGGACTATAGTTTGGTTCCTGGTTCCCAGCACCCAGGTCAGGTGGCTCACATTTACCTGTAACTCCAGCTCCAGGAGATCTGATGCTCTCTTCTGTCCTCCATGGTCATCCTTGGACACATAACGTGTAAATTTTAAAAAAGGATTTTTAAGCTACACATCTTTTTATAACTACAACTGAAGTGTTAGAAACTTGACATGGTTAAAGAATTCAACTTTGACAAGCACCAGGCCATGAAACCATAAGAAAGAAACGTTCTTAAAAGTTTACACTTAGTGTCAACTAATAAGGAGAAAATCAGGACTCTGTTGAAAGGCAAAGTCATAGTTGGTTCAGACTTAGGTCGAATTACCATCAACTGGGAGCTTAAAAAACATTGATTGTAGCTCTGGAAACTTGAAAGTTCAAAATGTTCTCCGGATCCACTGACAATGGTTTCTGCTGGTTGCTGAGCTGCCTTGTGTTATCGTGTAGAGGAGAGCCTTGTCTGTACCAACCACGTTCTCACAGCATACCCCCACTCCTACTATACTGTCACATAGAGGGCTACAGTTTCAGTGTAAGAATTTAGTGTGGTGGGGGCTTGTAAGGTGTTTGCCCTGAAAGTGTAGATACTTAAATTTAAAAAGCCAGGCGGTGGTAGCACACACTTTTAATCCCAGCACTCGAGGCAAAGGCAGGCGGATCTCTCGAGTTTGCGGCCAGTATGGTCTACAGAGTAAGTTCCAGAACAGCCTGGGCCACACAGAAACCCTGTCTCGAAAAACCAAAATAATATAATAATGATAAATATGAAAAGTACCCTTTGTGTGATAAACAATGGTGAGGGTTCTCTTGGGACCCAAGCACTCTGGTGCTCTGTTGTCCCCTCCTCTGAACCTGGCCTGGAAGACTGGTCATCAGTCATCTGACCTTAGCTCACAGAGTACCTCCCAAACACTGTTCTCAGCAGTGTGAAGAGATCTTCAGCCCTCTCAGTTACTGTAGAAGAGGCATACCCTTCCCTGCTTGCTACCAAGAGTTAATTGTTGCAGTTTGAGGGTGAGCATTTGGGGAGCCATCTCTTGGACACCTTTGGAAATGCATTTTTTTCTTTTTTCTTTTTTTTAATGAATCAAGGGACTAGAGGGATAATTTAGGAATTAAGAGGTCTGGAGTTTGCTTCCCACACCCATGTTGGGCAGCTCACAACCTCCTGTAACTATAGCTCCCGAGAATCCAATGTCCTCTGGCCTGTGATGGTACACAAGCACACAAGATTAAAACATATGGGCTGGAGAGATGGCTCAGTGGTTAAGAGCACTGACTGCTCTTCTGGAGGACCTGGGTTCAATTCCCAGCACCCATATGGCAGCTCACAACTGTCTGTAACTCCAGTTCCAGGGGCTCTGACACCTTCACACCAATACACATAAAATGAATATAAATAAGTTATTTTTTAAAAAAGATTAAAACAATGTTTTTATAAGTGAATCAAGTTTATACCAGTTAGAATAGATGCTATTTTTAAAAGATGAGGGCTGGGGAGATGATTAAGGACCCGAGTTCGGATCCCCGGTGTACATGTCGAGCTGGACACGAAGGGGTGGTGTTTATGACATTATGAACACAGATGTATTCACTTCTCATAAGCATGTTTATCACAGACAGGTACAAGCAGGTCACCAATGTGACCTCTTAGCCAGTGTCACAGGGAATGCCATGACATAAGTTTCCTATGACTTGACAACATCACACAGGAGCGAAAGCTAGATTGGAAAGCTTGCCCGGTGAACAGTGTTGCCTTGGTGTTACCTTTGGTATCAGATCTGGTTTCCCTGGCAACCGGGTCCACTTAATGAGTGGCTCCAGGCAGCAGACACGAACTTATCCATAGCAACAGCACAGAAGGAAGTGCTCAGCAAAGAGTATTTCATTTTGTTCTGTGAACACAAATCTCTTGGTGATTTTTTTTTAAAAAAATTATCAGAGTGCTGAAAGAGATTAAGAGGCCTGGGGGCCTTTATTCCTGCCTCTGTGTGCCCTAATAATAACCACTTACAGTATCTTCTTACATTAGCTTTTGTTTTTTGTTTTTTGGTTTTTTTTTTTTTTTTGGCTTAACATGTATATCTATATTGTGAATTATATTTTAAATTAAAAAATAGGTTTGTCTTTTTAACATTTACTAGGGTTATTTATCGTGCATGGATCTGCACATGTAGGGTCAGAGGACAACTTGTGGAAGTCATTTCTCTCCTTCCATCATGTGGGTGCCAGGGATTAAACTCAAGCTGTTAGTCTCGACAGCGGGCACCTTTAGCCGCTAAGCATCCCGCCAGCCTGCTGCGTTTAGTTTATCAGTGTCCAGTTGCCTGTTCTGATCATTCAGTATCTTAGTATTCATTTCTTCCTCCTTTTTACAGACTCGTTTAGTTACTTTCACAGATTTAGATTTCATTCTGAAATACTTATTTTTTTATTCTATCCATTTTCTTCAGTATGTCTTGGGTTTCCTCATATCCTTGCCTCCTTGATCTCTCCCCCCCACATCTGCTTTTTAGTTTCTGTGAACTCCGGATTTAAAATTTTTGTTGATTTATTTTCGTGGATATGGGTACTTTGCCTGCATGTCAGTCTGGGCACCATGTGTTTCTGGTATTCACAGAAGCCAAAAGAGGGCATCAGATCCCCTGGAACTGTAGCTACACGTGGTTGTGAGCCATCATGTGGGTGCTGAGAATCAAACCTGGGTCCTTGGGAAGAGCAGCCAGTGCCTTTTAATGCTGAGCCATCTCTCCAGCCCTATCTTTTTGTTTTCTAACTATTTTTTTTTTGAGACAAGCTCTCACAATGTAACTTTGGCTGGCCTAAAACTTGATATGTAGACCAGGCTAGCCTTGAACTCACAACATTCCACCTCCCCTGCCTCCTGAGGACTGGAATTAAAGGTATTCAGCACCACACCTACCTGGCCTTCTCTATTTGTAATGTCGTGGGTCTGGACTGCTCATGGAACAATGTAGAAAATTGAAAAAGGTGGCTTGTGAGATGATCGATGGGTAAGGGTGCTTGCTGCAAGGCTGAAGACCTGACTTCAATCCCTGGTACCCACATAATGGAAGAAGAGAACGGACTTTGACGAATTGTTCTCTGACTTCCCCATGACACATACCTGCCCTCCCACACACACAAAATAAGCAAGCGTAAAAAGTTATCTAAAAAGCTCACAACTACTGGAGAATGGATTCTGTTTTCTCATGTGACCACCACAGCTCAAAACTCAGCCACAAATACTGCCAGGTGTCAGTCTGGTTTCGCTCCCATGGTTAGCAGGACTGGTTCTGCCACCTCTTCTCTACACACACCGTGCACTTGTTTCTTGGCTGACATTTCCGATTATCCCCTTCAGAAAGGACCAATAATAAGGAAGCCCTTTGAATCCATCCTAATAGCCAGCTTGCTAAGTGTAGATTTCTAAGTTCAAAATTATTTTCCCATTGAACTATGAAGTGTGCTGTTGAATTATCTCGGGTTGAGAAATAACCAGGCTAGCTAAAAGGTAAAACAATTATATTTTTATTTATTATAATGGGAAAACTCACGAAACAGGATCAAAAAGTCCAAGCTCAGCTGTGCTGCGAAGGAACCACAGAGAGAGTGCACCTGGGCTGTGTGACATTTTTCTCTGGGTCCCAGAAAACCACACCCTAACTTGGTCCCACCTCTTAAAGATAATTAGTTGACAAAGATTCCTCATCAGTGTGCTCTAATATTTTACTTTTAAAACTTTAAAAAGTCATAAGATGGAGCCAGGTGGTGGTGGCACACACTTTTAATGCCACCACTCAGGAGACAGAGGCAGATGGAACTCAGTGAGTTCAAGGCCAGCCTGGTCTACAAAGTCCAGGACAACCAGGACTCACTTTGTAGACCAGGCTTGATACTGACACAGGTTTTTGAAATTTTGACATAAAAATGCATTTTATGGCCTGGCCATGTAGGTATGTAATTATAACAGTTCACTAAGATATACTTTTGTTGGGGTGATGCTATGCCTCAGCAGTAAAAGTACTTGCCTGGCATTCATGAGGCTCTGGATTCAATACCCAGAACCGAGGGGATATACATTTGTGTCTGTGTGCTTTTCTATATGTGTTTGTTCTGTTTATGAATTCTTATTTATTTATTTATTGTGTCTGTGTTTGTGTGTGTGTGTGTGTGTGTGTTGAGACAGAGTTTCTCTTTGGTAGACCAAGCTGACCTCTAACTCACAGAGATCCACCTGCCTCTGCCTCCCAAGCACTGGGATTAAAAGCATGCACCACCACCGCCCAGCCATAATTCTTAATTCTATGATGTTTAGTTAATGAGTTCACTAATTTTGATTTCTTCTCAACACACTGTCTCTGCATTTTAGGTTTCAGCTCCCCTGCTTGCTCCAGGGCCACTCTTTGGTAAAACAGAGGTGTCCCTGCCACTGCCTCCAGAGAGTTGGAGAAGGCGTGCACCACCACACGCAGCCTCAATTTTAAGTTATATTATTTGTTCGTGTGTGGGGGCACATTCATGTCATGGCGTGTGTGTGGAGGTCAGAGAACAGCTTCCTGGAGCCAGTTCTCTCCTTCCCCCATAAGACTTCTGAGGATCCCACTCTCCTCAGGCTTGGCAACAGGCACCGTTAGCTGCAGAGCCATCTAGCTGCAGAGCCATCTTGGCTGGCCCTTAATTTTTTGTTTAAATTTTTTTCCTTAGCTATCTCTAACTCCTTGGAAGCTATTTTGTTAGTGGTCCTTTACATATTTTTCTCAAATTTGTGGGATCTCTTTAATTGGTATAACAGTGAGGAACTTGGAAGGCTTACATGGCTCTGTAGGATAGGCTAATGGACTGGGCTTAGTAGGCAGAGAGATCTACTAAGGATCTAAGTGTCAGAAAGAGAAACTTCACTATAGGTTCCTGAAATCTTTCTAGCTGGTGTATTGTCACTAGGACAGGAAAACTTCTACACCCTCTCTGAACCTCCCAGCCAGGAGCCAGCAGGTCTCCACTTAAGTTAATTTGATCTGGCTTCTCTGTTACCAAACACCAAATACACCCTAAATGGAATTGGTTAGGTAACCTCCCACACTTCCTCTATTGTATATCACGTCCAGCAATTCCACACAGCTAAAGGCCCCTGGGGAACACGGAGGAGGCTCCTTCTTTTGACTTGCTTGCTCATTCACAAAGTGACTGAGAGTGACAGATTTAGAGGTAACATTTTTGCTCTCACGGTGTAAACCTTTAACCCCAGCACTCAGAAGACCAGAGACAGGAGGATATCTGTGAGTTTGAAGCCAGCCCGGTCTCCAGACAGTCAACTACACAAAGACACCCTGTCTCAAACAAATAAACAAACAAAACCCCCAATGTTTTGGGAGGTCTAAATTTTTTTTTTAATAGATGTCATCTTCATTGGGCAGCTGCAGTGTACAGGTCCTGGGATGAGTGTGTATGTGTTGTCTTCTTGAATGAGGCTTCCCAAACCTAACAGTTTATAAAGTAGTAAGTGTGCTGTCTAGTTTTATATCAAGATAGTGTTATCTGAAAGAAGAGAAGCTTAATAGAGAAAATGTCTCTTCTGTAAGGCATTTTCTTAATTAGTTATTGATGGAAGAGGACCCAGCCCATTGTGGGTAGTACCATCCCTGGTCCTGGGCTCTTTAACAAAGCAGGCTGAGCAAGCCATGAGGAGCAAGCCAGTAAGCAGCATCCCTTTATGGCCTCTGCATCAGCTCCTGCCTCCAGGTTCCTACCCTGTTTGAGTTCCTATCCTGACCTCCTCCAAAGATGAACTGTGATATGAAAATGGAAGCTGAAATAAAACCCTTTCCTCCCCAAGCTGCTCTGCTCATGGTGTTTATAACAGCGATAGTCACTCTGACCTGGACAGTAAGGAAGGAGCAGGCAACGAATAAGCAGAAGAGAGAGATCCTGGTCGGCTGAAATGAGTGACCTTTGCTTGACCAAGGCTCCTGTGAAAAGAACGCTGGCTAATACTTAAATGACATCACAGGTCTGTGCCTGTTGGGAGTTTAAGCCTTTAGTGCCCTCTGGTGGTAAAGTTGCCCGCCGGTGCTATGCAGTACGTGCTCCCGCCGCACGGGGGCGACAGACTACACACCGGGCCCTCCGGGCTGCAGAGGCTCCCAAAGCATCTGGCAAACACAGAACTTTCTCAGGTGAGGCATCTCTGGGTGACACATTGCAAAACACCAGCAGCATGTTTTTATTCTCATCACTCCACACTCCAGTCACCCTACACCAGAGCGCGCGCGCGCGTGCACACCCCTTCCTCGCTGCTCTCTTTGATCACTGCCTTCCATTTGTAGTCTTACCCAACTGCTCAGAGCCACCTCAGGCTTTCTTTCTGTCCTTGGACATTTCACATCCTTAGTTCTCACTTCCCCAATAGGATCAGTTTCTCAGTTTAATGTAAATTCCTTTCAGGTGATATTCCCGCCGAATATTATTTTGCCCCAGTCTTGTTTCCCAGGGTCATGATACTTACTGCCTTGCATACTAATTTAGAATTACAGCTAGCAGTTTTGTGATATTTATCTCATTACTAATGCACACTATTTTTTATTCATTCTGCAAGCATTGTGCCTGCTAAGTGCCAGGGAGCCGGGAACATAAATAACCCGAGGCTTTGGGGAGTTACTGTGTACATCACAGTCTTAAAGCAACCTGTCAAAGGCTGCAAATACAACAGTGTGAACAAGAAGTAGCAGATACGGAGGGAGAGGCTGGCCAGGACATGGAGATTTACCGTGGAGACAGGGACACTGGGAATTTGCAAGACTGAAGAGGCTAGGGAGTCCTTGTAAGTTTGCAAAACAACAGCACAGCTGTGGAAGAGATGACCCAGCATTTAGAGCAGCTACTGCTGGTTCAATTCCCAGCACGCACCTACACAGATACTCACCATCTTTAACTCCAGTACCTGGAGTTCTAAGGCCCTCTTCTGACCTCCATGGGCACCAGGCAAGCAAGTGGTGCATAGACATACATGCAGGCAAAGAATTAATGCCACATAAAAATATATATCTGAAAAAAAAATAACAGCACCCCAAACCCCATTCTTTCCTCTAACTGCAGAGGAGAATCAACAAGATCAGGACAGACCAAATCTGTCCTTGGAGGGGATCCCCAAGGCTGCCTCAGTTTACCCAGTATGTCTGGTGTAGGTGTTTAGTTTTAGTACTGGTTATCAGCTTATTCACCTCTCTGGCTGGTCGATGGTTAGACCTCACTTGGTGGACACCACATCAAAATTTTGAATTAGTAAAATGGGAATTTTGGGGTAATAGAATGAAGTTTTCTAGAATTCTATCAATTTGTTTCAAGCCTACAACAGCTCTGTTTGCTGTAGACTTCACCCTTCCCTAAGATGTTATACTCACTCAGGATACTTGCCCGACTACTGTGGGCAGTTGGATTTCTGACTTTTGTGTTGACATGTTTAAGGGCTCCAGTTACTGGGGTTGACTTGTTCTGTAAAAAACTGGGGGGGGGGCGCAGTTGGCTCAGTGCCTGCGGAAGGAGCACGAGGGTCTGTTAGGGTCACTATTGCTGTGATGAAACACTGTGATTGAAGCAGCTGGGGGAAGAAAAGCCTTGTTTGCCTTAAGCACTAACTAAGAAAGTGCTCTGCAGGCTGACCTACGGCCCCATCTTAGGGAGGCTTCTTTTTTTTTTTTTTTTTAAGCTGAGGTTCCTTCCTCTCAGATGACTTCAGCTTGTGTCAAGTTGACATAAAGCCATCCATCACAGGACCTAGCTCCTGATTCCCAGCACCCATATTACAAGCTGAGAGGGTGGTCCACGTCTATAACCCAGTGTGGAGGACGGGGAGATGAGGCAGTGATTGTATATCCCAGAAGTTCACTGGTCAGCTAGCCAGTACCAAGCTGGGTTTGGTGCTCAAGGTGTGGTGGGAGACCCTGTCTCAACAAATAAAATAGAGAAACAATTAAAGAAGACACCTGATGCAGAACATCTGGCCTCTACATGCACATGCACGTGTACAACACACACACACACACACACACAGGTCTTCCTGGCCGTGTGGAAGGGGAAGGCCAGGGATCTGGAGCTGGTGCAGCACTGAGGGCCGGCGAGACAGAACACACCTGGAGGGCACACTAGAGAAATGAGGCTGCTGAGAGACGTACAGACATGGCCAGGACATCCTCCTTGGGCATTAGTCCTGGCCCGAGAGGGTGAAAGTGTAGGGCCTCCTGTAAGGCAAGAATGCAATGGTGATCCAGACCCAGAAACCATAGCTGTCCCCTTCGTCTTCCTGCCCTACTCCTGCCTCCTCATAGACTAAAAACTGAGGGTGTGTTGACACTCCAGCTACAGCTGAAGTTCTATCTGCAGCTCTCAAGGCCCTTGCAAACATGTTCCCTTGGCCACTCTTTGGGCCAAGGCTGTCACATTAATGCCTCGTCTCTTTTTAAGAGGACAGTCTTGAGATCCCAAGTTGGTCAAACTCTTACAGGGATCTTAGAGTCATCTTGTTTAAAAAAAAATCATGGGGGAAGAATATATTTCAACTAAGGGAGTCATTTTAGGGTTTACAGGAAACTTGATTATATATGGAATCCCAGGTCCAAGGAGAGATCCCCAGATTGTTCTCTGGACAGAGGAGAGGGTGCCTGAACCGGCCTTGGCCCATAACCATACTGATGAAT
Source organism: Myodes glareolus (assembly GCF_982192425.1). NCBI lineage: Eukaryota > Metazoa > Chordata > Mammalia > Rodentia > Cricetidae > Myodes > Myodes glareolus. The sequence goes on along the minus strand of NC_142029.1, from coordinate 12,964,839 downwards.
ATTTTGCTTATCACCATAGATCCTTCATCTGGCGTTGGATGGCGATGCAGACGGAGACCCACATTGGAGCACCGGACTGAGCCCCCCAAGATCCAAATGAGGAGCAGAAGGATGAAGAAAATGACGAAGGACTGCGAGGGATGCTATCACCCACTGATACAAGGGGTCGGATCTAATGAGAGTTTACCAAGGCCAGTTGGACTGCGACTGAATGAGCACGTGATCCAACCAGATTCTCTGAATGTGGCCAGATTCTCTGAATGTGGCTGGCCTGGAGTCTTTCTGAGAAGCCATTGACAATGACACTGGGACTAGTTTCCTCTGCATATACTGGATTTTTGGGATCCAGTCTGTTTCGATACTCACCTTCCTGGACCTGGAGGGAGGGTGGAGGAACTTGAACTTCCCACAGGGCAGGAAACCCTGACTGCCCTTAGGGACAAAGAGGGAGGAGGAGAGGGAGGGGGGGAGTGGGAGGGTGTTGGGAGGAGGGGCGTAAATGGAAACTTTTATAATTTAATAAAATTACTTTCAAAAAAAATCATGGGGTTTTTAGTATACAGATAATGATCTAGAGAGGTTCTCGACCTTCCTAATGCTGTGACCCTTTAATACAGTTTCCTCATGCTGTGGTGCCCCCCAACAACCATAAAACTATCTCACTGTTACTTTATAACTGTGATCTTGCTACTGTTATGAATCATAATGTAAATATCTGATATGCAGAATAGCTGATATGTAACCCCTAAAGGGGTCATGATCCACAGGTTGAGAACCACTGATCTAAAATGTGAATGGAGACTTTATCTCTAGGTGCTATAGCCCCGTGTGGGGTCAGTGGACACCTCACCTTCCAGGAAGAGGCGTGGTCAGAAAAGTCAGAGTGCTGGAATCTCCACAAGCCCAGGGCCGGGGCTGAGGTGTTGGCAGACACAGGGACACACGTGGGTTACTGTAGTCAAGGGTGGCTGACTTAATTTGCTAGGTCTGTTGCACTGAAGAATAAAAACCCATGGCTTAACAGAGCAGAAACTTGCCTGGCAATGGTGGCATATGCCTTTAATCCTAGCACTCAGGAGGCAGAGACAGGTGGATCTCTAGAACAGGCTCCAAAGCCACAGAGAAACCCTGTCTAGAAAAAATAAAAACAAAACAACAAAACAAAAATCAAAAAACCAACCAACCAACCAACCAAATAAACAAACAAACAAACAAAAAACAGAGCGGAAACTTACCTCCTCACAGCTGGAGGCCAGAAAGTCAAAATCAATATGCAGTAAGTTTGGTGTCTCACAGGGGCTCTGTCCCGAGCCTTCCTCCTAGTTCCCCCGGAGGCTGTCAGTCTCTGATGCTTCTGTCTTCGCAGAGCATTCTCCTCACGTGTCTGTGTCTTCACATGATCCTCTTTTTATAAGGACAGAAGCCGTATTAAACAGGGCCCTACCCTTCTACAGTAGGGACTCGTTCTATTTTTTCTGTAGTAACAACACAGTGCACTATATACATATACAATGCTGGTCCCTTAAGATTATAGAGGGGTGGCCGGGCGGTGGCGGTGCCCACCTTTAATCCCAGCACTCAGGGGCAGAGGCAGGAGGATCTCTGTGACTTCGAGGTCAGCCTGGTCTATGAAAGCTAGTTCCAGGACAGCAGGACAGGTTCCAAAGCTACAGAGAAACAAACGAAAGAAAGAAAGAAAGAAAGAAAGAAAGGAAGGAAGGAAGGAAGGAAGGAAGGAAAGAAAGAAGGAAGGAAGAGAGAGAGAGAGAAAGAGAGGGAGAGAGAGAGAGAGAGAGAGAGAGAGAGAGAGAGAGAGAGAGAGAAAACAAGCAAGCAAGAAAGATTATAGAGGGGCTGGTGAGATGGCTCAGCAGAGAGTGGGGTTCACTGCCAAGGCTGACCACCTGAGTTCCCTCCCTGCAGCCGACATGGTGAAAGGAGAGCACTGGCTCCCACGGGCTGCCCTCTGACCTCCATTTGGGAACTGTGGAGCACATGCACCCACACACCTCCACAGCACAAAATGAGTACATGCAAAAATACGACCTAAAGAACAAAAATTTCTAACTGAGCTGAGAATTCTAATCAGTGACATTACCTATCGGGTAATGTGTGGCTGAGTAGGGGAAAGTGCTGGCCACCAAGCTTGAGGACCCTGAGTTCAGTCCCTGTAACCCACTTGGTAGAGTTCCTCTGCCCACCATGTGTGACACAGCACACATGCACACCAAATAAATCAGTAAATAAATGGCCAGGGCGGTGGTGCATGTCTTCCAGAACTGGGGAGGCAGGAGGTAGAGGCAGGCAGATTTCCATGAGTTCTAAGACCAGCCTGCTCTACATAACATGTTTCAGACCAATCAGGGCTACACAGTGAGACCTTGTCTAAAATAAAACAAAAACAAAAACAAAAAAAACAACCAACCCCCTCCCCAAATAAAACTGTGAAAGAATATAATGTCATCTGTTTGCTCAATGCTGGTGTAAACAGTTCTCCTGCTGTCTGTAGGGTAAGTGTACAGTGCTCACAATTTTCTACAGCACATAACGCTAAGTGATTATGTGACTGCTCATCTACTTATGATACTACACTTTTGCACATTAATTTAGAATATAATTCGACTTCTAAAAAAAGGTTGTAGCTTTATACCAGTGGTGCACAGACTGAAGAGGTGGAGGCAGAAGGTCTCTGTGAGTTCCAGGCCAGCCAGGGCTACATAGTATGACCCTGCCTCCAAAAAAAAAAAAAAAAAAAAAGACATTATTGTGAAACATTATGTCATGTTATACTGGCAGTAGCCTCATACATCTTGTGTTTTTGGCATGTCTTGTTTATACTATCATATAGACACACCATATATGTACATACACATACATTATAACCATGCATGCCATGTATATGGACATACATATCATATTTTAGGTATGTAGTGGGCTCTGCCATCCAGGCCTTTGTAAGTGTCCTCTATGATGTTTAAACACAATAGGAATTGCCAAATAGCACATTTTTTCATACTCTGTCCCCAACGTTAGGCAACTCATGGTTATGTTTCCAAACACGGCCCTATTCTGAGTGCTGAGACAAGCACTTCAACAATTCTTCATCTCGGGACTTAACTGAACCTGATAGGGGATAAGAAGGACAGATAGGGACCCTGGCATATTCCTGTTGCAAAGACACATTTGTAGCCATGTAGTCGGAGGAATCAGCAGGAACACAGTTAACGGTTTGTTTGTTCAGAGTTAACAGTTGTCCCTGGAAGAGGAGAAGCTTGATACCAGCAGAAGTGGACCTGATTCAGAGTTTCTGGCTGTGCCCGAACCCAAGCATCCACAGAACAAGGAGTGATTATGAAAGAGTTACAGTCACACAAGTCCCAAAACGTGGCCAAACACCTGACAGAGGGGGCAAGACTGAAGTCCAGAATGGCTGGCTGCCTCTGTGTGCCCTGACGCATGTCATCTGCTTACTAGATAATAGTCTGCTCTCTTTTGATTGCTGTTGTCTGAGTAAAGTACAGGTTCAAGCGTCAGTTCCTGGGCTGCAGAGAGGGGCTCAGGGGTTAAGGGCGAATGTTGTCATCAGAGTGGTCCAGTTTAATTCCTAGCATGAGTGTTGGAAGTGGCTTACAACCTTGTGAAACTCCATCGTCAGGGGGTTCAACACCTCTGGCCTCCAGAACACTCTCATGAACACACACACACACACACACACACACACACACACACACACACGCACACACACACACACACAGAGAGAGAGAGAGAGAGAGAGAGAGAGAGAGAGAGAGAGAATAAATCTTTGAATTGTTTTTTAATTTGTTTTTTCAAGAAAGGGTTTATCTGTGTAACCCTGGCTGTCCTAGGAACTCTCTGTAGACCAAGCTGATCTCAAACTCAGAGGTCTTCCTGTCTCTGCATTCTGAGTGCTGGGATTAAAGGTGTGCACCACCACTGCCCAGCTATAAATCTGTGAACTAAAAAAATGAGAAAAGGCTGGAGAGATGGCTCCACAGTTGAGATCACTTACTGTTCTTGTAGAGGTTCCGGGTGTAGTTTCCAGCACCCACAGGGTAATTTACAGCCATCTGTAAGTCCAGTTCCAGGAGATCCAACACCTTCTTCTAGCCTTCATAGGCAGACAGTGTGCATGTGATACACTTACATACAGGTAGGCAAAACACTCCTACATATAACATAAAAAAATCTTTAAAAACTATGTTAAAAAATAATAGTTGAGCCTTGCCTCTGCTTATTGGTTTCTGTGACAGGTAGCATGGACTAAATTCCAGTTTTATAGTTTTCTGCTCTCTCTCTTCTTTCTTTCTTTCTCTCTCTCTCTCTCTCTCTCTCTCTCTATCTCTCTTTCTTTCTTCTTTCCTTCCTTCTTTCCTTCCTTCCTTGTTGTTAGAGGTCCCTTGTTTGTTTCCCAGCTGCCTGGCAGAAATAATCACACAGAAACTATATTAATTAAAAGACTGCTTAGCCCATTAGCTCTAGCTTCTTATTGGCTAACTCTTATATCTTAATTTAACCCATTTCTAGTAATCTGGGCATCACCATGTGGCTGTGGCTTACCAGGTAAAGTTTCAGCATCTATCTTCAGCAGGGCCACATGGCTTCTCTCTGACTCTGCCCTTCTTTCTCCCAGAATTCAGTTTAGTTTTCCCCTCCTACCTCTATTCTCTGCACAGGCCCAAGACAGTTTCTTTATTAACCAATGGTATTCACAGTACACAGAGGGGAATCCCATATCACCTCCCCTTTTCTGTTTAAATAAAAAAGAAGACTTTATCTTTAACATAGTAAGATTACATATAACAAGGCAGATATTAAGCAAGAACTATAGTTACAATTTTTATATCTACTTCATTTTTATCATAATTAAGGAAAACTACATTTCTATCTATTCTTCAACTCCATCAAAGACTCCAGAAGGATATATAATATTACCTAAGTAAACAGGAAGTACATTCTAAACAACTTCCAAAACTCTAGAGTTGACAAAGACATCTTGTTGCCTGGACAGTCACCCAAAGTTCTTTTGTACTGTTGGGGCATCCATCTTCAGCCTACAGGCCCATAGTATCTGGTAGATTTTTCCATGAAGCAGGAAATTTCAAAGTCAGTTCTGCCTATATTGGCAGTTTGTCAGTCACTTTCTTCTGTGTCCTGAACATGTCTGGCACTTTTATGAAGCAGGACCCCCAAAGGTCCTTTCTTACCTTAGGCAAGATCAGCAGTCATTTCTTTGTGGGTCCTGCATGTTCAGTTCATCAAGCAGTCCAGGCAAGAGCAGTTTTTTGCCCGAATGGCTAACCAACTCCATAAGGAGCCTCTTCAATGTCCATCATCCTCTTGAAGTTATTGGAGCTGCCAGGAGCAGATGTGTCTCATTGCCATAAAATTCCTAAGTTTTTAAAACATTTAAAATGTCATATTGTGAAGGTCTCTGAAAGATTTGAAGAATACCTAACTGAAATATATCTTTGTATGTCTAGAACACCTAACTAGCTTGACTACAAGCTTGACTATTATAGATGACTATCTATTAACCTATATTTCTTAATTATACATTACTTTTTAAATGAACTACACAGTACCTTAATCAAGAGCAGAAATATACATATAGCAAGATTGACCTTAGATTTACATTAATAGACCAAGATCCATACCAAAGCAAATCTCTATAGCAATCCCCTTTTATACATAAACAAACATTTATAAACAATATTTGGGAATTTGGGCACAGTTCTCTAGACTACTTCACTTCCTTTCTTTCCTTTCCTTTCTTTCTTTCTTTCTTTCTTTCTTTCTTTCTTTCTTTCTTTCTTTCTTTCTTTCTTTATTTTTTGAGACAGGGTCTTGCTCTATAGTACTGGCTAGCCTAGAACTTACTCTATAGACCAGGCTGGCCTTGAACTCACAGAGATTCACCTTCCTCTACCTCCAAAATGTTAGGAATAAAGGCATGCATCGCCAGCTAGTTTTATAGTCTTTACAACTGCTCTGGACAGTTCCAGCTCCCTACAGGAAGCTAATGACTTGATTAGGAGAATCCAAAGGCTGTCTAAACCTCTACTGGGGTTCCATGGTGGAAAAACTCCCAAGAGGTCACCAGGTGATTCCCCTTGTGGGGGGAATTTCTTTCTCCCCACATAAGTACTTTCCACTGGCTTCTCAAACAGTATCGTATTTTATCTCTGAGCTTCATGGTTGGGATCTTCCGTTAAGGCTTGCCTGGCTTGTGGTTTCAAAGCTCTTCCTACTGCTTTCTGCTTCCCAAGTTATGGCCTGTTTGCCCTCTGAGTTGAAGGAAGTTTCTGCTCTTTTCTGTCTGGTTTATTTCAGAGCTCTGTCTTTAGAATGGGTCACACAGTCCCTCTTCCCGGGGACAACCTCGTGAAGCATAATCTGTCAAAACGGCTTGATTACGCTTGTGACCCTAAGAAAAAGAAACAATTGTTGGTGTGTCCTCTCTCTCTGCCTCTCTGTCTCTGTCTGTCTGTCTGTGTTTCTGTCTCTGTCTGGCTCTCTCTCTATGCCTCTCTCTCTCTCTCTCTCTCTCTCTCTCTCTCTCTCTCTCTGTGCCTCTTTGTCTCTGTCTCCCTCTGTGTCTCTCTATCTGTCTCTCTCTATGTCTCTCTGTCTCTGTCTCTCTCTGTGCCTCTCTGTCTCTGTCTCTCTCTGTCTCTCTGTCTCTGTCTGTCTTTCTCTGTCTCTGTCTGTCTCTCTCTGACTCTGTCTCTCTCTATGCCTCTCTGTTTCTCTCTCTCTGACTCTCTGGCTCTGTCTGTCTCTCTCTATGCCTCTCTGTCTCTGTCTCTCTCTTTCTCTCTGTCTCTGTCTGTCTTTCTCTGTCCCTCTCGCCTAGTTCTTAGTGCAGCAAATGGCTTTCTTGTCCTAACTGCAATTACAGGGTTAACATATAAAGATTTCTAGCTCTCTGTGTATTTTCTCTGCTTTCTTGCTCAAACAAGTTAATTTGCTGTCCAAGGTCATTGAAAGTTTCGTTGTCCTAGCCAGCTCTTACTAGACCATATAATGTAACTCTCAGAACTCATTGACAAAACTTATAAAAACATTTAAGATCTGGTTTTACTATTGTGTGTGCCTCATTTTCAAACATTACCTTCAGGATGTGTTCTGAATGTTCTGTGAGCTACTTGGGTTCAATTTCAGATAACAATGAAATTTATTCTACCAAGACAAGTACTGTCATAGATGAGCAGAAAGCTTGTAAAATTGCTTTCAAATAAAGTTTTCAAATGGAAAATTAAAAAAATAACGTAACTCTCAGACTTTCATTAGGCAAAGAAAAAATCTTTAAAAACCAACCTCATTTATATGTACACATACCAACACATATGATTGTATATATATGACTTATATGCAATTCTTCTGTGTAATAATGCTAATTGTACTGGGTCTTTTATTTGTATTTATGCCTTTAATGTTATAGAAGCTTCTAAAAGTACAATACTGAGAAAATACTTTACCATGCCTGTATCTTCCAAACCAGAGTGGTCAACCTTCCCCAGGCCCCTGTTAACTTACTACTAGTTGTATCACAACCATTCTCTTTAAGCAAAAACAAATAGACATGCCCTGGAACTGTGTATTTTAAGCAACAAGAGGCACCAGAGACTCACCACCTAAGGTAGACTTTCGTGTACATCCGTAGAGGACTTCTTAGCTTTTACATGAATTTGCTCCTGTCTGTTATGTTTTCTGATCTCCTTGTAGAGCTGTGTGGGTTCTGTTTGTTGACGTGCTACAGAAGTACAGCTTCTGACAGAGGAACTTGAGCGATACTATTTGTTTATTTGCTTATTTATTTATTTGGAGATGGTAGGACACGACTTATAGGACACAAAAATTAAAAGCAAAATGAACTCTAGTTGTGTCTTACCTAAGATCTATTTCTTCTGCCGTGTTTAAAATTGGCCACGATTCCTTGGCATTAGTAAGTTATTACCACCCCTCCACCCCCACGCACAATGCAGAATCAAATGAGATCAGCTAGGACAGATCTCATCCTGGCTCTGGCAATGAGGGACAATTAGGATCAAACACCAGATGGTTAATTAGTGATATCTCCAAAGAATGTTGTTCAGAGACATATTGTCAGGCTTGGAGTAAAGCCCCCTGGATGTGATCAAGCCTGCCAGTAATCCCGGCACGTGGGAAGCTACAGAGGGAGGATCTTGTACTTGAGGCTGGCCTGGCCTTTGTAACAAGACCCTGTCTCACAGCCAGCAACAAGAATGCAGTCATTGTGCCAGCCCTTTCAGAAGCGACGGAAGCACGGCAGCTTAGCTGACACCTAGTTGACATCACCTTGGTTCATACTCTTATGCTGTTTATGATGTTTGTTTCAGACACGTGGACATAATTTGGGCATCTTCTGTCCAAACGAGACTGCTGGCTGTTAAACATATGGCGCACTCTGATGAGCACATCTCTGTGCGGGATGTTTCCCTTGGCGGTAAAATGTCACGGTGAGCAGGATGTTTCCCTCGGTGGTAAAACGTCACGGTGACAAACCACCAGGTACATGGTGACAGGCTCTCATCCTTCGCAGGACATACATCGTTTAAGGGTTACTGTTGACTGTACAGAATGAGAGGGACCTGGGACATGCTTAGACTTCTGCATCACAAAGACACATCTGCACTCCACATCATAAAACATTATCAGCAGTACACACTGTCACTAGCTAGCTCAGCTCGGCACGGACAGGCTGCTAACGTCCCTAGAAGAATGCAAGGGAGATACCAGTGGGAACTAACTTGATTCAGTGTTTCGATGTGTGCCAGAGCCCAAACACCCACAGGATAAGGGAAGAATGCAATGGGTGATGAGAAAAACACAGAGATCCGCGGCCCCAAAGCATGGATGACCACTTGACCACAGGGGCAAACTGAAGTCCGGAACTGTTGGCTGCCTTTGTAGCCCCCATCCTCCCCGTATCATTTGCTGTTTGGAGAAGCGATGAGAGCCAGTCTGCCAGGGTATGAAGCCACTCTCTTCTCAGGTTGCCAGCTCTCTGGATAAAGTGTAGTTTTAAGATCCAATTGCTGGACTAGGGAGATGGCTCATTCAGTAAAACCCTTTCACAAACACAGGAGTTGAGTTCAAATGCCAAGCCCTGCTCCCCACAAAAGCTGGCTGGGTGGTGCGTCTATAATCCCAGTACTGAGGAGGTAGAGGCAGGAGGATTCCTGGGGCTTTCTGCTTAGCTAGTCATTCCGAATAGGTGAGTTCCAGATTTACAAAGAGACCCTGTCTCAAAAATAAGAATAAGGGAGGGTAACACTTCATACCAAGTTCTGGCTTCTATATGTATATATGCTCACATGTACGCATGCACATGTACACACACACACACACACAAACACATACCTCTCTCTTACACACATGTACATGTGCATGCAAGCACACACGTGTATGCACACACACACACACACACACACACACACACAGAGAGAGAGAGAGAGAGAGAGAGGATTCTTTTTTTTCTCTGCTTATTGGCTTCTGTAGGTCACTGGCAGTATGAACCAAATTCTGTTTTCCAACCTACAGCAGGGTCTATGTCAGGTCACAGGTAGTGGCAAGGGGGTGGGACTCAGATTCACAGAAATATCTTTCCACCCAGGCCTTCTCCAGACTGGAAGCAAAGGAGGCTTCCCCAGAGTAGCCTGGTCCTCACCGACTCATGCTATCAACCAGGAGTCCGACGGCCATCTCCACTACCTTGCTTCTTTTCCAACCACCAGCCTCAGCTCGTGGGCGCCTTTCTCTACCTGGTGGCCTCAGCTCAGCTAACTCTGACTGCAACAGCCCCTGGAACTGCCTCTCTCTCTGTTTCTACTATCGACTTCTTGGGCTCTTTATTCTAATGTCCAGGTCAGACCCCTGAGAGGTGATTTGGTTCATCAAATCACTAGAGAGTCTGCTGGGACAGCTTTCAGCTTAGTGTGACTTGGGGAAGGGAACTGGCTAATCTGTATGTTGGCTGCCCTCAGGTAAGGGTCCGCCCATCCTAGCAGATGTAGTTGTGTCCAGGCTTGGCTTCTCATGACACAGATCAAGCCTAGTTATCTTGGAAGACACACCTTCGTGTAGTTTATTGGCAGGTAGCTAATGGAAGGAGAATCATCTACTGTTTCTTCTAAGAGAAGCTTTTCTAACCTTGGCACCACAGACATTTCAAGGTGGGTAATTGCTGACTGTAGAAGACTGACTTAAATTAGATAGGATTTTTTTTTTAAAAAAAAATATTTATTTATTATGTATACAATATTCTGTTTACATGCATGCCTGAAGAGGGCACCAGGCCTCATTACAGATGGTTGTGAGTCACCATGTGGTTACTGGGAGTTGAACTCAGGACCTTTGGAAGAGCAGGCAATGCTCTAACCGCTGAGCCATCTCTCCAGCCCCCAGATAGGATATTTAACAGCAACAACGGCCTCTACCAAAGCAGGTACCATCAGCAACCATCCACTCCCTGCAAAACCAAGGCAATAAATTGTGTTTCCAGACTTTGTCAAGTGTCCACTGTTGTAAGGATATGGGAGGCCTGGACTTCATCCCATCCTAGTGTAAGAACTGGTGGAGAGGGAAGATGACGGTACTGATAGCTCTCTGCCAGGGATGGCTCGAAGGTTTGTTATGCTTTGGACATGAGGTGTGGAGTCTATCGTTGAGAGACGGTAGATTCTGTCATTGAGAGATGTTCGGGTCAGAAGGCATGTGACCTCATCAGCGAATGAATCTATTGATGGGCACATTATTTGGTGGTATCACTGGGAAGGGGGGCTGGAGAATCAAGTAGACCAAGGAGCATGCTCTAGGATGATATATGCTGCTGTTGGAACCTTCTAACTCTGCTAACTAAGCAGAGTAACTTAAGCTAAGTAAGCAGGCTAACTCTGCTTCCTGGCTTCTGTGAGGGGAACGACTTTCTCTCCATGCCCTTTGGTTCTGATGTTTTGCCTTGTTGTTTCCTGGAAACAGAGGGCAGCTGAATGCAGACTGAGACATCTGCAGCTGGGAGAGTAAGAATAAATCTCTGCCTGTAAGTTATTCCTCTCAGGAGACAAAAAAAGTCAGAGTAGAATGGAAAGAGAAGGGAAGTTTCTGCTACGGGCAGTGGGGTGGATAAAAATATTCATGGGTTTGGTACAGGTAACTGTAATTGCTTAAAATGAGAAACTTGGAACAGTAATTTTCTCCCTATGTCTCATGAGTGGATATTTCCTGCAATCATCGATTCATTGGTTTATCCTGTGCATACATGTTTGAGACTATGGAATTCTCTGTGTGGTTATAGACACATTTCTAAAAAGCCAGTCCCAGTATATTGAGAAACAGCTGCCAAAGGAGAATGGTGAGGAGACTGACGACCGGAGCAGAAGGGTATTGGCAGCTCTATTAGATGACCTAGATTCAATTCCCAGCACCCACATTGTGGCTCACAGCTACCACAAAATTCCAGTTCCACAGGATCCAATGACCCCTTCTGGCCTCCACAGTCACCAGACATGCACGTTGTGCACAGGCATACATGCAGGCAAAACGTTCATATTCATATAATAAAAGTAAATTAATCTTTTTTAAAAAGTAAAAAAGACATTTAACAAAACCCTGTCTACATGCCCAACACTAGTTAAGAAATGATCCGGGCATCAGTGGCCAATACCACATGCTTGGCTGACTATCTTAAATAATTTTCTTATTTTACAGAGTTTGGGATGTGTTATAGGATCCATGGAAGGCAAGATGGCTGTAGTCATGTTAAGCTGGATTCCTACAGTGTGTGCGAGGGCATATATAACCATGTGCCTTGAGGCTGGACTAAATAACCTCCCTTTCTCCTCCTGTGCCAGCACGGTATATGACCACCACCAGCAGCACAGTTGGAATTTTCAGAGTGTTACACACGATGAGAGGCAGGTCAACTGAAGCTGAAATGAAGAACAAAATTTTGTGCTCACTTCATCAGCACACATACCGAAATTAGGATGAAAACCAGAATTTATATTAGTTTTTACCTGTTTCACAGAGACATCCAGCTCCAGGCATGTGAAATATATAATACCCACAGCGATCTCCCGTGAAATTCTTGTCTAGCATCAGAATCCAGGACAGTCTGAGCCCAGAGTCCAAGAAACACAGGCAAGTCCATTCCTGATGCCAGCTCTCTGATAGACTGGCATACATACTCAATCTTTCATTTCTCTCGTTTTCTTTCCCATAAAGTGGGGCTAATTACACTCTTGTTTGAGGGTTATTTGAAAACAACTTGGATTATCATGGGGAGTTAGAGTATCATGAAGATTCCACAAGTGTGAATCAAAATTAAGCTGCTTCCTCTTGTACGTGGCAGCCAAAAGCTCTTCCTCTGAAGCACGGTCAGCTGATTTTATGAACATACAGTCCCGCATCACCCAACAGCGGGGCCTGTTCTAAGAAACACATTATTGGGTAATTGTGTCATTGTGCCGACATTGTAAAATGGATTTATATCAGCTTGGGTGGTACAAGTCAGTTGCTTCACATGGTGTCTTGATGTAATCAAGAGATGCACTTGTCATGAGATGTGTGAGGTCCTGCCACTACCATAGATCATGCTTGTCTCCAGTAAACTGTGTCTTTCTTGGAGAAAGGAGTACGTTATAAAATATGATAAAATATGTAACTATACCGCACTCCAATAATATTAAACATCAAGTTATATAATACATAACCATATTGCTGTGCTTCGATATGATTGACAGTATGAGTTTGTTTACATAATTATCACAAATATGAACAATGACTAACACTGCAACAGGTGCCCTGCCACTAGGTAGCTAGAACTTTGCAGCATTGTTCTAAACGTATGGAACCATCAGTGCATTGTAGAATGCCATTGACTGAGGCAAACGCCACCCCATGGGGTTTGACAAGACATCATCTGTGATCCTGATAGTGTACTGAAGTGCCTTCCTTGTACCTGGTGAGCTCTCTGGGAATGTAGGTTTGGGTCTGTGTTCTTTGCTCGGTAGAGTGGCCGTCATGCATAGCTCCATTATTACTTGTTTTCATTGTTTCTGGCAGTGTTTCGGCCTGCCTATATTCCTAAGATTGCCTGCCCTTTTTTTCAGTTAAGGGGGACGGGATTACTGTTCTCCAACCAACCACTCATAAGTGAAAACCAGATGTGTGGGCAAGACAGTGATCGTAAGGCATTATGTAGTACGAGGTGATTCACAGCCTGTGCTGCCTGGCTGAGTAATTTTCCTGCATTTTCAAATCCATGTTATTTTTTTGTGTGTTTCTGTGTGCAGGGTGATGTGGGTGTGGGTTACATGTACATGTTTGTGTGTGTATGAGTGTTCAAGGGAATGCATGCATATATGTGCCCATGGAGACCAGAGGTTGACATTGGGTGTCTTCCTCTTTCTCTCTCCACATTATTTTTGAGACAGGGTTTCTCACTGAACCTGGAGCTCACCAATTTGGGTAGGCTGGGTGGCCAGCGAGTTCCAGCGAGTCCCAGTTACCTGTCTATCTCTGCTTCCTCAGCACTTGGATTTACAAGTGTACCTGGCCACACTCAACTAGGGATTTGAACTCGGGTCATCATGCTTGCATGGCAAGTATCTTACCCACTGAGCTATCCCCAAAGACTCCAATACATGATCTTTCAACCTCTTAAGTCTGTCTATGATGGGCAGCAAGAGATATGCATGAGCAGTCGGAGAGGAAGAGGGCTGGGATAGCAACAGCTCTTCTGTGATCTAGAATGTCCCTTGGACATAAGTCACATGCTCTGGCTGGCCTCTGCTCAATGTGAGCAGAGCCCTTTACCTAATGGGGCCCTCTATTGTAGACAACTGTCTGTTGTTAGGCACCCTGTCCTTCAAGGTTCTGTCCCTGCCTCCCACTCAAACACTTTCTCTGGTCCCCGGTAAAACTCTTGCAATTTGATATGAACGGCTATCAAACTGTCAGCTTTCCAATAATGTTCCAGGCCCCTCGGCAGTGTGAGTAATGGACAGCTGCCCTGATGAGTCAACCCTTGTTTTTTGCTCTGCAATCTAAGGTTGAAAGAGAGATGTTTGATGTCAGAGTGCAGATGCTTAGCCGCGCTCAGGCGTAGGTGTTTGTGGTGGGCAGGAGGGACATGATGATGCGATGGAGCCATTTCAGCAAAGGCAGATATTTCAGCCACTGACACAGAGATGGGAACACCACAGGGGGATGAGCATAGATATCTGCACTTTTCCCTCTTTGTGCCCCCCCCCAGAGCCAGATAAAGGCTGTGTGTGTGTGTGTGTGTATGTGTGCACTTCATGTGTATGTGGGTGTACAAGGATGTGTGTGCTCATAGGGTGGAGACCAGAGGTCAGCCTTGGGTATGGCCTCTTCAGGAGTCTCTCATCTTGCTTTTGGAATCACAGAGTCCTCCTAGGACCTGGGGTTCATGATGAGGCCAGGCTGGATGGCCAGTGAGTCTCGGGAATCCACCTGTCTGGATTATAAATGTGTGCCACCGTGCTGGGTTTTTATGTTGGTGTCGGGGGTTGGACGCAGGTCCTCATGTATGTGCAGCAAGGGCTGTATCTATTGAGGTATCTCCGCAGTTCCTTTTTTTTTTTTTTTTTTTTTTTAGACAGGGTCTCAGAGAGCCAGGCTGATCTCAAACTCCTTTATATCCCTTACCTTCCTGCCTGTGCCGCTGAAGTGCTGCAGTTAAAGGTGTACATCACCACTCCTGTCTAGAACTCTTTTCATGTGTGTGGGTATGCATGTTTGTGTGCATGTGTGTTTGCCTGTGTGTGCATGCTTATGTCTAGTGTCTCCTCAGTAGCTCTGCACCTTGTGTATTGAAGCAGTCTCTCACTGGACCTGGAATCATTGGTCAAGCTAGTCTAGAAAGCAGGCCTGCTCTAAGGATGCTATCTGCGCTGGAATTGAGATTACAGTCAGGCCAGCACATTTGCTCAGCATTTGTGTGGATGCTGGGGATCTGCGCTCTGGTCCTCACTCTTGCACAGTGAGTGCTCCCCCCCCCAGCTCTTTTTTCAGACCCACAAAAAGGAATTCGTAAAGGATATCCAGAGAGGGAGCCTAACAGAGATGGTCATAGCAACAAAGTCTTGGGGGTCAGGAAGCTGTTACAGGAATGGAAAAGACACCTGGTAAGCAACAGTGGGGAGGCTCTAGCGTTAGGGCTAGCTCATTTTACACAACGGATTCAAGCGAAAGAATCGCTGGCACCAGATATTTCTGATTGCCAGCTACCTTTAAATGCATTATTAAAAAAAAGAAGTATATCTCTTCTTTTGTGTGCACATACGTGTGTGGGGAGTTATGCATGTGGAGGGCAGAGGTCAGTCTTGGGTGTTGGGCTGTTCTTCAGGTGACACCCACTTTTTTTTTTTAAATGTCAGGGTTTCTCGCTGGTCTGGAACTCACAGAGTAGGCTAGGTCGGCAGGTCAGTGAGCTCGGGTCTCCATCTGCCTCTCTCTTCAGCACTGGAATTCTAAATGTACATATCCACAGTGGGCCTTTTAATCATGGGTTCCATGGAATCCAGACCTCATGCTTATACAGCAAGCACTCAACAGATAGAATGTTTTCCCCAGGCAGAAAATATTTTCATTATGGAAAAGTGAACAGAAGTATCAAGAAACGATAGCGAGGTTTCATGACCCTCTGCAGATGTCTGAAACCACAAGTGTTATTGAAACACACATGCGCACAGTTTTAGTGTGTTTTCCATCGTAACTCCTGCACTTGTTTGTCATACAAACAAGTGGCTTGTGGGTGGGTGGCTGCAACACTGGTGGCTTGAGATGTGACTATCACAATGGCATAAATTCTCCTTTCCTTCTTCACAGCTGCAACCACAGAAATCATACTGTCAATCTCAACAACGCCAACATTTCTTTCTCTCTTGTCTCAGGTGAAGAATTTATATACCTTTTCACTGAAAGGGAGCATTTCATGGCTTTGCTTTGACATAGCGTGATCACTGCACCCTTGCCCTTGTGCTTGGGGGTGATGATTAAGGGTAGGAAGGGCCACTTCAGCAGAAGCACGAGGGCCTCGAGTGTCCGTCAGATAACCAGGAAGGAGACGAAGTGCCCGAATGAGCACAGTGTGGACAAAGAGATGATTCATGCTCCAGGCTGGATGGAACAGGATGGTCCAAGATTTCATCATGCTGAACGGTGCCCAATTTAAAACTCACGAAGTTAATCTCTGGAATTTCTCATTTAACGTTTTTGTGGTTGGTCGTGGGTGACTGGAACGGCAGAAAGCTAGAGCGGCTAAGAAGAAGGTGTCTGCTAGATCATGAACACCCACAGCCCTGCTCGGCTTCGGCACTCACCTATGCTAGGCTGATCTGGTTTCATCCATTCTGATTATGCATTTTAATTTTAAACATTTACTCATGGAGGGGTGGAGCACATGTGGAGATCAGAGGACTTTCTGAGATGGTTCTCTCATTCCACCGTGTGGGATGGGGACAGTACTCAAATGTTGTCTGTCTTTTCAGCAGGTGCCGTCAGTTGCTTAGCCGTTTCAAAGGCCCAACTAAGTATTTTAAATCAAATACTCAGCACAGTATAATTACCATTTGATTGTTTTCCAAAAAAAGGCATATTCCTGGATGAAAACTTGTTTAAAATAACACCACAGAGGCAGGAGAGGTGGTTCAGTGGTTATGGCATACACGTCAGGAGGCTCAAAACCACCCGTAACTCACAATTAAAAATAAATTTTGAGATTTTAATTAAAAAAATCACCATAATACTATTATCATATATAACCCAACTAACAGTGATTCCTTAATATATAGAAAGAAACTCACCCTGTGTTCATTGTCCTTGACTGCCTTAAAATGTATTTTTACAAGTCGTTTGTGAGAGTCAAGACTCAAAGTTGAGGCATTTTGTTATTTAACTCTCTCTCTCTCTCTCTCTCTCTCTCTCTCTCTCTCTCTCTCTCGGTTTTTTGAGACAGGGTTTCTCTGTGGTTTTGGAGCCTGTCCTGGAACTAGCTCTTGTAGACCAGGCTAGCTTTGGATCTGCCTGCCTCTGCCTCCTGAGTGCTGGGATTAAAGGCATGTGCCACCATCGCCCGGCTCAATTAACTGTTATATTCTATGAGAGTTAACCCTTCATTTTCTCCCTCCTTGTAGGAATCAGTTCTCTCCTTTACCAGGGACTGAACTTAGATCATCAGGCTTGGCAGCAAGCACCTTTACCCATTGAGCCATCTCACTGGCCTCTTGGTTGATTATTCTTTTAATATGAGAGAGAGAGAGAGAGAGAGAGAGAGATAAAAGCCATGGATCCTTATCCTTTTATGTTTCAGGTAGTCTTAGCAATCTGTTAGACCCTTGCTGAGGATGATATTGTTCAATGTAGGAAGTAAAATGTTGGGGTACAGAGGATATTAATGAGTTATAGTCCTCAAAGCATTAAAAATTGTAATATATAGTTGCCTTCTTTTAGATTTCATTTTATTTTTTAAAAAAGATTTATTTATTTATGTATAGTGTTCTGTCCGCATGTATCCCTGCAGGCCAGAAGAGGGCACCAGATCTCATTACAGATGGTTGTGAGCCACCATATGGTTGTTGGGAATTGAATCCAGGACCTTTGAAAGAGCAGTCAGTGCTCTTACCCTCTTTCCAACCCTCACTTTATTTTTGAAATGAGGTCTATTTGACCAGGCTGGTCCTAAACTTGTCGGCTCATGTGACACTCATGCTTCAACCTCTTAGAAGTTTGTGTTTGTCAGTACTTTAAGGAACAGGTAATTGTCAAGCTGTTTGACAAACAGTTAAGTTCATTGATCTCTGTTGGTTTTCAACGCTGAGAGATACTTTTAGTAACTCAAATATGGTTTTCCATTATGTTAAAGGTTTGCATGCTTCCAAGGTTAAGACTACTAAATAAGGTGTTTATAAGGAAGCCTCGCTTGCCTCTGCCCTGACTCTTCCACGGCTCCTTGAAAGTAGCCATGCATCACAACCTTTGGTTTTCTTATCCTTCTTTCACAAGTAGCATGCTGAGGCCGCTGAGGTGGCTTAGTGGTTAGGGGTGTGCACTGCTCGCACAGAGGGTCAGTTTGGCGCCAAGCACCCATGCTGGTCAGCTTACAACCCATCCATCTGCCTGTCACTCCAGCTCCAGAGACTCTGATGCTCTCTTCTGGCTTCTGTGAGCACTTGCACCCATCCACCCCCAGTACACATGATTAAAAATACATTAACAATCGCACCCTTCAAACAAAGCATACTATACACAGTTCCACCTAGATTTTTGCCACTTAATGTTTCCTGACTGCCAACCTGTAGGGCTGCATGGAGATGCCCTTCACTCCCCAAGCTACAAACTCTTTTATTGATGGACACCCTGCTCTCTGATCGTCTTCATCATAGGCAACAGACACGGTTCAGAGGCCACAGGAAACATTACAAAACAAAGCATGCCAATATAAAGAAGCCCTGAGGAACAGAGTCTGCAGGAGAAGGAAGAATGGCCATTAGTCTGTGAAGCCAGGCAAGGAAACTATGCAACCATACAAATAGAGCGGCATGCCAATAAAACAATGCTCCAGGATAAACAGTTTGATATAAAAACAGTCATTAAGATGAAGTGGAGAATAAAGTTGAGGTCACTGCTTATATGCTAGAGTATTACCAGCCCCTGGGGAGACGGAGACAGGCAGATCTCTATGAGTTCAAGGCCAGCCTGGTCTGCACAGTGAGTTCTAGGCTAGCCAAGCCTATAGAGTGAGACCCTGTCTGGAAAAAAACAAGCCAACAAAGAAACTAGAGAAGAAAAACAACAAAAAATGTCAACCAGGACAATGGTGATTTGATAACTAAGGTATAGAACCAAAGAGACAATCCCGGAAGTCCATATCTGAATGATAGGGTAAACCAAGAAGAGAAAATACTGAAAATGGAGAAGAAATAGTCAACAAATTAATTTAGGAGCTTGAATGCTAAGAGTGAAATAATACACCAGTAGCCGGTGGAAGGGATCAATGGGCCCATGTCTCTGTGAAGCATTGAGTAACTTCAAAACATTGGCGAGAAAAAGAAACAATAAAACAGGTCAGTAATAGAATGTTTTTAGCATTTTCAATAATTCTGAAAGCTAGAAATCCCTGGAGTAATATGATTTATGATTCAGAATTTTATACCCAGACAAACTAGAATACCAAGGATGAAAGTTTTTCAATAAGCAGTCTCAAAATATTTCCCAGATAGTGATAGCATATAAAACTGGGAAGAAAAATTCCAACAAGTAGCAACCAAACACGTTTAGAGATAAGAGCACAGCAGTTAAAAAAAATCAGCTGAAAGTCTTAATGCTGGGTGACTGCCCCAGGGAAGAGTTAGGTAGGAAGGCCGCAGGGGACGGCTTGCTTGCTTGCTTCATCATCTTTTTTATTTAAACAGTACCAATATTTCACTTTGATAACAATTAAAAAAAAATAATAACTTTAAAAAGCAAGATCTGGCCTTTTCGTCAAGATGGCGCCTAAAGCGAAGAAGGAAGCTCCTGCCCCTCCCAAAGCCGAAGCTAAAGCGAAGGCCTTGAAAGCCAAGAAGGCAGTGCTGAAAGGCGTCCACAGCCACAAAAAGAAGATCCGCACATCGCCCACTTTTCGGCGGCCCAAGACTCTGTGGCTACGAAGGCAGCCTAAATACCCCCGGAAGAGAGCGCCCAGGAGGAACAAGCTTGACCACTATGCCATCATCAAATTACCCCTGACCACCGAGTCAGCCATGAAGAAGATAGAAGACAACAACACACTGGTGTTCATTGTGGACGTCAAAGCCAACAAGCACCAGATCAAACAGGCTGTGAAGAAACTCTACGACATTGATGTGGCCAAAGTCAACACCCTCATAAGGCCCGACGGAGAGAAGAAGGCATATGTTCGGTTGGCTCCTGATTATGATGCTCTGGATGTTGCCAACAAAATTGGAATCATCTAAACTGAGCCCAGCCGGCTAATTCTAAATATACATTTTTTCACCATAAAAAAAAAAGCAAGATCTGCTTATGTGACGATTTTGAAGAGTAAAGCAAAAGATTTTAGAGGGGAAAGTGTGACAAGGGTCAGGGAAGCTATGGAAATGGATGGAGAAGGAAGGACAGGGGCACATTTTAGTCTCTGCCTCTGCAATCTCTGAAGTAGGAAACCCACTATGCCTTTTGGAAACGGAGATTATGAGGTTGAATAAAAGGTGTGTGTTAGAGCTACTTAGCTCGGAAGGATATATAAAGTCTCTTTAAAATGAAAGGACTAGCAATCTCTGGAAACAGCAAGCTTCTTAAAAACTTACTTCATGGTATAATCACCTGGAGGGCTTTAAAAATTGGACCCTCAATATGTACCCCACAACAATTAAATCAGGGTAAAAGGCAGGCCCCAATATTTTAAAACATACCACCGAATTTGGGAATAACGGGAGCACAATGTCTGTGCAAGGGATGTGCCCGGGACCCTAAGCTACCCCTGTGGAGTCTAACGGCCGGCCCGGCTATCTGCATCTGGGTGCCACCCAAGGAGTTTAAGGGGATGCCACAGTGTGTGTGTGGGGGGATCTGAAGTGAGCAATGACCAGAAGGAGGCTGCCTGCCGCGTGCTGGGGAGGACCGAGGCATTCCAGTGTCCCTCCGCCCCTCGACGCGCCCTCGGCGCTGGCCCGGGAGGCCCACGAGCCACCAGGAGGCGGCGTGCCAGGGCCGCGCCCTCTGATTGGGTCGGGGCCCCCCGGAGGGTGGGAACGTGACTCGGTTCCCCTCAGTCTCCGGGACCACCCGGCGTGGGCCGAGCGCGCATCTCGGTTCCCGAGCGCTCGTTTCGGAGCGACCTCGCGGCCCTTCTGCCAGGCGCCTGGACGGCGCCCGCCCCGCCTGACGGGAATTCGACATGACCGAGGTGACGAGCGTCGCGCAGCTCGGGGCTCTGCTGCCCCGTACGCTCCCGACCTCCGGGGAAGGCGCGGGCGCGTCGGGCGCGCGGTGAGTGCGACGTCGGCGTCTGAGGGGACGACGCGGGAGGCCCGAGGGACGCGCGCCGCCGTGGTGTGCGTGCGGAGCCATGGCTTCCATGACCGCGGGCCGCCGCTGGCCTCCGAGGAGACGCAGCTCGCGACGGGGCCCCACGCCGCGGGCCCGCACTTCTGGCTCGAAGCTCACGACCCCGGAGACCGGGCCTCCACGCCGCGGGCCTCTCCCGCGCGGTGGCGCGGGACGGGACACGCTCCTCGGAGCAAAGGCGACACCTTCCTCTCCCGCCGCGAGGCGACACGTGATGGCTCTCGGCCCCCCGCAGCCGCGTGGAAGCGCGGACTCGGCCTGCGTGGCTCTCCCCCAGCCCGTCCCGCACGAACCGCGGGAAGCAGCCCCCCGCCTCGCCCCGGGCCCGGAACGCGAGGCCTCCGTGTCACCTGCGCGCGTGTCGAGGAGGCGCCGGCGACCCCCGGCCATGTGGGACCCGCGCACGGCCAGGTGCGTAGCTGGTGGCGTGGAGGGCGCCTGGGGCTCGGCGGGGGCCCGCGAGTGCCCGAGGCCCCGCGGGGTCGTCCGCCATCCCTTCCCCCCTCCCCGAGACCGCGGCCTCGCGCGGAAAGGGCGCGCGCGGCGACCTGGCCGAGGCTGGTGCGGCCCAGCGGAGCTTTCCCTGCGGGGACGCCCCCCGGGGGCCTCGGTGCCACCCTGCGGGCAGACGCGCCTCGCGCTCCAGCCGGGCTCGAGGTGCGCGGAGCCGCGCGGGGATTCGGAGGGGCGCGCGAGACGCGGGTCTGTGCCCTGGGATGTGGGGGGGAGAGGCCTCTGTCCTCCGTCCCTGCGGCCTCCCTCCGCGGCCCACCCTCCGCGGCCGGCCCACCGGAATCGCGGTGCGCTTTGCGCAGAAACGCGGGCTCAGCGTGCAGCTCGGCCGGGCTCGGCCTGGCTCAGCCCCCGGCCTCAGCCCGCACTCTTGCCCTCGGGGGCACTGCGCACCCGTTACTCGCCCGCAGCACCCGCAGAGGGAGACTCGCTGGCCCCCTGCCACTGTTCCCTGTGGGGGGCGTTTTTCTGTTCTGCTGCTTATGGACAGTTCTTAGGGAGATGTGTAACTTGAAAAACAGTAAAATAGAAAAATATAAGGAGAAGGAAGAGAGAGCTGTGAGATCCGCAGGCTGGGGACCTCGGTTATCAATGTTCCAATCCCTGCTTCTTTAGCTGGAGAGGGTGAGCTAAAGAGGCCCCAAGCTTCTTACACCAGTATTTATCTCCAGCTGCCTAGCGTTGAGCTTTTCTTGTGCCAGGCATCGTTTTGGTTTTGAGGAAAGGCTATCACCCTTTTGGCATGGTCCTTTGTTGAACAACCTGTTTGGTGCTTTCTAGAAAGTACCTTCTTGTAGAGGGATGAGAAATTTTTGCTTTGACCGTTTTTTTTTTGTTCCCCCCCCCCCAAAATCAGGTCTGTTTTGTAGGATTATAGGATGAGTTTCTTTTTGTGTGTGTCTTTAAAAAAATTGTTTAAAAAAATCTGTACAAAATAATGAGTTTCATGATGACATGATTATTACTGTACTTGCTTGGCTCATACTTGGCTCCCCCTTGATTGTCTCTGCTCCCCTCAAATTGTCCCGCTAGTTTCACATCATTCATATATATGAATATATATATCATTCTACATATGAGAAAACAGACAGTGTTTGTCTTTTTTTACATTTAACAGAGTCTATTATTATTTCAGTATTTCAAGAAATTTTTAGTGCACACAGGGGGTTTAAGAGTTTTTCATACATATATGTCATTGTGTTTTGCTCAAATGCACTCCCCATCAGTCACCTTCTATTTACTCAAATAGTCCCTTTCTGCCTTCACACTGTGTGTATGTGTGTTAAATTTAGATTGTACATGTGAGAGAAAACAGGATTTGCCTTTCTGAGTCTAGCTAATTTGTTTTACCTGATGATCCAAGTTCCATTCATTTTCATGCAGATGATGTCGATTGATTCTTTCTGGATGAGTAAAACTCATTTGTGTGTGTGTGTATGCCACTGATCCACCTTTCCTGGTGAATGTCTCGGCTGATTCTGCTTGGCTATAGTGAATACTGCAGTAGGACATGGATGTGCAAGTGTCTCTGGTTTGCTGTCTTCTACCTGATACCGTTGAGTGTCTAGGTCATATGGAAGCTCTCTCCACACTAGTTTCTGCAGTGACTGCTCCACTGGTTTACACTGACACCACCAGTGTAGTAGAGGTTCCTCTAACCCCACCCATCTCCTTACTAGATTTTGTTGACAAGAATTTTCCTGATGATACACATTCCGACCAGAATGAAATGGAATATAAATGTAGCTTTGATTTGTGTTTTCCTGACAGTTAAGAATGTCGAAGGCACGTTTTCCCTCCTTCTGCTTCTCATTTGGATCTAGGGAGTTAAGTCCAGTGTTCCAATATGTGTCTCTGTCTCTATCTCCATCCATCGCCAGATGAAGGTTCTATGGTGATATGCAAAATATTCATCAGTATGGTTCTGGGCCAAGGCCAGTTCAGGCACCCTCTCCTCTGCTGCCCAGGGAAGAATCTGGGGACCTCTCCTTGGGCCTGAGAACCCCTCCAGAAACAAGTCTCTTGCCAACCCTAAAATGGCTCCCTTAGTTGAGATATATACTTGCCTGCTCCCATATCCATCCTTCCTCCCCCCCATTTCATTCCCCCACGCCATCCTCAATCCTTCCCCTCTCCCTTCTCTCTAACCATCTCCCCTTACTTCCACCCTCTCCACAACCCCCCGTACACCCAAGTTTGCCTTGCAGTCTTGACTACTTCCAATATCTAGGAGGATAACTATATGATTTTCTTCAGGTTCACCTTCTTATTTAGCTTCTCTAGGATAACGAATTATAGGCTCAAAGACCTTTAACTATGGCTAGAATCCACTTATGAGTGAGTACATACCATATTCCTCTTTTGGGGTCTGGGTTACCTCACTCAGTAAAGCATTTTCCATTTCCATCCATTTGCATGCAAAATTCAAGATGTCATTGTTTTTTTACCGCTGAGTAAAACGTGAGCAAGATAGGCAGGACCAGAGGGAACCTTCATCCGACGATGGATGGCGATAGAGACGGAGACCCACATTGGAGCACTGGACTGAGCCCCCCAAGGTCCAAATGAGAAGCAGAAGGAGGGAGAACAGGAAAAAGGAAATCAGGACTGCGAGGGGTGCGTTCACCCACTAATACAAGGGGACTGATCGAATGAGAGCTCACCAAGGCCAGCTGGACTGGGACTGAGCAAGCATGTGATCAAACCGGATTCTCTGAATGTGGCTGACATGGGAGCTGACTGAGAAGCCATTTACAATGGCACTGGGTCTTGTTTCGTCTGCATGTACTGGCTGTTTGGGATCCTAGTCTGTTTGAATGTTCACCTTCCTAGACCTGGAGGGAGGTGGGAGGAACTTGAACTTTCCACAGGGTAGGAAACCCTGACTGCTCTTTGGACTGGAGAGGGAGGAGGAGAGGGAGTGGTGGGGGAAGGAGAGGGAGTGGGGGGAATGGAAGGGTATGGGGAGGAGGGGAGGAAGTGGTAATTTTTATAAACAAATAAATAAATTTAAAAAAAAGAATGTCGAAGGCATAGTTCTTCGGTAACTCCAGTTTCAGGGCTTTTGACGCCCTCTTCTGGACTCCTTGGGCACTAATCATGCATGCTGTGCACATTCATGTGTATGTATGTATGTATGTATGACAAAACAGACACAAAAAATGAAAACAGTTGTTACTGATTTCTAGAGATACTAATTCCTTCTCAGATTTGTATGGTTCGTGAGGATTTTCTCCTATTTCACTCTGCTGATTGTTTCCTTTGCTGGGCAGATGCATTATAATTTCATGCAATCCTGTTTGTCATTTAATGCAATTATTTCCTCAGATATTGACGCTCTTCTCAGAAAGTCTTGCCTTTCAGAGTGTCAAGGCTTATATTAACTGTTAGTGGTCTAGTTTCATGTACTACATGTGAATAAACAATTTTCCCAGCACCTTTGGAAAACCTTTGTTTCTAATGCACATTTTGACGTGTTTGTCAAAAATTAGGTGGCTATACTGTGTACGTTGATTTACGAGTTTCCTATTCTAGTAAGTTGGTCTGTGTGTCTGTTTTGGGCCAGTTTATTGTATTTGTTACATTTTCTGTGTAATATTATTTGAACTCAGGTATTGTGATAATCCTTACGTCATTGTTCATTCTACTAATGATTGCTCTGGCTCTCTAGGGTCTTTTGTGTTTCATATAGACCTTTGAAGTTTTTTTTTTTCATTTCTGTGAAGTATGTTAGAACTCAGGTGGGAATTGCTTTGAATCTATGGGTTGCTTTCAGGAATACAGCAACATTCTCTTCTGTGAATGTGGGAGATCTTCTCATCGTCTAGTATTTTCTTCAGGGTGTCAAAGTTTTTGTTGAAAAGGTTTTTTACCTCCTTGGTTCGGTTTGTTCTTAGGTATTTAATTTTTTAGCTTTGAAGCTTTGTGAATGGATTCCCCCTTCATGGTATTTTTCTTTGCAAGTTCACTTGTTGTTATGTAGAAAAGCTACTGAGTTTGGTGTGTTGATTTTGTGTCCACTTTGCTGAGGATATTTGTCAGATATCAGAGTTTTTCAAGTTATTCAAAATAGGAATAAGATGGTTCTTCCTTCCTACTTGTGACTTTTTTCTTTCTTTTTTCATACCTCTCGAGTTAAGACTTTGAGCAGTATGTTGAATGACAGCAGAAAGAATGGACATCCCTTTATCATTCCAGATTTTAGAGAAACTGTTTTCAAACTCCCCTCACTTAGTATAGTTTTATAATAGCTTTTATTATATACTCTGCTCATTCTTATTTTTTTGAGTCTTTTATCGTAAATGGATGCTGAACTTTATCTGAAGTGTTTTTTTGCATTGGTTGAGGCAATTGTATGATTTCTGGTCTTAGGTTTATTATGTGCTGTATCACGCTTACTGGTCTCTGTGTGTTGAACCATCCTTGCATTTCTGGGATGAAACCAACATGGTCATTTTCTTGAAGTATTGATTCAGTTTGCAAACATTTTATTGAGAAAGTATGCATCTATGTTTTTCAGGGAAATTGGTCCATAGTTTTCTTTGTATTTTTTAATCTAGTTTTTATAATTCAGGTAATTCTAGCTTCATAGAATGAGCGTGGGAGTGTTTCTTTTTCCATTTTATGGAGCAGTTTGAGGAGCATTGGTGTATTAGCCTTGTAAAGGTTTGGGAAGCAATAACATCTGTAACAGATGGCTCAGAGGTTAAGAGCGCTGCTCGCTCTGCTTGAGGTATTGAGTTCGATTCCCGTGTGTGTCACCAATGTCTAGTCCGTTATCAATAATCAGAAAAAAAAAGAAAAAAAGTTTGCTGGGCGGTGGTGGTGCACGCCATTAATCCCAGCACTCAGGAGGCAGAGGCAGGCAGATCTCTGTGAGTTCGAGGTCAGCCTGGGCTACAAGAGCTAGTTCCAGGACAGGCTCCAAAGCTACAGGGAAACCCTGTCTCGAAAAAAAAAAAAAGATTTGGGAAACTTCAGTAGTAAATATGTTCAGTCTTGGAATTTCCTTTGCTGGGGGGGGCTTTATTATTGCTTGAATCTGATTACTATAGATATTCCACAGTTGCTTATATTCTCTTAATTTTTTTCTTGCTAAATCATCTGTCTGTCCCCAGGAATTTATTCATTTTGTATAGACTTTCAGTCTTTTAGAGTTGAACACTTTAAAGTCTCTCCTGTTGACCCTTTGAATTTCATTGGTTTCTGCTATAATACATCCCTCTTTAACTATAATTTTATTAATTTGAGTTCTTATCTGTTTTAAGTCTGTTAGTATTTGTCTTATGAATTTGGAAGGCCAGTGTTTGAGGCTCACTATATTTACAGTTAT
The DNA here is from genome assembly GCF_982192425.1 of Myodes glareolus. NCBI lineage: Eukaryota > Metazoa > Chordata > Mammalia > Rodentia > Cricetidae > Myodes > Myodes glareolus. The sequence goes on along the minus strand of NC_142029.1, from coordinate 12,937,859 downwards.
TCTGTTATCTTGGTGAATTATCTCCTCCTTATGCTATGGCCTTTATCTCTCAGATTAATTATGTCTTGCAGTCTACTTTATTTGATGTCAGGATATTCACACTAGTTTGTTTATGGCTTCTATTTACTTAGTATATTGAATGTTCTGTGTGTTCTTGGGCATTGTGGTCATGCTTACGTGCGTTTTCTTCTCTTTCTGTCTGAATACTGCATAACCCAGACCTTGTCTTCCATCCCTGATATTCTTCTATTTGTCTCTTTTAGTCTATTGGAGACTATTTCTACTTAATACAAAATTGAGTGAAATTTAATTTCTAACATTTACTTTTTTAAGATTTAGTTTTGTTTTAATTTTATGTGTATGACTTTTTTCTGCATGTATGTATCATGTGTGTGCCTGGTGCCAACAAAGGTCAGAAGAGGGCATCAGATCCTCCTGAATGGGAATTACTGATGGTTATGATTCACTATGTAGGTGCTGGGAATAGAGGTGCTTGGGCCCTCTGCAAGAACAGCAAGTGCTTCTAATACCTGAGTCATATCCAGACTCACATTTTTAACATTTTTATTTTTTTCTCAAAATGTCAATTTCATCGCTAGGTTTGCCATGCTTGATTGATGCTTTCTCTCCCATGGTACTGACTTTCTCATGTATGAACTGGGTCTGTCCTGTTGGTAGAACTGTCAGTCTTGTGGCATCCGTGTTGCCTGGCTCACTTTCTAGATAAACCCTTTGCTGCCTGTCTTCTGTAGGACCCCATGCAGCTGGAGCCCAGTGAAGCTTGTCCCTTCCTGCTATGTTGCCCCTCTGCTCATCCACACTTCCCAGATATCTTTTCTCTACCTCTGTGATCCCTGATGCCTTTTACCATCTTTGGAGTATGATACATTTTTTATTAGCCCAAATTCTTATGTACCATGCCATGTAAGTCAGTTTCTCAGCTCCCATCTTACCCTCAGGTGTCCAGGTTGGGTTCTTGAGCCCAAGTATCTTTTGTGGGTGTTTAAATCCTCTAGAAGAGATAGCAATGGGGTGAGTGTATGTGGCATGTGGCATGTCCACTCAGAACTGGATCTCACTATCACAGGCCTGTGGGTTTCTAAGTCTATTTTTATAAATCCAGGGCCTACTGCACAGAGCTGTTTCCATCAGCCTACATGCTTAGAGGAGCCTAAGATAGAGCCAAGAGCTTCAGTATAGTAATTTTTTTTACAATGATACTTATATTTAGATTTTTTTGATTTTTCAAGTGTATTTGACCTTTAAAAAAGCTGGTCATGATTTATTCACAGAACTACAGTCATTTTATAATGAAGGCGTTGATAACTTGTTATGGGTGCATCTAATATTAAGCACCTGTTCTCTTAACTTCCCAACCACGACAAACAGACCTTGTTCCCATGGAACTCTTAAAACTTCATTTTGCTGGTTGGTTCTTGTTTCCCGAGGTTACTATCAAAGACCCATTTCTATGGTCTGTGCTCTCTTGTTATTTTATCATTGCTTCTTGGGATGAAATTCCTCGTAGCTGTTAAGATCAAGCCTGCGGGTGTTCTGTTTGAGGGCAGCAGAGAGATTCTGAGGACACTTGAGAACTGAAGTGGAGCTTGAAGGCTGACTTCTGGCCCTGCTTAGTGTTTTCCTCTTTTCCCAATATTTACTTGATAGTTCTGAAACGTGCACATGACCATAACTTTCTTATATTTTGGTTGTGAGCCTAGCCTTTAACGGCTGAGCCATCTTTCCAGCCCGACCATAACTTTCTAATACAGTGCTCTGCTATGTATAATGAGTTATATCATACATAAAACTTGTAGCTTATGTGTGTAGATGCACTTTTATACCATATATATTTAAGTTAATTTTCTTTCACTGGCCATTTTTTTTTTAAATAACAGTGAGGAACATTTGATCCCTCTGCTTTTATAGATGGGGAAGTGGAGATGAGAAGTCAGCGCTCTAGCTTCAGAAGGACCACTTTTCCAACAGGTTTTTTTTTTAAGAGTGCAGAATCTTATAAGAAATTTTTACATGCAAGATTGGCACACACACACATTCACACACACCCATACACACACATTTAGCAAAGATAATGCTTTTAAGTTATAACCAGAGATCAACAGTGGAGGCAGAGCTGGGAAAAGTGTTGAAAAAAAAAGAGCCTTGCACTAGATAAGCAGGTATTTCTGTAACTGAGAAATGATGTCACTGTGTCGAAACCAAGAATGTGTTCTTTTGATAGCTGTGGCACTTGACCATTTTCCTTGACTAGACATTTTTCTTGTTCTCATAGTGTATGAAATGAATATGACCTTGCTTCCTTCTTTTGTTAAAAATCTGGAAGAATAAATGACCTTTACCTATGATGCCCTGGGCTCAGTTTGCTTGAATTCGCTCTCTCCTTTGCCTACATGTGGCCTACTCTGCACACACCATAGCCTGCTTAAGTAAACTCCATGAACCCGGCAAGCTGGTGGGACTGTGTGTCTTGTACTCAAGGCAAATCTGAGTTTATCAGTATCAGCATTTGAAGGTCAAGTACCATTTATGTAGACTCTTATTTGCTGAGCACTGGGTCTTCCTGTCCTTGAGGGCAGCACTGAAAGTGGGCAGGATTTCTAGACTGAGAAACAAGGAAAGTTGGGAACAAACAAGACTAAGGATGCACAATACATCAAACACAGAGAATTACCTGGCCATCTTGATTCATTGATAAGAATGTTCAGCAACTTGAATATAACTGGGGTGAGCAAGGGGGGCTTCTCCTTCATGGTCCAGCATCTTTCCAGGGCTCTCTCCTTTGCAAATGTCCATGCCACTCATCACATAAGCAAAAACCAGGAAAAAATATATATATATATATATATAGTGTGTGTGTGTGTGTGTGGTGAGTGTGTGTATGGGTGTGGTACACATGTTCCATAACGTGAATGAAGGTCAGATGATAACTCGTTGGAGTTGGTTTTCTCTTTCCACTATTTGTGTGGGTCCAAGGGATCAAACTCAGGTGTTAGGCTTGGTGGCAAGTGTCTACCCACTGAGCCCATTTCACTGACCACAGGAACTGATCTATACTTTGCAGTTTGTTCAGAAAGCTGCAGTCTGCGAAGACAGTGAGTCACCACCCAAAGATTTGTCTTCCACCTCATCTTTAGCCTGCAGATTATTGTGAGAAGGGGAATGAAGGCTTCTAATCATGCCAAAGTTTAGTCTTACCCCTGTGATCAGGCCTTTGGGTATGTTTCTGTGGTTCTGTATTCCCTCATTATTCTCTCTGTATATTAGGGGAGGATTTTCATGATTGACATCTAGATTGAAAGTTAATTCAAAACAAACTATTAGCAGTGTGTATGTGCGCGCCCGTGTGCGTGCGTGCGTGTGTGTGCTGGACTACTTGTAGTTTCTTGTCCACAGAATGTGCAGACATGATATTATAATTCACTGTGAAGTGAACTTGTAACTTTGGTCAACCCTGAACCAACTCCTTCTCTGATACTCAGGGCCCACCCTGCCTGGGGGGCACACACATTGCTAATAGCCAGAGCCCGTGTAAGCCTTAGCACACTGACTAGTACTGTACTGACATATTTCTTTTTATTTGTTCTAAACTTACTTTTTTTTTATTTGAGTTAGTTCTGATCCTCAGAGATACTTGATGGCTCTGGTTTGAGCTAATAAAGGTATAAATTGATAAGCTTTGCTAATAGTGATAGAATATACGTCCTGCTGGGCAGACCTGTTAGAATAGATGAGTGGAGATGTGAGCAAGCTCTCAGATTATAACTCTCTGCCCTCCCGAGAAGAAAAACTGGAAGTCAGTTTTAAGCCATGTCTAGATGGGGAAGAGGAGTTCAAGCAGGCAGGATGAGAGGCATCCGGAGGGAGAAAGGAAGATTCGAGGATATAGCACCGTTTGTTAGAAGTAGTCGTCAAGACATTAATAGTTTATACTATGCCAGCCTGTGTGTAAACTGCAAGGGCTCTGGGAATCAGCCTTGTGTGTCTGTGCGAGTGTGGATGAACATACCGTGTAACCTGGCCCATGCCTGACTTCCTTGGTTATCTTGAAATAGGTATGGATGTGCATTTTCTCTGTTTGGGTTTTTTTTTTTTTTGAGGATTTACATTTAACATTGAAATTCATTGTTTATGTTTTTCTTGTCTCTGTCACTCTTTGTATTTCTTGTCTTGCCAGGAGATCCTGAGCACAGATTTTGGTTTCAGACTTGAGCTTGTACTCTTCAAGGAGGCTTCCTTCTTGTGTAAGCCTGTTCCTTGACCTGTCAAATTGGAATAACTGTATATCTCCTGTATTGACTTTCTTCAGTCATGTTTCCTGGAAAATGGCCGCGAATGCTTTAGCACGGGGCTGTCAGGTAGGAAGTATGCAGCACATTTTCCTGTCGTCCTGCAGCTGCTTTGGGTTACTCTCATAAAAGTAGTGACCAGAAAAGAGTGCCAGTCTGGGGAACATTCAGAGGCTTTGTGGGCTGTAGCAGTTGGAGTCTAACCATCATTTATTAAGCCTTTTCTGTGATTTATTTAGCAAGATGTCAGTTCACTTCCTAAAGCAGCAAGAACGAGGGTCTTAACAGAAGCTTGATTTCTCACAGTCCAGGAACACCCGCCCCATTGCTAGATCTCCTTCCTGAAGACCACTACTTTGATTTTTTTATTTAATTTTTAACTATGCATGCATGTGTGTGTGTGTGAATGTGTAAATATGTGCACATTAGTGCAGTGCCTGTGGAAATTAGAAGAGTGTGTCTGATTTCCTGGAGTTGAACTTGAAGGAGGTTGTGAACGTCCCATTGTGGATGATGGGAAATGGGCTCAGGTCCTCTGAAAGAACGGTATGAACTCTTAACCACGGATCAGCCTCTCCAGCCCCATTTTATTATTTCTTAAATGTCCTTGTACACGAACACACACACACACACACACCCTCACCCTTAAGTTCTCTCACTTGTTATATAAGTTACTGTACAAATTGCCCTTCAATTTGCTTTATTCAACTTTAATGGCATATTTTGACAGTTTTTACACTTTATATAGATGTACCTCTTATTTTTAAATATCTTAGTATCATTCTACTTTAAGATGTATCACACTTTACATAAATTTATCTGTTGAACTTTGCATTTGAATGGTTTTGCTTTTACAGGGAATCATACAGTGAATAAAACATATTTGAAGAACAAATTCCCAGCAGCTGAAAGCTATGCTTCCCGTGTGAACACTGAATGTTTCTGTTGACTGATGCTTTATCTGGTCACCAGTGTAGGTGAGAATGACTGCCACACCCTTGCTGACCTCAGTGCCGTCAACTACTTTATGGCCCTTTGATGAACAGGAGCTGTGGTTTTTGTGGACTCATGTCTGTCACTTTCCTTAGGGTTTTGGCTTTTAGTGCGGTTAGAGTCCCCTTCTCAAATGTGAGGGAAGACTACCTATTTTTTTCTGCACTAAAACTGTTGTAAATTCTGGTAATTCAGGAGGAATCTGTAAAAACATAAAAAGGTTTTGAAGATGAATCTCCTTCCTCTACTTTTTTCCCTGTCTCCAGTAAAGTTAAGTAATTTTACTTCTGAGTTAGTTAATTTTGTGTTATGTGTATGTGTGTGCACGTGTGCACATGTATTGGAGGCTGCAGTTGACATTGCGTGTCTTCCTTGATCACTGTCTCCTTGAACACTGATCACTATTCAGCTGGACTTTCTAACCAATGAGTTCTAGGGATCTACCTGTCTCCAGCTCCCCAGTGCTAGGGTTACGGACACTGTGGTAACTGTGGTTATGGAACTGTCCCCAGCTCTTTTATGGAGGTGTCAGGAGTCTGAACTTAGTTTGTCATGCTTGTATTGTAAACATTCTACTGACTGAGCCAAAATTATTTATGTTTATATAAGCAAATGCATATTTTTTATTATTATCCAACAGTTGTCTACTTATTATTTATGTATTGTTTATTTTATCAGAAAAGGGAGCATAATACACACAGTATTCTGTACCTGCTTTCTTCAAATTTATTTTGAAAATGATTCCGTATCAGCATAAACATATCATCTAAAATATTTTTGTAAAGCATATTGTATAGTATGTTGGGAGGCGAGTGTGGTGGCTAATGTTAATTGTCAACGACAGAATTTGGGAGATGGGAGATGAGCTTCTGGGCATGCCTGTGGGGATTATCTTGTTACTTTAGCTGAGGCTGCAGATCTGTTCACTGTGGGTGGCACCATGTCCACAGGTGAGATCCTGGACTGTGTTAGTGGAGAAAGGGAACTGAACAGCAGCATGCATTCATTACCGTCTGTTTCCTTATTGTGGTGGGTGCCAAGTAAGCAGTGTGGCCAGCTGCCCTGAGTTCTTGGGGCCTTGAGTTTCCTGCCAGGATGGACTATATATTGTGAGCTGTGAGCTAAAAGAAACCTGTTCTCCTCTAAGTGACTTTTGTCGGAGACAAAACTATTCTTTAGTTTGTTAAACAAACACTCCTTGTTGGGCGTTGAGGTAGGCCCCAGATTGAAACTGTATGTATGCATCACCTCGATATCAACAGATGTCTCCTAGAGCACTGAAGACAATCTGAAGAGATGGGACAACTGATGCAGTCACGGATACTGACTGAAGGAACTTTAGCAAACTTGTGCACCTGTGTAGCCAGCCATCCTCGTTCTAGAAAGCTTACTCAGCTTTTTCTGAACTCCATCACTTTGTTGGCAGCATCTATTTGTTCCTTGTGTCCATAGACCTAAACTTCCACGTTCTTTTTATCACCTGGGAGGTTATTTCATTACTCTATTAAAAAATTCTGGGTCTGAGTATTGGTCTGTGCCATGGTTAGTGCCATGGAGTCCAGAACAGGTCGCCAGGTTTCCCTGGGATCCAGAGTTACAGACAGATGGTTATGAGATACTATGTTGGTTCTGGGAACTGAATCTGCAAGAGCAGACAGTGCCCTTAACCTCTGAACCATCTCTTCAGTCCCTGGGAATCTATTTCCTGTGATCCTGCCGTAGTGGAGCCAGCACTTTCAGGCTTCAAGCTGCTCTCTCTTTCTTGTCCTTTATTGTCTCTACTACTACAGCTACAGACTTCTCTGTTTTTGCAGATCTTGTGACTAGATAAGGCTCATCCACATGCACAGGGAATAGTCCTGTCTTGAGTGCACAAAAATAGATCTATAAAGTTTCTTCGGTGGTGTTGTGTAGTCACAGGTGCTGGTCTGGTGACAAGGGGGTGGACATTTTTGGAGCATCCATTATTTGGCCTACCACAGAGTGTGAAGGGGAAATTTCTTTTCCACGCTGTACCAAGTCGTGATTCACTCCTTCTCAGTTTATTTAAGAGCTACCTTTACCCACAGGGAACTATGTGATGTCATATATTTATTTCTGGATATTATGTGCTGTTTCATTCACATGCTTATTCTTTTACATGTTAGCACCACTTCAAAAGATGTAGGTAAGTTTCTACAAACATTTAAAAATGCGAAAGAATATTTTTCACTTAGCATTTCTTCTATTAAGAATATCTTAGCTACTCTGGCTTATTTAACCTCTTAGATGGACTTGAGATATATTTCATTAATTTCTTTTTACATCTTTGTAAAAGTTAAAAAAATCAGTTGGGGTTTGTGAGATGACTCAGCAGGTAAGGGCACTGTCAAGCTTGATGAGTTTATCCCTGGAAGCACATGGTAAAAGAAGAAAACCAACTCTTGCAAGTTATCCTCTGACCTCCATGCATGTGCCAAAGCACAGCCCACCATAGATAAATAAGTGTAATTAAATTTTAAATCAAATTTTGTTGAATTATAATCATTAATAAAATTATCTGACATTTTATAATCGCAAATTTTCACAGACAGAAATGCGGGCTAATTGTAAAAGTGTAGACTGTAATAAGTGTGTAAAATTTATTTTACTTTTCCTGTAAATCAGTCTTGTAAATTTAAGGGTGTTCATAGATATGTAATAAAGTTCTCTTTAAAAGTTCCTGTAAGAATTACATGTATATGTTTACTAAATTTAGTATATTGTTATTCTAGTTTTTCTTTCAAAATCTCTTTCCCCAGGCTGACAGATACAAGTTATTTTAGTCCTCTGTTAATTCCAGCTTGTAAACACCAAGTCATACAGCAGTGTCAAGTTAATTAACCTCCCTAGGAGTCCTGCTTTTGCTTTTCTCAGAGGGTGAGCTGTTCCATTTGTAATCTGAAATTTAATGAAAACCATATTTTGAAGTACTGCTTAGCCAAGGGACAAGAGTGAGTCAGTCTGAGGTGAGTCAAGTCCTAGTCTGAGTGTCAGGGACATTTAGGATCTAAAAATTGACTGTATTGAAAATTCTGCACAGCAACAAGCCAAGTCTGGAACAAACCAGTAAAATGTTAGCCTTTTCCCATTCTACTCACAAACAAACAAATAAACATTTCATGAAATCATGTTAGATCATTTTCTTCATGTTTGCTTTGCAACGTCAACAGTGGTTTTATTGAGTTGCAGTTTGGTTTGCCAGTCATTGCTCATCTTTTAAAGGAAATTGGGTAGAACAGAAACTTAGTGGTTTGGAGAAGCTGTAGGGTAGACAATAACTTCTAGCTGTCATGCTCTGGGTACAGAGAGAGTGTCTAGGAGCTGTGGGCTAAGGGTGCTCAGCACAACCTAGGACCCCACATTTATTTCAAGAGAACTTAGCCAGTGATCACAGGTATTACTTGTACATTAAGGTATGGTCAGAATGGAAAGAAGCATGATGCTCAAAATGACAACAGGAAGGTCAGAGACCACAGAAATATCCAGCCCTGGATGTTCATACATTTGTCTTATAGGGAGTGACTAAATTTTTCACTGAGTAAAACAATATTTTGATGTTTCTCCTGTAGTTTTGCTTAGAACTGCATTCCCCAGTAGAACTTTTTGCTATGATGGAAACAGTTTAGAACCACTCTTTAAAAAAAAAAAGCAGTAGCCACTAACTATGTAGCCATGGAACGTTTGAGATGTGGTTAGGGTGATTGGAGAATGGGAACTTTATGCTGGAGAGATGGCCCAGACATTAAGAGTGCTTGTTGCTCTAGCAGAAGACCTGGGTTGGATTCCTTACACCCACATGACAATTCATACCCACCTTTAATTCCAGTTCCAGGGAATCCAATACTTTTTTTTCTGATCTTGGGCTCCAGGCTCATATGAACATGCAGTCAAACACTCATCACATATTAAAATTACATCTTAAAAATAATGGGTGCTTTGATTGTATCTATATTTGGCTAGTGGTGCCATATTGGACAAGCTGTTCTTAGAACAGCATGGAAGCTAGATAGAATGGCAGTAGTCAGAGCAAAGCCACTGTGCTATTAACTATAAGAAATAGCTAGGCAGTAAGGACATTGGCTTATTTGGAGACACTTTGCTGTTGGAAACCCTACAGCTCCTGTCAAGCTTCTATTTGAATAGCTGTCATTAGAGAGCCAGATACTGACCTCCTCCCTACTTCTGCTCCCATTTCTCACCAGTGGGACTCAGGAGGTCTACCTAGGGGACTCTGGGAAAGTTCTACTCATTTACAAGCATTGAGTGGTGACAGAGCCAGGTAGCTCTTCTCGTCCCCCTCTTCCTTCCTGCCTTTAGGATAATGCCTGGAGTTTCAGTGATCTTCTTCATACTGGAGAGGATAAGTGTGATGGCACACACAAAGACAGATGCTGTCACAGAAGATGAGGAGTTGTGCTCTTCCTATCTAACTTCTGGTTATGTGAGAAAATTACCCCTCTTCGTTCAAACACTATCATATGTTCTGGGGATGCATCCTAACTGGTGCACACTCATAAATATGCGCCCAGAATTCCTCCATTCATCAGACCTGTGTCTCCCACCAACTGTCCTGTGATTCTCTGGACTCTGTCCTCTTCTTTTGAGCTTTGACTTTTTGCTTAGTGCAGAAGGACATGGGGCCACACGTCTACACATCTCAGTACTTAGGCTCATAGTCTTACTTTCTCATTGCTCAAAGCAGCAGGCAGCTTCTCTTTTGAAACTTTGAAAAGTGTTTTTAAAAAAGATCCTGCTGCAGGACTGGGGAGATGGCTCAGTGCAGTAGTTCTCAAACTGTGGGTCACGACCTCTGGGCCAAAGCACCGTTTTACAGGAATCACATATCAGATATCCTGCATGTCAGATATTTATATTGTGCTACATAACAGTAGCAAAGTTATAGTTATGAAGTAGCAATAATTTTATGGTTGGGGTCATTATAACATGAGGAATTGTATTAAAGGGTCACGGTATTAGGAAGGTTGAGAACTATATTGCCTTAGGAGGAGAAATGCTTGAGGTGCAGGCATTAGATATGGGACCCATTGGTGCTGGAGAATTGTCTGCATTCTGTCAATCATGTATTTTAATAAAACGCTGATTGGCCAGGCAGGAAGTATAGGTGGGTCAACCAGACAGGAAGTATAGGCGGGGCGATGAAAACAGGAGAGAAGAAGGCTAGGAAGGAGGAAGTCCCTCCGCTGTTCCTGCCCAGATCACCGAAGAGGCAACATGTGAGCTGCCACGCTGAGAAAGGTACTGAGTCGTATGGCTAACATAGATCAGAATAATGGGTTAAGATAAGTCATAAGAACTAATAAGTAGCCTGACCTAATGGGCCAATCAACTTTTATAATTTATAGAGATCTCTGTGTGATTGATTTTCTCTGGGACTTGCCGGTTGTGGGGTACCGGGCAGGAACAGATACCCCAACAAGCCAGCCCCCCTCATGTTACAACCCATTCCCAAAATCTATGTAAAAAGTCCAGACCCAGTGCTGCATGCTTGTAACCCCAGCCATAAGGAGGCAGAGATGGATGGATCCATGTAGCTTGCTGGCCAGCTAGTCCAACTAATTTTGTAAGACTCCTGACAATAAGAGGTCGTGTTGTAAAGAAATAAAATAAACAAGGTAGACAGTATCTAAGGAACAACACCCAAGATTTTCCTCTGACACATGCTTGCATGTATACCCACTCCTGTGCACATGAACATGTATACACATTACTCTTCCCCCTGCAAGAAAGAATCCCCCTATTGTCTCAGAGTCCTTCTAAAAACATCTCTTTAGTCCTTCAAAAAAAAATCTACATTCAGTACTGAACCAATCTCTGGCAGGGAAATACAATTTGCTCATCAAACCCTTGGCAACTAGAGTAGAGCCAGCTTCTCTTAATGCCAAGGGACTTGGCAGTGGAAGTAGATAATAGAAGGAAAATTGGGCTTAGTTAAGAGTAGCTACTTTAAAGAGCACAAGAATGGCTCATTCCAGCCAAATGGAGAGGTCAGCTTCCTAAGTTCCAAACATCATTGTTATTAAGCTTCAACCATCATATTTCTGCCATAAAAGTTTGATCTATTTTTAGTTTTTAATTACAAAACCATCCCGGCACTATTCTTTCTAACAAAATAGAATCTAATGAGATCCCCTAAACCACTGACTAGTAATAGGTGTCTTTAGAAAATTTATTCCCTGAGCTGCTTAGTGCTTGTATGAATGACAGATGTCAAGTTCCTGTCCAGGCCCCACTCTCCTCACAGCTGCAGCAGTGATACTACTTGCTAACAAAATTAACTAACACAGGTCTGATATACTGTTATCTAGTAATCATTTATTGAAAACAACACAACCAAAGACGTGTTCCTATTCAAAACTCTTAACAACAACAATAAAAAAAACAAGAACCCATCATGGCCTGATGGTTGGGTCAGTTAGGAACTTCAAAAGGTGAGACCCATATAATCAGTAACTCAGGAAGAGACTCACAGGATTAGTCACCAGAGAAAGGCTGTTTAAACCGCAGGATACCACCTGGGTTAAATTAAAAAGACCGATAATACCTAGCATCAAAAAGTTTTTGGTGATTTATGTTTCTAATATTCTTCTATTGAGAGCCTAGATTGAGTCAATTTGGAAAACAGGCAGTATTTTGTTGTACGAGGGAGAGGCGGACTGCATCCCACCACCCGGCTAGCTTAACCCCTGAAATAACTACACAGAAATTGTATTAATTTAAATACTGTCTGTCCCATTATATCCAGCCCCTTATTGGCTAACTCTCACATATTAGTTTAACCCATTTTTAATAATCTGTATCACTACTTGACTGTGACTTACTGGTATGAGTCTAACCAGCGTCCATCTCAGAGAGGAGAGCCATGGCGTCTGTCACACTGTCTTCTTTCTCCAAGAATTCTGTTTTGTGTATCATGCCCATCTAAGGGCTGTCCTATCAAAAGGCCAAGGCAGTTTTCTTTATTAAACCAATGAAAGCAACACATAGAAAGAAGACCTTCCTATACCATTTTCCCTTTTTCTGTTTAAACAAAAAAGAAAGGCTTTCGTTTTAACATAGTAAAATTATATATAACAGAACTTATCAAGCAAGAAATAGTTACAATATTTATATTGATTTTATCTTTTATCATAACAAAGGAAAACAATAACTATAACTATCTATTTATTTTTCAACTCCATCAAAGACTTCAGAAGGATATATTATTACATAAGTAAATGAGAAGTAAGCAACTTCCAAAACTCTAGAAATGACAGAGACATCTTGCTGCCTGTACAGTTACCCAAAGTTTTTTTGTACCATTGCGGCATCCATCTTTAGCCTACAGGCCCATATTATCCAGCAGACATTTTTATGAAGCAGGAAATTTTAAAGACAGTTCAGTCAGTTTCTTTTATATCCTGTAGAATGTCTTGCAGACTCTTTCATGAAACAGGAACCCTGAAGGACCATCTCACCTTTAGGCAAGTTCAGCAGTCCTCTCTCTGTGGGTTCTTTGTGTCCAGTTTATGCAACAGTCCAGGAAAGAGCAGTTTTTTGCCCAAATGGCTAACCAACTCCATAAGGAGTCTCTTTGATGCCCATCTTCCTCTTGAAGTAGCTGGTGCTGCCAGGAGCAGATGTGTCTCATTGTCATGAAAAGCCCTAAGTTATTAAAACATTAAATGCCATATTCTGTAGTCTTTGAAAGATATGAAGAATGCCTATCTAACTGAAATATATTTCTGTATATCTAGAAAATCTAACTAACATGACTACAAGCTTGACTATTATTGATGATTATCCATTAACAACCTATATTTCCTAATTATACCTTACATTTTTAAATGAACTACACAATCACAACACCTTAATCAATATCAGAAATACATATACATATAACAAGATTGACCTTAAACTTATATCAACAAAGAAAAATTTATACCAATGTAAATTATTACTGACGCTAAACAGTGCATTCTCCCCTATGACCAGTGATTCTATTTTCTAGAATGTGGACTTCTCTATTGAAAGACATGTACAAAGTATTTATAAAAACCTCATAATTGTTGATATATATTATCTGATGATAATATACACTTATTAATGTGCTCATTTTCATGATCACAGGAGGTAAATGTTGGGTACTGTAAGCCGTAACATGTAATCCCTGCCACAGGATAGGTTTTAGCTGCTGTCTTGTCAGTTGGGCAGGACCCCAGCATGACTCCAAAACAATTAGTGTCTTCCTGCCCTTTCTTTCCTGGGGTGCATGCCATTTAGCACTACCAGAGATGGGGGAGGCTTGGTATCCTGTCAGCTTCTGGGTATCTTGGCATAGCATAGTGTACATGAGGAAATAAACACTTTTTAAGTAAAAATACAAGTCAAGAAAATACTCTTTAATACCGCACTTGTATTTGAAGCACAATTAATAAAAACTCAGATAGAGAAATTGGGGTTCAACTTGAAGATCCGAAAAGTAAAAGCAGCCAGCCACTGGCTCTTACCTCTATCTCAGTCCAAAATGGCGATTCTGCTTCCAGGAATCTCAGAATGAGACTGTGTCTGAGATCCTCCCGTTTTATAATCCTCTCTAGGTATGGGATTAAAGGCATGTACCACCCGGTTTCTATGGCAACTAGCGTGGCTACTAGGATTAAAGGTGTATGTTACCACTGCCTGGTCTGTAAGGCTGACCAGTGGGGCTGTTTTACTCTCTGATCTTCAGGCAAGCTTTGCTTATCAAAATGCAAATAAAATGTCATTACCTGTATTTCCTTTGAACCTCAGTTTTATTTTTTTATTAAAAAAACAAACAAAAACTAAATGCAAAGCAATGGGGTATGGCAGCACATTCTATAACCCCAGCATTCAGAAGATGGAGCTTAGGGGGATCCACAGCTGAAGGATCTAAGTTACAAAGCAAGACCTTGTTCCAGAGTACAAAGTGCTGGAGCTGCAAGCTCAGTGATAGAGTGCTTAACTTGTTCAGTGCCCGGGTTTGATCACTAGCACTGCCACACACACACACACACGTGCACCGCAAGTTTATCATCTTACCTTTCAATTTTGAGACAGGATCTCAATTATATTCATCTTGTTCAGCTGATCTAGAATGTTTCTACTTGTAAAACTGAACCTCCACATCCCTAACAACTCTCCCTTTCTCCTTTTTCCCACTCCAAGCAACTTCATTTTACTCTCCGTGTCTATGAATTTGACTACAGTGGTACCCTAGAGAAGTGAAATCATACATTGCATGTCTCTTTGTGTCTGGTTTATTTTATCAACATATTGTCTTCAAGGTTCATCTGTGGTATAGACTATGTCATAATTTCTTCTTTTTTAAAGTCTAGCATTACATTGTACATATCTCACACAGTTGTTGATTTATCAGTAGATAAAATTTGTTTACTTTAAAATAGACTTATTTTCATTTTATATGTATGGATGTTTTGTCTGCATGTATGTACACTATGTGTGTTTAAACACAAGTTGTCTGGAAGAGCAACCAGTGCTCTTAACCATTGAGACATCGCTGTAGCCTCTGCAGCACATTTTCTTTATTCATTCATCTATCAATTGTCACTTCGGCAGATTCCATAATGTGGCTATTTTGAACAGTTAATGGTAAACACAAGTATGCAGGCTTCCCTATGGTAAGATGACCTTACTGAGTGTCAACTTTCAGTTAAATTGAATTGACCATAAAAATTAAAAAAAAAAACCTTAAAAAATCTCATTATCAGGAAGTGGAGAGATGGGTTCAGTGGTTAAGAACACTGGCTGCTCTACCAGAGAACCTGAGTTCAATTCCCAGCGCCCATGTGACAGCTCACAACTGTCTATAACTCCAGTCTCAGGGGATCTGATGCCTTCTTCTAGCCTCTGTGGGCCCTGTGTATACATAGTGCATGGACATACACAAAGGCAAAGCACTTATCCATATAAAAGTAAAGTTGAAAAACAAAACCCAACAAATAATCAACTCTTGTCAGGTTTTAAATGAGGTGGACCACAAATATTTTTAGCCCTTTTTCTCTCCTGAGAATCATTGAGATTTTCATTTTGAAAGTTTCTTAGGTGGGACTGGACATTTTATACCTTAAGATCAGAGAGAAAAAGTATGTTTTTACCAAGAAGGTTTTGGAAGTACTCATACAGATTAAATATCCAGGAAAAACACTGGTTAAATATTCTGCTTTTTTTCTTTTAGGGCAGGCAGTGTCATTTTTAATACCCTTTATATATATCTATTTCTATTTTTTATTTTTAAAGTATCCACAGACATTATTGCCTCTACCTGTGTTGCTGGTGGTTTATGTAGAGGACTAGAGATATGCTTAGTTCTGCAGTTATAGCCAAGTTATCAGCAGACCCTTCATTGATTGATCATTGTTTTGACTCTGGTCCCTTTCTGTCAGGCGGTGTGGATATTGTCAGAAGTGTGTGTAATTTTTTTCGTAGAGACAAGTTCCCTCTCTGGCTGACACCAGATGTCAACCATCTCCTCCCAGGGAGAGACTCCTGGGGAAATTCTAATTTCTTGGTGACCATTGTTTCAGTAGTCTTATAACCAAAGGAAGGAACTTGTGCAACTATAGAATATCATCATTCCTTCCAGGCTTCTTCTAGTCTGAGATCAAGAGACAGACTTCATGGAGTTTTTAGAGGTCTGTTCAGGACAGATTGTGAGACAAATTCAGCTACTTTTAATTCTCTTTACATCCTGTGTTAAAGCATGAGTGATAGTGAGGTCTAAGTTCCCAGTCAGGTGTATTGGATTTTCCATTGTGTGGAGTGACGTATAGATAAGATGAAAATTAAAATGTTTTTCTCTTTACTAGATTTGGATTTCAGTGGCTTGTCTTTGAAATGTGTTAAATAATTTGTTTCCTTCTTTTTTTTGGATATTTCAGATCCGTTTCAGCTCTGGAGAAAAAGGTGAACAAAAGTTAATGTAGTGCTGTAAATATTAACCAAAGGCATAACCAAGCAGATGACTCAAACTCCAAGCCACACACAAAACCAAAACAAACAGTAAGCTGGGTTTCCACACCTGGAGCAAGGGTGCATCCTCTGCTACTGAAAACGTGCTTGTAACTCAGATTTTTGTTCATCCACATTCTGGGGGCTCCAGACCTTCAATTGGTCTGTATGCAAAGGCCAGGTAACCCATGTTTCTCTTTAGAGGTAACAAGTCAGAAAGATTCGCGAAGAGCAAGTCAGCTGGGCGGTGGTGGCGCACACCTTTAATTCCAGTACTCTTAAGGCAGAGGCAGGCAGATTTCTGTGAGTTCAAGGCCAACCTGGTCTACAGAGTTAGTTCCAGAACAACCAGGGCTACACAGAAAAACCATTTCTCGAAAAATCAAACCAAACCCAAACCAAAAATCAAACAATAGAAGAGCAAATCAGGAGCTGTCAGCAGGAGAGGAAAGTGTTACAAGGGTGTCTGAACTGAGGGGTCCTGTGAACAGTTCAGAACAATTTCAGTCTTTTTTCTTCTGGACTAAGAAGAATTGACTGAGAAAGGAGTGTAGGATGGGTTTTAAAAGTACATCTGAAAGATGTAAGATTTGACTGAGAAGAGCCGAAGGGCTTTCCTCTCTTTCACCACCTCTACTTCCCCCTTTATCCTTAAGTTCACATGGCAGTGGACAGCAGGGCTTAGAACATTTGGCCATGCTGGCCACAGTCCACTGAGAACTTTTCATTAGCATGTAACATTTTTGCATTGGAACAGGCATAATTAAATGTAAAGAGAATTATAAGTCGGGGTATATAGGACTCGAAACCAAAGCTAAACAGATTAATTGTTACAAACAGGCTGCCAACAGGAGTTGAAGTTAGTGTGGTAGCTGGATCAGAGAAGCCAGAGGTGTTCCTGAAGCTGTAGAAGCTGTGTCAACTACCATCCAAAATTTACTCTCAGAATAGACTAGGACAGTAAGTGGTTAAAGGTTATGTGCAAATGTCTCTGACCACACGTGACATATGACAAGTGATTCTGTGATTCTGATCTGAGACTTTCCCAGCACTAACAAGGCTAACGAAAGTCAGGACAATAGACATGCCTACTGGAGTGGAATCTCTTAGTTAAGACAAGCTCCTCTGAGAGCAGAATTCTGCTTAATGTCTTTGAGATCCTGAATTCCCAGCTTTTAGACTTGTTGAGAAAACATAGGCTAACACCTCTGACTCTTGTATGGCAGGGAGAGAGAGAGAGAGAGAGAGAGAGAGAGAGAGAGAGAGAGAGAGAGAGAGAGACTGACTATGTAGTTTTGGTCACAAAGCCAAACTTGTATGGCGTACGTGAAGGTGAGAAGGTGACCTCATCCAGTTTCCATTGTTGTTTCAGGGATCCACAATAAAGTTATTTTCTAAATAGACACTGGCTTGATGGAAACCAAAGAACACCTAGTCTGCATGGATAGCTGGAGCAGGCTAGTCTAGACCTACTCCTGTGTTCTTCCCTATGGACTGAACTCATTCTATGACAAATGACACACAAAGACAATGGAATTCAGACTGTCTCACAGGGGAGGAAGATCAAATCAGTTCAGAGTACTCATACCCAAAATATTTCTTTTGTCCAAAAAACTAGTTGATAAATGTTTTAAAAAGATGTATTTATTTTTATGTGTATGGGTGTTTTGCTTTTATGTATGTCTGCACATCATACTGTGTCTGCCATGCCAGAGGAAGCCAGAAGAAGGTGTGAGATCACACAGGACTGGAATTACAGACAGTCATGAGCTGCCATGTTGGTATTGACTCTCCAGCCCCACAAAATATTTGTATTATCTATCAATTTATTATTTTTTTTTAATAAAAAGCCAAAGAGTCTTCTCATCATGGTCTTGGAAGGCGCCTAGTCGCCTTTGGAAAGATTTTTGTCTGAGGTTGCGGTCACTACTGTAGTCACCCTCTCTCCTTTTGACATGGTGCATAGAGGCAGTGCAGAGTGGGACAGACTCCAGTGTTTGCCCATGCAGCACCTACCTAGTGCTCTCTGTAGGTTTCTGTGAAAACATCCCAAAGCTACAGGTGTCACTGTACATGTGAATATCAGAGAAACATCTGCAGTGGCGTTCAGCTAAACTCTTACACTCTCATTTTGATACTGTTTATGCTCTGATTACGAAGGTCATATATTGTAAAGTGCTGAAAATTCAAGAAAAAATATGATGAAAACCCTAACCCTACTTAGTTTCAGTGGTATGGCTGATGCCATTTTGCCATATTTTCAATGTTTTGTCTACTGAAAATTTAATTTTGGATATATGACTTTGTGTAGCTCATATTTTTCTTTTACTAACTCTGTCATTAAATGTCTGTTACATGATTTTTAAAATAGCCGATGTATGGCATTCTAGTGCATGGGTAAACTATAATTGCCTTAGATCTGTTAGGAGCGATCAAACATTTAGGGTTATTTCCAGTTTTCACTGTTGTAGCCATCCATAAGGCTATTTCCCTGTAACCAGTTCTCCCAAATTTGAAATCACTTCTGTCACATATGTGTAATAACAAGTGACCTAAAACTCACTCTCCTGCTTTAGCATCCGAAGGCTGACATTATAACAAACCAGCACAGCTGCTTGCTGGACTTTTCTAGCAATAGCAAGATATTTTTAAAGGACAGGTATTGACCCTTTGTCAGTGGTGGGGATTTTCATGTTCTAGCTCTCTGGTAATGGCCAGTTTGATAAATAGTTGTTTGGCAAATGGCTGACAGTATTTGGAAGAGAAACATAGCGCTTTGTTCCCTTGTAAGTCAGTCCTTGACATTTTCTTGTCCTCCTTAGTCAGACCTGAATAAATGCAAGTCACAGAATGAGAAGTGTGGGTGGAATTTTGTGTTCTGACTGGTATAGGAATCATGGGCCTCATTTTCATAAAATTCTACTTAAGGAATGCAGTGGGGTTCAGAAGTCTCTTTCTCAGCCAGCTTATGTGTGTCTAAACTAAGCCACCATCATGCTTGTTCAGTTCAATTCCTTCCTCTAGCTCCTTGACAACAAGATTTGAAATGACAAAAGTAATGAGAATTATTACATCCCCAAGAATTGACTTACTTGATCAGCAAGACGCTCAACAAACTTTAGGACTTCATAGGTACATACATACATACATACATACATGGATGCCTGTATTGTCATTATTTAATACTCTCCCCACCACTTTGCCTTCAATGCTGCCACACTGGAAGGGGTATCTCTTTTGAAATGCACTTTTCTCTGCATATTCATGGTAGTTGTTTATTAAGACTTTCTCAGGCCTCTCTGCTCCTGCCTTTGCTCAACATATTTAGAGCCCCCATCATGAAACCAGGGATATCAGACCCTTTTCCCCAACCTTTGAGACAAATCCAAGGTGGTCATTGTACCCTTTTTACGTTTGGCATTAAAATGTTTCTACCACAGCTAAAACAAGTGGACTTGTATGCTAGGTCACTGAGCTGTAACAGTGAGCAGAGAAGACTGTGACTGAAAAGAAGGACTTTTTGGAGGACGTAAACAGCTTCTGGGTCAAATGTTCCAAGGCTTGCTTTATAGCATTTTAAGAAGGAAGGGCCTAGGGAAACCGGGGCCCGTTTCCTAACCACTTTCACATGAGGTCTTCGGAACTGCAATGCATGTCTGTGTTGGTTTGTAGTTATATAAGGCTATAAGGGAAAGAAGGACTATCAACTGAAGTGTACTTGTCCTACATGCATGAGATCTAGGTCAGAAACTTGATCAGATCTGGGGTAAAAAAAATCTCTTTGAGCCTGTTTTCACATGTAAACAGTGGGTACAATACTTCCTCATGGGCTGTGGTGACAAGTGAATGTGACTGTCTTAGTGCTCGGCACCTGCTGAGTATATACTGTTGTGCGCTTGGAAGCAACTCCTAGCAGGCCACTGAGCACATGGAATGTTCTTGCCACAAGGAAACTGAGAAAGGAAAAGTCTTCTCAGGGTATGCTCTCTCAAGGTGCGTGGGGCTAGAATGACCTGCTTCCATGGACTCCATAAAACAGGCTTGAAGGTGACTGTACCCCACATGGGTCTGGTAGCAAGCAGGGCAGCCAGCTTTCCACTTTCTACAGGGTGAACCTATTTGCTTGTGTTCATCTGTTGAAAGAATCTGGCATCCAGGTTCTTAAGAGTGTGAACTTCTCTTTGGCTATCCATAAGTGTGGTGAAGTCATCCAGATTCTTTTGCACTATATAGTGCGGGTGAATGTTCAGCTTTTCTAGCCTTTGTTTCCTTTGGCCTAAACGAGGGCTTTGTTATCTATGTTTTCTCCACATTTCTTAGGCCTAATTTCTGTTTCCTTTCTCATACCGCTTCCTATTTGTCCTCAATACATTGTTAGTACAGAAGGACAAGGAATGCTATTGGGACAGGGAAAATGGGGTCTGCTAGAGAACATAACAGAACTTCCCCTCCCATCTGGTTAAGGGACTATAGTTTCTGGGGTGGCTGGACCCCTAAACTTCTTCATTGTTGTTGATTTCATCTGGTTGATTCTCTCTGCTGTTTACCCCTGTCACAGGGCCATATTACAGGCTCTAAGGCTCACTGCACCTTCCTCACTTTAGAAAACCCGTTTTCAAACACAGTAGTGTCATGTGACAGGCTTAGAAATGACTGAGAATGCCAGCGAGTTTTATTTCTATAAATAAACTATCAATTGTACAATTGATAGTTGTAACTATCAATATATTCTGAATTATAACTCAAAACTGAGAAAAAGAATTATTTTTTTTTTAAGAATTATTAATATATTAAAATATTGGGAAACTATCTAGGTGGAGGGAGGGAACCTAGCCAGGGTAGGGTGGATACAGGGGAGGGCAGTAGGGAGAAGGAGAACGAATGAGAACAAAGAATAGTCACCATAAAGAAATAGTATGATGGAACCTATAGTTTGATAAGCTAGTCTAAAATATTAATTACAAAAGTTCATTTCACATAGGAATAAAATTAAAATAACAGTAGCAAAATAAAATAATAATAATAGATGCATGAAGATATTTTTTATGAATAATATATTTCTCAAAATAAACAATATCATAAGAAATTTGCTTTTGCAAGTCTTACCTGCTTCTGTATCTAGTTCATTATGATGCCATTTCTGGAAAGTTCCCTGTGTGCATGAAAAAGCACACAGTGCCTCAGCATTATTGCTCTATTAGTTTCCTGTCGCTGAAGTGACAAACTGTTACACACTTAGTGCCTTAAGACTATAGATTTGTTCTACTATGGCTCTGGAGTCTGGGGTTAGCAGGGCTGCTGCTTTGCTGGGTGGGGAGAGTGGCAGAGGAGAGCTCTGAGGGGAAGCACTGTGTCCCTCTCACAGGTAGTTACTTGTGTACTGGGGTTCTCCCTCATCCAGAGCCTTTTCTGTTTTATGAGAGATGTCCTATGTTTGCCCTTTATTCCCTTCCCTCTTTGCTTATTATCTGCTGCTGACCCCACTGCTTTGTGTCTCAGGGCTTACGTCCCTCCACTTGGAAGGATAGTTGAGAAGTTAATGAAGGCAGATACAGAAGGTTGAGAATGGGGATAGTGACAGATCATTTTTACAGTTTTTGTTTTTTATCCGCAGTACGTAGATAATTCTTTACATAGTGACTTGGACTTCCTTTTCATTTTATAAGTGTAAAAATAGCAAGTTTTGTCCCCCTACCCCGTGTGTCTAACATCCCAAGTGACACTTGGGCTCCCCTGACACTGTGGTGCATTTGGAACCTTCTTTCTTCTTCCAGCCTGCTTCCAGCATTACTCTTGTTGCCCTGTATGCTCTGGGTGCAGACATGGTGGCCCTTGTCCCGCCATGCTTCAGAGGGCACCTCTTTGGCTGTCTTCCAACTATGTCCCTCCTTACAAACAGTAGTTAGGAGCTAGTACCTCATTCACCTAGAACCCTTGTGTTCCCTTTGATCTACAATGGATGCAAGTACCCTGGAATCCCCTGCCTGTAGAGCCTGTGTTCTGAGAGGTTCTTCCTATGATATGGTGTGCATGTGGAATGGGTCATGCCTCATCTGCACTCTTTAAAGTCTTGGTAGGAATGCCTTCCCATCCCCATATGTTTGGCATCATCGTTAATACATTTTCACCAATGTTCTCTACAAATAAAGATATTTGTACTGATCGGTGTGGTTGATGGGGTTAAGATGTTGAAAGCATTTATCATTAAAAGTATGAGCAGAGATTGGGAGCAGGGAAGCAGGTTTCTACATTGTAAATGCTCCTGTCTTTTTAGGGGGCTACAAAAGACAGATCTCATATGCCTAACAGGTATTTCCAACTAAACTCTCTGCCTGCTGGCAGTAACCAGCTCCAGAGTGGTGGTCTTTGAAGACTATGCCCTGAATTTGCAGAATGATGGCTTTGCTGATTTCTGGTTTGTTCTTGCTCACAGGACTCCCCCTCGGGAATTGGCTGTGCTGCTGTGCAATAAATCCAATGCATTTTACAGCCTTGGGAAATGGAATGAGGCTTTTCTTGCTGCCAAGGAGTGTCTCCAATGGGACCCAACCTATGTGAAGGTATGATAGCAGTGACTGCTTCCCTCCTCTTATGTTGCTTGTTTTTCTTCCTTCTTGTCAAAGTGGATGTTCTAGGAATGCATCTCTTTGAATGCACTTGCTCTTCAGACAGAGGTCCATGGGCTGGGGAGCCTTACTCCAGAGGAGTAGTACAGGGATGGTGGGTGTTGAGACTCTGCCTGGGAGAGTGGAATCTGACTCCCTGGTAGATGGTGCTCAGTGAGAGGCTGGAGGAGCTCCTTAGACCTGATGTAGTTAGATGAAGATGCTTGCGCTTCATTTTAACAAAGCTCCACTTCAGATCAGTAAATCGTGGTGGTGGTGGTGTATGGTGAACATTTCCTTTATTTATTTATTTTTTTGACAGGGTTAGCCTTGGTTTCAAACAGATTTTCCTGCCTATACCTCTTGGTGCTAGAATTAAAGATATACACCACTATGCCCAGTCTGGCAAACATTAATCTGATTTTTTTTTCAGTTGAAATGGCCCAAGTGCTGACCCTATAAGACAGCCTCATCATTGGTGTTTCAAGACACACAAAAGGAATGTTAGACCCTAAGTAATTCATACTAAATTGAAGAGAAGAATAGCCAGAAAGTAAAATATGAGGCTTTAAGTTAAACAGTAGTCTGTAGCTATATGACTATGAAGAGTGTATTAAATGAATGGTCTGAGTAGTTGAGAAAGGCTCCTCCATAAACTGGGAAAAACACCAGACATTAGCCTTTCTGTTATATGCTCTAATGTACATGAGAGAGTCTTGCTATAACTCAGGTTCCTTAACTGTAAAATGAGATGATGCCAAGGGCTGCAAGAATTAAGGGAATACTGTAGATGGAGGCAGCTTGTTCATTTCTAAGCAGCCCAAACCCGAAATAATCACAGAAACTATATTAATTGCAACACTGGCCAATGACTCTAGTGTATTCCTAGCTAGCTCTTACATCTTGAATTAACCCGTTTCTATTAATCTATGTATTACTATGAGGCTCGTGGTTTACCAGTAAGGTTCTGGGGCATCTGTCTCCTTCGGTGGTTACATGGCATCTCTTTGACTTCACCTACTCTCTATATATCTTTCAGTCTGACTACATTCTGTCCTGCTATAGGCCAAAGTAGCTTTATTCATTAACCAATAAAAGCAACACATATACAGAAGGACCTCCCACATTAGGATACTAAACAAAATAGTTGGCAGCAGAACACAAAAGGAAAAGGTGGGGAAGTTAGAGCCACAAATGACTCAAATATTCAGAGGGAGACTTAAAAATTTGCATTATAAGTAGACATTTACCCTTGGTACCTGCTAGGAAAGCAAGCACTCCTCTACTGAGCTCCATTCCCAGGGTGGAGGATAGACACTTTAGACCTTACTGAACTTGAAAATGGAAGCACATTTCTGAGACATCTTCTCAGGTTTGTGCTAGGGTAGGGAGTAGTTGGGCCTGGCATACATTCCTACAGTTCTGGCTGTGGCCTGAGGAAGTTTTGAATGATATTCCCAGTTTCCTTGTGTGGTGATAGTCCCAGTTTCTAACAGCATAGAAACCATAGCCACTCCTCCATTCTTACTCCCTGCTCCTAGGTGTCTTTTCTTCCCCCTCCCACTCTTCTCTGTAGTAGAGGAAAATGCTAACTTCTTTTAGTTCAGTGGCTGAAGCCCCAGTGAATTAAGGTGAGAAAAAGCACAAATTTGATTTGTTGCTATTTTTATGGGGATTTCCTAGAAGATTATAATGAAGGAGACAAGTCTGAAAGTTTGTTATTTTTTAACAAGAATGAAAAGACAAGGGTAAGGGGCCTTAGGGGTAGGAGCTGCAACCTGTGGGAGAAACACATGCAAAGCAAGGGCTGTTTTAGGGCGCAGGTTTGTGTGCAGCCACCTGAGTGCTGATGGCTGCTCTTCTCTGTGACCCAAAGCTTCTTCAGTTGGGTTTATGGTAATTGTCCCCCCAGGAGATTCTGTGTGCAGGGAGAGGGAGGCTCCAGCTCCAGGAAGGCTTTACTCTGCCTCTTTGAATCACAAATGCCTTCATCTTAAATTAATCTTCATGCCAAAGCAACATGTGTAGGGTTAGAATATTCCCATCCTCTTCATCCCCACAGAATAAAAAATGACATTTTAGATCTGAGGAAACAAATAAATGGGAAATTCTGTGCTAGCTCACATGGTTGGGAAAAAGACCCTAAAGCCCAACAAACCCAACATAGTACAGATTGTAGTTTTCCCCTCTTCTCAAGTTGCTACCTGAGCTCCTTAGACATTCTACGAAAGGTTAATTCAGATAAATAAATACTGAGAGGTTCAAGATTAAGTGGAATTTCTAAGTGCTTGCTTTTGCATGAACCCAGGTTGTGAACCCTTCTGTTAATTCTGACAGTAGTCTTGGTGGGTCCCTGCCACTGCAGTTGATAGAACTGGGGAGGTGGTGTGCTTTTATTCTTATTTGGAGTCCTACACTTGCATATTTGTAAAACCAGATCATTCTTCCTCTTAAATATTGCTTATTTTATACTAATTAACTAATTTGTGTGTGGGGGGGCATAATTGTGCCCTAATGTGTGTGGAGTCAGAGGAAAACTTGTGGAGTTGGTCTTGCCTGTGCATGTGGGTCTTGGACTTGAATTCAGGTCATCAGGCCTGTCAGTAAGTGCCTTTACTCACTGAGCCATCTTGTTGGCCTCATCTCCCTTTTAGTTATAATTTTCTTCTTTTTAGAGAAAAAAATAATATGTTTTTTGCCTCTTGTTCCTATTGCTTATAATACAGAGCTGAGTAGCTCTCAGTGCTTGTCATTGCAGTTTTTTCTTACATACAGTGGAAATTGTGTTTACTTTGAGTAAAGGGAACAAGGAACAACTTCTGCGTTTACACAGAAGTCTCGCTTTTTCTGAACGCCAGCCATAGGACACTTCATTCTCCTGCTCAGACTGATTCGCAGTGTGAACAATAAGCTATACTCATGCTTTCCCTCTGTCACGTTAGATGTTTCAGAGGCTGTAGAGATGGACAGGGTTACATATTTTCCTAACAGGTAAGAGGGATCAGAAAGACACGACACAGAGTATTATGTGGAAAGCCATCTTAGAAGCTCTTCTTGGGATTGGGGACTCAGGAGAAAGTGCTTGCTGTGCAAGCATGAGGACCTCAGTTTGGACCCCCATTACCCCCATGCTTGTAGCCCCATCACAAGTTGGAGAGGGAGATAGGTGGGTCCTGGGGACTGGAGTCTTGTTGGAATGGTTTAGTGAGAGATCTTGTTAAAAAATAGTAAGGTGAAGAGCAATAGGGGAAGACACCTGAATTCGACCTCTGCTTTCCACATAAGCCTCCCACCCTCTCGTTCACACACACATACACACACACGGGGGGGGGGGGAGAGGGAGAGGGAGAGAGGCGCAGAGACAGAGAGTGGGTGTGAGAGAAGAGGGGAGAGTTTCTTTGAACACAACTAAGGCTTCTGGAGTAAAATCCTTACGTTGCAGTCTTGCTTTTCTTTCCGGCAGCAGCTGCAGGTCAGAAGCAATGGAACATCAGCTTTACTTTGTTCTTTTCCAGGGTTACTACCGGGCTGGTTACTCCTTGCTGCACTTGCTCCAGCCTTATGAAGCTGCTCGCATGTTTTTTGAGGGTCTGCGACTTTTGCAGAGAAGCCCAGACCAAGTGCAGGTTCCTGATTTCCTTGTCGGAATCTTCACAACTATGAGCAGTAAGTCAAATTGGGAGCAAGTATTTTAAGTCTGTTACTTACCCCAAATGCCTCATGGGAAAATGACTCCAGGGTGTTCTTTTGGGACTAGTATATTCAGTTGGAATGAAACTGGTCCTACCAGAAAGCATTTTGGAAACTTCAGTGACTTGTACCTTTGTAAAAACAGGGAAGTCTGATTACTCTAATGACTTAAAGCTTTGGAGTCTTATTTTATAGCCTTTGTTGATGGGTAGAGATTTCCTACTTACTAAACTTATGTTAGATGATTTTGTTCTTTTTTTGTGACTTTCAACTATTTTTCTCTAACCTGCTAAAATTATTTTTTAAATAATGCTATGCATCTCAGTATGCATTTATCTTATTTCTTAAGTTTTCAGACTGTGTAGCAAGCATTCATATGCTGTACCGTTTCATTGACACCTTGTTTATTGTAAAATCAGCCTAGAGGGATGATGAAAGGCCCTGCGACACCTCACAATGTGTGTTTGGCATCATAGCTTGCCCAGGGATCAGAGACCTTATTGCTCATTCCAGAAGGGCTCAGAGGGAACGTGTGTATTACATCCCTTGCCAGAGATGCTGCAGTCTGTTGCCCTGACAGTATCCAGCTCTGGACAAACTTAAAATGATTGTTACCCATTCAGTCAGAATGAACTTTATACTTTGAAGTGAGTTTTCCTCCTGAGATCTTTAACTTACCTTTTGACTTTATGTGGTCTTCATTGGGGAACATTTCCTCAAGGCTCTAGACTCCGCTCACTTGAAAGTTTCTAAACTATGGAATTTTTTTTCAGGTGACTCCATTGTTTTGCAGAGTTTCTTGCCCTGCTTTGATCATATTTTCACTGCTGGATTTTCAACAGAAGTGTGGCAGTCAGTAATAGAGAAGTTGGCAAAGAAAGGATTATGGCATGTGAGTACAGGAGGTGGCTCTCACACTAGGAAAACACACTCTTTTAAAATCATTTCTTCTCTCGATACCAAAGGAATGTAATGCATTATTTCTTCATCTTGATGCCAGAATAGCTTCTTAAAAACATATATTTTTATTTATTCTCGGTGTGGATGGCTTCTGGTATGTACGGTATATGCGATGTGTACTTCTTTGTGTGTGTATATGTGCAGGCAGATGCATGGGCATGTGTGTGTGTGTGTGTGTGTGTAGTGCTTGGAGAGGGGCTGAGGTTGATGTGGAGTGCCTTACTCAGTCACTCTCCACCTTATTTTGTTGAACAGGATCTGTCACTGAACCTGGAGCTCATCATTAGACTAGGGATTGACCTGTCTTCTCCTGCCCCGCTGTTTCTGTTTCTGTCTGTTTCTGTGCCTGACTTTTTAAGTGGATGCTGGGAACCTGAACTCAGATCCCTTTACTCATATGACAGGCACTTTACCAAGGGAGCCATCTTCACAACTGAAGGTTTCTGTGTAGTTTTAAGAATTTGCTAATTGGTGAATAACAGCTGAAAGAGGCTGGAGGTGTCTTTGAGCCTTAATCCTCCAATTACTACTTAGATCTCAGATTTTCATTTGTAGTTGCAGCATACAAAGTTACTTTCCTTTTTTTCTCAGGGTTTTGCTGAAAATTTAAAAAGAATGGTTAAAGGCAGTGGGTGTTAATCTGCTAGTGTGTGTTGAAGTCTTACAATATGCTAAGCACTGAGCTAACAAGTTTTTTCTTTCTAAATGTGTATGATTTTCTTTTGCCTGCATGTATGTCTGTGTACTACATGTTTGCCTGGTGTTCAAGGGGTGCAGAAAAAGACATCAGGTCCCCGGAACTGGAGTTATAAGTGGTTGTGAGCTGTTATATGGGTGCTGGGAAATGAACTCTGATCATCTGGAAGAGCAGGCAGTGTTCTTAACCACTGAGTAATCTCTAACTGCTGAGCTAAGGATCTTTATAATAATCTGACATTTTCTTCCTACACAATCAAGGCAAGGCTCAGGAATCCAGCCCAAGGGGCAGGCCCAACATTCTAGCTGTGTGACATCTAGGTAGTTTTCAAGTACTGGAGACTGAAGCATTTTAAAAGCCAGGCCAACGGTCTTGACTGTCAGATTCTTGAGTGCTTTATCTAGGGCTGGACATGGACAGTGGGCCTCTGGAAGGCGACCATTAACTGTACACCAAGCTGAAAGGATTTAGAAGCAAAATATGGCCTTAGTCTCATTTTCTATGCTCCTAGTCCAATGGCAAGGATGTGTATGGGAGAGGTGTCTCTAGGCATGGTTATACAGAGCCTGGAATTTTAGGTTTGTGTGACACCAGGCTGCCCTCATCCCCTGCTAAGATGTTTGATATTAGAGAATCTTGTCTTTAGCAGGTTGTGAGGGAATGTGAAAAGAGCTTTGCTTACAGTCAGCTAGTCAGGTGGCTAGACAGAGAGACTTTGGTTATCATGGTTTAGTCTGACAAACTTTGTAGGTAGCTTAAAAAGTAGATGAAGCTTGTTTTCGTTTGTTGTTGTTGGGTCATACAATAATAACCCTTCTGTTCTAATAAGCCATGGAGAAGATTGCTGTGCCCACATTTTCTTGTTCTTTCTTGCAAGCAGTCATTTCTACTGTTGTCAGCAAAGAAAGACCGGCTGCCAAGCAATATTCATGTCTCTGAGCTGTCACTGAGAAGCCTCTTTGAGGTAAGTGGGGCGATTCTAGAAATGCGCCTTTGTAGGAGACCATGTCACTTGTGTTTAGGACATCCCCAGTAGCTGCTTCATTGTAGATGTTTTATTAATGGGGCTCTTGGGCTGAGAATAGTTAACTCATGTTTTACCAATTCAAAACTGCAAGGGTGAAAGAGCTTAAGTTTTGTATTGATGTAGTAACTTTCATGACTCTATTTGTGTGTCTTGTGTTTTTTTTTTTTTTCCAGAAGTATGTCTTCATTGGGCTTTATGAGAAAATGGAGCAAGTGCCCAAGCTGGTTCAGTGGCTCATCTCCATTGGTGCCAATGTTGAAACCATAGGACCCAACCCTCTCCATGCTCTCATGCGGCTCTGCATCCAAGCAAGTGAGTGTTCTCCCATTCGCATACCTACCTAGCTCTTGACAGCCCAGAGGCAGAGGACTCTGCCCAGAGTTGAGCTACTTGAAGGCAGTCTATCCAAGCGATTCTGGTTTTCGGTGAGGACAAAGCATATTCATTTCTCCCGGCACTCAGTAGTTGCCAGAGGTTCAGCTTGCAAAGATCTTGTGTTTTTAAAGTCTAGACAGAAGAGTAGAGCCCCAGATATAGATTGGAAGAGAGAACTGTTATGAAAGAGGTAGCTTGTCTGATTCTGCCCCTCAGCATGTTTTTCTGTTTAGCCCAGAGGGCCTGCAACTGTGTTTTGGGACTGTGACTGGAAGATCCTTGAAAAGACCATGAACTGGTACTTTAACAGTTAGTTGTATTGCCAAGGACTGCACACAAACTCTCTTTCCCATTCTTTTCTTCCCCCTCCCTCCCTCTCTCTCTCTCTTAGACTAGACAGAAGGGCCTTTACACATGCTAGGCCAACTGTCTGCCACTCAGCTACTCTCACCTCACACCCATTTAATTTTGAGGCTGTGTTTTGTTAGTTTCTCTCTCTGGCTTTGAATTAACTCTTGGATTTGTGTTCCTCTTGCCTTGGCTTCCACAGTAGCTGGGACTACAGGCAGGTTCCACTAGACCTAATAGAACTTCCATTTTCATAAAATAGACTCCTTAAAGCTTTATCATTTGCTTTACAAAATTAAATATTTGAGTCTGTCATTAATACAAAACACTTATACCAACCCTTAAGATAGAAACTTGTGTTTTTTGGGAGGTGTAAGTTTGACCTTTCTGGACCAAAAGGAGCCGAGAGAGCTCTGTTTAGCTCTTCTGGGCTGTGTCATCTTCCTGGAGGGGAGTGGAGGTGGCAGTGCTTAGGATTTTTCTTCCGTGTTTTATTTGTGCTCCACCATTACCCACTTGATACACTCAGGATTTTGTACACGATGCTACTCTTCCTCTTACACAGGGATTTGTAGATAAACATGTAGAAGCAAAGCCTGACTAAAAGCAGTCTAATCCTGGACCCAACTTTTAAATGAGGAGACATGTGAAGATTAGAAATTCACCTGTGTCCTGAAGGTCAAAACCCCGTCCTGTCTCCTCTGTACAATAGCTGGAACCAGATGTAGCTTAGGCCATGCCCTTGATTAGCTCCTTCCCCTGCCCTGCTCTGCCTTGTTCATCCTTTACTCCAGAGTTTCTCCCCTCAGTAAGCTACGTGGGTAAGATTCCTGTTAGCCTTCTAGGGTACCTAACCTGAGGTTATAATGAAACGCCTGCTTCCCTTCATATCTTCTGCTGGAGAGTATAAATGTGTGCTATAGTCCCCATTTTTATCCCTTAGGGGAAGCATACAGTTGATTTGATTTCTTAATTTTATGTAGAAATAATATTTGCAACTTATTACTGTCCAGGGGGAAATCAGCTTTTCAGGTGGATAATGGAGCACAAGCCTGAGTGGAAAGGCCACATCAACCACAGAGACGATGCTGGCTGCACTGTCCTGCATGTTGCTGCTGCTCACTTCCCAGGATACTCCATCAAGCGTGAGTAGAGCTATTATGCTGGAAGATGTGTTGTGGGTCCAGTGCCTGCAGACATTAGAAAATCCACACATGGCAGACTCAGAAGACCAGACTTTCCCTTGAATTGACAATATCTGGGAAAACAGGCATAAGCAGGAAGGAGGTAGGTGAGAGGAGAATCACTGGGCTCTTTCAAGTGGCTTCTGTGGGGTTAAATGACTCAAGAACATAGATTCTGGCTACATCCCACATACTCTCCTACTGTGTGCTACAAAGTGCCTTTATTCTTTATTTTATTTATTGCATGGTGGAACCAGGCAACCACCATGGTCTTCATGGTCCTTAGAACCTAACATGGGAATTACATCCTATTATATACACAGTGCTATACAGGCCACATGTGAGAGAGATTGGTATAGCTGAAGAGAAGTTAGACTTTGTTAGACTTTGAAGGAGGAAAGCTGCTCACTCCCATTGAGCTCTTTGATGACACTTTCTTCCCCCAAACTCTCAGGCCCATCATTATGTACTTTCTCTTGGTTTTGTAAGAAAACCTTTTTTTCATCATGTGTGCTAGCATTTAATCCTAGCATTGAGGAGACAGAGACAGGTGAATCTTTTTAGTTTGAGGCCAGTCTGCTCTACATAGTGAGATCCTGTCTCAAACAAATACAGAACATTTTTGTTTTCTACAATGGTAATGAATTCTCAGTGTCAGTGGAATGAAGGTGGCAGGAATGGTGACACTTATGCCTGGTGGTGTAGTAGTCCCAAAGAGTACCACAATAGCCTGGAATGGAGTATAACAAAGGTTTATTTATTTGGGGATTAAACTCACAGTAAAGGTAGTGATCGCAGTCCTTTGTGTGCACTGGGAACTGGAACTGAGTCCAGCAGAAAAGAAGGGCTGCACCCACTTTTTCGTCTGCACTTGTTGTGCATGACCACGTCCTAAGTGGACTGGTGTCCTAATATCCTAAAGGCTTAAGGAGTTCCCACAGCATGGTGGTATTATCATCTGCAGCAGATTTGGTGAGACTCAGCTGTGATCTTTTGATGGCAAGCAACATTGGAAATAGAGATTTCTCTCTCTCTCTCTCTCTCTCTCTCTCTCTCTCTCTCTCTCTCTCTCTCTCTCCCTCCTCCTTTTATTAATCAACACCGTGTGTGTGTGTGTCTGTGATGTGTGTAAGTAGAAGCTAGCTTTTGGGAATTGATGCTCTTTCTTTCATCATATGGGTTCCAGAGTTGGACTAAGGTTGTTAGTCTTAGTGGCAAGTGCCTTTACCTGCTGAGTCATCTTGCCAGCTCAGGTAATGCCTTTTAAAACAAGCCCCAGTTAGTTTTCATTGACCATCTGATAACCTGCAGGTAGAAAGTTTTTAACCTCCTTTGTTTCTAATTGCTTTAGTTCCCTGTGCTGGGTAACAAAGTACTGACAGTGTGGTGACTTACAGTGACACTTCCTTCCTTTGTTTGACACCCATTTTTTACCTCACAGACTATTGTGGGTCAGTAGTCTGGTCTGATGCGACTGGGTCTTCTGCTGGTTTTCCAGAAAGTCTGAATTCAACATGTTGACTTTGGCTATGTCTCATTTAGAATTTCAGGTTTGGTTTCAGGCATATTTGGTGGAGCAGAATCTAAGATGCTGGGTTAAGGTCTCAATTTTCTCTTTTGAATGTCTTCCAGAAGTCTTCTGAGTTTCCATAGGCCACACATAGTCACTCTGTGGCATCCCCTACCTTCAAAACCAGCAGGAGAGAACTGGTGCATTAAGTCCCTCTCATCTTTGAATCTTCGATGATTGGTTTTCCTTTATGATCTTCAGAACTTTGGCATCTGACTCTCAAAACTAGGTCATGCCTAACTGGATAATCTGTCTTAAGCTCATTGCCGAAGTACCTAAATTAATAAATACATGATTGGGTATACATACACCATGGATCAGGACTCTTAGGGCTTAGTATTGTGCCTACCACACTAAGATCTTGATGGATAGGAAGTATAAGTTTTTAATTTTTGCATGGTGAGAGAAGCAGCTGTGAGTATTGAGATGGGAGAAGACAGCATTGTGAGCAGCCTGACAGACACTGGCTTGGAGATCCCTGTCAGACAGCAAACTTTAGTGAATATTACATGGGGGAGTTGAAGGCTAACACTGATTTAATTCTCTGTACCTGCCTAAGTCCTGTGCACCCCAGGGACATACCTGTTTCAATCTGAAACGTGTCAAATCTGTGCACTGAGACACCTTAATGCTTGTCAGATAGGTATATCAGAGCTCAAATGGAGCTGATAGCCAGAAGGTTGGGGTTAAAGAGTGGTAACAATGACAACAATAGAAAAGCCTGATGCCAAAGCAGTTGCTACTTTTTTCTTCTATCACCAGACAGGCTCGTGTGTGCGTGTGTGTGTGTGTGTGTGTGTGTGTGTGTGTGTGTGTGTGTGTGTCTGTGTGTCTGTGTGTAGTGTAATGTATGTGTGTGTATATATATATATATATATATAATTTATTTAAATTTTTTTCTGGAACAATATTCTCTTTCCTCCCCAGGGGATAAAGAAATCTGAAGTCACAGCTTGCTCTTATCCTTACAGCTGTAACTGTTGCCTAGTAACCAGATTTTCCCTCTCTTTGCTTGTTGCCAAGGAGAGGGGAGAAAGGTAGAGAGGAGCGCACTTCTGAACCTCTTAAAAGCTATTGTCCTTCCCACTCCACACCAGGACTCCTTGCTTTGAGGGGGGCAGTTGGGTGGACTGCCTAAGGCTGTCAGTTTAGGTTCCTAAACAAGAGGAACCCCAGTCCCTGAGCACTCATGGGGACATCTCCTTATGGAAGGAACCATGAGCATCCCCCCTTCTCATTTTGGCCTCCCTTAGGACAAACAGAAGATGTGCAGATGCTGCTGAGCTTTGGAGCAGACCCTACTCTGCTAGATCGACACTCTCGGTCTGCTGTGGATGTTCTGAAGAGGAACAAGAACTTCAGAGCTATTGAGAAAATTAACAGTCACCTGGAAAAGCTGGCTTCAAGTTCTAAGGGCCTATCAGGTACAGTACAGTGAATTTACTTTTTGCAGGGAGGTGTTAGGGAACTAGTTCTGGATATTAGATGCAAATTAATTTATCTTTTCTTTGTACGTGTAGATGGAATTGAGATCTTTCCCCTCCACTGTTCAGAAAATGTGTTTCTAATGACAGAATGAGATAACTCTTATAAAGCATCTCTAGTGTTCTTGGAACATTTCTAGGTCTACATTTCAATAGTATGTATGCACATGGAAAAAGGGAAAAACATATTGAATAGAAGACAACCAAAATTAAGCCTACTGCTCAGAAATGGTCATTGCTGACAATTCAAAATATACTTCCACCTCTATTTCTTGACTGTTGATTTGTAGAGACTGCTGTGTAAGATCGAGATCGAGTGGATGGTTATTCCAGTTCTACTGCTGGGCTTGTGTGGTGATGCTGTTTGTATCATTTATCTTCTATCCTTAACTCTTAAAGTTTTCCCTGCTTCATCTATGGGTTGATTCTAAAATTGGAAACCAGTGGGTGGCATTTTCATGGTAGTGTGATTGTATAAAATATTATTCTTCCTACCATAAGTGGCATGGCTGGGCCCATAGAAGTGAATCATCAACTGTTTTGAAACCGTTGCTTTTTCAATGTGATCCTCTTTAGGCAGTGCTGTCTGATGTCTCCTGTACTCATCATGACTTTTATACTTCCTCTTACCTATTGATTTCTTTCTTGATTTGTAAGAATGCCTACTCGAGAGAAGTTTTTCATGGAGGACACGTGGGTGGTAAAAATAAGGAGTTTATGAAAATGTCTTTATCTTCATATTGATTGATAATTCAGATATAGTTATTCTATTTTATTGACAGCATTTTGCTATCCCCTTTTGTTACCCTTTTGTAGTTAGGCTGTGTTTCCCCATAAGTAACCTGCCATCATTTAGTGGCAACCTTTTCTGGTATTAGTAAATACATTTTAGTTTTAGACAATATTCTATAAAATTGTATGACAATTTTGAAAAAATATTTAATTTCCTTTTAACCCCCATTTCCACTGTTCAGAAGTCTGATGTTAGTCATTTCTTTTTCTAGAACTCTAGCCTCGAGTTCTCAAATTTCCTTGGGACATATCAGGGTGGAGGTCTCATTCTTTTGTGGCACTTGTTGGTTCCTTTTAATCTGTCTTTCTTAGCTCAGGGAAAATGTCTCCTATCATTTTATTCCCTTGCAGCATTTTTTCTCCTATGATTAAGTCATTGGATAAGTTTCTTGGGTTTGTGTGTTTCTCTGCTTTCCATATATATATATATATATATATATATATATATATATATATATATATATGGTCTTGATCTTTTCCTTATGTATTTCCCATTGTGCCCTGTACATTTTAAAACTTGAAAACCATGATTTTAATTTATAAAAACTCTTTCTTGTTTTATTTTTTTCCCTCAAGAAATTTTATGTGTATGAATTTTGCAGGCATGGGTGTCATTACACCACCATGTGTTTGCTGCCCTCACAGGCTGTTAGAGCTCCCGAAACTTTCCTTTGACTATCTCCTGATTTTCCCATCATTTATATTTGTAAATGAAAGACTAGATTGATAATGTATATGAAATGGTCAGTGTCTGTATCCTGCAGATATTTAAGTTTCTCAGGAAGATTTACTTCCTTCAGTGGCTAAATGAAGGCAGCTATGGGAAGTGAGTTATTGGGGGTGGGAGATAGTCTGATGTCATCTCAGAATTATTGGAATTGTCAGAGTTTGGTGAAATTTTTGTTGTTGTTTTGTTTTTAGAGACAGAGTTTCTTTGTGTAGTCCTGGAACTCTATAGACCATGCTGGCTTTGAACTCACAGAGATCCATCTGCTAGTGCCTCCTAAGTGCTTGGTTTAAAGGTGTGTACAATCACCATCCAGCAAGAGTTTTTTTTAAAAAAAGATTTATTATTTTTGTTTTATGGATATGAGTGTTTTGCCTATGTATGTAAGTGCATCATATGTGTGTAGTATATTGCTAGAGTCTAGAAAAGGGTGTCAGATTCCATTGTTACAGGTGGTTGTGAGCCAACCTATTGGTGCTGGGAATCAAACCTGGGCCCTCCTGAAGAACAACAAGTATTCTTCATCTCCGAGCAAGTTCTTCAGTACCCATAAGACAAACCTCTTATGTCAGGAAGATTGAAGCTAATTTTTATGAACACCCCACCACCACCATAGCATTTTCCCACTGTCTTAACTTTTACTTATTAATTTAAAATCTCTTCTGTTGTTTCCATGAGGCCATTGTAATGAGAAGAGTGAACCATATTTGTGGAGTCTCAACTCTCCCCATCCCATGGGTGTTCAAACTTCAGACTAATATACCAGACTTTGTTTTTAAATGTATGCATGTTCTAAGAAATTAAAATTTCCCTCTTGTAGGATAGTTTAATTCACCAACCATTGTGATGTGCTTTTTGATAACTTGTTTATATAATCTCAGTTTCAGAATGACCTTCACATAATTTTAGAAATCTAAAATTTTGCCTATGAATTTGGAAGTTTTAAGATAATATCAAAATTAATCCTAGCACTTGGGAGGAAGAGGTGGACAGATCTCTATGAGTTGGAGCCCAGCCTGGTCTACAGAGTGAGTTCCAGGACAGACTCCAAAGCTACACAGAGAAACCCTGTCTCAAAACAAACAAACAAACAAACAAACAAACAAACAAAAAAGAGATAATAAAAATGGACCATTGTTAATAGGAAGTGGTTGACATGTTTGCATAATTATTATTAATTCTTGTCTTCTTAGAATAGCTTGAATATTTTTTTAATGGAACCTTTTAATATCTAATCCTAAAGACATCTCATCTGAGACAGGCTTTATTTTATTGTGATGATGGGGTTGGAACCCAGGGACTTGTCCTTGCTAAGCAAGTGCTCTCTCTACCTCTGAGTCACACCCTAACCTTGACACAGCCTTCCTCCTCTTTAAGCAGCCTGGTTTTGGAACCTAGAGAAGCTCAGTGAACTCTATGCTGGTCTCCATTGTGCTCATCAGAGCTAAATGCTTGCTGGCAGTGCTTGCTGGCAGAGAAGCAGGCACAAGAGGAATGAATGTGCAGTATTCCAGGATTGCTAGTTGGCTTCCCAGGTAGTGTAGTTGACTGTGGTTGCTACAGCCTAAAGCCCCAGTTCTCATTGGCTCCAGTTCCCACTGGCCCCAGCTCTCATTGGCCCCAGTTCCCCCTGACTCCAGCTCTCACTGGCCCCAGTTCTCCCTAGCTTCAGCTCTCATTGGCCCCAGCTCTCGCTGGCCCCAGCTCTCATTGGCCCCAGTTCTCCCTGGCCCCAGCTCTCACTGGCCCCAGTTCTCCCTGGCTCTAGCTCTCATTGGCCCCAGTTCTCCCTGGCTCCAGCTCTCATGAACCCAGTTCTCATTGACTCCAGCTCTCATTGGACCTAGTTCTCATTGGCTCCAACCCTCATTGGACCAAATTCTCGTTGACAGATACAGATTATGCAGAGATGTTTCAGAACATTGATCATGAAGATATTTCTTGCTATGCTGAAGGAATAGTAAAAGACAGTTGAGAAACATAAAATTAAAAGTGAAAAAACAAAACAAAACAAAAACCCCAGCAAGATACAATCAAGCAAGAAAAGGAAGTCAGTGGCAGGAAGGGATCCTTGAGTTCTCTGTGTACCAAAGTGTTCCTAGATAGAGCCCTTATAGAAGTCTGTCCTTGAATGTAACTCTGCGTGGGAACATTTACCACACTGCTCCTTTGAATGTATATAGCTTCATGGAGTTACATACATGTATTTTGTTTTTAAGATTTCTTTTCCTGTACTACGATTTTAAAAACTAAGGAGACAGTTGGATAATTTTCTAGATAAGCTCTATGTAATGTTACATCTGAGGAGATGGAAGTGTTCTACATCCATTTAGTCTGACATAGCTACTAGTCACATATCGCTATTGATGTATATGACATGCATTTGGAGAACTGAAAATTTACTTTTATTTATTTGGATTTTATGTAAGTAAGTTACTGGTCACTATATCTGGCTGCTTTTAGATTTAAGCCCTTCAAGAGGCCTTTCTGTTCAAGTAGAAGTGGAGAAGATGGAAGAACCAAAGGAAAAGAGTGTTGGGGCACAGGCATGAAGATGAATCTAACTTTAGCTGTGTGTGCCATACCTCCTCATTCTCATCATTTGCAAGGACAAATAAAGGTTCTAGTTTGTGGAGGCTCCCCCTGTAGGCTGCTTGATCTTTGTCTTGATCAGTCTGATCTGATCAGTGCTGATGTTTGCACATGTGGTCCCGAGTGCAGCCCTGTTAGAACAAGTATTTGGTTTCCACCTGGATGAATGAACAAGCTACAGAGTAGGATTAAAGGGGCTTTCTCCATTTACTCTGTTTACTGGTAGTGGTACTGAGCTCTTTGGATAGGGCAGCCTTTGGCATCAAGTGGGAAACAAATGATTTTGCTAAACATTTCTACTGTTCTCAAGACCAGAGGTTTCTCATTGTGGGCATGCAGATTGGGATTTGGGAGGTTCAGAGGGGACCCTAGATTCGGCATCTCTCACCAGTCACAGGGGAATTCTATTTTGAACAATAAAGCTTTAATCTCAGTCAGTCAAGATTATAAAATTGTCTTTGACAGCTCTTGGTGGCCACCACCAGGTGGCACCATGTCCACTTGCTTTGTTTGTTGTTGCTAGGCCTTAGGACTAAGAGGAATAAGATGGAGTCTTTGTCCCTGTCCGCCTGTGTTTTCCTCACTGCCTCCTGAGGCTTTGCCTTGTGAGCTCGGATCCAGGCTATGGAAGAACTGGTTGCTTTCTGCTGTGCTCTCTCAATACTGGGGGCGGGGGGGTGTTTACTTCTTTTCACTTAATTCAGACTGGGGTATTGACCTAGGATCAGTTATATTTTCCTCCTTTTTGTGAACCAATATTTTTTTAAAAAATGCATGAAATGTAGGAAATAAAATGTTAATTTTCTACAAATTCACTTACCAGGAAAGTATCTATGAACTGACCATTTAGTCTTGTATTCTAAGCAGTTATATATTTTTATATTTCTTTTATAAAATGGGATTGATATGTTAGCTTGATGATTGAATTGTGTGTAATAAAATGTACTAGTTTTGTCTTTTATACCTTGAATGATAGAATCTGGGTAAAAAAAAGTCTCTTTTTGAGATGATTTATTTCTTTTTGATGACTTCTGAATTCTCTTGCAACTTTAGAAGCTCCCTTTAATTTTGACTTCAGATATTTTATAAAATTGGAGTTTTGTGTAACAATAACAATCTATTGTTAACTACACTTTGGTGTATTTTTAGTCTGTCTTTCTTACTATGTTTCAGTTAATAGCCATCTTTTAAAAAATCTGTGGGACATAAGCAACCTTGTTTTCTGATGTTTCTTTTGTCTCTTACTAAGCTGTGAACATTTTGAAAACAGGAAGAGAAAATTTTGCTAATCAAAGGGCACCTGCAGCCTTTAATCCAGGAACATCACTTGCCACATTTAGAACTCCCTCTTAAGCATTTGTGTTGTTTGTAACATATAACATGTTTGTATGCCTCCTGTATTGTCTGCACTGCCTCCTTCACTAGTCTTTGTCATGCAATCATGGGTTTCCTATACAGCCTTGTCTCTTTGAGCCTGTTCATTTTCATCTGACTTTTATGCTTATTTTTGGGGGGGGAGGAATGATCTTTTGGAAAGACTTTTAAAGGTGTGGTGCAGAGAGACAAGTAGCAAACTCCATTAGCCTGGTAGGAAAGGAAGTTCTTTACAAAGGGTCCTGTTCTTTCCTTCTTTACTGAGGCTCTCAGTGTGGCCATAGGCACTTTAGGAAGCAGGGAAGAGGCAGTCAGTCTCTGTAACACCATGCATATTTTCTGTCTCAGCATGGGCCTCCAGATAGGGGATGAGGGGTCTTTGACAAGTGTTTGCCATGTCCTTCCTGTAGTATGTGATGTGGTGGCTCCTCCTGCTGCTTTACAGCTGAGGCTCTTTGACTGTAAGTCCGAGGGTATTTACCACAGACATTTGTGTGTGTATATTTCTGGTGTTTGACTTTATTTGTTAAAATGGGATCCAGGTGTATAGAGAAGGCATATCAGATAATGTTGTAACTCTTCATGGACCCCTCAGGTCTCTTTTACCATTATGTGTGTCCCTGACGTTGGAGTGCCTTCACTTTGACTTTGGGTTTATAGAGGCTCTTTTGCTAATGTTCTTCAAGTGTTTTGCAGTGCTGGCAGTAAAAGCTGGTGCTGTAAGAAGTTTTTATATGCCCGTCTTAGAGTTTCTATTGCTCTGAAGAGACACCATGACCATAGCAACTCTTACAAAGGAAAAACATTTGATTGGGGTGGCTTATGTTTTCAGAGGTTTAGTCCTTTATCATCATGGTGTGACATGATGGCAGGCAGAAATGGTGAAGTAGCTGACTGTTCTATATCTTTGATTTGCGGTAATAGGAAGCAGTCTGAGACAGTGGGCGTGGCTTAAGCATATATGAGCCCTCAAAGCTCCACAGTGATGCAACACTTCACTTCCTCCAACAAAGCCACACCTCCTAATAGTGCCATTCACCATGAGCTTATGGGGGCCAATTAGATAGTAAACAGTCCACCATCCTTCACTTAAAATGCTCATGCCCAGTAGCTGTTAGGGTGAGGGTAGGTAAACTGGAGTATATGTAAGGTCAGCCTAGTTTTGTATATTAACGGGTCAAGGATTAATGACACACCGAAGACTCTAGGATGGGACCCTCTCCTTTGAGATCTTTTAGATGTAGACATTTTGGGCAAATTGCGTTTAGGAAGCATTTGGACTTGGAACTTCATGGCACCTGAACTATCTTCATGTAAACTTATTCAAGGTTGTGAAAGTAAAACTTCAATTACTGGAGTCTGGCAAAAATCTTCCCAAAGGCTCTGTATTCTTTGGTCTGTGGCCTCAGGCCTCCTGGCTTCTCTGAGGACTGTGTGTGCTGCAGTGCTCCCTTTGACTCATCTATCTCCCCCTCCCCTAACATTAACTTACATGGTTTGTAAAAATATTTTTTGACTTACATGCTAGAAATGCCACAATTGCTTCACATTGACACCTGAACCCATTGTCTTTCCTCTTCAACCCATCCTGTCCCCAGGCCTGCTTTCATCTTAGACTTTCAGTAGAATTAAATCCAGTCTCTAACCTTTGTCTGGTCCAGCATGCTTGGATTTGTGGACTCATCTCTCTTACAGCACTTGAATACTCCCGCCCCTGCTTCCCCTTTGGTCCTAGCAGCTGAACCAATAGCTGTGTTCAGAGGGACAGTCTTGGCTAACTCAGACCTGACTCCTCCTCTCTGGCAGGGAGTGTGCTGCTGCATGAAGACAGGAGCAGCTTCTGAAGGTCAGAGCTGCAAAGATCTGCCTGAAAAGTTTGCCTTTATTTCATTTCTCTTGCATTAAAATGAATATTCATTTTAAAGATTTAGAAAAAGATGGGAAGCAAAAGCCAGCAAAAGGAAATCAAGTTTCTTTTATTTGGGTAATTTTTCATTTCTCCCATCTGCTCTAGTTGGAGGAAGAGAAATCATAGGAACCTTTTTTGGAGTGGTTTATTCTTATTTTGCTTTTTCAGTGATAGGATCGTCAGACCAAGTACAGAAAGCCCAGTAAATTTGAATTTCAGATAAACAATTTTTCTGTGTAAATATATCCATAGTATTATGTGAACTTTACTAAAAATTGTTTGTTCATTTGAAATTCAAATTTAGCCAAGATAAGTGGCTCATACCTGTAATCAGTACCAGCTGCTTAGGAGTCTGAGGCAGGAGGATTTTGAGTTGGGCCTGTCTGGGCTACATAGTACATTCAAAGTCAACCTGTGTAACTCAGTGTGAAAACCCTCCCCCTTTCTCTCTCTTGCTTTATTTTATTTTATGTATGTATGTGTATATATATATATATATATATATATATATAAAATTTTACACGCCAGTCTCAGTTTCCCTTCCCTCCTCTCCTCAATTTTTTTGAAAATAAAATGGGTCAGGAATATAGCTCAGTGGTAGTGCATACCTGTATGTACAATGCTCTGGGTTCCATCCTTAGAACCACAAAAGAAGGCGTACTGAGGTAGAAAGGGAAAGAAAGAAAGAAAAAGGAAAAGAAGGAATGAATTAAAATTAACTGGCCTTCCTTATTTTTTGTAATTTTAAAATTATATTTCTTTATTGGTTGGGGGACACAGTTTGCATATAGAGGTCAGAAGACAACTTGTGGGAGTCATCCCTTCTATCATGTGGGTCTTGGAGATCAAATTCAAATCATAAGGTTTGGTGGCAGATGCCTTTCCCTATTGAGCCAACTTTCCAGGTTCACCTGTACAATAAATTTATATAGTAAGTTTGGCAATCTCCTTACTGAAGGATCTATTTACATTTTTTCCTAACCTTAAGACTCACCAAGATCATGAGAGGGGATCGTCTTGACTTATCTCTAGACATCAGCAGTCAGATTGAAATCCTGTGTCCCATGACCCAGTTAGGAACTGAAGACTAACACATCTCTGACACCTTTTGGATTTTTCAGCTCTTCTTTCATATTTTCCTGTAATTCAGTGTTTACGAACAGAGTATCCTCTCAATGCTATGAAAAATTGAAGGCAGACTTTTCCTAACTCAAGTATTTGCTCTGAACCAAACATTTTGTCTTCAAACACATCTTAATTATGGACTATGGGCTAGGCTCTATCTTTTCTACTGGACATTTTAAATCTTGATCCTGAAGCCTGAGTCAGTACCTGCTCTGATGTTTGTTTGTTATTAAACAAGTTAGTTTAATAACTTGTCCAAAGTAATACATTTATTTCTTCATAAAACTTTCACAGTGCTTAAAAGTTTTGGTTTATAAACCATTTTAATTATGTGTATATGTTGGGTTTTAGTTGGGTGAGGAAGAGAAATCATATGAACAATTTTGGAGTATAGTTTATTTTATTTTTGAAAGAAATTCCTGCTGGCCTGGTTTGTGACATTAACCGAGATTGTGCCAACACCTTCATCAAATTCTTACTGGAGAGACAAAAGTGGTCTGAAGTCCTTCTGCTCCTCACCCGCAAAGTCAGCGGGCAGCCGCATCTCAGAAACTGCCTTATCAAAGACTGTGACCTCTCAGACCTGGACATCTGTACTGTCATTCCCCATCTCAGCTCCTGGGACCAGAGGAAGACCCAGCTTCTGAGCCGCCTGATTGACAGTGGAGGTGAGTGTGCCTGGGCATAATGGGCCAGAGGGCCCTGTGAGGTGTCTGCATAGAGGCTCAGCTATAGCCTAGCTGTCCCTTCCTGTAGAGAAACCAACACATTTTCATCCTTTTCTCCCAGTACCTCCTTGTTTGGAAACAGTGAGGGGTTAAAGAATGTTTGTCGCCTAAGTGAACTGCCTCGAGGAACGCTGCATTCTTGTGAACCCCAGTCAGTGCTTTCCTAGTTTTCTCTTATGTGGGAAGCACCATGTGTGTGGAGGATCCTTGACTCTGGCTTAGTCACACTGGTCAATTCCACCTGACTTTTATCTAAACCTTTTCTGCCATGGATATTTCATGCAACCCTTTGTCCACTCTTGTGGCTTTCTTTCCTGATCATAGCCTGGGACTTTATGGTACTTGTTTATAGAGAAACAGCCAAGTAGTTCATGGGCGAAAACATTGGATACTCCAGTAAGAGCACTGGTGGCTGTGTGTCTAGAATGTGCAGTACATTATGCTAGATTGAATTTAATTTAAAAACTAATTGAGAAACATGTGTCTCTTATTACCCAAATTCTCTACATCACTATTCTTGCCCTACTAGGTGTGTGGCCTTGAGTGAGCAGCTGTCATGCCCTTACCTGTTTATATATAACAGGAATAACAGCAATCTGTATTTCTTAGAGTTGCTTTGCATATTAAATGAGCTCGTGTGCAAGCTTTTGGAAGAGTTCCTTGGCTGTGTGTTTTTCTCTTTGTGTTATAGCCCTTTATAAAGCATAGTAACACATTGATCCTCGTCTTTGACAGTGCTGCATGCAGCACAGAGCCTCCAGGTATTGGCTCCACTCACAGGGAGATGGAGTACCTTTTACAAGTTATTTTTT
The DNA here is from genome assembly GCF_982192425.1 of Myodes glareolus. Classification (NCBI taxonomy): domain Eukaryota; kingdom Metazoa; phylum Chordata; class Mammalia; order Rodentia; family Cricetidae; genus Myodes; species Myodes glareolus. The sequence continues at coordinate 12,893,550 of NC_142029.1, read as the reverse complement.
CAAGCCTCTTCCTTGTGTGTGCTGTCTCAGAAATTACTGCTGTGACGGAAGGAATTCCTGTTTTATTCTTTGATGTAGCCAACACTCACAGAGCATCTCCAGCATTAGGTGCTAGTACAGCAGGGCTGCAGATTTACAGGAATGAGCTGCCTCTGGTGGGGGTTATAGAGGCTGCAGTGCAAAGGGAGTGTGAATGGAGTGGAGACGTGTCGGGAGGGGAGAAGTGAAGAGTTAGGAAGTATACTCAGGTCCTGACTCCCGACTGTGTCAGGCAGGTGGTGTTAGAAAGCATTAAGGTTTCTGTTGTTCTTGTGCCCTGTCCTCACTAGACCGGGGAGGGACAGGACAGATGGGGGAGGGGCATGGCCAGAGAAGGAGCAGGATTTTCCCTAAGGGGCCAGAAAGGGTGTGTGTGGTGGGGGACCATCTTGGAAGTCAGATCAGCAACTTCCCTCTCTCATCGAGTCAGACTCCACCTCCTTCCAGGGTCATGATGATCTTTTTTCTGCCTCTTTCCCCCATTCTACTCCCGTCCCAGCACTGCCTGAGGGTCTTCAAGAGAGCCAGGACAGGCCACTTCTCATGTGCCTGAGACACGAGGACTTCGACTTGGCTTTTCTTCTCTTGACCAAGGGTGCAGACCCGCGTAGTGTTTCTCTCATGGAAGGTGACACTCCTCTGCACGCAGCACTCCACATCTTTCTGGACATCAATGGTGAGCAGTCCGTTTCTGGAGAAGGGAGCTGGATGTTAGAAATGATGCTTTGCTCTCTTATCTGGGAAAAAGTCATCTGAAAAGGACCTGTTTCCTCACCAGGTCTAAAGAAATGACCAATGTATGTCATGGTGAATGATCTGATTATAGTGGGAGTGGGGTTTAAATTCTTAAGTTGGTTGTATATAGCTTACAAATACCTTTCATGTATTTTTTATCATTTTTTCAAGAATCCTGACTTACAGGATGTTGCTGTAATATTATCAAGTAATTTTAGGAGGTACCACTGATAACCGGGATGGCAGTTATTTGTTGACAGGGGCTATCTTGCTCATGGCCTCTGCTTATTGGTTGCCAGTATACCTTCCTGATGATAACAACCAAACTGCCGCCACATTGCCAGATTCCCCATGGGACAAGTTACCTTGGTTAAGAACATTGCAACATATAATGAGTATCACCTCTTTGGAGAGGATCGGTGTTGGATGGTGCCTTAAACTGGCACTGCTTTCATGCCCACGGCCTGCTGTTCCCTGAGAAGAACGGCTTTGCACTCACAGGATTCTGTTTATCTCTTTCAGCTGACATTGGCTTTAACTTCCTCAGCCACCTGTTGGACTTATTCTTGTCCAACCCTACCGAATTTTATTACCTTAATCCTAACGTTCAAGATAGCAATGGAAACACACTGATGCACCTCCTTTTCCAGAAGGGTATGTTGAAGCGCACGAAGAAGCTGATAGATTTGCTGGTGAAGTTTGACATCAACTTCAACCTGAAGAACAAAGCAGGCAAAGGCATACGGCACCGTATTAAGAAAAATGATGCTCTGCTTTTGGCCTGGAACAAAGCTGTGACAGAGAGCAGGCGGAAGAACCGCCAAGACCCTTCTGCCCAACTGGGGAGGCTCTCCAGGTCTTCTGCCCCTGGCCAGATGTCTCAGCTCAAGTCCCAAACTCCCTTCAAGTCTCTGCCATGTGCTGCCACTGGCAAAACCCTTTCCTCTGGACTCACAGAGATTCTTCCTGATGTTCAGGTAACCAGGCATGAACCTGAAGCCATCAGGACACGCTCCCTGAGAGACCGCCTTGTACAGGACATCACAGTTCTGATCCAGAAGGTTGAGTTGGATATGTCTCTACCAGAGGACTATCCCCAGCGAGGCTCTTTCAAGGTAGCAGCTGGTACAGAAGGGAAGAAAGACAAACTCCAGGGAGCCCCGAGTGTAGGAAGCTCTGACTATAGTAGAAACAACCCTATTGCCTCTGAGGCTGGGGATGGGCATGCTCAGGTAGGCCCAGGGACTTCCCAGCTTGTTCCTGTAGGTAACAGATTGGGAGTAGCCAGTGATAATCAGGACAACTGGACTATGCAGGAGATTGAGGCCTGTCTGCAGGACTTTGATAACATGACCTGGGAGATCGAGTGCACTTCAGAAATGCTGAAGAAGCTGTCCAGTAAGGTTATGACCAAAGTTATAAAGAAGAAAATCATCCTCGCCATCCAGCAGTTGGGGAATGGTGAATGGACCCAGGGCCTGCAGAAGAGGCTAAAGCACTCAAAAGGAAACATCCAACTCTTTGAAGCAAAGCTGGACAAAGGTGCCAGGATGCTATGGGAGCTTGCCATTGACTTCTCTGCTCGGTGCAGTGAGAACTCTGAGAAAATTATGGGTGCGGAACGGAGCACCTGCTCCCTGGAAAAATCAGGGCGGGTCTATACGGAGATCATCCGCATCTGGGACATTGTCTTAGATCACTGCAAGCTGTCAGATTCTATCATGGCCATCTGCAGTGCCTATACTCGCGGCTTGTCCTGTGTCCTCCGGAAGAAGCTGAAGGGGATCAACAAAGGGCAAGTATCAGCTAACATGAAAATCCAAAAGCGAATACCCCGATGCTATGTGGAAGACACAGAGGCTGAGAAGAGCGTAGAGCAGGTAGATCCTGAGTACTTTCCCCCAGCCAGTGCTGTGGAGACAGAGTACAACATCATGAAGTTCCACAGCTTCAGCACCAACATGGCCTTAAACATCCTCAGTGACATGACAGCAACGGTGGAGTATCCATTCCGAGTGGGTGAGCTTGAGTACGCTGTGATTGACCTCAACCCTAGGCCTCTGGAGCCCATCATCCTTATTGGGCGGAGTGGCACTGGGAAAACAACCTGTTGCTTATACAGACTTTGGAAGAAATTCCACATTTATTGGGAGAAAGCTGAGCAGGCAGGAAGCCCATTGCTATCAAAACAGATCTTGCCAAAGAAAAGGTTGGAAGTAGAGCCCGGAAAAGAAGGTCCAGGTAGGGAGGAAGAAGAAGATGAGGAAGAGGAGAGTTCCATTAAAGTGGAAACAATGGATATTATAGATGAGGAGCAAGAGAGTGAAGCTTGTGCTGGGGGAGCCACAGTGGAGCCAGCAGGGGACAGCCAAGTAGCAGAAGGATGTGTGCCAGAGCACCCACAGCAGCTGGAACATCTGCACCAGATCTTTGTGACCAAGAACCACGTCCTGTGCCAGGAGGTGCAGAGAAATTTTATTGAGCTAACCAAGTCTACCAAGGCCACCAGTCACTACAAACCACTGGATCCCAGTGTCCACAAACTCCAGGACCTGAGGGACGAGAACTTCCCTCTGTTTGTTACTTCCAAGCAGCTGCTCCTCCTGCTTGATGCTTCTCTGCCAAAACCATTTTTTCTGAGAAACGAAGATGGAAGCTTAAAAAGAACCATTGTAGGATGGTCCACACAGGAAGAGTTTAGCATTCCCAGCTGGGAAGAGGATGATGAAGAGGTTGAGGCCGATGGGAACTATAGTGAGGAGGAGAAAGCTACAGAAACACATGCAGGTGATAGTGATCCTCGGGTGTATGTGACATTTGAGGTGTTCACCAATGAGATATGGCCCAAAATGATCAAAGGGAGAAGTTCCTACAACCCAGCACTGATTTGGAAAGAAATAAAATCATTCCTGAAGGGTTCTTTTGAGGCTCTTAGTTGTCCTCATGGGAGACTGACTGAGGAAGCCTATAAGAAGTTAGGGAGGAAACGATCCCCCAATTTCAAAGAAGACCGGAGTGAGATCTACAGCCTCTTCTGCCTGTATCAGCAGATCAGGTCCCAGAAAGGGTACTTTGATGAAGAAGATGTCCTGTACAACCTGTCCTGGAGACTGTCAAAGCTCAGGGTACTCCCCTGGTCCATCCATGAGCTCTATGGTGATGAGATTCAGGATTTCACCCAAGCAGAGCTGGCTCTACTGATGAAATGCATCAATGACCCCAATGCCATGTTCCTCACTGGAGACACTGCCCAAAGCATCATGAAGGGCGTGGCCTTCCGCTTCAGCGATCTGCTCTCACTGTTCCACTATGCCAGCAGAAACACAGTGGATAAGCAATGTGCTGTTCGAAAGCCCAAGAGGATTCACCAGCTGTACCAGAATTACAGATCCCACTCAGGTACCTCAGGCCTCAGGCTCATCTGCTGGGGAGGGGCTGGAGCATAGGCCTTGGGCTGTGTCTGTATCAGAAGTAAGTCGGTGACTCAAGGTTTGCTAGTAAATATGTTCATAGATAAGAGAACTTAGAATTTTTTGCCTCCACTCATCTGTAAATAGATCACTGAAAATGTGGTTTGGTAGAAATGAATCTTTTTTTAAAAAAGAGTTTATTTATTTTTTATGTATACAAAGTTCTGCCTGCATATATACCTGCAGGCCAGAAGAGGGCGCCAGATCTCATTACAGATGGTTGTGAGCCACCATGTGGGTCCTGGGAATTGAACTCAGAACCTCTGGAAGAGCAATCAGTGCTCCTAACCATGAAGTCATCTGTCCAGCCCTAGAAATGAATCTTTAGTGACTGTGTGTCCCAGGGAGTTTCTGTGATACAGACATTTCAGGGCAACATTGAAAGTGCTCTGGACACCTTTGCTAACTAACTCCCCTTTGTGGTGACACCAGTTGTCTAGCCTGGCAGAGATTGTTGATGTCGAGGAACAGTTCTTCATATGCTGGTCTTTAACAGCTTTTGTATCTCTCAGAATTTTACAGAAGTAGGAAGTGACAGCAGGCAGGCAGGAGCAACAGCAGGTGGCATTGTTGACTGGCACCAGGGAGTAGAACCTTTAGCTCTACAAATGCTACAGCTCATGTGTAGGCCTGGGAGTCAGAGTTTCTTTTCTCTTTTTAGTTTGAAATTTTAAAAATCAAAATACAAATACATCACTTTACCTACCTTATTATACTTCCCCCAAATTCTCCCACCTGTCCCTTCCCTCTTAAAGTCATGACCTCTGTTTTTTTTTTTTTTCTTTTTCTCAAGACAGAGTTTCTCTGTAGCTTTGGAGCCTGTCCTGAAACTAGCTCTTGTAGATCACGTTGGCCTCCAACTCATAGAGATTTCTCCTGCCTCTGCCTCCTGCTAGGATTAAAGGCGTGTGCCACCACCGCCCTGTTGGCCTTGGCGCCTTTAACTATTATTGTTTTACACGCACACATATGCAGGCATGCAAACACACACACAACCTACTCAGTCTGTTCAATGTTGTTTGTGTGGATATGTTTTCAGGACTGACCACTTGGAGTTGGATAACTAAGTAGGGGTTTACTCCTGAGAAAGACTAATTATCTCTCTCTCCACAACCCAGCAGTGGTGGTAGGGCCTGTTTTTCTCCTTCCACATCACCGTGTTTGTTGGTGTTAGCATTGCTCAGGGAACATGGCTGAAAGTCAGGATTTCTTCACCCTTGGCAACATTTGGTAATGAACTTTCCAGGTGGGCTTAGGCACCAGGACTCTTCAGCTCTTGACAGTGGCCAGTGTTATAACTCCCAGGCCTGGGATCTTGGAAACCATTGACTCTTCGGAAGCCTTGACAGCTCTTTGGAAGCCTTACAGCCACCTGGGTCTGCAGTGTCTCTCTGGCTTTTTAATGGACTTTCTCCTTCTGCAGCTTCAGTTCCATTCTCATTCTGTTCATTCCGTCTCACTTGCCCCTGTCCTGGTTGCTCTGCAGAACTCAGTACTTCTTCTTCATCAGCCAGCTACATGCAGCTCAGCTGCTGCCACCTCTACCACCATGGCCTTTCTCCTGTCACTGTCTTCATGACACGCTACTGCCTCAACTGACTGACTACTTCTTTATTCATGTGATCAGTCCAGTCCGACTCAAAGTAGAGGAGAAAAGATCATTCACTTCTAGAAGATTTTTATTGTGTCTAATATTGTGACACCAAGGGAGGGAGGCAGCTTAGGAAGATGCCTCTCAACGTCTTGAGCCAAACAGCCTGCTTATATGGCCAGAGAGAGGGTACTTGTACCAATCACAGCACACCTGGAATGCAAACGAAGGCTGTCTCTTTAGTGCCATTTCCAGCAGACCTTTTGCTAATTCACGAGGGGAATTACTGTTCCTCTGGTGTAGGTGAAAATTGTTGCAGGGCCATCTAGATTTTGTTGAAGCTCTAGAAACTGTTTGAAAGAGTCCTGACTGAGGCTGTGCCTTCAGGAACTGGAACAGTCAGCTGCCACCATTGCATAGTTTCTCAAGGCATTTATGGAATTCCAAATGAACTGGCACTGGCACAAGGATAATTTCTCAGGCTGTTGGATAGACATTCCTTTTGCTCAAAATGACCAGAACAACAAAGGAGAATCCAACAGCTATCACATAGGGGATCAAATTACCCTACCTCCCAACTTCTTGCTTATATATAAGACATTAAAGAATTTATTAATGCTGGGTGTGGTTGTGCACACTTTTAATCCCAGGATTGTGCAGCCAGTGGTAGGCAGATCTCTGAGTTCAAGGCCAGCCTGTTTTACATAGTGAGTTCCAGGATTGCTGGAGCTACATAGTGAGATCCTATCTCAACAACAAAAACCAAAAAAGGACTTATTATTAACTCTAATAATGAATTTTGTTTTAACTATGCTTAACATTTGCCTACTGTCATCAGGAAAAGGCAGGTCTGCTTTATCTGTCTCAGAAATACTCACTTAGAGTAGGTAATATCCTACTCTAATATCATCAGTCCTTAAAACAGCTTTTCTCTCAAACTAGCCAATTGGAGTTTGAGAGAAAACAATATACACTTAAACACTTTTTTCTTTTTGCATTTTTCATATATCTGTGTATTGTCTATGTGTGTGGGATGTGTCCATAAGTGTGTTGGTATACACGTGTGGGTGTGCAGATAGGTGTACATGCATGTGTGTGTAGAGGCCCAAGGCTGAAGCTGGAAGTCTCTCTAACTTGCTCATTGAGGTAAACATCCCTCATTGTTGTCTTTTTTCCACTCCCTGGCAACAACTCATCTCTCTGTTTCTATGGAGTTCCTGTTATGGATGCCTCATGTGAGTAGAAAAATACAGTATGTGACCATTTTGTCTGGTCATATAATTAATTAATATTTCAAGGTTTACCAAAGTTACATCCAAGCATAGCATGTGTGTGTGTGTGTGTGTGTGTGTGTGTGTGTGTGTGTCTGTGTTTTTCCTTTTTATGGTTGGTCTATATTCCTTGTATATGGTGATAGCAAAAATTACTTTCCTAGTTTCCTGGATGGTATTTAAGGAATTCCAGTTGTTCACCATAGTACTTTTGTGCCCTTTTTGGGCTCCACTGTTAGTGTAAATCTTTGGCCCTTGCTAGCTCTTAACAAATAGGGAACCACAGTGGCAACAGATTTTTCTTAGGAACAGCAGTTTCTAATTACATTCATGACTGCTCTATATTGGAAACTTGTAATAATTATAAAGAATCAGATAAAATGTTTTCTCCTATTTGATAAAAGTAAGTTGTGATAACACATGGAATTTCATGGTATTCTGCCTTGATTGTTATAATCTATCTGGTACTAGGCAAGTACCAAATGGCATCTAAGAGACCTAGAGAGACCCAGGAAGATAGGTATTCAGTCTAACTTAAAATCCCATCACTTAGATGAGTCCAGTTATTTCTTAGCTGGTGGAGTTTATTGTTTCATCTGTCACATTGGGTTCCTGTAAGGGTTTCCTGGAGGGATTTTTATGAGGGTGACTATTGTATCTCAGGCTTTAGTCAATATTGCTTCAGAGCATAGATAAGAAATGAGACCAGGTGGGAAAAAGCTTTCTGCAAAGTCTGTTCTCTGGCTCTGACACTTTTCCTTTGTATAGTACTGTTTCATCTGGGTAAACCTGGAAGAACAGGGTGATAGAGGCTGTGACTGTTTCCAGGTAGCAATTACTGATGCAGTTACCATGGTAATATTGTTTTCAGTGTTGTGGGGGCCAATGAGAGGAGACAGTGATTCTTGATCTTACTATATTCTTACCATATTTATATGGACAGTCCAGTACCTTTAGTTGTGGAGACATATCTACCTTGAGTTCCTTAGGCAGTGGTCTTTCCATTGTCCTCGGAAGTTGTGGTTGAGGTCTCATAAATCTGCTCAGTACAGCAACACATTCCTGCCTTCACCTGCTATACCCAGAGTGATCTGGGTTAGGACCACATTGTTAACAAGTGGAAATGGGATAGAAACTTGAAATGAAGTATTCTGCCTGAGCCAGTAATATATACTGCCTCCTCTGTGGAAAAGAAAACCAAACAAATAACCATAAACCTCAGCCTTGCTGTGTGGTATTTGACAGATACTTTCTGTCTCATCCAAGGGATCCTCAATCTTGCATCTGGAGTGGTGGACTTACTTCAGTTCTACTTCCCAGAATCCTTTGATCGCCTTCCAAGAGATTCTGGACTTTTTGATGGTCCCAAGCCAACTCTCTTGGACTCTTGTAGTGTAAGCGACTTGGCAATTTTGCTGCGAGGGAACAAAAGAAAAACCCAGCCCATTGAATTTGGTGCCCACCAGGTAAGCTTATTGGGATTATATGTTCTGAAATCAGTCAGTTTGAAGTTGCAGTCATAAAGTAGCAGCAGCTGAATTACCATGTAAGAATCCAGTAGCTCTTGATCTAGGATGGTTGTATGCTTAAGAGAGGCCCTTGACTGGGACTATCTTCCTAGTCCTAACTGACCATGTCCACCCTGTCCATTTCTCTTTAAAGTCATTACTCGTTTCCTAGGGACAGGTGACACTTTCCTTTATTTAACTATGTAGAATCTGATATTGTTTGGGTTTATTTTTCTTTAGGTGATTCTCGTTGCCAATGAAATGGCAAAGGAGAAAATTCCAGAAGAGCTGGGGTTAGCACTTGTGCTAACTGTTTATGAGGCAAAAGGATTGGAATTCGATGATGTCCTCCTTTACAACTTTTTTACTGACTCTGAGGTATGTCCCACTGAGTTCTTCTCACACAGTCCAGGTCTGTGCCTGAGTGGAACGTCTGCTCTGCAGAAGACAGTCTGGAGCTAAGGCTAAGAGTTTGTCACAGGTGCCTGTGTGTGTTGTAGAGCATCTTGTATTTAGTGTGGGGGTTTGTGAGTTAGTGGAGGGTTTGAGAGTAGCTGTGGGTTGTTCCACAGTGACTCATGGGCTGCTTTTCCCTCTACACATTCCTGGCTCTCTTGTGTTCATGTCTTCTGAATGGCCAGCACTCAACGGCCGGTTTTCACTAGCTGCTCTTATCATTGACTCCCAGGGATGCCTAAGTTGAAGCAGGTTCTAAGGAGATCCATTCATGAAGGCAAGGTTAGCAGTGTCCACTCTATGAGTTCAGAGCTGGGCAAAGCCAATTGATAAAAAGACAATTCCATGAAGACAGTGAAACTTGGTTCCAGTCTCCTGGATCAGGTGATGTGCGTGACAAGAGCAGCCACCTTATCTCCAGCTTCCTTTGGCATGCTTCACTGTCACAGCTTCACACAGTAGCCGCAGTAGCCAGAGTCCATGGATTGACCCAGTGACTTCTCTGCCAGCCACTGCCTTAATGTGGTTCCTGGGTCCTTGTCATGTGTTGTTCTTTTTAAATTTCCAGGTTACTGTTAGGGGAGTCACTATGTCAAGACCATTGCCCTCTGGCTTCTAGCTGCCGCTGGTTTCCTTTCACTAGTGTAGTTTTTGTGTGGGGCCTCAGGCTGGCTGCTATGGGTCTTCTCAGTGCTACAGCGGCTGTGCTCTGGTCCCTGTTGCAGAGTTTTTGTTACATGCTTAGAAAGGCGTGTTTTTTTTTCTTAACTCTGAGCACCTTTTAGCTTTGATCTGACCCTTGAAATAGAATCCTTCTTTACATTTGTCTGATCATTCTTAAATGTCATGTTTGATTCTTAGCAATATTTAAATCTGGTACTGCAACAGATACCTCACAGTTCATAAATAACTTTTTGAATGCAGTGTCTCATCCCACCAGTGCTTGAGGTCCTGAGTATTTTTATTACCTTCATTCTTTAGGTAAAGTCAAAGGTTATTGGGTTAAGTAAGTTGCTCATAGTTATGATATTCACAGCAGAGTCTGAAGAAAACCCAAGTTTTTTGAGCTCCAAATACTTTCCTTTGTCCTCCTTTGTTGTCACACGTGAATTGGCTTCTAGAAACTTCCACAATGAATAAATATATCATGCCACTTCTTATATGCAACCCCTTCCTGGTAGATTTGTTAAGAAAAGCAGATGCATGCTCATTAACCCTGCTACCATTTTTCATCTCTGAGGTCTAACTTTTTTTTCCTAATAACACATCCACTGGTCATGGTTGGACTGAGGCTCTCCTGAAAGAGAAAGGGGTAAGAATTTGTTGTTCCTGTCCTTTATTAAGTGCCATTTGTATGCACATGCCAGTGAAAAGTCAGAGGTCAAAGATTTAAGGATCTATGTGGGGGAACTTTGCTTTCAAAAGAAAAATCAGTTATTCTTCACCTGCTCCCGGGAATGGCACAGGACTCTCTCTGTCCTTCCACTGAATTTGGTGACATTCAGAAACATGAAAACAACAAACACCTAAACCAAATCTTTTGGCAATAGTTGTTTTATTCTATGTACATAATGAGACATCTAGTAAAGATTTTGATACGGTGCTTCCTGGTGTAATGCAATTGTGCATTCCCTGGTGCAAAGTATGCCCCCAATTTATCCTTTACAATCTCCAGACCAGAAGAATGCAACAGGGAGAGGAAATGCATATATATATTTAAAAAAAGGAGAGGGAAGGCAGGCAGATCAAATCTCCTCACCCTCCATGGTCTGCAATTCAGATTTCTTTCAGGTGGCTGGATGAAGGTTGCTGAACAGTAATCAGTATTTGACATGGAACAGTGGAGATCATCTGTCTTTGTCCCTCTTAGTGTCCCAGGCAGACATTGCTTTGGAACATCTGGCATTTGGGCCTGGGTGGGGGTTTGGGCCTGGATGTGCATGGACGTGGGTGGGTACTGTCTGTAGTTCTTCTGTCTAGATTTATTTTGCCTGTTCAACCACAATCTCAAGTTGTCTTCTGAGTGGGGAGGCAGCCAAGAGGTGGTCATGCCAGACCCTGGCAGGATGGTTCCTCACCTTAGGGGAGAAGTTACTCTCTCAGAAAGCTGTAAACTGTCCTCCTTGGGAGTTGAGAAGGGTGAATGCTATTTATACTACTTTTGAGGGCATTCTTTCTTTCACACTAATATGTGAGAGGGATGGGGGGGAACTTGAAAATCACAAATTTTGTGGGAGACTTGCTAGTAGAATCCAGGCCTTTTCCTTGCAAGAAGCAGTTCTTTTCATTGCCCCAAGTGCTGCAGGCCTGTTATCTTTGCAATTAGCACATATTCTCCTTCCTGTCTCCATCTTGAAAACAGGAAAATGTTTGCTTCCTGGAAATACATAGCCACAAACCATCTGAGCAAGTTTGCTTCTCTCCCAGAACTTTTAAAATATGTGACGCTTCCTTCCCTGGCCCCTCTGGCAGTCTTTTTGCCCCTTTGCCTGCCAGGCGGGTCCTCTTGAATGTCCGCATTTCACCTGCTTTCCTTGACTCTGCTTGCTAAGTAGCTTTACAAAAGGATGTCATGAGTATGTCCTAAAGAGTTTTTCTAAACCTTTCAACTGTTCAAATGACTTCACTTATGGTTGACATCACTTTTCAGAGTATGGTACTGAACCCCATAATTGATTTTTATAGCAAAAACAACCAGCCCTGGTTAGTAGAAAGTGTTTTATGCATGTAACTTAGTTTAATCATGTAGTTAAGCAGAACAACTTAAAACAAGCATCTATCAGCTCTGTCCACTTTATGGTTTGGGCATCCTTGAACATTACAATGATGTCAAGTTGGCACGCTTTATCAAAATGAAAGGCTGGGAGAATAAAGTGGCTACATTTAGAAGACATGATGAATTGTGAAATTCAAGACTCCTAGGAATTTTTCACTTTAAGTACCACGTATAACCTGAACAATTCAGCCTTGCTGGGGTCAGAAACCAATTCTGAAGTCTGCTGACCAGTTTCAGCCCACTGGCTCTTTCTCACATCCTGGAACTAAAAATGGATTTTACATTTTTGAATGGTTAGAAAAAACTCAAAGAATAATATCTCATGGCACATGGAAATTATATGAAACTCAGTTTAGCATTGACCCATATCTTTATTGAAATATAGCATGTCCACTCATTCACATGTTGTCTGTGGTTACTTTAGCACTGTGGCAGGTTGACCAATGAAAGACCATGTAACATGCAGATATGACCCCTTGCAGTGGTTCTCAACCTTCCTAGTGCTATGACCCTTTAATACACTTTCTCATGTTATGGTGACCCCAATCATAATTTTTATATTGCTGCTTCATAACTGTAATTTTGCTACTGTTTTGAATCTTAATGTAAACATCTGTGTTTTCAGATGGTCTTAGGCAACTCTTGCGAAAGGGGTCATGGCCCACAGATTGAGAACCACTGCTTTAGCATTGCTATTCCCTAGTCATACAATCACATTAGCTTTGGGGGTTTGGTAAAAGAAAGAATACATTAAAAACAAGTACCACGCCCTCAATGTTATCTCCTTTTCTTGATCAACAAAGTGAAGTTGATCTGTTGTCCACTATAAAAACATCGTGTCCAAGGTCAGATAATAAGTGGAAAAATTAGTTATTAATATGCCTCATCTACTTTATATCATGTCACATATAGTATCTATTTTTCTCTCCATTCATTGGTTGATTAATTTAGATAATTCTGCCACCTGTGCCTAAATGTTGTCCCTATGTGGTATTTCTTAACCACATTGTGAGAAGGAGTAAGGTTCCCTCTGTCCTTACTGCTTGTTGACATTCTTTGAATTACTGTGACACCTTGAGCCCTTAGCATTCTTGCCCATAGAGGGCACCTATGCCTGGATTCTCAATCATCTTACCCAAGTGTTAGTGTATTTTCATGGTAGCTTCTTTGACTTCCACCTGTGCAACCTTAGCTCTGCCCATCTATTCTAAGCCCATGAGATATATCCCTCTATACAACTTGTGTTGAAGGCTCCACACCTGTGGTTGGGGCTCAGTTTTCTGTGAAGCTTGGGAGATATTTCAAAAGCAAATTCTGTTGTTCTTCAATTTGTTGTTGTTGTTGTTGTTTAGGCTTACAAGGAATGGAAGATCATTTCCTCATTCATACCGTCATCTGACTCCAGAGAGGAAAACTGGCCATTGGTTGAAGTTCCCCTGGAGAAATCAAACTCCTCTCAGGCTCGGCCCCTTATGGTGAACCCAGAAATGTACAAGGTGAATGTCTGTAATTTGTTCACACAGAGATTTAATATGGAACCAGCAAATAAGGCTTGGAAAGAAGATGAGATGAAAAATGGAGCCTTGCACCTGGCTGGCCTTCCATTACATTGACAGTGGGAATGGGGAAGGAAAGGCAATGTTGTCTGACCCCTCCCTCTCTGCAGAGCATAGAATGATGGAGGAGGAAGGGCGTCCATTCACCTCTGGAACCCAACTTTATTCACAAAAATTGGTGAAATCACAGAATGTGTCTGAACTGGTTTAGGAGTAATAATAGTTGCTATACAAGTCATGACCGTCTTAATTTTAAAAAGCAACTCTCTCTCTCTCTCTCTCTCTCACACACACACACACACACACACATACACACACACACATAAAAAAAACAAAAACAAAAACAACTTAAGGGAAAAGTAAGTCACAACAATTGTGAGGTCCTGATATCCTTCTCAAAGGTTAGCAGTAATTTTTTAAAACTTAATTTTAAAGAATGTTTATTTTAATGCTTGTTTATGTGTGTTTGGGTTCCTGTGGCAGGAAGAGGTTGTTGGATCTGCTGGAGATAGAATTACATTCATTCATGAGTTACCTGTTGGGAACTTACATGACTGGGAGTGGAATTCAGTCATCTGCAAGAGCAGCTAGTGCTCTTGACTACAGAACAGAACAAACTCTCTAAAACTTTTTTTTTTTGATGGGTCAGTGAGATGGCTCAGTGGGCAAAATGCTTGTAAGGCAAACCTAACTACCTGAGTTCAATTCCTAGAACCTATATAGAAGGAGAAGGAGAGAACTAACTCCACAAAGTTGTCCTGTGACTTGTACACGTGTCCTCACATGCACATATTCTACACATACAAATAATAAGTAAAATTAATTAAAAAAATAGCTTAGTTTTTTTTTTACTTTTCTCAGATCAGAGTAAACCCCTTAAATCATGTTCACACTGTCACTTGGACACAAGACTCACCATCTTTGTCTTCAATCTTATTGTTAGCTACTCAATGGAGAGCTGAAGCAGCTGTATACTGCCATCACACGGGCTCGGGTTAACCTCTGGATCTTTGATGAAAACCTAGAGAAGCGGGCTCCTGCTTTCAAATATTTTATTAGGAGAGATTTTGTTCAAGTTGTAAAGACAGATGAAAATAAAGGTAAGATCTCATTAAACTATTCTTGCTGTTGTAGATGTGTCTCTTCTGTTCTAACGGTCATGTAGAAAGGGCAGTTTTTATTGTTTTGTGTTTTATAGAGCTGAAGATTGAACCTGGGCCCTTATGCATGGGAGGCCAAGTGCTCTACCCTGATTTGTGCTTCCAGTCATGGGGTGTAGAGTTTTGTTTTGCTTGATAGCACCCTCTCCATGCTTTTCTCAGAAAAAGCATTTTAGCTTTTTTTATGTTAAAGTGCCTGGTAAAGAGTGTTTGTGGTGCATTTGGGGTGAGTTTTCTACTTTAGGGAAATCCGTTATTTGTCCTTTAAAAGCGAGTGATTTGGGTACTGGCTGCAGGAACTAGGTCACAGTGTTAAATACTAAAAACTTTTGGGTAGCCTGATTGAGATTGCCTATCAAAATGAAAACCACATAGTCCTAGTTGTAATAACAAGAAAATGAAAGTAGTCCAAGCATCCAGTATGGGAAAGGCTAAAATGCCATACAATTATTAAAAGACTAAGATGGATTTCTTCTTATTGATATGGAAAGATGTTCAAGATGTGATATATAAAAACAAGAAAAATACAAACAGTATAGAATGATCCAGTTTTAAAGAACCTTACATTAACACAAATACAAAACTATGTACATCAGCATAAAGCAGAATAGAAACTCTACATCTCCACAAATGTTATGTGTATGTGCATATGAAATCTGTTTGAGTGCCTATGACTGTCAAACCAAACTCAGTTTGCACACTGGTACATTAAGAATTAGGTTAGTGAGTGTCTTAGTTACTGTTCTATTGATTTGAAGAAATGCTATGACCAAGGGAACTCTTACAGAAGAAAGCATTGAAATGGGAGCTTGCTTGCAGTTTTAGAGAGTTAGTCAGTGATCATTATGGTAGTAAGATGGCAGGCATTGTGTGGGAGAGTAGCTGAGAACTTTACATCCTGATCCAAAGTAGCAGGCATCAGACAGAGAGAGACACCGGGTCTGGCATGAGCTTTTGCAAACCTTAAAGCCCATCCCCACACCTCTTCCAACAATGCCCCACTTCCTAATCCTTCCTAAACATGTCCACTAACTGGGGATCAAACATTCAAATGTATGTGCCAATATGGGCCATTCTCATTCAAACCACCACAGTGAGATTAGTTGGACTGTCTGAATTCTGAATGTCACAGCACAAAGACCAAGAATTCAGATAGCAAAAAAGTCATCATTTGTATCTATTTAACTCCTGGTTATTCAGGGCCCTATGGTGAGCAGGTCAGGATAAAGAAAATGCATAAATACATATTTGCACAGCTGCTACTTCTGAAGTAGACTTTACAGTGTTCATCTTTGTATAGGTCTTGTGGTTATGTGTTTATTGAGTAGATGTGAACATCATTTTCTTCTCCTTAGTCTATAATACTATAGACTCTATAGTATTAGAAGGGTTTAAAAATTATATATTATTATTGTCACAATTTTCAAAAACTAGCTAATTAATAACTAAAGTCCTCTGAGTAAGATAGCCATGAAGAAAAACAATCTTCCCTATATGGAGAAGAAAACCTTTTTTTCTTGAGATTAATGAGTTGGTTCCTCTAGGCTGTGGTTAATTTCTCTAAGGGTTGTGTATTTCTCAGGAAGAAGCAGAGCTTATCTACTGTAGAGAGGTTTGCTGGTTGCCTGACTATTTCTGGTTATTGCTCATAGCTCAGTTGGGGACCAGAATCCAATCTTCTTTTCCTAGGGCCCAACTGTTGGGCTATGGTGAGAAGGGTTGAAGGCTTAAAATTAAAATCTCATCTTCTCAGTGACCTTGCCATCTGAGTAATCACATGACCTTGTTCAGGCCCAATTTCCTTATTGTGGGCCCTTTTCCCTTACCATTAAAAGGAAAAGGAGTGGGTTGGCCTCGTATATAATTTTCAATTTATCCTGCAACTTTTTTTTTCCAAGACAGGGTTTCTCTATGTTCTAGGACAGCCTGAAACTCACTCTGTAGACAAGGTTAACCTCAAACTTAGAGATCTCTCTGCCTCTGCCTCCCAAGTACTGGGATTAAAGGTGGGCACCACCACTTCCTGACTCACTCATATTCCTTTTAATGACCCAGTATGCTCTAGTACCCACTGGAGGGATGATTAAGATAAGTAGTTTTACTTAGAAGGTTAAAATGTCCAAGAACGACAGTTTCTTTTGTATCATGGTAGCAGTATGAGCACTAGAGTAAGGGCAGTCTTAACCATAAGCTGTGGTTGGACACATAGACTCTTCCAGTGCATGTCTCCAGTCCAGGGGAATGTGAGGTGAGTATGGCAATGAGACATTTTGGAATTCTTTAGCATGGTCACCTTGTCCTCTTCAGGTGTGGGATGGGGTTGCTGTGGGACTGTACTCCCACCTGGTGCATAGAGGCCTCACTCGGGGCTGCAGTCATTGTTGCACTGTGCTTCAGAAAACTATTGGAAGGAAAGCAGGGAGGGAGCAGGCTGTGAAGTCTGCTTGGTCTCTGATCCTTCTGGTTGAGATCCATTGTTTCTTTGTTTGCAGCCCATTAGTCTAGGCATCTCTGGTCCCTTTAGTTTTGATCTGGCTTTCTGACATTGTCATGGCATTCACTGTATCTCTGGTACTTCATGAACTGTGCATTGCTGTTCGTTGCTGGTAACATTCTGAGGGCCATGGGTGGGGAGGGCTGGTATAGCTACAGAAAGGCTGGTATGGAACAGGAAGGACAGACTGTAAGTGGTTATAGTAGTGTTTTCCCACCCACAGCAAGGTGTTAGGCTGTCTACTGTGGTGAGGACAACATATGCACTTGGATGCACAAAAATGGATTTTGTTCAGCTTGGAATTTTTCAGCTTTACAATGGTATAGAATTGATACACCAGTAGAAACCATATTTTGAATTTTCATCTTTTCCTCAGCTAGTAATAACTGGCTACAATTAGCAACCACAGTGTCCTGGGTTGCTAAGACATGGTATCTGGTAAATTAGTTGTATTTAAAGCCCTTTTGAATTATGATATTTCCAGTTTACTGTGGGGTTTGTTGAGATGTAGCTTCATCAGAAGCTGAGTAACATGTATTGTAAAAGCCTGTCCTCTTGTCCCATGCTGAATTCTGAGAGCTTACTAAGAACTAACTGGTTTTTTATTTTCAAGGAATTAATAATTGCTATGTGTCTTCTTGTTTATAGCTACAGTCAAGAAAAGTAGACCAGAATTTAAAAAGCAAATTATGTCTGTTTCTCACTTCCACCTCCTCCTTCTGAAACATACACCAACCTGTTTTGGTGCTAAAATACTTCTTGATGAAGTCTAGAAGGTCAACACAGTGCATTGCCTGCAATACAGCAACAAATGGGATTTCTCCCATTTCTACCAGCTAGAAGGCCAATATCAAGGAGTAGGCGGGGTTAGTTTTTATTCCTGAGGCCTCTCTTGGGCTTCCAGATGAAGAACACCTTCTTACTGTGTCCTCACATGGTCTTTCCTTTGTGTGGTGCATCTCTCTCTCTCTCTCTCTCTCTCTCTCTCTCTCTCTCTCTCTGTCTCTCTGTGTGTGTGTGTGTGTGTGTGAGAGAGAGAGAGAGAGAGAGAGAGAGAGAGAGAGAGAGAGAGAGAGAGAGATAGGTATATATCCTGATCTTTTACTGTGAGACTGGCTTAAGGCCTATCCTAAAGACTTCATTATATAGCTCTGGCCTCCAAAGAAAGTCCTATTTTGAAGTAGTAGAGATTAAGAATTTGGCAAATGAATTTTGGGGGCTATAGTTTAGGCCAAACAGATGTAAGTCAAGGGTTACTGCCTAGAGAAACAAGCTCACTTTTCCCTTTCATTTTAGCCTTTGACGATAGCATGTTTGTTAAGACCTCAACTCCTGGTGAGTGGATCACACAAGGAGACTATTATGCCAAGCATCAGTGCTGGAAGGTAAGGAGCCGGGGCCAGAAGCCAGGGTGAGGACTGTCTGTGACTGCTGGCCTTGGCAGACCTCATGGGAGGGTTTCCCACTATCACATTGCTGACTAGGACACAGTGAGGGTGACAGTGATTGTGTCATTCTGCCCTGTTCCTTTCCAGTCAATACAAGCATGGTAGTCCTTCATTTCAGCAAAGTGCTGGCAGATAGATAGATAGATAGATAGATAGATAGATAGATAGATAGATAGATAGATAGATAGATATAGATAGAGTGTCATGGTCTGTCCCCTGCCAAGGGGCTCTCCTATTTATTTCCATGATTGATTTTTGCAGCTCAGCTAAACCCTCACAGTCCCAATCTTATTTTATTTCTTCCCTTTGTCAGTTGCAGTTTGCTGGAGATGTTCCCCTCTGTAGCTGCACAGTGTCTGCTTCAGCAGCTCCGGACACCCCATTATCAGCAGCATCCCACACAGGAATGAGGGCAGGCATTAGCTTCTTTAGGATCTCTTTTTAGATTCAAAGTCCCCAGTGGACTTCCTCATGCTTCTCCTGGTCAGTACTAGGTCACACGCCCTTCAACTCTGCAAAGTCATCTGGGAAGGTAGTCCTCCTGACAGCTTAAACCTTGTATATAGAGTAGATTTTTTGATCTGGCAAGAAAGGAAGGAGAATGTTGTGGGTAGCAACAGTATCTACCACCTCTGGCTGAGCTCAGGAGCTGACTGCTGGGCACCTGGATGACTGGGTCGCCATGACTACAGCTGAAAGCAGCTGCGCTGGCTTTGGCTAATGGCTTTCTTTCCTTTTCTGCAAATGGATGGGGTCCAGCTTCTCAAGTGTCCCAGAAAGATGTCTGCTGCTTTCCTTCCATGTCTGAACAGACACTGTGTGGCTCATTCTGTTGCTCTAGCAACTCTTATTGTTGGAGCCTGTAAGCTAGGTCTGAGTGAAGGAACTAGACAGTCGTGAAGACCCTAGGACTGTAAGTCAGAATTGATTATAGACAGAGACAGAGCACCTCACGTTTCTTTAGCCTCAGTTCCTAGAAAAGTTTTGTTTGCTGTGATAGGAAATAGTTTACATGTACAGAAAAGGAATCATATCTGGGTTTCTCATAACAGATAACCCCACCCAAACAGCGGCTTATCACAAGTCATCTGCGCAGGTCTCTGGACTAGAAGTTTGAACCAGCTAAATAGCTGCTGGACCCACCTAGGGGAATTCGTGTGTCTGCCCTTGGCCGCCATTCAGTTGTATTCTGTTTCTGGTGATTGACTGGTTCCTGGCTCTGGTAATGGGGGGTGGGTGTGGAGTCACTAGGATTCTTGGAAAACTTGTCCCTGTTCCTTCAGCAGATCAATTTGGGCTAGTTCATATTATGCCAGTGTTCAAAGAAATATGTCAGTCCTGAAGGCCTGTTCTTAGAATTAGCCCTGTGGCACTTCTTATGAATTCTCTTGGCTAGATAAGTCAGAGCCCACATTAAAGGACAGGGAGACAGACAGACAGACTCACTATTGCTGGGGTAGATGCAGCAAAAGTATATTCAGAGGAATGTGGCAGAGGTCAGAGGTGTGAGGGGCTCTGGTCAACCTTTTGATTTCTAGCAATGAGGTGAAGAAAAAAAACCATGCTATTATAGATTTGGTATGTATGAAAGGTTATTTTCAAAATATGCAATATTTAGCTGTAGAAATTGATAGAGCCCCAAAATTATTCATTATTGATCCTTGTTATACTTGGAAAGAAGCACTGAACATTTGGCTATTGTTGTAAAACCAAAATATTTTTTGGCAGGGTGGAGGGAGGCAGCAGGGAGGGAATGGCAAGGCAGGCTGGGCAGCAGCAGGTGTGGGCACCAGACTGGAGTGTTATAATATAAAGTCTTAACTCTTCATTCCTTTCAGAACATCATTGATGTTGCCCATATGTGTTGTCCATGGGTTTCCAATTATTTATCCCATTAAAAATACCTTTTGAATGTTTGAATCTAAAATTTTTTTAGGGGAGCCGGCACAGATGAGAATGTTATAAAAAGCCTTCTCCTCGCCCGACTTTATTTTGACCCCCGCTAAAGGACTTCAGGACTCAGGTGGCTTATTGAGTTTTTGGCTGCATGTCAATGAATGTGTCAGAACCACCATGCAAGATCATTCATTCAGCAAATAATTGTTGAGCTATGGGCCAGACATTATATTTAGATCCTAAAAATATGATGGTGAACAACAGTGATACATAGACAAGTGCACAGTTCAGCAGTTCCAGGTGTCACAGATGAGAACCAGCTGTCCCCAGAGCCACCTGTCCTGGACACAGGAGGTCAGGGAAGCCTTCTTTGAGAAAGGGTCTTGAGCTGAGATTGTAGAATAAATGAAGTGAACTAGGCCGAGGAAGGAAAGGGGAGCATTCCAGCTGGAAGAGTGCATGCAAAGGGCCAGCTGGGAATGCGGGTGGACAGGAGCAAAGAGCATGAGTGGGAGAGGTCGCTCTGTCTGATTTACCACAAAGCACCACTCAGTGTCTCCCGTACCAACATTGAGATCTAATGCCAGGGCAGTGTGAGCCTACTGCTTCTGTAGCTCGTGCTCTGAGGCAGTGCAAGACCTCCTGTTTCAGAGAGCAGCTTTTCTGCTGGCCAGGATTTGGGTTATGCTTGGAGACCTTTGACACTACTTTGCACACCTCTTAGTCAGAGGTTTGTTGACACAAGTTTGCATGCTTCAAGGATCTTAGGTGCTCTGATGCCATCTCTACTACATTTCTATGCCACCACGTCCACCAGCACACAAGTTGCCACTATAGCTAGCAACCATGTCAAAGCCCAGAAAAGCTGCTGGGTAATTTTGGGCCCATTGCTCCATGGCTCTGACTAAGGTTGCTACTACATACAGTGAGGAGGGGTATGCCTTCTGCACGTGGCCGTTAGAAGATTATACAGAGTTGGTGTTGTGGTGGCCTATAGATCTATATGTTGTATTCACTTTCTTCATGGCTACTGACTATTTACTAATGAAACCTTTGGGTTGTATTAGCTGGTCCCACAGCTGGACTCTGTCTTTGGAGACTCCTCTCTTTAAATCACTTGTACTTTCCTGCTCTTCCGTGTCAGATTGGGCTGGGCCAGACACAGGACTCTGTCCATAGCAACATAATGCATGCATTAATTCTTGTTCTGTTACCTCCATTACCTTGCTGGGAATCAAACCTTTGGCCTATTCCAGGTTGCAGCTAAGTGTTACCAGAAAGGAGATGCAGTTGAGAAGGAGAAGTTGGCCCTGGCCCACTACACTGCCCTGAATATGAAGTCAAAGAAAGTCAGCCCCAAGTAAGTGTCTTAGCATTGGTTCTCATGCTCTCCGATGAATGCGTCAGGTTGGATATACTGGCCACATTTCATGACAATGCTGATTCTTTCCCTTTTTCCCAGGGAGAAGGAGCTGCAGTATTTGGAACTGGCTAAGACTTACTTGGAGTGCAATGAGCCAAAGCTATCTCTTAAATGTTTGAGCTATGCTAAGGAGTTCCAGCTCTCTGCCCAGTTGTGTGAGAGGCTGGGAAAGGTATGGCCCCAACCCAAAGGTGCTCCTTGAATAATGGGGCTTCATCTGAGTAAATGGAGGGTGGGCCACAGTCTCTGCTTGTGGCAGGAAGAGACTCCAATTCTTAAAGGAAGGAGAGGCTGGCCTTGTCATCTGTGATTCTTCTTTTTCCGCTTGCTCAAGAGTGTGTTGTATGTGTTTGTGTGTCTCTCTGTGTATGTGTGTTTATCCACATCTGTGTTACTATTCAAGTCCTGAAGTCAGTCATAGGGAGGCCAAGTCACAGACCCAAACCAGATGGATGTTAAAATATTCTTGCTTTCTCTTTGCCTAGGTTCACAGTCTGAAGTCACTTGAGTAAGTAGTTTGGTGTATGTATACGTGGAGGGTTTTCTGTGTTTCCAGTAATTACCTAGATCATGATGGTCTAATCTGCAATCATGTGCAGCTACTTGATAGAAAGTTAAGTTAATTAAAAGAAAGTAAAGTTAAAAGCTTGACCCTCAGTGTCACTAGTCATATTGTGAATGCTCATCATTCCAGAATGGAATCATTACTCAAAGCTCTGTTGGGCAGAACTTCCAGTGTGGAACACAGCTTCTTAGTGATTAGCAAGCTGACAGTGGGACACAAATGGCTACTTGTCTGTAGCAAGATTAAAACAGGAGAAGAAAGTGAGAAGTTAGAAATTGTTTGTAGCTACATTGCATTGCTGTAACATCCAAGTTGTGGTCATTTTCTCAGCAGTTCCTTTGTTTTGTTTTTTGCCATTTGTGTGTGTGTGTGCCTGTGCCCAAAAGTGATGTCAGGAATCATCTTACATCTCTCCTTCACCTTACTCACTGAGACAGGGTCAGTGAATCAAATCCAGAACTCACTGATATGGCCATTTTGCTTGCTAGCTTGTTCTGGGGATTCCGTCTTTTCTTTCCAAAACCACTTTCTCACTGGGCATTTTAGTGGGTTCTGGTGATCAGAACTCTGGCCCTCAGGCTTGTGTAGCACACACTTTCACTACCGAGCCATCTCCCTAGCCCCACAGTTCCTTGTGAGGGTATCAGTTGTGGTGCAGTAAGAATTTAAAACAGTCTGGCAGTTGCAAAAACTGTGCTAGAAAGCATGGGGCTGTGAACTGTTGTATTTTCTACCCAGGTTTCCTACTCCCTATTTGAAACATGGGTTTCTGTGTATCAGTGTAACAGTTTCTAGGATCCCTAACACACCCTGGATATTGAAATCAGAGTGGGGAATGGGGAATGAGACCTACTGAGAAGTTGGAGTTGTGGGCCCCATGTCAGTGTCTAAGAAGGAGATCAGCCCCTCCCAATGCTGCACCCTTGGCTCCATGTTTGTTATCTCTGGGAGATGGAGTAGAACAGGGATATACATTTTAGTGGGAGTAGATGTTCTACATTCTAGGAGTTAAGATAGTTTCTATACTTTCCAGTTTCTTTAGTCTCTGCCCTCCAATCTTTGGTGTTACCATCTAGAACCCCAATAAGAGACTACAAGATACAGGCCTTGCCTGTCACTTTCCCCTTTGCCTCCCAGTACTGGCCATGGGAAAGGAGCTAAGTACACTTGTCTCTTTAACCTCAACCTCAGCCTCACATGCTTGCATTGCTGAAGACTAGATCGTGGTGTTTTATATACACATGGAATTTAAACTTGTCTAAACTTACCTTGTTCTATGCTTTGGTTTTCCACCTTGCCTCTTATGTTAAGCTCTGGCTGTGTCTCTGACCATGGTAACATTGCTGAGTGAGTGTTCTCTGTATCACTACCCCCTTTCTCCAGTGATGAAAGTTCAGGTGTGGTGTAGCATGACTCAGTACACTGTACCCATTTGTGATATGTTGCTAGAAGTGGCCTGTAGCCCTGGGTCCTTAGACACTGCTATCTCATTTTACTAGGTATGACCACTTTGCTGTCCAGAATGGCAATGCCATGTTGTATGTAAAGATACTGTATTCGCTATGTCCTTGACCATGTTTAGCAGATTCTTATTTTTGCAAGCTTCTAGATGTGTCTCTCTGTGGATTAAATTTCCACTCTTCTAATTGTTACTGCAGCTTTTCACATTTTTCTATTGTAAATGGCAGTTTATAGCCTTCCAGTGTCTTTAAAATTCTATTTTCAAAAGTCTTTGTAGCTATAGGATTTTTTTTTAATGTTCCAGAACTGCCAGTTCTTATATGGTAGCTTCTAGTCAGATATGGCTACTTAAGATTAATTAAAATTAAATAAAATTTAAATTTCAGGTTTTAGGCTACAGTACCCCGTATATCAAGGTCTCTATTGAGAGTTAGTTAGTGACCAGCAGATTGGATCACACAGTAATGAGAAACATCTGTTCTCATAAAGAGCTGTTGGACAGTACTGCTTTCGGTGCTGAAACTGGTTTTCTTTCTTGCCTCTTTTCCCTCTTCCTTCTTTTCCTCTATTTTCAGTGCTGGGAATTGAACCTGGGGCTTCATACACATCTTAAGCAAGTACTCTATCACCAAACTGTATTCCATCCCTGAAAATTGTTTTTCTTAGCTTTATGTCATGAGACTTTGTGGAGCAGATTTCAAGTCTTAAAATTCATTAACGTTTCTCTTAAGATTTGAATTGTTAGGTTTTGTTGGGAACATTTTACTTGCAGGTCACAGATATTCCCATACATTTTTTTCAATAATTTTTGTATCTAAACCTTTGAACTTTTATTTTTTTATGTATGTGGGTGTTTTGCCTGCATGTATGTATGTTTACTGCATGTGTGCAGAGTCGGAGGAGCTTAGCAGAGGACATTGAATCCCCTGGGAGTGGAGGTACAGATGGTTGTGACCTACTGTGTAGGTGCTGGGAATTGAACCTGGGTCCTCTGCAAGACAAGCAAGTGTTGTTAACTGCTGAACCATCTCTTTAGCCCCTGTATTTAAATCTATAATTCACCAAGACTCCATCTTTGTATATGATGTGACCTGGAATTTAACTTTCCCCTTTATTTTTTAAAAGGAATTAGTTTTTATATTATCTATACTAAGAAATAAATACATAACCACTTTTACTATTCATATGTTAGTTTTTTTTAAGATTAAGACAGTCTAGAATACTTTAAATAAAAGCAAAACTTTACTGTTGTAGATAAGAGATGCTGCCTATTTCTATAAGCGAAGTCAGTGCTTCAAAGATGCCTTCCGGTGCTTCGAGCAGATCCATGAATTTGACCTTGCACTCAGGATGTACTGCCAAGAGGAGCTCTTTGAGGAAGCTGCTATTGCAGTGGAAAAGTAGGTGGTTTTATTCCTTCGTATCTTTCTGCCTTCTCCCTTCTCTCAGGGGATGGCCTGCTGTGGTAGGTACTCTGATGCTTCTGAAGTGGCTGATCTGTCAATCTCCCTCACATGAGAGGCTGCTTCAGTGCAGTCTCAGAGCTCCTTGAGAGTGGACTCTGCCTCTCAACCTCGTTCTTAGCTCTGACCCATCATCACAGGAGAGGACTGAAGATGAAGGATGTGTCCGGGCGTGTTTATAATAGGATACACTGACTTTAATCAGTGGAGTGTTATCAGTGTAGCATGATTCCAGTCATGCACACCGAACAAAAGAGAAGAATTGCAAGCTAGATAAAAAACAAAGACTGCTACAGCCCTGGTGTTTATATAGCCACCGTTATGTCCTTTTAAAGTGTCACAGTCATGTTTGTCAAAGCTGAAACCCAAAATGGTTATTATGCTTTGGTTTTCTGTATGCATAAATTTTTCCTGGACAATGAAATGTAACATGAAGGGGCCTGCTTGTTGGGGTTTATGTCCTGCCCAGTTCCCCACAGCCGGCAAGCCCCAAAGAAAACCACACAGAGATCTCCATAAATTATAAAACTGATTGGCCCATTAACTCAGGCTTCTTATTAGCTTTTGTAGCTTATATTAACCCATTATTCTTGTCTGTGTTAGCCACATGGCTCGGTACCTTTCTCAGCAGGGCAGGTCTCATCTTGCTTCTTTGGAGTCTGAGCAGAACTGGTGGAGGGAGCTTCCTGCTTCCCAGAATACTCCTGTTCTCTTTGCTCCACCTCTACTTCCTGTCTGGTTTTCCCACCTATACTTCCTGCCTGGTCAATTGGGGTTTATTTAAAACATGATTGACAGAATACAGACAATTCTCTCACACCAATGAAACATTTTTAGAAATGTTTGTGTGCCGACAACTTTAGGTCTTTTCTCTAATATCTGCTCATGGGAGTTTTATTTAACTTTCTTTGCACTGCATTTTAGAGAGACTTCTCTATTCTGCTGATAACAAATTGGCATGTGTACTTTTTTGTCAGGCCTGCCAACTGCAAATACTGACTTGGAAACTCAATATTAATTATAAAAGTTCAGCCTTAGCTTAAGCTTGTTCCTAACTAGTTCTTATAACTTAAATTAGCTTACATTTTTTAAATCTCCATTCTTGTATGAGACTTTTTACCTCATCTGTACTGCCCATTCTGCTTCCTTCACCTCTGGCTGATGATTCCGCCTTTCTTCTTCCCAGAGTTCTCTCTCTGCCTGGAGTACTGCCTGTATTCTCCTGCCTAGCTATTGACCATTCAGCTTTTTATTACACCAATCACAGCAACACATATTCACACAGTGTACAAATGTCCTGCAACACTTTGTCTTTGCAGATATGAAGAAATGTTAAAGAACAAGACCTTTCCTATTCCCAAACTCTCCTATTCTGCCAGTCAGTTTTACTTGGAAGCTGCTGCAAAGTACCTGAGTGCAAATAAGAGCAAGGAGATGATGGCTGTCCTTTCCAAGCTGGATGTAGAAGATCAGCTGGTATTCCTGAAGTCTCGGAAACGCCTAGCAGAAGCGGCAGAATTGCTTAACAGGGAGGGTCGGAGAGAAGAGGCTGCCCTGTTGATGAAGCAACATGGTTGCCTCCTGGAGGCTGCCAGGCTCACTGCCGACAAGGACTTCCAGGCCTCCTGTCTCCTGGGGGTTGCCCGCCTCAATGTGGCCAGAGATTCTGACATAGAACATACAAAGGCTATTCTGAGAGAAGCACTTGATCTCTGCTATCAAACTAGCCAGCTGTCTGGCATTGCAGAGGCCCAGTTCCTGCAAGGGATTATCCTCAGGGACTTTCAGAAGCTTAGAGATGCCTTCATCAAATTTGACATGCTCAACCACTCAGCAGGAGTGGTAGAAGCTCTCTATGAAGCAGCCAGTCAGTGCAAATCTGAGCACCAGAAGGTTCTGGCCCTGGCTCCAGGGGGCTTGGAAGTCCTTCTCAACCTGGTCAGGGCCCTTAACAATGTGACAAACAATGCTGAGAAGGAAATGGTCAAATCTTGCTTTGAGTTCTTTGGAATTTCTCAAGTGGATGCCAAATATTGCCAGATAGCCCAGAATGACCCTGGGCCTATATTAAGAATAATTTTTGACCTGGATTTCACCTTGAGTGAGAAGAAAACTAAAGAACACTTCTTAATAGTGACTGATCAAGTGAAGTTAGCCCTGAACAAGCACCTCTTGAGCAGACTGTGTCAGATCACACAGATCCTGCTGGGAAAGACCTACCCAGGGGTCTGCACGAGATTTATCGTGGGTCTGAAATGTGAAGATGAGAAGTGTGAGGATTTCCACAGGCCCCTCAGGCGCTGCGAGGCCAAGTGCATGGTTCAGTCAAAAATGCACCTGGTGGCAATCAACGGATTGCTTCTGGAAGCCAAGAAAGTATTCCCTGAGGTCTTAGCTGAAGAACTTGAAGAAATAGACTGTATTTTGTCTCTAGATACATATGGCCTTTGCAAATCCTTCCTAAACCTCCTCTTCCCTCGGCATTTTCATCAGAGAATGCTGTCTGAAAACCCTATGGCATGCAGAGAAATCCTAAAGCCAAATTACAAGTTCTTCCGCTCCTTCCGGTTTGCCTTGAAAGAGTACATCCAGGACCTTTTTCATAAAGAAAGTGCGCACAGCCGCAGGGAGTCCACAGACCTGTGGCTGAGTGCCATGCAGGCTTTCCTGCTGTCCTCCAGCTACCCTGAGGACTTTGAGAAGCTGCTTCACCAGGAGGAGGACAGTTACAACCGTGAGCTGAAAGCTCTCGAGTCTGACAGCGAGGACAGAAACAAGGGCAGGGGCTGCAGAATGAGAGGCGTTGAAGGGAAATTTGGCATGTTGGTGCCCAACAGGGAAGATGAGAATGTGGAGAAGTCTTATCTGTGCTTCATCAGGCTGCTGGAGACTTCCATGGACCAGCTCTACGTGCATAGGAACCCTGAAGACTACAAGAGGCTCTTCTTCCGCTTCATGAATGTCCTCATTAGGAGATGCAAAGCGCCTCTGGTCCCCAGCATTACCAACACGGTGGTGCTGCTGGAGTTGCAATTCATTCACTGTGGCGTGGTGCTAGCCCGTCTCTGGAAGAATGCGGTCTTGTGCCTCCCCAAGAGCTACATTGCACTCTTGCACTTTTGGGAGTTTCTGTTCAGCAAGAAGGACAGGGATTCTGGGGACGTGTTCTCCATCATCCAAGAGTACAAGCCGAAGGATGTAGCCAGAGCCATCCGGGACTTCCGGTCCCACCTCTCCTACCTTGTCAAGGTGTTGTGTGGTTACGAGAATATGAACTTCAATGTCTTGCTTGATGCCTTCAGTGAAATAGAGTATGTGATCTCAGGGGAGGCGGAACGGACACTGGTGCTGTGTTTGGTGATGCTGGTGAACGCGGAAGAAGTCTTGCAGCCCTTCTGCAAGCCACTTCTATACCGCCGTTTCCGGGAGATCGAGACAAGGCTGCAGTTGATGAGCGTGAATTGGCCAGACCAGGTGCCCAAGAGGCTGCTGAAAGTGGTACAGCGGGTGCTGATGGCAGTCAGTGTGAAGTCTGTGGCCGAGGCGCTGCAGGACCTGCTCTTTGAGCGAGATGAAGAGTACCTGGTGGATTGTCACTGGCGGTGGGACAGTGTGCATACCAAAGGCACTGTGGTCCGTGGCCTCTGCCATGAAGAGGTCAGACTGAACCGCTTGCTCTGTATGGGCCCTGTGGACCAGTTTGCTGATCCAGAGTGGGATTTTGGTGAAGATGAGACACATGAATTAGAGGAGTTGGCCCTGGAAGATCGAGATCATTTTCTGGCTGCCATCCTTTCCCAGAAGCAGCGAAAAGCCTTGATCCAGCGCAAGCTGCGCAGAGCCTGCCTGGTGGTGTCACTGTGCATCAGCTGGAGAAGATGGATCCAGACAGAGCACAGCAGGGAGGAGGCTAGGGAGCTCAGGGCTGGGAACTTCAAAAGGGCCGACGTCGACAGGACCCAGTGTGACCTGTGTGGCGTGAAGTTCACCCGCAGCCCCGAAAGTTACTTTAGTCCTGGCAAAGCATTTGAGGGAGCATCAGAGGCTGTGGTCATTTCCAGGGCTGAGCTGGAAGGGAGAGAAGGTCGAGAGAGAACCAGTGAGTCCTATGAGCAGCACGTTCGCTTGGAAGGCCACCGGAGGCAGCAAGCAGCCTACCAGAGATATCTGGAATTTTTCCATGAAAAGGTGGACCCAGCCATCGAAGAAGGCAAAGTAGTGGTGCAGGACATTGAGCAGAGCATCTGGATCCGTGGTCATCTGGGCTCCAAGGAGCAGAGCCACATGCTGCAGAGGAAGGTTCAAGAGCACATCAGAAGGGTTTCAGATCTGGTGGAAGAGCTCTACAGGCGGAAGGCCTGGGCTGAAGGTGAGAGCCCGTGGGGATTGGTCCAGGGACTGGTACTTAGGGTGTGGAGGTGGGATGTTAGTATTAGCAGAAAGACAAGAAAAGACTTTTCTCAGATTCCAGCAAAATCTCACTGTTGAGGCCATCCTCAGTTAAATATGTGTGATTAGTGTAAGCTGAGATGGTTTCTCTGGGTACTTCAGATGAGAAAGTGGCTTGCTGTCTAATGCTATGGAGCAGATACAGAGAGATGTTGAAAGTCGTGAGAAAACTCCTTGAGGTGCCCTTGCGTTACTCACCTAGTGATCTTTCCTGAGCATCAGCAAGATGCTGAACCCTGGGTAGGAACTGAGAACACAGATCTCTTCTTGGGGTAGCCTTGAGTCACACTCAGTGTGAGCCTGTAATAGTAAGCTCTCTCGTCTGCTCTGCAGTCGGGTTTCCCCTTTGCTTCTTTATTGGCAGTTTCTTAGCAGCACTGGAAATTAGCATAAAATAAACAAAGTTACTTTGAAGAAGTTCTGTATTCAGTCACTTTCCCCACGTTAGGGCTTAATGACCTTTTGAATGCAAGTTTCCCAGAAAGCTTTGCTTTTGGCAGTCCGCAGATGCACAGCTGTGGGTCTGGGCTAGCATTTAAGGCAGCCTGTGCTTGTGCTGGCAGAGGCAGCTTTGGGATGTGGGAGAGTTGGCATAGTGCTTAATGCTCTAATACCTGAAGCCATCTCTTTACTCAGAGCCTCTGTTCTTTGGTTTCTGTAGCCGAGGAGGTGATGACTCAGCAGGTCAAAATTCTGACTCTGTCGGTCAAGAACGCACAGGAGTGGCTAAAGAAGACAGAGTTCCGCTTAAAAGATGAAGGTAAGGCCTGTTCTCCTAGAACAGGTGATACTTTGGATCTTGTGAGTTCTGGTACTGCTGGCTTCCAGGTGAGTGTCAGGTGGGTTTGTCAATGATGTTAGGAGTATCTGCCAAACCGTTAGTGATAGAATTTTTCCATCTGATGAACGGCATTATTCTGGGCTTGTACTTGCTCATGAGTTATTATAGATGTTCAGTCATCGTTCAGACTCAGCACAACAACTCCCAAGGATAGGTAGTCCTGTAGAGCCATCCCTTGATAGGAGTGTTTGCCTATGCGAGTCTATCATGTTAGCCAGTGGGGCTCTACAAGTGTCCAGTAGAGGCCAGCATGGGCAAATGACTAGGAGGGTTGCAGAGGGCTTCACCTTGTGGAAAGTTTATCAGGTTTCCTAGCAGGAGTCAAACTATTCTGTGATACAAGATTTCTTCCCTCTTGCCCTTTTCAATGGCTACCCCTTGAGCCGCACCACATTTCTTCTTCCTCTGAGTGTTTTGTCTTGCTTGGAGACCCTTCTAGATGCTACTGGAAAACCCTGACCTCAGAATTGAGGAAAGCTTGGAGAAACTTGGTACAAATGTCTTTGCTATGCTGTAGTCCCTTCTGGGTACCAGGACTTTGTGATTATTTCAAAAGAGATAATTGTCATATCAGCTCAAGGAGCCAGCCTATGAAGCTTTAACACTGGAGAAGGGGGTTTGCTTGAGTTCTGCTTGGGAAGCAACACCAGTACACACTGGAAAGTTCTCTTCTCTGCCACCCTGGCAGAGAGCTTCATTTCTTTACCCTAAAATAATGATTTTAGAAACATCAGGTTTTACCTGGATGTTAAACTCTGTTCTGTGGTAGAAGAGGAAGTTGCCATTTTCATGTGAGTTTTGCTTTTTTGCTTCCTAACTAGGTATTGTTCAGGAAGAGGAATATGAAAACGAAGTTGAAGACTTTGGTGAGCTCCGCCCTAGAAGGCGTTCCCGGAAATGTGGAAAACAGAGAAAATACTAACATTTTCACACAACTATTGCCTCTTAAACCTCCAGAACATTCCATCCTGTTTTAGAATTCTAAATGCTGGGGCTGAAGAGAAACAGAACATGAATTGGTATTTAAAAAGGACAGCCACCTTTGCTCTTCACTGCTATTGCCCAGTTAGTGATGGCGTAGGGTCAGATTGCTCCCTCAAGTGCAGGGACCTCCAGTTTTTCAAGTTCATGTCTAACAGTAGCCCTGCTCCCCCAGACACCACACATGCCCAGTTATGGGGGGAAGTAGTTGAAAAGAGTGCTGGAACTTCTCTGCCCAAAGCTCAGGCTCCCTGGCTTGTCACCACTGCGTGATGAGTCGGCAGCAGAGGCCTACGCATGTAAGATTGGCACATCTCATCCTGGAGTGCCCCTGCTCCAGGTCAGGAAATCCCTCTGCGGATCCCTTATCTCCTGCCACACTGCTATAAATCAGCAAGTAGAGCCAAGACTTTTTGTGCCCAGAGTTCATTTGGGCCTTGCCATCAGCCACCCTGAGCCTAGACTACCTTCTGGTTGTCTCAGTGGCGTCTGTGGTGTATTTTCCTTTTCTCTAGCAACTTTTCTGCCACCCCCTTTGTGATCATTCTCAGCTACTTGTGCACGTCATGGTTAGACTACCTCAGAATGTAGTCAAGCGTCCGCCCAGCAGCCTTTGGACGTCCTATTCATTTGAGAAACACTGAGAGTGTTTCCAGCCTGCTCCTAGGTGGTCTTGCTTTTGCCTTGTGTAGATGATATGAGAAGCGCCTTGTGTATACTTTGCATATCTATGTTTTTTGGTTCTTCCCCGCTATATTTGATACCCATGCTCAGGTTGACAGCTTGAGTTTCTGCCCACTGGGCTCTTCAGGTGGGGAACACGGACAGAGGAGGAACCAGTCTTCTGATGGTGTGTCTTTGGGATTTGGCTGTGGATCACTGCCATGTGGCCTATAGGCCCTGCCAGAGGAGTTGCATGAGGTTTATGTTCCCCTCCACTCACTGCCAGCAGTTCTCAGCCTGGGCACATTTGGGAAGCCTTCCTTCCTCTGATGGTCACTGCCTGCCCTCTTGCCACTCAGCCCAGGCTCCCATGGTCCCTGGAGGCTTCGTCTCACCACAAAACCTGCTTTTCTTCCACGTTGCTGCTGCTTTCACCGCTCACTGTTGCCCTCCATCATCTTTCTAAAGATGTATTTCATCGAAATGTTTGTTTGGTAATTTTATTAAGTTATGTTTCTCATTTTCCAGATTTTTTTTATAAACTTGCCAGAAAAAAAATCTAATCAAATATTGCTGTCCTATCACAGTTTTATAAAGTTACAGCATCTCTCTTACCTGCTGTTGTCTTTTGTTTATTTACAATTCCCTTTGAGAACAAATGTGTGACTGTTGGTGCTGGCTCCCAGGCTGCTGGTTGTTGCTGACTTCCTGTGCCTGCTGAGATGGAGAAATTCAAGGTCAGAGAAACATAGCTGAGTGCAGGCGTTTATGTGTTGCTGAGGACCAGTCTTGTACAAATTCTTTTCAGTCTTGGTGCTTCTATACCGTAGGGTTTGAAGTGCATGGACTTTGTCAATGCTGTATACCAAGGCTTCCCCTCTAGCAAGGATCATGGCCCTAGAAGGTGGGAGACCTGGAATCAGATTCCTTTCCTGCCCATAGTGAGCTGAGTAACCTGAGATGATCCATTCAGCACAGTGTTCAGGTGCCCCCCCTTCCACAGGGCCTCATGACCTGGTGGTGTAGGAGATCCGGTGCTGTAAGAAAACAGTGATGATAGAGAGAGAGGCCAGTTCATGACTGACAGCAGCACTTGTGTACCCCAGCGGGGCCTCAATTTACTCTTTAAGAAATTGTCCTAAGATCTCTTCCTACCTGACAGTGGAGGCCTGTAAGTTGTAGAATTTGAATACCTTCTGGCCTTGGTGCTGTGATGTCCATGTTCACTTACATGAGGTGGCAGGACATGATCATCTGAGTTGGAGCACGCCAAGTGTTCCATCCTGGGATTTAGGATTAAGGGTCTCAACTTTCCTGGGCCACTGCCATCACTGCGGTTGTGTGAGCACCTGGGCTAGGGCCTGTGAAAAGGGCGAGATTGTGGATAGCTAGGACTCACACTCCTCCCTCACAGGAAGGACCTGCAAGCCAAACAGCGGGGTTATTCCTACAGCCTAGGAAAAGAGTTTCAGACCCGAGTTTCAGACTCTCAAATCTTAACAAAGCAACTTGTGCATTTTATGCAGTCTTTATATGAAGCATTTCATTTGTATTTTTAAATGTTATTGGCTCAGAACACGGGAGCCACAGGCAGGAGAATGGCCACAAGTTCAAGGCCAGCCTGATCTGTATAGTAAGTTTCAGCTCAGCCAGGATTACATAGGTCATGTCCCCAAAACTCAAAGAATATGGATGAAAGCTTCCTACACCTACCACTCTTTTCCCATTCTACTTCATACTATATTATGAAAGATCTCACGTGTGTGTGTGTGTGTGTGTGTGTGTGTTGCAGTCATGCATCCAAACCCATTCCAAACAGCCAGACATGCTGCTTCCTGTCCCCAACCCAGGACGTCAGCAAGAAAGAGACTCAAAGCTCTGCAGGCAGGGGCAGCTGGAAACTAGAATGGACCTGGTGTCTTAGTGTTTTTATTGCTGGGATAAGCGCCAGGACCAAAAGCAACTTGGAGGGGAAAAATATTTCATCTTAGAACTCTCAGGTCACACTCCATCCCAGAGAGAAATAAAGGCAGGAGCCTGAAGGCAGGAACTGAAGCAGAAGCCACAGTGGAGTGCTGCTTACTGGCCTGCTCTTAGGACTTTTCCGTGAGTGGAGCCCACCAACATCAATCACTAATCAAGAAAATGTACTACAGACTTGCCTATCGTTTATTCTTACAGAGACATTTTTCTTTTAATTGAGAGTCCCTCTTCCCACATGACTAGCTGTGTCAAATAGACTAGCCACCACAATGCAAGTATGGATCCATTTTGCAGATTTGGGGCACAGTGCTGCACTAGCAGTATGGTCGTGTCCCCTCTTCTGGGTCATTTCTCCCCAGATGTAGCTTCCTTAGGGTCTGTGTGGTGCAGGAGTCAGAATTCACAGGTTCTTCAGCCCATGGAAATCAGAACTTTCTCAGTCCCCTCCTCCCTAACTGCTACACCTCTCAAAATGAAGGTGCTCTTCCCGGCAGCTTTTCTGGACCTAGGCTGCCTTAAAAATGTGCCAAGGTCCATATATATAACTGTCACTGTCTGTGTCCTCCAGAGTCATCCTTCAGTTTAGACTTTGGAGGGTGGAGAAGTTACCGCATTAATAGATACCCGTCTCTGATGCAGATGTTTTTTCCTAGGTGATTGAAACTGGTTTTTAGTCTGATCTTGTCACTATAAATCTGCCTCAGAGAGTCTGCCTCTGGAACAAAGTGTCAGTGGGGTGGTGAGGTGCCATCTTCCCACTCAGCAACCCCTGTTCCCATCAGCACAGAGTTTAAGAGTTCATCGATAACTTTTTTCAGGGAGAAGCCAAGTCTTTGACAGTGAGACAGTGGAGCCTCCATCATGACACCCACTCACTCACCCTCCCTCCCTGGGAAAATGCTCTTGCTCACTCAGGTGGAGGGAGAAGTCATCAATCAGCAAGGTACCTAGGACGTGTGTGTGTGTGTGCATGCATGCGTGCATGTGAGTGTGCACCTTTGTGCCAGCAGGTGTGTGGAGAACAATAATAGGTGTCTGTACTCACCATCCACCTTGTTTGAGACAAGGTCACTCTTGTCTGCTGCATACTGCAGGCTAGCTGGCCCTCAACTTCTCAGGGATTCTCCTTTGCTTCCTAGCTTTTCAGAGGAGCCATAAGATTACGGACCTATGTGCTACTGCACCCACATTTTTCTGTGGGTTCTGGAGATCAGAACTTAGGTCATCACATAGTGTTTTGCCAGCTGAGCTGTCTCTCCAGCACTGCTGGGCGTTCTTTAGGTGAGCTGTTTAGAAGTGCGTCTCCAGGTCCTGCAGGGACGCTGTTCAGGATTCTGCTCTCTGCTTAGGAGATGCACAGTCATTACCTGATTATTTGCTGGGACTTGGGCTGCCTCAGAGGAACAGGTTGCAGCCACCATAGTATCTGGAGTGACACCAAGATGAAAATGTGGCTTCCTATACTGACTGTATGAATCCATACAACGCATTTTAACTCTCAGAGTCCAGATGGGCATTTGGAAAATGGAAGTAATGACCTAGCTTCTGGTCTGGCTGTAAATGCCTTTTCCTCCCTGCCTACCTTCTACAGATGAACCAAGAGTCTGAGATGATTTCAAGTAGGGATTTGTGTCCCTAGCAGGGAGGGTGGTCACAAACAAGGAAAAACTCAAAGGACAAAGCTGGGTCAGCTTTTGTGTACCCTTTGTCGAGAGGGGAACATTTGTAAGATGGCTTTGTTACCAAGGCCTATGTCCTTCTTTTAGAACTGGAGCCTATTTTTAACTTAAGTTTTAATGGTTCTACAGGCCAGCTGTTTCAAGAAAATATGTAGGTCAGTCTGTGATTTTGGGGAGTCACCATTTTTAAGGTTAGGGAGTGAGATGGGGGAAGAACACAAATAATTCTGGAGTTCTCCACCCACCCTGCGGAAAGCCGCCACCCAAATGCACCGCCTGGAGGGGCTGTGTGCGGCCTGGAGGAGGAATATTCTTTTGTTACACTTCAAGTGAAGCATGCTGATTCCTGTTCTCTCTCCCCCTCACTTGCCATCACCAAGACACGGTTGGGAGAAGACTGACCAGACCCATGTTGGGAGGCTGTGGGAGAGGGGCCCCCTTACCCACTGCACAGGGTGAAAACCGGGACAGTATCTACTAAAATGAACATGGACTTGCTTGCAGATCCAGCACTCGTTTCATTCTTTGCAAGAAATTTAATTTGTGTGTGTGCGTGCAGGTATGTGTGTGTGTGGTTTTACCTGCACATGCGTACTTGCGTTTGTGTATGTGTGTGTGCACACGTACATAAATGGAAACCTCAGTTATCATCTCTCAGGAGCCGTCCATCTTCTCTTTTTGAGACAAGGTCACTCAGTTTTGCCTGAAGCTCACTGATTCCCCCCATTCAGCTAGGCTGGCTAGCCGCTGAGCTCCAGGAAGAGTGCCATGCCCAGCTTTAATTTCGTAGGAATTCTAGAGATCAAACTAAGGTCTTCATGGGATAAACATTTCCTGAGTCATCTCTCCAGCTCAAAATAAAGTTTTGATTGTGGCAAAATTTATATAACCTTAAGATTTAGCATTTTGTTTAAAGCGTGCAGTTTGGTAGTGTTGAATATATTCACATTGCCATACAACCCACCTCCAAAACTTCTCCAGACCTAAAACAGGAGTCAGCCATTGACACCAGCTCCAGCTCTCCAATTTCCTCAGGCTCCAGAAGCCACTCTAGATGCTTTATGCAAGTGTTTGTCTATTTGTGTCTGCTTTCTTTCACCTGGTGTAACATCTTCATGGTTTATGCACATTGTAATAAGTGCCAGAATGTTCCCTTTTCTTCAGGTTATATTTCTGCTATGTGTTAAGTAATTACCAGCTTCATTTGCAGGGATCCATATTAGAGAACATTTTACAACTGACAAGTAGATGTTTACTTCAGGGTAGTCTTGGGGAATGCAACACTTGAGTCAAGGTTTATTGTTGGGGACTGCAGACCACCAGACTCTGAATTTCTTATAAACAACTTGTTTTCCTCTGCTCTGAGCAGCCTGCAGCTGCTCTGAGCACAAGACCCTGATGGCAGGGGCGTGGATTCTGATGAGTCTGCAGCTGAAAGATCCTGAGAGCTGGGGCGTGGCCAGAGCCCTATATAAGCTGCCCCTGAGCACAATAAAGTGGGCATTCTTGTCATTCTTGTATCAAGGATGACCCGTGTCTCTGTCTGTCTGTGTGCAAGTGTTTTTAAGTCTCCAGCTTAGTTTCCGGCTTGTGTACCTTCCCATAGTGCAAGCGCTACATTTTATAAGGCTACAGGTGCGTTGGTGAAGATCAGTTTCTCACAGAAATTTAAGTTGCATAAGAGACTTGGTAGTTCAGCACACTTTTGTCAAAAAATAAGTAAAAGTGCAGCCTAGAATTGGTGCTGACCCTGAGAGATCTTTAAAAGGCAGATTTTATAAAGTAGTTTGTTTTGTATTTGTTAACCCAAAGCAATGGAAATGTTTCTGGAAGTCAAACTGGAGAGAGAGCCAAGAAGGTAAGTGTTGTTCAAAGAGATGGTCAGAAGAGAATTCATTCTGATGCTTACGAAGAGGCACCTGGGTGTCAGCAAAGCCCTGGAAGAGGTGCTGCCATGTGTTCCATGGTGTTGACAAGCTAATAGGAAAAGCGACTCTTTGGGACACCCTTGGAGAACTGGCCTCTCCACACAGAACTGGCCTCCCACTCAACTGATCCAGTTGGCATGCCTCTGTAGCCTCTGGTGCATAAGCCTCACTCCTAAGGTTGTACAATCCTCCATCCCAGGTCCACCTTATGTCCTGCTCTGGGTAATCTTGACTCTCTCCTTTCTACCTTCCTGCCTGAGAGCATCCTTGCCCTCGAGTCTCAGGACTGGCACTTCCTCCTCCTCCCTCCCCTGGGTTTCCTTCAGTAATGACTGCCTTTTAAGGACCGAATCCTTCATTCTGGCTCGCACAGTCTCTTCCCAGTGAATACTGCAACAGATCCAAGAGGAATGCCACTGCTGAATCCACTGTGCAGGTGGAGATGGGGGCTTAGAGAACTCTGTGGATCCCTGATGCCCAGCATTCCCTCCCTAGCCACACTCCATGTAACTTCAGAGGGTGTGGAAGCACGGTGGACTTGTTCTTGAAGTTAAGCATATCTTTCTTCCCTCTTCCACTCCGTCATCAGCGCTCTCTCTCTCTCTCTCTCTCTCTCTCTCTCTCTCTCTCTCTCTCTCTCTCTCTCTCTCTGCACAGATGCATGCAGTGCTTGATGAGGCCAGGAAATGGCATAGGATCCCTGGGAGCTGGAGTTACAGGTGATTGTGAGCCACCTGACATGGGAGTTGGGCACCAAACATGGATGTTCTAGAAGTACATGTTCTTAACCACTGAAGCATTTCTCAAGCTTCTCCTTTGGCTTTTTTCATGCTGTCCTTGTGGGTACCAATGGGAGTTGGAGCACAAATTTTCTCATGGACACTGCCCAGGAGCTGGGTACCTGCCCAGGTGTAGGCTGAGCCCTTTACAGAATCTGTTTTCCTGTAGAGCTGCGAGGACTCCTGTCATCTGATAGTACTGTTGGCCCTGAAGAGAGACCCCAGGATAGCAACATTGGCCTCCTCCAAGAGTGGAGAGCTTCTCACAGGATATGCTCCTGGGGGCATAGGACTATACACAAGTATAGGTGTTGGCTTTTTCATTTTAGTCATAGCTGGGCAAAAAGACTTCCTGGGGCTACAAGATATTGGAAGATGGCTGTAAAGAAGGCAGGACACAGTCTGTCATTGTGAGACTTTGTGTTCTTGATGACAAATATCAGAGTTCTCCTTGTCAGCCCAAAGTAATGCCCTTGATGTGTTGTGCTGGCTCATCAGCACTCTGCTCTCAAGAACCCAGGCTAGATAGTGCTTTCAGGGAGGCCTAGGCTCGTGAACACTTTCCCAAAATTCAGTATTTCTTCTATCGAGGGCTTTCCAATGGGCTGAGAACGTAGCTCAATTGACAGAGCACTGGATTAGCCTTCCTGAAGCTCTAGGTTTGCTCTCCTGTGTATTCTTGTAACCCCAGCTCTTGGGAGATAGAGGCAGGAGGATAAATTCAAGGCTATCCTCAGTTATATAGTGAACTGATTAGAGACTAACTTGGGCTATCTGAGATCCAAAGTGACCTCTAATTGATTAGATTTATTAATAGAGATTATAGAGATTTCTGGTTCACATTTTAAAGGCAGTTTATTTTTATTTTATGCACATGCAAGTCTTGTTGCATGAACCATACATGTGATTGGTGCCCACAGAGACCAGAAGAAGGTGTCAGATTCCTTGGTACTGGAGTTACAGAAGGTTGTAAGACACCAGGTGTCTTTTGGGAACTGAACCCAGGTCCTCTGGGAGAGCATGTTCTTAAACCACTGAGCCATCTCCCCAGCCACCCCCAAACAAACATGTAAACATTTTAAAGCAAAATAAATTCTTTTAGAATGAAAATATATTCCAAAGGTGCTAAAGCTGATAGGACACATGCACTAGAGGAGGTGGGACATGGCTGGGCAAAGCTGTGAAGAAGGCACCCTCCCTTCTCCCCCTCTGTGTATGTACACATACATGTGCATGTGCATGCATGTGAGGGAGCTGGGGTATGCAGGAGGGGTTCATACAAGTGAATTTATTGCCTATTCTATTCCTTCTTTATTTTATTTTCAAAGGTTCAAAAATGCACAGACTTCTTGAGGGTGTCCAGATGGAATTAAATCCACTGTAGATTAAATGAACCGAATCTGGGAATGTTTCTGAGAAGCAGTCTTGGCCAAGGAACGAACTCTGTTTCGTCTACCCTCGCTACTGGAGATATTTTAAAAAGCGAAAGTGGGAGCATGCAATATGAAAGGATCTAAAAATCCTTTTGTCATCTTTGTGCTGACGGGAGTAGGTGTATGTGGGAGGGTCTTGCAGGGAGAGGGACATTCTGCTCAGTGTTGGGTGGGATGCCTGTCCTTGGCCTCAAGGGGAAGAATAGTGGCCTTACTGTTCCAACAGTTACCTTATCATCAGTATCCAGGGCCCCTTTAAACATGGGTTAGGATAAAGCAATTCTCCCATGTTGCTACCTGGCTATGAACTGCCCTAAGTTACTCTGTATTGTATAAAACTTGGCTTTAAGGCTGTGTTTTGTCCCCAGAGACTCTATCTTACAAACGGCATTTGACTCCATCTTTGAATATAAATACTAAGATGACTGTACCTTGATCACCGTGTGAACAACACTGTCTGGTACCATCCACAAGGCACAGACAGATTAAATACCTGTTCTGAAAGGAAAAAGGTGCTACCCTATACATTTGTCAAAGTAAATTGACTGTATGCATATGGATATATTAAAATCATGCCAGAAAAGTCAGGTCCAAGAAGTTATGAGACACATCAGACCAAGGAATATGCTCACTTGGACACTTGTGAGGACACACTGCATGACAATGAATTTATGAGATTGTAATTTGTTGCAGCAGTAGAAAATATAGATTAAAATTTCTCCAGCTTCAGAAAAAAAATATAAAATGAATACTTCTGAGAGAAAAAAGATATTATCAAGAATAGTCACAGACTGTTTAGGTTGTACATAAGCAGGGCACAACAGTTGGTAATATTTCAAAGGTACCAACAGCCCTACCTTTAAAATGGTTAACTGACAAAACTTTGACATCAGAAAAATTACAGGCACTGGAACAGGTGGTACAGGAGTAGCTAAATTCTCAGCATATTGAAGAATCGACTAGTCCTTGGAATTCTCCTATATTTGTTACTAAAAAGGAATCTGGACAATGGTAACATATCTGAGAGCTATTAATAAGGTGATCCAACCAGTGGGCTCTTTACAACTTGGGATTTCCTTGCCGCCTTTATTACCAAAGGGATGGTCTATTATAATGATTGTTTTAAAAGACTGCATTTTTACTATATCTTTACAAGAACAGGATAAAGAAAAATTTGCATTCATGGTGTCCACTTGTAATAATTATCAACCTGTTAGACGTGCCAGTGGAGGGTCTTGCCACAAGGAATTTTAAACAGCTCCATGTTGGGCGACAAATGTTTTTTCTGTCTGCTTAATGGCCACACCTGAAGCTACTAATATGTTAACTACCATCTGTGCCTCCTGGCCTACAGTCAGCCCTTCACTTCCCAAATTGCAGCCTGGTGGGCTTTCTGTCCTGCCAGCATCAGCTTGGCCTCAGCTGTTGACATTTTTTTTTTTTATCTAAGTTGTTCTATTTACCAGTAAAGATTTTAGGAGTCATATGTTGGGGTGAAAACCTGCTAGATCAGAGAAGCAACTTTCTTTTTGACTGGAGATCCGGCAAAGAGAGCCTCTTCACACCATCCCAAGCCAAAAAAGACTGAGAATCTCATCCCTACTCCTTCCTGTGTCTATCTGTATTGCTGGGTCCTCTGCAGTTTCTATGGTTAATTCTTGTAAACTAGTCACTGGCTTTGCCCCTGATCCAAGGTTAGTTCTATTAACACAGTCTCAGAGTTTCACAGTGTGAGTGTGAGATGTAACTTCAGAGTCACCAGGATGTCACAGATGGCCAATGTTAAGACGCTGAAGTACGATTCTTTTGGAAAAGTACACACACACACACACACACACACACTTTGGTGTGCATAATTCTTTCCCTATGTCTTTATACTCTTAGTAAAGTCTAACTTTTTTTTATATTAGTTTGTCCTGAAATATTTTTCCATGCTATGACCAAGGATCCAGTTTTCCCCAAGTTGAGGTTCCTAAAATACTACGGGGACTCCAAAGCCTGCTGTGGCTACAGATCACTGTCCCTCCATCCTGCCCCTGCAAACATTTCCACTCACCTGCAGCATTACATCCCTCCTTGAATGCCTCTCTCCTAGGCATCCAGCTCCAAGAGAAATTTACAAATCCTTGGGTGCAAATTTACCTCTTTCTGCCCTGGGAATCATGCTTTGTGACCTCAACCTCAGAGCCCCCAGGCTTCTGTTCCAGGACTTTGGAGCAGAAGGTAGAATAGGGTTCTGGAGTATGGCTTGCCTCTTCCTGCTCTGAGCTATCCAATGAAGCAGCAGTACTGAGCGTGTGCAGCAACATAAATGGAAATGGAATCAAATGGACAACTCAGTTTCCCCATTGCATTAACCACATTTAAGTGCTCTGAGGACACATGACTGGTGGTCACATGTCAGACAATGCAGGTACAAAATAGAGAACACTACTTCCCTCATCACTAGAGTTCTGATGGTCAGCTCCTGTCTGACGCCATGTTAAGCATACAGCTGGCACACAAATTGGTGCCCAATAAATATTTGTTGAACTAAAGTTTCAGAAGGAGAAAGAGATCCTGAGGCCAATGGTAAAATAGAAGTCTCAGGGTCTTTGGGCCTGCTCTGAAGACGTCCAAAGTGAAGTTACAGTTGGCCCTAAGGGACAGAGGCAGGGGTGGATGGGGGAAGGGCCGGGAGGGGAGCATCTGATGCTCATCATGTGCACAAGTTTTATGGAGGGCTGGGGGTGAGCAGTTGCTAGTTGAGACACATTTTCTTGTCTAGATGAAACACGTTTTCATTCACAGCTTCACACGGGATCAGGGCCAAGAGTGTGCTCTTGAGTGAGTACATAGGAGACTGTCAAAATGTTTGAGGAGGGCTGTCTCATTTGCTCCTTTTTCCTCTCTGCTCCTCTGCCCTGCGCATCCAGATGGCTGGATTCCTGGGGGGCCAGGACACCCTGAGCTAAGCTGAGAGGGAAGCATACGGGTATTCTATTGAGATAATGAGTTGTGGTCAATAGGGGAAAGAGCTGGGCTTCAGGTTTTTCCATGCAAGTCTGAGAAATCTTCAGCTATGTGTCAACTTAAGCTTCAAATAGACATCAAGAGCAAACTGGTTTCCTGGGAAACCCAGGCTGTGGGTCCTTGACCATGCATGGGAGGCTCTAAACTATGTCAGACTCAAATCAAGAAGCATATCCCTCCCCTTCTGAACTCTGCTGTCATTTCTATAGATGCTTCTGGGAATTAATATCACAAGATGATTTTTAGGACTGCATGATATACCATTATATACGTTACACACCCATTTCCTTATATATTTATCAGCAGGTGGGCACAAGTTGTTTCCATTTTGTGTGTGTGTTATCATGGCTAGTGCTGCCGTGAACATGAGTGCACTGATGTCTGTGACATACTGGTGACGTTCTCAGTCTCTATCCAGAAGGAGGGTTGCTAGCTCATACAACATTTGATTTTCAGTTCTTTGAGGAACCTCATCTATTGTTCATTGCAACACCGTCAAATTCTAGATTTTTCTGGACCAACCAGATGACTTCTTTGCAAGAAATGTGTTACTCCTGATTTGTCTTTAACCAGAGGATATAAAAGTTATGAGACTTGATGACTTCTGGACTCTATGGTTTAGACCCATGTCTTAGTTTGGATTTTTATTGCTGTGAAGAGACACCATGACCATGGTGTGAGAGAACATGGACACAGAGATACACAGTGGTCTTAGCCAGTGCTGACCATTGCTGCTCTTGACATTGTTGAGATGGAAAGATGTTTCAGAGACTGGGGACTTAGGTCAGTTGGTAGTCTCTAGTATT
Organism: Myodes glareolus; assembly: GCF_982192425.1. Lineage (NCBI taxonomy): Eukaryota > Metazoa > Chordata > Mammalia > Rodentia > Cricetidae > Myodes > Myodes glareolus. The sequence goes on along the minus strand of NC_142029.1, from coordinate 12,849,684 downwards.
CACCACGCTCTGGATTTTATCAGCAGTGCTGTTTTCACTAGATGTTATCACGTCGTCTTGGCTTTCGTGAGGTAGAAGCTTGCAATTCAGAAGTTCATGGTCATCCTTGGCTACATTGTGAGGTCAAGGCAAGCCTTGAAAAAAATAACAAATGTGTTGTTCTTATCTTCCTCTGTGTTCTGGTATGAGGGCTACTGATGCTGTCTCTTCCCATCCCATGTGCTTGTCTTTTCTCTTCTTTAAGATCCTAAAACTTAGCTGCATGGTAGTGGCATATACCTTTAATTCCAGCACTTGGGAATCAGAGACAGGCAGATTTTTAAGTTCAAGGCCAGCCTGGTCTATATAATGAGTTCCAGGACAACCAGGATTATACAGAGAAACCCTGTCTCAAACAAACAAACAAATGAAAAAACCAAAAACAAAGCAAAAGCCTACAACCAATCATCCAGCCAACTAAACAAACAAACAAACAAAAAACCTCACCAAACACACACCCACACACCCACACACACAACCCCAAAACCATGGGACCATCCCTGGGAGAGAGCTCTTCTACTTGGTAAGAATCAGCTTTGCCCAATGGGTTGGAAGCTGTTTGTCAGTTTTGCCTTTGGCATGGCTGTGTTGCCTAGCAGCTTGGTTCAGCTGGCAACAACAGTCTTCTGATGCGATATAAGACTCCACCTCTGCCTGTCTCCCTCGTGTGTTCTCTCCTTCACCTGGAGAGTGATTATTGAAGGACCAGCCAGGGGAGAACCTTCCTGGCCCCCTGGCATGCTTTCAGCTCCACAGCTTTTGTTTATAATTTATTTAATGTGTGTGTATGTGTGCATGCACGTGGAGGCCAAAAGTTGCCACCAGTTGTCTTACTTTTTTTGAGACAGGGTCTCTACTGCACGTCCAGCTCACCGATTGCCTGGTCTGGCTAGCTGGTGCGTTATAAGGACCTGATGCCGGTGCCCAGGACTGGGGTTACAAATGCACACTACTGCCCCCCCCCCCCTTTTTTAATGTGGCCACTCAGGATCTGAACTCAGGCCCTCATGCTTGTATGGCTAAGTCATCTCTCTCTCTAGTCCCTTCTTGGTTAGTTGTTGGAGACAGGTCTCCATATGCAGCTCTGGAGGGTCTCACTTAAGAGTCTGGAATGGCCTCCACCAGCAGTTCTCCTGCTTTTGGCCTCTGTAGCCCTGAGATACCTCGTTTTCTTCCTCATTGTTTGCCCCCCTTCCACTGGGATGCTATTTCCCAAAGAGTCAGGTATTTGTCTTCATCTTCCTCTCTCCAGTTCAGATGTTTTCTCCCCTTTATCAAATATTGGGGGGGCAGTAGAAATGTTAAACCTTGGAAGGATAGCACTAAGCCTAGAATTTATGCTGGCTCATGTACAGTATTCCCCAGACACATTAAGATTTACTGTTTTTAATTAGAAAAAATAGACGTGTGTGTGTGTGTGTGTTGTGTGCATGCACATGCTCACATGTGCAGGTGTCCACGGAGGTCAGAAGAAGACAAAAGATCCCCTGGAGTTGGAGTCACAGGCTGCTATGAGCTGTCTGGCTTGGGTAATGAGACCTGAACTCATACCCTTTGCAGGAGCATTTTCTTAACTGCTGAACCATCTCTCCAGCCCTTTAACTTGTTATTCTCAAAGGAAAGCCCATCTTTTCTCCTTGCTTCTTACTCAGAAATCCCTAGCTCTCTTTCTCCTTCTTCCACTCCCACACACCAAGTCCCTGGAGCGTTTTTGGGAGCATGTGCAGAGCAAATGGGTCTGGAAAAGCCTGCTGAGATGTGCACATTTGGTAACGGCTGTGTTTTGTTGTTGCCATAGCAACTGTTTATGAGACAGCACAGATAAATCCCAGGGGTGTTGCTTTGTCATGCTGGAAGATGGATTTTTAGCCTAACACCTATATGGCTTCCATGGGCAAGGGAAGGAAAATTGAATTTGCTTTATTGGGAGTTGAACAATGCCTAGAGGTTCTATATGAAAAATGACAGAGACCAAGTGGCTTATAGCAAACAAAATTATTTCAATATATAAATATTGAGGGCACATATTCAGTCTATAGCCCCTGGAGAGAGATCTCTAAAGGAAGCATTATTGCAGTGGCCAAAAAGAGTGATATTCCAGTTAATATTAGACTTTATTTAGCCTTGACTGTCCCTTAGGCCAGATAACATGTAGAACACATTTGCAACTGGTTATGAATATTTCATGTCATGTCTTTTCTGGCTCTTTGATTCTATTTGCATCTTGCCTCTTTCAGGAAGATCACCCCTTTTACTCAATTGAACACTAGCTCCAAGCACTTGCTTGCACCCAGAAAATAGGCTGTGCTTTCACTGCCCTATCCTGGAGATGAAAGGGTTTGGGAATCAAGGGGGAAATTGAGGTGGGTAAAAGATTTCTCAGAAGAGTTACTGACACCATGCGTATGCAGACAACAGCCCTGGAGAAGGGGCCCACTAAGCGGAGTGATGGGGGTGGAAGGGGTGTCCTTTCTTCTTGGTCTCAGAGGAAAAGGGATGTTTCATGAAGTCAAGGTGTCTTGATTCCCTTGAAGATAGTAAGGGAAAGGGAAGGTGGCCTAGAATGTGTTCCTCTGAAAATGTGGAGTTACTGAGGAGGAAGGATACATCTAGTTGAGGTGGACCTGTCATACAGATTAATGAGGGATGTGTCACTACCAGTAGCCCTCTGAAGTCCTGGCATCTGGTCTAAAAGCTTCATATGGGAAGTGAGGATGACATTTGCCTAGTCCTGGTCTGGGCACTGGGTAGTCTGTTAGGAGGTTAGAGATCCTCGGACAGGTTCTCCAGGAAGATGGCGATGAGAAGTCTGGCTTGCACTCTAACCCTGACTATGCCTATCTGGTTCACTTGTGTAGCCTCCACACACAGCCACACTGTGTAGCATATACTTAGATAGCTAAGTATGAGGACATGTCCCTGTAAACTCAGTAGGAGGGTTAGTAGTTGAGGGCCAGCTTCAGCTACGAACAACTTTAAGGAATTTGGTATGACCCACAGTGAGACAGGTCCTTCTACATCAACCAGCAACGAAAACAGGCATGCACTCAGAATGATCTTACAGAAGCAATTCCTCAATTGGGATGAACTCTTTTCAGGTATGTTTAGGTTTGTGTCACGTCGACAGGAACACTACCGCAGAGTAGCTCGTGGAGGCCAGAGGCAAGGCTGAACTTGGTGGGATGCACACATCAGCCGTACCATAGAGATTGTTGGAGTAGGGAGGTGGTGGAGAGAGTGCACAGACCTGCTTTCATAGTAGGAATTAGCTGAGGGGCCAGCGAGACGGCTGAGTGTTAAGGAAAGGTGCTTGCCTCTAAGGGTAATGACCTGAGCTCTATCTCTAGGACCCACATGGTAGAGGAAGATTCTCAACTTCCATAAATTGTCCTCTGATCTTCATATGCATGACTGTGCCTATATACGTGTGTGTGTGTGTGTGTGCGCGCACACACACACACACACACACACACACACACACCCGGTAAATAAACGTAAAAAGATTCGGCTCCAAATGCCAAGTCTTAATGTTGACACATCTTGTTCTAGATGTAAAAACAACATATTTTTGGTTCATTTTAGCTGGTAGGAGGAGGTCAAATAAAGAATTATTAATTGCCTGGGAACATACCAGTATTTTTTGATGTTACTGTCTGTTGAAGGTTGGGTTCCATGGGAAACTCACATTGAGAAGGAGCTTAGCTGGCAGTGTGTTTATTAAATAGAACCCTTGGGATCAGTACTGATGGAAGGGAGAGGAAAGAAGCAAAAGTGGGCCAAAGAAGAAAACCTGAGCTGCAAAGCAGAACGGATGAGAGCCTTAAACGACCTGCTGGGGAGCTCGAGAGCCCCAAAGAGGCCTAATGGTGCTGAATGAGAATGGCCAGGCTTGCTTGGTAAGTGGGCCAGTAAAGCGGAGGCTGTCCTAGAAGGCTGTGCAGTGGAGATGCCCCAGGGCTAATAGCTCAGGACTGTCCCCTACTGGGTCCAGGACCAGCACCTCCTTCTGCAGCCTGGCACAGTGAACATCTCATTTGGAACTTGGCAGAATGAGGCTGTAGCTGGACACGTCAGAGGTAGAGACTTCTGGAAGACAAAACATGGAGGAATGAAGAAATAGGACAAATGACTGAGTTAGGAAGGGAAGCATACAAGTGGACATTCACGGGGCCAGGCCAGATGCCTACCAGATGAAAGACGATTAATAAAACCTCAGAAATTGGGGTTCAACCTGAAGATCTGAAAAACAAAACAGCCAGCCGCTGGCTCTTACCTCGACCTCAGTCTGAAATGACGATCCTGTCTCCAGGAATCTAAGACTGAGACTGTGACTGAGAGCTCTCTGCCCCCCGCCCCTCGTTTTATAATCCTCTCTAGGACTGGGACTAAGGTCGTGCACCACTGGGATTAAAGGCATGCACCACCCAGTTTCTATAGCAACTAGTGTGGCTACTAGTATTAAAGATGTGTGTCATTGTGGCTCTTGGAATTAAATGTATGTGTTACTTTAACCTGATGTATAAGACTGACCAGTGGGACTGTTCTACTCTCAGCTCTTCAGGCAGTCTTTATGTATTAAAATACAATTGAAATGCCACTACAGCCAGATACAGCCCCTCCTGCGTGACTCCATCAAGCTCCTGTTGGTTTGTGTTTATACACAGCGAGCATTTGCAACAGAAGCTGACCTCGTGTGTGTGTGTGTGTGTGTGTGTGTGTGTGTGTGTGTGTGTGTGTGTGTGATGTGTGATGATGCAGGTCTGCTCTGAGTGGGGCTGAAAATGCAGGGTGGCTTAAGGCGAGATGAAGAACATCCAATTTGGTCACACTACAGGGTTCTGGAAGCACTCAGCTTAGAGGAAGAGGGCCTCTTTCCCTCTGGTTCCACATGCAGACTCACGACTGGGAGGGTGTCAAGATGAGTGATCAGTAATTATTAGGACAAGGGACGGAGAAGAACTAGCTTGCAGAACAGACAGCCATGCGCAGGAGACAGTAATATTGCTCTTTCTTCTTGCTGTCTAGGTGATCAGGGCTATTTTCTTTAATATACTTTTTTGGGGATTCTTTGGGAATTTCACATTATATATCCTAATCCCATTCATTTCCCAATCATTCCATATCTGCCCTCTGCCCTTGTAGCTTCCCCCACAAAAAGAAAAGAAAAAAATGAAAGAAAAGTAGTAATGATTAAAAAAATAAACTTCACTTCACCCCTCCATCTTGCCCGCCTTTCCATCACATATTGGTTCGTTCATCATAGTGGCATTGGGAACCGCCGTGTGTCACGCACTAGACCCTTTTACCTAAACAACTTTGCTTGCAAATGTTCATTGCAGTGAGTTGTTGATCTAGCTCCAGACCTCTGACTTCTTCTACACCATCAATTCTAAACCCTCACCAAAGCTACTCTCAGACATCCCGTGCCCTGGGTCATAGAGGTCCTATGCCTATGGTTCTGCAGGACCAGTCCCTTCATGCTCTCCAGCAGTCATAGATGGGATAGATGTGAACTAGCTCAAAAGCCTAGATATGGGCCTGGGCATTAGCTGAGTTGCTTGGCCCAGGCCGCCACTGGTGCTCCCCACTGCCCCCTGCAGGTGAGGGGCAGAGCCAGCTGTCCTGAGCCCACACCACTAGATGACTCTCCTGTGCCACCCACGCTTAGCACTGTCTTCCGACATCAACATGGCCTTAGGTGGCAGTTCAGACCAAGGGCATCCTCATGGCCTTTAGTGGTAACGGGCCACAAACATCAACACAGACCATGGCTGCAGTAGTGCCACAGACCCAGCCATGGCAGCCTGGGCTCAGACAACATATGGCCTGAGGTGGCTGCGCAGGCCTCTCACATCAGCCTGTTCCTCAACCGCTGTCTTGTCTCCGGTTCTGCCTTTCTCCACAGCACATGAACAGTTCCCGTTCTCTTTCTTGTCCATTTCTCTACACATATTTGCTCATCGTAGTGGCACCTGGTGATCCTTGTGGCACCGCAGCAGGTGGGCCTCGAGCAGGGCTACCTTTGACCAGAGCACCAGTGAGAACTTGTCTGTGCCCATTCACATATATAACCAAGACCCTGTCTGTGTAAAACTGGGAACGCTGTATACAGAAGTGGTTAGTCTTAGATCCACGGGGAAAGTATGAAAATTGTTGATTTATATTCACTATTCAATTTAGGATGCCAAAAGAGACTGAAATCTATGATGCTACAACCCAGAAGACAGATAAAAGGGAATCCAAGCATTGGTGTAGGACTGTAAAATAGATACTCAAACTGGAAGGACTTTAGCTATTTATCTCTCTCACCTTTACTTCCTCCTCTCACTCTGAAACACACACACACACACACACACACACACACACACACTCACAGAGGGAGGGAGGGAGAGAGAGAGAGAACCAAGAAGAAAGTGCTGAGTCAGAACTTGACTCCACTGTAGCCAATCGAGTGAGCAGTTAGTGGATTGTGTTTCCACCGCTGGAACTGGACTTTGAGATGCTCTGACTTCTTTTGGTCAGTGTACTGAGATGTTTACTACATGGAAACGTGAGCTTTAAGTACACTGAAAATGCTGGGAGTGTCCATCGTTGCTTTCTTTCTTCCACATATATAGTGAGTCGTAGAGAGCGGACCACACTTTTAGCCTGGATCACAGAGTTCGGAAGACTCTACTGATGATGCAGTTAAAGAAGAAATTGATTCCCAGCCTAGTCTTTCTCTTGACAGGAGGTGTGGGTGGTATAGAGGCAGTGAGAAAGGGGTCCCCCTGTTTAGGGGTGGTCATCACAGTCAAGGAAAACCAGTGTGGTCAGAATTGATAAGTAAAATTAAATAAAGTGAAGTAAAATCATGAATCAATATGGGGAAGAGGCACTACTGTTTTCACAGTCTCGGTATTGTCCTATCTTTCCAAACTTACATTTCCTGCCCAGGATAATAATTCACTGATGAATACTAAAGCTACATCCCTGTTATCCCCACTTGTGGGTGCCTATGCCATTGCTGTGACTCTTGGTTAACCTCTTGCTTTCTTGGGTGGGATGCCTGAGCAAGTATACCTGTTCCATCTCTCTGCTTCTCAAGGTCTGAGTCTCACCTTGCTGTTCGGAAACTCATAAAAAGCATCCATAACACACAGAGAGTTGGCTTTGGCATGGTATGAGGTTTCCCCGGGGACAGTCAGAGCTCCATGAGGACTCTTCCACCAGGTTTTAATTTGGAAACTGTTGTGTGATTCCATTCAGGAGCTATCTCCTTCCCTCTGCTGTCCCCTGGGGCCCCCCACTTCCACACACCCCTGTTTATCTTCTCCTTCCTGTGACTGTGCTCTAGAAAAGGGTTAGGACTCTCCCTGGTGAGGTAAAGACATTAAATAAGTGTTTATTGAACCAGTGTTCCTTGGCAAACTAAGCCCTGGGGATGGGAGCTGTTGTTGATTTGAGGAGCACACAAGCATAGATTTCCATCTGTTTGGTTCACCGATGACTCCAGAAGGCCTAGATCCATGCAGGCTGTACTACCCTTTGCACGGTGGAGTGGTGTGTGAGGAATTTGAGGCAGGGAAGAGAATTCCTGATCAAGCCCCCTAAACAAACGCCCAAAGGCAGGCACTGACAGGCTCCACAGCTAACAATGGGTGAGTGGTCACAGCTGCCTCCCAAATGCCGAACTGATGCTGGCATCATTTCCTGTGCCAGGCAGCGCTGGAGGAGGAGCAGGTTGGATTTGGGGTGCTTCTGCAGTATCTAGATAGGAATTATGTGGGTGACAAGTTGATCAGTGGGTATCCAGCTTGAGGAAGAGATGGCATGAAGGGATAGGCACAGAGGGATCCCTGAAGGGTGAGCAAAGGGAGACCCCCTCGAGCAATGGTACTTAAAGGGGAGACAAGAAGATGGATGCAGGATGAAGACAGGGAAGTAATGAAGACATGGAAAGACAAGACGCCTTGTAGACGAGCATTTGATTGTTTTTTCTGCTGAGAAAGGCGGGGAACTTCAGATTGCACTGATGAAGCCCAAGTTGTCCATGGGGACCGAATGTGTTTTACAAAATGCATCTTGGTAAAGGCAATAAGTAAATTCTCCCTAGGGTCAGGTGACACACTTCTAAAGATACCTCAGTCAAGGCGGTAAGTAGGGTGTGCTTACTCGGTCCAGTGATTCCCAATTCTATACAAAGCTGTAGTGCATAAATCTACCTCACAACTTGTTTCAGAAAAATTCTCTAGTCTTTAAACCTTGTAGCGAGTTATATTCTCTTGATAATGTTACTTAGAAAGACACAGATTTAATCACACACACTCCCACACATTGGGGGGGAGGGAGAGGGAGAAGGAGGAGAGAGAGAGAGAGAAGGAGGAGAGAGAGACATCAGTTGTCAAGACATCCGAGTGTGACTTGCCCATGGTAAGTCCACATCCGTGCTCTAAGTGTGATTTGTCTTTCCTGGGACACCTTGCTTTCCTCTAAAAATTTCCAACTCCATATTGGCCCACCTTGAAATTTTCTTTTTTTCCCTTTAATAATTTATGTGTAGGCATGTATGTATGTGTATGTATGAGCACCATGTGCATGGAGGTACCTTCAGGGGCCAGAAGAGGGAGTGGGCTCCCCTGGACCTGGAGTTACAAGTGACTGTGAATCATTGGACATGACTGGAAACTGAATGGGGTCCCCCACAAGAGCAGCAAGCAGTCACTCCAACTGTTGAGCCATCTCTCTGAAGCCCTGAGATGGTTTTCATTGTCCCAGGCACGAGTCCTGGCTTCACCTTAGCAGATGTTTCTGTAAAGAACTCTCTGGCTATTGCTCATCAAAGCATGGTGTGAGTGAGGTGAGGTCACCATCTCCAACCAGCCACTGCTGACAGATATGGAGCGGTTTCAGTGGTGGTAGAGTGACTGATGGCCGTACAAGAGAATGTTATCATCATGACCCCCATGCTGAGAAAGAATACTCTGGAGAGCTGGTGAGGATTCGGGAAGTATTCTAAGGAAAGATCCTCATGCCCTTCCAAGATGAGTATATGTGTGTGTGTATGTATGTATGTATGTATATATATATATTTACACATATGTGCATACATTTATTTACACACACACACACACACACACACATATATATATATACTTTTTTTTCTTTCGGAATATGGGGAAACTGAGGCAGTGGGTATGGATCTAAGTGCCCAGTAAAATATGAGACCCATTGATGATAATGATTCCCACTGGACACAACACTTGGAACTCTTCAGCGGGACTGACAGCCGAGGAACAGGGCTGCAAGCCTGTGGGTTGAGGAGGGGGAAAGGTGGGTTGAGGGGCTGATCCCGGACCAAGGAGACCAGTTATCTCCAAGGGCAGATGGAAGCAGTTGGTTATTTTCATGTACCTGGGTAAACTAAATTTTGATAAGATCAAACCCTCCCCCACCTTAAGTCCTTGGGATACAGATCTTACACGGACATTAAGGCCCATGAGATGGGCCTCTGTAGAGCCCAGAAGAGTTCAGCATCCACATCACCTGCGGCTTGTTAGGGCGGCTGAAGGCCAGCCTCACTCTGGCACCTCAGTCAGAGGGCATCGAGCCTTCTTCATCTGCTTCCACCTTCCCCAACTGCTCCCTCTTCTCCACCAGAGGCCTGAATCAACGGTCCCAAAGTCTGTGGGCTGACGATTCCCCACCAGCGGCTGACATAAACCCTTGCTCCCTTGGTCACAGCAGCCAGGAAATCACAAATACGGTGGGTTGTTGGCTTCCCGAAGCCAATCTTTCTCATCTTGAAGCCAACCGAAAAGAGAGAGGCAGCTCTGCCTCTGAGAGTGAGGTAAAAATCTCAGGGTCGCTCACCTCTGAGACACGTACTTCAACAATGCTGTCTGTAAATGGACACGAACAAGGAGTCAAGGTCACGTGGCTCACATATATAAATCAGGGTATATAGTATAGACATAAATACTATATACTTATATATAACCCTGTAACATGACGGGGCCAGCTTGTTGGGGTTTCTGTCCCGCCCGGTACCGCACAACTGGCAACTCCCAAGGAAAATCACACACAAGACTCCATAAGATTATAAACTGATTGGCCCATTTGGTCAGGCTACTTATTAGCTCTTATAACTTATGTTACCCCATTATCCTTATCTACGTTACCCACATGGGCTCAGTACCTTTCTCAGTGTGACAGCTTACATGTTGCCTCTTCGGTGGTCTGCGCAGGAGTGGCTGAGGAACCTTTCTCCTCCCTAGCCTTATCCTATTCTCATTACTCCACCTCTACTTCCTGTCTGGTTGACCCGCCTATATTTCCTGCCTGGCCAATCAGCGTTTTATTAAAATACATTATTGACAGAATACAGATAATTCTCCCGCACCATAACCCCACTTAAACATCCTGTCATAGGATGGACCTTTAGTGAACCCTAAAGTCAGCCATGTAGTGAGGACCTTCCCTCTCCATTTGATAAGGAGGAGACAGAACCTGGGTTGCTAGCAAATACCTTCAAGGTCTCTGGTCAACCAGTGCTTGTGAGAAGCCCTCGCCCAGGTCTGAATGGGAAGTTTGTTCGTCTCTTCTGATCCTATAAGCAAATGCCCGAGGCTGACTTCTTTGGAAACAGTTGCTGGGGCAGAATGTGAGGAGCAGACAAGCCTAGGACTCAAAAGCCACTAAGGGGAAGGAGGTGCAGAGGCTGGGAAGCGCCCTGTGGGCCAGGCTGTGTGTTCTGGAGTGGCATCACCAGGAGTTAGCCTGAGGCTCACCGAATGCCAGGCCTCCACGCCCTCTTTCCATGCGAGAGCGGTCTTTGTTAGGGCCTGGCCTCCCTGAGACAGCGCTCTGCAGCGAACGTTGCCTCTGAAGGAAGTGATGGTGGAGTTCTCTTGGCATGGCTCTCAGTGGCTGATCTCTCTGCTGGAAGCAGCAAGACTTGCAGTATCCCCTTGATGTGAGTCCACCAGTCTATAATGAAGAGGGGCACTAAGCTCCAAGCCTGGAGAAGAGGGGAGGCTGGGTGTGGGCAGTTCTTTGTCTCTGGGAGAGCCTTCTCCTGGGAGAGGACCATGAGTGAGCGAACTCTTCATGGAGCCTGGGGAGGGAGAAGCCTCTGGGAGCCTAAAGGGCAGACATGGACCGGGTTAAGAGTAAAGGCCCAGTCGAAGGGTGTGGGTCCTCTAGATCCTGAGCTGGGGAAGAAGCCTCCACATGGCTGTGTTGAAGCCACTCCCAGGATGGCTTCTTCTGGGTTTAACTTGACTCATGAATGACAGCACACAGTGTAGGAAAGAGTAAGCTGGGAAGAGCTTCCCGACTGAGAGTAGAGGCTGAGAGTAGAGGTTGCACAGAGGCCGTGAGGTGCAGAACAACTGGGCTAAGCCTTGGAATGAGGCCAGAAGGATCCAAATCCAGCGAACAAGGACAGAGGAGAAGGCCGGAGAGATACACAGTGAACCAAGTTGTGTAGGTGCTGGGGGCCACGAGGAAGCTCACGTGCAGCCCTAGGCGCAGGGGGAGCCATTTGGGGCAGGAGGCAGACAGAGCTGAAGGGAGGTTCAGAAGTACTGATAAAGGCTTTCTTTATTTCTTTTTTTAAATTGTAATTTATTTTTTTTAAAAAAACTATCTTTTCTCATTTTACATGCCAAATCCAGTTCCCACTTCCTCCCCTCCTCCTGCTCCCCCCATCTCCCCCACTCCCACATCCCACTCCCCATCCCACCCCCCCATCCACTCTTCAGAGAGGATAAGGCTTCCCATGGGGAATCAACAAAGTCTAGCACATTGCTTCGAGGAAGGTCCAAGGCCCTCCCCACTATATCTAGGCTGAGCAAGGTATCCCTCCAGAGAGAACAGGTTCCAAAAAGCCAGAACAGGCAGTAGGGATAAATCCTGGTCCCACTGCCAGTGGCCCCACAGTCTGTCCCTGCCATACAACTGTCACCCACATTTAGAGAGCCTAGTTTGGTCCTATGCTGGTTCCCTTGCTGTCAGACCAGAGTTGGAAGGCTTCCATTAGCTCAGGTAGACTGTTTCAGTGGATGACTCTATCATGGTCTTGATCTCTTTGCTCATATTCTCCCTCCTCCCACTCTTGGACTGGACTTTGGGAGCTCAGTTCAGTGCTCTGCTGTGGGTCTCTGCTTCTGCTTCCATCAGAGGCTGAATGAAGGTTCTATGATTACAATTAAAGGTAGTTATCAATCTGATTACAGAGTAAGACCAGTTAAGGCACCCTTTCCACTATTGCATAAGGTCTTAGCTGGGGTCATCCTTGTGGATTCCTGGGAATTTTTCTAGTGCCAGGTTTCTGAGCAAGACTTTCTTAAACAAAGCATACAAACAAAGGTTTTGCTGTTTGTGTGTCTCTGAATTCTGCAAAGTGAGTAGGAGTTAGACAGATGGGGTAGATGAACTAGGCATCTGACAGTGTTCTAGGCCAGGGCTTGGCAGCATTTCCCTACAAAGGGCCATAGTAAACACATGTTCAGATCTGTGGGCCGTGTGCTGTCTGCTGCTGTTAGGGCCCAAGAGCAGCCACAGACAGCTTTTCAATGAACAGGCACAGTCTGAATACCAATAAAACTTTACCAAACAAGTGGCAAACAGGATTGATCTGTGGGTTACAGTTTGGCAACCACAGAGTTTTATAGGCTGAGGAAACATTGGGCATAAGGGCACCAAGGGAAGACCCCATGAGGGCTTGACAAGGAGGAGTTGCTTCCAGGCCACTGTAGCTCTCGAGAAGGATGAAGAGGTGGGCAGGTACTGGGTAATTTGATTTCAATACTTAGTCAAATTTAATTATAAAAATTGAGAAAAGGGTCCCTAAAATAACCCACAGCTTGCTGAGTTTTCCTAAACCAGCTGTCTGTAACAACCAGCAGCTTCACACGCAGCTGGATCATAGGCAGGAGGAGGACTTCCCCGCACCCTTGCTCTGAGAATAAGCACTATTTTGGTTTCTAGAACTAAAATATATGTATGCTTGGCTGCTCTGTGTTTATATAAGTGTAGTTTCTCAGTGTGCACTTGGATGCCCGACTCCTTTCACACTGGTTTTGGTGAGAGTCTTCAGAATGGTGGTGATTGTAGATTGCAGTCTCACTGGGTAAGTAGGTTATTGTTTTGGCTATCCTAATATGGGAATGTGCACCTAGGTGACCTTTACCAGAATAGCATGACATGGCATACATCCATTGTCACTTGAGTCTAGGCCGGATTGGAGGCTGAAGCACAGTAGCCTGATCTTGACCCTTTTCCCTAGAGGCAGTGCCTTACTGCGCTGCCCTGGTTACCCAGAGCTCCTAATCCCGGGGGAGCTTCCTTGGGCTCTGGGGAACTGAGCAGGAAGCCGCATCCTTGGGAGTCTTATTAGCTGTTCTTCAGAATGTCTCTGGGTCATGAAGTCCCATGACTTAGGTCCCACAGGAATCATTGGGGGTCTGTTAGCATCAGTTTTATGTCTCCGGGACACATTTTTTTTCCCCACTGAGCTTATTTCTTGTGACCAATTCCCTTGATGTCCTCACATCTGTCTCTAATGCCCTTGACGGAGGAGAAGTTCTCTGGGAACTGGGAAGTGTGTCACAGGCTCTCGCAATCTCACTCTGAGGTTTCGTCTCAGAATTTTATCTGATGACATTAAATTACCCAGCACCTGCCCGCCTCTTCATCCTTCTCAAGAGCTACGGTGGCCTGGAAGCGACTCCTTGTCAAGCCCTCATGGGATCTTCCCTTGGTGCCCTTATGCCCAATGTTCCCTCAGCCTACAGAACTCAGTGGCTACCAAACTATAACCCACAGACCAATCCTGTCAAGTCCATATCCTCCTGCACTTGGGGCCCCAAGTCCCCCTCCACAGAGCCATTGTATTAATTACTTTGTTGACTGCTGTGGCCAAATACCTGAAAGAAGTTACTTAAGTCAAACAAGGTTTATTTTTGCTTCCAGTTGGAGGGGATATGGCCTCAGGGGTGACACGGCAACACGATCTGACTGCATCGCATCTGCAGCCAGAAAGTAGAGACATGCAGGCGGGCTCTCAGCTAGCCTTTCTCTTTTCATCAAGTTGGGAGTTCAGCCCTTGAAACGGTGCTACTTACATTTAGGTTGGATCTTTCCACAAGAAAATCCTTCACAGACACCCTGGAGGTGTGTTTCCATGGTGATTCTAGTCAAGCTGACAGTGAAGATTAGCCATCACGGCCATGGTGACTTGTGTTTGAGCAAGAAATGTTCTCCACTGGCGCATGCATTTGAAAACCAGGTCCTCCTCAGCTGATGGTTTAGGAAAGTTATTGAATCTTTAGGAGGGGGAATCTTGATGGAAGAAGTACATCACTGAGGGGCAGGCTTTGAGGTTTTGCGGTCTGCTTCCGCTTCCTGCTCTCTCTCTCTCTCTCTCTCTCTCTCTCTCTCTCTCTCTCTCTCACACACACACACACACACACACACACACACACACACACACACTCATGTGTGTGGATAACATGCAATCATTCATGCTCCTGCGGCCGTGCCTTCCCTCCCACGATGGACTGTGTCACTCAGGAACTGTAAGCCCAAGTAAGCCCTTTCTTGCTAAGCTTGCTTCCTGCCAGAGTGGTCTATAGCAGCAACAGAAAAGTAGCTAGCATATGGCTTTATGCAAGAGGAAGACAAGGTGAGGAGCCATAAGATGGAGAACATGGTCTTCAGTATTACATAAAGCGGAGTAGCTGCATGATGCTGGTTGAGTTACTTAGACAAGGTGTTTAATGTACAAATGGGATAAGTTATATCTCTCATTTCCACAGCTTTCCAAGGTCAGAGTCTCAACATAAAGACGAGCAGCAGGAATCCAGTAAATATCTCCCCCACATCTTTTTGCATCCAAGAGTGTTTTCCTAAGAAAGAATCTCTTGGAAGGCAATTCTTGAGAAAGAATATGTAAATAGTTTTACAGACTCTTAGAGCCAACCACTCCTCAAACACTGTGACCCTGTGAAGCTCTCCACGAGTGTCCTCATCACGTTCCACTCATGAAACACTGTGACCCTGTGAAGCTCTCCACGAGTGTCCTCATCACATACTATCCGGAGTTGAGCACTGAGCGTCTAAGCCAGAGGCCCTCATCGCTGCCCCTGTCTTGTTCTCCCCCCATCTTATCACTCCAAGAGTGACTGCAGCTCACTATTTTCCCATTTGCCATCTATATGAGTCACTTTTAAAATACTTTGTTTTCTTTTCTTTTTGAGACAGAGTCTCACTACATAGCCTTGGCCGGCCTCGGACCATAGAGATCTGCCTGTCTCCCAGGATTCAATGTGTGCTCTGCCACACCCAGGATTTTTTCTTTTTAAGGTAAGTTTTCATTATTCTTGACAACTGTATACATATACGCAATGAAATATACTCATGCCCACTCGTTTTCCTCCTCTTCCCCCATATTGCAGTGTGCTGGCTTCTCCTCTCTTTGGGGTGAAGTCCCAGGCCTCCCCTTTGTAGCCGAGCTGCTTGAGACTTGCTACGGATGACAGAGTGTGCTAGGTGTTATGTCACTTTAGGGTCTGTGTGCTCCAACGTGTGTGCACACTGCCAGCTGTTCCCTCAGGACAGTGCCCAGTCACTCTGTGCCAATCCTGACCAACCTGCTAAGGGACCAGAGACAAGCCTTCCAGACAGAGTCCTCCTGGACCAGACAGTGCTTAGCGACTCTATCAGTCACTCTATCAGAGCGTGAGGGAGCTTATCTGAATCTCCATCATTAACCACATCATGAAGTAATGGGTTAAATACGGGGCCGTGATTTTGTGACACTCGGAGTTAGTGTTTTGTTGGTGTTGTTTATGGTGTGTGTGCTGGTTCCGTATATTCACATATAATGTATGCCCATGTGTGAACATACGTGTGTATGCAAGTTTGCACACACACATATGAAGGCTAGAGGTTGGTACCTTGTTTATTCTTTCATCACTCCCTACCTGATTATTGGATCAGTGCATCTCACTTATATCAGAACTCATCTATTCTGCTAATCTAGTTAACCAGCTTGCTCTAGGGGTTCTCGGATTCTGCCCCTCTCCTACTGGAATCACTGGTGGGTTACTATGACTATGAGGCTTTCACATGGGTTCTGCACGTCCAGACCCTTGTCCATGTGTGTGCATTAAATACTTCACCCATTGAGAATCTCCCCAGCCCTTTATTCTGTTTTTAAAAAGATTAAACATTTTTTGTGTCTGAATGTTTTGCCTGCACCAAGTCTATGTACCACATGCTTGCAGTGCCTATGAAGGCCAGAAGAGGGTGCCAGATCTCCTGGAACTTGAGTTAGCGGTGTTTGTGATCTGCTTTATAGGTGTTGGGAACTGAACCTGAGTCCCCTGCAAGAGCAGTCCGTGCTCTTAACCACTGAGCCATCTCTTTAGCCCTTTGATTTTATTTCTTGAGAGAGAGTGTCCTGTAACTCAGGCCACCCTTGAATTCACTACATAGCTGAGGCCATTCTAAATTTCTGATCTTCTGTCTTTAGCCTCCTAAAGCGCTGGGATTTGGAGACTAGGCCATCACGCCTGGCAGGGGCAGTTTGTTACACAGAACAAGCTGGCTGTTACACTCCCAGACTGTGACAACAGGATACTGTAAAATCAACAGCTAGGTTCATTTCTTACCTCTGTTGTTTATTAGTTATACGATCTTCAGCCGGTTCATCCTTCAAGTGAGTACAGTTTCCACACGTAGTTTCTAGTACACAAGACAATTTGTATATAGCCAGCAACACAGCCTGGGGCATTATAGATGCTCAACAACTCAGTCTGTCTCAGAGCCAAGGTGAGACCTTCTGAAAGTTCAAGGTGTAGGAGGCACCATCATTCTGGGAAGCCAGTCTTTTGTCACTGGGTGTGTGTCATGCGTTCTTGGTAAGGAAAAACATTCTTTTAACCATTGTCTCGACTCTTCATTACCCGCGATTGCCATCTGCCCTCGTTAACTTATTTTTTTCCCCTAAAGTCTAAGTTAAATAGCGCCTGTCCCTGTGGGACACTTGACTGATGATACCCCCGATCTTCGCTGACCATCTCCAGAGATCTGGAGCACAGGACGCTGCAGATATAAAGGTGCAACGTGAATCCCAACCCGTTTTTTTTTAAAGCAAAAGTCAAGCTGCCAAAAGCTGGGGAATTATATAATTATCAGTTTTGCTTGCTAGAGAATTGTACTTCTAAATGCTCGTCTCAAAATAGCTTTTCTCTCTCTCTCTTTCTTTCTTCTTTTCAAATAAAAATCTACATTTGGTGCCTTCTCTGACATAGGGATAATTTGAATTTTCTTTCTTTTTGGCATGATTTTTCTTGGTGCTAAAATGTTGTAAGAACCAGCATTACTATAAGTAAACAGAGCAAAGTTGGGGGGGGGATCTTTTAAAGAAAAGATCCGCACTGCGTTCTCTGGCACTGGGTCTGGCCTTCTCCATCCACACTGAGAGTAAGTGGGATGCTCTCAGCACTCCTTGCATAATTATGAAATTCTTAAAACTTCAAACCAGGAATTTCTATGCAAGTGTGAAAGACAAAGACAAAAAAACTCATCAAACCACCAAAAAACGCCTGATTGGCTGACTGGCCTGCTTCCTTTGTAAATGGAGATGTGTTATCATTTCTTTTTAAAACTCATTTTTTTTTTTTCTAAAATTTGTTCTTTAAAAAATTTAGATCCTGCATGGGAGTTTTGGACCATCAAATTTACCACCCTTTGCTTAAAAAATAGTCACAAGTTTTAAATCTTATAGTGTATGACCTTAAAGAAGAATCCAACACTAATAACGACAGTTGCTTCGGATGTAGAGTAGGAGAGGTGGGTCCTGGTTTCTCTATCTCTTGACTTGAACAATGGAGCAAGCTTACTGCTATTAAATCACAATTCTAGGTCCTTGGGATGCCAGAAGGTGTCAGCTAGCGCAGCTATTTGGTTTGGATATAGGCACCGCTCCATAAACCTTACGGCGCAGCCTCTTTCTGAAGGCCATATAAAATGAGTTGGTAGTGACGTGGTCTCAGAGCGCAGATGGTGAGTGTTAGAGTTTATCAATGAATATCTGTTGATTGGAATCATGTCTTTTTATTATTTTTATTTTAGTTATTAAAGATGCACACATAAAACAATGCCTGTGGCTGGTTGAAGCCACATGCAGACCCTGGAGGCATCTTCATCTCTATACTTAGATATGTGTACCTCTTACTGTAACTGTGTCTGACTGTGGGAAAAACGGGCTTATATTTATTGCCTGTTTCTCCTTGTAGCATGCTGAGGAAGGAGACATTAGCTGCTGTAATTTGATCATCATGATTTTCACGGGTCCCTCAGGTATGGTACAGTGGCCATAGGGCACATGGTTCTAACTTCTGACTGTTCTTGGCCAACATGGTTCCTGACATATAAATTAGCCTTTTAGGAGCAGGCACTTAGCTGGGTGGGAATATTTTCCTTTGTTTTGGTGTGTGGCTGATATTCTACTAGCTTTGTCCCCAGCATCCATTCTCCAGTTTATCCTACGTATCCTCCATGATATTTCTTCGGCAGGGGCACGAGAGTCACTGAAGCATGGTGTCTTCACTTATGTGCCACGTGCGGTAGGAGCTGGGGCATACTTTACAAGGTTTAGTCCAAATATGAGTACAAGTAACTTCAGCTTTACACACACACACACGCACACACACGCACACATACACACACATGCACACACACGCGCACACACACACGCACACACACACGCACACGCACGCACACACATGCACACACACACAGTGCTGGACGTGAGGTACAGGTCACTACTTGCTGCGACACTCTGGTGTTCTAGCAATAGATACAAAAGCGGTTTTGAAAACCACAAGCCGATCTTGAGATGTGGAGTGACGAGGGACAGTAAAACCAATCTCAAGTCTTTGTCATACACTGATAGATTCCTGGCGAGATGCTGGGTGGCACAGGCTCCTGGCAGACTTCTGAAACTTCGTCTGCACATCTAAAAACAAACACACTGCCTCCAGTTGTACATCATGGCTGAAAAACCAACTAGATTGAAGCCTGAAAATGCTGAACTACTACAATAGTATATTGTATTCTACTAAATGACCGAGCCTGTCCCCCAAGCGTAAAGAAATCACAAAAAAACGACTGTCAGTTCCACATCCCACAATAAGGCATGTAGCGTGCAAAGCCAGACATTCATGTCCACACGTAGACAGAAGACATTTATGTCTAACTCATCCCTACCTTTCAGATCCACTGAGCTGCAAGCGCTAGAAGTTGCCCAGCTCTCGAAACACATCCGCGATGCAGTTGGCCTGTGATAAACTCTTGGCGCTCGGCTCAGTGTCAAAGGGTTGCTAGGGAACCGCAGCTACGCGCGCTGCATTCAGATGTAAAGCAAGAAGACAGCCTTTCCGGCGGCTGTGTAGCTGGAAAGGCTTGCCCTGCTGGGTTTCAGATCTGCAAACTGCCTAGACCTTGAAGCCGAGCCTGACCTGCGGCCAGGCTTTTGTTGTTGTTGCTTGTTTATCCGTTTGTTCCTTTTTTGAGACAATCTCATTACATAGTCCAGGCTATCCTCCATCTTTCCATCCTCCTGCCCCAGTCCCATCTAGTCTGGGATTAAAGCAAGAGGTTCTAAAGCGGATGTTATTCTCAAAATAAACTATTCCGCCCAATGTTTTAAAAAGTGGATGCGAACTCTGTAAACTTGATAAAGCCTCTGAATTTTCCAGTGGCGGCTCTGATTATTTAAGGGAGGATTTTTTTTTTCTAGATTTCTCCACTGAATCTCTACAGCTATGCTAAGTAAAGAAAATGGATTATAAACATTGGCAATTCAGATGCTCTGCATGTAAACTGTGAAGAAAATTAGATGTAGCAAATAGATCCTACTGTGCACAGGGGAAATGATGCTGGGATATCTAAATGATTTCACTCAGTCACATACTTTTGTTTTTGTTCTTGTCTTCCTTTTGATTTATTTGTTCTTTAAATAAAATAGTAGATTCACGAGGGAAGGTATAAAATCTGGCAACCTCTAGATCAACAGCATCAACTCAAAATACTACTTTTGCCTCAAAGGGAATAAAAGATAATTTCTTCTAATATGAATGACCAGGACCTGGGAACACAGACTGAGTTGGCTCCTATGTGCCAACGGGAAGACAGTTGCATGATATTTTTACAGTTACAGAACAAACGTCATAAACCAAGGCATTCCCACCATATTAGTAAGGACATCAGATGGGTGGTCACCCCAAAGCACAGAAGACTCCGCTGTAGGCTTCAGATACCATGGATTGCATTCTTAACTTTTGGGTTGGTGGAAGCTACCTATGTCTGCTCTGCCAATAGTTTTACCTGATAGCGAAAAGCACTCTGGGCCAGACACACGGGTGGACGGTGGATGCCTGTGAAGGGGAGAAAAGAACTCAAGATATTTTGGTTCTGCATCTGCAATGTTCCAGAGCCCCACAACCATGAAGTTCTGATCAATTGCTTGGGCTTCAATCCTCAGCATAGGTGTGACTTTCTGCTGGGAACTTCAGCACACAATGATCCTCTGAACCTGACTCTGTCTTGAAACCCTGGGGCCAAACGACAGGAAACTGCATATTTTTTTCATCATCTTAAACAGCTACAGAGCCTCAGGAATGGGGCCCAGAATAAACCACACATTTCAGTGTAAAGTTGGCAAATTTGTAATTAATGGCTGGGGGAAAAAATACCCAAAGCAGCAGGCATATTTCAGGGATGGTAACCTTAGATTAAAACCAGGAAGGAAATAAAGCAGGTACATCAGCCATAGCAAGGTTATCCTGGAGAGAACACACACAGGACTGTTAGTGAAAGTTCTTTACCCTGTGGCTGTTAATGGAAGTCACATAAATCTGTGGACACTAAAAGAAAAAAAAAAACAATTTTTTGAAAAAAAAATTTTTAGTGTGAGTATGTGTAGTGTGTGTGTGTGTGGGGGGGGCAGGGGACTTTGCCAAATAGTGGAAATAAACTGATCTGTTTGAGGGCCTGGAGAGATAGGTCAGTGAATTAAATGTTTGCTGTTCAAATATGAGGACAGAGTTTGAGTCTTCAGAACTGATAGGCCTGGTAGTCTCACTGTAATCTGAGGGCTGGAGATGTAGAGACAGGAGATCTTTTGGCAAGCTGCCTAACTAGACCAGCCAAATTAGACACACACCCTTTACCCACTCCAAAGAAGAAGCAGAGGAGGAGGAGGAGAAGGAGAAAGAGGAGCAAGAGGAAGAAGAGGAGGAGAAGGAGGAGGATGAGGAGAAGAAGGCGAAGAAGAAGAGAAGGAGGAGGAGGAGGAGGAGGAGGAGGAGAAGAAGAAGGAGAAGGAGAAGGAGAAGAAGAAGAAGAAGAAGAAGAAGAAGAAGAAGAAGAAGAAGAAGAAGAAGAAGAAGAAGAAGAAGAAGAAGAAAGACCCAGAAAAGGTGGTAACATATTTTAGATATGCTCATTAATTCCCATTGTATGGAGCTGATTTACCAACCAAGTGAGAAAAGAGATTACAGGCACTCAAATTCCTTGTTTTCTCTTAGGCAGCAGCTGATTTCTTTGTCTTTGAAGCTTCTCAGTGGAGTGGACCGTGGTCTGTTTTGATGAGTCTTCAAACCAGAGAGACAACCGTGCTGACTTCAGGATAGGTCAGAACCATGGCTGGCTTGATTACCACTGGTGTGCTGAAGAGGAGAGATGCAGAGCCGCCTAGGATCTGACTGAGAACCCCTATATAGTGAGTGGGATAGAAGGGACAGCAGAGCACTTGGTGACAGAATTGGACATTAATTCATAGGTTTATGGCCCTGGCTATTAGTTCAGTGACTGTGAGTCCCTATGAGCTTGCACGGGACTGACCTACACAGTTGTGTAACTTGATCCTCTTATGGGACTCCTAACAGTGAGAACAAGGGCTTTCTCTGACTCTTTTACTGGCTTTAGGGACCCTACTTTTCATACTGGGTTGCCTTGTTCAACCTTAATACTTGCGGGGGGGGGGGGTTGAGGTGCTTAGTCTTACTGTGATTTGATGGTCCATGTTTTATTGATACTCATAGGAGACCTGCTCTTTCCTGGATGGTGAGAGACGAGGAGGCAATTGGGGGTGGGTATGAGAGGGGAGTGGGGAGAGGGATTGGGAGGAGAAGATGTGGGGGGAGGCTGTGACCAGAATACAGAATGAATAGATGAATAAAAAGAAAAAAATAAAAATTTGTGAATCTGATGAGAAGACCATGGACTGCACTCCACAGGCTCATTAGACTAGCGAGCTCTACCACCGAAGATTCTCCTTTTTTCCCTTTTCTGAAACTTCAGCCTGGAGCTCTCCCAACCCCTGTGTGATTCTGGGAACAAAGAGGGCAGATTCTCTCAGAGGTTCCATGATCTCCATCAAAATCTCTCCTCCAAGCCACCCTAAAACACACAGTGGCATTGCAGTCAGGGCAATCTCCTAGAAACATTTCCGGGTCCTTCCTCAACAAAGCCTACGGCTGTCCTGAATCTGTTTATTAATTTTCTCACCTTATGTAACTTCCTCTCAGGTCTTAAAGTGCCCTGCACACTTCAGTATGACGGGCACTCCTTTGTTCCTGTCTTCTTCCCACTGTTCTGTGGAAGTTTCAGGCAGAGAGGGGCCCCTCTATTCCAAAGGAGGTGAGCCACAGTCTGGCTGGTAAGACTAAATCAGCTGGGGTGAGTGCATTCTTTCCCTGGAGGAGGTGGATCCTGAAACGGGGCAATAGTGAGAGGCATTTCAGAGTAAGGCTGTAGAGTTCTGCTCTGCTGCTTTTGAAGGACTTGGAGATTTTTTTTTTTAAGTTTCTTTTTTCCATTTTTTTTGGTGTGGTGTGCATGTGTGTTGGCATGTGTGTGTGTGGGGGGGTTTCAAATGCATGTAGACGCCAATGTTGTTTTGGAAATCATTCCTGTTCATATTATTCATTGGGGCAAAGTCGCTTGAACCCAGAACTTAGCTCAACAGTATGGCTAGTCTTGTTATCGAACTTCCTCTGAGGATCCCCCCACCCCAGTCTCTGTCTCTGAAGGTGAAAGAGCAGGTGAGCGGCTGCTGTAGTAGCCTGGTGCTTATGTAGGTTCCAGAGGTTTCTACTCTAGCACTCAGCCTGTGTGGGAAGCGCTCTAATCATGATTTGTCTCTCCATCCCTTAGAGATTTCCCTAGACAACCTCAGAATGCCTTTGACTCTTCCACTCAATTTGAGCTCCGTGAGTGAATATTGCTCATTTATGACCAAAGTAGTTCCTTGGTCGGGCTCCATGGCTACTGCTCCACTCCCTGGAGCTGTGCCAAACAATTTCTAGTTCAGTGGCTCACTGTGAGCATGGCGTTCCTTCACAGACCTCTATTTTGCACTGAAATGGCTGCCTATGTCTGTACTCAGTGTTACCTTTCTTTATTAAAGGATGAACACAAACGCCACTTCTCAGGTAATAAGACTGTAGTGGCTCAAATACACAAGGGTGTTCTCTCTCTTTAAAGGGAAATTTAAAGTTGACATAACTTCATGGTATCAGAAGGAACCCAGGCCTCTGTTTTATTGCTCTGTAATTGTTTGGGCTTGTCTTAAAACTTTAAGGCTACCATATAATCCAAGAAGGCTGCTGGATCTCCAGCCTTTGCCAGTCAGCAAACAAGCTAGCTTTTGGTGAAATAACCTCGAGGAATAAAGTAGCTCAGAACTTTAAATCTGGTTATTGGTTAGCTTGGCTGTTTCGTCACAGTAATGGGAGACTGTGCCTACAAGTGGGTTCTCTAATTCTGTTAGAAGATGAAGCCTGGAATCGACCCTAAATTCTAACACACCCTAGACTTCATTGTGGGGTGCTGGGACAAGGCAGGAGGTTGGAAGGGGGAGTGGAATGTATTATTAGCCTTAGAATCATTTTGAGAGTCACATACAAAGCTTCCTGGTTATAGTTCACTGGCCAAAAACTTCTTTCCCGGCTATTTTGGGCACTGGGACAACTGGGAAATACTTTCTCTATTGCGGATTACAATGTATTCAGCTAATAATTGGGGTTCTGTTGACAGGCCAGAAAGGGGAAAGTGGGCTGGACAGCAGTTCAGCAGTTCCCTGCAGCATGCGGTAAGGTGTGGGATAGCTGCGCTTCTCTGCTTCTCTGTGGTGGGTTGTCTTGAGCTGGAGCTTCCTCCCTGCTGCTGGGTGGATTCACCAA
The DNA here is from genome assembly GCF_982192425.1 of Myodes glareolus. Lineage (NCBI taxonomy): Eukaryota > Metazoa > Chordata > Mammalia > Rodentia > Cricetidae > Myodes > Myodes glareolus. The sequence continues at coordinate 12,825,406 of NC_142029.1, read as the reverse complement.
AGCCAAAGCCAGGTGTGAATGATTATCCACCCAGCCATCAGCTGTTGCTGTAGAAGGCAGAAAACACACCATCTGATCTCTCAAGTTCACTTTGCCTGACTCTTATCAGCTCTTTTCCCAAATATAAAGAACGGGACGTGAAAGAGTGACTGTGAACGGCCTCTAAGGAGAAAATGCGATCTGTTAGTGAAACTTGAACACTTCGGTATGTGCTGCTGGAAAGGGGCGATTTCACAAAAGGCCTTCCATGGCGTCCGTAAGATGGGAAGACCTTTTGCAGTGTGTCTCTGAGCTTGTGAGTTTGGACCACTGTGTCCTAACTTTGATTCTGGGTGCAGGAAGGATGCTTTGGTGGAGTTCCTACAGTCTGATCTCTGTGCCGAAGGAGAAGCAGGGCTGCTGGGGTTCCAGGTCTCCTTGACTTGGGTGTCACCAACTGAGAGTACTGTGAAGACACAGGTCAAAACCTGTCTCCAAGTTCCTTGGCTAGAACAGTCTTACGGAGGAAAAAGGGGAAGGAAGGAGAGGAGGGAGGTGAGAGAAGGGAGGAAGGAAGGAGATGGTAGAAGGAGGTCTCATGGGGTCCTGGCTGTCTTGAGAGTGTCTCCTCCAGCGTCCTGCTCGACCAAGTTCGCCGGCAACTCCACCGCCCACAGGCGGCCTAGGGCGAGGTGGGGCGGGGCGGGGCGGGGCGGGGCTGGAGGGTGGCGGGGCGGCGCGCGGTTGTCAAGCTTGTACTGGGAGATTTGTCTTTGCACTGTGGCTGCCGCCTGCGCCTACCAAAGCAAAGAGGAGACTCAAGCTTCTCGGTACAGACTGTAGTATCGGAGGAGCCTTCCCGTGTCCGCTTGGCCGCCGTCGGGCCACGTCCCGGAGCTGCCACCTGCAGCCAGGGCCGCCAGCCATGCCAGCCGCGCCCGCCCTGCGCCCGCCGCCACCGCCCGCGACCCCGGCCCCTCCGGCACCCACCCGCCCTGCGCCTCCCACCCCGGGTAAGTGCCCGTGGCGACTGTCGATTGGAACCCCACTCTGGAGTGAAGGGGCAACAGAGGCAGACCCCACGGGGCTGCGCTGTGCATGCGTCTGTGCATGCGTGCGTGTGTTGTGTGCATGTGTGCACTTGTGCAACCCCTCTACACCACGGGGAAACTCGCTTGCAAGGGGGTGACAGCGGCTAGAGCTGCTCCGCTTTCTAAGCAGCCAGAGCGCCATTCCTGGAAAAACACACTGGGCAAGTGCTGCAAGGCTGCAGGAGGAAAACGCACACAGGGAGCTGTCAATGATTGATTGTCTTTCATGTGCCAGGCGCTAGTCACCTAGGGACTTCCCTCATTCCATCCTATCTTGAAAGAATCTGTTTTGACGAAGCCACCGCCTTGCCTAGGATCACTCCAGAGGTGGTGTTGTTTCTTGAACCCTGCTCTCTGGAGTGCTGAGCTAGAGAGACAGACAACGAAGAACAAAGGGAGACTAGGAAAAACACACTACAGGCAGAGCATTTGGGCATTAACAGGATAAATCAGAGCGGGAGAAACCTAACCATCAATTCATTTCAAATATAGAGCCACGTTTTTCACTCCTTTCCACGTCTGGCTCTGGGGGCGAGGTGTGGTGGAGAAAGGATAAGGCTGCACCCGGGCTGGGCAGAGGCGTCTGGGGACACCTTCCCAGAGTATCTGCCTGCTGGGAGTGGGGGTGAGAAGTTGTGGAGGGAATTAGGTTGTTGACTCCTGACAGTGAGTCATTCCTCCACCTTACTCCTAAGTGCAGACCATCCTCTTCCTTCTACTTGGTGGTGGCTGTCCAGTGGAAACCAGGTCCCATCGTCAACAACTCTTGTAACACATGGTGGCGGTGTTGGGGAAATGCACCCTGGGATGAGTGTGGTAGTGGCTGTGAAGTGGGGTCTGTTGTTTACAGGGGTAATCTGCTGGGCTGGTGTTGCGCTAAGGGTCACAAAGAAATGGGGTGCCCAGAGTTATAGGCAGGCACGCTTTATCCCTGGGGCAGGCAGCAGAAAGCAGAGTCCTGGGGAGGTAAGCAGGGCTGGAGTGCTGGTTTACCTACAGCCCAACTTCAGCAGAGCTTGTTGGCATGCAATTGTATTGTTAATGATGCCACAGGAGAAAGAGCAGGGAGAGGCAGATGTGATTTCTGAGTTATACTCTCTAACTCTCTTTTCATTTAGTGCTGAAGGCTTTAGAGCATGGTCCTTTTATGATGAGCCCTGCTATGCTTGCCTGTTTGTGCCCTGAGTACTTCATTCCCAGGGGCAAGCCCCTCTGCCTTTGTGGAAGGGACCTTTGCACTGTTTTGCTTGTACATGCTCAGAGCAAGGACTGGGTGGAATTGTACATCTCCCTGGGGCAGCCCCTGACGAGGAACTGGTGAATCTTCAAGAGAACATTATCTAGCTCCCAGGCTCTTCACTAGGACACCAAGTGAGGCATGATGCCCTTTGCTTACCAAAAGTTCCTGGGGCATTCCATCAGGTTGACCGCCAGGCTCTTGACTGGCCTGGCTTGGCTTGCGTTGGTTTCTTGGCTCATTTGTCACCCATTCATTCCTGTGAACAACTGCTAACACGCTAACACACTGTCCTAGGAATTCTTCCTTAGTATATGATTCCAAGGAACAACACGAAACAAAGCAAACAAACAGAAAAATTCAATCTCAAGACAGGGAGTAATTTCCCTCCCGTCCTAGCTTGCCTTCTGCTGCTGGTGTGAACACCATAACCAAAGCACCTTGGGGAGGAAAGGGTTTATTTCAACCTACTGGTTGCAGTCCATCAGGAAGGGAAATCAGGGTAGGAACCTGGAGGCAGAAACTAAAGCAGAGGCAGTAGAGGAATGCTGCGTACTGGTTTGCTGCCCATGGCTTAATCAGCTTGCTTTTTTCGATACAATCCAGGTTGACTTGTCCAGGGGTGGCACTGCCCACAGTGAGCTGGACCCTCCCACATCAATTATTAATCAAGAAAATGCTCATCGACTTGCCTATAGGCCAGTGTGATGGAGACATCTCTCAATTGAGGTTCCCTCTTCCCAAGTGACCTGGCTTGTGTCAACTTGACAAAAACCAAACCAGCACACATTCCCTTTGCTTCTCTTTCTTTCTCTTCCCTCTTTCCTTCTCCCCATTTTTTTTCTCCCCATGTTAACTTTTGAGGGCAGGATCTCATGTAAACCAGGCTGGTCTTGAATTCATGATCCTTCTGCCTCCACTTCTTGAGTGCTGGGATTACAAATATGTACCTCCATATCTGACAGCCTTCTCAGGCAGTGTGTTTCCTCCCCCATCTGCTCAAACAGCAGTGGACAGCCTGGGTCCTCTAGGGTGCCTTTGGATAAATTCACAGAAAGTGCCCTGTCTAGGCTCATGGGTCTTGGTGCCCAGACTGGGACTGGAAAGCCGCAGTGCCGTGGCTGGCATCAGTGTGCCTTTGGCAGTACATACAAGTGTTCTAGGGGGCACAGCCCTTGGGCTTGGGGTTCAGAGAAACAAAGACAAAGTGGAGAGTTGTTAGACTGTCCCAAGTTCTCATTTCTCTCTCTCTCTCTCTCTCTCTCTCTCTCTCTCTCTCTGTGTGTGTGTGTGTGTGTTTGTATGTGTGTGTATGTTTGTGAAAATGTATGTATGTATATATGTATGTGCGCATTTGTGTGTGCATGTGAATGTATGTATGTGTGTGTTTGTGTGTGCACGTGTATTATGTGTGTGTATGTTTGTGAAAATGTATGTATGTATATATGGATGTGCATGTTTGTGTGTGCATGTGAATGTGTGTGTGTGTGAAATGCTCCCATTTCCCAGTCCAAGAGAAATTTCTCTCTTACGTTTCTCTTAGTGTTTGAGGCAAATATTTTGCTTTTCCCTGGACAAGCTGAGTAAATAAAGGTCTTCGTGTCTTTCTAAATGCAACAAGGGGAAGGGAAAGCGCTGGGTGAACCTGGGTCTCACAGCTTCAGTTACAGTGGTGCCTCGCTGGGGTGAGTGGCTGCTTACCCCAGCCTGGTCTCTGCTCAAACAGCAGTGGACAGCTGGAGTCCTCTAGGGTGCCTTTGGGTAAATTCACAGAAAGTGCCCTGTCCAGGCCTATGGGTCTTGGTGCCCAGACATGGCAAGCCACAGTGCCATGGCCATCATCCGTGTGCCTTTGGCAGTACATACAAACATTCCAGGGGACATGAATGGGCTGCTGCTGAGAGGGCTGCTTCCTTGGAGGCCTTTGATTGATGAATGTTCCTTGCTTGGGGTCGAGGGTCCTGTGTGTGTTCATGCCCCAAGTCTCCCCATTTTCTCAGGTGGCTGCCTGCCAACATCTAAATTCATCCTGCATGGTGGTAGACACCCCCTCCTCCTTTTTTCAAGACAGCTTCTCTCTGTGTAACAGTGTTAGATGTCTTGAACTCAATTTATGGACCAGGCTGGCCTTGAACTCACAGAGGTCCACCTGCTTCTGCCTCCAGAGTGCTGGGATTTGAGCCTCTGCCATCACCACCCAGTTGCCAGAGCCCCTTTTAAGGTGCCTATGGGGAAGTCGTTTGAAAGGGGTGTTTCTGTGAACTGCCTTGTAGTGTAGGTCAGAAATCCAGAAAGGTGGAGGAAGAGAAAGAAGACATCTATCTTGGGAATTGGGGAGGGGCTTTGGGTTTCATACCTAGTTGTCCGAGGCTTCCCAGAGACCCCGGGCAAGACTTTGAACTTCTCTGGGAATCCAAAGTCTTCACCTTCCTTTTCATAATGAGAGCCCTGCAACTTCCCTCAGTATGTTCGATGATTAAAGGGGAGATATTTTCATGAACTCATCAAACTGTTATTGAGCAAGCTTGTAAAGTACTTACTTGGGGGATGAGAGGCCATCTCCTAGGGACAGTGGCATGTGTGGAGGCATCATCCTGTGGGCAGGAAGAGAGAAGGGAGATAAATCCTGGGTGGCATGAAGGGAAGTCTCTAGAGCTGCCTGTGCTACCATCAAGGCTAAGTATTCTCAGAAGTTTGCAGATGACAGGGAGCCAGGTCTGTATGGTTACGGAGTGAGGGCTCTCGAGTCCTTCAGACCTGCCTGTGAATCCTGGCTCTGAAACGTCAAGGCCACAAGAGCCTGTGACCAACCCACTCTGAGCTTGTTTCCTTTATTGGTAAGTTGGGCATGTTCCAACTGCTCTGATGTGACCGTGATGTGCAATGCTTACCAGATGCTACAACCAAAACCACTTGAAATTGCTGGCATGCTTAGGCAGAGAAGATTGTTTGACTGTACCAGACTTTTGAGCAGCTTTGGGCATTTGAACCATCTGGCGATGTAGGTAAAAATGGAGATTTGGATTCAGAATGTCTTCTTGTCTGAGATTCCGCCTTTTGTACTAGCTCCTAAACTCTTGTAGGTGTTTCTTGTTTGGGGATCACACTTTTAACACAAGGTCCATAGTCATTCCTTCCCAGGAAAGTCTAATCCTCATGGGGGCTGAGCATGAACCTCTCCAATGAAGGCGATCCCTCAAGCATCACTCCTGCTGGAAGCATCTTTGGGCCTCAAGGTTGACTGAGATTTTAGGAGTGGCTTAGATGAAGTTGGTTGAGCTTCTTGTGGGCGTTGTTTTGGTTTCTCGTGTCTGCAGCTAGAGCTCTCTGGAGATTCAGTTTCTGTGTGGCAGAGACAGTTGGTCTTGGCAGACACCCATGCGTTCCCCCTTCTCAGCTGATGCCGTTGTCTCTGCCCATGGTCCATGAGCACACCCCTCTAGTCCTTTGCGATCCACCTTGGCCCTGTTACAGGGCTTTTGATGGGTCCATCTTTAGTGTGGTCCAGAAGCACTGGGCAGTTCCTGAGCATTGGAGCCATCCCCAGCCGCCAGAGGGACACAGATAGTTTCCAGTGTCTGTGTCTCCTGTCTCCTCCAGGCAGGACAGCCATGTCCGCACTTTCCAGGGATTCTTAGCATAGTAACCCCAACTCCATTCAAACCCTTTCCCAGCTTCTGCTTTGGGGAGGGTCCAACATGGGGTTTATTTGGGTTTGTGTGAGCAGTGACTGTGTGGGTGGGAGTCCTGTTTGCATCTGCCAGGCTTGTCAGGGGACTTCCTCTACTCTGTTCTGTTGCTCTGGTGATTCTGGGGACCGAGTTCCTCAGCTGGAGGAGCGGATATAGAGAAAGCCTTGTAGTCACACTGGGATTCATTAGAGCAAAACTTCTTGTAGTGAGCCCTCAGCTTCTCAGCATTTATTAGTGGAAGCTCTTGCTTGTCTGTCTCTGGACATCAGGTGGGCACTCTAAGGGGCCTCTACCAAAGTCTGTGTGCTTTCTACCTCCCTATCCTTGGTGAGGACTCTTGACCCACACTTTCACTTTTAAAAATTTTGTACTTTTTTTTATCTGTTCATTTACTTTTTTTTTTTTTGAGACATGATCTCATATAGAGCAGACTGGCTTCCAACCAGCTATAAAGCCAAGGGTGACTTTGAACTTCTAATCCTCTCGCCTCCACCTCCTGAGTGCTGGGGTTACAGGAGGGTGTCACCCATGCCTGGGGCTTTGTAAGCATTAGGTAAGCCTCTACCAACTGAATTACACCCCCATATCCGACTGATTCTTGCTTCTAAACGACTCTTCGGGGGTGTTAAGATTAAAGGAAAAGCGAATGGCTTTCTGTGCCGCCCTTAATTGCTGGGAGGGCAGCTTGGTGTTAGTTTTGAAATTTACCTAAATTCACCCTATTTCTAAATCATTAGTCCATTGTTCCAACATTGAATAAAAATGACTCCAGCTTGCCTGCTTGGCTTGCAATCATCTTTGATTCCATATTAAATTATAGCGTGCCGTGGCAGCTACTGGGCGGCTAGAGTTTCGTTATTTCCTTGAGATCCCGAGAAAGTACCCTTGTGACCGGATCTCTGTAGTGCATGCTGCAGATTCTTAAACAGTGGGTTGCGACCCACGTGGGCTGTATAACCAACCGAAAGTGGGGCAGGGGGGTCACAAAACACTTGGCGACAGAAAGGTTTCTGAATACACAACCAAAGATTAATTCAAAGGCAAAGTACATAATGAGTCGGAGGTGTTTCCGCCAGTGTTCATGGTGCCTCCTCACGTGGTTTCATTGCCCTTTGCCCTTTGTGTGCTGCGAAACTCTTTAACCCCAAGGAACCTTGGGTAAAACACCTTGGCTCTGATTCAAGAGCAGTGTCTTTTATGGTCTGTAGTGTTGCTATCCCTGTATATACGAAGTTTCCTGCTCTTATAAAAGCACAACGATTCAATTCGAAAAGACTTCTGACGGTTTTTAATGTTTTCATGTTGCCATTCATCAGCATGCAAGTATAAAATTAGTAATATTTGTAACGTTTCAGAATGATTGACTTTAATAATAGTTGTTTAAATTTCTGGCTTGAGTTTCACAAAGAATGATTCAATGAATTTTGACTTGGGATTAGGACAGAATTTCTAACAGTTTCAAAATGGTCCCAAACATATTTTTGCCATCTCTTTACTATGTATTTATGCAAAATGACATTCTCAGTATTGATAATTATGAAATCAAAACATCTGTCAACTCTTGAGAGACCCTGAAGATGCCTGTACCCTACAGAATCAGAGCTGTTGGCACTGGCATCGCGTTCTTGTGACCGGGCTAGAGAGTATATGGACCCGAGTCTGGGTCTCTGGCAGTCATGGAAGAAGCTGTGCATGGTAGCACATGCCAGCAATCCTAGCCCTGGGGAGATGGGCACAGGAAGATCCCCAGAGCGCCTTGGCCAGTCAGTTTAGCTGAAAGTGACCTTCAGCTTCAGTGAGAGAATGCTTCAAAGAGAAAATAAGGTGGAAAATGATAGAGGAAAACATCTGATATCAACTTCTGGCTTCCACATCACACACATGTGCACATGTCCTCCTCACGTATGCCCTTTGATCAGATGCACACCCACCTCCCGAGAGACTGTACACTCCCTGGGGACAGGCAATTTGTCCCTTGTCTGTGTTTCCCACTCGCAGAGCATCTACAGAGAAGCGGATCCCAGGGGCATGGGCTCCTGCAGGACTCTCCAGGAAGGTGGGGAAAGCTTGGGAAACCCCACTGTCTTATGAGCCTAACTCCTCACCTCCTCCTGTTCTCTCCGGAACTTACACAGTGTTACATAGCCTCGGACCTACTGATTACAATGAGGAGGAGCTGGCCGCTGTTGAGAGTGGGTTTGGCTTCTTAGGGTTTTACCTTCTTCCATGACTGTGGGTAACATAACTCTTCCAATACCTCTCACAGTGTGTGTATATGTGTGTGTGTGTGTGTGTGTGTGTGTGTGTGTGTTCATACCAGAGGGCAACCTTGCATGTTGTTCCTCAGTAGCTCAGCAATTTGTTTTTGAGACCGTGTTTCTCATTTGGCTTGGAACTTGTCAATTAAGCTAGGTTGGAAGCAATGGATCTGCCTTATGGTCTCCCCAGTGCTGGGGTTTCAAGCAGGCACCATTGCACCCAGCTGTTTAATTTTTGCATGGGTGCCGGGGATTTGAACTCAGGTTCTTATACTAATGCAGAAAGCACTTTACCAACCAAGCCCCTCTCCCCAAACCCTCTTCTGACAGCTTTATACTAGTTCTTACATCAATCAACACACTTCTAGTTAAAGCTATTCCCAGGCATATTCAAAAGATGATTAAAAAAAAAAACGAACTTACTGAAGTTTCTGGAGGGAAGCTGGTTTGTGTATCAAGTTTCCATTATACACTGAAATTAACGTTTAAGAAACATATGTCACTAAGTATTTTTACCTTATATTTTGCAGTAAGAAAGCATAAAAAATGATTTCATGAGCTCAATTTGCTTTTCAAAGTAGCTCAGAATAAATAAATAGGCATATCCTAGAGTTGAAGTGCATTTATGGAGGGAGGGAGGGAGGGAGGGAGGGAGGAAGGGAGAGAACAAGGAGACGCACAGAGCCTCTGGGCACCACAGGGTCCCGCTCTACAGAGGCCTCTGGGCACCACAGGGTCCCGCTCTACAGAGGCCATGGGCACCACAGGGTCCCGCTCTACAGAGGCCATGGGCACCACAGGGTCCCGCTCTACAGAGGCCATGGGCACCACAGGGTCCCGCTCTACAGAGGCCATGGGCACCACAGGGTCCCGCTCTACAGAGGCCATGGGCACCACAGGGTCCTGCTCTCACAGAGGCCATGGGCACCACAGGGTCCCACTCTCACAGAGGCCATGGGCACCATAGCCAAGTATAGGGTTATAGACGTTGTAAAGGCAAACAGCTTGGGTTCAGCGTGCATTTCTCTTTGAGACACAATCTCTCACGTGTGTAAAACCCACCTGTGTCTGGTCACAGACTCCAGTAGTCCACACATCAAAGACTTCTTGCAGACAACTGGCACTTGTCAGTAATAACACAGCCTGGGTAACAGCAGATGGTGCCAGAGGTAGCCGCCTCTGCACTGATGCTAAAGACGGGCCTGGCAGGCCGGACTGGTTAACATAAAAGCAAGTGTAAGGACATCATGTCCCAAGTCATGTTCTTAACCTGTGCACATGTTGAGAAAACCAAAACGATAGGTTCTACTTCAAAAATAGAAAGGAAACAGAAAGAAGTTGAGTATATATTAGCATCAGCTCCCTTTATATTTTGGGATTTGGGGACACCTGCAGCCCCAGGCTTACAGAGCCTCCAGCATCTGACTTAAGAGAAAGTCCCAGTTTGTGGGTGGAAATTTGCTGGGGTTGGCTGTGGAAGTCGCTTGGTGCTTCTCCTCGAGCACTGCTTTATTAAGTTAGACTTTTGATGATCTGATTGTTTTACGCTCAGACCAGACAGCTGCAGAGGTTTCCCTGCCCTTGAAGAGGGTGTTTTCCAAAGGTGTTGACACCGGGAGAGGAAGACAGTCACCATGCTCACAAGAAGGAGGGACTCTGGGAGCTCTCTGACAGTCTAGGGTTCTGTGTCCTGGCCATCTGTGATGGTTACTTCCTGCTTTCTAAACCGTTTAGTCTGTTATAAAGCAAAACCAGCAAGTCTGCCCGGCCTCTCTCTGTTTAGGTGCTTATATTTTCTTTGTGGCCGGTACCAAGCAGTGAAGCATGTTGGTGGAGATGCAGGGGTGGGCGTAGAAGCAGACTGGGCTTCCTCCCTGGACTCCAGGATGCTGGCTGGGACAAAGGCACAGTGTGGGGGTTCTTAAAAGCTCTTAGGAGTGCAGCAACAGTTAGGGAGAGAAAGAAGACTCAGTTGGCCGAGTGTTTGCCATGTAGGAGGATCTGAATTCATATCTCCAGTACCCAGGTTAAAAGTCAGATGTGACAACATAGGCTTCCAATCCCATGCTGAGGAGAGGGCAGGACAATCCTGGGGCTGGCTGGCCAGCTAGTCTAGCCAGTGAGTTCTCCTGCAGTGAGAGAGAGGTGAGAAGGTTCCTCTGGTAGAGGCACTTTTGTCTTGAGCCTGGTGACCTGAGTTTGACCCCCAGAATCCCATGAAAATGAAGGAGAGGGCCAACTTCACATTTCCTGACCTCCAGACTCACACATTAGTGTGACTGTACACTATTGTCTGTAAGTGAACACACATAATAATTACACACAAGAAATAAAGTGGAGAGTGCTCAGGAAGACACTGGGTCGCTCTCTTTCTCACATACAAAAGCATACATGTGCAAACATGGACACACATGTGCACACAGACCCACATACATAGACTCACACAGAGATCATGAACGGTGGACTTTTTGCAGGATGGAGTAGAGCATTAAGTATCTGTTCATTTTATGGGGAAAAAGGAAAGTTTTACATTTCCCATGTTGCCTGGAGTAACTGTCAGAAACTCGGCCTTCCTGACGCATGAGCCATCTCCATCTGGAGATTGTGTTTCTTCAACCTACAATTAACTACCTTCCTCTAATACAGTAGGTCACAGGCATATCCTTTCTTAGTTAGTAACTTTCTTCCTTACGTGTTCTTCATTCTTTCCATTTTCTTGACAATATCTCTTTTTAGGATAATAGCTTTAAAATTAGGTTACCAGGACAACCACTGATAACTGCCGTGAACTAACCACTCATTCACTTACACGTAATTACTGAAAGTCTACTCTATGCCACTGTGGTTGATACAGAACCATCGTAGTAGCTGTGGTATTAGAGATGGAGGGGCCAGGGCAGAGGTCAGAGCATCTCAATTCCTCCGTTGGGACTGTTCAGAGGGTTGTTGCTGGGGCGGACGATGTGTGTCCTTAGCAGATGACTCAGAGTAGGGCATGGGGTCTCTGGCAGACCTGAGCAAAGGAGGGGTCTCTGAAATGAATGGTCGAGAGGCACTCGGGTGAGCTCTGGGAGATCCGTCACTGGTATGTTCACACACACATTTTTATAGGTGCACATGTATGTAAGATGGGGAGGATACTCATATGTGGGGTCACCTCTCAGCGTGAGTTTGTGGAGAACTCCAGGGCATGCCTAGGAATTGTCATTTTGGGCTGCTTTCTTGTGTTTCTCCGGCCTCTCTGTCAATCATCATTGATCAGGCCTGGTGTAAATGTCGAGTATGTGTGTGGAACTCATGGGTGAATGGAGCAAGTTCAGGCAGCAGAAGGTAATGCATGGGAAAACAGGGCATAGAGAGGCCCTCAGTGCCAACACAGCAAGAACAGTGGTTAGAGGTAGTGCCTACCTTGAGATGGGGGCCTTGTCACCAGTCAGAGGCATGCTGAACCTGCAGAAAACTGACTGAGAAGCTTTAGATAAAATGTGGGGCAGAATAGCTGGGCATGGTGGCCCACACCTTTAATCCCAGAGGTCAGGAGGCTGAGGCATGGTGATCTCTCTGAGTGTGAGGTCGGCCTGGTCTACATAGCAAGATCCAGGGTAGCCAGGGCTGCACAAAGAGACCCTGTCTCAAAAGGAGGAGGAGGGAAAGGAAGGAGGGAAGGAGAGAGAGAGGACAAAAGGGTAGAAAACCCCATGTATGTAATTGACATGCTTTCCTGGCACATTCTGAAGGTTACAGACTCAGGCTGCAGGCTGTTTGCATTAATACCACCTATGGCTTCCTACATCTAATGCCCGTACACTGCTAGCCCACCTTAGTCCTGGCAATAACTTGGTATGCTCGGAATCTTCCCAAGCAAATCCATTTATTTTCCATTTATTTAGTAGACTCCATTCTTGCAAGCCATGCTTCTTCTTCTTCTTCTTCTTCTTCTTCTTCTTCTTCTTCTTCTTCTTCTTCTTCTTCTTCTTCTTCTTCTTCTTCTTCTTCTTCTTCTTCTCTCCTTCTCCTCCTCCTTGTTCTTTTTTTTTTGCCACATGGCAAGAAACAGTATTGAAAGGTTTCCTAAAGAAACTTAGCCATCACTCCCTAGGGAAGCCAGGAGCTACCAGGGGCCACTGGGGGTTCTGAGGCCATCTGTGTTTGATGCTCTCGGAGAGTGGTGTGGACTCTGTCGGGGAGCTGTTCTTCTTGCAGGGACACAGCCTGCCTCGGTGGCACTGTGGTCACAATGTGCTGAATGCTTGCTGCACACACCAGAGCTTATGGCTGGCACCTCACTCCCATCTTTACCAGGTGTGCCACAGAGGCAGGATGCTCTGTGATGCTCTCCCAGCCCCTGCTTCTCTGAGTGAGCGCTGGGATGGCTGCCAGAGTGCTGTGGACACCTGATGCTGTGTCAAATGTTCATCATCCTTTTCCTTCTTCAGGCTAGAAGAAAACGAAACCCAATCTGAATCCCACCCGAGGTGGAAGAAATGCTTTCCCTTACTCTGCTTTGTGCTGACGATATTCTCTTTTACTCTTTTTCCCCCCACTCTGTCTGGAGGGACATCAGGGAAGCTCACCTGTTTATCACCAGCTCTGGGAACAGGGTGTGACTGTGTTTTGCCCAGTGGGATGCTGGCTGGCTTTACAGCTAGGGCAAAGCTGAGCTCTGGCTGTTTTGCTGAGGCGTTGATGCCCATTGCTGAGTCTAGTATTTGTTCCATTTTCTGCTTTTTTTGTTTTTGTTTTGCGAGACAGGATTTCTCTGTAGCTTTGGAGCCTGTCCTGGAACTAGCTCTTGCAGACCAGGCTGGCCTTGAACTCACAGAGATCCGCCTGCCTCTGCCTCCCAAGTGCTGGGATTAAAGGTAGGCGCCACTACCACCCGGCCATCTGTTCCATTATCTCCGCAGACCCTGAAAGTTTGTTTTCATTCACGGACAAAGGACAACCTGAATGCACCAGAACTCTTGTTCAAAATGACTCAGGATCCAGGAAGAGTTGCTTTGGTGCCGGCTGATGGCCTGCGTGGTGACTGCTGTCTGCTCACCGTCTGCAGCTGTAGTTGTATATTTATCAGGGGCTGCTTGCCTATTGATAGTTGCTTTCATAGGCAAATATTTGTGTTCAGACAGCCTTTGCACCCAACACAGTTCTCCTGAGACTGGATTTGTGATTTTACTTTTGTTGACAAAGGATTTCTAATTCAACACAAGCCGTTCTTAGGGATTTTTACCAGAAAGTCAAGTGGATCACATAAACCACTATGTTATTAAATATTTATGGGAAGTGTCTTGTCAATCGGGTGTACCTAAGTCTCAAATAACAGCACCGTGTAGCAAGGCAATATTTGTCTTCCTTGGAATTCACACATTTCATTTGTATTATTAATTGGAACAAAAATCATTCAAAACATTTACCTATTATTTATTTTGCAACCAGCTCCACTATTGCCCAAATGAAGCATTCATTTCTCATGAATATGAATGAAATCTATATTTAAAAGTATTCATTTTTAAATTATATGCATGTATGTTAGTATGGGCACATGAGTGCAGGTCTCTTAGGTAGAGACCAGAGGAGGGCACTGGACCCCCTGAACTGGAGTTACAGAGTTCCTGAGCAGCAGCTGTGGATGCGCGGATCTGAACTCTGCTCCTCTCCGTGAACATCAGGTGTGTCTAGCCACTGACCAATCTTTCCATCCCCATAAAACTGTATATTTCTGAAACACCCTTCTTTAAATTATCTTAATTGCTTACTATTCAGCTATTTGTGGTCACTGATGTGGTCTTACTAGGGAGTCAACATCACTTAAACGAGGGTTTGCGGGGGCAAGGGTTTGAACTCACCATGTAGTTCAGATTAGCCTCCAACTCATGGCAATCCCCCTGCCCCAATATCCTGAGGACTGGGGTTACAGGTGTACACTACCAGATTCCACTCTGAAAAAGTGGCCATTTAAAGAATCTTCAGGCGACGTCAGTCTTCTGTTCTGTACAGTAACAGGGAGGGGGACCCTGTTCAGATGCGCACATGACCCTGGGGCAAGTCCCAGGTGCAGGTACTGACCGATGGTTCTGGTGTCTTTCCATCCATCTAACCCATCCAAACAGAACCGAGTAAACGAAGACATGTGAATTTGCTCTTTAAAAAAAAATTGCAGATGGGCAGTAGTGATGCACACCTTTAATCCCAGAGGCAAAGGCAGACAAATCTCTGAGTTCAAGGACAACCTGGTCTGCAGAGTGAGTTCCAGGACAGCCAGGGCTTCACAGAGAAACCTTTAAAGTTTTTTAAATTTTATTTTTATTTTATTTTTTATTTGAATGGTGCTGTGGATGAACTCCATGGCCAAGGTATGTTGGGCAAGTGCCCTACTGTGGAGTCAATGACCACTGACCAGTCCAGACCTGGGACTTTGCCTTTCTAGTGCTTTCAGTAGCCCTTTAGGGAATGCACTTCTTACTTTTCTGTCATCAAACATCTGACAGAGAGTAACTTCGGGGGAAGCAAAGTTTGTTTTGGTTCACAGTTTGAGCAGATAGAATCCGCTGTGGCAGAGAAGGTGTGGTGACAGATGGCTTCTCGGCAGCGGGGCATGCGACAGGCCCTTGCTCCTATCTCAGCTGAAGAGGGAGAGAGGACAGGGCCTCTCAAGGAGCCACTTCCTCCCTTGGGCGGCTCCACCTCCTAAAGGTTCTGCAGTTTCCCAGCCAGGATCTCTCTGGGGGTCCAGTTGTTCAAACACAGGAATCTGTGGGCTACATCTTACCTTTAGACCCTAACTGGGAGAAGTGTGCTAAGTCTCCCTCTAGCCTGGTGTGTCTGAAGCGCTGTACGACACTGACCAGTGGCCCGGGGAATCTGGAGTAACCAGACAGCACAAGTCAGTGGTGGTCTGGCATCTAGATGGCTGGGAGAGAAGCGGGCACAAGGTGGTCCTTCTGAAAGGATCTACTGAATAGCCTTTCTTACATAGCACTCAGCCAAGCTACTAAGATCTCCTCTACTCGAGTTAGGTTTAACAACTCAGGCCAAAGAAAGAAGTCACAGGGCCTGGAAGCTCCACCATTTGGGATTTCACGGAGTGGGTGAAAAAAGCCTCAGGGATGTAGTTGTAGGTGAACTGGCAGGAAACACTAAACCCAAGGACAGGAAGGAAAGAGCAGCTGTCCCCAGAGATGGCCCCTGAAGATTCAAAACAGGCCAGCCTCCTCAAGTGTCCTAGAGAGAGACAATGTGACAGACACGGTGGACTGGCAAGAAAGAGCCTGTTCAGGTAGAGTTTAGGCCACTTCAGAACCAGTCAGAGGAAAGAGGAGCTGGGGAGAGCATGCCAGGCAATGGCTGGAATGCCCATCTGGAGGAAAGGGAGCCGGAGAGAAGGGTCACCATTTCTGCCAGCTCCGGGAGCAAACGGGGCCATGTTCATAGCAATGCCCAGTGTGCTGAGTCCCAGCAATCTTCCGCTCACACAGGCCCTCTACCAGCAACCTCAGTCCACAGAGCATTGAACCACTGAGGTCTCCTGTGGCTCCGCCTCTTCCCCCAGTTGCTATGCAACTTCTGACCCCTCCCTCTGTTGACTTCCTGTTGTCACCATCTCTTCTGTTTCTGCTGGTCCTGTGCTGGGCTGCAGGCAGGGGTGGTTCCTCTCACCTGTACCTGGTCACCTGGGGCCCAGAGCTCATACAAGCTTTGGAAATGTAGCCCCCTCCCCTTCCCTTCTCCCTGTAGCTCGGAGGTTCTTTTTTTTTTTTTTGCAATTTTCTTTTTCTTTTTTTTTCAAAGTTTATTAAATTATAAAAGTTTCCATTTCCGCCCCCTCCCAACACCCTCCCACTCCCCCCACTCCCTCTCCTCCTCCCTCTCCATCCCTAATAGCAGTCAGGGTTTCCTGTCCTGTGGGTAGTTCTAGTTCCTCCCCCCTCCCTCCAGGTCCAGGAAGGTGAGTATCCAAACAGACTGGATCCCAAAAAATCGAGTATATGCAGAGGAAACAAGTCCCAGTGTCATTGTCAATGGCTTTTCAGAAAGACTCCGGGCCAGCCACATTCAGAGAATCCGGCCACATTCAGAGAATCTGGTTGGATCACGTGCTCATTCAGTCCCAGTCCAACTGGCCTTGGTGAACTCTCATTAGATCAGTCCCCTTGTATCGGTGGGTGATCGCACCCCTCACGGTCCTGATTTCCTTTTTCATGTTCTTTCTCCTTCTGCTCCTCATTTGGACCTTGGGTGGCTCAGTCCGGTGCTCCAATGTGGGTCTCCGTCTGTATCGCCATCCATCGTCTGATGAAGGTTCCCTCTGGTCTTGCCTTCTTTGCTCACGTTCTCTTTCCTTCTGCTTCTCGTTTGGACCTAGGGAGTTAAGTCCAGTGTTCCAATGTGGGTCTCTGTCTCTATCTCCATCCATCGCCAGATGAAGGTTCTATGGTGATAAGCAAAATATTCATCAGTATGGTTATGGGCCAAGGCGGTCCAGGCACCCTCTCCTCTGTCCAGAAAACAATCTGGGGGATCTCTCCTTGGACCTGGGATCCCATTTATAATCAAGTCTCTTGTAAACCCTAAAATGACTCCCTTAGTTGAGATATATTCTTCCCTGATCCCATATCCATCCTTCCTCCCTCCCCCCCCATCCCAGTCCCCCGAGCTTTCCCCATTCCTCCCCTACTCCCTTCTCTCTAACCCTCTCCCCTTCCAACAACTCTCCCACCCCCCCATGCACCCGAGGTTACCTGGGACTCTTGTCTATTTCCAATCTCCAGGAGGATAACTATATGATTTTCTTCAGGTTCACCGTCTTATTTAGCTTCTCTAGGATCATGAATAATAGGCTCAAAGACCTTTAATTATGTCTAGAATCCACTTATGAGTGAATACATACCATATTCCTCTTTTTGGGTCTGGCTTACCTCACTCAGTAAAGCGTTTTCTATGTCCATCCATTTGCATGCAAAATTCAAGATGTCATTGTTTTTTACCGCTGAGTAAAACTCTAATGTATATATGTTCCACACCTTCTTTAACCATTCTTCTATTGAGGGGCACCTAGGTTGTTTCCAGGTTCTGGCTATTACAAATAGTGCTGCTATGAACATAGTTGAACAAATGCTTTTGTGGTATGATAGGGCATCTCTTGGGTATATTCCCAAGAGTGGAATTGCTGGGTCTTGAGGGAGGTTGACTCCCAGTTTCCTGAGAAACCGCCACACTGATTTCCACAGTGGCTGCACAAGTTTGCATTCCCACCAACAATGGATGAGAGTTCCCCTCTCTCCACATCCTCTCCAGCATAGGCTATCATTGGTGTTTTTGACTTTAGCTAATCTGACCGGTGTAAAATGGTATCTCATAGTTGTTTTGATTTGCATTTCCCTGATCGCTAAGGATGTTGAGCATGACCTTAAGTGTCTATTGGCCATTCGAAGTTCTTCTGTTGAGAATTCTCTGTTCAGATCAGCACCCCATTTTTTAATTGGATTAATTAGAGTTTTAGTGTCTAGTTTCTTGAGTTCTTTGTATATTTTGGAGATCAGGCCTTTATCTGATGAGGGGTTGGTGAAGATCTTCTCCCAGTCAGAAGGTAGCCTTTTTGTCTTACTGACGGTGTCCTTTGCTTTATAGAAGCTTCTCAGTTTCAGGAGGTCCCATTTATTCATTGATTCTCTTATTGTCTGTGCTACTGGGGTTCTACCTAGGAAGTGGTCTCCTGTGCCTATGTCTTGTAGACTACATCCCACTTTCTCTTCTATCTGGTTCAAAGTGGTCAGATTAATGTTGAGGTCTTTAATCCATTTGGACTTGATTTTTGTGCATGGTGATAGATATGGATCTACTTTCATTCTTCTACAGAATGACATCCAGTTATGCCAGCACCATTTGTTAAAGATGCTTTCCTTCTTCCATCACATACCTTTAGCCCCCTTGTCGAAAATCAAGTGTTCGTAGGTTTGTGGGTTAATATCTGGGTCTTCTATTCGATTCCATAGGTTGACTTCTCTGTTCTTAGGCCAGTACCAAGCTGTTTTCAATACTGTAGCTGTGTAATAGAGTTTGAAGTCAGGGATGGTTATACCTCCAGAAGTTCCTTTATTATATAAGATTGTTTTGGCTATCCTGGGTTTTTTGTTTTTCCATATGAAATTAATTATTATTCTCTCAAGGTCTGTGAAGAAGTTTGATGGGATTTTGATGGGGATTGCATTGAATCTATAGATTGCTCTTGGTAGAATTGCCATTTTTACTCTGTTGATCCTCCCAATCCAAGAGCAAGGGAGATATTTCCATTTTCTGGTATCCTCCTCAATTTCTTTCTTCAAAGACTTAAAGTTCTTGTCAAATAGGTCTTTCACTTCCTTGGTCAGAGTTATCCCAAGGTATTTTATGCTATTTGTGGCTATCGTGAAAGGTGAAGTTTCTCTGATTTCCCTCCCTGCTTCTTTATCCTTTGTGTATAGGAGGGCAACTGATTTTTTGGAGTTGATCTTGTATCCTGCCACATTACTAAAGGTGTTTATCAGCTGTAGGAGTTCTTTGGTAGAGTTTTTGGGGTCACTCATGTATACTATCATATTGTCTGCAAATAACGAGAGTTTAACTTCTTCCTTTCCAATTCGAATCCCCTTGATCCCCTTATGTTGTCGTATTGCTATTGCTAGAACTTCTAGCACTATATTGAAGAGGTATGGGGAGAATGGACAACCTTGTCTTGTTCCTGATTTCAATGGAATGGCTTTGAGTTTCTCTCCGTTTAGTTTGATGTTAGCTGTCGGCTTGCTGTAAATAGCTTTTATTATATTTAGGTATGATCCTTGTATCCCCAATCTCTCCAACACCTTTATCATAAAGGGATGTTGGATTTTGTCAAATGCTTTTTCAGCATCTAATGAGATGATCATATGGTTTTTTTCTTTCAGTTTATTTATATGATGGATTACATTGATGGATTTGTGTATGTTGAACCAGCCCTGCATCTCTGGAATGAAGCCTACTTGATCATAATGGATAATTTTTCTAATGTGTTCTTGGAATCGGTTTGCCAGGATTTTGTTGAGAATTTTTGCGTCGATGTTCATGAGTGAGATTGGCCTGTAATTCTCTTTCTTGGTTGTGTCTTTATGTGGTTTTGGTATCAGGATAACTGTAGCTTAATAAAAAGAGTTTGGCAATGACTCTTCTGTTTCTATATTGCAAAATACCTTAAGGAGTACAGGTATCAGCTCTTCTTGGAAGTTCTGGTAGAATTCTGCATTGAAACCATCTGGCCCTGGACTTTTTTTGGTCGGGAGGTTTTTGATAACAGCTTCCAATTCTTCGCGACTAACAGGTCTATTTAGATTGTTCACCTGGTCTTGATTTAACTTTGGTAAATGGTATTTATCTAAAAACCAATCCATTTCTTGTACATTTTCCAACTTTGTGGCATATAAACTCTCGTAGTAAGATCTAATGATTCTCTGAATTTCTACTGTGTCTGTTGTTATGTCCCCCTTTTCATTTCTGATCTTATTAATTTGAGTGCTCTCTCTCTGCCGTTTGATTAGTTTGGCTAGGGGTTTGTCAATCTTGTTGATTTTCTCCAAGAACCAACTTTTTGTTTCGTTAATTTTTTGGATTGTTTTCTGTGTTTCTATTTTGTTGATTTCAGCCCTCAGTTTGATTATTTCCAATCTTCTACTCCTCCTGGGAGAGTCTGCTTCTTTTTTTTTTCCAGAGCCTTTAGGTGTGCTGTTAAGTCTCCAATATGTGCTTTCTCTGTTTTCTTTAATTGGGCACTTAGTGCTATGAACTTTCCTCTTAGCACTGCTTTCATTGTGTCCCATAGGTTTGAGTATGTTGTGTCTTTATTTTCATTAAATTCAAGGAAGACTTTAATTTCTTTCTTTATTTCTTCCTTGACCCAGGGATGATTCAGTAGTTGACTGTTCAACTTCCACGCGTTTGTAGGCTTTCTGGTGTTCGAATTGTTATTGAATTCTAACTTTATTCCGTGGTGATCCGACAAGACACAGGTGGTTACTAATATTTTTTTGTATCTGTGTAAGTTTGCTTTGTTACCGAGTATGTGGCCAATTTTCGAGAAGGTTCCATGAGCTGCAGAGAAGAAGGTATATTCTTTCCTTTTTGGGTGGAATGTTCTATAGATATCTGTTAAGTCCATTTGATTCATTACCTCTAGTAATTCTCTTATTTCTCTGTTGAGTTTCTGTTTGATTGACCTGTCCATTGGTGAGAGAGGTGTGTTTAAGTCTCCTACTATTAGTGTGTGTGGTTTGATGACTGCCTTGAGTTCTAAAAGTTTTTCTTTTACATAAGTGGGTGCTTTTATATTAGGGGCATAGATATTCAGGACTGAGTCTTCCTCCTGATTAATTGTTCCTGTTATGAGTATGAAATGTCCATCTCCATCTCTTCTGATTGATTTTAGTTTGAAGTCAATTTTGTTAGATATTAGAATGACCACACTCGCTTGTTTCTTAGGTCCCTTTGCTTGGAAAACCTTTTCCCAACCCTTTACTCTGAGTAGATGTCTATCTTTGTGGTTGAGGTCTGTTTCTTGTAAACAGCAGAATGTTGGATCCTGTTTTCTTATCCAGTCTCTTAGTCTGTGCCTTTTTATAGGTGAGTTGAGTCCATTAATATTAAGTGATATTAATGACCAGTGGTTGTTGATTCCGGTTATTATTTTTGTGTGTGTGTGTGTGTGTAGTAGAGTTTGTGTGTTTCTCTTCTTTGAGTTGTGGTTGTGAAGGGTCGCTAGATGTCTGGGTTATTGTAGGCAGTGATGGCAATGTTGGATTCCTTGGGTTGCGGTTTTCCTTCTATTACTTTCTGTAAGGCTGGATTTGTGACTACGAATTGTTTAAATTTATTTTTATTCTGGAATATTTTGTTTTCTCCGTTGATAGTGAACGATAGCTTGGCTGGGTATAGTAGTCTGGGTTTGCATCCATGGTCTCTTAGTTTCTGCAGTACCTCTATCCAGGATCTTCTGGCTTTCATGGTTTCCATAGTGAAGTCTGGTGTAAGCCTGATAGGTTTACCTTTATAAGTCACTTGACCTTTTTCCTTTGCAGCTCTTAATATTCTTTCTTTAATCTGTATGTTTTGTGTTCTGATTATTATATGGCGAGGGGATTGGTTTTTTTTTGATCCAGTCTATTCGGCGTTCTGTATGCTTCTTGAACCTTCATAGGAATATTGTTCTTTAGATTGGGAAAGTTTTCTTCTATAATTTTGTTAAATATATTTTCTGGGCCTTTGATCTGCAGTTCTCCTTCTTCAATCCCTATTATTCTTAGATTTGTTTTTTTTTAATTGTGTCCCAGATTTCCTGAATGTTTTGTGAAGAAAATTTGTTGGATTTGCCGTTTTCTTTGACCAGAGTATTTATTTTCTCTATGGTATCTTCAGAATCTGAGATTTGTTCTTCTATCTCTTGTATTCTATTGGTTATGCTTGATTCTGTAGTCTCCGTTCGTTTACCTAGGTTTTCCATATATAACCGGTTCTCGGTTTGTGTTTTCTTCATTGCCTCCATTTCAGTTTTCAATTCTTGGACTGTTTCCTTTACCTGTTTGATTGTTTTTTCTTGGTTTCTCAGGGTATCATTCACGGATTTACTTATTTCTTCAAACTTTTTGTTATATTTCTCATCCATTTCTATACTCATTTCTTCAAACTTTTTGTTATACATCTCATCCAATTCTTTAAGGGAGTTATTCATATTCTGTTTAAGGGACTCTATTGCCTTCATAATGGCACTTTTTTCCACTTCTTCTGGGTTAGAGTGTTCAAGTCCTTCTATTGTAGGTTCGTTGGGATCTGGTGTTTTCATGTTGTTTTTCAGATTGTTGAAGGAGGTCTTGCCTTGGCATCTGCCCATCTCTTCCTTCAAATGCTCTCTATTGGAACTTCTGGTAGCGGGTCAGGTTCCCTTGTTGGGCAGGGAATTCACTGATAGAATGCCTACCTTTCCTCAGGCAGGCTATTGAAGCACAGGCACTCCCTCTTTCCGGGATGTGCCTACAGCGCAGGCCCAGCGTGCAAGGCAGCTGAGCTGGGGAAATTTTATGGCCCCAGTGGGAAGGGAGAAATATAGGAATTTGTACCTGGATGGAAGCTGGAATGGCAGGCGGGAGAGCTTAGCAGGGTGGAGCCAGCAGTGCAGGGTGACCTGGGAGTCTATGGGGTCGGGGAAAGTCTGAGCTCCTCCTCGCAGGGCCCCTGCCGCAGGCCCAAAGCAAACTCACCCCAGCTCGGAGGTTCTTGAACCAACTTTCTTGGTTGGTTCTTGAACCAACAGGGTAAAGCGCCATGTTGTTCCCCTTTATTTTCTCTGAGTTGGGGTCTTAAACTCGCTATGTACTGGAGGATGGAGAACTTTAGATTCTCCTGCCTCCATTTCCCAAGTGCCGTATTCCAGATGTGCACCCCACATCCAGATTATGCAGTACCGGGGAGAGAACACAGGACCTCATGAATGCTAGTACCCTACCAGCTGGCCTACACCCCAATTTCTGTTCCCTCTTCAGACACAGAACCTGGAGCCTGGGCACAAAAATGCCTTCCCTGCTATTCCCTAGCCTTCCGGCTCTCTTGGCAACTGGTGCCAATAAAGGTGTACACCCAAGTCTGGCCTGTTGGCTGTTCCCGGTGAAAGGTAACCATGCGGGACCTCCCTTGTCCCAGTTCTCTGTAACATGTTTTGATAATATCACAAGTTCCTCACTATAAAATTAAACACTTGCAGGCAAGCAACACTCCTAGGAGACCCTGGGTTTTGACTCTCTATCCTTGCTACTCAGAGTATGGGACAGGGACCAGTAACATTGATTATGAGAAATGCAAATTCTGGGGCCCACCCCCAGAAGACTGAACGGATACCAGTGTACATTTAACAAGTTTCAGGTGGTTTCTGTGCACTCTGACATGCAGGAAGGCCTGGACTACAGGACACAGCTAATTGGAAATTAATCAGCAAGCTTCTGGCTTAATCATTAACATAGGCACTCAAGGAGGCAGCAGGTACAGGAGGGGAGAGCTCAGAGCCTGGGCACCTCCATTTTTTTCTGTCCTAGGGTATCTTTTTATTTTGTCCTTGGGTATCTTTAGACTGTCTCCTGAGGTCCTGGGACCTCCAGGAAAGAGAAACCTGCTTTCTGACTGCAAGAGGGGAGGAGTTTCAGGCAGTAAGTGTGGCAGAGTTGGAAGTGGCCCTGTGATATGTGATGGGTGGGAGCCGGGCACCAGCTGACAGTGAGCGAGTAGGCCGAGGTAGAAGGGACAGGCATTTTGAAAGGTGCCAGGGATAGACCTTTAAAGAGAGGAAGGTATGCTCACTCAGAGATGCTCCGGAAGTGAGGCGTGGTGGCACACACCTGTAATCCCAGCACTTGAGAGGTAGAGGCAGGAGGATCAGGGCTTCAAGATCATCTTCAGCTATGTAGGGAGTTCAAGACTAGTCTGAGCTACATGAGATCTTGTACTTAAGGAAGGACCCCAGGAATACTGGAGGCAACATGGGGGTCACAGTCCTTCTCCTGTGGCTGTCATAAACAGTTTAGGAAAAAATAATCAGGCTGAATAGACTAAGGACTGGCAGGTGCCACTCACAGAGCCCCGGTCAGGTGCTGGGACTCTGTGCTGGCAGGCACTTAGGGACGTGGTTGCCAGGGGTCAGCAGATAAAACCAGTGCCAAGTAGAGACACTTCTAGACAGTAGCAGAGAAACAAGCTTACTCTCCTTTTGGGTGTCTCAGTCACCGTCACGAAGGCGGTAAAGATCAAAGGTGACACTGTGTGGGAGAGCCTGGTGTGTCGCCAGGGATGACAGTGTGTACAGAGCACCATGGCACTTTGGTTTCCTTCGTCAGTGACTCCAGTTTGCATCCCGTGGATGCTGGCTGGGTTTCTGAAGTGCAGACGAAGGGAAGCATTTCCGCAGCTTTCTGTGAGGCCATGTTCCAGCTTTAAAATTCATTTAGGAAACTCTCCTTGGGGTGTTTGCATTATCAAGTGTGGCTTCACAGATGTTTCTCTGATGGCGTATCCACAAGTGAGCGGAGTGAGTTTGTTCCCAAACGGTGTCTGGAAAATGCCCAGAACAAGCGACTCGGTGTGAAGGGAAATTTCTTCCAGTCCTCTCCATCTCTGCCTCCTCAGTGAATAGTCTCAGCACCGAATCTGCAGGCTGCAGCAGTTCATCTGGGGAAATCACCAAGAACTGAAAGGCTAATAACAGGGAACGTATGTATATTAAGGGGAATTTCCCTGTTAGGGAGAGAGAGTTAATAACTCTCTATTAGAGTGATAACTCTTTATTTTTATTTATTTATTTTGTATTGGCTATTACAGGGTATTTTAAAACATCAATTTCATTTTTTTTGTTGTTGTTTGTTTGTTTTGGAGATAGAGATAGGGTTTCTCTGTGTAACAGTCCTGGATGTCCTAGAACTCACTCTGTAGACCAGGCTGACCTTGAACTCACAGAGATCTGTCTGCCTCTGCATCCCCAAATGCTGGGATTAAAGGCATTTGCCACCACTGCCTGTCGATTTCCACTTTTTAAATACACACAGTTTCTAAATGCTCCAGGAACAAATAGGTATTATTTATGTCCTGTAGCAACTAATTGTAACTCTCCTCTTTCTTAAGAAAAAAATAAAAATTTAATGTGTGTGTTCTCTTGCTTGCATGTATGTCTGTGTACCACATAGGTGGCTGGTACTGGGGGAGACTGTTTAACCCCTTGAAACTGGAGTCACAGGTGGTTGTGAGCCACCATATGGATGCTGGGAATCAGACCTGGGTCCTTTACAAGAACAGCAAGTGCACTTATCCACTGAGCCATCTCTCCAGTCTTGACTCTTTCTTTTGCTAGTGGTTACTATAGCTTCTTAGAAGGTAATACTGAGCAGAGGCATGGCTTGTTTTCATTTGTTTGAATTAGATACATGGATTATTACTAAAAAATGGCCATAAAAAAGTAAACTCTCCTTGTGATAAAAAATAAAAGACAGTGTAAAAATATTAGGCTCTTGTTATTTTTGTCTTGATTATACACTTGGTGATTGGCAGCTAGTCTCCTAACAATAAGATAAATAATTAGAGAGGAACCTGGGTTAGTGTGATTCCCAGAGCTGGTCGCCATGGAATCATGTCATGTAAACTCATCTGAGTAGCAGCAGCAGGTAAGAGACGAGGAGTCTTGAAGTCAAATCAATTCCAGGGCATAATGCCTTGGCAAGGTGGTTTAGGTGCTGGGTGTTCTCGTTCACGCCAGCATTGGAGCACCCTAGGACCAGCAAGCAGGAATCTAGTTTATCCTACCAGAAGGCCTATGTACTTAGCTTTGTTAGATATCTCTTTCAGGTACTACTTGAATGACGAATTTATCCTGCTGGATCATATTTAGCATCTCTTCTCTTTGACCTCAAGATATATGTAGGATCTGGGGGGAGACTCAAGCTTGCAGGACACATTTTCTTTCAGAATGAGGAAAATCCTGCACCATTGGAGAGCCCATCTGAACTGAGCAGGGCGCCTGTTCCCTCAGTGTGAATGAGACCTTGTGGCTGTTTGGGACTGTCCTATTTGTCTTTCTGTTGCTGTGATACAAGAGCGACTGGGAAGGAAAGGGTTTATTTGGCTTACATGACCTGATCACAGTCCATCATTGACGAAATCAGAGCAGGAATGCAGAGGTAGGGACCACAGGGGAATGCTGCTTATTGCCTTACTCCCAGGCTCACTTTCAGCTGTTTTTCTTATACAGCCCAGGCCCATCTGCCCAGGGGTGACACCTTCCACGGTGGCCTTGGGCCCTCCTACGTTAGTCAACAATCAAGAAAATATGAGCCAGTCATCTATGGACCGGTCTGATGAAGGCATTTCCTCAGTGAACTTTACTCTTCCAAAAATGATAAAATGTCAGGCAGGTAGAAAAAACTGAACCCCAAATGGATTGTAGCATGTTCCTGTGTGCTCTCAGCTAATGAGACTCAGGGAGAGTTAGTATTTAGTGGAGGTCTTCTGATTCTACACTGGAGGCTGGAGCTGCAAAATGAAGTTTTCTCCAACTCTGAGCAAATGGACCACTGTTGTCTGGCTTTCCTTGGGGAAGGTGAGGGTTTGGTCACAAAGCCTTTCTCCCTCCAGCTCCAACCCACTCAGTAGGTGATCTGCTCAGTGACGGTGCTTGCTGCTCTGATAGTGATACTGTTGCTTGTGACAAAAGGTGTGCAGTGGCTGGGCTTGACTGTCAGCTTGAACCGGTCTAGAGTCACCTAGGAGCAAATCTAAGAGTGTGTTCTCGAGGACGTCTCCAAGTCAGGCTAACTGAGGTGGGATGACCCGCAGGAGCTGTCGTGGCACCAGGCCGTGGGCAGGAGTACTGGGCTGAAAAAAGAGCAGATTATGTAGCACGATTAATAAAAACCCAGAGACAGAAATTGGTTCAATCTGAAGGTCAGAAAAGCAAAACAGTCAGTCTCTGGCTCTTACCTCTACCTCAGTCCGAAATAGCAGTCCTGCCTCCAAGAATCTCAGAATGAGATTGTGTCTGAGAGCTGTCTCCTGTTTTATATTCCTCTCTAGGGCTGGGATTAAAGGTGTGTGTCACCACTGCCTGATCTGTAAAGCTGATCAGGGCAGCCATTTTACTCTCTAAACTTCAGGCACCTTAATTAAAATACAGATGAAATATCACTACAAGATTGGACACCAGCCTTTATCTCTTTCTCTTCTCCGACTATGGATGGACTGAAACCAGCTTCCTCCCCGTCCTGCTTCCATGACTTTCCCCACAAGGTGGACTGTATTCCAGAGCCCAAATAAACCTTCTATTCTGTAAGTCACTTCTGTCATGTTTCCTGTCAGAGCTCCAAGAAGAGCAACAAATACAGTCACTAACACAGCTGAATTTCCCCTGGGGCTCCCTTGTTTCTTGCTGTAGCCAGAACTCTGTAGGCCCCAGTGTTACTGGGAGTGTGAGGGGCTGAGTTCTCTGTCTTCTTTCAGACTGTGTTGTTTCCAGTGATCTGGGTGTCTAGGCAGTGGACTGGGCATAATTGATGCTTTGTTGTGAAAACTGAACGGTTCTGTTTTTATATCCCACTTGACTGTGTCCTGGGTTGTCTTCTTGGTTCCTAGAAGTGGTCCCATCAGCTTGCTCTTCTAACTTCCCAGGATCCAGAAAGCTTTGGGCAGAGTCTTCTGATGTCTAAGTATGGCTATCCTGACAATCCATCCACTTCCACCCAGGCCTGGGTACCTTGGGTCAAACTGCCCATAAAGACCTACACTGTGCACTTGCAATGCTTGTGCTCTTGAGGATGCAGGGCCTATTATGGCTCATATCTTCATTATCCTAAGCTTCTCTCCATCCAGTATTGGCCCTGTTTCATGAGCACCACTTTACCCTGCCCTCTTTCTGGGGTCTTTCTAAGCCTCCTTCCATGATGAACGTCCACCTTCACCAGTGTATTTATGGATTTTTGTCTACCTGGTTGTCCTCTGAGGACCCTTCTTCTCTTCTTCCCTGGAATAGAGGATGCTTCTCTTGCAAAGCCCATGGATTTTGAAGGCAGGACTGGGAATTTAGCTTCTCAGGGCTGCTTCAGGGCTTCCTATTTTTCCGCCTCCCAATCCTGATCTTCCCCAGCTGAGGCTTGTCTTGTCCCTAGGTCAGACACTGTCATATAGAGACTGATCATTTCTTCAAATAACTGATATTTTCTGCTCCCCCTTGAGTTTTGCATTTATTTGTAGTCACCTCAGGACCACATGGACAACCTGTGCAACTCCATGGCAGGGTCCTGGGCCCCACTACTATGGGTCTTCACCCCGTTTAGTGCTGAAGGCTCAAGTCAACGCCTGTCCTTCAAGCATTCTTGAAACTCTTCTGATATTTGCATTCAATCTGCCTCTTGGCTTTCTGGGGGGTGGTGGTGGCCTCTGATCCTAGCCAATATTTGATCTTTTGAGTTACTCTGTCCTTTCTCTACTCCTCCTTGGGAAAGCTCTTTATGGGGTATTGGCTGAGATAAGCATTCTCTGTTCCTAGACTTTGACTTCTCAACCAAGAGTTTGATAAGTCCGAATCAAGGTTCTACCCTACATAAAGAACACTAAAAATAAAGACAATGTCCTTATTTTTATCAGCCCTTCACCCATACACATACATTTCATGGTCGCCTTCCTCCTAGCCTTCTTCAGGTCTGCAACGCAGGGAATTCAGATCCGTGTTCCACTGCCTACGACTGAGGCAGGGTGACGGTGAGAAGTATAACAGATGCCCATAAATAAATCTCTTAACTGTAACTGTGATTGTCAGGCTCATAAATTCCTGGCATGTGGGAAGATCAGCGCCAGCTACTCCTCTGTCGTCTGATTGACAACGTGCCTGGATGGAAATCGCCTCAGAACAGATTGTCTGTTATAATTAAAAAAAAAAAAAAGAAACACATTCTGTGTGGACATGTGGGCCAAGCTGTCCGTCTCTGCACGAGTGAGATCTCTGCTGTGTTGGATTCAAATACACTCACAGGTGATCGCTTTGAGAGTTTGAACTTTATTGTTACTTGAAAATTACTTTTCCTTTCATTTCAAAATCTTTGTGTGTGGGTGTGAGTTTGTGCAAATGTGAATACTGGCACCCGAGAGGCCAGAAGAAGGAACTGGATTCCCTGGAGCTGGACTCGCAGGTGGTTGGGTGACATGGGTGACACGGGTGATGGAAACTGAACCCCGGTCCTCTGCAAGACCAGTTTGTGCTCTTAATCACTGGGCCATTTCTCCTGTCCCCACCCCACTATTAACTTTTTAAAACTAATTTATTATTATTATTATTATTATTATTATTATTATTATTATTATTATTATATGTGTGTGGGTATTTTCCTGTACCATGTGCCTGCCTGGCCAAGGAAGTACATATGTTGGATCCTGCAATCCAGCACATAGAATCTTCTGGAAGGGCAGCCAGTACTCTTAACCACTGAGCCATCTCTCTAGCCACACTTTTTTTTGAGACAGCATTTCACTATATATCCCTCACCTGGCCTGGAGCTCACTGTGTAGACCAGGCTGGCCTTAGACTCACAGAGATCCACCTGCCTCTGACTCATGAGTGCTATGATTAAAGGCATGTGCTGTTGTGCCAACTTGTTTAGATGAGACAAGGTCTCATTCTGTAGCCTGCTAGTCTGGAACTCAGGCTCTGGCCTCAGTCTTGCGCACAGCAGTTTTCGTGCCTCAACTTCCCCAGTACTCGGGTCACAAGCTTGTGGTACTGTACCACCTTTTTTTTCCTTTTCTCTTTGGTTCTGGGATAGAATAATCCAGGGCTTTGTACACTGTTCCTGTTAATTACACTTTGTAACACTGAGCTCCATCTTACTTTAAACGAGAGAAGAAAAACCTTCTACAGAATGAGGTTTCTTTATATGGATTGAAATCAAATCTTTACAGCAACATTTTCTGCAAATTCTCAATTAGAGCTTTAACCCCACCCCTCCCCAACACACACTTGGCCTGGCCCTGTTTATGATGCCAGGCAAAGCTGTGCCTACAGACTTGTACCTCAACTGAATGAAATGATAGCACAAAGTCAATACTAAGATTATAAAGTAAGTACTGATAAGTGTCAGTATTCTGTTAATATTTATTAATATTAGTATTTGTTCATCACTTTCTTATTTACTCTGCAAAACTGGGAGGAAAATGCGACCCTTCCTATTGTATAGATGAAGAACACGGAAGCACAAATTCTTTGCCCGCGTCTGTAAACATAGTTAGGGGTCACTCCAGGAGAGACATCCTGGGCATGCCCTCTTCTCCTACCGCCTTCCTTGTAGGAGTTGAAAATATAGCTGGACAAAGCATGGGGATGATCGGAGACCCTTAACGCCCTGGAATGTTTAGCTTCATGTTGCATCCTAGGTAGACAGTTTGGGGCTTTAACTTGTGTTCAATGGACCAGATTCTGACTCTAGAAGGTTCCAAGTGTGGCCTGGCTCAGGTGAGGTCTCTGCAAAAGAGCCACCTCAGCCTTCTGCTGATTCAGTTCCAGGTCCTATTTTCTCATGGAGGAGACTGAAACTAAGATACAATGCTTAAAGACTCCGTCATTTCATATACTTAAACAGTGACGGTAGAACATATATTACATATAATATAATGGATATGTCTGTCTGTCTACCTATTTATGCCTGGGACATGGAGCCCAAGTCCTCTCATGTGCAGGTCAGCTGCTCTGTGACCTTGTTACACTTCTGGGTCCTTCATCAGTCACGTTTGATGAAGTCCAAAGGAGTCTTTAAACCCACTCTGACTAGCCTCCTTTGTCTTCTTCCTGTTGCAGGCCACCGAGGTCCGTGTGACCAGTCTCTAAAATGTTTAAGCTCGAAGATTTCTGAGCGAAAGCTGCAAAGCTCCTGGCTGCCTGCTGGGCGAGGACCTCTGGAGAAACCTGTCCTCGGGCCCCGCGGTGCCGTCATGCCCCTGTTCAGTCCTCAGAGTGGCCTTCACTCAGTCCGTGCTGAGCACAGCCCGCTGAAGCCCAGGGTGGTGACAGTGGTGAAGCTGGGTGGGCAGCCCCTCCGCAAAGCCACCCTGCTCCTCAACAGGCGGTCTGTGCAGACCTTTGAGCAGCTCCTAGCGGACATCTCTGAAGCCCTGGGCTCTCCACGATGGAAGAATGACCGTGTGCGGAAGCTCTTCACCCTGAAGGGCCGGGAAGTCAAGAGCGTGTCTGACTTCTTCAGGGAGGGTGATGCTTTCATAGCTATGGGCAAGGAGCCTCTCACCCTGAAGAGCATCCAGTTGGCTATGGAGGAGTTGTATCCCAAGAACCGGGCCCTTGCCCTGGCCCCACACAGCAGAGCCCCCTCCCCAAGGCTGAGGAGCCGACTTCCCAGCAAGCTTCTGAAAGGAGGCCACCGCTGTGGGGAGGTGGGAAACTGTAATGAGGTTACAGGAAGCAGGGCAGTCACTAGGCACCAGGGAAAGACCCCTACGGAGCTGGCCCTGGAAGACAAGGTGAGGGCCCAGAAGAAGTGGGTAAGAGGGAAACAGGAGCCAGAACCTGGTGCCCTGCCATCACCCACGGAAACCACTTTGGAGGAGACTCATGCAGGTGGGGAGAAGCACCTGGGGCTGGAGATCGAAAAGACTTCCGGGGAGATTGTCAGGTGTGAGAAGTGTAAGCGAGAAAGAGAGCTGCAGCTGGGCCTGCAGAGGGAGCCGTGCCCTTTGGGGATCAGTGAGCTGGACCTGGGGAGGGGACACAAGTGGGATTCTGAGAAGCTGGTGAGGACCAAGAGCTGCAGGAGGGCTTCTGAGGCAAACTCCACGGATGGAGAGGAAGGGTGGAAGGGCGAGAACCATCAGAGCAGCCCCAGGAATCCCCCTCAGGAGCTGAGGAGACCCAGCAACCACTCAGACAAGAAAGAGAACAGATGCTCGGAACCTCAGGAAAGTCACCCTCAAGGAGCAGCCAGGGCCCAGAAGGACCTTGCGGAAGGTCCACCAACTGTGCAGGACGGGCTGGTGGATGCGAGGAAAGACTCCAGGCACACATGCAGGAACAAGCATGGGGCCTGGCTCCTCAGGGAGCACCAGGCTGAACCCCCACAGCTCCCCAGGACCCGAGGGGAGGAGAAGGAAGCGGACCACGGGAAGAAGTCAGGAGGAAGGAGGATGGTGCTAGAAAAGGAGCTGAAGACGAAGCTGGAAGAGAGCAAGCCAGACCGGCCCAGTGGCCGGAAGCTGCGGCCGCTGGGCATCATCTCAGCTGATGTGGAGAAGCACTATGAAATCGGGAGGGTCATTGGGGACGGGAACTTCGCCGTCGTGAAAGAGTGCAAACACCGCGAGACCAAGCAGGCTTTCGCCATGAAGATTATCGACAAGTCCAAGCTGAAGGGTAAGGAGGACATAGTTGACAGTGAGATCTTAATCATTCAGAGTCTCTCTCATCCCAACATAGTGAAGCTGCACGAGGTCTATGACACGGAAGCCGAGATCTACCTGATCATGGAGTACGTTCAGGGTGGGGACCTTTTTGATGCCATCATCGAAAGTGTCAAGTTTCCAGAGCATGATGCTGCACTCATGATCACAGACTTGTGTAAGGCCCTCGTCCACATGCATGACAAGAAGATCGTCCACCGGGAT
Source organism: Myodes glareolus (assembly GCF_982192425.1). Lineage (NCBI taxonomy): Eukaryota > Metazoa > Chordata > Mammalia > Rodentia > Cricetidae > Myodes > Myodes glareolus. The sequence continues at coordinate 12,792,969 of NC_142029.1, read as the reverse complement.
CTGAAACCAGAAAACCTTCTGGTAAGCCGGGAGTTTGGCTGTTAGCAGAGAGGGTTATAAAATGTAGGCTAGAAGAAACAGCAGCTCCCCACCCTGTGCTCCCTTTATGTTAGAGAATTATGCTACTTTAATGTGCTTATTTCGGTACTTAAAACTTTGGTTATAGCTCCTAAATTGCTGAATGAATTTTTTTTGATTATTACGAAATTATAAGCCTTTTGATTTAAGTAAGTCAGGAAATGTTTCCTCTTCCCTAGAAGATGGTGACTATGTGACTTAATTTCTTGAACATTTGCATAGCTTCTGGCATAGGCAATGAGTGTCTGCTGGTGGTGGCTTCTCCCTCAAGCTTTCCAGCTACCATCTGACCCCCTCCTTGAGTATTCAAAGAGGACAATGCTTTGCCAAGGAGTTTCCAGTCTACAGAGCTGGAGAGACCTGTGTGAGCATTGCGTGAGGCTCCTGGCTTCTATGCTTTGATGAAACACCACCGCCAAAAGCAAACTGGGGAAGGAAGTGCTTTATTTGGTGTTTGCTTCTACATCTCAGTTCATCATGGCAGGAAGGCAGGACAGGAACTCAAACAGGGCAGGAGCCCATAGGGAGGCAGGAGCTGATGATGAGGCCATGGAGGGATACTGCTTACTGGTTTGCTCCCCATGACTTGCTCAACCTGCTTTCTTATAGAACTCAGGACCACCAGCCCAGGGGTGCATCATTCAATATGAACTGTATGCTATCCCATCAATCTCTGATTAAGAAAATGCCTTACAGGCTCACCTACAGCCTGATCTTATGGAGACACTTTCTTATTTGAGGTTCCCTCCTCTAGGCTGACTTTAGTTTGTGTCAAATTGACATGAAACAGGAAGGCAGGTCCCCCAAATTTGCTTCCTATTTTTTTTTGTTTCTTTCTCTAGATGAAGTCCTTATCCTTTCTAGACCTCAGTGTTGTGTGACTTTTCCTAAGGAGACATAAACAAAAAGCCTGTGCAGCCCAGACAGGGCACAAGTGACAGACAAAGAAATGATTCCCACCAAGTTTAGCTTAGTGAACCAATGGTTTTTGTTAGCGTTACTTAGAGGAGTGTGACTGAGAAGCTACCTAGAGGATTGTGGGAAGTTAAAAGGCAGCTATATCCCAGCATGGGTGATGGTGAAGACCCACCCAAGCTACACCCTGGAGCTCTGCTCAGCCTAGGGTGGCTCCGCAGAGACTCTCTTCTCCTCTAGCAGGTGTTTGCCACTTTTCATAAAACCTTGAGGAAGGGTGGGGGTGGGAGGGATGGGAGGGGAAATGGGCCTCCTGTGTCTTGTAACTTTCTAAGCTTCATGAATCTTGAGTCTTCCTCTTTGACCTAAGACTGAAGTTTTGATTAGAAGGAAATAGCTGCATAACATGTAGTTTCCTGATTTATTTAATTTCTTTCCCTTTTTTACTGGTGCTGGAGAGATGGCTCAGTGATTAAGGACACTTGTTGTTAGAGGACCAAGCATCCATGCTTGGCACCTCTCAACTGCCTGTAACTGCAGCTCCAGAGGACCCAACACTGGTTTTAAACTGAACACATGCATGCGTGTACACAGATACACATGTATGCGTGTACACAGATCATACTCTCACGTATATACATTATTAAGCAATCAAATACATTTAAAATTATTAATATTACTATCAATGTGTGTGCATATGTGTGTGTGTGTGGAGAAAGAGAGAGAGAGAAAGAGAGATAGATAGAGAGAGAGAGAGAGAGAGAGAGATAGGGATGGGCATGCATGAAATAGCACCTCATGTAGAGGTCAGAGAACAGCTTTATGGAATCAATTCGCACTTTTTACCTGTATTCCATTTCCAGGGACGGAGCTAAGGTGTCAAGGTTAGTCTGTCGAGGACCCACAGTACACATACTTCCCACAGGACCACTCTGCGTCTTGGGTGGATCAAGACAAAAACAAATCCCTTTGTCATAATGTCGGAAAACATTGTTTAAATTATGAATGTCAGAGACTGTTGTTGTTGGGAGCTGTGAACGCCTAGATCCTGAACTTCTTGTAAACAACTTGTTTTCCTCTGCTCTGAGACACATAAGACCCTCAGGAGTTCCTGATGGCAGGAGAGTGGTTTCTGGTGGGTTTGGCTGGGGCATGGCTATCAGTTAAGGATCCATATATAAGCTGCCGCTGGATACAATAAAAGGAGCATTCTTGGGGCATTCCTGTTTCAAGGATTCTGACATCAAGGATGACCCATGTCTTTCTGTCTGTGAGTCTTTGTGTGTTTCAATCTCCAGCCCCTTGCTGGATTCACGAACTGTATGGTAGCGCATAGAGCACAGACAGGCATTGTGCGTTACTTCATCCTTCCACCTTCCCAAGGAATCAGGACATGCAGTCATAGACAGCCAGGGAGGAAGAGGCAAGAGGATCAGGACTTGAAGGTCACCGTTGGTTATTTCAGGGACTAGCATGGTCTTTTAATGGCTTATCTTTTTGTTTGTTTTTTTTTTTTTTTTGAGACAGGGTTTCTCTGTGTAGTCCTGGCTGTCCTCCAACTCGCTCTGTAGACCAGCCTGGCCATGAACTTAGACCATAAGCCTGAGAAAGCTCTGCTTTCTGAGAGCTGAGATTAAAGGCGTGTGCTGCCACCTGCAGGCCAATGCCCTATCTCAACTGCAGGACACCATAGAATGACTCAATCTGACCCTGTCCAACCCAAAGTCAAACCCTGTTTTCGTGAACTGTCCCCAATCATCCAACACAGTTCCAACCTTCTGAGTGTTTTGGGTGCTCTCTGAGTCAGACCAGGATCCCAACCAAGTGTGTTCTCTCTTATTGCAGTGAGCTAATGAACCCAACATGTCTTATAAGTATGTCCCTAGGAGTCTTGTTCAGGACAACAAATCTCTCGCTGTCACCATCTGGAATCTTTGTCTCATTTTCTTGGTCCAGCCTTGGCTTGGGTTCAGGTCCTGAGGTGGGGAAGGGGCATCGGCACAAGCAAAACTTCTGATCACCAAGTGGGTTGCACTCATGTGGCTCCAAATAGCTCAGGCCGTCTTTATTTATACTTATCAAGAGTTTTTCTTACCAGGGTTACATGAATAGCTTTATTATTGGCTTCTATTTTTGACTTTAAGAAATACATCATAATTTAAGGAATACATAGTGATCACTATGAAAACCTCCATTTTTCCCTTTATGTGTCCCCAGTACACCTTCCCACCCGCTGCATAACTTTATTCTAGACATAGAGTTTAGCATTTTACAGGCTTAACTAAATACGGAGCCAGGCACATTTGCTCTGGCTGCACACTGTCAGCTGACAGCTACTTGCAGTTACAAGGTTAAAAAGTAATAGACAGGGGAACAATGCTTTAAGGACAACATTTTCAAACCCAGACACTTTTTTCATGTCTGCAAGATATATTTTTATGCAGTTTCCTTTTCTACAAGAGGGTCCCATGTCTCAGTCTCTCTGTAAAAGGCAGACGTTGACTAAACACTCTTTCCCCAGCCCACCAATATAAGCTCCTGTGTATGGTAAAGATAGATCTCTCCACCCCACATTTTGCACTGTAGGTTTCCCTCTGGGAGCATACCAGATCTTGCCAATGATTCTATGCTTGCTGTGCAGGGAACATCCTCTCGAGAGCTGGCCCTTTGTGTATTCCCGAGGTTCCCCCCTATTCTGTGTATGCCTGCTCTATTCTCCGTTCCAGAACTCTGAGGCACGGCCAGTGTTCCAAGTGTTGTGTTCTCATTATGTATCTGTCTCTCTTGAGTCAGAAAAGTTCCCAGGCTTGGGATTTATAGTTAGTGTTCAGATAAGAGATTTGAGAAACATTCACCTTCTGTTGAATCTTAGGGAAAAATATTCAAGAAAGAACAGAATTTCCAGGGAAAATTAGAGCTATTGCACATGTGACTGAAACTAAAAACCACCCAAAAAATTGCCAGTATAATGAGAGAGAAAAGAACCTGCAAACCGCACGAATTCTGAAAATTCCTACGCTGTCATGTGGACTACTGGTCCTTGCCAAGTGAGAGTCTGTTTCCACAGCTGATTTGCCCTTTGGACAGGGAGTCATATCCTGATCTGAGATTAGGTTACACAGCTCCCTGTTTCTGACAGTTGTGATCACACCTGACAGGTTCTGATCACGCCCAACAGGTTCTGGTCACCACTTGACAGATTGTGATCACACCCAATCTGATTACACCCGACAGGTTCTGATTACACCCGGCAGGTTCTTATCAAACCAGACAGGTTCTGATCACACCTGACAGGTTCTGATCACACCAGACAGGACAGGTTCTGATCACATCCAACAGGTTCTGATCACACCCGACAGATTCTGATCACACCTGACAGATTCTGATCACACCTGATATTTTCCATATCTCTCATTTTAGGAAAATTATTAGGGGGCTAGAGATATGGGCAAAGAGTACAGTCTTTCTTGTTGCTGTTTCTGTGTCTTCCAAGTTTACTGGTCCTGGAGCTTCTGGGAACTTCTCTCTCTGTCCCCACCTTCTTGTTGGGGTGCTGGGATTGTACATCCATGCCCCTGAATCTGGCTTTTTACATGGTTTCCAGAGATTAAACTCACATCATGGGGCTTGCACAAGTGTTTAGGTCAACAGAGTTGTCTCTGCGGCTCTACATCTCCTTTCGTTTCTTCCTTCTCCACTGGAAAGACAGGCACAATTTTATTCAGACTCCACCATGAACCTGAGAACAATTTTGCCATCGGGCAGAGACAGTTAGCAGCCGTTAGTTGGATGCCGTCATTGCATGCTACCTGGGAAACAACAACCTCTCCTTTGGCTGCTGATACCATTGAGGTCAGCATATTGAAAGGCCTGTGGTTCCCAGGCATTTATCATGAAGGCGCACTCAGAGACAAGGCAATAGTGCATGGAGACAGTTAGGCCAATAAGTCACTTATGTTTTGGACGGGGGAAAGGGGTCAGGAATTTAGCATGTTTCCTTTAATGTGTAGACTGCAGAGCCGTGTCTGTGAACTGCCCCCATGAGCAGGCTGCAGGTAGAATGAGTCAAGCTTATTTTCCAGTGAAATGAGGCTTGTGTTGACCATTAACTCAGGCACTCATGTTTTTGCCAACTTTAATAGAATTGCAAGAACAATCTTGCTGGTTGCCTGCATGGTCCCAATTAGTCTTCACCAGAGAAATTGAATTTTTATATTGGTTGTCCTTGTCCCTTCTCTAATGCTTTAAAAAACCTTTATTATTATTATCAGTATTTTTTTTTTTGGCTAATGTGTTCACTGGTGTATGCCAGACTTGCCTTCAGTTTGCTGTGTAGCCTGAAGATGACCTTGAACATCTGTTCTTCCTGCCTACATCTCCCAAGTGCTGAGGTTCCAGGCCTCTGCCACACCTGGTTTGTGACTTCTGGGGATTTAACCCCGGAGTTTGTGTGTACTAGGCAACCACCTACAAACCCAGGAATTCATGTGTTCTAGGTAAGCCTCTACAAACTGAGTTACAGGCACTGCCGCTCACCCATTGTTCTTGTCTCTGTCTTTCGGGTCTGAACCGAGGCATTTTCTACGCATGATGTCCAGAGCCCTGTTCTTTCTGTTTTCACTGACTCGTTTACGCAGGAGACATTCCTGTGAGAGCCCTGGGTAGGTCCTGTGGGCTGGGCATTTCCTACACATGTTTTCTAGTGCATTCTATCAGTATATACAGACATAGTTTACACACGTGAGATCAGGTGTCCCCCTGGACTGTTTTCAGTTGGGAACAATTGACTACCTTGTATTTTCTAACAGTGTACTGGTATCGGTCTGGGGCTCAGGTTGTTTTCACAGTGTGAAGGGGGTGGATTTGTCAGTGTCTCACTGGAGAGTGAGCTCCGCGACTGGTTGGGCATGTGAAGTTGCTCTGGGCAGTAGATACGGTAAAGGTGATATGCTCAGTGTGGACACATATCTATGTAAGTTCAGGCAGGCACCGTTCCTCGTGGAGTTAAATAGAGCTGACACCTTCAGTGCTTCAAGGCAGCAGTGTGTGTGTGTGACGACAAACTGCAGATTAGCTGTAAGTTTTCTTTTTAAGAATGTTCACATTTGCATACATGTGCAGAATATATTATGAGCATATTCATCTCCCATAGGTGTCCATCCTCTCCTGATGCTGCTCACTCAGTTTTTCCCAACCAGTCTCCCAGTCTCTCTCCCTGCCATGTTCATGTCTTTGGTGTGTGTGTGTGTGTGTGTGTGTGTGTGTATACAAGGCTTGCACAAGTGAATAGCTATAATTTTTCAGCTCAAAGACACGATTTGTTCATTACTACCAATTGAGTTGTTATTCGGGACTTTTTATGATTTTTAAAAAGCTATTTTATTTTCTCAAAATAAAACTCTCTCTCTCTCTCCCTTTCTCTCTCTCTCCCTCCCTCCCTCTCTCTCTCTCTCTCTCTCTCTCTCTCTCTCTCTCTCTCTCTCTCCCTCTGTGTGTGTGTGTGTGCATGTTCACATGTATATGTGTATGGATTCAAAAACATCAGAAAGCTATGTGTGAGCCATCTTTTTTGGAAGAGATAATGCATTGCTCTTCCTGGGTGGTTTGTCAGTATGACCTCATTGAACAGGTATGTCTATCACATTCATGAAACATGTTTGTCCTTTTTCTAGCTAAGTAAAGTTTGACATATCATGTCAGGAGTCTAAACATTATCCAGTGCCAGGCTTTTTTCTTCTTCTTCTTCAGACAAAGATGAAGCTAATGCTGGACTTGACAACTGCTGGTTGTCTGGGTATCATTTCCAAGCGTGTTGTTAGGATAATTATGTTGCAAATTTGTTTGGTTTTCCAAGATTCAATATTCATCATTGTTGCCATGGTGATCACCGTCCATCAGTTGGTGTTCTTTGCTTACCTAAACATGCTGTCATTTGCATGCTTCCTTCCTTTAAAGGGTGGCTGCTGGGTCTCTGTTGGACCTGTCTTTGCTCAGCCTGGGAAATGACTATTTTAGCGTCAACTTCTGACTGAGCAGGGGACTGGAACTGCAGCTGCTTTTGCAGATACTTTCTGAGCATACTAAGAGCTCTTAGTGAACGTAGCTGCTTATCATGATGTTTTAATCAACAGAAATATTTACATCTGCTAATTAGGCCCCAGAGTAGCGTTTCGGGCCTGTATTGCCAGGTTCATCGGATCCCACTGATCTCATTTCCTGATATTACACTTCTTCTCCCCTTAGGGTGCTTTAGACTCCTGGGATCTTGCAAGCAAAGTTTTAATTATGAGAACTTCCAGCTTGCAGAAATATCCATGTTAATGGCTTCTTCTGCCGGTCTGTGAGTCCTGGAGGGTTGGGATAGTGTTGATTGAGCCCTGGAGAGAGAGGGAGAAAGCCGCAGGAGCCTGACAAGAGATGGCGGTTAGACCAACTCACCCAGGGTGGATAGAGTCGGCCAAGACAGCTGGGCGAGCATGGGAGCGATGGAAGAGACTCTAGGCTGGGGCAGAGTCGTTCTGGAAGCATCTGTTGCAGTGGGAAAGGGATGGAGAGTCAGTGTTGCTCTGGAATGGCGTTGGGAGGAATGAGATGGTGGGTGACCAGTTGTTCCTCCAGCTGGTGTATTAAGCGTTGTTTTTCCTGGATCTCGTGACTGTTCCCCAGCCCAGGGACTACAGCTCTGAGTGCTTGGAGCCAGAGAAATAGTGGTAGTGTGATGGGGACAGGTCACAGCTTGGACGAAGACAAAGATGGGTCCCCTCTTTCTGATGTCTCCTTGGTCTTGGGATGGTGTAGATTTGTCTAGCTGTCTAACGACTGGGTGTGGATTGTGCCCTGAAATGCGCCCCCGAGGTGGTAAGGAACGTCTGGAACAAGGACCTAACGCATCCCTTGCCTACTCTTTCTCTAAGGCAGAGCCCTTCTGCAATGTTGCTGACCTCAATTCCCTGCATTCTTTTTTCCTTTCACTTCTGCTGTGATAGACAAGGACTCTGTGGTAGTAATTCTCCCTGATCCACAAGGCATTTCTTCTGCCAACACTAACTCTTTTCTCCTTAGCAAGAAGCTAGACATAAACCCCTGTTTTCTTATTAATGTCTAAATATTAGCAGTTTAAAAAATTGGTAATAACTATGCAGAATATATCATTAGGCTAGATTTTATTAAATCAAGAGACATAGATTTCAACAATAATATGTAATATTATATACTTCTGATATTATAATAATGTTGTATATTATTAATAATTTGGAAATAGAAGGAAGTGAAATGAAACAGGTCTTTAGTTCAGGTCATTTTCTTAGGGCAAATACTGGCAGTATCTTGTTCTTACTTCCTAGGAGAATGTGTTCTGGTGAAGCCTTTGAGGTTCTAAGATTGTATTTCTCAAAATTCTTTTAGCTGGAGAAAGCAGCTCAGCAAATCTCTTCCATGAGTTTCCAAGACGTAGCTCTCCCTAGGCTCCATCTCATGTAGGAGGATGTGTTTCATCTTCTTCTCGAAGTCCTGTCTGTTGGCGGTTATGTAAGGCCAGGGAGGACTCTGCGGCCAGGGCCGTGGTTAGCTCCTTGTTGGGCTTGAGCAGAGGACACTGAAGTTGGTTTTGGGTGGCTCAGTAGAAGTGAATAAGGACAGGTGGTCATCTTGAGGGTGGTGCCCTTACCTGTGAGTGGATTGGGATGGTGGTGAGCGGAGAGGACTCTGGGGTTTCCAATCTGCAGCGAGCTAGTGTGAGGGTCTTCTTTTCAGGGAGACTCCGTGGCAATTACAGGAAAGTGAGCATGACTGAGTTTAGGATAACGTGGGCTGTGAAAAAACTGCATGTAGTACATACAGACATCTATTTCAAGGGGTCTCTCTCTCTCTCTCTCTCTCTCTCTCTCTCTCTCTCTCTCTCGTGTGTGTGTGTGTGTGTGTGAAGGAGATCACAACATTGAACAGAAACAGGAGCTGAAGGGATGTGCAGATATGGGCTGTGTTTGCTTAGCGGTGAGATTTGACATATGTGATAATGGAGCCATTCTATGGGCTGGGGAACTAATCTCTGAGAGGAACAGGGTGAGTGAGAAGCCATTGTTCCTTATCTTGAGTTTGATTCTCATCCTCTCAGACGACACAGTGGTGACACGAAGTGCAGTGAATAACGAAGCTATCAGATCCAACCCAGGAAACACTCATGTCTAACTGTCCTCCCTCAATAGGCCGCCCCTCTCTGAACCAGACGCTGGGTGTGCTCTGGGCTGCAGTGCTCTGGGCTGCTCGGGTTTCAGTCCTCTGAGTTACAGTGTTCCAGGCAGTACAGCTCTGATTGTAGTGCTCCAGGCTGCAGAGCTCCAGGCTGCTGTGCTCCAGGCTGCTGTGCTCCTGGCTACTGAGCTCCGGACTGTAGTGCTCCAGGCTGCTGTGCTCCTGGCTGCTGAGCTCTGGGCTGCAGTGCTCCAGGCTGCTGTGCTCCTGGCTGCTGAGCTCTGGGCTGCAGTGCTCCTGGCTATTGAGCTCTGGACTGCAGTGCTCCAGGCTGCTGTGCTCCAGGCTGCTGTGCTCCTGGCTGCTGAGCTCTGGGCTGCAGTGCTCCAGGCTGCAGTGCTCCAGGCTGCTGTGCTCCCCAACATATTCAGATTAAAGCTGTGTTCATTTCCCTGGCTAGAAGATGATAAAAAAAAATAAAATTGGGGTACAAAGTGGTCAGTTTCATTAGGGCATTTTCACACACCGTTTGTTTTTGCTGATCATCCTTCCCCATACCCTGGCCTAAAACTTCTGCCTACTTCTTGCTGATCCCTTCCTCTTGGGTGTTTTATTACACTCTTTCTTTATCTTTCTCATCCTTGCTCCCCATCCCGTGAAGCCCCTTCTTCCCCTCTCAAGGGTCTCTTTTCTAGAATGACCCGTACCCACCCTCTCTACATACACACATATAAAACATAAAGTTTAGGATCTGTCTTTGAGAAGACATGTGGCCTTTGCTTTTGAGTCCAGATAGCTTTGCTTAACACAATAATGTCCAGTTCTAGTCATTTTTTGTCTGCACCTGCCAGGACACCGTTCTTCTCCATGACTGCGTGGAGTTCCATCGTGTACATGTGCCACATCTCCTTACACGTTCCTCTGCTGATGGGCATCTAGGCTGGTTCCATGTCCTGGCTATTGTGAACAGTGTGGCTGTAAAAATGATGCCCAAGGATTATGGTACCTTTATGTTCCAGCATAAATTAGTTTGTGGCATTGACATTTTGATATGATGTGGCTTTTAAGATTGTCCCAGTCCATATTAGTTGAAAATGTACTCTGGAGGGAAATAATCTAAAGGACCATGAAGATTCAAGCAGGAATTTAGCAGAGCTACATAAACCTACTAGAAGCCTAGCCGTGAAGGACAACTTGCTGTTGGTCTGTCCTCTGCTGCCCTCTTCTGTTCAGAGACCAAAAGTGCATTTTTAATTTTATTTATTTATTAAAGTGTTTGTATGTTTTGTTTTGTTTATTTTTTTGAGCTAGGGCATTCTTTGCTGTACAGTGGGAGCTGGCTGGGATGCCCTATCCTCCTGAGTGCTGGGATTGCAGACATGCATGTGCTATGTCAGATTGCATAACCATGTTTAAATTGACATGCTATGGAATGCAGAGTGGAGGTGAATTGATTACAGAAGTAAAGGAGGGAGAGGAATGTAGCTCAGCTGATAGAGCACTGGCTGCATGAGGCCCTGGGTTTGATCCCCAGCCCTGCATTAATTAGTCACGGAGTACACACCTATAATCCTTGCACTTGGGGTCTGGAAGTGGGAAAATCAGAAGTTCAAAGTCATCCTGAGCTACAGAGCTTGGTCTACCTGATACCCTGCCTAAATGTTTTGTCTCTTGAGGTTTTGGTCATGAGGCTTTGGGGGCACAAGTGTGGCCATCTGATGCTTGCATTACGAGTGCAGATACCAGGGTTCATAGAAGAACACTCTGGTGTGGTCAGAAAGGAGGGCATAGACACAGACAACCCAGTTAGTCATTCATGCCGTGTGCAGCCGCCTCTTACCATCCTATCAGGCACAGGGCCTGGAACAGCCCAGCAAGAACATGGCCCAGAAGAGTAGTGTAGATAAACCAGGAGATGTGGGTTGGGGTTAGTTGAGACATGGACAAGTGATTCAGGGCAGGCTGGCTTCCACACCCAGGAAAGTCAGAAAGGCCTTGAGATAGAGGTATTGAAGTGGACACTTAATGGGGTCTTTGGCTGCTTGGTCAAATGAGAACCCTTTGTGTCACCTCCTCCCCTACACCGAAGCCAAGTCACATAAGGACTTGTGAGGAGTCCTGGGTCAAACTTAGAGAAGTCAGAAAGCAAGCTGGCATGGGGGTCTTTCTCCTTGCTTCCCGTCTTTGGAAGGAGTGTGCCCTCATTCACTGACACCCCAGAGAAGGATGTTGAGAAAGCAGGTTGGGATGAACTTCTGGGTCAGCACAGATGGATCCGAGGTGAACAAGTATCAGCTGGGGAGATGGATTGGACTGGTTTCCTGTTTGGGTGGAAGTCTGACCAGGTGGCAAGACAGGAAGCGTTCTAAAGCAAAGAATTAAAGTACCTGTTGCAAAAACAAACCAAAAGCACTCACACGCTGCATAGCCTTGAGCAGAATGAAGCTATTCATATAGTGAAGTGAATGGTAGCTTTGAAGAGGTCTGGGGAGACAGGTCAGTGGGTGAGAGTGTTTACCATGGAAGCAAGAAGACCTGAGTTCAAATCCCTGGCACCCACATGAAATCTGAGTATGACTGTGTACCTGTAATCGCCGTGAAGGAGAATGGAGACAGGTAGGAACCAGGAACATGCCAGCCAGCCTAGCTGAAGCTTCAGGTTCAGTGAGAGATCCTGTTTCATTAAATAAGGTGTGTGTGTGTGTGTGTGTGGAATAGAGAGAGAGAGAGAGAGAGAGAGAGAGAGAGAGAGAGAGAGAGAGAAAAAGAGAGACAGAGAGAGGACAGCCAATGTCCTCATGTGTGCATGTGTACTTATATCTACACACATACGTGCCCATGTACCACCTCTCACAAAAATAAATAGATACATAATGAAATAATAATAGACAACTCTGGGATTATTGAGGAAACCCTGACTGTGGAAGCTGGAGTCTTAACCACACTGGTCCTTCTCAGCACCGGTCGGTGTTCCAGGCGGGAAAAGCTCAGCCATGAAGAGAAAAGAGCAGTGTGCTATGTTATAGACAAACCCATACAGTCATCTAAAACTGATGTGACATTCTGAGAATATAGCCAGGACATTGAACATAATGCAACTTCAAATAAAAATCTGAGTTCCCAGAATATTTCATCTGGTCTCTACTGGTCCAGTGGGCTATGCTTTGGAATTTGGAGTTTCCAGTTAAGTTTAAGTTTTGATATCCATTTTATTTTGTTGATATCTATTTTATTTTGTTGATATGCATTTTATTTTGTTGCTATCCATTTTATTTTGTTGATATTCATTTTATTTGTTATTTAATTGGCTAGATACTTTTGATGCTGATCATTTGACTGGAAATATTTGCAAATATTTTTGAGGGGAACATTTTTTTCTCAACAGTTACCTAGGAAATATGATGAATGTACACAGTCCATCTGGCGATTCTAGGCACCAACAATATTTTGTTTTCCTTTCCTTCCCAACTAGAATTTTTTAGCCTAAATTATTTTCTTGTTTCTTTCAGGCTGCATCTGTCTCTGTGTAGAGTGGGCAGAACTGTCCTAGGGTCTGCAGCTATGGTTTCTTCTTGGACAGGTTAGTTTAGGAGACAATGATGTGTAGCAGCCTAGGCGGGGGGCTGCAGGGCACACACTGGGATTTCCAGGCTCTCAGAACAAGGATATGGACCCAGGACAGATGACAGGGACAGAAACAGCACTGACCAAGGAAGAAAAATCTGTAGAGAATGAAAATGAGCCTGAGTTGGATAAGAGTCAGAAGCTCTGTGTCTTCAGTGATGGGCAGTTCAAGACCTATGGAGAGCTCTCTTCCTGGGCATGCTTCTTCCCAGATGGCAGCCTTGTTGGGAAGGGTTTCCAGCCTTTCCTCCTGCCCTTGCTCCCTCTCATCTGTCAGTCTTGACCCAGACTCAGCAACTAAGACGCGGTGCTCACTCCTTGCAGAGATGTCAGTTCACTGGCGGAACCGCGTGTGGGAAAATATGACATCATCAGTATGCCATCAGGATCTCTCTTCTCCTTTGGAATCTCCAGAGAAAGAATTTTGAGGCTGTGTGGAGATGGTAGTGTTTATTACAGTAAAGTGGAATGTTTTCAGGAGACCAGTGCCCCAAAGGGCCACTCGGTGTTAGATACACTCCCAAGTGCGGAGAGTAGACAAAGGCCAAACAGACCACTGTGCAGATCTTTATTGCTTACATCTTAGCAGGCTTTTCCCTATTTCTAAATTCTCTAGAATAGACAGCTTTCCGTGAAGGGTTTTCCTGCCCAGGTGATTGGCAGGCCCATGGATGAATTCTGGGAGGCCACATTAGTATTTTCTTATTCTTTATCAGGAAGCTTGTGACTAGATATCATGATTTTACAAACTTCTGGGTGGTTCAGAAAGTCATGCCTCTATCTGTAGGGCCAGAGAGTCCACTGGATCCCATTCTTCTGAACCGTAGTCACAATTCTGCCATCTCAGTTTCACGTTTAACAGGAGATTTTACGAGGTGGGGTTGCATTCTTCAAGATTTCAAGTATCTAACTGTCTACCTAGCAAGGCGAGATGGGAGGACTGCTCCATCCTGCACTGCTGGCTGCCACCATGACTCAGACACAGGGAGACCCACCATTCCCCCTTGGGCTCCACCCCTAGGTGCTGATAGGAGCACAGGAGATCTGTGTTCAGGCTCCGAAGAAGCACAGTTAAAGTAATATTGTGCAAATGCAAATGTAACCATCTTTGCCTAGTTGAAGTAATGTACCACAGCAGTTAATCTTTGTGTGTGCTTACTAATATAGAAGGAGGCCAGAGTTTGAATTTGTGTCTGGTTATCTTATTTTTAGTCCAGATGGAACCAGCTTCTACTGTATGGAAGTACCATGCATCTTGAAGTTGTAGGAAAATAGTACTGGGTTTGAACACTCATGGTTTGTGTCATGTGGAGTGTAACATATGTTTCTTTATTTGAAGTGGGGTGGGAGTGTGTGCCACATCATATGTGTGAGCAATTTCTCTTGCTTTCTACCATGTGGGGCTTGGGAATTGAACTCAGGTCATTAGTTTTGATGACAAGCACCTCTACCCACTGAGCCATCTCAATGTCCCTCCAGACCTTTTCCTATTCTTATATAAGTTAATTTATGCTTGAATCATCACTGATCCTTATTAAAATGCAGTGCTGCCCCACAGAAAAAGTTCCCATCTCCACTGTCCAGCTTGGTGTCCAACTCACAGGAGGCTGCTGGACAGACACATGTGCCCAGCGCAGCTGAGAAACTGGGTGTTGATCCATGAATTTGAGCATCTCATCTGATAACATGACGGTGCTGTCCTCTGTGGCACAGTGAACCCAAATCTGGTTTTTTGGCTAAAAATGTGAGCGATTACTTTGAGGTCCAGCTAGATGTGTCTGTCCTGGGATACCCCGTCAGCTTCCATGGGTTATTGCTGCTCTGACCTGGTTGTACACGCACACTGTCTCAAAATCCCTCTTTGTCTCAATTGCAGTTTGATGGTTTGGACGTTTTGATTCCTTGTAGGTTCAGCGAAATGAAGACAAGACTACCACCTTGAAGCTGGCTGATTTTGGCCTGGCAAAACACGTGGTGAGGCCTATATTTACTGTGTGTGGGACACCCACATATGTAGCTCCTGAAATTCTTTCTGAGAAAGGTAAGTAAGTATTTCTCTTTGCTCTTTGACGCTCAAGTTCAACAAAGATGAATTAGATGAGAGACAAATCAAATTAGCATACGCTTTAGGGAAAGCACACCAACTAAACCAGTAGAGACCCACATTAGAATAGAGGCACCAGTATAGACTAGATATCAGTATAGACTAAATCAGTTTAGAGACATTGGTGGAGAGACATCACTTTAGAGACATTAGTATATAGAAAGATAACAGTATAGACCCACACCGTTGTCCTGTTGGCAAGAATGGGAAGTCCTGGGTAAATGGATAGATGTGTCGTATTGGGACTCTTCAATCTGATGGCTAAACTGGTGAGCTGGTGGCTCTGCATTGATGCCGGGACAAGGACAGTTAAGCTCGGACAAGCCACGAGTCCTGCTTGCAGGAGGGAAGGCAGTCAGTAGGGGCTGGGCTACATGGAAGGTAGAACTGGATTAGGAAAGAACAAGTTGTAGAGGCCAAGGGAAAGTTGTAAGAGAAGGGCAGGGCAGAAGACTCTGTCCCCGAGAGTTAACAGTGCTTGAGATTTGGACAGTCATCACTGAACTGGCCCCAAAGGGGCCATCAGAACTTTTATTCTCTTTAGTCTCTTATTGATTTGTATCCTGATAAGCTTGCTCTGAACTTATGAAATGAACTTCTAATGTCCATTTAAAGCTACCAGTTGTGTTCATTTCCTAAAGTCAGAAAGTGCTTGAAAATGTGTCCACGCCTGTTTGTGGGCGGGTGATAAATGAGGTACATAAAAGCCTTGACTGGGCATCACTGTTCTAGTTCCGTTCTGCTTCTGGGGCAAACACCATGACCAAAAAAGCCACTTAGGCAAGGAAAAGGCTTCTTTCATCTTGCACTTCCAGGTCACTCTCAATCGCTTAGGGACATCAGGATGAGATGCAAGGCAGAAACCTGAAAGCAGACTGCTTGCTATTCCAACCAGGGACCTTGCAACCAGGGAAAGCAATAGAAGCCAAGGCAGAATGATGCTTGATGGCTTGCTCATAGGTTCATGGGTAACTAGCTTTCTTATTCAGCTCAAGCCTAGGGCTTGGCCCTTTATCTACATCAATTAGTAATCGAGATGATTTTCTATAGATACTGATCACAGGCTACGTTCACCTGGGATTCCCTTTTCAGGGAACTGTAGGCTATGTAAAAGCTGACAGTTAACTCTAACGAGGACAATTACTTTGTAGATCATCTCATCTCCAATAAGTCATATTATAATCAGCGGTCATATTTGCTACTTCTTTTTGCTGTGACAAAATATCCAGCAAAGGCAGCTTAAGGAAGCAGGAGTGTTTGCTTTTGCTGCTGTTGCTGCACAGGCCAAGGGACAGAGTTTGTCACCCTTGACCCCCCTGTCTGGGGTTTCCTGCCTCTGTGTTCTTGCAGGTTATGGCCTGGAGGTAGACATGTGGGCTGCCGGGGTGATCCTCTACATCCTCTTGTGTGGCTTCCCGCCTTTCCGAAGTCCCGAGAGGGACCAGGATGAGCTCTTCAACATCATCCAACTGGGCCAGTTTGAGTTCCTCGCTCCTTACTGGGACAGCATCTCTGATGGTGAGATTTGGGGGCTCCCTGTGATGGGAAGGAGGGCTGTGGGCCTCATCCTACTCTTCCAGAGAGTGGCCTGGAGAGGTGTTTGGAGGGTGTGGGTAAAACTTCGTGTGATGTATCAACTGTCCTCATGCATAGATGCGAGACTGGGAGGGCTCTCAGTTGAGATGGGGCCCTCCAGTCCATGGATTCTCCTGGGTGTGTTGTGTTAGCTTTTCCTGGGAAAGATGTTGTCCCGAACTTGCTATGTCAGCAGCACAGATAACTGCATACATTTGTGTCTCTCTCCACAAAGGCAGAACTTATTGAGTAACAATAAATTCATCAAATAATGTTAATGGTAGCAATTTGCCAGATTGATAATTGGACCAAGGTTAATATGGGTTCTTTTATTCCAGTCTTAATTACCAACATTAGCTCTTACATCATATGTCACAGGATAAACATGTACATATACATACACACACATGCATGCACACACATGCTATTGAATAGACACAAAAGGCTGAAAAGGGTTGCAGCAGAATTTCAAGAGGTTTCAGAGTTGGACAGAAAGAAATTAAGTAGACTCTACACTGATAAGATAAGAACCTCAAACTAGAGACAGTTACAAGGTTGCCAGTGCCAGGCCATGCCCCTCACTGCCATTGTCAGTCAGGCTGCCGTCACTCACTGGGTTTGAGAGTGAAGTGGCAGCGTTGAGTTTGGCTGAGAGTTTAAAGGACAGGGTTAGGTTTGTTGCTAGAGCTGGCAGGCAGGTAGGTGGCAGGTCCAGACAGGAAATCAGGAAGATGGGTTTGTGAAGCACGATTAATGAAAACTCAGAGAGAGAAATTGGGGTCCAACCTGAAGGCCTGAAAAACAAAACAGCCAGCCCCTGGCTCTTACCTCGACCTCTGTCTGAAACGGCGATCCCGCCTCCTGCAATCTCAGAATGAGACTGCGTGTTGAGAGCTGTTTCCTCCTGTTTTATAGTCCTCTCTAGGACTGGGATTAAAGGTGTGCACCACCATGATTAAAAGCTTGCACCGCCCGATTTCTATGACAACTAGTGTGGCTACAGGGAATAAAGGTGTGTGTTGCCATAACCTGGTCTGTAAGGCTGACCAGTGGGACTGTTTTACTCTCAGATCTTCAGACAGTCTGTATTAAAATACAATTGAAATGCCACCACAGGTTTGTAACAGTTGGGTAGGCTGTATCAGCAGTGGGGGCGGAGCTGAACTGAAGCCCTAGGGACACCTGGGAGTACTCTGCCTGTTGGTCCCTGATTCATATGCCAGGTATCACATAGCAGGCTGATGGGAACTCTTGCCAGTACAGTGCTGGGTGTTCTCTTTCTGGGTTTAAGTCAGGTTGTTGCACCCTTTTCTCAGTCTGGTGTGTTTAAGTTCTTGGGTGTGGTACCCATATTCTTCTATGGCCTCAATCCACTCCAATACATTTGTAAGTGGCACCTTTTCAGCTCTTGGGGAATACAGTACATGCTGAGCCTCAGGAGTGCTACTGGGCAGACAGTCATAGTCATGTGTTCACCCAAGTACTCAGCCCCCTCTGTCCTCAGGATGGAAGGACTGTCCCAGTCACGTGTCCCCCCTTATCCTCAGGATGAAAGGACTGTCCCAGTCACGTGTCCCCCCTTATCCTCAGGATGAAAGGACTGTCCCAGTCACGTGTCCCCCCCTTATCCTCAGGATGAAAAGACTGTCCCAGTCACGTGTCCCCCCTTATCCTCAGGATGGATGGACTGTCCCAGTCACGTGTCCACCCCCCTCCTCAGGATGGATGGACTGTCCCAGTCACGTGTCCCCCCTTATCCTCAGGATAAATGGACTGTTGGGGTCACGTGTCCACTCCCTCCTCAGGATGGATGGATTGTCCCAGTCATGTGTCCACCCAGGTGCACAGCCCTCCCCATGGAGTCAAAATCTACTTATAGAATGGAGCCTCTCAAGGCAAGGAAAGTCTGGAAAAGTCATTGTCTTCAACAATGTGGAGTATAGTGCAGCTTATACAGCAGGCATGAACAAATGTTTACCCCGAGATACACCCACAGACCAAAGCTGCAATTCCCAAAAGTACCACTTGGGGAACCAGTGAGTTTATTCAATTTACTATTCAATTTAGTAGGCATAAAGAGTGATACACAGGAACAAGTGTGGCCCAAACATAGCTACATCACTGAATATTTCCACCCCGTCATGGACGATGGCCTGTGGATTATGGAGCCACCTCTGCTGTCAGCCTCCATTTTTCATATACTCCAGCACCTCCCAAGATCACTCGTAGTCGAGGGAAGGAAGAAGGGAATAATGGCTGCACTACCAACGGTGGCTCCTTTCCCTGCTAGGAGGGATAAGTAGCTGCCACCATTGCAGACCTAGCTCTATGGCTTCCCATGACTCTGCCTCCTTTCTCCCAGCATTCAGTTTAGTCCCCCCCCCGCCCCCAGCTCTGTTCTACACTATCAGGCCAAGCCAGTTTCTTTATTAACCAGTGGTATTCGCAGCAGACAGAGGAGAATCCCACATCACCTACCAGTTAGGTTTGGAGGGGAGAGAGAAGTGGGTAGGTTTGAAAGTGAAGCTAAATTGAGTGTCCCTCAAGGGAGCCACAGATGTCCCTCAAGGGAGCATGGCACGGTGGAGGGCTGAAGTCTTCAAGAGTCTTCAAGTTCTACCAGACAAAGGAGGTCTCTTTATTTAAATGTTTCTGAGAGTGGTGGGGGGTGGTAGTGGTTCTGGACCCTATGGAAGCAGGCTTAGTTAATATGTAAGCTATGCTACATGCCTACATTCATGTTGCCTCTTATTCCCAGGCAGAGGAGTTGGGGCTAGGCTCTCTTAGTAGGACAGAAGGCTGCAGCTGCTGGGAGTCTCTTTACAGCAGCTGGATGTGGACTGTCAACCATCCACAATAGACAGGGGCAGGACCAGATCTGTGAGACTTTTCCCATGTAGCCCCTGGGGGGGGGTTGGGAGTAAGGGGGTGAGTTGGGAGGTGGGTGGGAGGTGGAAGGATATGGGGGTGGGGTTGGGGTGGGGCTGGAGGTGGAAGGATAAGGGGATAGGGGTGGAGTGGGAGGTGAGGTCTGACTTCCAACAGAGTCAGCATCTCTAGGCTCAGCACGGACTTGAGTGGAAAGTGAAATTCAGTTGAGTTAGTGCTAACGGCTGCTTAGGTTTCTTCGCATGGTTTTCAGTTTTGTCAGTAAGCAGAAATATTTATCAGCTTAGGAAAAGGGAACATGTTTTATTTAAAATGTGGTTAGTTTGATATAAAAATTTAAAGTGTGTAGATGTGGTGCCTGCTCTGTTTCCTTGGCCTGGGTGTATGGGTGTCAGGAGTGGGCCTGGAGAAAGCAACCAGCGGTCTGCTGCAGCGGTGCCATCTAGTCCTGCTCACCCATGGCTAATTCTAAATGAATTATTCCAGGGTCAATAAAGTAAGGTTTCATTTATTCAGCACCACTAGCCGGATCTCTCTTCCCCATTCTTTCTTTCTTTCCCATTTCCTCTTCCCTTCCCTTTCTTCTTTCTTTCCTCCCCTACTTTTCCTTTTGTCTGCAGCTCTCTATCCTCCTGCCCTCCCCTGCACTCTCTTCCCTTCTCTTCTCTTCCCTTCCCTTCCCCTCTCCTTCTCTTCTCCTTTTCCTCTGCTTTCCTTCCCTGGCTCTTATTTCCTTCCCTTTTCTCTTTCTCCTGTTCTTTCCTTCATTTTTTTCTTTTTCTTTTATTTAAATTATGTTTTTTTTTCAGACAGGACCTCACTCTGCAGCCCAGACTATCTGGGAATTCACTATGTAGCTCGCCCTGGCTAGCTCAGACTCAAGTAATCCATCCTCCTACTTTAGCTTTAACTTCATCTCTAGTGTGCAGGGTTATGAGTGGTTGGAACATGTCTGGGATGTTTCCAACTCCTGTCCTTCTATCCCAAACAAGGAAAGCTTGCTAGCATTCCCACGGTGCTGATGTGGATGTGTGGGCTTCCACTTCATGGTTTGGAAGGAAAGAATACTGTAAAGCCACCTGTACCCATCACTCTTTCCCCAATTTCTCTGCCTTCCACAGCTGCCAAAGATCTGGTGAGACATTTGCTGGTGGTGGACCCCAAGAAGCGGTATACAGCCCACCAGGTCCTTCAGCATCCCTGGATTGAGATGGCTGGATATGGCACAGTGAACCCACAGAAGGACGAGTCCCCCATCAGCGAGGGTCGCTTCCAGAGCCAACATAAGAAGGTTACAGGGCAGGTGTCATAGTCCTGTCTGGGGCATCTTGCCAACCTTCTGTCCTTGGTGACACAGAAGAGGGCGGGCGTCTACAAGAAGACCATGCAAGCTCCCTCTCCAAGGACTAGAGAAAGAGAAGAGACACCTGGCATATTTTAAAGAGTGTTTTAAAAGCAAGTCCTACTGTTAATTGCTCTATAATATTTTTAAATTTGTATATCTAAAGTCTTTAATACTTTTTGGGTAAGAATTGCCATGAATGAAGAATTTTGATAATAACAATGAGTTCTGTTTCCTCCTTGTAGTCAAGTTCATAGTGGGCTACATGAGTGTGCTTTCCATTGTAAGAGCTCCCCCATATGACAAATGAGGTGAATCCTGGTTTTTCTATTTCAATAAAGCCTACTCTGAGGAAGAGAGAAAGAACTGCCCTGTTCAGTGGTGGTGGTGGTGGTGGGGAGAGCTGGGGAATAGAGTTCAATACAGCTGTGTTTTAACCTTTGACAGTTGTGGGAAAATCTTGTTTTCATCTCGGAACAGCAGAGACCAGTCAGTAAGTGTGGTTCTATGAGCTGAAATTCCATGAAAAAAAAAAAAAAACCAATGACAGCACTTTTTTGGAAAGCATCTGCAGGCTGATTGGTTAGAATTTCATGATTATGGAGAATTGGAATGTACAGACCGAGAGCCAAAAATTATCTTGGGTTATCTTTATTCCCCTTAATAGTTATGTGTCACCAAACTGCATATCTGACCTAACAGATAAAGCTGTTAGAATGTATTAACTCAGCCAACTGCTAGCTTCTACTAAACCCCAAACTAAGATGTAACAGCATCCAGAGCCCACCGAAAAGACATCCCTGCCTTGCCTTAAGCCACCTACCTAATTCTATCACCAGTATATTTGGTAAATCCATTGATTTGTGACTTTGTTTTATTTGGTGATAATAATAAAAAAACATCATGTAACAATTTCCAGGATGGTTTATCATTTAGGGCAACATGAATGTGTGTTGCCAGGCCATGATCACTCACGTTTGGCTCAGAATAAATCATTTCTTATTCTTTTTGGAGCAAGAGCTGTATGTTTTTTGTTGACAATTCCCACCCTACTTTACAGATGGAGAAACTGGGATGAGGAGTGGCCTGGTTTGCTCCTCATTATTTGGTTTACAAAGCCAATCTTAGCTGTTGGAGGCAGACCCACCACAGTGCAGAGCAGCCCCACCCCCTGCTCTTGTCCCTGGCTTCTGCTCTTGTTGCATTCTATTCACTGAGGAGCTGAAGCATTGGTTCCCACTAGGGATGGAGAGGAGGAGGAACTGGGGGAGGAGAAGCCAGGAATTACTACCCCATTACCAGAGAGGCACAGGCTCGCCCTGAAGGCCTTGTGATAGTTCTAGTACCCATGTTTCCTGTGTCATGGAGATGATCAGGCTGTGGTCTGTGACGTGGGTAATTGTAGGTAGAGGTAATGGTTCTTTTGCTCACCTCAGTCACATGCAGCGGGTGGTGTGTGTTCCTGCGTGTGCGCAGGTGCACAGGTATGTGGGGGCTGAGGGCACCCTTAGGTGCTGTTCCTCAGGATCATCCATCCTGTGTTTTGAGACACTGGCCCGGAAATCACCAAAGAGGGCAGGCCGGCTAGTCAGTGAGCCCCAGGCAGTGGGATCCAGTACTCCATCACGCCCAGCTTTCACACAGGCGTTGAGTTTGGGATCTCAGGCTGCAAGGTAAGGGCTTAACAGACTGAGTCATCATCTCAGGTCACCTGCAGGATCACACCGAACCCGGTGGCGACAGAGGCGTGGTCAAAAGACTTGAAAAATCACAACAGAAGTAACATTGACACACAGCACAGCCGTCTCTGCACTCTGTGGGGCTTAGCTCTTCCTAGCTGTGGTCCCTGGCTGGTCCTCATTTTTGTACTCTTTCAGAAAAGAAGCAAAAACTTTTTTTTTTTTTTGAGGCAGAGTTTCCTTGTAGCTTTGGAGCCTGTCCTGGAATTCCCTCTGTAGACCAAGCTGGCCTTGAACTCACAGAGATCTGCCTGCCTCTGTCTCTCGAATGCTGGGATTAAAGGCGTGCACCACCACCACCCAGCTCTTTTCCCCCATTTTTTTTCATGTGGAAAGTTTTATTGGGGGGAAGAAGAAAAGGGAGAGAGAGGGAGAGGAAGAAAAGGGAGAGAGAAGGGGAGTCCAGAGTGGCCTTGTGAGAAGACACACACACACACACACACACACACACACACACACACACAGAGAGAGAGAGAGAGAGAGAGAGAGAGAGAGAGAGAGAGAGAGAGGGGAAAGATAGAGAGGGAGAGAGAGTTAGGGAGAGAGGGAGGGAAGGAGAGAGAGAGAGAAAGGGACAGAGAGGGAAGGGAAGGACAGAGAGAGACAGAGAAAGAGAGAGAGAGGGAGAGAGGGAGGGGAGGAGAGAGAGAGAGAAAGAGAGAGGGAGAGAGAGGGAGGGAGATATGCCTCTTCAGAGGAGTGCCAGGGAAGAGAGAGCCGGAATGGGCCCAACTTTTTTTTCAATAAACATTTAAAACAAATCCAAACTATAAGAGCATCCTTCCCCCAAAGAGATCAGTGAATCTGTTTCTATTAGCAAACACCCAAAGTCAAATCTTCAGCTGCAAACGCAAGTTTCTGTCCCACCCGGTTCCACAGCTGTTCAGTACCAAATAAACACACAAAGGCTTATATTAATCATAAACTGTTTGGCCTATTAGCTCAGGTTTATTATTAATTAGCTCTTACAACTTAAATTCACCCATAATTCTTCTCTATGCTTACCCATGTGGTTTGGCACCTTTTCTTAGTAATGAGGCATTCTCGTCTTGTTTCTCCGTATCTGGCTGGCAACTGTGTCTCTTCCTTTCTTCTTCCCAGAATTCTCCTAGTCTGGTTGCTCCAGCTACTGGCCAATCAGTGGTTTATCAAAACCAATACGAGTGACAAATCTTTACAGTGTACAAGAGCATTCTCCCACAGCCTTCAGCCTCAAGAGAGCGATTCCTTTTGCTGTGCCCCTGACTTCAAAGCTCCCCTAAACGGGAACTCATCGTTAGGAGATAATAGAAGGTTGAGCAAAGCCAGCAGAGTGGATTTGCCTGGGATCAAATGGGCTTTGGCTCTGCGCCCGTCAGGTGGACACTTTGAACTTCACGGTCCGAGTCTCTCAGCCCCATAAGCACTGCTTAAGGGTTGAACACCAGGTTTTTCTCATTTTGATTGTCCCTTTGACAAGCAAGGGGCCTATCTACCTCCTGTAAGGTGAACCACACTTTTCGGCTGCATACATTTTCCTTTGCTCTTCCCTTCCCTCCTCTCTCCTTCCACCTTCTCTCCTTCCTTCTTTCCTTTATTTTTATCTCCTGCTTTTTTCTCCTAACATCTCTTCCTCCCTCCCCTTTCTTGTCTCCTTCCTTGTCTTTTGCCTTTTCTCTTTCAGTGTCTCTGTCTCTTTTCCTTTCCTTTAGAGACAAGGTCTCTACTCTACAGCCCAGGCTGGCTTGGAACTCACTGTATAGCCCAGACTGGCCTCCACTCATGATGACCCTGCTCTCTCAGTCCCTCTGTGCTGGGATTACAGAGCGGGACCAGCAGCTGTCCTCTTGGACACACATCTCCATGGCTCGCTTCTCAAATGCTTGTCTGATCACATGCCCAGGTCTTCCGCCTGGGAATCACCACTGTCTAAGCCCAGCGGTCACCTGCCTCAGACGGGCAATCTCATTCCTCCGTCCCCTTACACATTACAGGACAGCCCACATCCGGGACACCTTCACCTGAGTGTCACTTCAAAATGGCAGCTTGTAGGGTGTGACCCAGAATGAGGAACAGAAGTCAGGGTGACACTTACGGGGTGAAAATAGGAACGCCAATCTTCCTTACCCACCATACCCCCAATATCACTCCCCTGATGGAAAGTGTCCATACCCTTTGACCTGCTGCTAACACCAGTCCCAGCTAGTTGGACTGAAGGTGAACATTTGATGTATTCAGACAGGCAAAGTTTTTTTTTTCCCTTCAGAATGTGTCAACAGAGGTCTAAGGTCCTAGTCTCTTTCTCTGTGAAAACAATATAAACATCAGGGAGCCTGGAGCTGGCAGCTTAGGGACATTCATGTGATTCAGTCTCAACCAACCAACCAAACAATCAACCAACCAACCAGCCAACCAGCTAACCAACTAATCAAATCTACCAACCAATCAACCAACCAATTCAACCAACCAACTAATCCAACCAATCAATTTTAATCTGTTAGAGTATATGGTTTATCTGCATCTCTACCTGCCTTGCCATCCTTGCTCTGGATTCTTCTAGCTTCTGGGAGACCACCCCTTCCTGCCACAAGTAGGTAGTCATATGCTTTGCCTCACCAATGGGATTTGAGCACCGAAGTCAGTGACAGGCAGCTGTGGGTTTATTTGCCTGAACAGCTTGGCCCCAGTCCTGCTTCCGCCTGCCACAAAAAGAGAATGCCCAGGAATTCCCAATTAAAGAAGTCAGACCCCTGGAAGGGACCAGAAGCTGGCCCATACACAGGAATGGAGTGACCCTATCTGACCTTCTGAACGGCTGAAGAGAGCAACAGAGGGTTGTGATTATAAGCCATGGAAACTTGGGATTGTTTGTCATGAGACACAGCATAATCAACCCCAGCCAGACTAATGGTGAGTCATGTAAGCACTCCCTTTGGAGAAAGAAGGGTCTAGTAAACCATTTAGGATGATTAGTGTCGATTGCCAATTAACAGACTCTAGTACCATCTGGAGATGGGCCTCTGGGCCTTCTTGTGGGTGGGTTATCTTGATAATCAGTTGAGGTGATTATGAGGTGATTAGTTGAGGTGAGAAGATCCACCCCCTGTGGGCAGCACTACTTCCCTGGTTGGGATCCTGGGATGCGAAATGGGAAAAGGAGACCTAAGTGGCGGCACCCGTCCCTGTCTGTCCTGACTGTGGTGTGGGGTGAGTGCCTGCTTTAAGCTGCTGCTGTTTTGACTTTCCCACCATGATGGCCTGTGCCGTGAACTGGGAGCTAAAATAACCCCGTTTCCCCTTGCGTTGCTCTTATCAGGGAATTTTTTCCCCTAAAATCACAGCAACAGGAACCAAGGCTTCCTCTATATGGACCTCATTTATTCATTTATCCATCCATCCATCCATCCATCCATC
Organism: Myodes glareolus; assembly: GCF_982192425.1. Lineage (NCBI taxonomy): Eukaryota > Metazoa > Chordata > Mammalia > Rodentia > Cricetidae > Myodes > Myodes glareolus. The sequence goes on along the minus strand of NC_142029.1, from coordinate 12,767,120 downwards.
CATCCATCCATCCATCCATCCAACCACTCACCAAATAGCAGTGTGTGTGTGTGAGAGAGACAGAGAGATAAAGAGAGACAGAGAGAGGGAGAGAAACAGAGAGTGACACACACAGAAATAGAGGGAGAGAGACAGAGACAAAGAGACAGAGAGGATTTGTTATAGGATTTCTGGCCTCTAGGAGGATTGTTTCAATTCAGAGGAAATGGCTGCACAACAGTGAGAGAGAGAGAGAGAGAGAGAGAGAGAGAGAGAGAGAGAGAGAGAGAGAGAGAGAGAAAGGGAAACAAACCAGAAAGAATAAAACCATCTTGTACATTGTAAATGTATGTTAAACATTAAACTGTAATGTTAAACATTGCAGACAATACCAGAGACACATTTCTTTTCTTTCTTGCATTCTTTTTTTTTTTTTTTTTGTTTGATGTTTTGAGACCGAGTTTCACAGAGTAACCCTGGCTGTACTGGAACTCGCTCTGTAAACCAGGCTGACCTTGAACTCACAGAGATCCACCTGCCTCTGTTTTCCAAGTGCTGGGATTAAAGACGAGTGCCACCACTTCCCGGCATCAGGCGCACATTTCTTAGCCCTGTCACCCGTGGGCCATCACACAGACAAAAGAAAATCACAAATTAGCTTCACACAAAGTCACATCTATGATCCATGCCAGCTCAGTGGACTGGGGGATGGTTTGAGTTCTTACAACGTCTTTTGCATGGTGAGCATGACCCTGACTATTCCACCCCAGGTCCTTCTGAACTAGATATGTGTGCGACACGGATGGTACACTTTAGTTCCGTTCTCACAGCCCTTTCTATAACAAGTGTGCTGGTTGTACCTGAATCCTTGGGCTTCCTTTAAGACGCTAGCGCACCTCTGACCGAATCTCCCAGCTTCTCCTGAGATGCAAAATAAACCTGATAATGGGACCTAGTTCTATCCCATTATCGATCTGATAACTTGGCGTGCATTTGTGTTAACTTATGTTTGGATTATCGTGACAGCAAACACCCTCAAACCACTTGCAAATTGCAGAGACCCTGATTTTGTTATTCTGAAGAGAAAGGACAAACCAGACGTTCCACATTCTGAGCAGCAGGTGGCGCTCCGAGCATTTGAAATCACACCGGCGGCGCCGCCGAGTCCTTTGTGGATCCTAGAATCAGTTTGCTGGTGGTGCATTGCAGTGGGCAGGAGGCGATGCATTTATTAACTTCACGTTTTGTTTGAGACAACGTCTTGTTCTACAGCCAGGCCGGTGTCAGATTTGTGATTCTCCGGCCTCAACCACTCCAGTCTTGGGCTAATAGGTGTGCACCACTATCCCTCCGCTTGTTTACGGGGTCAGTCGCGCTTGTTCCAGGCAGGAGTCTAGGCTGCTGTTAAGCCTTTCGAATATGTTCTGTATTTTTTTTCTTTTTAGAATGTAAAGTAGTTCTAGTTCCAGCACAGTGGTGGATGGTTTAGCGGGGGGAGAGTCTTAAATGCTCCTGAATACAAGCAGACAGGGCTTTATGCCATTCTACCCCTGTCGTTGGAGGCTGGTGGGCAGCTCTAGTGTCAGGGTGAGGGTGAGGAGGTCTGTGGTCAGATGAAGGGCCCTGTGAATGTCACACGTGGTGACTGTACCCTGCACAGGCATGGGGATCCCCTCATTTCTGTGTAGTGATGTGGAAGGAGGTCATGAGTTGGCTGTGTGACCTTGACTGCGTTTTGCTTTAGGACTCAGGGCAGCAGCATCTTTGAGAGATACACTTACAGGACAGACTGCTTGCATGGTTTAGGGCGAGCACCCTACATGGTTTAGGATGAGCGCCCTGCCTGGTTTAGAGTGAGCACCCTGCCTGGTTTAGAGCAAGTGCCCTGCATTGTTTAGGGCGAGAGCCCTGCAAGGTTTAGGGTAAGAACCCTGCGTTTTTTTTGGTGGGGGGGGGTTGGGGGAGTTAAACGGAATTGTAAAATTGGAAGTGAAGGGATCCCTATACCCGGTTACGGCTAATCGTCTAGTCCCAGAAAAGGAAAATACACGTATTCCAGGAGGCAGGGACAAATAGCCCCTCGCCTTCGCTGTGATAAAATACTCGACGACATCAGATTAAAGGAAGAGAGGTTTCTTTCGGCTCCTGGCTTAGCAGCGGCAGGATCGTGAGGCAGCTGGTCCCATTGCATTCTTAGTTGGGAAGCAGAGACGAACCTGGTGCTCAGATCGCGTACTTCGTTTAATTCAAGCCAGGACCCCAACTACAGGGTAGTCCACATTCTATTTCTACATTCTTTTATTAATGAGACTAAGAACCCCCAAAGGGGACCTCAGTTTCCCTGGTAGTATTCAGACACCTGGTTGGTACTGACCCAGCTAAGGGTAAAGTGAAGCTTGGATGCCTGGTTTCAGTTCCTTACTCCCGAGGCTCTGGCCTCAGTCTCTATTTTATATTCACCTGTGGGCCTCTCTATCTCGAGGGACAGGTCACTACTGAGACCCACCCAATGTCTTTCCCTAGGGCACTTCAGGGTCTGGAGAAGCCAAAAGCCCTGACATTTTTGGGTTATTAGGTCCCTAGCTTTCTTTGCCCTATTTTCACTCGAGGTTTTGTGACCTCCACATGGCAAAGAAAGTGAGTACATTGCTTTATTTGAAATGGAATGGTTTTTTTGTTTGTTTGTTTTAGTTTTTCTTCACTTCTAGGATCCACGACATCTTGACAAATGAGCAATGGAGAGCAGGTGTGGGAAGGAATACACGGCTTCAGAGGGTTGTGGACTTCGGGCTGGGTGACCTGGCAGATCACCATACAACCACCAGATGGCGCTGCATGCAGCCTTGCGGTCCACCTTTCCCGGGTCAGTAGCTGAGGTGTGTCTGGCCTGTGGAAGTAGCTTTGCTTGGACCAGGGAGGGCGTGAGTTTTGCTTGTGCACAACTCACAAGCTCATGCTCCTGACCTTGTACCCCAGGGATTGTAGCTATATTGGTTTCCGACAAATGCTTTTCTGGCAATCTGGCTTAGCATCTTTCTCATTTTCTGCCTTGCTAGGTTTAACGTCTCAAACTGGGATATTTCTGTCTGACAGATCAGGACTCTGTCATCAGAACAGGATGTTCTTGCTTGTGGCAATAAAAAGCCTTTACCTTAGTCAGCCCTGGTGTAGTCTGATTCTCTCCTAGGGCAGGGTGAGAGTGAGGCTGGGTGGACCAAGGCCCAGGGTGGGCTGTGCTGGAGTCAAGGACAGAGAGAAGGATTCTAGAGGTGGGGTCTGTCATGAGGAAAGGTTCACAGTTGGAAAGATGCTGATGATCGGTGTGGGGCTGCGGAAGGGGCTTAGGAACATACTTTCATAGAAAAGTACAAGAATATGATTTGCATTTTGATGATGTTTGCTTTGCTGTAGACATAGAAAAAGACAGACGTGTTCTCAAAGTTAGAAGAATTTGTCAAATTGCTTCTTGAGACTTTTTTTTGCTTCACTAGGGAAAAAGTTGGGGTTGCATCTTCGGCAGAGATTCTTTGTCAGGGTGGTAGACAGGTGTCATGGAGCCAGCTGTAAGCTGTGGCCACACCGGGAGCTAATTTGTGCTTGCTCCCCGAGAAAGGGAGGAGGCAGAAAGTGAGATAGATAGATAGATAGATAGATAGGTAGATGATAGATAGATAGATGGATGGCCGGATGGACAGACAGACAGACAGATAGACAGATGATAGACAAATGATAGATAGATGGATAGATAATAGATAGATAGATGATAGATAGATTATAGATGATAGAGGATAGATAGATGATAGATGATAGATAGATAGATATAGATGATAGATAGATGATAGATAAATAGATATATAGATGATAGATAGGTGATAGGTAGATGATAGATAGATAGATAGATAGATGATAGATAGATAGATAGATAGATAGATAGATAGATAGATAGATAGATAGATAGATAGAAGGGTTGGGCTTGAACACTAGCCCTGGAGAATCCCTCTCTTTCTCTGCTCTTTACTTTTTCCTTTCCTCTTCTGCCTCTTTCTCTCTTTCATGTTCCTCCCCACTGCTCTTTCTCTCCCTCACCCTCAGTCCCAACTCTTTAGTCAGGGAAGTTCAAATTAAGTCAACCTAGAACTGGACGTTGTGAAGGAGAGATAAGATCTTGGAACTGAAATGTTTATATTTTACCCCTGTCCCCATCACAGTTGTGGACAGTCATGAAACCTGTGCCATTGTCCAGGGGACACAGGCATGGTGGCTCACAGCTATCCATAGCTTCCATCCTAGGGGATCTGACACCCTCTTCTGGCATCTTTAGGGCCTTGTACACACATGATGCATAGAGAGGCATGCAGCACCCATACATATAAAATAATAAATAAATACATAAATAAGAAATAAAAATTTAAAAATCTAAACATTTAGACCTAGAGGTTGTGTTTATGTGTGGTCTAAGGTGTCACATCTTGGCAGCTTAGAATACTTACTTTTTTTTTTTTTTAAAGAAAATTGATTTTGAAGCAGGATTTCTCTGTGTAACAGTCCTGGCTGTCCTGGAACTCACTCTGCAGACCAGGTTGGCCTTGAACTCATAGAGATTTGCCTGCCTCTGCTTTCCCAGTGCTGGGATTACAAAAATATTTTTGAAGTTTTCAATTGTATTTGTTGTGTATGTGTGATGTGGAAGGGCATGTGACAGTGTGGACATATGTGTACCACAGCACATGTAGAAGCTAGGTAACAACTTTTGTGAGTCAATTTTGTCCTTTTAGCATGTGACGTGATTAACACCTGACATTGGCCTCTGGCCTCCTCGTGTACATGTGCACATACACATATGCTGTGGGACAATGGTTTTACTCTGTAAAGATTTGTTTCTTGTACTTGTTTAATAAAATGCTGATTGGCCAGTAGCCAGGCATGAAGTATAGGCAGGGCAACCAGGCAGGAAATAGAGGGGGACAATGAAAATGCTGGGAAGAGGGAAACACAGTCTGCAGTTGTGACCCAGCCTCAGAGGAAGCAAGATGTGACTGCCTTGCCAAAATGGTACCAAGCCATATGGCTATCTCAGACAAGAATTATGGGCTAATCTAAGTTATAAGAGTTAGTAAATGAGAAGCCTGAGCTAAAGGGCCAATCAGCTTATAACTAATGTAGACCTCTGTGTGATTCTTAACTGGGATTTAACGGCTACAGGACTGGGTGGGACAAAAACCTCTGCCAACACACATATGCCCTCCGTGTTACAAACATGTGCATACATGCAGATTTATTGAGCTCATGCATTGACAGGACATCTAGATGTATGGATTGAATGTGTTGTGGCTAGAGATTAGCTGTCCAAAGCTGGACAAGCCTATGCTGTCCAGCCTTGGCAGCAGTGACTGGGGAAAATTTTCGTTAAGACTGAGGGGCTCTTGGGCAGGGACTGCATCTTTCATGGACCAACAGCCTGTGCAGGTCCACCTCTGTCATGGTAGTGATGGGTTACACACATGGAAGACCCAATGCAAACCCATATCTCCAACCTTAGCTATAGGCTCAGCTCTCACTGGGCAAAGCAAGTTTATCGCTGGCCTCAAAGCCACAGAACAAGGACTAGACTCCATTGCTGCCCACCTGGGGACTTCAAAGACTGGGGGCAGGGTATGGGCTGGGGAGGTGTAGGGAATTGGTTCCCCGTATGCACTAGTGTGCACAGAGACCCTGTGTATTGGTCAGGAAGTCGCTGTCTGTGTTACTGTCAGGTTGACACATCTGAAGTCGATGTCTTTTACCATCTTCTAGAACCTTCTTTGATGCTCTCTTCCAAAAAAGCCTGCCACTCCACCTCCAATACAGACACATTTTATGTGTGCTCACCGTTCTCTGGGTAGCTCTTCCTACATTTGTATGCCTGAGACTTCCCCTTGCTTCGCAGCTGAATGCAGGTTCTGCTTCCTCCAAGACGCCCTGACTTGAGGCAGACTTCTGAATTCACATTATTGATCATCTCTCTGAGAGGTTCTATGAGTCTAGGGCAACTCTGAACCCCAGCCTCTGGCCCAGCAGCTGGCTCACCAGTAAATGTTCAGCCAACGATCTTTGTGCCCAGGACCTAAGAGCAAGAGAAGGAAAAAACCCTGGCTCTTCTAGAGCTGGGAAGCCAGAGCTCCTGCCTCATTCGTCACCAGCCCATCCTGCCCTGTCCTTGTCATTCTCCTGCTCATGTTTGGAGCTCTCCAAGGAGCAAGTCACTGGAGGGCACTAAATCCTGAATCACAGCCCTGATACTCACGCACCTCATCACTCTGGTTAATACCTGATTCTGAGCCCCATCGATCTGCCCCTTATTGCTTTACCCAGAGCTGATTAAGAGGCAGGATAATTGGTTTGTATTAACTGGATAATGAAGTGCGTGTCTGAGTCATGACTGCTCCCTTAGAGCGTCTGTCCTGCCCTGGCATTCTCTCGGGGTGTTTTCACCTGGTCTTCCCACTCCTGGAGAGCTTCCAGGTGCCTAGAAGAAGTTGAAACCCTGTTCTGCCCCTTCCTCTCCACAGGCCTTTCTCAGAGTCACGGACAAGAACTGCTCTATCACCCTTTGATAAGTGGCACAGTTGCTGTGGCCCTTTGCTTTAATACAAAGCATACATGGGAGAATATGCCCAGTGTCCAAGGTGGGCATGACATGTGTGAACTGACAACAGACAGCCTTTGGTGATAGAACCCTTCAGCCTTCAGATACATCCCAAAAAGAGAGAACAGCAAACGTCCCTGTGCCCACTTAGAGCTGATAGTGGGCATCATTTTCCATTTCTTGTTTTATTGTTCCTCCTACATTTTGTTTTGTTGGGTGATTTTAATTTTTATTTTTGTATTCTCTTTTCTATTCGTGTGTGTGAGCGCACGTGCGCACATTTGGTGTGTCTATGTGTAAACATATGTTTTTGCGTGTGTGTGGGCATATGTAAATGCAGACACGTATGCAAGTATGCACACCTGCATGTGAGGCTTCCAGTTGGTGTCTAGAATCATCTTCCCTTACTCTTCTACCTTAGTCTTCAAGGCAAGACCTTTCAATCAAACCCAGATCTCACTGATATGGCTAGTCTTCTAGTCTTGCTAGCTGTCTTTCTTTTGGTCATCCCTGTCTCTGCCTTCTGAGGCTGGATTAGATATATACATAGGTACTGGGGGGGGGGGCTGAACTCTGGTCCCCAGAGCTTGTATGGCAAGCACTTTAATTGCTGAACCATCTCCCCAGCTGCTGGGTAATTTTAAGGCATCACAGGTGTCAGGCTGTTTCACTCTTGACGACTCAGGCAGTTGATAAATGTTCTTCTGCCCGATATTCCCCTGCATCCATGGATCTCTGGGGCTGCTGACATTCTCTGGTCTCTGCTCAGTATATTGAGCATCTAATCATGTCTTTTTTTTGGTCATGTTTTCCCTTTGTTTCTCCAGGGAAACTGCAAACAAGAGATATGAGGTTTGTTGAGCCTCCGTGCTCAGCTAATAGCTATTGTGACAGATGAGGAGGCACACAAAGAAGTGTGCCAACAAATCACCAATAGAGCAGTGTGATGCACCCTTGACACATGGTGAGGGCTCAGGTGGTGGGACTCGCACTCAGGGGAGTGAACAAGAATAGGTGAGGCTGCATGTCAGCTGCCTTCACCCGCAGCTGCGAGTCAGCGAAGACATCTGCCCCATGTGTGAGAGAAACTAACTCCAGAGCCAAAGGAACCACAGGTCAGAGATGAGCCCCTGGGTCCCTGAGAGGCGACAGGGCTCACTTAGTGTGACAACCAGACAGATGTCAGTCTGGGGCAGGCATCTTGGCATCTGATGGCCTTTCTTTAACTAGGGACTTGCTGCTGTGTTCTGTAGCGTTATAGACATTCTCAGAAGAGCGTCTGAGCGGACTGAGGCCCCATCTGAGCTCTCAGATGGTGAAGTTCAAGACTTCGGACTTTTCTCCATGTTTCCCATAAGATTTCCTCTGGGGGAAAAAAAGGTTCACTACCAAACATTAGTTTGCAAAGCCCCTCTCCATGTGTTTCTGCAGTCTTTTAAATGGTCTGCAGCAACAGGCCTTTCACAGACCCTTTCTGCTGTGAGACAAGGTGAGGAGGTAAGTGCTAACCACACTCCTTCGAAAACTAGCGAGGCTGCTTAGTGAGCAGAGGCGATTGCTGCCAAGCCTGGTAACTAGAGTTCAAACCCCAAGACTCCAGTGATAGAAGGAAGGAACCGATTTCTGTAAGTTGTCCTCTGATCTCTGACCTCTGACCTCCGTGCATTTGCTGTAGCACGCACCTACCCCCTCCAGTATACCACATGTACATTACAATGAAATAATATGTAATAAACTCACATTCGTTCCTGTTTCCCAAACCATGGAAACACATCTAAAAAAAGAAAGAAAAAAATGTGTTTCTGAAATTAAACTTCCAGTATTTTTTTTTTTTTTTAAACACTGAGAAATCTCAGGGTGACTGAAAGCCAACACCCCTGGTCTTATTGACTCTGTTTCTCTACCTTTGAAATGATGATTGTTCTGGTACCCAGATAACTGAAGTTTGCAAAGCACCACGTCTTTGAACTTGTCTTCCGTGAACATGTCCACAGTGAACGGTTTCCTGCCTTTCCTCAGAGCAGCACTCAAGGTCTCCCTCTGCTCTGCTATCCCCAGAGTCCTTTGAATCTGTATATGATTACTAGGCCTTGTGTAAACAGCCCAAAGGATCAGAAGAAGGAATGCCAAGGGCAGCTCTCAGGTGAAGGAGCCACGAGAGTTCACTATGAGTCCCATAACTTCTTCATCTTCTGCTGGATGGGTGCCAGTGTTGTTCTTCCTCAGTGGTCTAGAGACTAGATACAACGCCGGAGCATCCCATAGTCTGCCGAGGTCCTGTGGACACTCAGAAAAAAGCCTTCTTCTAGGGGTCAAGAGGGTTGAATGCCCAGCATGTGGCAGGAGGATCAGGACAGATGCCTCCTCTGTGGGCCATCTGGAGAAGGATGAGATAGCCTTTGGAATCTAGGTGACTGAAGTTTTTTCCTCTCTTTACCTCAGTCTGTCTGTCTATCTGATCCTGAACTTTCTATATAGCTAAGGAAGGCTTGAATGCCAATCATAATTCTAAGCTTAATCCCAGCCCTTCCCAGTGCTAGGATTCCAGCACTAATACACTTGTCTTCAGCTATGCTGACAATCGAGCCTGGGACTTTGTGCATTCTAGAAAATCACTCTACTGTTTGAGCTACATTGCCAGCACATGGTTTTTAAAAACAGTTACGCTATGGGTGTTTGGGCTTTGTGTATGTCTGTGTACCATACAAGTGTCTGTAGCCTGAGGAGGGCATTGGTGCTCCTGGAACTGGAGTTACAGACAATTGTGAGCCACAATGTGAATGCTGGGAATTGAACCCAGGTCCTTTGCAAGAGCAGCCACTGATGTTCTTAACTCCAGAGCCATCTCTTCAGGTCCCCTAATGAATGCTTTTAAAATTATTATTATTATTATTATTATTATTATTATTATTATTATTATTATTATTTCTACTACTGCTTTTATTTGGGACAGCTCTTTAACCTGCATTCCACAAAGATTGATCAACAGCATCTCTTTGGTCTTGGGTTTGGGAAAGATCTGCTGGAAAATTTAATTTTCTTTGGGAGTTTATGAGCATCCATGGCCAAGACCCATTGATCCCCATGGGAGCCTCTTTTCTGTCAATTGCTCCAACAGCACCTGCCTACTTTCTTGGGGTCAGTTTTCAGAGAGGCCAACACTAACCTCTCACATGTGGCTCCTGTCTGCTCTGACAGTATCTGCTCCTGCATTCTGCTTGACTCCCAGCTCCTTGTAGACGGCATCCTGGCAGCACCTCAGAACACAAGCAGTTCTTTTCTTCTGGCTTCCATGATGCAAATTGTAATGAAGTGATGGATGAATGGGAAAGCTCATTTTGCGAAACAGATCCTGGTTTTGTGGTTAACATAGACCTTACTCCACCCATATACAGTTCAGACTGTCTTGGATGAGCTTGTCAGGAAATAGCATGCATGCAGATAACAACTAAGGCCAAGTTAGAGTTGGCTGGGTAAAGATGTAGACAGATTGTAAAGGGAAGTTTCTGTACCACCTGGTTCCTGCAGCTGTTTAATCTCAAAGAAACACACAGAGGCTTGTATTAATTACAAACTGTTTGGCCTATTAACTCAGGTTTTTTTACTAACTAGCTCTTACAGCTTAAATTAACCCATAGTTCTTGTCTATGTTTAGCCACATGACTTGATATCTTTTATCAGTGAGGCATTCTCATCTTGCTTCCTCTACGTCTGGCTGGTAGCTGACTCTCTGCCTTTCTTCTTCTCAGAATTTGCTTAGTCTGGTTGCCCCAACTATACTTTTCTCCTGGTTCCTGACCAATCAGCATTTTATTAAACTCATATGAGTGACAAATCTTTACAGTGTACAAGAGCATTATCCCACAGCAACAGAGGAAGAACTCCAACAAGGATTAGCGAGTAAGACATTATAGGGACCCAAATCAGGAGACGCAATGGCTTCTGCTTACCAGAATAGGTCAGGGGCAAGAGTGGCTATGAGAATGTACCAAGTGCCATAGCTGTTAGAGAGAGGCTGTCCCCATTCAGATGTGGCCTTGGATGGCAGGTAGGGAACCAGAGAATAAGCACACATATCCCTTCCTTTCCCCTTCCCTTTAGTTTTATACTAGTGACTTAATTTGCCAACCCCAAGCAGAAGTCACAAGTCAAAAAGTTCTACATGGGTTCATCTGAAGCCCAGAGCAGGGCAGAGAAGAGTTCTCCAAGAGCTGCAGAACAGCAAGTAAGAGTACCCAGGACAGATGGATTAGGAGCAGGATAATGATATAATAATGTGCTGGATGATGAGGGTTAATAGACGTGGTGTGCTGGATGGGAATCGTAGACATCAGGCGTGTACAGTAGCCAGGCATAGTGCAGTTTAACAAGGCGGCTGATGACACAGTTCTGTGGGTATCTTCTGCTGGGCCCAAGGTCTTGAGTTCAGGTCCCAGAACCCATATGGTAGAGGGAGAGAACCGACTCCTGCAAGTTGTCCTCTGATCTCCACAAGTGCGTTGTGATGCTTGTGTGTGTGCACATATTTACACAATAAAGTAAATACAAAGTTTAAAGCAAAATCTTATGTATGCTGAATAATGTTAACATAATAAATAAATTCATAAAAATAAAAACAAACACATTAGCCTTCCTCTACACTGGGTTTTCTTTAAGATAATTATTTCAGGGAAATATCAGGTTGTGATGTGTAGACCCCACTCCCTGGATTTTTAAGAAAATATAAAAAATAATTTAGAAATATAATAATTATTTCAGTCCTACAGGATTCTTATAAAATGTTTTAGTTCAAATAAATAATGGATTTTTCTATTCTACAGGTGGTGTAGGAGGTCCATATTTCTATGTGTTGCTTTCATTGGTTGAATAAAAAAGCTACCTTGGCCTTTTGATAGGTCAGCCCTTAGGTGGGCGGAGTAGACAGAACAGAATGCTGGGAAGAAGGGAAGTGTGGCATATGCCATGCTTCTCCTGCCCAAGATGGACCTTGGTTAGACTCATGCCGGTAGGCCACGATCTTGTGGTAAACACAGATTAATAGAAATGGGTTAATCAATGTAGAGAGCTGCGAGGAGCCATGCCTTTAAGATGGCGCTGGCTGCCGCCCTCCGGCGAGCCCGAAAGCGAGCGCTCTCTGTGATAAACGACTCCTTTTATGGTGATGGCCTGTGACCTGCTATGATCGTGTGTCGCTTGCATATGCTTGAGCCTATGGGCGATGCCCACATGGCACTCCGGGATAGGCGACCATAGCCTATATACGGGCTGGGAGAGGTCTGTCCTGGGACAGAGAGAAATGGGAGAGAAGCGAGAGAGAAGCAAAGGTCCTGAATAAACTGCGTGCAAGAAGAGCTCCGTGGTCGCGTCGTCATTGCTGGTTCGAGGCGGTTTGCGTCAAGTGGTGGTCCGAATGGGGAGAAACCACTTCCTCTCCCTGGAGCCCAGAACTTGCAGCAGTCAGGGGTGCACAAGTAAGTCCTCAAGGTAAGTTTGGGGATCTGCGAAAAAAGCAGGAATAGTGACCGTGTCCAGAGTGGGATCAGTGATCACGTCCAGAGTGGGGCTAGAGTTTCGCGAGCTGTCAGACTGAAGCGGTTTCGCTAGCTGTCAGACGAATCGAAAACTGAGAGTAGCGAGTAAAAGAAGGGATTACTTCTTCGATTATGGGTGCTTATTCTTCACACCCAATTTTTCTGGCTCTTAATGAGCTACTTAGATCTAAGAATCTGAAAATAAGAAAAGGCACGTTGGACAGGTTTTTAAATGAATGCGATACAGTGGCTCCCTGGTTTGGAGTCTCAGGCAATCTTAGTGTAGCGTCTTGGGAAAAACTGGGATGTGATCTTGATTTTGCTGCAGAACAGGGTACACTAAAAAAGGGGGTTAGGCCAATTTGGAGAATAGTACGAGGGTGCCTGGAAGATCAAAGGTGTAGTAAAGCTATGGAGCACGGTCAGGCAGCTTTAAAAAAATTGCAGGAAGAGAGATCTGAACGAGCGGCATCAGAAAAAGCTAAGTCAGATACGGGGTCAGACAAGACGGAAATGGGAAAGGCACCCGAGAAAGGACAGGCAAGACTATACCCTAGTCTGTCAGAGTTAGAGGATTCAGATATCAACATCTCGATGGAGTCAGAGGAAGATGAGGAGGAAGAAGAAGAGGATATGACTCCCCTAAAATCTCTTCGACAGTCTATGTTTCAGATGAAGATCAGGAAAAAGGCCAGGGAGAAACAAAATTCAGGACAAAATAAGGAAGGAAGGCAAAGCTTAACCCCTTCGGCTCCACATCCGTATCCGGAAGTGGTTGGTGCTGAAGGAGGAATGACTTTCAACCCGGAAATGTGGAGGGAAGTAAGGACAGGGATGTTGACAGCTTTTCCAGTATTTCAAGACCAGCAAGGTAATAGATATCATGAGCCATTAGATTTCAAAACTGTTAAGGCCTTAGCAGAGTCCGTTCGGACTTACGGCATTTCCCCTGCCTTTACAGTGGCTCAAGTGTAAGCCTTACACAGATATGCGATGACTCCAGCAGATTGGACAAACCTTGCAAGGGCTTGTCTTCCCCCTGGTCAATATCTAGATTGGAAAGCATTTTTCATTGAATTTGCCAATGTTCAGGCAGCAAGGAATTTAGCTGCTGGGGATGCTCAAGCAACTTGGGATGCAGATATGCTATTGGGGCAGGGCAGATTTGCTGCTCAACAAAATGGATATCCCCCCAGGTGTATGATCAAATTAATGCTCTTGCCACTCACGCATGGAAATCTCTGCCCAATAAAGGGGAAATTATTGACAATTTAACTAAGATCACACAGGGACCCGTAGAGCCTTTCTCTGATTTTGTAGCCAGAATGATGGAGGCAGCAGGTAAAATATTTGGGGATCCTGATACTGCTATGCCCTTTGTTAAGCAATTAGTGTATGAGCAGTGCAATAAGGAATGTAGGGCTGCAATTAACCCACATAGGAACAGTGGGCTAGAGTATTGGATGAAAGCATGCAGAGAGGTTGGAGGTCCTTTGACGAATGCGGGCTTAGCAGCTGCTGTCTTGAGATTAGGAAAAGGCAGAGAGAATTCAGGAGCCTGCTTTGCTTGTGGCCAAACAGGCCATCTAAAGCGTAACTGCCCCCGAAGATCTAACCCTCGACAGGGCACCCAAGGGCCAGGAACAGGCCAGCAGCTACAACCAACAATATGTCCTCGATGTAAAAAGGGAAAACATTGGGTGAATGAATGTCGATCGGTGAAGGACATTAATGGACAGCCCCTCGGTCCCATGTCAAAAAATGGGCAATGGGGCCCCCACCTTCAGGGCCCATAAATATATGGGGCAATGGAGGAGCAGGAGCAGAAAGTGAGCCACGAGCAATGGCCAACACTCAGGCACCCCAAGAACCGAGGAGAGCCACTGCAGGTTCAGCAGGGTTGGACCTCCGTGCTACCACCAGACTCGTATTAACACCCCAAATGGGAGTCCAGGTAGTGGATTCTGATTTTGCAGGTCCTCTACAGCCAGGTACAGTAGGACTGTTAATTGGAAGATCATCCACAACTCTGAGAGGCCTAAGAGCTCATCCTGGCATAATTGACCCTGATTACACAGGCATTGTAAAGATCATGGTGGAATCGCCGAAAGGCATTACAACAATTTCCCCAGGTGATAGAATAGCTCAGCTAGTGATACTACCCAGTCTACATGAACAACATCCCGCTTAGAAGAAGGACAGAGGAGAAAAAGGATTTGGTTCTTCAGGAACTGACTTGACATTTCTATCCTTAGATTTGGACCAAAGACCTACCTTACAGTTGACAGTTAATGGCACAAAATTTACAGGCCTATTGGACACAGGAGCAGATAAGAGCATTAGAGCCAGCAAAGATTGGCCAAAAGGATGGCCTATTCAGAATTCGTCTCACACCTTGCAGGGATTAGGATATGCTAATGCCCCTAACATCAGTACTAACCTGTTAAACTGACAAGATTCGGAAGGGCATTCAGGAATCATCCAACCTTATGTTTTTGAGCTCCCTGTATCTCTATGGGGAAGGGACTTAATGAGGGAAATGGGCTATAAATTGAGCAATGAATATTCAGAGAAGGTGCACTCCTTTATGAAAGATATGGGATGCCATCCAAATTTTGGACTGGGGAAATTTCTACGAGGTCACAAGGATCCTATCACACCACAACCTAGAAAGTCCAGACAAGGGCTGGGTTTTTCCTAGGGGTCACTGAGGAAGGTATCCCCATTTCCTGGAAATCAGATGTGCCAGTATGGGTTCCTCAGTGGCCACTTTCTTCCGAAAAACTGCTTGCAGCCCATCAGTTAGTTCAAGAACAACTAGACAATGGACATATAATACCTTCCCTTTCCCCATGGAACACACCCATTTTTGTTATCAAGAAAAAATCTGGAAAATGGAGATTATTACATGATATCAGAGCCATTAATGAAAGGATAAATATGATGGGTCCAGTTCAACGTGGTCTCCCTTTATTATCCGCTCTTCCTACTAATTGACCAATAATTGTAGTGGATATTAAGGATTGCTTTTTCTCTATACCCTTATGTGGCAAAGACAGTGAACACTTTGCGTTTACTTTACCATCAGTGAACCATGAAGAGCCTGACAAAAGATATCAGAGGGTTGTCCTGCCTCAGGGAATGACCAATAGTCCCACAATGTGCCAGCTATTTGTAGCTGCTGCATTAAGACCCCTGAGGACTTGTTTCCCAAGTTTGAAATGCCTCCATTACATGGACAATATTCTTTTATGTGCCAAGGAAGAGTCCATGTTACAAGATGCCTACGGTGTCTTAGTAGACCTATTGCAGGCAAAAGGGCTACATATAGCCCCAGAAAAGGTACAACAAGATAAGATGATTAATTATTTGGGATCTAAAGTGACACATGATCAAATTGTTCCACAAAAGGTGGAAATTAGAAAGTACCATTTATGTACTTTAAATGATTTTCAAAAATTATTAGGAGATATAAACTGGATAAGAGGCAGCTTAGGTATGACTAATGATGAATTAAGACCTCTATATGAGATCCTGTCGGGGGAGGCAGCCCTGGACTCCCCCAGGTACTTGACTGATGAGGCCAGACAAGCACTTGCTTTGGTAGAAGAAAGACTATCCAAGGCATTCTTAAAAAGAGTAAAATCTGTGGAGAATATCGCACTGTGTATTCTACCTACAAATTTACAACCCAGAGGTATATTATGGCAAGAGGGACCACTGCTGTAGATCCATCCTAAAATTTCCCCTGTTAAAGCTATAGAACATTATCTCACTGCTATGGCTATACTTGCTCAGCAGGGTGTCCTAACCTGTTTACAACATTTTGGATGCCTGCCTAAGATGTTGCTAGTCCCATATGATAATGCTCAAATAAAAGTGTTATGTGCCACCATCGATGATTGGGCCATCTTACGTTGCTCTTATTCTGGATACATTGATTGTCATTTTCCTAAGCATCCTCTCCTGCCATTCTTTAAAGAACACCCTGTAATTTTCCCTAAAATAACTGCTTCGCAGTCTATACCAGAGGCCAGTGTTATATTTACAGATGGATCCAAAAAACAGTTGTGGAGTCTACATGGTAGATTCTGCAGAGCCTGCTACACACCAGTTTTCCCCAGGAACCCCCCAACATGTGGAATCAGCTATAGTAGTAGAAGTCTTTAAGGCCTGTTCTTTTGCATTTAATTTGATTTCTGATTCGGCTTATGTAGTTAATGCTTTAAAACATCTTGAATGTGCTGGACCTTTAAAAACATCAAGTTCAGTACATGCATTATTTGTCCAACTACAGTGCCTTTTATGGCAGAGAAAACATCCCTTTTTTGTGCAACATATTTGAGCACATACAGGTTTGCCAGGCCCTCTAGCTGCTGGCAATAACAAGGTTGATCAGTGTACCAGACAAGAATGGATGTTTCTTGCCTCTGCCCTGCAGAGGGCTCATGACTTTCATAAATAATTTCATGTTAACGCAAAGACCCTACAACAAAAATTTGCCATTTCCCATGCCGACGCACACAAGGTGGTTGTGGACTGTTCACAATGTGTCATACATCATCACCTTCAAACTTTGGGGGTCAACCCATGTGGATTGCTCCCTCTTAAACTGTGGCAAATGGATGTCACTCATATTTCAGAATTTGGCAAACTGAAGTTTGTTCATGTTTCTGTGGATTCTTACTCTGGTATCATGCATGCCACTCCCATGACAGGGGAAGAGGCAAACAATGTGATTGCCCACTTGGGCAGCATGGGACAAGCCCCAACAGTTAAAAACAGATAATGGCCCTGCCTATACTGGTAAACAGTTTACATCATTTTGCCAACATTTGGGTGTTCACCTTGTACATGGACTGCCTTATAATCCACAAGGCCAAGGCATTGCGGAGCATGCACATTGCTCCTTAAAAGAAATGCTTCAAAAACAAAAACGGGGAATAGGTCATCAACAGACCCCCAAGAATAGACTTTCTTTGGCCTTATTTACCTTGAATTTTTAAAATTAATTAATTAAATTAAATTAAATTAATTTAATTCCAACCAATCTTCAGCGGACAGACATGCTTGTCCAAATAGCCAACCTAAAGGTCTAGTGAAATGGAAAGACATTCTGACAGGGGTCTGGTATGGCCCTGATCCCATGCTGGCATGGGCACGAGGCTCTGTTTGTGTCTTTTCACAGGATCATTTGGACCCTATTTGGGTACCGAACGCTTGGTGAAAAAAGTACAGGTGCAGAGGAACGACAAGCAAGATGAAGCTTCAGACGGTGATCCTACTGATGGTGACGGTCCTGATGTCCCTGTTGCTGATCCAGGCCAATGAACAGATCTTGTGGGCCATAGCAAAAGCATGGCCAATTCCTATACCTGTTCATTCTACGTCAAAGGTTTTACCAGTCTTTTTTTTCACTAGTTGTGAATTAGGCTTACCCTGCATAAATTTAGACCCTAGCATGGCTATGTATAATGCAGCTGATGTTCCTCTTCAAGGAGCCTTATGTTTTTCTCTTGAAAATAACTCTAACTCATGTATATGGTTGAGAAATAGCTCGGTGGGTAATTGGCTTGACCCGTTGACTGATAATCATATTCCTCTAGCCATGCTCGCAGAAGCACTACAAACAATAAATACGGGTGCTTCCTCAGGCACGGGCAGCGGTAAAAACGGTGGTAATGCCACAAGTTTTACTACCTTATTAATGTTGATGGAAGGGCTTCGGCCTTCAAGTTCATGCTTAGGATTAGGGAATTCCACCGCTCGACAAGTATTAACTACCTTATTGTGCCCCTAATTTAGGGTACCCTCCTCATTGGACATCATGTCAAAGACCAGATCATAGGTCAACGCAGATTGTACCAGGTTTTGAATTTACCCCTCCTTTAGGAAGATATTCCTTTAATCTTGCTAATTGGACTAATCAGAAAACTAATAAGAAAAATACTTGGCCCTGGTTTCAATGGATTCTTTCTAATGAAAGAGGGGCATTCTCATCCCTAGAGCCTTTTGCTGCCCTTCGTAATTTGACTGTTCGGCTACTTAACATCTCTGCCAGCCTAGATATGAAGGGAGTTCTTTCAAATGTCACTATAAATAAAATGATGAACAATGTTACCGTTTCTGCCAGTCCAGTGTGCTTAAAGGCACCTTTCTTCTTTTTGCTGACTAATATTACCAATGCCACAGAGGATGTGATCTGTTGAAATTCCTCTAAGGCAACTTGCCTCGCAAGTCAGTGCTGGAATGGTACTTATAACACAGCTGTGGTGATGAGAGTTCCCACATATGTTCCCATCCCGGTCAGAGTTGATACCGGTACCTTCCCAATCGCTCATTTGCTCAGAACAAAATGAGACTTTGGGATAACAGCAGCCCTAGTCTCGCAATTGCTGTATCTGCTGCAGCTGTCACGACAGCTGCTGTTGCCATGACTGCAACAACTCAGATTGCAGAGACAGTTAATGAAATCGTGGCGAGAACAGCCTCCACAATGACCACTTTAAAATCCATTGATGGTCATTTAAAACCTGGCATTTTGACAGTAAACCAAAGAGTAAATCTCTTACAAGAACAGGTAGATGATTTAGTAACCTTAACCAGTGTAGGATGTATTCATTCCCTCTCCTCTTTATGCATCACTTCTAGATTGGCTGAGAATTTTACAAAGAACGGTAACCTGAGCCAGCAGCTGAGCGCACACCTCCAGGGAAAGTGGAGCAAGGAGTTCGAGAACCTGACGGACACCTTGACCAACCAGATCATTTCCCTGAATGCCACATGGCTGGAATTACCTACTGCTAATGCTTTTCTCAATATGCTGAAATGGACTTTTAGTTACTTTAAGGAGTGGGCGGGAATAGGAGCCCTGACAGGTCTAATGGTGCTTGCCTCCTTGGTGTGTCTATGGTACATATGTCGCATACAGACCTCACAGCGTTGCAACACAGCTATGATCATCCAGGCTTTTATGGTCATTGAAGGAGGACAGTCTCCCCAAATATGGCTAGCTACATTAAAAGATTGTTGACACAGGTTGCGAGGCTTGTGCACTGCACTTGAGAGCTTGTAATGTTGGTCTCAAGAAGAGCAAGTCTGATTGCATGTGGGTTGGTGCTTGATCTCCCACCTCTGCGCAAAAGGCACCGGGCAGATCTGACGTTTCTCTGGGTGGACAGCACCTGGCTAGACATCAGTATATTGCTCCAAATTTTTTGACAGAGATCAGACCTCTACTCTTAGCTGTTGCTTATGTGAAAACAAAAAAGGGGGAACTATAGAGAGCTGCGTGGAGCCGTGCCTTTAAGATGGCACCAGCTGCTGCCCTCCGCGAGCCTGAAAGCGAGCACTCTCTGTGATAAACAACTCCTTTTATGGTGATGGCCCGTGACCTGCTATGATTGTGTGTCGCTTGCGTATGCTTGAGCCTATGGGCGATGTCCACGTGGCACTCCAGGATAGGTGACCATAGTCTATATAAGGGCTGGGAGAGGTTTGCCCTGGGACAGACAGAAACGGGAGAGAAGCGAGAGAGAAGCAAAGGTCCTGAATAAACTGCGTGCAAGAAGAGCTCCGTGGTCGCGTCATCATTGCTGGTTTGAGGCGGTTCGCATCAAATCAAGATGTGAGAGTTAGCCAACAAGAGGCTAGAGCTAATGGGCTAGGCAGTGTTTAAATGAATACAGTTTCAGGAAGCAAACTAATTGCTATATATATATATATATATATATATATATATATATATATATATATATATATATATGGAAATGGCATGTGAACCTAATATTTTTAGGGTTGTACCTTGCCTTCCATCCCAAAGGAATAGGTATATATATATTATTCTATTCTATTCTATTCTATTCTCTTCTATTCTACTCTACTCTACTCTACTCTACTCTACTCTGTTCTGTTCTATTCTATTCTATTCTCTTCTCTTCTCTTCTATTCTACTCTACTCTACTCTACTCTACTCTACTCTGTTCTATTCTATTCTATTCTATTCTATTCTATTCTATTCTATTCTATATACACACACACACATACAGTTCTGGAATCTCATTGTTGTTTTAGCTTGTCCTTTCCCAATGACACGGAAGAGTCATTTTCTGGCCATGCAGCTTCTCTGAGACCCAGTCAACTCTTTGTCCTATTATAAAACAAGCTATTTGTATTCATGTTGATTTTCCTGCCTAAGCTCAGGAATAGTCCTTTATCAGATATGACTCTTGCAAATGTTTTCTCACAGTGGCTTGTTCTTCACTCTCTTGATGGTTTCTTTCACACAGGAAATCTGAACCTTAGCAAAGACCAGTATCAATTCTTTCTTTCATAGATTCTCTTTAGTATATCTAAAAAGTCATCTGCAAACCCAAGGGCATCTAGATTTATCTCCTAAGTTATGTTCTCAGAGATTTTTAATAAATTTTCTTTTGGGCCAGGCTCTTATAGATCCTAATCTAGCCTCAAATTTGTATGTAGCTAAGATGACCTTTACTGCCAGTTCTCCAGCCTCTACCTCCTGGGATTTCAGGCCTGTGGCACCGTGCTGGGTTTATGAGATGCAGGAGATAGTAGCCAGGGCTTCCTGCATAGGGGCATGCACTCTGCCGATGGAGTCACATTCTTAGCCTCCTTCTAGCATTCTGTAATTTTCATTTTACGTCAAAATATGCAATTAATTTTGACTTTTTTCCTATGAGGACTATAAGGTCTGTGTCTACAGTGTTTTTTATTGTTGCATATGAATATCCAGTGTGTTGTTTTTTGTCTAAGTTGTTCTATTTAAGTTCAAAAAAACTTGGGAGTTAGATGTTGGGGTGAAAATCTGCTGACTCAGAGAGAGGCTGAGAAGCAGCCAGTTGACCTTCCTTTTCAGCCAGAGACCCAGCAAGAGAGCATCTCTCCATGCCATGCCAAACCAAAAAGGGCCTTAAATCTCTAGTCTCTCCCTCCTCTTTCCTGTGTGTCTCTTGACCATCTTACCAGATTCTCTGTGCTCTCTCTGACTAATTCTTGTCAACTAGTCGCTGGCACTATCCCCTCATCCAAGATTAATTTTATTGACACAGTCTCAGAGTTTCACAGTACAATCAAATATTCCATAATACCTATGGTTCCAGTAAAATTTGTTAGGAGACTCCTGCATTACCTTTCCCCTTCCTCAAAGACTAGTTGACTAATGTCTGTTTCTAGGCTCTGCATTCTGTTCCATTGATCTGTTTGTTTCTCACCAATTGTTCACTGTCTTGATTCTCATGACCTTATAGAAAGTCTTGAATTTGGTTAATGTCAGCATTTCTTCAGTATTGTAGTTACCATTCTGAATTTTGACCTATGAGTATAAACTTTACAATAAATCCACCAACATTCACAAAAACTTTTGTTGGGATCAGTGTATCTATAGATTAAGTCAAGAACTGATGTATCAATAATATTGACTTTTCCTATTCATGAACATGCAATACTTCTCCATTTCTTTGATTTCTTTCATCAGAAGTTTGTAGTTTTTCTCATTTACCTTTTGGACATATTTTGTTAGATTTGTACCTATTTTTTCTGGTAATAGTATAAATGGTATTTGTTCTATAACAATTTCTTCTATTTACTATATGTATGCTCCAATCTTTATTATTCCTTTTTATCCCTTCTAACTCTGGGTTTAGCTCTTTTTCATCTTTTGGTTACATGAGTCATAAAGCTATTTTATTGACTTTATAAAATCCATTTTTGTGGAGGTGATTGGCATCGTGAACTTCCATCTCAGGACTGCTTTTGACACCGTCCACAGTTTGGCTTGCTGTGGTTTCACTTTTCATCCAGACATTTCCTCTTGTGATTCCTTTGGGCTCATGGGTTGCTCAAGAGTATTCTGTTTGGTTTCTGTCTATTCATAAATTTTCTGGCTTTCCTACAGCTTTGGTTTCCAGTGTCATATTTCACTTTTTTTTAAAGATTTATTGAAGAGTTATGTGTGTGTATGTGAACCTTTATGAGTGAATGTGTACCATATGTGTGCAGGAGTCCCTGGAGGCCAGAAGAGGGCATTAGATCACCTGGAACTGGAGTTTCAGGTGGTTGTGAGCCATCATGTGTGGGTGGTGGGAACTGAACCCAGGTCCTCCAGGAGAGCAATAGGTAAGTATGCTTAACCTGAGCCATAGCTAGCTCTTCATTCTAGCATGACTAATAAAAACCCAGAGACAAATATTGGGGTTCAACCTGAATGTCAGAAAAGTAAGACAGCCAGCTACTGGCTCTCACCTCTACCTCAGTCTGAAATGGCAATCCTGCATCCAGGAATCCTCAGAATGAGATTGAGCCTGAGAGCTGTCTCTTCCTGTCTTATATTCCTCTCCAGGACTGGGAATAAAGGCGTACACCACTGCCACCCAGTTTCTGTGGTAAACTATTGTGGCTACTGGGATTACAGGTGTGTGTCACCACTGCCTGGTCTGTAAGGCTGACCAGAGCAGCTGTTTTACTCTCAGATCTTTAGGCAAGCTTTGTTTATTAAAATACAAATAAAATATCACTACACTTTCCACCCTAATCTCACATTATCATGGACAGAAAAGATGGTTAAATCCGTTAAAGCATGCTTTGCAACCTAACGTGATCTGGAGAGAGTGCCTGCCGTGTGTACTGAGAGGAGGTGCTTTCTGCTGCTGTCAGAGGGAGCATTCTGTCTGCTAGCCTCATTTGGTCTGTAGTGGTGTTTCAATTTTCTGTTTTCTGGTTATCTCTTGTTTATTTTTTCTTCTCATTACTGAAAGTGTTGGGGTATTGAAATGTCCGATTGTGAAGGTGTTACTATCTCTGTCTTCAATTCCATCTTTTTTATGTATTTAGGTGCTGTGATGTTTGTTACATTTGCATTTATAATCATTGTATTTTTCTGTTGAAAGATTTTATATTGCTGTATTTTACCATCCTTACCTCTTGCTTTTAATGTAGCCTATTCTCTTTTTCCAATGTGACTGTGGACTGTGGTTGCCCTTGATCTCCTGTGGCTCCTACTGGGTGGAATGATTTTTTCCTAACATGACTGTGATCTCTCTTGATCTCCTGTGACTCCCATGGTGTAGAATAACTATTCCCCAACATGACTGTAAAATCTCTTGATCTCCTGTGGTTCCCATTGTGTGGAAAGACTTTAATTATTTTACTTTTCACCTATGTGTGTCTTCATATTCAGAGTGAGTCCTTCAAACTGTGAGTCACGACTCAGTGTGGGTGTGTAAAACTGAACGTGGAGGTTATGAGAAACTTGGCAACAGACAAAGGCTTATGAATGTTCAGTCACTAAAAATCACTTCAAATCAAAACAAACATATAATGAATCAGAGTTGTTTCCGGTAACTTGCCTGTGTGACATCACACAGCTTCTTGCAGCCTCGGTTCTGAACACTTTGCACTGTGTGTGCCCTCATACAACACACGCCTGAGTCTATGGTCTGAAACACTTTGGCTTAGAGACCACTATTTGTTATCAATTACTATGATTTTACTGTCTATACAAAGTTTTCTGCCTTTACAGAAACAATAGTTTATTTATGTAGAACATGAAGATTTTTTTTCCAGGTGTCACTTTGACTGACCAAGAAAATCTCATAATAATTTGTTTTAAACTATAAAAAACTTACTATAAACCAAGCGGTGGTGGTGCACACCTTTAATCCCTCCAGCACTTAAGAGGCAGAGGCAGGCGGATCTCTGTGAGTTTGAGGCCAGTGTTCCAGGACAGCCAGAGCTACTACACAGAGAAACCCTGCTTTCAAAGACAAACAAACAAAAAGCCCAACCCCCTCCCAAAACAATAACAACCCTGGAGTGGGACAATTGTCTATATTCCATCAATTATGTTTTAAATAAACACTGATTGGCCAGTAGCCAGGCAGGAAGTATAGGTGGGACAACCAGACAGGAAGTAGAGGTGGGGCAAGGAGAACAGGAGAATTCTGGGAAGGAGGAAGCTCATTCCTCCTAAGTCCTTTCCAGACACCGAAGAAGGAAGATGTGACCTTCTCCGCTGAAAAAGGTACCGAGCCATATGGCTAACATATACTAGAATAATGAGCTAATACAAATTATAAGAGTTAATAAGAGGCCTGTGCTAATGGGTCAATCAGTTTTATAACTTATATAGACCTCTGTGATTTTCTTTGGGGCTAACCGGCTGTGGAAACTGGGCAGGACAGAAATTCCAACAAGCAGGCCCTCATGTTACACAACCCCTCCAACCAACCAAACAGAAATCCAATAAAATAAAAAACAAACAAAAAAGGGAAAAAATCCAAAATAAACAGGTTTACTTCAATTCTATACACAACCTACTGTCTCCCATTTCTTCCTTTCTGTCCATGTTCCTGCTTCCTGAAACAACTTCTTTATATTTTGTGTGCTTGCTACATTAGCTTATTTTCCATTGGTGTAATTAAGTACCTGAGCCTGAACATTTGAAGAAAGAATACCTATTTATCTCAAATTCATGAATATTCAAGGAAGTGGGGGCCACTAGCTTGGCTCTGGTAGAGACTTTTTGTCAGATGCTGTCACATGGCAGGACCATGAACAAGAATGATTATAGATTTACAGGAAATTTAACAAAGCTGGTACAGAGACTCCTGTGTGTCCCACATTTAGTTTTCCACCATCACACACCAGCAGCGATGGGGTCAAAGCCTGAGCTCCGTGCATGTTCGGCAAGCAGGCGACCAAGTGGTCTAGCATCTATTGCAGCACTGGGTACTGAAAAGGAGAGCCACTGAAATTCAGAGGCTTTAGCTGAGTCCTGCCGGGAAACGAGCCTTTCACACTTGTCTAGGCACTAGGGGGCACTAGGAGTCAGTGTGCATACAGCAGAGTGCAGAAAGGGATGCCAGCCTGCAGAAAAGGCAAAAGACTGGTTTTTAAGGTCTCAGATCCCCAGAAGTTTCTGCCCTCTTCTCCAGTGGGTATTCCTGAGAATTATGATCTCCCGAATCTTCTAGGACAACTCCTTCCCAAGTTCTCCATCCCAATCTGGAGACAAAGCCTTATCTAACAAACGTTCTGGGTTTGAGATTATCCCCTTTTCTGTTGACCCCGGTCGAATAACAGACTGCTCGCAACTTTCCAACTCTCAGAGATTTGAGACAAGCGGGCACCAGCCACCAGGGAGGGGCTGAGGGGCTTTTCTGCTCACCTGTGATGCTTTGAGGGGTAAGTGCACAGCATACTGAAACAGACCATATGGATTACGTCTTAAAGTCCTTCTACATGGCCTTAGCATCTGCGTCACCCGTTCAGACAGGACACATTTCCCTGACAGTTATCATAAATTTCCCCAGTGTCATTGGTTATTTTCATATTGATTTTGTATGCTATGAATGGAGGCACATTATCGACCGGTTCTAGAAGCTGAAGTGTGACTGAGGGCAGTGGGCACGTGACTCGACTTTCATCTGGAGTGGAGGGAGAAGGTCGGTAGTATGATCTTCAAGATGGGTATCTCCACTTCCATCTGGGGTACAGGGAAGAGGGTGGTAGCGTGATCTTTGTGGCACCTGCACCACCTGGAACTGCTGTCGGGCAAGGGTCTGGGGAGTAAAGAACACACAGAGACGTGGGTCACTCTTGAGCAAGCATGCTGAATTTACTGTGTTCCAGGGCAGCTTATATAGGCTCTCCTTGACTAATGGCCACACCCTAGCTCTTGGGATTTTTCAGCTGCAAGCTCACCAGAAACCACTTCCTTGTTATCAGGAACTCATGAGGATCTTGTGCTCAGAGCAGCTGCAAGCATTGGAAAACGAGTTGTTCACTCCGGCAGGCAACGGGTCACAGAGAAAGTTCAGGGTCAGAGGGTCTGCAGCCCCTGACAATCTTCAAGTGTCTCTCTTTCTTCCCCTCTACCACTCTTTCTTGCCACCTCAGAGGAGGTGGTGGAGTTGGCCATCCATTACATTTCTGCTTATGCTGCCCAGCTAGCCTCTGCCTTTGTCACTTTGCTGCTCAGGGCGACCCCACTGTTAGGGATATTTCAGGTATTCTGTATAGCTAAAACCAACGGATGTCATGCTATCCCAGCCACTTATAGGGCAAAGAATGGCTACTCTTTTTAGCACTTTATCCAGGACATCATGGAGTACCTTAAGGCTTAAAGAACTCCGAGCTCTAACCCAGACTGTGCCAGTAAGCAATTCTCAAAAGACAGTTGATCCCTGTGCTCGCTGCTAACTATGACCCTCTGATGCTTCCTTCAGAGATGAGAGATGTCACATTGTCATAGTCTGTGTGGAATGGCACCCACTCCGATCAGGAGTCTTCCTTTTACATTTATGACTGTGCATATTTGTAATGAACGGTTGCAAGCTAGTTGTTTGCTTGTAGCCCTCAGAGCAACACAGTCACTGCCATCTTCATGGGCTCAGCTGTGTCTGTTTGCGAGTGGCCATCAGGAGCAGACAGTACCTGTGGAAATTCCCGTAGAGAGGGAACAGGTGGGAAGGGCCACTGTGTTGTCAGAAGCTGCTCATTTGTTCCAGGCCTCTCAGACTCCCGAAACAATCACACAGAAGTCTGTATTAATTGCAATACTATTTGGCCGATAGCTTAAGCGTAATTCTGGCTCTTATATCTTAAATTAACTCATTTCTATTCATCTGTGGCTGTGGCTTACTGGCAAGGTTCTGGTGTGTCTGTCTCCTGCAGGAGGCTATATGGCTTCTCCCTGACTCTGCCTATTCTGTCTCTACATCTGTGTTTGGATTTCCTGCCTGGCTTTACTCTGTTATGCCACTGGCTGAAAGCAGCTTTATTCATTAACCAATAAAAGCAACACGTACACAGTAGGACTTCCCATACTACCACTGGACTCCCATCTGAGATTCCAGTTGCTCTTTCAAGCCATTTGTATGCAGTTTTGCACTAATTACATGTGGTCTTGGGTGCATGTGTCTCAGGAGTTGCTAAAGTACAGAGGCGGAGGGAAGTTAGTTGAGGGGGGCTCCAGCTACAGTGGCTATGGAGAAGCCATCTTATAGATGGATGAAGATTTCTAAGTTCTTTGGGATCACTGACTCCTGCAAGTAACCCCTTATCTATACTCTTTAAGTAAGCCCAGTAAACTCATTTGTTCCCCAGGGTGAACTTTTGTTTGTTGCTGGGTCCTTATGGGGAAGTGTGGAGTGTGTTCAAATCTCCACAAAGAAGGAATTCTTCCAACACTGATGTGTACAGACTTGACTCGTGTAGGACAGAGGGACTTTTAGAAAATGGGACTTTCTGTGTCGAAACTAGAAAGTTCTCAGACAAGTCAGGAGAACGAGGGGGTGAGGCTGGGTCCCACTGCCCATTGTGTCAGAATGGCACTGACCCCGAAAGTGAGCTCATCCTCACTTCCCTTCTGTGGGTGGAGGAAAACTCAAATCTCATCCTGTTGCCATAACCAGACTCCTGGGAAGTGTGGTTATGCAAGGGTTTCAGAGTCACTTCCAACATGTGCAGACAGCGAAAGAGAACCAGCCTGGTATTTTCATTTTCTTCAGCCCCAACTCTTGTCACACGTTCATCTGTGCTGTGGGTGATGACGTGTGGCTCCTACAGGTTGGGCTTCCTGGCCTCACTTCTCGCTTGTTGGGTGGAAGGTTTCCTCCCTCATATCCTCCTCTGGGCTGGGAGGAGGATGTCCATTTGTCTGCTCAGGCCACTGCAGACCAATGTGCCTTAGGACACCGTGGTCCTCACATAAAGTTCACATATAATTATAACAATGTGGCGGTGATACGGATTTCTGCTAGTCTTCTGTGAGTGGGTAGATTTATTGAAGGAAATAAGATCAAGGGTCATTATTATTATTTATATAGGCCAGAGGTTCTCAACCTGTGGGTCATAACCCCTTTGCGGGGTAAACAACCCTTTCATAGAGGTCAAATATCAGATATCCTGCTGATCAGATATTTCCATTATGATTCACAACGGTAGCTCAATTGCAGTGGCGATGAAATAATTTCGCAGCTGGGGTCACCACAATCTGAGGAACTATATTAAAGGGTCACAGCATGAGGATCACTGGTCTAGGCTCATGTGTGCTGTACATGTGTGCATATATGTTCACGTGTGTGTGGGTGTGGCATATGTGTGTGTGTGTGTGTGTCTGTGCATACCTGTGGAGTTAGAGGTTTATGTCAGCAATTGCATTGCTCTCAACTTTTTTAAACTAAGGTTGAGTCTTTTGCTGAACCTGAGACACACAGAATCAGCTGATCTAGTTTTCCCCAGGGTGCTCTCTGGGGACCCCCTGTCTCCATCCCTGAACACAGAGGTTCCAGGTGGGCCACCATGCTTGCTTAGCCTTTATGCATGTGCTGGGTTCTAGGCTCCAGTCTTCATGTTCCTGTAGTAAGAACTTTACCCACTAAGTACCTACCCAGTCCCTTACAGGCTACTTGATAGGGTTTCTGGGAACCCAACTTGGCTCCTCTGGAAGACCACTCTACCCTCTCTCCCACTGAGCCATCTGTCCAGCCCCAGGAGCCTTCAGTCTGGCTGACAAATATCTTGGGAGACTAACCAGCTCAGTTGCCTTCGCTGTGAGCTAGCGACCTCCCTGTGGCCATGTGATGGAAGCTGGCGGGCACAGGCTCCTCCCTTGTGCTGTCATTATAAAGTGATGGACTCAGCGGCTGTAGCAGCTGCAGAGGGCTTGTCTCCCAGTGCCTGCTAGCTGGTAACACAAGTGGGTTTTAAATTCTCTGTGATAGAGGGAGGGCGTGACTCTGCATCCTTCCCAGGGAATAGCTTCACAGAGTCATTTCTTGCAGAAGAGTATTTTAATGGTTAGCTGAATTCATTACATCCCTGTGGAAACAGTTCAAGGTACTGTTTTCAAGATGTCCCTTGTCCCTGCCATTCACGGCCTAGCCTCCAAGGCAGGGGACTTATGTTTGGCGTTCTATTTTTTGGCTTGTACATATTTGACTTTCTCTTTTGGATGTAAACACATTGCTGAAGACATGGTGTATGGGTTCTGAGTGTCAGCTGACAGGATGTTAATGCCCTCTGCTTTCCAAAAGGAAATTTTATGCATAGAGAAAAAGCCTTTTTTATTTTCATTTATATATTTTTGGTCTTTCTGACTCCAGGAGTATTCCCTGTTCTTTTTTGAAGCTTTCGGTTTCTCTTTAAAAGTCGGTGTTTGTAACTCTGTGATCAGAGAGGGGTTGGTGACCACTGGGTATGAAGAGCTTGGTGAGCAAGCAAGAGGAGCCGAGTTCAGTTCAGTCCCCAGGACAAAAGCTAAGCATGGTGGTTTGCAATCCCCAGCACTGGGGAGGTAGATACAGGAGGACTCTTGGTGTTTGTTGGTTGGCCAGCCTGTCCAGTCAGCGAACCCGGGTCCTAGTGGGAGACCCGGTTTCAAAGTGTCGATAGCTCCTGGGGAATGGCACTGAGGTTGGCATCTAATCTCTGCTTACACCACACACACACTTGCATATACGTGGACACACACACACACACACACACATGCATACATGCACACCCCCCCCCAGTCATACGCCTTCATTAAATCAATCAGGACAGGTTCCAGGGGCAACAGCTCAGCATCCAGTCACTCTACCATGAGGAGATCTAAGTTTCTTAGGAGAATTTCCCTTTATTTTGTTTTCTTTGTGTGACTGTCCTCACCTGAAATCCAAGACAGGTGTATTAGTTTTCTACTGCTCCATAACAAGTTACCCCAAGCTTAGAAGTAAGTTAACATGAGTTACTAACTCACACTGCCCATGATCTCAAAGGGGAGTTCTTATCTGGGTGATTTCATGAGGAATCCATTTTCCAGCCACACAGCCTCCCAGACACCCAGCCACCCAGCCACACAACTACCCAGCCACCTAGTCACCCAGCCATACAACCACCCAGCTACCCAGCCACCCAGCCACCCAGCCACATAGCTACACAGCCTCACGGCCACCCGGCCACCTGGCCTCCTGGCCACACGGCCACCCAGCCACATGGCCTGGCCACACAGCCACACAGCCAGTCACAGAGTCAGAGTGAAAGTAAGATTTATTGAAGCAAAAGAAAGGTAAAAGCTCAGAGACAACACATAGATGGGATGATTTAAGAAAAACTGGCTAACAACAGCCAAGCTAAGGCCGGGTATTCATAAGAAAGAATAAGCCTCTGTGTGTGACTTATTTGGGAGCTGGGTGATGGGTCCCCAAAAGATCAAAGACCAAAGAGTCAAAAAAGTAGAATAACAACCAAGAATGCTCAGTGACTGATGTGATGTGAGGGTGGATTGACATTGCAGTAAGGTAATCGCCTACCTGCCAAGATTCTCTGATGTTCTGGTTTTGATAACGTAAACGTACTTTATATCCCAACATTTTTTACACAGATGGTGTGGGACAATTGTATTCTGTTAATTATATTTTAAATAAATGCTGATTGGTCAGTAGCAAGGCATGAAGTATAGGTGGGACAACCAGACAGGAAATAGAGGCGGGTCAATGAGAACAGGAGTATTCTGGGAAGAAGGAAGCTCTTTCTGCAGTTGTGAGCCTGCCACAGAAGAAGCAAGATGTGATTGCCTCACTGAAAAAAGATACCGAGCCATGTGGTCAGCATAGACAAGAATAATGGGCTAATATAAGTTATAAGAGTTAATAAGAAACCTGAGTTAATGGGCCAATCACTTTATAGTTAATGTAGACCTCTGTGTGATTTCTTTGGGACTTAATGATTATGGGAATCAGGTGGTACAGAAAACTCAGACAACACACAGATGTGTTAAAATCACATCTTCCCATTTCTTTCCTGAGTAAATTGTCTAAACAGTGTTCACAAACTGAGACTCTCAGGTGTAACTAGGTACAAGTGAGTCTCTCATGTGTACTTCTGAGAAAGCGGAAATGACGGTAGAGTACTTTAGCATCTCTAAAGCTTTACTTTAGACTTTAGCGGACTCTCTGGAAAAGTGTACAATTTCCTAGTCTTTCCTTCCAATGAAATTGAAAGAAGATGGAATTAAACTGTCATTTTCATTTGATCCCAAGTTTCTAAATTAATCCTAAGAGTACTGTAGAACAGATGCAAGATGTATAATACAGATTTGAAGTCACTTCATGTCTGGGCATGTGGCTCAGTTGGTAGAGGACTTTCCTGTAATGGATGAAGCCTTGATTCCATCCCTGCACTGCATAAGCTGGATGTGGTGGTGCATCTCTGTAAGTTCAAGACCAGCCAGGGCTACCTGAGATCTTATCTCAGGGAGAGAGGTGGAGGTCAGGGAGGGAGTCTCACACTGGGCTTCTAGGATACTGGCATTATGGTAGACCAGCAGCTATACCTATAGCCCCCTGAAGATATGAGCATTTACTATTTACTCCACAGGGGAAGGTCTCCAGATTCACCAGATGTGCCTGGCGACTTCATGAGGGAGGGCCCAGATGCCACTGGCATGCATGCTCATCCGACAGGTGTGTTCTTACTTAGTCAGCATTCCCTGAAGAGCTCGCAGAGAACATAGCTCTGGAGGAGGGCTTTCCTCCTGGCTGACATTCTAGCAGGACGTTTCTTCACTTGGCTACTAGGAGGTCTATATGTCATCAAGAGCAATGACAGACTGTGGGGGTTCAAATCCAGCCTCATGCCAAATGGGTAATACTCAGAATGTTTATGAAATTGACTTGTAATTACCGTGTCTAATGAAAGACAATGGTGTTCGGTCATTGGCATTCCCAAGGCGCTTACCATGATGTAATCCTGTGGATTACAGAGTCAACAAGTTTTAATTTAAAAGTAATGTGGGAAAAAAAAATCAAAGAAAATTCTTCTAGGGGGCAGTTCATGAAGCTTGTTGAGACAAGAGTGATGTCTTTAATCAACCCAAATATTCTTGCAAATTACAACATGTGTTACTCGGTCCCCTTCACAGTCAGTCCTGGTCCACATTCCTTGGGTTCTTAGCATTTTCTCAAGGATTTGGGAAGCAAATGCTATTTTCCTCGTGGTTGATTGCAAGCTTGTTATTTCAAAGAGTCAACAGATGTGGCATAATTATTATTTTTGTTGCAGTTTAGGGATGACAGAACTGTGACTTTGAATCCGCAGCTTGGACTGACCTTGGAAAGTTGCTACAGTTGCCTTTTATCAGATAAATGGCTGTATTGGCCATCCCAGACAGAGTATTTGTGAGTCCACCAGACAGGGCTTCCCTAGCAGTCTTCTCAGTAGAAAGACCCTCTCTGAACTCTGGTCACAGCCGCTCTGGGTGGCTTCCACCACACCCACTCTGCAAGGGGATTGCTAACTATTCACAACAGTGTTGCTATTCCTTTAGGACTGCCCAATAGAGCCCCTTTGTGTTAGCTTTTAAGACCACAAATCTGTTTTGTGGAGGTCTCCAGGTCAAATAAAGCCACACCAATCATGACTGTTCTGGTGACTTTTATGCCAACTTGACACAAATGAGAATCATTTTGGAAGGGGGAATCTCAACTGAGAAAATGCCTTCTGGTGCATTTTCCTGATTGGTGAGGGATGTGGGAAGGGCCAGCTCACTGGGGGGACCTAAGAAAGCAAGCTGACAAGCTGGGCGGAGCAGCCGGTAGGCAGCCCTCCTCCCTGGCTTCTGCTTAAGTTCCTGCTTCCAGGTTCCTGCCTGTCCCTGCCCTGTTTGAGCTTTTGCCTCGACTTTCCTGAGTGCTGGACGATGATGTGGAACTGTAAGCTTAAATAAACCCTTTCTCCCTGTTAAGTTGGGAGCGTAGCCCCCAGCCCCTCGCTTCAGTCTCAGCCTCCCTGACCTGGGAGTTGCTTTGTACTGGACTCCAAATCCCAGCATGCCAGGTCCTGACCCCTCTCTGGGTCATTTATTTAAGTGAGGTCCCAAAGGAGGAACACATGACGTGGGTCGTCACCCCCCCCCCCACCTCGTGTTCGAATTCGGAGGCCACCCGAGAGCGCAGGAATCGGAAAAATTCCTAACACTCTTCGAGTTGTTTCTGCTTATAGTGTTTTATCAGAGCAATAGAAATTCTGAGACAATGTCTATTTGGAAGGCAATGATAATTTATACTAATATTCTCATTCTCTCTCTCTCTCTCTCTCTCTCTCTCTCTCTCTCTCTCTCTCTCTGTATGTGTGTGTGCGCGCGCGCGTGCGCGCGCACGTGCATGCATGCCTATGGAGACCAGATGTTGACACTGGGTGTCTTCCTTTGTTACTTCTCCACCTTGAGATAGGGTCTCTCACTTAACCCAGAACTCACTGTCTGGCAAGCCTGGCTGGTGACTGGGCACCACGGATTCTCCTGGCTGCCTTTGCAGCATCGAGTTTCCTGGTGTGTGCTTCTGCACTCTGGTTTCTTTTACCTGGGTGTTTAGGGTCACGCTCAGGTTCCCCTGCTTGCTAGCTAAGCACATTAGGCCTCAGCCATCTCTCCTGCCCCGAGTGTATCAGTTCTTCCAGAGATTATGAGGATTAAAGGGTCAGCAAGGGTAAGGCAGAGGGAGGCATGGTGCTCAGGTGGTGACTACACACCCTCAGGTTCTCTCAGGTAGGAGATGGCACTGGGGTGAAGCTCTATGTTTTGCTCTATGCTCTCTAATTGCCCTGAGGGTGGGAGGGTGGAGCCTGAACCACAAATGAGCCAGACAAGTGTCAGCTGCTCCTTGTAGTTGCTTGGGTTACAAACTCTTTTTTTTTTTTTTTAAATCAGTGTCTTTGAGTTTTTAAGTCCCCAGTTTTCAGAAGGAAAGGCGCGATTTGTTCTGTGAAGTTTCAGTTACTCAAGGGCGCCGCTGTCTGCGGAACCGTTTTTAGCTCTATGATGTTGCTGGATTTTAGCAACACAGTTGTTACAGTTTGGATCCTAAGTATTCCCTTCAAAGCCCAGCTAATGGCTCTGGAGGGCATGCAAACATCAGAGACTGGGGCTTGGCTGGATGGCTGGAGGAGGGAGGACACTGGGAGCTTGCATTGAGGAGCGTATTTTTTGCCCATCCCCCATCTGTCTCCTGGCTTCTGTGAAGTGAGCAGCATTGCTCCTTCCACACCTGCTCTGCAGGTCTCTGAGCCTTAATCCAGATCTGCAGTGATGGGGCCAGTTGATCACTGAACGACTGGAAGTCCTGAGCCACACGAGTCTTTCCTACTTGGTGATGTTCACCTTAGGTTTTTCACCAGGAAACTTGGGTAACTTAAGCACAAGGTGAGTGTCTTAGAAATACTGTCTATGCATAGCAGTACTTCAGAGTGGGCTGGCCCTGCAATGCTGTTCTAAGGTCCGACTCTGCATTATTATCACGTAGCAGTATTTGGAATGTTTGAGTGGGTAGTTTTGGCCTGAGCCTAATGTTCAGGGACCTTCAGGTGTTCTGGATGTTCTCTTTTTTAGTACAAGTGGCTTGTCTAACTTCACTGATTGTCACAAGAATGGGGCGTTTGGGCACTTTATATCCTTGAGAACAGAACCGCTTCCCTGTTACCATCACAGAATTACTAATAAGGCAGATCTGGATACCATGATAAGAATGTTCATGGTAGCTCGGTTTATGACAATAACATAAATCTGTACTTTTGGATTAGAGATACGAATCTCTTGGTAGTTCATGCAACATCCCCCTTCCCCCCACTTTTCAATGTCAACCTTTGGAGCAACATCAGGCTTGCAAAAGTCTCTCAAGTGCATATTGAGTGCATCATTTTGAAAATGATGGTCAGGAGAAGATGGGACAGGGGTGCGGGAGAGCAAGAGGGGAAGAAGTGCATATTTGCGAAATGTAAAAGAAATTCCCACCACAACAGGAGCCACCTTGAACAATGGGATCAGCCACAATGGTGTGTGCTTCTTGAGCGTTCCCACTTACAGGACGAGAGTGAATGTGTGCCCCTAGGTAACAATGGGGTGGTCGGAGGAAGTGGTCTAGACTCACGCTAATAATTTTGGTCTGAATTAAAGCAAACCCTAGGGTTTTATATTTAAAATTTAATGTACATGATATAATGATCTCCCTAGTAATTTATCCTTTAGTTTAATATTTATGAAGTTCAAAGTTGTTACTGTTAAATAAAATTGATGGTTCATAAAACTTACTGTGCTAACCCTGGCTTTTGAGGAGCCCATGGGCTTCTGCCAGGGTACCAAGTACTCTAGTTTACAACTTAAACTTGAGCATAATTTCTCCTCTTTTGGACAGTCTTTGCATTCTGATAATCCCTGAGGAAGTGTTAGCCCCTCTGAGAAGCTGGGGTACTAGCTATGTAGCATGCTGAATGAGGAGAGGACGGTAGGCTTGCTCTCAAGAGCAGCACAGGAATGGCAGGGTGCACAGGCAGTAGCTGGGTCCTGGTGAGGGCAGATGTGGTAGTTTGAATGTCATTGGTCCCCACAAGTTCATAGGGAATGGCACCATTAGGAGGTGTGTATAGTGGCATTTCATTTGTATTTTAGTAAATAAAGCTTGCCTGAAGATCAGAGAATAAAACAGCCACACTGGTCAGGCTTACAGACCAGGCAGTGGTGACATACACCTTTAATTACAGGAGACAAATAGTTTGCTATAGAAACTGGGTGGTGCATGCCTTTAAACCCAGTGGTGCTATATAAACCTACAAACCCAGCCCTAGGGAAGATAATAAAACAGGAGAAGACAGCTCTCAGACACAGTCTCATTCTGAGATTCCTTGAGGCAGGATCACCATTTTTGGACTGAGGTCGAGGTAAGAGCCAGTGGCTGGCTGCTTTGCTTTTCTGACTTTCAGGTTGAACCCTAATTTCTTTCTCTGAGTTTTTATTAATCATGCTTCAGGCGTGGCTTTGTTAGAGTAGGCATGATCTTGTTGGAAGATTGTAACTGTGGAGGCAGGCTTTGAGGTCTCATATACGCTCAAGTCATGCCCAGCAGTTCAGTTCACTTCCTGTTGTTTGTTGATCAAGATGTAGGACTCTCGATTACATCTCCAGCACTGTGTCTCTCTGCACACTGCCTTGTGCCACAGTGATGATAATGGACTAAACTACTCTAAAAATATGAGCCACTCCAGTGAAATGTTTTCCTTTATGAGAGTTGCTCTTGTCACGGTGTCTCTTCATAGAGAAACTCTAAGACAAAGGACGTGCTCAACTCAGTCCCAGCAAGAGCCTGGCCCATCCCCCTATAATCAAGAATGGGTACAGAATGAAAGCCTGTTCTGGGAGATGAAGTTGTGTATCCCAGATAAAATGTGAGGGCCAACTGGCCATTCTGGTTATATCATAGAAAGACGGAGCAGAAGCAAGACCCAATCCAGCTACACAGGGCTGTTTTTAAGGAGGCAGGAAAGCAGAGCTCTCCCTATCATTTGGGTCCAGAGTGGAATTCATCTCTTGGTGCCAGTCACCACATGGGACACTTAGGAGACCTTGGCAGAGGAGACCAGGGGGCTATGCTGACATTTAGTGAAAGAGCAGAGTTCATCTATTGCTTGTTTGAAATTCAGAGGGGTCTATCTGTTTGGTTTGAAAGAAAATGACCCCCAAAGGGAGTGGCACTGTTAGGAGATGTGGCCTTGTTGGAGGAGGTGTGAACTTGTTGGATGAATATGTCATTGTGGAGGTGGACTTTGAGGTCTCATATGTGCTCAAGCCATGCCCAGAGAGTGAGATCACTTCCTGTTGCTTTTGCAAGATGTAGAACTCTCAGCTACCTCACCAGCTCCACGTCTGCCTGCATGCCACCATGTCCCACCATGGTGATAATGAACTGAACCTCTGAAACTCCAAGCCAGCCCCAATTCGATGTCTTCCCTTATAAGAGTTGCCATGGTCATGGTGTCTCTTCATATCAATAAAAACCCTAACCTAGACACTATGGTACCGTGAAGAGCTGGAGAAGACAGCCTCCCAACTTGATTGGCCCCAAAGCAATTAATTAACAATCTTTGGACTTCTCTAGTTTGAGGATGGTACTGGGACTGGGCCTGTGCTGAGTGCTGGAGCCATAGGGTCCTGAGGCCAACAGAAAGGAGAAGAGGAGGAAAGGAGAGAATACGAACGGAAAAAGACACAGCCAAAGACTGAGATGACCGAGGAAGACTCCAGAAAAGCAATAACAGAAAGAGTCACTCAGAAGTGTCTGTCTTTCAGGCAGGTGTGTGGCACAGCACAGTGAGAAGCTGGCCCAGCCTTCAGTGCTGTTTCAGAATGATGATACAAGACAAAATTGGTTAAGAATAAAATTGTTCTGGCAGAGATAAGAGCCATATGCTCATAGTCATCTTGAAGAGGCCAAGATGGATGTGTGGTTTCATAGAGTTTTGTTACTCATTACAGTAACTTGGTCTCCCAAGGCATGTGGGTGACTGCCACATGGCAAAACTCATGATGCAAACTATTATGTATGTTCTGGACTCTGCTTTGATTGTAATGTATTTATTTAAGTATTTAATGCAAATATCTAAACGCTGAATAAAAATATTGTATTCTGCCCCTAACTGTTCTTGAAAATTTCACTTAATTGAAAATAGGGGCTGGGATATCACTCAGTTGGTACATACTTGCCTACCATGCATGAATCCCTGGGTTTGATCCCCAATACCACATAAAACTGAAGGTAGTGGTTCACGCCTGTAATCCCATCATGGAGGAAGAGCTAGGAGGCTCAGAAGTTTGTCTATCAGGAAGTGTGACTTGTTGGAGTGGGTGAGGTATTGTTAGAGGAAGTGTGTCACTGTAGAGGCCAGTTTTGAAGTCTCACATATGCTCCAACCACACACAGTGTGGCAATCTCTCTTTCTGCTGCCTGTGGATCAAGATGTAGGATTCTCAGCTCCTTCTCCAACACCATGTCTCCCTGTACATGGCCATGTCCCGCCATGATGATGATGGACAGAACCTCTGAAACTATAAGCCAGCCCCAATTAAATGTTTATTAGAATTGCTGTGGTTGTGGTGTGTCTTCACAGAAATTGAACCCTCATTGAGGCAGCGGACCTTCTGGTGCCTCCGTGACTCCTCTTCCTAGTCCCAACTACATCGAGTCACTTCCTCTCCTAGCTGACAACATCCTCTGGTGGATCCTCCCACAGCACTGTGAACCTATGTTGGAGAGCACAATAGTTGGGAGCTTCCTGTTATGGCTCTCATCTCCTGAGTACAGAATTTGGGACCCACTGGGGGAGGGGACAGAGGGGACTTGAACTCCACAGAGAAAGATGAATATCATTGACTATTTAAGGAAAGAACAAGAATATTTTTATGACAATCTTCTTTTTTGTCTCCCCACCTCTTTTTTTTTTAAATACAAGTCAGTGATTGCAAACAATTCCTGGGCCAACAGAAGCCCCTGTTTCTTGGTTTTGCTGATGTCCTGTGTGGTAGAAGCACCGTGCACTGACTCCACACATTCATTTAGCAGCTTGGTTGTGCTGTCATGCAGTGCTGGGGTTTTCAGTGGGCTTGGCTTTAGCATTGAGTGTTAGGAGCTGCAGTGAGTCTTTAGGACTCACTTCTGTTTC
Source organism: Myodes glareolus (assembly GCF_982192425.1). Taxonomy (NCBI): domain Eukaryota; kingdom Metazoa; phylum Chordata; class Mammalia; order Rodentia; family Cricetidae; genus Myodes; species Myodes glareolus. Next base: position 12,728,498 of record NC_142029.1, on the reverse strand, counting down.
TCCTGAAAGACCGGCGTTTATTCTGGTGGAGCCATCTTTTGTTTGCTGATGAAAGTACAATATGTTCGCGCTAATTGGATGTGTCTGTTTGGAAGAGTGTTCGGCTATCATAATGAATGCAAAAGCAACAATGATTATTTACAAGAACTTCAAGAAAAATATACTCCTCGTGAATGAATGTAAAGTTAATTTTGTTTGGAAACAGCAGAATTTTAAAAGGAAAGACACAAATGTCTGTCAGCTCTTTGCCATCTGCACAGTTTTCGAAGCATAAAGTACTCTAATGTGTTGCTCCGAGCATGGAGTTCTTATTAGGGTTTTGAGCGAGTCTCTGGATTTTAAAGGAGTCTGTTTACTTTGAGGTTTCTCAGAAACAAAGACCAATCAGGTGGTAGGCTGGCGCTGCTCCAGATGTGGTCTGAGGACTTCAGGCGGGCAGCTGTGTGACTCACCCTGGAGATAGAAGAATGCAGAAATAAACTGAGCACTGCAGAGTGACCCCTCAGCCACAGCCGAGACATGACCTGTGGTTTCTGTTCTGGAGGGGAGTCTAGATGGTTCTAGATGGTTCTGTAGCCAAGCCGCATGGTGAATCATGTATGACAAGGGATTCATGCCCACTAGGGACACACTGAAACTTTAAAGCAAATGTCTTGGGCTTCTCGTAAAGAAGCCTGTGTCTTCTAACTCTTCCAACACCTTCTCTGTAATTCAACCCAGGGCTCATTTAGATGTACACGATTCCCTGTGACCAGTGACAATCTAAATCAGGTTTCAGATGTGTTTAGTGCGTTGAAAACAATATATATATATATATATATATATATATATATATATATATATATATGTAAAATGAGGCTTTATAGATTGGGCTACACAAAACTGTCTGCAGATTTGTGTTAATTGTTCTGCATTTTTGTCTCTTTTTACCTGATAGAGGCTTACATAAAGACATATCCATACAACTCTGTAATGTACTTCAGCACGTTCCCCCAGAGCCGACTACCCTTCCTTTTCTCTTCCTCTTCCTGTTAAGTTAGTCCCCTCTGTCTCCGAGACACATCATCTGCTTCTGTTTTCATGTTATTTAATAAACATATGATTTTGTGCATCCATCTAAAACCTAGAAACCACAAAAGTGACAAATCATTTGGTATCTGTCTTTCTGGGGCAGATTTAATTCATTTTATATGATTGTGTCCATTTTCTTTCAATTGATACAACTTTGTTCTTCTGAATAGCTGAGGAATATCCACTGTGGAAAGGTGGTTTAGTAGCTGAGATTGTGAACTGCTCCCACAGAGCACCAGAGGTCGGTTCCCAGCAGCCATGTTCAGCAGCCCACAACCACTTATAGTTCCAGCTCCAGGGAATCCATAACCCTCTTTTGGTCTCTGCAGGTACTGCATTTATATGCACATACACATATGCACACATACACATGCGTAATAAGAAAATAAATCTTTAAAACCATTCATTTTTTTGAGTATGAATATGTATTATATAGTGTATTTTCTTTATCCCTTTCTGAATCAATAGGCACAGATTGGTTCTGTAAGTTAGTTTTTTTGTAAATAAAGCTGCTATAAACACTGATAGGAAAGTGTCTTTTTTCACACATTGAGCTGGCATCCTTTGGGTATGTATGACAGATCTCATCTTAGTTCTCAATACACACAAACTTATGGAGACAGAACAGCACACTGCTGAGTGACGAATGGATCATCAAGTTGATTAAAGTTCCTAACACTGAATGAAAATGAGAACACAGCGTAACCTTTGTGAGGGATGGGAGGGCATAAGATGTTGTCTGGAGTTCTCAGACTTGAGTCTGTGCCTCAGGATCTTCAGCTCCAAGGTCTTACTGATCAGTGCGTCTGATCTGTGGTTTTGGGGCTAACTGTTCCAGCAGCCCCAGGGGGCTGCCTTCATCCCCAGCTGCTTCACTCAGAGCCAACCACAGGGCCGTTTTCTAACTGAAGCTGGAACCAGGGTCTTTGAGAGGGACTAACAGTACATTGTCCCTGATTGTATGTGTAAAGTTTTATTTTCATGGGCAATGCCAGGTGTCCACCATGAGGCACTCTTAGCAATTTGATTTCCCAGTATGCACCTGGATAGAGAATTTCCTGGTATATTTAGCTCATTTGCTTTGACCATGTCAATGGCTGAATGGAATTAACATTGTATCTACCTGAGGCCGTTAGGGAAGTGGACTGGTGCAGAAGAAGAAAATGTCTCTGGGATGGAATTTGACACCTCCCCTTTAAACTGATTTTCTAGTAATTTCTCCCATTTTCCCCACATAAAACAATATAAAAAAATACCCAAACCAATGCAGGAGTCTCTGACTCAGTAGTTCTAGAGACTTTATTTGCTGTGGGACAATGGTCTTGTACCCTGTCACTTATATTGTTTTAATCAAATGCTGATTGGCCAGTGGGGCAACGAGAACAGGAGAATTCTGTGAAGAGGAAAGAGTCAGTCTGCAGTCATCACACAGACACAGAGGACACAAGATGAGAATGCTTCACTGATAAAAGGTACCAAGTCATGTGGCTAACACAGGCAAGAATTATGGGTTAATGTAGGATGTAAGAGTTAATAAGAAGCCTTAGCTAATAGGCCAACCAGTTTACAATTAATGTAAGCCTCTGTGTGTTTCTTTGGGACTGAACAGCTGCAGGACCAGACGGGATAGAAATCTCAGGCAACAAATGGTGCCAACATGGACAGCAACTTCCACATAAAACCTGAAAGAGCTTGGGAAGTAATTCTAGACACAAAAGAACAGAGTTGAGCACGACTTCTTGGTAGTAGCATTTTCTCAGGTGGGCTCTGTTTGCTAGAGGCAAGTGCATCTCATTAAAGAGAGCCTTTCTGACTCGGCTTTAGCTGCGAAACCTTTGTAGCCCTTTTAAGAGGTCGCACCACAAAACACTTAAATAGTGTTTATGAATAGCTGACAGCACACTATTCATATTTAATGGTGGCAGGGACCTTGAAACTCCATAGAGTTGTGGCAATAAACATAGCTCCAGCCAGTACCTCCGCCATGAGGTAGAAAACTAAAGAATGGGCTGAATCCAGCTGTCAAAGTCATGACTTTAAACCTAGCCATATAGCTTAGCAAATTAAAGACTCATGTGGTCAAAAAAAGAGACATATACAGTAGAGACAGATTCAGATGAAAAAACCTCTAAATGGTTTAGAGTATGTTAAAAAATATATGTAGGCTTGGGAGAGAAAAGAAAAAGAATAAAATCCTTAAAAAGAAAGAAAGAAAGAGAGTAGTTGGGTGTGGTGGCACACACCTTTAATCCCAGCACTTGGGAGGCAGAGACAGGAAGATCTCTTTGAGTTCAAAGACAACCTGGCCTATAGAGTGAGTTTTAGGACAGCCAAAGATACATAGAGAAAACCTGTCTCAAGAAACCAAAAAATAAAAAGAAAAGAAATAGAGTTTAAAATAAAGCCACGTGAAGATGGAAAACACACAGAGAATCTGGATACTATATGTTATTGTGTTGTCTTTGAATTGTTTTATGGCTGAGGAAGAAGCAACAACTGCCAAAAATATTTGACTATAAATACTGCTGGATCAATCCAACAAATATATTTTAAAAATGCCTTGACTTCAAAATTTAAGTCAAAAGATATGGTACTTTGGAGAAAAGGTTTTGCTTTTGTTTCCACAGGAAATGAGAGGCTGTGGATTCATTCTGGGTTAAGAAAAATAAGGTTTGATTGAGGAAGACTCCTTGAGAAATCTCTGATAGGAGTGGATGATCCAGATGATCCAACATTTCAGAGGACCTCTGTTGCTGTTTCCTCTGAGTTCTACATCCAGAACAGTTTCAAGACTGCTGGCTGAGGTGACCATGCCTCACACAATACTCTAGTCAGGACTTGATCATAATTCTAAACTTTCTTTAGGTCCCCACAAGATTGTCAGTTCCCCAGATCAGCAGAAAGTAGCCTGGAAAACTATACCCACATTCCCAAAAAATAGATTATGGATATTTATCTTTGTTTAGAGTGTTGGTGACAAGTTGTTATGGATAATGGTCTGGGAAAAAACTAAGCAAAGACGATTAGATTCAGAGTTGTTGTTTTGGGAACGAAAAGGGGGACGTGCTTGGGACAATAGTCTTGTACCCTGTCACTTATCTTGTTTTAATAAAATGCTGATTGGCTAGTAGCCAGGCAGGAAGTATAGGTGGGTTGACAAGAACAGGAATTCTGTGAAGAGGAATGAGTCAGTCTGCAGTCGTCACACAGACACAGAGGACACAAGATGAGAATGCCTCACTGATAAAAGTTACCAAGACATGTGGCTAACACAGGCAAGAATTATGGGTTAATGTAATGTTAATTATGGGAAAGAAATCTCTGTCAACATTTATTGTGGAATGTAATCTCATTTGGGCAACCTTAAATCTTACTTTTCCATCAGGAGGCAGTGTGGAGGCCATTGCATGCACCACCTTACATTCACCAAGGAGATCACATCTAGTTTTTATTTTAAGTTATTTATTCTTCCTATGGGACAGTCAGTCCTAAAAGGGACTTCTGTATCACACCCACTCCTCCCAAGACTCAGGAGTCACCATGGAAGAGTGGAGTGGGAAGATTGTGAGTGATACAGGTAGTGGTTGACTGTTCAAAGTAGATTTTTTTTTTTCAAAAATAGAAAGGCTGTTGCACCTGTGAACTCAGCACCTATGACCACATGTATAAGACCTGCAAAAGACAAAGCTGGCCCAAATCCCATCACTGATGGGGAAAGGGCTCATGAAGACCCACACCTAGCTGCCGAGGAGCTGTTGGCGACTGATGACTGCTGGGGGGGGGTTGTTTTCTTTGGATACAGCCCCCATAGACTGCCTGTAATCCAGCGGGTGGACCTGCACCCATGTGCATACTGCTGGCACTAAATGCGCTCGATTTCTTTTCAAAGAGCACTTGAAATTAGGAGGGAAAGGTGGTCATGGCAATATGAGAGGAGTTGGGAAAAAAGGTGTGGAGGGGTGAATTTGATAGAAACTCTTTGACAATTTTTTATATATGGGTATAATGTAGTTAGGTTTGAGCATTTATGCTCCCATTACCCTTTCATAACCTCCTGGTACCGAACCCGTTCTTCTATTGCTGTTAGATTCCCTTGGTGAAAGTCCCTCTCATCAGCGCTACTTATCAAAAATTTGTTCAAAAATCTCTCTTGTTCCCTAGACTAGAATCGTCTACAAAGAAGACAGCCACCCCTTGCATGGATACAACAGACCTAAAGGAGAAGGCTGTGGCTGTCATCCATGCCCAGTGTTCTCAGCAGCAGTGTGGAACTTGTGTGCTCCCAAGCTCCTCTGAACACAGGCATTGCTCAGGAACCACAGGTGGTGACAGGAAGGGTTATGGCTGGACAGAGAGGGGAATATAAGGTGAAAGGAGACAGGAGCAGTGCAGACTGAGGTTCGATGGAAACAGATGGAGTCTGGAGATGCAGTCTGAGGACAGGATCACCCCTTCAGTCTGAGCCTTGGTAGAGGTAAAAGAACTCTCCAGTGTGGTGTGGGACAATTCTGTATTCTGTCAATTATGTTTTAAATAAATGCTGATTGGCCAGTAGCCAGGCAGGAAGTAGAGGCAGGACAACCAGATAGGAAGTAGAGGCGGGGCAAGGAGAACAGGAGAATTCTGGGAAGGAGGAAGCCCATTCCTCCACAGTCCTGCCAGACACCGAAGAATCAGGATGTAACTTGCCCTGCTGAAAAAGGTACCGAGCCATGTGGCTAACATAGATAAGAATAATGGGTTAATATAAGTTATAAGAGTTAATAAGAAGCCTGAGCTAATGGGCCAATCAGTTTTATAACTTATGTAGACCTTCTGTGTAATTTTCTTTTGGATAAAATGGCTGTGGCACCTGGTTGGAGGACAGACACCCCAACATGCAGGCCTTCATGTTACACTAGTGTCTGGCTGTTCTGCTTCTCTGATCTTCAGCATTAACTCCTACATCTGACTCTGGGTTTTTATTATCAAGATCAACTAGAATCCATGCCATATTCCCTCAGTCTGTTAGGGTTTCCTTGCTTGGGTGTAAACATTCTGTTCTTTGATGGCTTCCTGTATCCCCTTCTCTTGTGATTTCTTGTTTCTCAAATGAGCAAGAAGAGAGGCCCTTGCTCACATTTAAAGATGGCTGAAAGGCCTGCCACACCCACAGACAGTTCAATTGTCCTTCTATATAGGTCAGAAGGACCACGTCACCTAGGCAGAGAGCAGCAAGGGTCCATAGAGGGTCGTATTTAAAACTGTTTGGAACTGCAGGGCAGAGACAAGTCTTTGTCCTACAAAGCACAATAGATTCCAAGGTGAGCACTAATCTGGTGATGAAAGCAGCAAGTCAGAAGCCAAGCCAGAGCAAGGGTGGATCTGCAGATGAAGACCAGAAGGTTCAGGCATTGGCAAAGCCGGGAAAGGAAGCAGAGGGAAAAGCCCAGGATATTGAAGTCTTCCGTGTTACAGTCCTGACAGTGGCCTTGGGAGGATGTTTGACCCCACTTCAGACTTTGAATGGATACAAACACGCACACTTGTGTCATAACACACTCAGTATTGCTGTCTTCTCTATGAAATTAGGTGAGGGTTTTCTGAGAGGGCGCTTATTCCAGCTACTACCCACTGCATGGTGAGAGCGTCCGATACCCCTGGAGTCAGGATAGGGAGCTGTGTTGAAATTTGTCTTTGCAATTGGTTAGGACCACCGTAAGACCCAGAACCCAGGGAGTTGTAAAAAAACATTTTAAAACAGTTTAGTTAGTGTGAAACTGTCAATTAAGTCAGCAAACAGCTTGTTCTCTTCCACGTTCAGTCCTACAGTTTCACAACCAGTTCCGGAAGATGAGCAGATCTGGCACACGCCTGTTTCATTTCTTTATCTAGAGATGGGTAGAAGGTTTTAAAGTTAACTTTACCTGCATCTACCTGCTCTTCCCTCCTGCACCATATGTTTGCCATTGTAATAGTCCGAGGCTGGTGGTCTGGTATGACTTTATCCCAGCTCTTCTGTTAGATATCTTCTCAGAGCCCACAGAAGCGGATCTGGTCTACCTTGACTAAAGGTCAGAGAGGTCAGGCCTATTTTTGTTCCTTCACGGTTATTGACAGGAGATTTGACTTAAGGTGTGGCTACTAACAGGACCTAGAGTGTGGTTACTTGGTGTTTTGGGTATTAAGATGGTAATTACTTTGTGGAGCCTACAGAAGTGGCTCTGGTTCACTGTGACTAAAGGTCACAGAGTTCAGGCCTAGTTTTGCTCCTTCATGGTTATTGATGGGAGGTGTGACTTAAGGTGTGGCTACTAACAGGATGTCTTGACTTACCTAGCGTGTGGCTATTTTGTGTTTTGAGTATTAAGATGGTAGTTACTTTGTTTGTTCCTTGTTTGTATCATGGTAAAGAAGTCTTGTCTTCTTTCCCCATTTTGTGTTTGGGCATTTAGAGATCATGGGTTGCCCTCCTGACTCTATTCTGTGTCTCTGTCCTTTTTTTTTTTTAAATCAGTATCTCTGCTTTTTTTATGCCTAACATTTATAATCCACACACCCCTACCCTGGAACATACAAACCCATGAAGTCTGGATCCCGGCAATACCTAACTGCTGGGTGATATATTTGCTAATGGTTTGTAAGTGAAGGAACCAGAAAACATATTTGCTGCCAAGCCTGTTTTCTGGACAGTTGGCATGGTCTTTACTCAGATAGATCTGTTTGTGCTGAATTTGCCAAGTTGCAGAAAATCATTTAGTAGTCACCAGGAAAGCCAGAGATGAACAGTACACACTTACAGAAGCAACTGTCTTATTTATTAGTGCCGAGACCTAATCGGGAGAGAGCAAGCAGCAACAGAAGCCTTTATCTCCAGCACAGGCAGAGCAGGGCAGGGCAGGGCAGTTCAACAAATTAGGAGAGAGCCAGGAACAACAAGGACCACCGACCTCATTGGGTACCCGTTTATTTATTCCTGACAAGGGTGATTTATGAAACCCATCTCCTTTGTCCTATTAGAGAATGGAGCTATCAGCTTCGTGTCCCGACACCATAATTTTGTTTTAAACCATTCTGTCGATCCGTATGCATTTCTTGGCCACAATTTGTGCACTTCTTTGTCAGTTCCATAAATCATTATAGATAAGCAAATCCCTCTTTTAACCTTCTTGGAAAGATAGCATGAACATATCCCTGTGAGGATTGCTGTAGGGAGATAAATCAGCCCGTCTTGATGGTGCTCTACCACACAAAGGTGTGATTTATGTAGGGAGTGAGGTTTGTTCATTGGGGTGCACCAAAGACTCTTCCAAAGTCTGTTTCTGTTTCTGTTTTCGTTTTGAAGACCCATGCTAAGTTGTAAGAAGGCATATCAAGGGTTTTAGACAAACACACTGTGGTGAGAATTTCTACAGTTGCTTCTGAGTATCTTAGCAGGGAAAATGTGGAAATTCTAGTCAATCTCTTGGATATAATGAGTTGTCCTTTGTGAGGGATGGAAACTATAGCTTTCAAACCATATGCATGTATATTTGTATGTGTATATTCACCTAAGATACTTATCTAGTGTGTGAATGTGTACACATGTGCGTGACTGTTCACAAGTGTATGAGTGCATGCGTGTGGGTGCACGTGGCGCTCCACCTTGGTGTTAATCCTCAGGATGCCATGTTTTAAGGTGGGTTCTAGGGCTTAAACTCAAGTTCTCATGCTTGAGCCCTTCTCCTTCTGAGCTATCCTCCAGCCCTCATTTGCTTGTTCGTTTTTCTGTGTGTTTTCATTGAGTCCATCAAACATCTCAGCTAAGAAGACTTTTTCCATCTCCCAAAGACAACATTTGGAGTCTACATTTAGAATAAAGTAAATTTGCTTGAGATACAGAAGAGAAATGTGTGTGTGTGACTCATGGGAAGAGCCTCTCCTACATCGTAACTATAATATTATAGACCAAATAAAAAGAGTTTTGCAGTTGATCGAGTGTCCCAGGTAGGCTTGAGTCAATGACTGAGAGCCAGGCTGTGGAGTCAGGCTTGGTTTTCAGGCTGGGGTGGTCTTCTCCTTCCTCAGTTTCAACACATGGCCGTCCCTGATCCTGTGGAGTCCCTTTCGTTACCTTGCTTTAGTAAATGTTCTGTCTCCTGTCTCCAGTCCTAGCCTCTTGCCAGTGGCACCTGCTCTATTAAGTCTTTCTATCAACCTAGTCAGAGCTCATGATCTTAAAGCCTTTAGCACAGGGACCATGGCTGTCTCTAAATCCTTTGACCTAGGCTGTGCTCATGAGCTGAGAGCTGAGTGAGGTTCTCAGTGCCATGTGAAAATTTCATTCAATCTGCAGGCTGTGCTCTCTGACCTACACAGGTGCACCAGAGCACACATGTGTCCAACCCTCCCCGCTAATAATGATGACAATGATGACGGCGATGATGATGATGATGATGATGATGATGATGATGATGATAAGAGCAACAGGATGCCAGGTAGAATAGCACACCTTGGTAATCCTAGCACTCCAGAGCCAGAGTTTCTGTGAGTACAGGCCCAGTCTAGGCTACGTAGTGAGGCTCTGCCTAGAAAGCAAACAAAACAATAAGCAAAAACAAAAATAAATTTACTTCACGTGAGCAGAATGAGGCTGGGACACTCATTTCACATCATCTCAAAACAAACTCACAAATTCTCTCCCTCTGAACACACACACACACACACACACACACACTCACACAAACACATGCATGCACTCACACACATTTTTTCTGTGTACATTAGAGTTTGAATTGGGCTCTGAGCTGGTGGTTGTTTTCAATGTAGGCTTTCTGGAAAATTTTTTTCTTTTTTAAAGCAATACCCATAAAGAAAGAATTAGCACTGTACAGACAGAAGAACACCAATCTTCTTTCTTTCTTTCTTTCTTTCTTTCTTTCTTTCTTTCTTTCTTTCTTTCTTTCTTCTTCTTCTTCTTCTCCTTCTCCTTCTTCTCCTCCTCCTCTTCCTTATTCCTCTTCCTCTTCCTCCTTCTCTTCCCCTCTTCCTCCTCTTCTTCTTCCTTCCTTCATCCTCCTTTTTTTTCCTTCTTTTACCTTCTTCCATCCTTCCTCCTCATTCGTCTTTTTTAGTTTTTCATGATAGTGTTTCTCTGTGCCCTGGCTGTTCTGAAACTCTCTATAGACCAGACTGACCTTGAATCCACAGAGATCCGCCTGCCTCTGCCTCCTGAATGCTGAAATAAAAGGCGTGCACCGCCACCACCACCTGGCCCTTTATTTTTTCTCAGTGTTCTGAATTCAGTAAGTGGTCCGTTAATGTCCCAGAATGACCACATATGGTCAGCACTAACTGGTTTAGTGAGAAATTAATAATAGTAAAAACTCCAAAGAACATCAAGTTAGAGGGAGATATGTTGGGGAGGCAGGATGGGAAGAGTTGAAGGGTGAAACTTGCCATGAATATGATCATATTTCATTGTGTACATGAGTGTAATTCTTAAGAATAGTGAAGAATTATAATAATAAAAATAAATTTTACAAAGAAGTAAACATTTAAAAAGATAAAAATGAGGCATGGCCTGGAAGATGGTGTAGTTGGTGAGGCGTTTTCCATGCAGGCACGAGGACCTGAGTTTGGGCCCCAGAACTCACAAAAACAAACCAGGTGGGGTGAGGCACATTTGCAGGGAGACAGAGAAAAGTGTATCTCTGGGGTCTGCTGGCCAGTCTTGATAGCCTAATCATTGAACTTCTGGCCAATAAAAGATCCTGTCTCAAAAACTGAGGTGGATAACTTCTGAGGAGGGACACTGAAGGTTGCTTTCTGGTTTCCACAGCACAAACACAACTCAGCCCCCCTGTATATAAGACAAATATAAACAAAACAAATGAAAAACAAATAAACAAAACAAAGTAAAAAAACAAAATAAGACAACAACAACAACAACCACAACAACAACAGCAAAACAGTTCTCCTTGCTTCTGTATACATAGAATTAAAAGACCTTGAAACTTGATCTTGATATCTTTGTAATCCTTTATTTTACTTTATAATTTCCAAAACTAACACAACTTTTCTATTTACGAAAAAATATTTTATTTATTTTGTTTGTTTTTTTCCATCTAAGTGCACCTTAGTAAACCAATGAGTTTATTGGGGTCATTTGCAGGAGTTGAGAAACTCAGACAAAAGAGGTTACATAACAAAGAGTCCAAACCATTGTCCAAATCATTGACAGCTATGGACAAAAATGAATATGGTCAATGGCTTAGCTCTAGATTACAAACTCAGAGATATGTGAGGATATTGTGACTGCCATGTGAGTCCCAGGAGTCCCATGAGACTCATGAACCATTGCGTCTCATGAGCATCTTTTGCTCTTCATGAGGAAATGATAATGGGTCCCATCTATTGAGAATCTCATGAGTGAGATCACAGCTTCTCCTATTCAGGACCACACAGGTCACTTCTAACCAGAAGGAAACAAAGCACAATCCAAGACTTGATCTAGTGTTCCCTTCTCTGTCTTCCACGCCATCCGATTCCCTCCACTATTCCATCAGTACCCTCAGCAAGCGCTGTGCCTGCTGCCCTACTGAAGCCTTCAGTAAAGTCCCTCTTCTGCTGGTCCCACTCATTCACTTTTTACTTGATGACTTTCTAAGTGAAAGTGTAGTTAGAACCACCCATGACCCTACATGTGTAGACTGCTAATAGCACTTAATAGCATGATTCATATGTTTCTGGAAACTTAAAAGCACATATGTGTTTATAATGATCAAAATATGCAGTTAAACTTTATTTTAGATTGATCCTGATCTTTCATGGAATAACAGAACATATTTTTCATTCCAAGTCTGTGGAATAATTCTTTATAAACTCTCAACAATATGTTTAAGATGAATTTTGGAGAATTCCTTTCACTCTCATTCTTCAGTTTTAGCCTCTGCAGAATGGGACTTTAGATGTTTTTTGAGTAGAGTACGTTCCACAGAGAAGTGGTACAGTCCTCATCAGACAAGCTCTGACCCATTGCCATAGGGAAATACTCTAGGCGGACAGGAAAATAGGGGTTAGGTATTGCTCAGTTTTATTGCAGGCCTTCCATGTATATTGGTCAGCCATGGCATATCAACTTGTAGTGATACTAGGCCCCTCCTCTCCTATTAAGGCTGGATGAGCCAATCCAGTAGGAAGAAAGGGTCCCACAAGCGGGTAACAGAGTAGAGGCAGCCCATGCTCCCACTGTTAGGAGTCCCACAAGAAGACCAAACTGCACAACTGCAACATATGGGCAGAGGACTAGGTCAGTGCCATGCAGGCCCCCTGGCTGTTGATTCAGTCTCTGTGAGCCCCCATGAGCCCAGATTAGTTGATTCTATGGGTTTTCTTGTGGTGTCCTTAACCTCTCTGGATCCCATAATCCTTCCTCCTCATCTTCCACAGGATTCCCCACGCACTGCCTAATGTTTGACTGTGGGTCTCTGCATCTGCTTCCATCAGTTGCTGAGTGAAGGCTCTCTGCTGACAACTGGGTTAGGCAACTATCTATGAGTGTAGCAGAGTATCATTAGGAACCATTTCTTTGACATTTTTTCCCCCCATTTTGCCAGTCATGCTTGGTTCTGTCCTGGGTCTCTGGGTCTCTGGGTCCTAGCCCTCTAGGCAGTGCTGGGGTGGGCTCTTTCTTGTGGTGTGGGTGTCAAACTGGACAACATTGGTTGGTCACTCCCATAATTTCACAGTACTCTCTCCTTTGATCTTCCCCCTTACCCGGTCCTTCATTTTCCCACGCCCACCAATCCCTCCCAGCCAGACCCCTCCCCCACCCACCACCAACATCATGAAATTTGCCAGGAAATGGATGGAACTGAAAAGATCATTCTGAGTGAGGTAACCCAGACCCAGAAAGACAAACATGGTACCAATTTCTGTTTTAGGATAATCCTTGCTGTCCAGGAATTGTTTCTTTCCACATATTGAAGGACTTTTCTGTCTACCTGGGGACTTGGCCTTAGGCTGTGGCTCCAGGGTTAGCTCTGCTTCACCCTGACTTTTGTCTGCAAGGCCTGAGATGGAAAAGGATGCTTCTCACGGGCAAATCAAAGCACCACAATGAGGGTAGCACCTACCCTGCTGGAAGAGTAGAAGGTCTAGCTGTCGAGTTCCTTCATGTGCAGGACCCTTTGAACAAATGATCTGGTTTGGTTCAGGTGTTCTGAGGTTTGCAGGTTTATGAGTCTTGCCTCTTGGTTCAGGTGTCGTGAGGTTTGCAGGTTTGTGGGAGTCTTGCCTCTGAGTTTTAAAGGGCAGTCATCCTTCTCTGTGTCTTCCCAGATGTATAAACTTTTCTTCTAAATTTCTGAGCTCTTGTCACCATCCTGAACCCACGGGGTCAGCTGCTACTGACAATATGTGCCTGCTCCTACCACCCTCTTGAATCTTTGCTCCCTCTCATTTCTGCCTCACGTCAGCATCCTTAAGAAGTCTCACTGTTCTGTTCTTAGATGAATTCACATTATTTTGAATTCCTATGGCATTAGCTTTACAACATAGGCAGATAGACAGCTTTACCTGTCTCTGTTCTGGTTGACCGATTCTGGATACTGCCTCTATTGTGCTGAGAAGATATTAAAAGGAGAATCAAAAAAAAAAAAAGATGCAAGAAATGACAGAAAGCAGCTGGTTGCCTGCACAGTCACCCAAGGTCTCTCTGCAACTTTGGGGCATCCAACTTTGGCTTATAACCCTAGAATATCTGACAGACCATTTTGGAAGTTGCTTGCTCACACTTCCTGCTTACTCAGGTAATATTATCTTCCTTCTCAGGTCTTTGATGAATTGAAGACTAGATAGTACAGCTACAATCCTCCCATAACCCATATCTTAGCTAAAGACATACCGGGCACAAGTCTAGATTCTTTGGGAAAGGGCAGCTATTGGGGTAATCTCTATAAAATTGCCCACTAACTATAGTTTGAACATCTAAGATGTATTTCTTACTTGATAATTGTTCCTATTGTATACAGTTTTGATTTTGTTAGGATTAGAACCTTCCTTAAAAGGAAGCTCTCCAGGTTCACTGGGCCAAGAAAGTGCTATGGACTGAATGTGTCTAGTTGCCCCCCACCCCTTTTATATGCTGAAACTTAATCCTCTTCAAGGTAGCACTTGGAGGTGGGACTCTGTGTTTACATCATTAGAGTGGAGCCCTTCTGATGAGATGAATGCTCAGGAAAGAGCTGGTGTCTCTGCGCCATGTGAAGATTCAGCAAAGAAATAGCTATGTACGAGGCAATAAATGGCCCTTACCAGACACCGACCTGCTGGTGCCTCAGCTTGGGTTCTGCAGACTCCAGAGCTGACCACTGAATGTGTACTATTTAGCTCACATCTAAGGCAATTTTATTACGGAGCCCAAGCTCATCCAAGAAGTAGAACCCATGCAGATCTGTGTCCAGAGCAGTAGGTGACTGATCATGGGGACAGGGAGAGGTTGAAGACATTTTTGGCTCCATCTACGGTCTAATGATGCTGACTGGAAGGGTTGCATGGGCTACATGAGTAGGAAGGTCTCCCATGAGTGTCAGTGGCGACAGCGGGCTCACGATTGGAAAAAGAGTTCTGCAACTAGGGACGGCAATCTCACAATTTCAATCTCTTGCCTTTCGTTTCGGTTGTTTCTGGAGGTACTGTTGAGCTCTCTGGACTGCATGCTCACTGAGCGAGCTGTGTCACGTGTCTAAGCCATAGAACTTTTTCTGCCACATAGAAAGCATTCATCATAATGAGCCATTAATGACTCACCTAGACAAATAAGACCTATTGGCTCTGAAGGCCACATTGCTCTGTGGGAGCTTTGCTGAAGCACTTAACCTCCAACCGGGCAGGAAGACATGATTAGAAGAATTGCAGGCTCAACTGTGACTTCACGGCTAGCGCGGGAGGAAGCAGGTGAAGCTTCAACTGACCCAGAAGTTGAAGGCAGATCCATTTGCCAGGGGGATTTGCGTTTCTTAAAATTTTCCATTACAAGCAGTGACTTGCAAGAGAAAACCACTAATTAGAGAGGACTTCAAGCTGCATCTGGATCTCTTCATGGAAAAACCAATTAAGACTTATGTTTTTATTAGATACATGCCTGCAAGCATGCAGCACTCACTGAGTTCAGAAACATTTTTTCCCCTCATTAAATGTAAATTATTTGGGAGTAAAGACCAAGAGACTATATTCTACACCTAAACTCATTAGGCATCTTTGGACAAGGGTCAACACATGAACACCCAAGTACAAATGGCTGACATTGGGGTGAGCGCGGAACAGCCCAGCCAGGACAGAAGAGAGGGGAGGTAATTTTTATTTTCTGCAGGATAATTCTTGAGAGAGTGCTCTCCCAGGGTGAAGAAAGGGTGTTAGTTTTATTCTGAAAGGCTATATGTAGTCATCAAAAGAGGCATGTGGATCAGGAAGGGGAGCATTGTGTTTTGAATAAGAACGACCCCCATAATCTCATATATTTAAATACTTAGCCATCAGTGAGTGGCACTATTTTAGACAGATTAGGAAATGTGGCTGTGTTGGTGGAAGTGCATCATTGGGGGTGGCCTTTGAGCCTTTCAAAGCCCAGCCTAGGCCCAGTGTCTCCCTTTCTGCTGCCCAGGGATCTGGATGTAGAACTCTCAGTAACTTCTCTAGCACCACGTCTGCCCACATCCCACCATGCTCCCCACCATGAGGACACTAGACTTAAAGCTCTGAAACTGTTAGCAGGCCCCAGTTTATAAAATAAAAATTGCTTTCTTTTATACGAGTTGCCTTGGCCATGGTGTCTCCTCACAGCAACGGAACACTCACTAAGAAAGGGAAGGTGCTATGGACAACTTAAATGTACACTACGAGGCACAGTTCTTGAATTATGGCTCAAGGAAAGACAGTACCTGCAAGTCCTCTGCATCCATAGACTGGGCCATCAGGACGAAGACAGGAAGACCCCAGTGTGAACTGTGCTGCATCATGCATGTGTTGATAGAAGATGCTGGGCATACTGCAGCTGTACTGTAGATAGTCTGCAGAAGATTCTTGGGTACCCTCAGACTTAGCCCAGGAAATGATCTCAGACACCTCATCTTCTACCAAGATTGCTTAGCTACAACCAAAGAAAAGGACAGATTGAAGGTGATTTAGTAGAGGAATCTGTCCCCTCCCCCAGGTTTCTCACCTCTCCTAACGGCTGTGTTACCGTCTAGGGGTCTTGATCAGGTTCATTTTCTCTGCCAGTTAAAGAGTTTAATGGCAGGGGAAGTCCCAGACGCAGTAGCAGTAGTTTGTAGAGTGCTTGTGTGGCTTTCACAGGATCTGTGTCTGATGCCAGGCCTCCCCCAGGTAAAACTTACACAAAAAGGCACTACAGTGCCACATATTATAGAAGGGTTAAGAATAGTTACTTTTAATCACAAAATTTCAAAACCCCCAGAAATATGGAAAAAAATGACAGAGACTATATGTAACACATTCCAGGGACTAGGGGTGACAAAAGCACACAGGCACCATGGTGGGGACATGTTCTGTGCCCTTGCCATCCAGCATCCAACACTCAGCCTCTTCCTCAGCTGGCACCTGGTATGGCCAGCACAGGGATCTACAGGGAAGCAGAGAACTAGGGCACGCTAGGCTCAGGTCGCTTGTTCGGCTTCCTCCTTCCTGTGGTCATTCTTTTTGTAAAAAAATATTTTATTTAAGAGAGAGAGAGAGAGAGAGAGAGAGAGAGAGAGAGAGAGAGAGAGAGGGAGAGAGGACAGAGACGACAGAGAGAGAGAAAGACAAACAGACAGACAGAGAGAAATTGTCTGTTTGTCTGTCTGCACGCATGTGAGGGCAGGTGCTCATGGAAGCCAGAAGAAGGTGTTTGATAGGAGCCTGTGCTGCCTGACGTTGGTGCTGGGAAGCAATCCTGAGTCTCCTGCTAGTGCCGTGTTTACTCTTAACCACTCCTCTCTGCGGCTCATCACTTTCCACCAAGGCTGGGGACCCGGATGTCATGCCACGAGTGGCAAGCTTGTTTTATTCTCCTATCATCTTCCATTTTGGAGTTTTCTTCAGACAGTTTTTGAATTGTTTCTTGAAGTCACTTTGGATTTCTCTTGTGGTCTTTTATGCCCCTTTTCTTCTAGCCTCCTTCATAGGGGAATCCTTGTATTGTTCTTAGCAAGAGTAGATGGGATGGTCGGTGGTGTGTGTGGGAGGTTGGCATGGGCACTGGGGTGATGAAGAATGACTGAGTGAGACAGGATGGAGGAGGGGTCACTGAAGGTACGTGAGCAATATGTAAACCAGACATTGACTAGGTTGTCCTTGTGGACATGGAAGTAGCAAGAATGATGGCAAGAACCGAGAGGAAGAGGAAGTTAGAGAAAGATGCCTGAGAACCCAGAAGCGCTGCAGGAAGCAGAGCAGGGGGTAGCAAGCTTTGCAGGAGCTTTTAAAATGAAGGAAGATAAGATATCCTTTGATAGCTGTCATGAGGATGGGGGATGGGAAGATACTTCCCACCTTACTCTCCTGTGTGGAGGAGCTGAGGTATGGGGGAACCTGTTAGTCCCTGAGAGGGACTTTTCTCTCCCCCTTTTTTGCCAGTCATGTTTGATTCCTTCTTAGGTCTCTGCTGTCCCTGCTTCTGGGTCCTGGCTCTCCCGGCAGTGACAGGGGGGCTCCCTCTTGTGGTGTTTGTGTCAAGCTGGACCAGTCATTGATTGGCCACTCCCATAATTTCTGTGCCCCATTTACCCCAGTACATCTTGGAGGCAGGACAAATTGTAGGTCAGAGGTTTGTGGCTGAGTCGGGGTTCTAAACCTAGCACTGGAAGTCTTGTCTGGCTACAGGAAATGGCTGGTTCAGGTTCTGTAGCCCCCATTGCTAGGAGTCTTAGCTAGGATCACCCCCATAGGTTCTAGGAAGTTTCCATTGCACTAGGTTTCCATCCTTTCCCAGAGATACCCTGATTCCAGTTGTCTCTCCCAGTATAAAGTTCCTATGACTTCTAAACTACATTCCTGCCTTGGTGGTTGACACAAAGGTTGAAGTGGGAGTTGAATGCAGTTTAATGTAAGCAGGTACAACCTCTAGCACCAGGAAGTGCTGGTGGAGACCTAAGGTCTGAGGTCCAGCCTCACTTGAACTTCCTATCCAGGGCAATAAGCCTAAATCGCAGGCGTTTGTTTTTTAGTGAATATTCCGAAAAGAATTGTTCCTTTATCCCATTGAATGTTCTTATTTATGTGCTGAGTGATTTAGAGATTTTACTTCTATAGGACTATAACTGGGGCTGGAGAGATGGCTCAGGGGTTAAGAGAACTTGCGGGTCTTTCGGAGGCCCTGAATTCAGTTCCCAGTGCCCATGTCTGTCTGTTTATGACTTTCTGAAGTTTATAATTACTTCCTGTATCTCCAGCTCAGGGGATTTCACAACCCCTTTCTGGCTCTGTCGTCACCCACATACACACATGTGTGTGTCCACGCACACTCACACATGTGCACACACACACGTGCACACACACAAAGACACACATACATTTTAAAAAGAGAGTGTAATTTCATATCAAAATTTTGATTTTATTTTCTGAAAAGAAATCAGAGGAATTTTTAACTTTGTTTTTTTTTGAGGATGGAAAATGATTTTTTTTAAGATTAAATTTGGGAGCTGAAGGTGGAGCTGAGCTGTGAAATATTTGTCTGACTTTGATTCTCATCACTGGGTAGGGGCAAATGCACAAATAAATAAATCTAAAAGGTAAGTTTTTTATGGTTTTCAAAAGTATTTACTTACCTACTTACTTATGAACATATTTATTTGCACGGTGCCTGTGTTGATAGTTTGAATTTTTTTTCCTAGACTTTTCCTGGGCATCCACACATGACATAGTAGGTGTAGAGCCCCACAGAGACTCACCAGTGAGCACATACATCATTAACTTTCCCTTTGCTTGCTAGAATTTCTTTCTACCATTCTGTCTCTTCTCTTTCTTTTGCTCAAAGCTTCATTTTCCTACTCTCTCTCAATCCACACAATACCATTGATTAGAAAAGAAAGGCCACCGTATTCTGTGGTGGAGATGGGCTGCAGCATCTGTATCTATCACTCCGGACTCACCCCCTGCCCCACATCTAGGCAGTTTCTAATTTTATGCCACTCAAAGCATCAATATTCCATTGCAAACAACATGGGGCAAAAGCTGTTTTCCACTTACGAGATTTAAAAATAGAGTTCTTGGATCCCCAAACCACTGAGTTTTAGAGAAGTGAGTTTATTTATTTATTTGCTCATTTTTCTCTTGCTTCTCCTTGTTGGACACTTTGGAAGTATTCATCAGAGACTCCCAAATCTGTTGAATTGAAATCTGTTTTTTTATTTCTGGGTCTGCTGCGAATGTTACTGTTTCAGAACACGTGCTTCTGTTCCTGGCAGTGAGTATGTAAGCAGGGTGCAGGACCCCGTCTTATTCTTGGAGCATTGCAGTCTCTCATTCCCCAGAGACCTAATCCAAGGCAGAGCCCTGGGTCAGTGCCATCAGCTTCTCAGCAAGTGAGTTCACCAGGCATTGGAAGGAAATCCATACAGACAGGGCATGCTGCTGTCTTTTCTTGTATCTAATTTTAAAAAATTTTAATGTGTGTGCTTTTATGTGTGTGTGTGCGCGCGCACGCATATGTGTGTGTTTCTTTTTATACTATGTGTGCTCTGGGAATTGGACTCAGGACTGCATGGTAAGCATCTTTACCCACCAAATCATCTCACTGGTCCATGTTTTTGTTTTTTGGAGAAAGGGTCTCCTGTAGTCCAATCTGACCTTGATCTCTCTGTTAGTAAAGGGTGACTTTGAATCTCATCCTCCTGCCTCCACTTCCTGAGTGCTGGGGTTACAGGTGTGGCCACCAACCTGGTTTTATACTGGGTTGGTTATTAAAGTCAGGGCTTTGTGCATGTTGAGCAAGCTCTCTAGCTTATGAGCCACAGCCTCAGCTCTCCTTTCCCTTTCTCCTTTCCTTTCCCTGGTTTTGGTTTTAGAGACAGCATCCTTAAACTTACCGTGTAGCCATGGTGACAAGGAAGCCCTGATCCTACTGCCTCTGCGCCCGTGAGTGCTGGGATGACAGGTGTTCATACCGTGCCTAGATAGCCATGCTCAGTGACGGCTGGCATTACAGGTGTGACCCACCATGCGGACGGTCCACGCTCTGCTCCTTAGAAAGTTACAACAATCTTGGCACTCCCTTCTAGGTTACCACTTCATTGGGTTTGTGGATACTGACAGTGGATTCACCATCCCCTGTGCTCTGATTCCCTGGCTCTGGGGTCCTGGTCAACTGCCTGTTAGCTCCACAATGGAGCCATTCTTTCTGACCAGCTGACTCCACCAGCAGTCCTGTTGTGGCCTTTGTGGTTTCTTCTCTCTAGGAAATCCACATTTTCTTTCTCCTTCAACTTTTCTGTTTATGACTTGGGCACTTTTCTTTTTTTAAAAGCTGTAAAATCACCCTGGTCATTGTTTTAGGGGAACTTTTTCCTCTCATAAAAAGATGTCACTTAGTCCTGGTTCCGCCTTGGTATTTTTTCCCCAGCTTTTTGCCCCCATACCTGCCCTGTCTCTGCTCTGTAGGCTTTTCATGATGACTTCTGGCAGCTGAGGCAGAGTTCTGGATCCTTCCAGTAGTAGGTGGCAGGGACAGCGGTCTGGGCTTGCAGAAGAAGCTGACAATGTGGTCTGAAGAGATGGGCTTGCCAGGCCGGGGAGCTGGCTCCACGGAGAAAGCAGTTGCTGTGCGAGTGTGAGGACCCGGATGAGATCCTCAGAATCCTCTGTAGCATGCAGCTGCCATCCTTGCACTCTAGAGAAGAGATGGGAGGCAGAGGCAGGAGAATCCATAGCAACTCTCAGGTCAGGGAGCTTAGCACAAACAGGGGTGAGCAACAACCCACACTGGCACCCGAGCTTGTCCTAAGGCTTCCACACGCATACCTTGACATACATATTCCCGTTTTTCTTCCCCTACTCTCTCTGCCACCTTACACACACACACACAGAGATAAATAGATGAAAATACAATAACTTTTCTTTTAAAAAACGTGATTACATACCACAATAATGGGGCAGGTCGGCTGAGTGGGGTGTGAGGACAATGGGCGTTCCTGAGGGTCAGTGGTGTCCTGTGTGTCCTACCTGCAAGCGCAGCTCAGGGGCTCCCATGCAGAACTGAGTGATCGCACGTGTGTGGGTGGAGGAGATGAGGCAGAGAACACCAGCAGGACCTGAGGGACTTGCAGTGACAGCTCCTCGGTGCCATGTACCTCCTGTCAGCCTTCAGAGCACAGAGAGAATGGCCGCCACCTCTTTTCTATATTTCAAGTCTCATGTGAGCTTTATCTATGGGCCAAGCAGACCCAGAGCCACCCAAGATAGAAAAGTCATTCCAGGTTTGGAGTGCTCTCGTGGGAGAGAGCTTACAAAGCCATAGCATGTTAGACACTGACTATCTAGTGACTGATACTGTCAATTGTAACATGAGGGCCTGCTTGTTGGGGTTTATGTCCTACCCAATTCCAACAGCTGGTAAGCCCCAAAGAAATCACACAGAGAGTCTATATTAATGATAAACTGATTGGCCCATTAGCTCAGGCTTCATATTAGCTCTTGTAATGTATATTAGCCCATTATTCTTATCTGTGTTAGCCACATGGCTCAGTACCTTTTTCAGCGGGGCAGGTCACATTCTGTTTCTTCAGTATCTGGACAAGACTGGGGAAAGAGCTTCCATCTTCCCAGAATACTTCTGTTCTCATTGTCCTGCCTCTACTTCCTGTCTTGTTGTCCCACCTATACTTGCTGCCTGGCTACTGGCCAATCAGCATTTATTTAAAACATAATTGACAGAATACAGAATTGTCCTGCACCAGTCAACTACTGATATTTTCAGATTAGGAGGAGAAAATAGTGGAAGATTTTCATCTGAGAAATCCAGCAACAGAAGGATGGCAGACCCCAGGATCCCTAGTGGTGGGTGTGACCTTGGGGTGGAGTGGGTTGTGGTGAATCAGCTCACCTAAAATATTTATTTTAGTTGTGTGTGTGTGTTTGTGTCTGTGTGTGTGTGTGTGTTTGTGTGTGTGTGTGTGTGTGTGTGTGTGTGTGTGATTATGTGTAGGTGCCTGAGGAGACCAGCAGGGGTCATCAGCTCCCAGGAGTCACAGGAGATTGTGAGGTTGTTATTCAGCTGGTGTGGGTGTTGGGAACTGCCTCTGGGAAGGCAGCTGAGTCTAGCCCTTGCACCTCTCCTCCCAGTCAGTCAGGCCATGCGAAGCTGGCAGGCTGGACGGGTTCTTCTTCAGATGATGGCAAATGTTCTCTGCCTTCTCCTAGGTACAGCACCATCTCTCAACCTCTCTTTGCCCCCAGATCCTCTTGCCTCTTAGACATGAATTTATTGTAGCCATGGGGAGTTGATCTCAGGTAAGAAGCTTATAGACTCATACTGGATGCCATATCGCACACCTTTGTGTGCTCTGGCTTATCTGCATGAACTGATCTCATCGACACAGATGTTTTATCCAATTAAGGCAATCCTTGCCCCAGGACCCTCCCTCTCACATCCATGCACGCTCAGGTTAGGTGAAAAACGGATCTAGTAGGTGCAGTCCCCAGGTAACCCAGCTGTGCCCCTGGGAATCCCTGCATGTACTACCCGTGTTTCTGTGAATCCCTGGTCTTCACAAGGAACTGTGCACATAAGGAGTGGAGCCTTGGTAGCAATCCTGATTTATCCCTCCATGCCTCAGTTTATTTGTGTGCAAGATAAGGCTGTCAGCCACCTTCCTCAAAAGGATATTCTGAGCGTCCACATAGAAGACTTGACATTTATTAACCAGGGTCATATGAAAGTTCCGATTTAATCTCTGGGAAAAAAATCCTTTGAGAGTTGCAGACATGGGGACCATATAAGCATGAAGAATTCTGCCCATAGCTCCGGAGGAAGGTGGCAGTCAGTCATAGGGGTGCAGGCTAAGTCTTGGTTCCTCTACTTTACCCTCAGGTTCCAGACAATTAAAGGAACACTGCTTGGTTTGTGAGACATTAACCTTTCACGTTCTAAATGACCAAAGCTATTCTGAGAGTGTTTACCACATGAGAAGGGAGAGGCCTCATGGTGTAAAGCTTATGGAGACAAGTAGCTTCCCAATAGGACAATAATATTCCTGGGAACAGTGGAAAAAACTCGAGAAGACTGGCACATGTTCATTGTTCTGAGTACCAAGTGTCAGAAAGACATTTTCATATGGGCATACGATGCACTCTGAACAGAGTGCCCCCCATGCCTCCCTAGCCTCCCCTTTTCTCTGTCTGTTAACCTACTTCACGTCATATGCCATGTGTACATGAATGAGTTCATAAATCTATACAGATCTATGATCCAAAAATGAGAAAAAATACACGGTTTGTCTTTCTAATTTAACCTGGCAAACTGCAGTTTCAGTTCTAGCCCCTGGAAGCAGAGCTGCGGAAAACACTGATGAGGGACGTTGGCGGAGTCCTCTGGGTGACACCCAGGCATAGCTCGGTCATATGGTAGGTCTATTTTTAGTTTCTTGAGTAATCTCCATGCTGTTTTATAAGCACACACCACTTGAGCCTTCTCCGAGGAAGTCACTCCCCTACACACTTTCATGTAAACACCTTCCTTAGTTTTCTCAACGGTCTTTCCAGGTAGGCATTATTTGCTCAGAGGCTCAGGAAAGTTAAGCAATTTAAGTCCACAGCTAAAAAGAAATAAAATGAGAAATTGAATTTATGTTGCCTGTATAACAATAACCATAACTGATTCCACACTATTCTCAGAGTATCATTAAATAAAACTTGTGTTTGGGTCAAAAGTTACAGTATTTAGCGTTTGCCACTTATGTTTATTTTTCTGACAATTTGGCAATATAACTCAAATGATAAACTAGGCATTTAAGGGCTGTATAACTTAGAGATGCTGTATTCCAGAGTCTATGTCTGTGTTCACAGTGAGTCTAGACTTACACATACTGTTGTCATGGCTCTTGCATTGGTCAAGCTGACTTGGCCCTTGGGAGAATGGACTAAAGGGAGCCAGCCAGAGCTGAATTCCTGTGAAGGGAAGAAGGCCATTTGCCTTCATGGGTGGGAGCTGCGAGGAGCTGAAGCCAAAGAATGTTGAAGAGAAATTGGAAGCATGGCCAGTCCCCCTCACCTGAGCAGCAAAACTAAGGCACCACACTATTCCACTCCACACTCACTGCTGGTCAGGACTATAATCTTCGTTTAAAAAGATTTACTTTATCTTGAATTATGTTTATGTGTGTGGGTATGTGCACATGAGGGCAGGTGCCTGTGGAGCCAGAGGCGATGGCTCGTTCTCGTCCCCATGTGGGTGCTGGGAATTGAACACAGGTCCCTGCAAGAGCTGTACCGTCTTGCTGAACCATCACAACAGGTCCCATTGCCCATATTCCAAAAGTAATCTATTTTCTATAGCTATCAGCTTTCAAATCAGACACCCAGATTTGGGTGTGTCCAAGCATTCATGTGTATATGTATGCACGTGAAAGCCAGAGAACAACCTAGAAGCAATTTTATGTCCTGCATGAAAGGAAGACTTTAGGAAATTAACGGATATGGCTTCACTCACAGCAACTGTTCACTGAGGAAGGAAAGTAGTGAGACTTTCAGGAGTGGACTTAGGGCTGACAAGATTTCACCACAGGGACATCCTGGCTGGCTTGCATGTGACACACACTGGGAGCATAGGGACCACGACACACTCCATGCAACAGACAGGAGTCTATTTGCTAGGGCAGCTAGCAGGACCAGGGTTCACAGGGACACACCCTTAGAGCCCCCGATGCCATTGTTGTGAGTAGAGGCTGGGTTGTAACTATGGATGGTATTTACATAATTTATAGTTTTAAAACCCATCGTCTGAGTTTTTTTCAGAGGGGAAGTCTTCTCACAAGGCCAGGCCAGACTCTGGGCTTATGGAGAGCTTTGATTTGTAGAGGTGCCAAAGGAGCAAGTTCCTGGAAGAAGGAGAGGGATTCAGAGCTAGTAGGGGCGGGGCTGGGGAGATTGGAGCTGAGCAGGTGAAGGGATTCAGCAGACCTGAGCATGGCAAACGCAGTGCCCACAGGTTTTGCCTTTTACCCTCTCCTCCTTGCTAAACCATAGATTACAGTCCACAAGCTAATCACCAAGGCCAACTCTCCCTTATTTGGCCACTCCACCCTCCTGAAACTGACCACCAAGGTCCAGATATCAAAGTATTGAAGCTCAACAAGCAAAAGCCCCTTGTGACTGCCCTAATTAACATACCCAGTCAAACAGGTTTTCCATTTTTCCTTTAGAAACTGCTCTTTGCCGGCAGACTCCGTCTATCTCCTTTGTCCTTCGGGGGCAAATAAATCTCCTTTGTGCTGAGAACTTGGTCTCGGGTGTCCTGTGCAGACCGGCCCTTTCAGAAGTGGCAGGGATATATATGGTAGAGAGCCGAGCTGGGATGTCTCCCTGGACTTCTTCGCTGACCTCAAAGGTCAGTTCTGCTGAGCTCAGCACCTGATTTATGAGCTGGATTTCTTGTAAACAATGGTGAGGTGACAGAGCTTTACCTCCAGCCGGAGCCAGAAAAGCTCAGAAAGAGCTTTCAAAGTCATAGACACAGGGAGGCAAAGGAGACGGCGATCTTTGGAACTTCCTAGAAATTGTGACAGAGGTTTTTACACTTGTGTAGGTGATGGGTTTGAAATCCCCAAATAACACTGTCTAGATTTTAAAAGGATGAAGAGACCCAATCTGGCTGACCCCTCTGCTTTGGATACATATTCAATTTAATGCAAAATGTCACTGTTTATTGAACACCTACTCTCTATAGAAAGAATTATGGATAGACACTCAACAATCTTCTGCACAAATGTGTATTTTTGAAATTATGACAAAGCTCAGATCTTTCTCTTATATTGTTCATAATCTAGTAACAGAGGAACTAGCAATGTCCAAGTTTACAAGGTAGGACACCCTGGCAGGGCAGAGAGAGTCAAGGACTAGTGATTCATCATGGGTAGAGGGGCACAGGAGGTTTCAATGCCATGCCTGGTGTATAACTGCAGCCCTCTTACACTGAGTAATTACTGCAAGCCGGGAGTCCGTACTGAGATCGCCATAGCTGATGCTTTGAACCATGACCCTAGGTTTGACACTGCTGCTTTATGGCTGAGGAAATGACCTGCAAATCCACACAGCTCTGAGTGCTGAGCACCACCTCACTGCCACCTAGAGCATCCGGGTGAAAAATGTGCTGTTTCTCTTGGGGTACCAGCCCGAGAAGTCTCATGGATAATCTCAGGCACAGACTTACTCCCCATATTTTACTTGAACGTCACTCACAACTTGAGATTTAAGGATTCTGACATGCAAACAATTTCTCTTTCTCCTGCTCCCCTTCAGACTCCATCTGTACCTGGAGGTGGTAGAGACTCGGGGGTGGGGTGGCAAAGGCACAAAAGGGTCTTGTGTGGTGGCCTGTGAATCGATGTTCTTAGGCCCTAACTCAGTGGATCGTTAGCATCTTCTGCTGACCTGTGGCTGACTGTCCAGGCTGCAGTCAAGGATAGGCACACTCACACTTCTGGTTAAGTTCTTGAACTTGATCTTTATTTCGAGGACTTTGCTGACTCTTTGAACCTGCTAGAGTTCACTGTCGCCTACTGTCACAGCCTGACTTATACTAAGAGTTGGGAGGTGGCTAGTGGCGGCAGTTGGGGTGTTTATGAGGATGTTAAAATGTTGCACTCTGAACCTATTCCTTCTCAGAGGCAATCAAGCCTTGCTGCTGCCCTCCAAGACCTACAAGGCTGTCCATGGAGTCAGTCAGGCAGGACTGACCGAGGGGTACTGAAGATCTTTCACCACCTGTAAAGTACAGACCTAAGAACACTGGCTGAGAGGCTGGTTCACAAGACTCTTGTGCATCTTCCCTTCCAGTCTCTACTATTTTCAGAGATGACTGGTGTGGGTAAGAGTTCAGGGGCAATCGTGTGAAAGTTAGCACCAATCAAGGGTGAGGCGGTAGATGCTTGCAGATTCACGCCGTCAGTCTCAGGGCTCGGACTTGGCCAGAGCCCCTAAAGAGCTCCCCAGTGCAGGAATAGGCTGTCTCCTACAGCCTGGGATGTCTCAGAGGGGTTTGAGGAGGCAACTGAGTTCCTCTTCCTATGATAAAGTACCAGACAGAAGTGGCTCGGGGGAGGAAGTATGATTTTGGTTTATAGTTCAGTGGCTACAGTCCATCACAGTGGGGCGTCCTAGCAGGAGCAGGAGGCAGCTGGTCACCCTGCACACACGGTGACAGAGCAGAGGGATGCTGCTGCTCAGCTTGTTTTCTCCATTTCTTTTCATCCCAGGACCCCAGCCCAGGGAACAGCGCCGCCCAGTTACAGTGGATCTTCAGACCTCAATTCGTCTCATTGCTTCTTTGATGACTTGAGAGCCTGTCAAACTGACAACTGCGATAAACATCACAGCAGGGGTGGGATCAAAATGGGATGATGGAAGCAGGACTCATGTCGTAGCCAAGGAGCAACCAGAACCCAAAAAGGCCTTGTCGTGGTGGGGTCCCTGTGAGCACATGGTGCCCACAGGCTCGGTCAAGCCGGCTGACCTTGATGCACCACCACAAGCCTCTTGCTGTTGCCCTACATGGCTATGCGACCCGTCACTCAGTCTCTGGCTCCCTGGCTTCCTGGCAGCATTTCCTCTTCTGCTTCAGCTGTCCTAATACCAACTTCATTTTCATCCCAATTCCAGTCAGAATCTGTATGGGATAACTGATTTCATTCGCATTTCATGATGAGCCATAAACCTTTTCCTACCTTAACCACTTCAGTCTCCTTATTTCCCACAGTCCTCTCTTGATGAGATACCCTTTTCCTCCTGCGCTATGTTGGTTGCTTGTTAGTGCATAATGATTGCTCTTTCTTGAGCTATAAATAAGAAACATATTTGAGAAAGATGGCAGCCCAGGGTCAGGATGCTCCTAAGCACATATCCTTCTTTAGGGAGTTCCAGAACTGATCCAGAACTCATCTTTGATGCCACCTTTACTATGCCTTGTCACAGAAAGCTCCACTCATCAAAGAGAGAGAGAGAGGGAGAGAGAGAGAGAGAGAGAGAGAGAGAGAGAGAGAGAGAGAGAGAGAGAGAGAAAGAGAGACTGGGCCATTTCTAAGGGGTGGTCTAACTCTTGGGGGATGGAGAAGGAAGACAGAGGGAGAGGAAAGGGTTAAAGAGAGATACAAGAAGATAGAGTGCAGGATATTTCCTAGAGACCAGGATGATGTTCCTACACTGCTTACCCATAACTGTCATGCCATTGGGCTTTTTCTGTTTTCTTCCAATGACCCCTTTAAGCCTTGGAAACCCTTCATCTATGCTGGATCTGATTTTGGGTTCGTATCTTCTTGTTCACAGTCAGGCACAACTGTGGCGTGTGTTTTCTCATTTGTCTCTCTACCTTCATAGTGAGATGCTGCGTGTGTCCTACTTATATTTTAACAATTGTGCACAAACTCAGTGATTTAAATGATAGACATTTGTTGTCTTATAGTCACAGACATCACAGATCCTCACTGGGTATCACCAGGACACAAGGGCACAGAGGGGCTTTCTCCAAGGACTCAAGCCCCACAGGAAGCAGGATTCATCTTTCAGGGTCAAGCTGTTGTTACTTCAGGTGGTCCCTTGAGAGTCTCACATCTCTGAGCTGAGGGCTCTACAATTGTTCTTTCTTTCAGCAGACATGGATCACTCTGAGAGTTCTGGGTGACACAGTTCATTCAGGCATGTTACATTAAAAGCAGTTGTTCTGGTATGTTTTATGTTCGTATGCTTGAGGGTGTCTGTATGTGTGTACATGTGTGTGGAGGACAGACAGCAATCTAGGGTGCACAGTGTCATTCTTCAGGGCATTTTTAGTTTTTGTCTAAGTTTTCTCACTGACCCAGAGCTCACTAAGTAGATTGGGTGGGTTATCTGTAATGTCACCATCTCCCCAGTGCTGGGCTTAGAAATGTGTGCTGTGGGACAATGGTCTGTACCCTGTCACTCATATTTTAAATAAATGCTGATTGACCAGTAGCCAGGCAGGAAGTATAGGCAGGACAACCAGGCAGGAAGTAGAGGCAGGGTGATGAGAACAGGAGAATTCTGGGAAGAGGAAAGCTCTTTTTGCAGTCATGACCCAGACACAGAGCAAGCAAGATGTGACTGCCCTGTTGAAAAAGGTACCAAGCCACGTGGCTAACATAGACAAGAATAATGGGCTAATATAAGTTATAAGAGTTAATAAGAAGCCTGAGCTAATGGGCCAATCAGTTTATAACTAATGTAGATCTCTATGATTCTTTGGGACTTAATGGCTGCAGGACTGAGTTGATGTAGGTGGGTCTTTTTTCTATGTGTTGCTTTCATTGGTTAATTAATAAAGAAACTGCTTGGTCTGATAGGTCAGAACATAGGTGGGTGGAGTAGATAGAACAGAATGCTGGGAAGAAGGCAATGAGGCAGACGCCATGATTCTCCAACCCCAGACAGATGTAGGTTAGGATCTTTCTCAGTAAGCCACCACCTCGTAGTGTTACACAGATTATTAGAAATGGGTTAATCAATATGTAAGAGTGTCTATCTATGTTCTGTCCTACCAAAGGGCCAAGGCAGTTTCTTTATTAACCAATGAAAGTAACAAAAATACAAAAGACCCACCTACATCATAAGAGTTAGCCATTAAGAGGCTACAGATAATGGGCCAGGCAGTGTTTAAATGAATACAATTTGTGTGTTGTTATTTCAAGAGAGAGAGAGAGAGAGAGAGAGAGAGAGAGAGAGAGAGAGAGAAACTTCTTGTATAGTCTGCTCCAGGAAGCTGAAAAGAACATTTGCTTAGGACATGGCCAAGCAAATGGGTTCTAAATGTGGAAGAGAGGTGGATG
Organism: Myodes glareolus; assembly: GCF_982192425.1. Taxonomy (NCBI): domain Eukaryota; kingdom Metazoa; phylum Chordata; class Mammalia; order Rodentia; family Cricetidae; genus Myodes; species Myodes glareolus. The sequence continues at coordinate 12,698,418 of NC_142029.1, read as the reverse complement.
CCATTTCCTCCAGGCAGGCTGGACTGTGGTAGTGACTGGAGGTCCTTGTAGGAGTCTTCCATTAATGACCACTGTTGCTTATTCTTGGTTCTTTGACTGACATATAAGCAAAAAGAGTACAGACAATCTGAATTTCTTAAGGATTTATTTAATAGACATGTAGTGAAATCGACATATTGCAGACTAGACCCATCTTCCCAACATCCACTGGACATTTATATACACTGGTCAGGTATAAGAACACAAAAACAAAAATAATCAATAAAAGCAGAAGCCATCCAGAACCTGTTTCCCAGCAACTATATAAAATGGCTTATCTGTTCACAACACTTTATTTTTTTTTAAATCAGAGAAAAGTCAAAACTGCAATCATGGTGTTCAGAAATGAGAACAAATGGAGCAAGCGATTCAGCATGGTCGGAGCTGAAATCAGGAAATCATCGAGAATCTTAGAGGACACGTTTACTTGGATTAAAATAAGTGATTAAAACATGCTAATTTCCATAAATTAGCAGAAGATGAAGATGTGTTCATGAATTGAAAAAGATGAAACCAGGGGAGGTAACTCTAGAACTTGAGCCAGTGATGCCCACAGGAGAATTCTCCGTCCCTCCGTCCTTCCTTCCCTCCCTTCCTCCTTCCCTTCCTCCTTCCCTCTCTCTTTCTCCCTCTGCTCTCTCTAGTGTCTCACTGTAGTTCAGGCTGGCCTGGAACTTGCTGATGTAATCTAGGTTCATCATGGACTCTTGTGGATTCTTTCAAGCCTGCCACCCTCATTTGGGGATTGCAGGCTTGTGCCAACACGTCAGGGGGATTGCAGGCATGTGCCATCCTGTCAGGGGGATTACAGGCATGTGCTGTCCTGTCAGGGGGATTGCAGGCATGTGCAGTCCTGTCAGGGGGATTGCAGGCATGTGCCATCTTCTCAGGGGAATTACAGGCATGTGCCATCCTGTCAGAAGGATTGCAGGCATGTGCTGTCCTGTCAGGGGGATTACAGGCATGTGCTGTCCTGTCAGGGGGATTACAGGCATGTGCTGTCCTGTCAGGGGGATTACAGGCATGTGCCGTCCTGTCAGGGGGATTACAGGCATGCTGTCCTGTCAGGAGGATTGCAGGCATGTGCCAGCATGTCAGGGTGATTACAGGTATGTCCCAGCATGTCAGGGGGATTGTAGGCGTGTGCCATCATGTTAGGTGTCATGGGAGGAATTTGAAAGTTGGCTCACCCTTGTTCTTGAAGTAGCTCTTGTTACTTTTCCAGGGGGTATTTTCAAGATTCAGGGTGTCCTGACTTCCACAAAGACACAGGAGATACTCACTAGCTATTCAAATGTGATAATATTGTATTAAAAACTATGTGCCATTTCTTTATTTTAAAAATTAAAATAAATGGCTATGTTGTTACGGATATTTTAAGATACAGTTAAGTTTTCATTACCTACAGAAGACTAACGGCAATTTAAAACTTCTTGTTAGAAGCAAAGAGAAAACCAAAGTCTCAGGATCAAATCCACCGGGTGCACAAAACACACAACAGGATGGTGACTAAGAAAAGTCTCAGAGACAAGTATGGGATGTCATTTATTAGCTGGAATTTTCTGCCCAAGTTATTTTTAGGGGTTCTGTTTGTGGTGAATCTTGGAGTCCACCTGCTCACAGCTTCCTGGGGATTCCATTTTGAGCATGGCTGAATTTTCTCTTATGTTCTCACATTGGTGCCAACCTCCTCCTAGCTGTGTGCGTTCATTCACGCTATCAGAGCTTTTGACCCTGGAGTGCGCAGGTCTCCACGTCCTCCTGCCCCGCCCCTGCAGACTCAGCCCAGAGAAGGTAATCATCTGTTTTAGTTCATCCACACCTGCCTACCTCAGTGGCCTGCAGGAGGAGTCTGGTGTTAGAGACCTTGAGGTTGCAAGGTGATTCTGTATCATTTGAGGACTGTCATTGTCGAATTTCTCAAGTCATACTCTAGAGGAGGCTGACAGTATGCCCTAGTTCTAACCCTCCTTCTGGGTATCCACAAACAGATTAAAAGCCGGAAGTCCTGAGAGGGGCCGTGATATTAAGTGAGTGTGAGTGTGTACTAGAACACACAGCCAGGGCAGTTGCCTCTGCCTGCTGGGTCAGGCCCGAGTAGGTGCCGTGAGTCTATTTACTCTCTAGCTCTCTTCTTGGAGGAGCACATCATCCAAACTCAGAATTTTGCTTTTTGCTCTGTGTATGACTTTCCCATTGATTTTAAGTTTTCCCCCTCTCAACAGCAAAGATTAGTTCCATTAAGTTCCTACCATGTTTTACTCAACTGGTTGCTTTAAATATGCAGCCCAGATGTTGAATTCTTCTTCATTATCAGAGTAGGGGGGGTCCTCCATCCCCCTCATTGTCTATGTGTATATGTATGTCTGTATATTTGGTACATTAGCTGGAATGGAAAATGATATATGAACCAGCCCTGCCAGCCACCATGCAGACAAGACATCTATACCTGGTCTCTCTTTCCAGCCACCATGCAGATGAGACATCTATACCTGGTCTCTCTTTGCAGCTCCATTTTCTACATTAAAAGTGGAAGGAACAATTTCTGGTAGCAATGTTGGTGGGGAAAGAGAAATTCATTTCCCTGCTTTCCGGAGTCCTAAGGAGCGTCCAGTCGGTTCTTCCTCACACATTCGCCAATACAGAGCTGTGTTCCACAGTGAGGGGCAGGGCACAGCTGTCCTGGTGTTGAGGTGGCCCCGTGCCTCCCTCCGGTGGAGGCAGCATAGATGGTGAGGAGGCATACTGTACCCCCTGCCACTCAGAAGAGTTTCCCCCGGACTCATAGTGGCTCATCATATTGACACTTTCTTCTCATTTTCTGTCCCTGCCCCAGCAGTTGTCCCTGAAGGTCCTCACCTCACCTCCAGTTCAGCTACTTCTCACGTCTTGGAAACCATCGAGAATTTGGTAGGCCACCACTTTCCTTGTCCTTGTCATCCCTGCAGGCAAGCAGACGAGGACAGGAAAGGTCCTGGCTCCAACCCCTTCCCCTTTCTCTTACTCCTGGCTCCCCACCATGTATGTATGTGTGAGAGCCATCCACAGCGATCTGTGCAGAGCGTGTGGAGGACATCTCGCTTCTCCTCTTCTGTTTGGATGACTCTAGACCTTTGGAGAATGCTGCACATCTGGCATTGGAGGCTTAGCTGCCTGCCAATACCCAGCATCAGCACAGCTTTTGGGTTTCACTGTACAAAATGAATACGTGTCTTCTTGGGGTGCGATGGCAAAGCCTCCTGTCCCACTTACCTGTTTCTGAAGAGCAACTAAGTTTAAGACTTACACTTAAAAATACTTTATATGCTTAGATTGATCATATATTTGTGAGCCAATCAGTGGTCAACAGGGACAACTCCTCACTGCCCTGTCGTTGCCCCACCAATCACGGAGGTTGGGGGCCCCAGATGCTGAAGTGTATGGTCTTTGCATGGAGACCCCATATAGTGACCTCAGGTACATGTCCTCCTCATGTCGTGTCTCAAGATCTCAACAGCGCATCCTGATAGGTCAAGGCAAAAGCTGTGAATTTTGTGAGATAGCTCCATGTGTCAGCCACTGTCACTTCTGCTATTTTTCACTGGCTACTTAAGACTGACCCTGATTTGGTGTAGGGGGAGGCTACACAAAGACAAGAACACCAGGAGGCAAAGGCCACTAGGGAGATCACCTGGGAGGCTGGATGCCATGTCTTCTGTCTATTCAACTGGACAAACTTATGTTAAAACACAAATTTGGTACCCCTGTACCAGAAGCCTGTGGTGGACATGGATCCATGAGAAGAGGACAAGGGTTGTCTGGGTTAAATGGAGAATTGATTGGAGGCAGAAAATGTCTGTCCTGGGTGTTCAGAAGGCAGTCATGTGATCCACCTGCGCTCCCGAAGGTACTGAGCCTGTGAAGCTGCTTTTACCAGTGGTGTCGGATGCGGATGAAAATGGATGCTGGCTACAGAAGGGGAGTAAGGCTTCCAGGCTACTGTGAGACCAGCTCCAGCTGTAGCTCAGCTCCTGACTTCACTCTGAGCAGTAACAAAAACATTACAGACAAATGATTCTTTGGTCTAAGGAAAGAGGCTGACATGCCCTGGATATAGTCATCTAAGTCTTTAAAACAGAAAAAAGCAAAAGACCAAAGTAAAATATTAGCTTTTGGGGGTCTGGGATGTAGTTCAGTTGGCAGGTTGATTTCCTAGCACATAATGAAACCTTGTATTCAGTTCTCAGCACTGTATGCATGCGATGTGGTGGTGCATTCCTGTAATCCCAACACTAAGGAGGTGGGGGCAGAAGAACCAAAGTTCAAGGTCCATCCTCAGCTATGCAGTGAGTTTGAGCCAGCCTTGCCTAGAGAGCCTTTCTCAAATAAGCAAAACCAATCATGAAGCAAAACAAAGCAGAACCAAGCCTCAAACCCAATGGTTCTAATGATTTTATTGCTCAGTGGCAAAATAAATCGAAGCAACGTTAATTTCGAAGTCACTGTGAGTCACATTTAAACATGTCAGTGACTGCTAGGAAGCAGGTCTGAATGCTGGGACCGGGCTTGGGAGGAAGGCATCGCAGTGTGGTATGTTCTTGTAAACATCGGTACAGGTCGAGAGCAATTTCCCTAGGTGATGTGAGCTCAGCTCCAGCTCCCTCCATCCGCACAGACAAGCATCATAGGTTCATTTCTGCCTCACACCTGCCGGAGCTAAAAATGCTGCCCTAGAGAAGAATGGAGTCTAAATTGGCTACATTTATTCTAATATGTTTTTCTCAGAGGCGCTGCCCTGTCCCTGGTTCCTTGCATGGTGGACTCATCCTCCACAGTGGAGTCCTACCGGCCGCACAAGGGAAGAAATGGTGCTCCTGATACAGAGGGTATGAAATGAAAATAGAGACAGACACTCTGCTCCTTCCCATTCCCAGCCCCACCTGCTTTGGGAAAGGCGGCCCCGTCTGAAAGGGCTTCACAATCCCATCCACAAGGACTCTTTCCCTGCCCTCACTGCCACTTCTTGCTGCTGCTTGGTTCTGTGCCTCTGACTTTGCCCTGTCACCTGAGTGAGTCACTGAAGTAGCAAGGACTCCCTGGCAAGCACTCTGTAGTGCGTCAGATCTTTGCACTTGGTACCGTATCCATTCAGTCCTGCCTGGGATGTGCTCCAAGGACTGAAGGGAAAGAAAGAAGATTCCAGCCAGCAGATCCACAAACTGAGCTGGGGCTGGAGTGAGGCCTGGGGTGTTGGGAACTGGAAGGTTGGCCTTCTTGATTGTCTGCAGGAGCCGTGATGTTGATTGGCCAGCACTGGGGACAATAGTCTGGAACCAGAGTGACAGTTGGCTACTCAGATCCAAACTTGTCAGTAGGACCACACCATGACCCGGAGCATATTCCAGCCTTGCGCAGGTGGGTAGGGAGGGAGCTGAGTCCTGGGGCAGCCTTGGCTATGGTCCACCTACTGCCCCCAGCTGCCCTCAGCTCTGGGACGCTGCTCTCTGGCAGCCTGGATGTGCCGTGCAGTGGGTCTGTTTCCAGGCTGCTACCACAGTCTCAGGTCTTGAGTTCTCCCCATTTCCTGGGCACTCCCTGGGTGGACACAGTGACATCAGCAGAGCTGGCCTCCCGCACTTGGAGGGACTGCCACGGTCACACGTTTACCAGGACATCCAGTGGGACCAGGCCTCTCTTCTTCCCGCTGAGGACTCTGATGAAGCCGTCCTGTTCTTCCTCAGAAGTCACACAGATCTGGATGCCAGGGAGAGAGAGGAAAGGCTTCAGTTTAGTGAGAACAAGCGGGGACCTGCAGCAGAAGCTGCTGCTGACTGAGCCTACAGGAACACCTAGCTGGGAAAGGAGAGGTGGCTCGGTTGGCAGAGGGGAAGTCGGGGGTGGCAATGTAAGGAAATGCTCAACAAAACATTCCATGCAAGCCTGGGTTTGGAAACAGGCCCAGATGAAGAATATTTTCTGGGCTCCAGCTTTATAAGTAAGGAGTAACAAAACGGCATTAAATACGGTGACTCCCCGAAGACGCATCATAAGGAGATAATGACAAAAACGTATCACAGAACTGGCACAAGGATTGCAAGTTTTCAGTATATTATGCTGAAGACCCAAAGAAATAGCTGTCCCTCACTTGTTCCTGTCCAGTGCTCGGGATTTTACATGTGAACTGTGTAGCACCAGGAAGCCAAGACACAATTTCATTACCAGCTCTAGGCAAATAAACTTGAGCATCTCTCATAGCCAGAGCAGGCACCTCTGCGAGACTCCAAGGGAAGCAGTGGAAATCCATTAGGGTGTCCTTGCTATTCACTGTTCACAGGCCAGTGCAGGGCAAAGAAGGGGGAGGCAGCCAGATGTGCGAGGCGGCCCCTGGGGAGGGCAGACCCAAGAGCTCCGTGGAAAGGGACAGAGTTTGAAAGACGCTGCAGTGAGACGGGGAGGAAAGAGGCCAGGCAAGCGTGCGGTTCAGCTGGGGAGAAGTCACGGAGCTCTGCACGCCACGTGGACGGCTCCACTTTGAGATAAGGGGTCTACCCTGACCTGGGTCAAGATAAGCGCAGAAGTTCAGTTGAGGTAGCATTGCTTTTCCAAGGCAGCTCGCTGGGAAGGAGCTGGGTCGTGTTTACAACCCAGAGGTAGCAGCACCTACCGGTAAATGGAACCAGGATGAGGTTCCAGCAGAACCTAAAGCTGAATGTGTGACCTCTGGGGTCTGGAACATGCACGGGGCTGGTATGTGAGCTGTGTTTCAGAAACCTGACCGCAAAGAGGCTTAAATCACACCCTGGGAGGAGTTGATGTCAGAGAGTCGGGGATGTGCGAAGGGGGACACAAAGTCCAGATGTCTGTCATCTGTGAGACAGAAGTAGTTGGCGATTCTGTTGGATCTCGCTAGAGCCTAACATAGGTAAGCTGAGCCCCAACCCGGTTTTCAGAGGCTGAGGGTTGCTTTTGTCCGTCCCAGAAACAGTGGCACACATACACTTTATCACAGGACTTGGGAGTCAGGGGCAGAACAAGGAGTTTGAGGCAAGCCTTGGCTACATAGTAAGATAGAGACCAGCCTGGGCTACACAATACCTTGCTCACAAAACTACAAACCAAACCAAACACAAATAAAAAGGTACATAACGTTTAGTGTAAATGCTGGGGGCAGCCTGAGGACAGCTGTGCATCTGGGGAGCAGCTTTGAAGTCAGACGTTGAGTGAGCTGTTCTAAGCGGGATGAGCAGGAAGAAGGCAGCGACTACTGTCTGTCTTAGAGGCGGCACTGGCCAAGTGAAAACGGAAGATGCTAGTGAATTCGGGGCAATCGGTGAATTCAGAAAAGGATACTAGTGGGACACACACACACAGACAGACACACACAGAAAGATACACACACTGACACACAGACAGACACACACACACACACACACAAACAGACACACACACAGACACACACACACAAACAGACACACACAGAGATACAGACACACACACACATGCCGCACCCCTTGACCTAGCCTTTCAGGTGAGCAGGACCTTGAAAAAGACATTTAAGTAGAGAAGAATGAACATGAAATAAAAATGCACCTGACCAGGTGCAGGGCAAGGGGTCAGCTGTGGCAGCAGGTACCTGTAATTCTAGCAAAGGCAGGCAGATCTGTGAGTTCAAGGCCAGCCTGGTCTACAGAGTGAGTTTCAGGACAGCCAGGGCTCGACAGATGGACAGACAGATGAGTTCAGTGTGGTCTGGACAGAGGTGGGCGGGGGGAGAGTGGAAGGGAAGGTGGCGAGCATTGCCAAGGCCTGAGGCATACTGGAAATGTAGGCCATGCTACGGCCTGCTGGGCCCCTCCGCTCACTTTCTGACTTGTCTCAGTGGCCAGAACTGGGTCAGAGCCAACCACTAAAGAATCATTGACAGCAGAATGGGACCAATTTGGTCAACTTAGAATTGCCTGGGTCACACAGGATGTCGGTGGATCACAAGAGTTAGGCTTGACACTGCACTATGGCTAAAGGGCAAAGGTGACAGCTGGCAGAGGCTGGAGTTTTAAGATGACAACCGAAATGGTCAGATTTATTGAAAATGGTGTTTTCTCAATTCTCTTCTATCTCTTCTCACATCCATTTTCTTCCCTTACCTTCTGCTATCTCTACCCCTCCTTCTCTTTCTATCCATGTATATACATAATTAAACATAAAAGTAAAAACCTAAACCTTATCATATAATAAAAACCATAAGTTACTAGATTTGGCCAGTATTCCAAAGTTTGCCACTCTGATGTATGTACAGCTGTTATATTTTTATTTTTATAAAACTAAGTAGAATTAGACAGTCTAAATAAAATATATTAAACTATGCATTCCAATAAAAACTTGGCATGAAATACGTCAAAGATTTTAATGCTAATAACAACTTGATGGTTGAATTGTTGCAGTTGCTATGTTCTTCTCTCTTTAAAAATAATGTTTTCTAAATTTCCAAATAATTAATTTCAGTTTCAAAATCTAAAAATAATTTCTGGTTTAATATTTTTTGTCACAACATAAGGAATCTGTGAAAACATTTCTACATCTATGACAGACCCAAGGATGACATCATAAAAATGATTTAAAGGAATTTGAAATCATTTAAGTAGGACTCTTTTTAAGCTTAAAAAATGAAGAAAATCCATCCTGTCAAGGCAGGCTCCTACGTGTTCATAATGGATAACTTAATTCCATCTGGAAACAAGAGCTCTGTGGATAAACAATGTAATAATTATGAAAGATTAACCTCAGAAACAGAAATGTGATTTAATAAAAAAGCATTGCAGTTATTTTCAGAATCAATTTTCTCCCATTCCTCTGTTAATGGTTACTTGTCTCTTTATGTTTTTAGAGTTATAAATATCACACTGGCTACTTTCTGGGGCCCACGGGTGCCTTACACTGGTGTTTACCACCGCAGATGAAGTCCCCATTGAGACCTGCTCTGGGTTACAATGGTGGAATATGACTTTTGTTAAACACCCAGGGTGTCCAGGCACTGTGCTGTCTTTATACAGATGGGCACAGTGAACTCTCAGGTCTACATCAGGAAGATCTACTACACTGATTTTTTTTAGGTGGCATTTAGAGGTGACTATCAAATCCACACAGGCTACAGATCCAATTCTATATGACTTGGCATCAACGGCCTTCCTCCTATATCACATTTCTTTAAACATAAACTAATAATGTAAGAAGTTCAAGTGGATGTGAAGTTTGAATTATTTATTTATTATTGTTATTATAACATTGATTTTTGGAGTCAGGGTCTTACTATGTATGTAGCCTCAATTGGTCTCAGACTCATTATGTAGACCAGGCTGGTCTTGGACTCACAGAGATTAGCCTGCTTTTGCTTTCTGAATGCTGGGATTAAGGGTGTGCTTCACCATGCCCAGATCTAACAATAATATTCTTAAATTAAGGCTCTTGTTTGATCTCATGTAGCCCAGGCTGGCTTAGAACTCCTGATCCCCTGCCTTTACCTCCCAAGCCTGGAGATGGCAGAGCACCACCTCAGCTCAGCTTAGAGGCTTTCTTATACCTGCAAATAAAACCAACAATCAGCACTTCCACCTTTCCCTTATCCAAGTCCATGTCTTCAGTGAGCCAGGTCAAGGTGGGAGAAGTCTGTGTTTGTTGTGTGGGGTGTGCGTGGCATTAAGAGATGTGGCTACAGAATGGTGTGGGGTGTGCGTGGCATTTAGAGATGTGGCTACCTAATGGTGTGGGGTGTGCATGGCATTCAGAGATGTGGTTACAGCATGGTGATGGGTGTGCGTGGCATTCAGAGATGTGGCTACAGCATGGCAATGAAGCACCCAAAACCTGGAAGTGCTAACAGGGAGCCAGTTTATGTGAGTCAGGGTGGGGGGGGGGTGGACCTGCGAGGACTGGGAAGTGAGTGGGATCAGGGTGTAATAATAAAACATGCCTGGGGGTGGGAATGTGCTCAGTAAAGGTGCTAACATTGGCAAAGAGGCCCATGTTTGTGTTTGTATTCTTGCCTGGCACTCACATGTGCCCCTGAGTAAGGCACATAATCTCTGTTGGGATCTGCTCCTCTTTTTGTAAACTAGAAATCCTCCAAGGTTAATCCACACCATTCACAGGGTGTGTGAAAAGAAAACGTCATAAATATCTGAGGTTAAGCATCTTCCCTGCTTTATTCATGGAGGTGGGGTCTCTTTATGAACCTGCAACGTGGTGTGATTTGGCTAGTCTTGCAAGCTCCTTTTCCTTGGGGGTTCCTTCTTCACTTGGCCTCTGGGAGGACCTAAGAATTCGACCTCCTGCCCTCACACTTACACAGTAAGTTCTTTACCCTTGAGCAAGCCTCTTCCAGTTCTTTCTATTACATTTTATGCCCACTGAAAAAGACCCTGCCTGTCTTTCCTGGGTCACTCTGGCTTCCTCAAGCGTGGAAGCTTTGACACATCGGGTGATTCAGGGGCTCACCGCTGTCCAAGCTCCCTCCCATCCTCTTCCCTTGGTAGAAATGAGACTATCTTGTCTCCTAAGTCAGTTTTGCTGTATTTCTCCTTGGGCCTTTGTTTTGCCACAGGTCATCCAGTGCCACTATCCCCTGAACTTCAGGGTAGCCCCTTGTGGTGGGGGATGGTAGCAGTGGTGAGGGGAAGGTGAGGTGGGCTGGAAAATTTTGATCTTTTGGGTACTTTGGTCATACCTGATCTCCATCGCTGTGATCTTAAGGCTGAATATGGCCAAGGACGCCCTGCATCTGTATCTGTGCCCTTTCATCTTTCAGAGAATTTTCTTTGAGAACTATGCTCATCCGGGCACAGCAGCAAGTGGATTCTGGTTCTGATCTCTGTATTCTGCCTATAGCTTTATCCTCACACCCTCCAAACTCCTCCCCTAAGGGAAGCCTTATTGTTGACTACCCGCTGTCACCGAGTGATTGTCCCTAATTCTCACCATTATGAGATTACTTTGAAGTCTGTCATTCCTTGCCCAGCCCCCCCCACCCTCCCACCATGCATAGATTATTTTCAGGAGCTCATTGCAGAAAATGGAGTTATAGCATGCATAGGACTGACTAATTTTCATGGTTCTTAATACATGGTCTGAAGTAACTGTTCAAAATGAGCAGACTGACACACACTCGTATCTACAGAAAGTCAATTTCACAGACTCCATCTGCAACTGTTGTTAAGATCTATCGGAAAACAGTGATCTGATTTATTGGTATATTATTTTTTAATAATTTTTATTTCTTGACTTTAAAGGGAATAGACAATTTTTTCCAAAAGTTTTTTTTTCCATTGTAATTTTTTTTTTAGATTTTTTCTTTTAGGCATTCTATTGACTAGTCACAATGAAAGGTGAATCATTGTTTTTGTATGGGACTTCTTTTTTTTTTTAACATTAGAAAGCAAGCCCAGGGGCTTGTGTTCTATCACTGAGCTATATCCTAAGACTTTTTCTATTTTGAGACAGGTTCTTGGTTGCTGTGTAGTTCAGTCTGGCTTTGAACTCACTATTTATGCTGACCTTGAACTTGAGATATTCTTGTTTGTGTTTCCTGAATGCTGGAGCTGCTTGGTGTAAACTACATGTCCAGTATGGGGAAGCATTTGTCAATTTGATAATGCTATTTGGAGCCACATATGGAAAAGAAAATGGTTGATCAAACTGAATAAAACAGTATTTTAGAAAAATAAATCAGTTATAATTAAAAAGTAATGACAGATCGTGTGTGTGTGTGTGTGTGTGTGTGTGTGTGTGTGTGTGTGAGAGAGAGAGAGAGAGAGAGAGAGAGAGAGAGAGAGAGAGAAAGAGAGAGTTAGTAACTATTTTTTAAGGTAATTCCCCAAAACGGGTGAGGAAATGGCTCAGTGGTTAAGAGTACTGACTACTCTTCCAGAGGACTCAGGTTCGATCTCCAGCACCTCCATGTTGACACACGACTGTCTATAACTGCAGATCACAGGTGAGCCAATGCCTCATTTCACCCGACATTTGACAGCACCCAACATGCATATATTCATAGACATCTATGCAGGCGCAGTCTCCACATGCATGACATAGAGTAATAAAATTAAATAAATGACATCCAGCATATGTTTGGGACAGCTGTACTGAACAGACAAGTCTTAAATTATGAATGCATGTTTCATTCTTTAAATTCTTGTAGACTGAGCCTTGTAATTTCCACATTTTCAGGTAGAGACCCACTGCCTGGAGAATTGCTACAATCACTATACACCAAGAATGCAGAAAGAGGCGAATTTCTGACTCCCAAACTGAAAATTGCAATCAACTGTGAGGTTTCATTGAGAAGGACAGGAAGTTTCGAACTCTGGTTCCCCACCTCCTCCTCTGACTTATCCAGAACTGTCCTGGAGACTTGCACAGGTCATTTTTGTCTGCAGTGAAGATGAGGGATGTGAGGGAAAACATAAGCACGGCTGAAGGGAACACACGGAGGAACAGGACAGCGCTGCCCTGTGGCTGACCTGTTTGTTTCTATCTGTATTCCAGAGCTGAGATAAGGAACCCAGAAGGAAGTAGTTTCAGGACACTATAGATGTAGAGATCTCAGGCTAACTGACCACCCCACAGAGAACATGCCGGTCAACGTAGCACTGAGCAGAAAGGTACCAGGAACTTACGTAGATCTCTGTCCAAGGTGGTTTTCAGTTCACGTTTTGTCCCTATCTATTATGTGAAAGTGGATGGCCTTCAGGGGAAACATAGAGGCTGTCAATGATTAGGAGATCTGAGAGGGCTCTGTGTGATTGGAGCCAGCACACCAAGTCCTGTAGCTCAGCAGCACATGAGGACAAAGCTTTCCCATTAGGTGATAACACATAGGTGGGCACAAGCCCAGAGTGGAAACGGGAGTGGCTGCTAACATCAGTGACTTGTGGTCCTCAGACAGGAGCAGGGATGAGATACTCTCTTATGACAATCTGACATTACAGATGCTTCTTCTCTGACAGATACCACTAAGGCTCTGTGGTTTGAATGAGAAATGTCCCCTACAGGCTCCTGTATTTGAACACTTGGTCTCCAGTTCCTGGCGCTGTTTGGGGGAACTAATGGGACCTTTAGGAGGATGGAGGAAGTCTGTCACTAGGGGCAGGCTTTAGAGCTTTATTATTTATTCCCACTTCCTTTTCTCTCTGTCTCTCCTTCTCTCTCCTGTCCCCTCTGCTTCCTGGGTTTGAATGAAATGCGATCAGTCAGCTTCCTGGCCCTGTTGTGTGCTTTCATCTCCTTCCCAGTCATTATGGACTCCAACGTTCTGAAGATCCAAGCTAAAACAACTCCTCTTGTCCCTAATTACTTTTATGTATGGCATTCTATCACAACGATAAAAACTAATTAAGGGTCTTGTATGCTGGATTCTCGCTACCCCACACCATTGGCACAAGGTCATCTTTCCTCAAGTGGCACAGCACACTGGTCCCCGGCTTGTTCCAGCTTGTGTCTGCTTTGCTTACCTGGTTTTCTTTCAGTGTTATCTGCCCCTGGTCTTTGCAGCCAATGAAGGTTCTAACACACCTATAAATCTTCTCATGCTGTTCTACTCTCTGAACAAAGTTGGCCGGAAAGAAACCAACCCTGTCCCGAATTTTTCCCTGAAATGGAAGAGGAGGCATTCAGCGGCCAGCATAACATTTACAGTTACTGTCATCACCAAAGGATTCTTATTTCTTTTTAAAGCCCGAGATACCTACTTTCCACCAGTCTTCATTGGAGTCCTCTAGCAGAGTAATCATGTCTCCTGGCCTAAAAATGAAGAATGGATGAGTTGGGTGGGGAAGTGAAACAAGGAAGGGAAAATTGACTTTAATGTGAGACGGTTTTTCATCCACTCATGCTAAAATAAACAGAAATAAAACAAACACGATTTCACTGGCTCTTCCCTCTCAAGAAAATGGAAAGCACATATAATTTCTGTGCCTTATTTTTAAAAAATGGTGATTATCTTTACTTTTAGTACATGAAGATCATATTTACATTTCAAAAAGACCCGAATTCTCAGTGGCTAGGAACACTGGCTGCTCTTCTGGGTTCAATTCCCTGTACCCACATGGCAGCTCACAACTATCTATGACTTTAGGTCAGGGGATTTGACACCCTTGCAAAGACATATATGCAGGCAAAACACAACACACATGAAATAAAAATAAATATTTTCTAAAAAGAACACACAGGGGATCGGTGTGGCAAGGTGTCATGTATGTTGACCAACCTGGTCTCATATGTGATACACAGCTAAGGATGATGAAAGTCTACATTTTCATGTTTGCCTCTTTAGTAACAAAGTCCCTAAAGCCATTCCTGATTGCAAGAGATGGGAGAGTGGGCCCCACACCTGTGAGAGGTTCTGCACCATCTCAAGCTAAGGAGAGGAGGGGAGCTCTAAGTCTTCCCTGGGAAGGACTTAGAGCGGTCATTGCGACTGTACACTGCAGAGCCAGCATCAGCCAACATCACGGATTTTGCCCAATTCAAGACCTGATATTACATTGTTGCCCAGGCCGGCCTGGGATTTACTATGTAACCCAGGCTTGTCTTGAACTCCCTGCAGTCTCCTGGTTTTAGCCTCCTGATGCTGGGATGCTGAAGCTGTACCACAGTGGTCACCTTTTCACTCCGCCTGGGTTTGCTGCTCCCAGCCAGGAAGTTTTCAAGGCTCGTCCTCGTCCTCTCCTGGCAGTGTTTCTTCTTATTTGTATGGGACTGGAAGCACTCTAAGAAACTCATTGTTGACTTTCTTAGGTGCTGGGATAGAGCAGAGCAGATTTCTATGTCCGTTTTGCTATTCTGATTCAACCTTTTCTGCTGTCAGCGCCACATCTCAGTTACTATCTGTTTCAACCTGGGGTTCCCACAGAGACTTGCAGGGTTACTAATATCTAAGCGTCACTCCCTGCAGCTCCAGGATAAACTCTGGAGACAGAGATCAGGGAAGGTATCAGATTTAGTCAAGGGCAGCTCTGAGAAAAATGGAGAAGACGCCTGTCACGGATCTCCATCTTTGGAAGGTGCAGGCATGTGAAGGGTGTTTATGGAACTCCAAGGGGTCATAGTAAAACAATGGGTATCTTTTCTCCAGAGCTCTTCTTCCTTTCTCGGCTCCTCTTCCTCTTCCTCATCTTTCTCTTCCCCAGTCTCCCCTTCCTCCTATTCCTTATCCTCTTCCTCTTCTGTGTGTCCAATGTGGGCAAGTATGATGCATGTGGGCATGTGTGGGTGCCATGATGATTGCATAGGAATCAGAGGGCAGCCTTGGGTATCGGTCCCCGCCTTATTGAATCAGGATCTTTTGTTGTTCACGAATGCACTGCACATCCAAAGCTAGCTTCCTGCAGGAGCCCCCATGGATATTCTCCCATTTCCACCTCCCATCTTATCCTAGGAGTACTTGGGCTACAGACACACTCTACCATGCCTGAGTTTTACATGGATCCTAGGGGATTTGAACTCAGGGCCTTATTCTTCACCTTAGGTGACTTAGACACTGAACCATCTCCCCAGCCCCTTTCTTCTTCTGAAGCCCACTGACCTTTGACCTCTGCCTCTGTTGGAACAGCTTTGCTTTCTTTTACAGTCCCTGTGAGTGCTTCAGGATTTAGAATCTCCCACGAAGGGGATGGATTATTAAAAGATGAAGAACGCAGGCAGAGGTCACGGTTTCTGCCTGCTCTGTTACAGCAGCCCCGCAGCAGTAAACACAACCGACTTTCTGCCATTTCAACGGTCGCAGCTGCCTGCTGATGCCACCAGAGAGAGATGCTGAAGAAAATCGCTCTTTCCCAGGTGAGGGATTTAATTAAGTACCACGGATGAAAGTCATTGTAGCCAAATCTGCTAAGCTCCAGCAGATTTTACTTAACCCCGTAACCTAAGAAACGGCACATCGGTATCAAATGCAAAGGCTTTGCTGATGGCTTGATAGAGGCTGTAAGCGGGGATTGGAGCGGGAGACAAGAGAGGTGCCTTTCCTAAGGATAAAAGAGGAGGCTGCTTGCTTTAAATTTCGGTATCAGAGACCGGCTAGAGAC
This sequence comes from Myodes glareolus, assembly GCF_982192425.1. Classification (NCBI taxonomy): domain Eukaryota; kingdom Metazoa; phylum Chordata; class Mammalia; order Rodentia; family Cricetidae; genus Myodes; species Myodes glareolus. Next base: position 12,682,327 of record NC_142029.1, on the reverse strand, counting down.
CCACCCTTTAAAATGCTTTGAAGTGGACAGTCCCAGAGCATCTGTCCTGTGCTAATTAAACTACCCACTGAAGAAGGCACACAGCCGATATTATTTCATCCGAGATAACATGAATACCTCTGACAGTGTTGTTCCCAACAAAAGATCCTGACCAGGACCAAAAAGTGCTTGGGGAGTGAAGAGCGCTACATCGATCCATGCGTTCTGTGCTTTTTTAGAAAACTCACTTCCTCATTCAACAAATATCCACAGAAGGCTGGTTCTGAAAGAGCCATTTCACTATACTCGGTGCTCACTGCAGAACAAAACCCTTGGCCCAGACATACACCAACGGTTTGCTTGGTGTGAGTTAACCTTTAATCTAGATGCAATTTAAATGAGCGTTTGGAAGGAAGGGAGACCCAGCTGCCCCAGTGCATGCAGAAACTCCCACACTTGCAGAGAAGATGACAAGGAGAAAAACACCCACGTCACAGTCTCACAGACAAGGCTGCTGAGAACCTGGCTTGAAGGGCAAGACTGAACTCTGGGATGATGGCCTCTGTGTCCACTCCCTGGGTCTGATCCACTTTCTTTACAGGTTACCTGCTCTCTGGGTAAAGCATGATTTAAAGAACCTATCTTTGTCCCTGCTGATTGGATGATTCTCAGTGACAGGTGGTAGCCGCTGCCTTGGTACTATGAAATCGCTAATTCCATCGTAAGCCTGTCATTTTCCACTTAGAGTCAAGACGATATAGTGAGTGTGGCCTCTCTCTCTCTCTTGGCTTTGAACTGTGATCAATCTCTTGCCTTCGCCTCCAGCACAGCTGGGGTTGCAGAGGTACGACACCACATCCTGCTATACCCCCGTCATTAGTTTTGGTCAGGGACAATTGGTAATGAGATGTTTGCTTCCTTCAGTAGCTGCAGACCCTGATCTTTGGAATGATCCAGAACTTAGGAAGGTTTCTGCCTCTTTTCATGAAAACCCATTCTCCATGCCCCCCCCCATCCCTCCTGACCACAAAGTAATATTAAATCTGGGTTTAGTAATTGACTCTCTAGGTGCCTCATACAGTGGTATTTCTGTAGGGCTGATCTGGAGGGGGAACAATGCCCACTGCATGAAGTAGGCATGGCCTGGCACGTTTGTGCACAAATCAGCAGGGTCAGAGAGATTTGACTACTTACCTGAGGGTTTGGCTCCACGGCCAACTGCCGGATATCAAGCTGCCTCTGACACTACCCATGGCTTATCAAAACAATGCATAAGAGTTGCCCATGTCACCCTGCAGGCATTTTGGACAGTTTTAATATTCCATATCCTAGCCTGTTCATTAGAGAAAGTGAAGTCCACACTGAGTTTCCATCAGTACCACCACTCAACCAAAACAGATGTCCTCGAAAGACCCAGCCAACGGGCAAAGCATTGAAGTCAGCCAAATTACTCTGTTCATCTGAGATTTACTGATGAATTGTTTCACCAGGCTCATTTCTCAATCTTCATTAATCTGGTCCAGAATTGTTTCCAGTCTGGGCACATAAGCGTAACATCAGGAACTCCTGGACTCTGTAGCTTGATTTCTGTCTTAGACCTGAGCTCCTTAAGGCTGCTTGCATTTTCCCCCAAGTCCATATTCTGGCAAGAACATTCACCTAAAAAGCCATTTGGAAGATTTTGGGGAGCTGTTCCTGAACTGTTACAGATCACGCTCTCTAGAACCTAATTGGGAGAGGCGTTTGAGAGAGAGGGAGGCCGCTAAACACATTAGCGACATTTGGGAAGGTCTGGGTTTCTTGACATAGCACAGCCTCACAACATAATACGCATCGGAGACTTTCCTCAAATAGCCTTGATTGGATTTTGATGTCCTGGCGACTGTGAAGATTATTTTTAAATCAAATTGGTGCATTAGAATTACATTTAGTTTTAATTAAGTTGATGCATTTGCCAAGCAGTAATGTACTTAGAGAATGGAAATGAGACACCAGGGGAGTCTTCTCCTGTCTCATTTGTCTCGAGTGGTCCTCCCTTCTTATTTTACATAGGGTGCACACAGCTGGCAAGGTGAAGGACATTAGAGTGGGCCCAACGGTAAATACAAGTCTCTTGGAGGCCAGCAATACAGAACCAGGGAGCGAGAGTTCTGTGTGTTGTGTGTGTGTGTGTGTCTAAGTCAGAAGACAACCTTGGGTGTGTCCCTCACGAACTGTCTACCTTCATTTCTGGAAACAGCGCCTCTCACTGGCGTGGAGGTCACTAAGTCAGCTGTCTGTCCCTCCTCAGTGCTGGGATGACAAACACACGCTACACGCCCTGCCTTTGTTTTCACATACGGTTTTGGTCATTGAACTCACGTCCTCATGCTTATGAGACTTAGGGTTTTTTATAAACACTTAGGGTTTCTGTCTGCCTAGTCCTGCATTCTGGCTGAGTGTGCCTTTGGCTAACGGCAATCATGATTGCTTTCAAATCTAGAATATAATCAGAACCCAGGTGATTATTTAACCACACAGATTTCCAGGCAGGACTCGACTTAGGGTGGAGGTTTATGATGTCCCCAGAAATCTCCACTTTAATTACATTCTCCATGGATTTTTACGGCTCACAATCAATGGCTTTAAGTGTTCCAAACAGCTTTCTCCTCTAAAATACTGTTGGCTTGGACAAACTCACAGCTCTACTAAAAGAACTCAAGAAATGCTGGGAAAAGTCATGGAAGACTTAGAAATGGACAAAAAACATAATTAGGTTATTGTCTTCCTCTTCAACGGCTTTGTTATTTTTATTTCATAAAAGTCGTAGAAAGCTTATAATGATGTAATTATCAGTGCCCACAGAAATCTGAGAGGGTTGTGCCTGGCAGAATCTAGCTAGAATACCTCATGACTATTCTCACATTGGCTTGAAAATTCCCACCAGCAGTCCTTCTTGTCTCTGGAAATGTGATACACTGGGCTCCCTTTGAACTAGCTGTGACATCTTACCAATCCTCTGATGCATTAGTGAATCAAAGAGTAACTTGCAGATTTCTATGAGAATCACAGTTTGATCTTCACTGGAAGCGTTCTGTATCTGGAGCAATGTAAGACGAGCACAGCCTACAGATCACAGGCTCCTGGGCTCAGGGGTCAAACCTCATCCCGACAGACTTACTGGAGAGTAACGTGCGTGAGGACTCGGGGTATGCTGCTACACTGTCTGAGCTCACCATACAATGGTGAGATCAGGAGGATGGGTGCGGGCACAGGTGTGCAGGGATAGGAAGGCGACCTTCCAATGTTCTGCAGCCCAGTGGGGTAACTGTGGCTGGCAACAGTTAACTTTATAACACTTTCTATGTTTAAACATCATTACCAGAGATGATTTCCAACATCCCTAACACAGAAATGATAAATCTTTAGGGTGCTAGGTGTGACAATTAGCTTGAATCAATCAATATACACTATATACATTTACTAAACTACCATTATAGTATCTTACAAATACATGCAATTATGTGCCAATGAAAAATAAAATTAAGGCTGGGGAGAGAGCTTAGTTGGTCAGGGACTGAGCTTAGTTCCCAGAGATCACGTTAAAAAAACAAAGCAGAGCATGATGGTGTATGCTTGTATCTCAGTGCTAGAGCAGCTGCAGAAACAAGGAGATTCTTAGGGCTGGTTGGCTAGCCAGACCAGCCGACTTGGTGAGTTCGCGTCAGAGTGAGACCTTGTTGCAAGAAATAAAACTAAACACAAAGACAGGCAATTCCTGAGAAACGGTACTCGGAACTATTCTCTGCCCTCCACATGCACGTGAACATATACACACTTGTATCCACACACTCACACCCCTGCATCCACGTGATGTGCACACACACATATCCATACACACCTTAAAAAATAAAAATTACTTAGATCCTCAGCTTTCACAGAGAGGACACTGACCGACATCCACGCAGGGTGTAAGGAAAAGGTAGGAGCAAAGTCAGAGCAGTCGGCCGCCCTCTGCTCTGGTTCCAAGTTCTACCTTCTACCCACATTCTTAATGCTGGTCCTCCTAGCGGGTCCCCCAGAACAGAGAACCACAAGCTGTGTCACTGGCAGAGAACTGACAGCGGCATCATGTCCCTCTGCTGTGAACTTTCAAGACCTTCTCTGTAATGAGGGTTGGCATTTGGTCTCTACTCGTGCTTCTTAGTAAATTTCTCTAGTTCTTGAGCTTAAGGTTTCCCTCTTTATCCTTTGCCCCAAAATCTCACAAGCAGACTTCTGCAAGTTGAGAGCCAATGTTGCCTTCCTTGAAGTCCCAAGACCCTTTGGGTGTCCCTCTAGGATGCACTGTAGCTCTCCACAGTGTCCCTTGGTCAGTATGTCACTCTGAATTGTAACTACAGTCTACTCTCCCCATGCCTCCCAATGAAAGACTCCAAATGTATTTGTAAGCCCCCTCAACCCTAAGACATTTTTCTAAAATCTTACACTCACTCTCTCTTGGAAACAGGACAGTTGCCCCCCGGCACCCACACACATGCTGGACTGCTCATCCTCCTGTGTCCTTGTGAATAATCTTTAAACATAACTCCATTCTGGGAATTGAGGCAAAGACAACCCACAGATGTTGACTCAGTTCCTGATGTTTGATTTAGTCACTAGAACAAGGTCAGGAAGGTCACAGATGCTCTCCTTATCTAACCTGACCGCACAGCTATTCTCCTGCCCTGGAATAGACCAATCACTGCTAGTGACCTTTTAAATAAGCCAATCCAATAAGTTGGAAAACAACCTATAGGTTCCCCCATGTGTCTGTGGCTTTTTGCTTTAAAAGATGGACTGTAACAGCTATCAGATGTCCTTCACATCCCGAACCTGAAGGGCCCTGTCATGACAGAATAAAAATTCTCTTGCTTTTGCATCAATTGTGGTTATGAGAGTGGTGTCTGGAGCAACTCCTTTCTGATGTTTGGACTTCTAGTCTAACACCAGCACGGTGACCCCTTAAGTTCAAACAGGGAACAGCTCCTTGACAATACATCCTAAAAAGTCATATATAGGTTAAAGTCACTTTCAACTCATTGTCAAATTCAGAAGAGATAATTCAGAAGAGATGAACTCAGGACATCCATCTCCAGGGGTCTTTGCGAATAACAGCTAACCAGACTCAAGTTTGCTTGCCCTCATTCAGACTCATCCATGGAGTGTCAGAGACTTGATGTTTTCAGGAGCCTGGGGATTCACAATTCTAAACCCTTATTTGGTGTTAAAGAGATGTGTTTTTTCTCTGAAACTCTCTCTTACTTTAGGCATTCTGTCATGCACAGTCATTAATTTATATCTACCTTAGAATTTAATAGTATTGAAAAAGCAATTCCTTCTTTGCCTGTGTTGGCTCTCAAGCCTTTCTCCACCACAAACCTGCCATTTCTTTTCTTCGCCTGAAGAAAAATGGCTATTATCATATAAATCAGTCTGAAGAGAACTAATAAAAATGAAAATGACTTAGATGTGGAAAGTCAAAGTGGATTCTTTAAAATAGACACTGCATGGTCACTGAAATATGTATTTGAACCTTTCATTCTTTCATTTGCTCCCCTTCCTTCACTTCTGAGTTTCCAAATACTCCGTGTACTCAGTCATTTACATCCCTTGATGGTTTACATGCAAGAACAACCTGGAGAAGTCATATAGGCTATTTCTACTGATTAAAAACAAAAGGTGCCCTTGTGTGAATAAGAAGAAATGAATTTAAGCCTTTGTTTTGAAAACTTCTCATCTCATAGCAGAAGAGATACTGAGGCTAGTGACTGTCTGAGTGTTGATGGTAGAGTTTCCCAAGGGAGCTTACAGGGGAGGCCGATAGAACTAAATATTCCAGAACTGTATGAATACAAGCTTGGGTGAACTCTCTGAAAGAAATAATCCAGACAGAGTCACCAGGAGAGGATGTCCCACAACCAAGGGATGCTGACTTAGGACTGACAGGATAAAGAAAGTAAAGAGGTAGACAGGCAAGTGTGTGTGTGTGTGTGTGTGTGTGTGTGTGTGTATGTATGTGTGTATCTGTATATGATGTGTATGTATGTATGTGTGTCTGTGTGTATGTCTGTGTGTATGATGTGTGTGTATATATGTATGTGTCTGTGTATATGTGTATATGATGTGTGTGTATGTATGTGTGTGGTGTGGGAGAATTGTCTGTATTCTGTCAATCATGTTTTAAATAAATGCTGATTGGCCAGGCAGGAAGTATAGGTGGGTCAACCAGACAGGAAATAGAGGCGAGGCAATGAGAACAGGAGTATTCTGGGAAGCAGGAAGCTCCCTTAGCAGTCCTGCCCAGATCACCGAAGAAGCAAGATGTGAGCTGCCCCACTGAAAAAGGTACCGAGCCATGTGGCTAACAGGTAAGAATAATGGGTTAATATAAGCTACAAGAGCTAATAAGTAGCCTGAGCTAATGGGTCAATCAGTTTTATAACTTATGGAGATCTCTGTGTGATTTTCTTTGGGGCTTGCCAGCTGTGGGGAACTGGGCAGGACATAAACCCCAACAAGCAGGCCTCGTCATATTACATGTGTGTGTCTGTGTGTATGATGTGTGTGTATATATGTGTGTGTCTGTGTGTCTGTGTGTATGTGTATATGATGTGTGTATGTATGTATATGTGTGTCTATGTGTATTTCTGTGTGTATATGTGTGTGTGTATGCATGTGTGTATGATGTGTGTGTGTGTGTGTGTGTGTGTGTGAGAGAGAGAGAGAGAGAGAGAGAGAGAGAGAGAGAGAGAGAGAGAGAAATAGAGAGGTGGAGGGTAAATAATATGACACAGACTACAGAAAGGAAAGATTCCCCTGTCAAATGGGGCTATGATCCTTTTGTGGATGGTAAAAAGGACTGAAGATAAAACAGCAGTCAGTAGGGATGAGGCTGCACGAGTTTTGAGTCTCCACAAATAATACTTTAAGTCCAAAGATAATGGAGGACACCAGGGCTTTGAAGCCAACTTGGGTACCACGAAGCACCTTCTACATGTTCAGGGGTATAGACTCAGAAGCTCATGCAGCTTCTCCAGACACGTGGGATCACATAACTGCATGAGTGACTTGCCTAGGGCTTAAACCCGGGCCAAGTGGTGCCACACTTTCCATTCTTGAGCATTCAGTGAATTCATGCTGTCTAGACGTCTCTGTCTGCCTTCCTCCCTCTCTCCCTCTTTCCTCCTCTCCCTCCATCCCTCCATTCTGAAAAAAAAGACTCTGTTTTTAGAGCTCTTTGAAGTTGGATACAATAACACGTGCCTATAATCCCAGCACCCATGGGCCAGGCAGCAAGATCCCAAGTTTGAGGCCAGCTGGGGCTACAGAGTAGGGCATGGTCTCAAAACAGCAACAAGCTAGAACAACACACACACACACACACACACACACACTACAACAATACAAAACTGGAGTACATTGGAATTAAAATAGTGAAGTTTCTACAATGTATTGGATAGTGTTATATTTTGTGACAACCTCATCCTAGAAGCCCAGACTTGATGGCCCTTGTTTATAATTGGAGAGAGCTGAAGCTCACAGTTAGGCTTTGTGCTCTGCTGTTGGATGAAAAGCAGGGAGGGAACCCCTCTACCTGACTCATCAGTGTTGCTGGTTGTTTTTTATTTTACTATTTTGGCTCTTTCGGGGAGCCGCCACCCAGTTCCCAAATAAGTCACACATGGAGGCTTATTATTATTTATAAATGCCTGGCCTTAGCTTGGCTTGCTTCTAGCCAGCTTTCCTTAACTCAAGTTATTCCCTCTACCTTTTGCCTCTGGGCTTTTTCCTGTTCTTACTTCAGTATATCTTCCTTTCACTCTTACTCCGTGGCTTGCCGTGTGGCTGTGTGGCTGGCCCAAGTGTCCTTCTCTTCTTGTTCTTGCTCCTCTTTATTCTCTTTTCTTTCTTTTTTTTCTCCCCCTATTTATTCTCTCTGATTGCCAGTCCTGTTCTTCTTTATTCTGCCTACCTATTGGCCACTCAGATCTTTATTAGACAAATCAGGAGTTTTAGACAGGCAAAGAATCACAGCTTCACAGAATTAAGCAACTGCAATATAAAAGATTACAACACAACTTTGCATCATTAAAACAAATGTTCCCCAGCATAAACAGAGGTAACAGATCCTAAAGTAACATTCCACAACACACCAGTTTAGATGCACCTATGAGGATGGCACTCTGGCCTTGACCCATTGTCCTTGCTTCATCCATGCTGAACAGCAGTGGTCACAAGGTTGGAACACAGAGACCAGGCAGCACCCTGGCAACAATCTGGCACACATGCGAGGGGATGGGCACACTAGACCAGTGTGTAGAGAATGAATATTGAATACATTCTGGACATGAGGTTCAGGGAAGCCTCTCAGGCTGGCCGGAGGTCAGGGAACATAGACTTCATTCTCCATGGGGACAGTGTTTTGGGAAGGCAGTGACAGGGTGATGCCCTGATCCAGTGAATGCTGGTGCCCAGAAGAAAGTAAGTTAAGATGGAGGACCACGGAGAGGCCTGCACCACTGGCCTCTAGGAGACAAAGCTTTCACTGTTACTAGGCAGCTCTCTAAGGTATCTGCTGTTGCCATGACTTATCTGCTCTGACTTTTGATGGCTGCCTTTGACATCTGGACCCTTTTTTGCCCACAGATTCACACTTGACCATTCTTTATATGTCACTCCTTTGCTTTATTTCCCAAGGAAGGGACCCAGAATGCTGCCCAGGGTAGGTATGCAGGCAGGTAAGAACAGTATCTTAGCAAAACGATTTCTCCTCTTATGGTTTGAAGAGGAAAAGATAATTCACAAAGTCCCAGCGCATTCAAGGAATTATACCCAGTCCTCTCAGTATTGCCTTGAATATGCTAAGCAAGCTCCTGACTTTTAAATGGGAGCACACAATGCCTTGGTTTAAAAAAAAGTTAAGTAAATAAATAAATAAAAGGAAGTATGATTTATCACTTTGATCTTACAGCCTACGAAATAGAGGCATTTCACTCTTGGGAATGAATAGCTCTGCTTGCCTGCAAGCAGATTGTAAATGTTGGAGTCGTGACCAGGCATCTTGGCTTTTAATGGCCTGCAACTAACAAAAAATAAACACACAGAGTGACGGCAGCCAGCACAAAGCCAGACATTCTTCAGTGTCGCTGGTAACATTCAGTATCGCTCTGCAGCTGCCATTAAAAACCTGGAGAGTTCGGAGTAACAGTCTAAAAGCTGTGGGCCCAGCACAATAGGGAGTTCTTCCATCTTAAATTGAGTTTAGGTGTGTGTGTGTGTGTGTGTGTGTGTGTGTGTGTGTGTGTGTGTGTGTGTGTGTATTCATGTGCCTGTAGGACACATGTGTATGTACGGGTATGTTGTGGAAGCCAGAGGACAATTTTATGTATCCTTCCTGAAGAACTATCCACCTTGATTTTTTGGGGTAGGATCTCTCACTGGCCTGGAACTTTCTGAGTAGATGAATTTGGCTGGCCATGGAGTCCCAAGCTCTGGGGTTATAAGCTTGTGCCACCATATCTCCTCTTCCTCTTCTTCTTCTTCCTCTAAGGAGGTTCTGGGGTGAATAGAATCCAAGTCCTTGTGCTTGCAACACAAGCACTTTACCAGTTGAGCCATCCTCATGGGGAAGTCTACACTCCCAAATGGCAATCTCAAGGAACTCAGTATATTGCACAATTGCCAGTCTCATCTCCATCAGTAGATAGCCAACTGCAGGCCATCTCCTGAAGGTCCCATAGCAGTCATGAGGCCAGAGAGACAATGGCTCAGAGGTTTGGACTGTCTCTAATGAAACAGAGATCACCTGAAAATGCCATATCCTCCCCCAGCATTCTAGGACTAATTGGGCAAAGCTTACACCCCGAACAATGAGTTCATCCCAGCAAGTTAACCAAGTGATGGGGAAAACTCAAAACCATCGTGGCAGCAGTGTATGGTGGAGAATAAAGTTAAAATAAGCATGAAGAAACCAAACTGGAGCATCTTTGTGCCAAGGCTGACATGGGCATACATGGAGAAATAGAAAAAGAGAAGCATGCCATACATGAAGGTCCTAAAAATGAAGCCAATCTGTCAGGCACAGGTTCCATGGAAACTTCACTGCACCTCTGGTTCACTATATCCTGGAAGGTAGTTTTTGCTGTTTGTTTGTTTTTTTCTTTTTTCTTCTGCAATACATTCTCTCTGCCACTATGTGTTCCTGTCCAATTTATTGTTTAGTGACATAAGCACCTGGGAGTCCCAGAGGATGCTCTTTCGGGCTCCAATCTTCACCTATAACAGGATCCTTATGTCTTCATTTGAATAAAAAAGAGAAGCCAGTTTGCAGACCCTGACACTGTTCTAAGAAGGTCCAAGCATCACTTGAAGGCAGATTCAAGCAAAGCTGAGCTGAGGCAGGAAGCAGGAGATTGACCCTGACTGTCGGAGCTCAACTCTTCCATCAGTGCTAACTTGAGGATTAAATAAACCTTTCGATTACCTATTAGACTCCACTGAACATCAAGTACATTCAAAGCTAACCCTTCACAGAAACTCTCACATCCCATGGGACATGAACCAGAGAAGTGCTTTGCAAAGTGTGGTCCCCAGACCAACATCAGCACCACCTTCAGACTAGTTATAGATGCGCACTCCTCGGCTTCCCCACAGACCGGATGAATAAGACAGTTGGGACAGAGCCCAGCAAGCTGCTCACATGTTAGCCCCACAGGTGGGCAGATACATAAAAACAGTGTGTATGTGTACGTGTGTGTGTATATGTGCATATGGGAGTATGTGTGCATATGTATGTGCATGTGTGTGTGTTTGTGTGCACGTACATGTGTGTGTGTGTGTGTGTGTGTGTGTGTGTGTGTGTGTGTGTGTGTGTGTGTGTGTGCATGCCACAGTGTGCATGTGGAGGTCAGAGAACTTCCCTTGGGAGTTAGTTTTCTCCTCTTACTGCAGATTCGGGGCTTGAACTCAGGCCCGAAGACTTGCTTCTCCTTGCTCAGTCACTTCACTGTCCCTGCATTTTTCTTTTTTATATAGAAAAGTAACCACTTTAAAATTGTCTTTCATTCATTTAATTTTAACTTTATAATTTATTTTTTTTTACCTCATTTCCAAGTCTTCATTCTCCTGGGGTACAAATCTGTACAAGGCAACATAGGTGTTCATCTGTAGTGGGTCTTTGGAAGGAGGTCCCTGCCAGAGAAGATAAAAAATGATAGAACAAAATTGAGATAGGAAGGAAAGAAGATGGATGCGAAGACATGGCTGTCACAGAGTGTACATGTGCCGCTCCCATCAGCCAAAACTGATGGCTGTTACTAAGGCCTCTCTCATAACCTTAGTTTGCTATTGATTAATTGATTGATTGATTGAGACAGGGTATCTCTACATAGCTCCTGCTTCCTTGGAATTCACTCTGTAGACCAGGCTGACCTTGAACTCAGATCCACCTGCCTCTGCCTCTCTAGTACTGGGATTAAAGGCCTGCGCCTCCACATCCAGCTTTTTAGCTTACTTTGAATTTTGGAGTTAAATGCCACTACAAGCTATTTGAAATGTTTGAAATGTGTCAGAATTAGTCATTTTATTCAGGTGATGTTTTTTTCTTTGACATACTTCTTCATGAAAACTGTCAGAAATGGGAATATTTTCTTCCTGTCTTTTCTATTTCAAGTGTGCATGTGTGTGCTATGAGTATGTGGGGCTCACGCGTGTGGGTGCAGGCTTATGTCAGGACTCATTCTAATCACGTTTTACTCTATTCCCTGAGTTAGGGCCTCTCAATCAAACCCTGGGATTGCAGATATAGCGAATTTCTCTCATCAGCTAGCTCTGCAAATTCCATGTTTCTGTCTTCTGAGCTGGAAAGACAAGTGAGCCTTCATGACTGCCTGGCTATTATGTGGGTGATAGGGATCTGAACCCTGGTCCTCAGGACTGGGTGGTAAGAACTTTACTAGAACCATCTCCCCTGCCCCAAGTGAAAACATTTTCTCTGGGAAAAAAAAAGAGACATACAAGCAGGTATAAAATAGATTTTGCTTCCTCAAATAGACATTTATAAAGAGATTTATTCATTTGTTTATTCCTGAGTGCTGGAGTTAAAGGTATGCACCACCACTGCCCAGCAGTGCATTTTCTTACTGAGTGGTTGACATTGGAAGGCCTGGCCCGCTGTGGGTGGTGCTGCCCCTGGACAAGTGGTTCTGGGTTCTATAAGAAAGAAGTCTGAGCAAGACACGAGGAGCAAGCTTGTAAGCAGCACCCTCCACGGCCTCGGCATCAGCTCCTACCTTCAGGTTCCTGCCCCTCGGAGTTCCTACCCTGACTTCTTTCCATGATGTACAGTAATGTGGAAGGAAGGGAAGCCAGGTAAACCCTTTCCTCTCCAAGTTGCTTTGGTCATGGTGCTTTATCACAGCAACAGGAGCCCTAACTGGTTGGACAGAAATTGGTACCAGGATGTGGAGATGCTGTGACAGACCTGACCATGTGTTTTTGGGAGGATAGTGGGAGGAATTTCTAACTTTGGTCCGGAAAAACCACTGGGTGTTCAAAACTTGGTGAGCTGTTCTGTGGGAGTGTGGAAGATAAGAATGTTGAAGCAGTGCAGACAATGGAGGCCAGGATCGCAAGCCTTTAGAGAGAAGTTTGAGGGCTTGCTTCAATGACTCTGTCAGGGCCATTTGCTATTTTGAGCTAAGAATCTGTGGTTCTTGTTAGCCGGGGCTGCAGAATCAGCTGGGATTAACCAGATACCAGGACCTCTGGCATAAAACCTTTGTTTTACTGGGACATTGGATGCTGGTGAGCTGGAGCTGAGAAATTGGTGGTGGTTAAGAAGAAATCAGCATGACTGAGGTGAAATCTTATGGGAAGTGTTTCCTTGGGGTTCGCACATAAGAGCTTTGTTCCTGGGCCTGCCAAGGTTGTACCCCATGTTGCCAGCTGAACTTGGTAGTGTAAGAATCATTCAGGTGGTGCTGGTTTTGAAGGTGTGAAGGGGCCATGGAGAGCAGTGAAGGCTTCGCACTATGGCAGCGTTGGAGTCCCCGAAGAGTGCCCAGGAGAGGCTCTTGGTGAAACTGCAGCCAAGTTACACAAGGGACCCCAGAATTTTGGAGATGCCATTACCATGGGACGGCCAATAGAAACTGGTGTGCAGTGAAGCCGGCCTGAGTCTAGGACACAAGAAATGCATGCTGCAGAGGGAGGAGCCAGAGAAGTGACCCAAGCCCTTCAGAGGAGTATGAAAGATCAACTGTGAATCCCAGATGGTGGACATTGAGTTATTTACACTGTTGGAGGTTGACTTTGCTTTATTCAGATTGTGACTGTGCCCTGGTTCTTCCCTCTTGAAGTAAAAAAGTATTTAGCTTAATTTTGATTTTCACGGGAGCCCACAGTAGAGACTTTGAGCTTTTAAAAGAGATTTTAGATTTTTAAAGAGATTGGAATTTTTTTTAACTTTTTATTGATTAATTGTGAACTGCAGAGACTGAATATTTCGAAGGGAGTGAACTTTTAATGTATTTGAATTTGTAAAGACAATGGGACTTTTCAAGTTATTTATATTTTTTATGTGAGATTTTGGGGTTGAATAAAAATGGAAAGGTTGTGGCTTAACGGTGATGTGTTTGTGTTAAGTTGGCAGGGAATTAGTTGCGCTGGCTATTTTTATGCCAACCTGACACAAGCTAGAGTCATTGGAGAAGAGGGAGCCTCAATTCAGAAAACACCTCCATAAAACCAGGCTGTAGGCGTGCCTGTAGGATAATTTCTTAATTAGTGATTGACAGGGGAGAGCCAGGCCCATTGAGGGTGAGGCTACCCCCAGGCAAGTGGTTCTGGGTTCTGTAAGAAAGCAGACCGAGCAAACCATGGAGTTTTATCACATAAGTAGTCATCCTGACCAGGTCAGGCAGGAGGTGCTCCCAACCCTGAGCCATCTCTTTGGGCCCCTAACCCTGACTTTCTTTCAGCAGGTTGAAAGTTGGTTTATAAGCTCATCAAAGAGTGCACGTACATTCATATGGCAATCAGTCCATTTGTGGTGAGGAGAAGACAGAGATTTTTGGCAGGGGACTGGTAGCTGGGTCATAGAACCACAACCTACTGAATGTGAAATCTGACAAATATGATAATAAAAGCTGCCAATTTTGATAGCTTACTAGCTGTCTGGTATTTTATTTTTTGTATTAACATAACTGGACTTCACCACAACCCTGGTAGATACATTTTATTATAGTCCTCAATTTATTGGACTATAAAGGAGTTTTGTAGTGTCATATAAATATTAGATGCTATCACTGATCTGATCAAAAAAATCGTAATACTAGAGATACATTTATATTTTATAATACACAAGATAAAATGACATATTATATATATACAAGTACATAATATTCTTGATTACATTATATAATGTAATATAACCAATATATTCTATTTATGAACATAAAACAAGACTTATATGAACTGTTGAAGCATTTTGAACCCTGCTATTAATTTTTTGCATTTATTTATTTATACTTTGCTATTAATTTTTCTACTTATTTATTTGTATGTGTAGCATATACTTCAAAGTGTACATATGGAGGTCAGAGGACAGCTTGACCTCCCACTGGAAGGGTTTCAGGGACTGAACTCAGGTCAGCAGGATTGGCAGCAAGCGCCTTTATCCACTGAGCCAGCTCAGGCCTTTGATTTCACTGTAATTTAAAGCTCAGGTACCTTGGACAATATTGCTTGATTCTACTGCAATTATATATGTATATATGAATGGACATATCTAATATAATAATACATGCTTGCACAGCATACAATGTAATCATAATATGATTTGCTGACTAACACATTGTAAATATGTCTTAACTTACAGCAACATATGACAGAAAATTGTGCATGTCATTAATACAATGTTCATTTTCACCTTTTATATGCTGTGCTTCTCTATTCTGTTATTTATTATATGACATCACATCTTATATGACATCATATCTTATTAAATGATATCACATTACGATTCACTGGCACTTATTGTCAGACATGTTACATTTTTCTCCAAATGATTAAGACAATTTGGCATGAAACTATGCCCCCCCACTTAGGTGATGATCGGCAGTTTGATGCAGAAACTCTTACCTGACCCGTGTTCTGTGACTTCTACATACCTGGTGGTTTATGGTCTTTGCTTGGTCTCCGAAGTCATCGGTGCCGTTTTCTGGATATGTGAACACTGAGGGAGGAAAGAGAGCACAGACATTTTGTGTGGATGATAGCCGTGTTTGGGGACACGCACAACAAGGGCAGTTTTGATTTTCCCCTGAACTTGAACTGGAGCTTATCACTGGCTGCTTCTTACCCATCCCCTTCTTTCCCTCTCTACCTTCATTCTTCTTTCAGAGACGTTTTCCCTGCCTCCTCATGCAGCATCCTTCTAAGCCCAGTTGGCACCCACAGCCTGTGTGTACGCAGTGATACAGTCCCACCATCACTGGCCAACTGTGTGCTTGAAACTCAGTCTCCTTTGGGAGTGTCCTGTCAGAGGCAAAGGCTGTTCTCTGTGTGGAATCACTTGAGAAGACAGTCTGTTCATTAGAATAACCTTTCTGAAACACCAGAATTTTAGATTCACTATTGTGATGCTCTTAATGCTGTCTATATTCTGTTTTGAAGACTAAATCATTAGTTTTAAACTTCAGAACATTCCCCTGATTGCTTATTCTAACATACTGAGGCTGCTGGCTGATCTTCTTTGAGCTTAGTTTTGAACTCTAATCCTCTTCCATGTGTGCTGGAGCACCAGTCTGAAGGTATCACCTTTGATAATACAGCCTCTCACGATGGATGGCAGTTCTCACTGTTCAAAAGGCACCCTAGCTGAGCTCTCACTCTCCAGATGCACACTTGCCCAGAGTTCTCGCTGTCCAGGTGCACACTTGCCCAGAGTTCTCGCTGTCCAGATGCACACTTGCCCAGAATTCTCGCTGTCCAGATGCACACTTGCCCAGAGTTCTCATTGTCCAGAAGCACACTTGCCCAGAGTTCTTTACAAAAACCCAGTGAGCTTTACTTGCTAGCTTGTCATTCTTACTAGATGGATATCCCTTAGAGTAAATTGAAGCAGAAGGTTCCATGTTTATAAAGTAAGTTTGATCTGTAAATTATTGTACCATTAGGATGGCTTGTTGTTTTAGAATACATATTTACTCTTCATTCTTTTACTTTACAATAGCAAGGAGATTATCAGCACAACATGGTGCATACCACAGAAATCCATATAATTTGGTTCACTGGTGTCCTGATTCTACTGTTCATTCATTTATTAGTTTTGTAAAAATTACACTTTGTGTATGTGTGTGTGCATGTGCGTGTGTGTGTGTGTGTGTTGCACACTACAGTGTGCCTTTGGAGATCAGAGGACAGCCAGTGAGAGTCAATTCTCTCTTTATATCCTGTGTGGCCTGGGGACTGAACCCAGGTTGTCAGACTTGGAGGTAAGCTCCTTTACCCACTAAGCACCACCAGTATCTCTACTGTTGCTAACACAGACTGAGGAGTTCTATGTTAAAAATCTACATGAGAAGTAGAAAAAGACAAGATCTCCTGAGTAAATTGAGAGCATGGGGACCATGGGAGAGGGCTGAAGGGGAGGGGAGAGAAAAGGAGGGGAACAGAGAAAAATGTATAGATCAATAAAGTCTATAAAAAAACACATTCAAAGCAAGAGCTTCTGCAGAACTACTAAGGAGTCTTAAATATCCAGGGTATTCGATTTATAATTCTAGAGTTTACAGACACAGTTTTGTTAGCACAAGGATGCTTAGTATGTCCATGTGCTCAATGGTGCATTGCTGAGTTGTGTTAAGTGGTCCTAGAGTTTGCCTGAAGTATTTGGTCACTTAACCTGGTGTTTACCTGTTGAAACAGGGCAGAGACAAGAAACACCCTTTTCTGGTATTGCATCATCTCTTCAAATCCTGGTGTAAACATTTGGTTCTGTAAGTGTAAAACTATATTATTTCCAAAAAAGCAGTAAGTAATTGAATGGAAACAAGTAAACAGGGTCTAAAGAAGGGATCAGGTGAGTCTACAGTGTCTAGTTTGGAATGATTATGCAGTTTTAATTTCATATTATTTTAGTCTTTTATTGAATATCCATCAGATCTTCTAGTTCAAAGTGTGTATTATTCCTGTAAACTGATGCAAAAAATTATTAGTGACTTTAAGCTACCTAGATATACAGTCAAAAGCAGAATATAACCAGGAGTGGTGGAAGTTTTAAGATCTATTTTCCCAAGCCATTTCTTCTTCTTCCTAAGATTTTTAGTCATTAAATTGTGTGTGTGTGTTTGTGTGTGTGCACACACAAGAGTGCCACAAAGTGTCAGATCCCCTAAATCTGGAGTTACAGGTGGTTGTAAAACATCTTACATGGGTGTTGGTGACCTAGGTTGGGTGGATGCTGGAAACTGAACTCAGGTCCTCTGCAAGGGCAGCATGCTTCCCTCCCCAAATTGTTTCTGAAACCTATTTGCAGAAAGGAGGAGAAAAGTAAGGCAGTTGTCTCTATATTGTACAACTGTGTGTACTGTGCAACCGTGTGTACTGCACAACCGTGTACATTACACAACTGTGTATGCTGCACAACCATGTACATTACACAACTGTGTACATTGCACAACTGTGAATACTGCACATCTGCGTACACTGCAGAACCATGTACACTGCATAACTGTGTATACTGCACCACCATGTATGTTACACAACCATGTACACTGCACAAATGTGTACATTGCAGAACCATGTAAACTGCAGAACTGTGTATATTGCACAACTGTGTACACTGCAGAACCATGCGTACTGCAGAACTGTGTATACTGCACAACTGTGTACACCGCAGAACCATGTACACTGCAGAACTGTGTACACTGCAGAACCGTGTACACTGCACCACCGGGTACACTGCACAGCTGCTATTTTTGCTGCTTTGAAGTGATTTTTCCTTCGCTGTGTGTGGACAAAAGGTCTTCCTTTTTCATTTTCTGCTTTCTATTTCACCTTGCAGACGTGTGACGCCCATGTTTGTCTTCTTTGGAATGACACTTGCCAGGTGACATTACTGAATTATCAGCTATGGATCCTAATTTGAGTCCTTGGTCTAATTGTGATGTAGTTGTTATGCAGTCTCCTTTGGAAGTACATCGCTGGGTTCAGCTCATGAGAATCTTTCTTCATCCATATTCAAGAGAGAGCGGCCAGCAATTTTCCTTTCTCCAGCCTTGTTTGGTTTTGAAGTCAGTATTGTAATAGCCTCGTAAACCAAGTTAGAGAATGCGTCTGCCCTTCTTCCTTGCTGTACTTTCGCTTCTCAGAGAGAGTTTATGTAATGTGGAAATTTTCTACTCCTTAATCGTTTGGTAGAATTTACCTATGAAGTTGTCCAGGCTTGGTAGTTTTGTCATGAAAAAAAATTAAATATTGATTCGGTTTCTATAAGGATGAGAAACAACTCACAATTTCTATTTCCATCCCTCTGCCATTGGTACAGTGATTTTGGTATCGGCTCATTTAGAAAAGGGTTTTGAGCTTTCCAGAGAGTTTGGTCGTGATGGTCTTTTCAGTCATATTTCCCTTTGGTTATGGCATCTCGATTCCTATTCTCTTCCATCTTCAAACTTGTTAGAGCTTATAAATTTTATTCTCCTTAATATCCAGTCAAGATTTATTGCCCTGTCCTGGCAAGCTAATGGTGTCTGCTCTTATCTTTACTATAGCTATCTCCATAGTGCTTTTGGATGGGATATCATATTTTGTTTTCTGACTTTTTTATTGATATGTATGTATACATGTTCATGTGTGTGTGTGTGTGCATGTGTGTTTTGTGACTGTGCATGCATGTGTGTGTGTATGCATGTTTAAGGAATATGGAGGATAACCTCAGGTAGAGTTCCTAGTGTGTTCTCTCTGATTGGTTAGCTCCTCCTTCCCACTCAACTCATTCAATTCTTGTTACTTTTCGTAGTTTGGAAAATTTGCTCTATTTTACTATACCTTGTGTTATTGTCTTGGATCTTTAATGAGGCACATTTTAATAAAATCTAAAGTGAAATGTTTTTAAGCTTCCTTCAAACAATATGAGGATCACTGAATGCCCATGGTCTGTTTAGAGATTGGAACTTTAGATGTTTTGTTGGTAACCTTTAAAAGCACCATGTTTTTTTTTTTTTTTAGGAAGTCAATGTATGTTTGTTGAAATTTAACTATACGCTTGTCATTTTATTTCTCATTTATTTATTATCACATGTGCATATGATGTGTGAAGGTGGCAAGCATGTGCAGGCCAGAGAACAACTTCTAGAGGTCAGTGTCCTCTATCCACAGTGAGATCTGGGGATTGACCTGAGGTTGCCAGGCTTCAGTGGCAAGTGATTCTACTCACAGGTCCACCTCCCTGGCCCCATTGCTCTCTTTGCTTTTCATTTCTTCTTGTCAGAGTGTTTGCTGTGTGTGGTGGTTTGAAATAAAATGGTCCCCAAAGGGAGTGGCACTATTAGGAGGTGTGGCCTTGTTGGAATAGGTATGATCTTGGAGGAAGTGCGTCCCTGTGGGGTGGGCTTTGAGGTCTCTCTTTTCAAGCATCATTCAGTGTGACTGTGACAGTCAGATGACTTCCTGTTGCCTCTGAATCAAAATAGAAGTACTCTCAGCTCCTGAACCATGTCTGCCTGCAAGCCGCCATGCTCCCTGCCATGATGACAATGGACTGAATCTCTGAAACTGTGAGTCTCCCCAATGAAACACTTTCCTTTTTAAGAGTTGCCATGGTCATAGTGTCTCTTCACAGCAATAGAAACCTCAACTAAGATGCTACAGTTGCTTTATTTGTAATTCCAGGTTAAGAGTCCTCCTTCCCTCCTCCCTTCCTCCCTCCCTCCCTTCCTCTCTCCATCCTTTTCTTTATTCTTTCTTTCATACTAAAGATGCCATTTTGCTGTTAGCTTCAGCTATAATCTGAAATAAGCTTCTGTGTAATTTTCATCACTCTGGGTATCATCTGCCTCTCATTCTCATCAGCATTTTGCTGCCTTTGCAGCCCTGTTCTGTCACAGAGATGCCCAAGGATGGCTCTCAGGAGTGCTGTCCTCCATCAGTTCTGTAAGTTCTCAGCCAGAATGCTCTTGAATGTTCTCTTACTCCCATCTCTGTATGCACGTCTAGAGAGTCGCTTGGATGGGCACTGAAGCTGTCTACTCTCTTTCTCTCAGATTCCAGGTCCTTGCTGCCCTGGGTATTCACTATTTTCATTGGCTCTGTGTTTCTGGACGCTGCTTCTCTCTTCAGATGTGTCTAACACCCTGTTCAACCCGCCAATCACATTTCTACTTTATAATAGTCTAGAAGCTCTCTCTCTGGAGTTGTCTTCAAATTTTCGTATTTGATAGTTTCTTGTTCTCCCATTGGATCTTATAGTTTATGTTTAACATTTTAAACATAAATGGCTACATAATTCTGTTTGATAATTTTGACACATGTGCCTCCAAGGACTCTGACCCTAAATTAACTGACCCTGCTACCTCTCCCTGGCAGCGGCACGTTGTCAGGTGGGCTCTGTGGTGCACTGGCTAACACAGTGTATATCTAGTGTGTGAGCAGTACATTTTCCTGTTGGGTGAATTGCGATTGTTAGACTATGATTGTTGAAAGCTTATTGTTGGGAGTGTTTGAGCTCTTGATTTAAGTTCCATAGACAGGAGTTACCTTTACCTCTGTGCACAAGTTATGACCTGCTCTCTCAGCTGACAGTTTTAAAGAGAAATTTCTATGTGCTTTGCTCACACACGGAACATGGATTCGGACGCAAATTCAAGAAGGGAAGTTCTACCTCTCCTCTCTTTCCTACTCCCCCGTTCACTCTCTGTTCCTCCCCCATCTCCTCTTCTTTACTCCCCCACTGGTGACAATTTAGTATTTGATATCCAGAAACAACATTAGCTGAAGAGAAAAGTAAATCTTCAATAGCAAAGTTGGTTTATTTTTCTTTCTGGGCAAAAGTTCTTCACTCAAGTGCAAACTGAGGCAACACTGGACTTTGTGACATCCTTGAGTGGATGTGACCAGCTCAGTCTTTTTGGAAGAAAACGTGTAAGAATGTGTATTGCCCGAACCCTGTTCCTATTCCAGGGGATCATGATCAATACGGCTGTGGTGAAATGCAGCTACCAAAGGCTGCTGGGAAGGCTGATATCTGGCATTCTGAGCAGAAACAGACAATTGCCTATGGCTTCTCAGTTTTCATATTGTTTTGCCATGAGGGAAGTATTTAGCAGGGGAGCCTGAGGTGAAAGCCAACACCTCCCCGTCTATAATGATAGACCCAGGAGAACTGAAAAAAGGAAGGAGGACTCGGACCTGCCCAGGACAACCCAGAACAGAGAAGGCAGACTTCAGTCTTAGCAGTAATGATGTCAACTGAGATCTCTTTTAAGGAGGCTGGAGAGAGATGTTTCTCAGAGAATCTGACATGCCCTTTGACTGGAAGATATAACATGTATGTGAATTATGTGCGCTTTTTGGACATGATGAAACACCATTCAGAACTGGTTGTGACCAATTCCACAAAACTTCTGAGAGGCCACATAGTCTGGACACGATCAAGGGGCCCCTAAGGAAGTTAAAGTATGTCAATGTGCTTTCTTCCCATTATCTCAGAGACTTCACGGATGAGGGACTGAGATCAATCAAAACAGTGTGGAGCAAACTGCTGCATAGCTAATCCCCCTCCGGCTGCTAAGGCATTGGGAAGAAAGCTATTGCTGATCAAAGGGGTTGGTTATACATAAACCTCTAAAGCTTGCTAGAGTTTATAGCTAGCTATAAATGGATCTTTCTCTTTCTATGACTTTTATTTTTTTTTCTTTTCCTTTTTTCTTACTTAAAAAAAATTGAGATGGGCTGCTTCTGTAGTTTGGGCTGGCCTTGAACTTCTGATCATCCTATCTCTGAGCATTTGGATTTCAGGTGTGAGCTACCACGTCACCCCACACACACACTCCGTGTGTGTGTGTGTGTGTGTGTGTGTGTGTGTGTGTGTGTGTAGTGAGAGAAACCAAGTGCTCTAACCCTACTTTTCAAATACCACAGATCATATGTACACGTGGACTCAGCAGGTCTAGGTGGCCTGAAATTCTGCATTTCTAACAAGGTCCCAAATAATATGGGGCCTACTCATCTGTGGGTGGGTAGAGTGGAGTCTCTGGGCAGCATTTGTTACTGGTAATCACACTTCACAGTGATAATTCTCAAGTCCATCTCTTTGCAATGTATAGTTCTGTTAAGAGCAGTTGGTGAGAGAAGACCTCTCTACCATTAAGGGAAATCTTACCTATCAAATGGATGAGTCTAACAGGCTAGTGTAGATGGAGTCAGACCTGGATGGCTGAGACAGAGTCATGTGATAGGCATGTGATGGATGCTATGGGAAGATTTGCTGATGGGCTAGATATGGAGGTGTGTGAAGAAGGGGGAGACAGACCAAATGCAAAAGACTTTGTCCTAATGAACTTGTTGAGTGATGTTCCTATTTCCTGAGAGAGACAGGTGTGGAAGAGTCCATGTGATTGGATGGCTGGACAGACCAAGAAAAGGCACTGTGTATTTGATAGTTTTATGGCCCCTGTTCTGCAGCTGGAGACTAGGGCAGAGCACGAGATCCAGAAAAGCCCTGGCCAAAGCTGATTAAAACTGGCCACCGGGGCAGACACACTATCTCAAATCCATTCGGCCCTGCACAAAATCTCTAGGCCATTGGGTGGAGAGTTAAGGTGCTAATGAAGGATGGGGTGGTAGGTAGCACCATGTACCAGAGCTTGAGCCAGATGGTCCGTGCTGTGCAAAGGAGCCCGCAAAGCACAGTCTACTGTGTGCTAAGCACTGCTGAGCTCCTGAGCTAGCTCTCTGCTCTGGCCAGTTGGCCCTTCCTTTCTCTTAACAAACTGTTGCCCCAGAGTCCACTGCAGCTATGTGTCTCTGCTTAGTTCTTTGTTTGGAGACTCAAGAATCCAGAACCCTCCTTAAAGTGCCCAGGAACCCCGATATCAGCCAATATTAGTTCCATATTCCAAAGACTGGGCCTCATAGGCTATAGCTATCTGGAGAAGCTTGCTGGAGATGAAGCCTGACTTATTGTGTGTGGGTGGCATTACATTATCTTATTCAAAGATCACAGCAGCCTTATGGATTCACAGTTACTGAAATTACACTTAAAAGTTGCAATTGCTAACAAGTGCTGATTCCCCTCTTGGGCCCACAAGGTAACTAAAAGTAAGTGTGAGAGCCTGGACGCCTCCCTGCCTTCAGTTTTGTATCTGTGGCTGGGTTAAGACTTAGAGGTAAAGTCCTTAGCCTTCCCTGATGAGTCATCTTGAACTTCAGGAAGACCTCTTAGATGAGGACAATCATCCATGAAGATGAGGCTGTGCCCCTGCAAAAATCAAATAAACAACTAACAGCATGCTGGACCTCTGTGCAGAATGAAGCTGAGATAATAGATCAGTAATGGGCAGGACTGCAGCTTGACCAAGACTCCTTAATGTGGCAACGCTCTTACCCTTTATTGCAAAAATTATTTTTACTTGTGCATGTATGTATGTATATGTACTTACATGTGCACAAGTGACTTTGGAGCAAAGATGAGGATGTTGGATCGCCTGGGGATGGAGTTACAGGCAGTTGTGAGATGCCTGATGTGGGTGCTGGGACCTGACCTCAGGTCCTCTTCAAGAACAACAAATGCTCTTAACCACGGAGCCATCTTTCTAGCCCACCTTGCTGTCTTTTTTAACTGCTTGTTTGTACCCTGGGTCCCTGTGTCTGTTTCTTTTCTCACAGTGGCCATTATCTTCACTCTGCTTTTTGACATTATGAATCTATCTAGTTGGTCTACCTAAGCCTAGTCTGTTCAAACTTCTAGTGACGTCAATATTTTCAATTTAGAGATTGGGTAAAAGGCAGCTATTCAGTGCCTTCAGGCCACATGCTCTCAAAGTGAAACCCAGAGCAAGTCTTACTGAGGCCTAGATGTCCAGTGTGGAGGCCATCAGGTCCCCTGAAGCAGACAGACAGCGGAGAGGTGACGGTGGAGGTTAGACTCAGCATGAGCAGCTAGACTCGCCACATGAATGTACAAGTTTAGTTATGTATCTAGTGGTTTAACCTGTGAGATGTTGACCTCTGGGGCTGCTGGCTAAATCCAGTTGGTAGGCACACAGTTCTAGACAGACCTGGGCCCGGATGGCTCTGCCCGATTCTGCCTGCTAACTATGTGTCTGCTACACACTGTTAAGGGCTCAGCTGGAGGTTCCCCCATTTTCCTGTGTGATGGTGAAGAACACATGAATCGAAGTTTCCAGAAAAAAATAGCCACACCTGTGTGAAAAGGTTCAAAAAGGCTGATCAACTGATTAATCTCTGATTGTGGAGTCACTTCTTACAGATCTGGAGCCAAATCGCCCTGGACTACTTTTAGCTCCTTTAATGGGTATTTATCACTCTCTGTGTTTGACCACATATCCGTGGGGCTGTGAAGCAAAATCCTATCTGGAACGTTCAAACAGACCCCCATCTTCCACCCACCCAAAGGCTAGGGGCATCTTCAGAGAGTTGAAGCTCCAGCCGAGACATCCAGGCTTTGCTGTAACCACCTAGCTGATATTCCTACTAGTTGTGTGTGTGTGTGTGTGTGTGTGTGTGTGTGTGTGTGTGTGTGTGTTGCATGCTTGCACATTCATATACATGTTCTTATGTGTGCAGGCATAGGTGATGTGCAGGCTTGAGTGTACATGTGTGCCAGTGTTTGTGGAAGCTGGTGTGGTTAATCTTTGCTATGTATGAGTCCTCAGGCACCATCTGCCTTTCCTGTTTCTAATGTGGATTCTAGACATCCATCTCACATCCTTACACTTTCAAGGCAAGCACTCACTGAGGTATTTCCTCTCTCACATGACAGTATTTGAGTCTTCATCTCCTTTAAGGACTTAATGTGTCCCACTCTCTCTGCCTGGCACCACTGCCCACCTGATTCAGCCGTCTCCGATGCGGCACAAAGTAACGTACAAGAGGTCAGGTTTTCAGACCTAATCTGTGTCACTGGAGGAAAAACTCATTCACAGAAGGGTTGTAAACAACTCCTGAGCCTTTCAATGGCCAGGCCTGTAGATCTGAGAACACAGGAGACAGCATGGAGGGAAATGGACTCAGAGCACTGGAACTGCCTGGAATGGACACCCACCTTTCTTCAAGAGCACAGACTCTTGCCTATGTCATAGTCTAGAGCTGTCCGAGAATGAGAAGGGTGTGAAAGGAATGGCCTCAGCCCCGTAGGCCCTGAGAGTGTGCTCCAGTCCTTGCAGGCTGGTTCTCCACACAACAGAGCTATCAGAGAATGAGAGGGGTGTGAAAGGAAAGGACTCAGCCCTTGCAGCCCGAGAGTGTGCTCTGGTCCCTGCAGGCTGGTCTTCCACTCACCACTGTTGCTGCGTGTCCTGAGGTCAGATCCGTCTCCTGATCCATCAGCCTCTTCAGGAACCTCCACGAGCTCTGATGTCTTGGAGAAAAGAGGAGACAGCACAGAGTAAGCCAGTGAACCGTGATGTATCACGGGCCAACTGAGTAGAGAACTTTAATGTCCGTTCTGGATCTAGAGAGGGATTTGTATCGCATTTGTGAATTTTCAGCTGTTATATACGGTCCGCCATTGATTGACTTGCTAAGGGGCATACAATTGTCCACATATACTCACACATTTTGGCATATTTTTATTTAAATCACATTTAGCTCCATTTCTATGGTTCTTCCAGTAGCTGAGAGTTAACATCACCGTTTGAACCTCCAATGAGAATGATACCCCCTTCAGAAGGTCATCGGGTCATGCCACAAATCCCAGGAGCCTGGAGAGGGCTCAGCTTTTGAAGGAGTTACTGTACGAACATGAGAACCTTAGTCTGGATCCCCGCACTTACATAAAAGCGAGGCATGGGGGACAGGTGCTTATCACCCCAGTGTCGGGTGACCACTGGGACAAGCAGATCCCTGCGCTCACTGGCTGGCCAGGTGAGTTGACCTGGTGAGTTTCAGCATTACTGAGAAACTTCATGTCAGAAAAAACATGGTTAAAATGGTTGCAAGTGAGAGAAGGAGAGAGGGAAACCGCCTTGCCTTGACCTTTGACCTCCACATTCATGCACACACATTTGCATACCCTCGTGGGAACATTAGCACACACTAAAACACATGTACAACGGCACAAATAATAGCCTACATGCCGTGAGACAGTGTCTACTGGAGCCAAACACTTCCATTTTCCTAGCAGATCTTCAGGGCTCACGCGGAAGGGCCGTTGTAGTAACCCTGACACAGCTGTTATGCTCTCAGTCTTAGTAAAACAGAACGAGATATGTAAGTGTGTCTTCCAGAAATCGTAAACAGTGCTTTCTTCTGTGCGGGTTTAATCTTTAAAACCAACTGAACCAAAGGATGGGGAGGTCTGTTCCCTTCCTCTTTAGGGTCCCCTACAGTGCTAGCCAACTACCTACTGCTATTCACATAGCAGTGTCTGGGGAGAAGGCAGACCTAGCTGGCGTCCGTGTTATGCACAAGCTAGGAAAACACATGGAAGCTGCTTTTCCTTCTTTTAATTGCCACTTTTGCTCTAGAGAGTTTCACTCATGTAGACAATGAAACATGATTATATATATAGGAAGTCAGTAGAAGAACAAAGCTTTCAATGAGTTTAAAGGTGGCTTCGTAGCAATTGTATGGCTTCAGAAGGCTTTCTAGTCTCACATGCCTGATCTATGTTCTTACTCTCTACCACTGGGCGTGGGAGTGCACACCTGTTTGCCACTAAGCTTTGAGCTCAACAACTCCTTGAGGTTGGGTAGCCAATGAGTTTGAGGAGCCTCTCTCTCTCTCTCTCTCCCCTAATGTCGGGGTTACAGTGAGTCACAAGAACTGCCACGGCTTTTACGTGGCTTCTTGGACTCAAACTTGGGTCTTCATGCTTGCTCACTAGTACTTAGATAGCTGAGCCACCTCCTCCCCTTCCCACCCAGACAACTTTACGGAACAGAAGACGAGATCAATTACCGAGGTTCTGGGGGGTGAGTCAGACCCACTGCCTGAGCTGCCCTTCTTTGTTCTCTGGGCAAGGGAAGTGCCAAATCTGAGGGCCTCATACACGGGGTCCACCTTATTGCCACAAGCTGCAAAAAAAGAAGAGACCCATTTCAGAGAGCCCAGCTGATCCAAGAAGCCAGATCTTTGTCAAAGAGCCTTGGGGACCTGACCAGGAGACAGGTCTCTTTCCCAATGGATGAGGGCTCACATCAAATGCCCTTGCTCCTGTGTGGAACTCCACATATCCAGTCAGAACTGATCAGAACATGAAAGAAGATAACCGCACCACATCTTTAGATGGCACTTTATTAAACAGTATGTGTCATTTGCTGAGTTTCTACTCAGCATTAATAAATATGTTATTACATTACACATACTATATTAATATATTATTGCATATAATATATATGCTATATAGTTGTATATACACTATATAAATAAATAAACAGTTGTGAGAAGTAGTGACCACTGGCCCCATCTTCCAGCATGTGGCTGAAGGGTCAATGACACTTGATAAATGGGGAACTGACTCTGCACATGGGCTGCAGGGTGCCATGTCCTATGTTGATGGTTGCGTGGGTGTGTCCTTTGATGCTGATGGCTGGACAAGTGTGTTGTTTTATTGCTGAAGGTCTAGAAAGTATGGCGTTTACTTTTGAGACTCTGCTATTTTTTGCTTGAGTTTTTTGAGATAGGGTTTTTCTGTAACAGTCCCACCTGTCCGGCAACTCCCTGAGATCCTCCTGCCTCTGCCTCCCAGTGCTGGGATTAAAGGCATATGTCACCACCGCCCGGCTGACTCTGCTTCTTTTAAACTCACTGGTACCTCCATACATCCTCGTTCGAACTCACCAATGGGCATAACTTCTTTAATGCATCCAAACTGTTCATGAATGAGCAAAGGGGAGCTGTAGTAACGCCGAAATCCCTTTGGCTGGAGAAAGAATGAAAAGGAGAAAGACTTAATGTCAGAGAGGAGATAGAGAAAACCAAGCAGCAATTCTAAAGATAAAGCCAGTTGTTGTTTCCCTTGAATGTACTGACATAGTCTGCTAATGTTATAATTTACCACTGACTGGAGGAAGGGGAGAGAGGAAAAATGGAGGTGAGCAAGCTAATGTTTCATCTAGAAGGCAAGCTCCCAGCCTTCTGCCCTTGCCTCTTCTGCTCTGCTCTGTAAGCTCACAACATGCTGAACCCTCACCCCCACCCCAGAATACATCTCACAGTTTTCCACCACAGCATACTGTGGATGCTTCAGATTCTAGAAAGCCTACAGAGGAGAAGGTAGAGGTCAGGCCTGTGTCCAAGGCCCTTGTATGTTTACAGTGTCACCCAGAGCCATCAGCTTTGCTTTCTGGGTTCTTTGTGTTTCTGACCTGTGGTCTTTCTCGTGGCTTGTGGGAACTACCCTTGGAAATACAGAGGGGGACAGATGTGACAGGAATTTAAAAGAAGAGGCCATTGCCAGCCAGAGTCACTGGATGCACTTTCTAAGAACCTGGATTTGAAAGACCCCAGGGTTGGCAGGTGACTTGAAACCCATAAGCATCTATGAATCCTCACACATCTCTTGCAAATGGTGCCCATCTTTGAGCACTGCTAGAGATTGGGGTTAAAGGCAGCTCCCCACCCTGAAGCAGGTCTTTGATGGCATTGCATCTTGTATTAAGGCATTGTCCCTAGTTATCATGAACCTTTCCTTAGAGTCAGAAAAGCCATCAGAACTCCTTCCTGGGCTAGGTTTAATAGTTTCTGGAAACTGTTGCTACTTCCCTATGGTAGACATTCTTGGTGTAATACTTTGGACACTCTGGGTTCAGTCATCTTCAGAATGTGTTCAGGGGTACACTGGGACTGAAGGCCACACTACTGAGATGGCCTGGGCAGAATGTGCACAGACGGGGAGGTCTCCTCTAGTTTGACCTACGTGACTGTCACAGGGATCCTCAGGTGTGTGTGTGTGTGTGTGTGTGTGTGTGTGTGTGTGTATTAGCTTCAGACTTCTCTTTGCCCCCACTCAACTGTAACAAAGCACCCTAGTTTGCACTGGCTGCTGAGGGCTCCTGTAATGTTTAATTTTCACTCTGAAAGCCTAAATTGTCCCAGGCGAAGAGGAATGAAGTGCTACAGCTGAGAAGTCCCCACCTGAGAGGTGGGACACTCTGAGGGTCGGACTCCTTTCCTGTGTAGCACATTTGTTACAGATATTGGCACGTCTCAGCTCCTTCACTGTGCCAATTACGCTGAGTGACAGGCCAGTGCTTCTGGGGATGCTTCAGAACTCCTGAACAGGGGTTTCTTGGGTGTGGCTTCCCTGGGACAGCTCCTAAGGACTCTGGGCAGAGTGTCCCAGGGCTTCATCCGGCCTCACCAGCCCTTACCAGCTTGCCCATGCAGCGCTGGGGTGCCAGGCCGTCGGCACACTTGTGATGGATGCTCATCTTACAGGCCCCGCAGCGCAGTCCGTGCTTAGCGTGTGTTCCTGTCAGGCACACAACACACTTTGGTTAGGTACAGCTTGCCCTTTCCTGTGGTCTGGTCAGAAATCACTGAAAGAAAGGGAAACTTCTAGCCAGTTAACTCTTCTCTGAGATTTTTTTTATCCAGGAAACTTGACAAATGGAAATTTTTCATATAATGTATCCTTTCCCCAACCTCACATTTCCTGCTTAAGATATCCACTCTGGTTTTTCCCTTTTTATGTTCATGATGTTAGCAAGTCTGAACACCCGTGCTTTCTTTGTCTTAATTCAGGTTAGCAAAATCCATGTTCTTTCCTGTTCATGTTGGTTGCCCATCGTCTATCTCCTCTCTTTTGAGCCCTGCTGAGTCGTGTTGGTCCTAACATCTCACCCATTCTCACCCGCTCACCGTGACAGGGAGGTGTGGCATTAGTGGAGGGGAGCTTGGAATCCCTCATGCTTATGAACTATCAGTCATGTGACTTTCTTTCGGCTCTCTGGATGCCTTAGCTCTTTAGTCCCTCAGGGTCCCTGCATGCACTGCTTTCTATATCTGTGATGCTGTTCGGTCTCTCTTCACTTGTCTAGTGACCTCTTCATACTTCGACTCTGTCATTCATACCAAGCATTTCCCTTCCTTCCTTGTATCTCCCTATGACCCCCTCTTCCTCCTTCTGTCCTCGCTTCCCTTCTTCCACCGTCCTCTCCTCCCATCCTCTCCCTCATCTTCTTTTCCCTCTTCCCCCTCTTACTTCTATCCTGTTGCTCTGTTACTCTCATCGCTCTGTCTCATCTCTGTCTCTCCCCCTCCCCCTTCAGTCCTCCAGCCTCTCCCTTTATCTCCCCCTCCTCCTCCTTCATGCTGCAGACGAACACTGGGGTCTCGCACATACTGTGTCTCTGAGCCACAACCCAGCCCTCCCAAGGTTCTTTCTTGCAGCACCCTGGGACTATCTTTTAGAAAATTCATCATAACTAACAACAAGCATTTGCTTGAAAGCTTGCTTTTGTCTTCCTTTGCCTCTGGAGGGTGAACTCAGTGAGGCCAAGGATGGTACACCTTGGTGTGCTACTGTAAACCTTGCCCTGTGCACAATGCATTAAATAAACTAATGAACAAATCTGTTCACAATCCTAGTACACAGTGAAGCAACAGTGACAGATTCGAGGTACCTCATGGGAGCAGACTCTTTGACACTGGAGGAGTATTCTGTAGCTGAGAGGGATGTGAAGTTCTATCTGCATTGTTTAACCTTGAAAATGAGAACTCAGGGGATGTAATTTGTCCCAAGGCAATCGAGGTCCTGCCTTGTTCCTTTTTTTCACAGCTTGCCTCAAATACCTCCTCCCATTTTGGCAGGATTGCTTGATGTATGTGGCGATGAAGTTGGGATTAATTAGACGGTATAACAAAGAAATGCAAGGATGCACAGTTCGTGTGGAAAAGCAATGTGTAAGCCCATCCATGGGAGGTGCCACATGGAAGGTCCCTTCAGGAAGCACCATTTAACAGAGGACCTGTCTCTGCTACGGCTGAAGCTGCTCCCTCACCATGTGTGTGCGTGTGCAAGTGCACACACACATGCACGCATGCACGCACGCACATACACACCATGAAAGCATTTTACTTATTTTTACACTGTGGCAGAAAAGCCCCTGCTTTTTTTCTGAGAATAATCCCTCAGGTAAAGCAAGTTGTATTTCCAAAGACTGGCATTGAAAAGCAATGACTTCCATTCCAATTCTGAGCTCACTATCTGTGCCTGCGTGGGAAAGTAAGCAAGATCTTCAAAAGGAAGTGTCTTCACTGTGAGCTGGCCTCTGAAATGGCATCATTATAAATGATGATCTATTTTCCCTCATACATTTCCTTTCCCTGACTCCAGTTTTCTGGCCTGCTTTTATACTCTGCTGTTTGGCATGAATCAGACCACCAGCAATGACTCGGTGTGAGGTGTGCCCACTCGCACTGTGCAATGACAGCAGTGACTCCGCACTAGGTGTGCCCACTTCCGCTGTGCAATGACAGCAGTGACTCCGCGCTAGGTGTGCCCACTTCCGCTGTGCAATGACAAGCTTGACTGAGGGGGGAAAGCTTCTACTCTCAGCTTCAGAGATCAGGGAGGGAGTGATTTGGATCACTGCAGTGGTCTTGGTTTATTCTAGAAAGATTTGGAGAAGGCGTGGTCTCACTTCCTTCTGTTACTCCTGCCTTCCACCCCCAAGGCTTTCTTGTGTGTACCCTTATGTCTGACTAGAGAGAAGTATATAGTTTTGAATTTTAATATGTCCACACTGGCTCTTCGAATTTAAAAATGCAACCACACACTTCTGATCCCTTCACTACCTTCACCATCACATGAGAACCCTCTCTCCATAGGACTGCTAACAGAATACTGTCATAATGAGGTATCCTTTGGCCTATGGAAAGATTCTGTCCTAACCAGACAATCATAAATTGAAAATACTGGAGAAGGAAGTGCACCAAAGGGGCTAGATGTAGGGCTAAATTGGTCAAGGGCTTGCCTAGTGAGCATGAGGGACTGAATTCAACCCCAGAACTCACAGAAAGTAGAAAAGCCAGGTGTGATGGCGTGTGTTTGTAATGCTAATGTAGGGTGCCCTGGTCACCTAGCCTAACCTAAACGGTGTATTTCAGGCCAGTGAGCAATCCTGTCTAAACAACGAGGTGATTGTGCCTGGGGAACCATACCTGAGAATGACCTCTGGCCTCCACAGGTATATGTACACGTGTATACACCTGGGTATCTGCACACACACAAGCATGCACACATGCACAAACACATACATATCCAAACTGCACTTAATGCTCTCACTCCACACTGTAGGTTAGAACAGTGTGGTGTATATTAATTAAAATTCATTATATGCAGTGTAGAAGAGACATGGGGGCAGAAGTGGAGTCTCCCACATAACTGCAGTAGTCCAGGTAGCGCTGCAAGATGATGTAAGAGGGCGGGCTAAGGAATAAAACAAAGGAAAAAAGACGTTTGATGACTTTGGATTTTATAGTAGATACAGCATTTGCAGGATCTGAGGGAGTATTTATAAATTACAGAGGTCTGATAGTTAAGGGAGCAGAAAGGGCAATTTTTACTTTGAGGGAAAATAAAGTGTCTTTAAGAAAGAAATGCAATCATAGTAAAACATCTGAATTGGAAAATATCAGTGATTAGTCACAGTGCCTAAACTGAGCTTTACAGACAACCGAGATGGAACTGCTGCTGGAAAGGGGGAACGAGGAAGACAGAGGCGAGTGTCTGGCGGCCTGAGAGGGGAAGCCTTATCTCCAGCAGGGAGTCATCAGATGTATCAATCACTGCAAACGACAAGCAAGTCCCTGGGAACTACGGATGTAGGGGTCATGAGGGGAGGACACCTTTCCGAGCCTGGGGTGAGCTGGTGTCCACTGTAGCACTTTGCGGGCCGTCTGTCTTGAACTATTCTCATGCACTACTGTGATCGAAGGCAAAGGAAAGCAGGGCAAGATGACCCAGAGAGGAAAGGGGCTTGCTGCTCAGCCTGATGGAGAGTCAATATCCAAGACCCACATGGTAGAAGGAGAGAACCAATTTCTACAAGTGTTTCTCTGATTTTCACATGAACATGAACACACACACACACACACACACACACACACACACACACACACACACTGTTTAAAAAGCAAAAAAAGAAAAACGAGATAGAGTCTCTGAAAACAAGACCCAGGTAGCCCCGTGACCTGAGGGGCTCATGACATATGGACCTGAAGGCAACTAATGTGGTGACCTTATTACTTAACTCATCAGTTATTCCTTGGAGTTCTGAAGTTCTAGTATAAACTAAGACAGTTTTTGGAGTTAAATATGACAACTATTTAGAATTCCAGACATAACTTCAAATAGAGCAGGTTAAGACCAGTACAGTGATTAGGGTCTATATAATGGGCTGTTTCACGATCTTGTATTACTTAACACAGGGGTTACTGAGTCATCCATTCAGAACTAAATGCTCAAGTCTAGAGTGTAAGGAAGTCTACACATAGACATTGGGGAAAAAACACCTAAATGCTTTCCCCTCAGGGCTGGGGAAACGTCTCAGGGTTAACGTGCTTCCCGTGCAAGAGGACCTGAGCATGGATCATTAGAACCCACTGAAGTCTCATGTGCCTCCTTTCCATAGCACACGCCTGAGACCCCAGCATTCTGACAGGGAGGTGGGAGAGAGATGGGATCCCTGCAAGCGGGTGGGTCACCTGGTCCAGAGGACACAGTGGCCAACAAGAGACCCTGTCGCAAACAAGGTGAAAGATGTGGACCAACATCTGGTCCTTTGATGGCTACATGTGTTCCAACTCAAAGAACACCCCCACCATACATACATACACACTCAGAGAGAGAGAGAGAGAGAGAGAAAGAGAGAGAGAGAGAGAGAGAGAGAGAGAGAGAGAGAGAGAGAGAGAGAATGAATAAGAACTATATACAAAGATTGATTTTTCCCCCCCTCCATGCTGGTAGCTACATCTACGGATTAGAATGCCATGCTATTAATGAAAATTATTAGGTATGTATTTTAAACAGTTGGCCATACTGCTTAATTTTTCTTTTTCTTTTTGTGGAACTGGATATTAGACTTATGGCTTTGCACATGATTGACAAGGGCTTTACTAGTAAGTAAGCTATATCCCCAACTCTCGTTCTTTTGCTTTTGCCTTTTCTCTTTTGAGACCAAGTCTGACTATATGGCGCAGCCTGGCCTTGAATTAACTATGTATGATCTTTTTGACTTTCCTCCTGAGTTTTGAGGGCCACCACACTTAGACTGGCTAGATCAATTTTGTAAGGACGTCGGCACTGAGACATTGCTTAACTCTTGGGAAAGTTCCATATAATGTCAAAGTTAAAGTAAGATTTAACAACTGAGATCCCCTAATTACAGAAATAGTATGGGGGTGGGGAGAACCACCTGTGAAAGGAAAGAAATCAAATCTAGCCAATACTGCAGTATTTAAATTAGCAACAAACAATGGCTAAAAGTTAATTGTATAAATGTTTAGATTGCTTCCAGTTTGTCCTATTTTAGAATTAACAACTACAGATCATTTGATGAAAATTAATGCAAATCACATTGGAAAAATGCTTTTAAACTATGATTTTTGGGAAAACAGTTCTTTTTTTCTTTTGAGACAAGACTCAAGAATGCTATGTAAGCCAGGCTATCACAACCTTTCTACATCGGCCTCCTCAGTGCTTGAGTTACAGACGTGTGCCACAATGCCCAGCTGACTTGGGAAAAATACTTCAAGAATGTATAACCCTATATATAAACATGAACATCTATAAATATAGCAGTTCACCCATATCTGTCAGGGTTATGATTCCCACGTTGTGCCTGAAACCATGGGTAGTACAGAATTCTAAATATACTGCTTGTATTCCCATTCTTTCCTATGACAAGGTTAATTTGTACCACAGCTAACAATAAAAAGGAAAATTATAACATTATACCGTAATGAAATTTATGTGACTACAAGAGACCTTCCTGTCGCTTTCCTTTTTGAAAACACCTCATGAATTGTACTTATTGTCTTCTTGTGATGGGAGGAGGTAGAAGCCTTTAGGAGGAGGTCAAGTGGGATGAGCGACGAGGGCCCTGTGACAGAGCTGGTCTGATAACCAAACGGCTGCTGCGTGATGCCCAGGCAGGTAACGTATACAGCTTGAGTACACTAGAGGAGGGATGCTGTGGTCCTGAGCAGGGCAGAGGGGCATTCTACCACACCGGTCAGAAGAGTGAATAGTTAAAGCCTAGGACTTAGTTACTTATAGAATTTTCCATTTAAAAATTTCAGACTATAGGTGATTATGGGTAAACTGAAATTGCTACCTGTGGGGATATATGAATATGTATGTATGTACACACACACACATTTACATATTGTAATTACTAACCAACACATACAGGATATGGCATGCATTCCCACTACATTGACATGCCAGTGCTTTTTTTCCCCCCAATTATTGATATGAATTTACACTGAACTACTATGAATATGGCATTTTGTCTGTGTGTTGGTCTGCAGGCCAGAAGAGGGCGCCTGACAGACGGTGTTGAACTACGTGCAGTGGCCGGGAATTGAACTTGGGACCTCTGGCAGAGCAGGTGGCGCTCTTAACCTCTAAGCCATCTCTCCAGCTGTATGCCAGTTCTTTTTGATACAAGGTTATGGAGACTATTTCTAAGATCCTAAGGTCACACAAGGCTGGCAAAGCCAAATGAAGCCATGGAGCATGATTTTTGTCTCTTGGGACCAGGACAAACGGCAATTTAAAGAAACGGCCTTGGTTTGTCAGTGAGTGCATACACACACATGGACACACCTGGGAGGAAGAACACTATACTAGAGGTCAGGAACTTGAATTCTTATCTTGATACTGTAAGAAAGAATTAAAAATAATTGAACTATGGGGAGGAATAATTCCTTTCAGGTTTCTTCATTTGATTAATAAGTAACCCTTGTGGTTTGTATGTAAACTGTTATTTTAACCAAGGAGGTGGGGACAGACATAGACGGCAGCTTCACTGGGAAGAATGAACAAAGGCTGAGTGTGTGATACACTGGCTGGGTAGCTTTCTAGTCCTTCTGTGGTCTCCCATCCAAGCACTAGCCAGACCCAACCCTGCTTAGCTTCCAAGACCGGAGGAGATCTGGTGCACTCTTCCTATTATCTCAGTAGTCCTTGGAGGTAGAGCTAGCCCCCTCCCCTTTCTGTAGAACTAAAGCCTGAAAGCAGGAACCTAGTTGGGAAAGGAAAGAGGATGAGGGTCCAGTCTACCCTGTTGTGAAACTTAGCTCTCTTCCTTTCTTGGTAGCCTTCTGCTAGTCTTTTGTGAATCAACAGATCTCAACCCTCATCTGTCCATATTTGCTTCACTGAAATTGAAAGAGCAATACTAGGAAGACAGCCACGATCCACCCCACTGCCCCCAAAGTCTGATTGCTTCTTAGGATGAGAAAATATAAAGACAAGTATGATCAATAAGAATGGGCTCGGTGAGAAATAGCAAGAATATCCAGGGTTTTAAAGTTTCTTAAGACGATTCTGGGGCTGCAAATGAACTATTACAACATTTTCCTCAGAGGAGACATTCTGGTCCCATTCCTGGTTGAGGACATAAGAATAAGCCCCCAGGAGCTGGAGACAACCCAAGTTCAGTTCTCAGCACCCTGGTCTAATGGCTCTTAACAGATTGTAACTCCAGCCTCAGGAGTTCTGACACTCTCTTTTGGCCTCATTGGGCACTGACACACATGTGCCACACATACACAGAGACACAAATACACACATGCATCTACATAAAAATAAAAACTTTCAGAAAGCTCTCTGGGCTGACAAGTATCAGGGTTGTACTGGCCTGCAGCTCAGTGCAAGCCTTAGAAAACATGCAATGCGGAGGAAAAATATACAGAGAATTCTTCCCACTGTGCATGCTAAACCCTCTAAGTGGGTGATTGCTTGATGTGGGATTCCCCTCTGAATGCTATGAATATCACTGGTGAATAAAGAAACTGCCTTGGCCTGTTGATAGGGCAGGACTTAGGTAGGCAGGGAAAACTAAGCTGAATGCTGGGAGAAAGAAGTAGGAGTTAGGGAGGAGCCATGTAGCCCCACTGGAAACAGACATCGGAACTTTACTCAGTAAGCCACTGCCACGTGGCGATACACAGATTACTAGAAATGGGTTAAATTAAGATATAAGAGTTAGCCAATAAGAAACTAGAGCAAATGGGCCAAGCAGTGATTTAATTAATACAGTTTCTGTGTGATTATTTCAGGGCTGAGCAGCCAGGGACAAACAAGTGGCCTTATCATGACAATTGCTGATAGTCAGGAACATGCCAGGCAAGGCTGCAAGAGTGTTAGCCATTATGTCTGCACTGGCGTTTCCAGGTATGCTATGCATCTATTCAGGGACTTGCTACTTTATCTTTTAAAATGATAAAGGATATTTCTCCTTTAGTCAAAACCACATTCTAATCTTGGTTATTTACTCTTTTTTTGGGTATATATGTGTTTGTGTGTGGTCTGACGTGTGTGTGTGTGTGTGTGTGTGTGTGCCTGTTTGTGAGTGCATTGGTGTGTGTGCCCACTGCACACACATGGAAAATAGAGCAGGATGGCAAATGTCTTCCTTCATCTCCTTCTGCTTTATTTTCTTGAGACAGGGCTCTCACCGAGCCTGTGGCTTGCTATTTCTGCTAGCCTGGCTGACCAGCAAGCTTGGAGGATTTTCTTGTCTCGGCTACCTAGAACCGAGGTTGTTGGCATTTGCAGCATTGCCTGGTTGTTTTGTGGTCCTG
This sequence comes from Myodes glareolus, assembly GCF_982192425.1. NCBI lineage: Eukaryota > Metazoa > Chordata > Mammalia > Rodentia > Cricetidae > Myodes > Myodes glareolus. The sequence continues at coordinate 12,644,323 of NC_142029.1, read as the reverse complement.
GGGATTTGAATTCAGGACCCCATTCTTTCCCAATAGGACAGCTCCAAAAATTTTGGTTGATTCTTATAAAACGGGTTGTAAGACAATGAAATAGAAAAAAATAAGATGATAATTTAACAAATTACTATGCCTTCTGCATATAAGCTATATTTGGTTGTTCATATCTTGGTATGTGTGCATGTATATACACGAGTAATTTACGAAGACAGCGTGGCAGAGTGGAAAAAGCTGGGCATAGACTCTTAAAAGGTCCTTGCAGCCGTCCTGTGCTCTGAGACCTTGGACAAAGCGCTCAGTTCTGAGTTGCTGATGCGTGGTGCTGAGAGAGCAGCGACTTACTCTGGGCTCACTACTTCAGATTCCTTCAGTCTGAGCTAGCTACAGCAAACTAAAGAACTGGACACGCGTTAGTGCACGTCTGCATGTGTCAGTCTTCCTGTGTGCATTGCCTCCAAACCTCTCCTCTAGAGTCACAAACAGGCACGTTGGTCCTCGCTGTGTGGAAGTTAGTCTTGGGTTGGAGAGATAGCTCAGCCATTTAGAGTACTTATTGCTCTTGCAGAGAACCAGATCAGTCCACAGCATCCAAGTGGTGCCTTCTAGCCTCTGTGGGCACCAGGCATGCAGGTGATTTACATACATACATACATACATACATACATATAGGCAAAGTACTCATATACATAAAACAAAATCTTTAAAAAAGAAGCCCCTTCTTTAAAAACAGCTAGTCTTAAGTACATTTTCACATGAATATGTTATAAAACACTAATGTAATACATTGTTTCTTGAAGAATTCAGACCACAGGGATGTGAATTGTACTTATCAAGCATATTAATATTTTTATTTGGGTAATATTTAAGTTTCTACACGAGCGCTTAGTAAATACTCAGGGAAGAAGTCCATTGTTGAAAACCCTCTATCTACTTGTTGCAAATCAACTTGCTAAAAGTTTTTAAGAGTCCCGGCCAAATTACACATGAGGATTATGTAGATGTCTTGAGTTGGGCCTTCTAGTGAGTTCCAAGGAACTGCATCAGAGGGCGACACCCAAGATGGTTAAAGAGGGAAAAGCCACTAAGGAGAAAAAAACCAAACAAACCAAAAATCAATTCAAGATAAACACATATGTATTCATTCATAGGACAGAAAATGGGAGAGTCAGGTGTGGAACTTAGATCATACTTAGATCAGGCCAGAATGGCAGAAGTCATGGGAATGCAGCAGGAATGTCTTGAGTACACAGAATGACAGCTGCCATGGTGTCCACTATGAGAAGGGGACAAGAGAAGCTGCAGTGGACAGGACACTGGGTCTTGGCCTTGTCTAGAGCCCCGAGGAGGGACAGCGACAGAATCGTTCTCCTCCCCTTACCCTGGAGGGCTCTCTCCCACATGGAGCTACCAGTGATAATTGTGATATTCCCAGTAGCATGAAAAAACCTTTGTGGTATTTAATGTGGCATTGACAAACCACGGTTTGGGGGCAGTCTTGTATTTACCAAGAAGAAAGCAGGTCCCTGCAGAAATACCTGCTGCGGAAACCTGGGCATCTTGGCTTCTGCCAGGGAATAGTTGCATAGTCAAACCTTTCAATGGGAACAATGGGAAAATGGATAGGACTGGAGGTCATTATGGAAATAAACCAGACTCGGACCTCAAATAGACAATACTCTATAAGTTTTCTCTCATGTACAGAATCTATCTATCTATCTATCTATCTATCTATCTATCTATCTATCTATCTATCATCTATCTATCTATCATCTATATCTATCTACCTATTTCTATCTATCTATCTATCTATCTACATATCTATCTATCATCTATATCTATCTATGTACCTATCTCTATATCTCTCTCTATCTATGTATCTATCTATCTATCATCTATATTTATCTATCTACCTATATCTATCTATCTATCTATCTATCTATCTATCTATCTATCTATCTATCTATCATCTATCTTATTTACCTGTCTATCCATCTATCACCTACCTATCTATTATTATATATCTATCTACTACCTATTTATATAAATCTATCCATGTATCATCTTTCTATGTATCATCTATCATTTGTCTATGTATGTGTGTGTGTGTGTGTGTATGCACGCACGCACGCATCTATCTATCTATCTATCTATCTATCTATCTATCTATCTATCTATCTGGCATCATTTGTCTATGTATCTAAGTACCTATCCATCAATCTATCATCTACCTACTTATGAGTGAAATTCGACTAGAAGAGGGAGGAAGGGATCTAGAGAGTGGAAAGGGGACAGCAGGATGGAATAATAAAACATGTGCGACACAAAGTAGAGAGATCAGTGGACAAGGTGACGAAAAGAAGAGGTGAAAACCACGTATAACGGCATAGACATAAACAAATGTCACCACAAAACTCATTACTTTGTATAGTGAATAAAAACTGATTAACACAAGACAAATCTTGAAGAGTGTGTGCCCAAGAACTGCAAAATAAAAAATAATCTATTATTACAAACTACAGTAGTGAGTAAGCCAGGACGTGGCTGATACCGGGAGAAATGAATGACATAACCGATAATGCAGATTGAAAGACTCAAATAATACCTCGAAGAGTTCAGTGTTTGAGAGATGAAAGGGGAAGGAAAGGAGAAGAGATAACTCAGGGCTTGTTGAAGACAACTTCTCCCGGCAGCAGGGAGAGGAGAATTAGACACAAATGCTGGCGTGGCATCTGCTTCCTTTCTGGTGAAAGCAACAGGCGCCTATTTAGAAGGAGTTCGGTAATGAAGTTTGTATGGGGCAAGAAACTAAGAGTTAAAACTAATACACTGTGCAGAAAGAGGTTGAAATCCATGCTATTACATAGGATTTATGAACTGTTCCTACAAATTGAAGGAATAAAGGCAAAGAGCCAAAGGCCTACAGTATTATCCAAAGATATGAACCTACAACTAACAAAATAAATGGATTTGAAAATTAAACATTTAATAGATGACAGATTTACCAGGCAGTGAGACTGAGTGCATGCACTCGGGAGACAGAGGCAGGCAGATCTCTGTGAGTTTGAGGCCAGCCTGGTCTACAAGAGCTAGTTCCAGGACAGGCACCAAAGCTACAGAGAAACCCTGTCTCAAAAAGTCAACCCCCCCACCCCCCACCCCCCACCCCCCAAAAAAATAGATGGTAGACTTAGTAACCAAAGAGTTAGGGGAAAGGGTATAAAGTTCTCTATTGTTTCCCTCTTCCAAATAAGTAGAAACTGAAAAGAAAAACCCAAACAAACCAGTCACTGGTCGCGTATGGCAGGCAATCACTCTCACATGTGGCCGCTGGGAGAGGGAAGAGACATCGCTCGTTGTTAGGTAAACTCGGGATAAGTGTTTCCTTGGTATCAGCTTTTGTTCTAAACATCAGAAACTTACAGAATTTTCATTTACAGGATTGGGTGTTAGGAAAATAACTATATGTGCAAAGAATTAGCAACAAAAGCTCTCTTCAGCTTTTCTAGTAACAGTGAGATATGTTAAAAAAAACAGCAAAATATCACAAACTTGAATAGTAGTTAAAGTTGGGTACATCCATGAACAAACTAGAGTTTTGGCCAGAGGGAGAATTTTAATGGCTGACATGACATTCACAATATAATGGAAAAAGTGTCCCCTCAGAGCAAAATGCCCACAATCTTCAGAAGATGCATTTAAAACAGGCATGTGCATTAAAAGGCTGGCATGGGCACCAGGCGGACTGCACTGCTTGTGAGTGTGGACTTAGAAACTTCAGTCTTTGTTTTTGCTTATTTGTATCCCCTCATTTTCCGCAGTGGGCGCATTTTTCCTTGTAATAAGAAACAAAGCTGGACATGTATTTGCAGGGAAGTGTTATTTTTGAGGAATAAGGAAAGTAAGATCATGTCTAAGCAAGAGGAGCTGCTGCAGCAGTTTGGGTTTGGGTATTCCCATTGCTGGGCAGGGCTGGGAAGGGGGCAGCCTAGGAAAGAATGATGGGGTCTGGGGGAGGAGGCCCAGTGGCGAAAGTATTTGCTGTGCACACGGGAGGATTTGGATTCTCAGCGCCCTAGTGAACGCCTCCTGGTTTTACGGTCTTCCGGCACACCATGCTGATGTTAAGCAGACTCGGCTCAGCTCAGTGACCTGCTGTTTCTCACCCTTCCCGAAAGGAGCCCGAGACTTTTCGCTGTGCTCCCTGGCTTATGCTCTTGAGTTGAGCAGTGAGAGCGTCGTGTTTTAGTAGCTTGAAACCCTATGGATCCATCAACAGGTTTCTGTTAAGAGGAAAGAAAAAGGAACGGGTTTGCTATCATATCAGCTGAATCTAGTCATGGGGCTCAGTTAAAACTGATTAAAAATAACCTTCCCTCTCCTCTGCTACCCTCAGCTCGACTTACAAGTCAGGGCCAAGTTTTCCAGGAAAGAAATGTGTAGAGTCCCAAGGCTGATGATAGGAGTCTTCAGTTTCTCTGCACCTAATTTGTTGAGGCGTGTTCTCTTTATTGAACCCAGAGTTCACCAATAGGGCTGGCCTAAACTAGCCAGCTTGCTCTGAGCATCCCTTGTCTCTGCCTTCCAAGTGATGGTATTACAGGTGGGATGCCTGCCACATCTACTGTCTTTATGTAGGTGCTGGGGCTTGATCCCAACTCCATCCTTGCTTATTGCTTATACAGCCAACACTTTAACCATGGAGCCATTCCTCCAGACTCCCCAGCAAATCTGAAATGCCATTAATCAAGCAGAAAACTTCTAGTAAGGCTGAAAAGACCCCTTGGCCATCTCTCCCTGCCTACGCCCCCCACTCTTCTCTATAGAACATAGTCTCCAACCCTGTCCTGGCTTAAAAAAAATTAATGGCATTCATTGTTTATAAACGTCGCTGTTGATCTTTCCTATTTCAGTTCCTGACGGCTAGTGGAAAAACTCTCCTTTCCCCCACCCCTCACCCACACTTGGCTTTAAAAATAGCGATGAGAGCTGGGTTGGCGTGGGGCCTCCTGGATTTGAGTTCACAGCCTTTGCCCCTGGGGCCATCAGTTCATAATGTGAAACATGGCTGGTCAGCTTTTCTTCTGGGATGTGTGTTTGGCTTAAGCTTCTAGAGGATGTGTCTTCTGAACAACCACTTCCTCCTGCTCATCGAGGGGGGGACATTTGGACCTGATGACTTGACCCTGGTCTTGACACTCTCTGCTGCTGATTTCTGTCCCCCTTTTCCAAAAGCCTGATCCTACCACCATTTGCTTCTTTCAGTCTTGTTCTTGAAGTTTGAGGCTGGAGATATTCTATTTATTTAGGCTTCCAAAGAGTAAGAAGGCCAGTCTTTACGTGCATGATTAATCTCAACCTTCTTTTTGCACATGAAGCTATTGTTTATTTGTAGTTTCCGTTTTACAGTGCTGGAGGTGGAACCCAGATCCTCACACATGCCTGGCACATGTCCTGCCATGAAGTTACATCTCATCCCCCTTAACAATTTTGTTATGAGACATCGAATTACTAAGTTTCCTAGGCTTATTTTGAATTTGAGATCTTCCTGCCTCAGCTCTTCCGTGTAGCTGTGAGGACAGATATGTGCCATCATACTTGGTGTAGAGATTTAATAACGGATCACAGCCCACAAGCCAAAAATGACATCGTTCACCATTTCTAACCCTGACTGTGGGCATCAGTCGTGAGCGAGGTTCTGCTTTTCATCAGTCTGATGAGGCAGAGCCCTTATTCCTCCTTTGTTAGTTATGGAGGTTTTGGAACAAGCAAGTCAAACTCAAGAGCATGAGGTCACTTCTTCAGCTGCCAATGTCGGGTTAGCATCCCTGAGAAGAGTGGTAATGTGATGTTAGCTTGCTTCTGAGAGCTAATCAAGCTGTGGAGCAGGGGACACAGACAGAGATGTGATGTAGAAAGCTAAGAAACACTTCACGGGACTAAGAAAAAAAACCTGAGTTGGTAAAGTGTGAACAAGAGGACCTGAACTCAACCCCAACACCCACACAGAAAGCCAGGCAAGGGTGGCTGGCACTTGTAATACCAGCAGTGAGGGGGAAGAAATAAGGGGATCCCTGGGGCTTGCTGGCCAGTCAGCCTAGCCAAATTAGTGAGCCCCAGGTTCCAATGAGAGACTCATATTCAAAGGCACAAGGTGGCTGGGCCAGAGAGAGGGCTCATCAGGTAAAGATGCTTGATGAGCTAGCTCCACCTGAGTTCTGTACCCAGATCCCACATGGCAGATGAGAAAGCTGATTCCTGAAATGTCTTCTGAAATCCACACATGTGCCCTGGCCTGCGTGTGTGTGTGTGTGTGTGTGTGTGTGTGTGTGTGTGTGTGTGTGTAGGGCAAACACCCACACAAATAATAAATGTAACAAAATAAAAAAACACACAGTAAACATCACCTGAGCAATGCCATCTGCAATTTACCTCTGCCCTACATATGCATGTACACACACACAAACAACGCGCGCGCACACACACACACACACACACACACACACACACACACACATACACACACAAGCAGAGAACGCATTTCCCTGGCTGGAAGTGGAAATGTGTGTGTGTGTGTGTGTGTGTATGCATCCATGTGGTGTATATGAACATGTACATGTGGTTCTAGGTGCCATCCTGCACTTCTGCACTGTCATGCTGCCGAGGCGAGCATGGGAGGGAGCCATAGGCATCTGTATTTCTTTCCTGGCACTACCTGCACTCTGTTTCTATAACTGGGTGGCTGGATAGTGTTTAGTTAATGATAGTGAAGATACTTCAATAGGATTAGTTGCAGGGTCTCTTCTCCCCACCCCTGACCTCAAGAGGCTTGAAGTCCCAGTGTGTGGACTTGCCTGCTTTATTTTATACTGCTGACCCAATTCTGTCATTTATGATGTCATGTCTATTGTTGTCACCTAACCGGAGGGACCATCCTAAAGTAGGTCAGTGGAACAGCGCCTGCTATGACAACCGAATTGCTGTGTAGGACATTTACTCCAACAGGGTTCCCCAGTATGGCAAGCTGGAGGTGATGCCCTGTTCCTGTATCAGCCTCAGTCTGGAATGATGCATTAGTCAGAAGCAAGCAGCCTCTTGACACTCATCGTGGCTTCATCTGAACCTCTGGCAGGAAGTAGAGGCCAGGTGTTAAGGCTCTGCCATGCTGGTAGCTGGCAAACCCTTCCAGTCCCACTATGGCTGTGCCTGCCTTCTCCCTGCCCCTTCTTCTCCAGCTCCACTTTGACTGACTCGGTCTCCTTTCCTTCTGCCCTGGACATTCTGGATAGAATAAAAAGAAATCAGAATGAAAGACTGTAGGAGAGAAGGTGTATTCCAGGTACACATGCTGCAGTTTGGGGGTGTTGTGTCTTGGGGGGGGTAAACTATGGTAAACTATTCCACATGTAACCAAAGCTTGTCCTGAATGACTGTACACCCTCCCCGCTTCTTCCTAGGTATTTCTTATTTCAGCTAAGGTGTGACCTCTAAATCCAAGTCTTCCCTGGGACAGAACGGCATTACTCTCTTGAAGATCACCTCTGCACTGTGGCTCCAGCAGTCCCCAAGGCACTGGGGCATCACGATCTACAGTGTGCGAGGAGACAGTTTCCTTCCTGCACATGGCATCACGTCTGCTTTCGGTTCTCTTCCCAAACTTGGCCACTTAAAACTCCAGCCAATTAATTGCTTGTAAAGAAAACAGTTTGCAGGAAGGGAGGGTCACATTTCTCTTACATGGATAAGATAACAGAAGCATCTGGAAAGTTGGAGGTTTGTACTTTCCCAAGAAGAGTTGTGCATGCCTGTGATGGCCCCTGTCTTATAACCTGACCTTTTATATCCCATATTCCCTCCTTCCCTTCGTCCCTCCCTCCCTTCCGCCCTTCCCTCCCCCCTCTCTCTTCCATTCTCTCTCTGTCCCTTCTCTCTCTCCCCTCTCTCCCTCCTTCCTTCCCTCCCTCTCTCCTCCTCCCTCTCCCTCCCTTTCTCCTCTCTCTCTCTCTCTTTCTCTCTCTCTCTCTCTCTCTCTCCCTCCTCTCTCTCTCTCTCTCTCCCTCCTCTCTCTCTCTCTCTCTCTCTCTCTCTCTCTCTCTCTCTCTCTCTCTCTTTCTCTCCCTTTCTCTGTATGTGGGCTGGAGGACAGCAGCCTCACATTTCATTCTTCAGGCACTGTCTGCCTTGTTTCTGAGTCAGACGGTCTAGAGTGTGCCAGTTTGGCTAACCTAGCTGGCCACTGAGTCCCAGGCTTCCCTGACACTGGGATTGTGATTGCACACCACCACAGCTGGCTGTATTACTTGGGTTATAGGGATTGAGCTCAGGTCCTCATCCTTGCAAAGGAAGCCTTTATCAACCATGCCATCTCCTTAGGCCACCTTCTTCTTTAATTGTCATGAGACGCTAGAGGACAGGACCGAAGGCCATTTCCAAGATGTGGAATATCAGTTTGCATGCAGGCAGGGAAAGCAGACTTAGCAAGCACATAGAAGTGTGACCAGTGTCATGGAGGGAACAAGACTCTGACAGCTCTTCTGGATTTCTGACTTCCCCTATATGATACCAAAAATGGGGCTCAGCTATCTCCCTCCAGGGATGTGGCTTCAGAGCACCCACATCTGGTCACCTGCATAGGTGTGATCTTGGGAGGCCACTGAGGTCCTGCTGACATCTTTCTGTTTCCTGGAGTCTAATATGGAGGAAGGCTCTCAGGTTTGTGTCTTCATATGGTGAAGCATCTTCTCCCTCCTGGTTACTACCTAACTGCTATTTTTTTCCCTCACACTTTCCTTGCTTGGATTTACAAAGCCATTGCATAGTTTGTCCCCAGACTTGAAGGCAGGGCTGCTCAGACAATGGCTACTGCAATTACCCCAGTTCTGCTTCATGATTATGAACACTGCTCTGTGCGTCACAGAAATAATGACAAGCTTAATTCTGATAGTAATGTCCCTCACTGGTTGTTCATTTGTCCATTCTTCTAATCACACAACCAGCTCACACCGGACAAGTGACACGCATAACTGTAGCTGGGAACACCGTAGAGAGCTGGACACACCAACTTCCACTCTCTGGGGTGACATGTTGTCACATGAGTCACTTGCTGATTCTCAGTGACCAAGTTATAAAGATGAGCTCCTTCCTGTCTTTCTACTATGCCATAGTCAAAGGCCATTAAATGGGTCAAAACCAGCAACAAACAGTGTCTGGGTCTGCTTGTGGTTGATAACACAGGAAAGCCAGACATCACAGTAAAAAAGCCAGAGGCAAAATTTATCAACAATCTGGAGCAGAATCTGGGGAAACAAAACAAAACAAAAACCCCAAACAAACAAGTAAATAAATAAAACTTCATAATCAAAATCTTTATTAGAAGCAAAGGAGCTCGGGACTGACTGAATTACATAAAGCAACAAACTCCAAGCTTTCAGATTTTTTATCTAGACTACCATATGGGGAGAGAGCATGTTAGCAGATCTGGAAGAGCAGCAGAGAAACAGGGGAAGAACACACGAGGGACAGACGTTAAGTGAACCCTGCATGGATATGTTCTATCCATCAAGCATTTATTTCTGAGCTAGGCATGTGGGGCTCTTCACATTGACTTCCACATGGATTTGGTTTCTCGCTTCCTTTTTGAAACATTACTCCAAATGTAGCCTTTTACATTCACATTAACAATTGTGAAACAAAATTTTAAGGATAATAGAAGAGGTGGTGAATTGAGAAACAATTTAAAACTAGAAATGCTTAAGAGTTTGAATGTATAAAATGTGACGTTAGGAAGTGTATACACACTGCAAGCTCATTCTCAGGCAGGGCAGGGATTGTAGAACATTGCAGTTAACAAAGACATGGGTTTGCAGCTGTAACTCAGTGTTGGAACTCTTGAGCATACAGAAGGTCCTGGGTTCACTCCCTAACCCCCCAGAAAACAACAACAAGCCGGGCGGTGGTGGCGCACGCCTTTAACCCCAGCACTCCGGAGGCAGAGGCAGGCGGATCTCTGTGAGTTCGAGGCCAGCCTGGTCTACAGAGTGAGTTCCAGGATAAGCTCCAAAGCTAAAGAGAAGCCCTGTCTTGGAAAAACAAGCAAACACCACTGGAAAACACTGTTGGTAGGTGTAAAATTAGTATTAAGAGTTTGGTAACTTCACCTGGGATAATACCACATTTACTTTTAATCAAAATGCTAAGTATATTTATACTTGAGAAAAGTACAATAAGGAATGGGTATAGTTATTAGTAGAAGAACATTCATATATTTTGAAACACAGGAGGTCATTAAAAGAAAGGAACTCTTAAGCTAAATATGGGACTTGTACACATGTGTGAACACACGCACATGGGGTGGGGGAATAAGAGGCACATAAGGTAGGAGAGCCAGATATTTCATTACTTTCAATTAATTAATTATTTAATTTCAGATCCACCTATCTATTGCGTACATGTGTGTGCATGGTATGTGTATGTGCATGCATGTGTGTGTGTGTGTGTGTGTGTGTGTGTGTGTAGATGTTGGAGGAAAGCTTTCTGAAATTGGTTCTCTCTTAATACCATGGGAGTCTTGAAGTTCAAACTCAGGGTACCAGGCTTTGTGGCAAGTGATTCTTGCTCTGGAGCTATCATACTGACCCAGGAAAGCCAAATTCTTCACAAGAGATAGAAATCCAATTTAAGAATAAAAGAAAAGTTCAGTCAAAAATCCTTACAAAATTCCATCGTGTCTGCTTTCAAAAGAGCACACAGCAGAGCCTGGAGTGGTCCACCAAGCTCTATTGGATACTTCCACGCCCTGGCAGCTCTGGTTAAACTCAGTGGGTCACAAAGCAAAACAGAAGAACATGACCATGACTAAAGGTCTGGAGCTGGTGGGGGATGTTGGTGACGGGGTGGCAGGGACATCAGATAAGGCAGACAGTGAGAGCAGTAAGAACGATTATATACACATATGAAATTATCAAAGAACCGTAACAACATGACAAAAGGTTGAAAGTGAAGCCCAGTGAGCACACATTAAAAAGTGGACAAGACAGAGCAGGGACCGAACCCATCATGCACTGTTAGACAGGACAGTAAGGCAGCTTTCTTAGGCGTGGTTTCGACTCACAGCAAGGGTTTCCCTGTGAGGACCTTTGTGCACTGTGAACATTTGTACTAAAAGATGTAACAGAGGAGAGATGAAAGACGAGGCAGCCAGGCCCTGCTGCCAGTTTTCTGGCTGGCTGGCGTCTCATAGCCCATGGATATTCCTATATTTTTGTGCGAAACCTGGTTTTCTGTTGTTTGTTTGGAAACTGTTTTTCCCTATTCACTTTTACCTTTCTTTTACTGTAGAGTTTAAGGTAGTCCTGGCTGGTCTTGAACTCCATGTACAGCTGAGAACAACCTGGAATTTCCTGCTTCCACCTCCCAAGTGTTAGAATTATGGGCGTACGCTATCATGTTTATTTTATACCGTGCTGGGGATCCAGCTCAGGATGCTATGCATAGCCAGTGAGCATTCTGCCAACGGAGCTACATCTCCAAGCCCCACTCACTGCTATGGTTTTAATGTTGTGTGTCGGGTGATTGCCTTGCAGTTGCTGTAATGAGAGGCACACATATTAGACTTGAAAATATTTTCAAGGAGTTTATCAAAGTCTAGGCTATCAGAGAAATGGCATGGCAATTCAGAGAAAATAAGTGATCTCCAAGAACCGGCAGATAGGTTTTAGTTAGCCCTCAACAGACTTGCGATTGGACAGAAAATAGTATCTAGAACTTTCCACGGGAAACGCATTATCTGTGGCAGAGCAGGAGACACTAATAGCTAGTCCCTCCTGACTTCCTCTTATACTGGTTTTCCTCACGCAGGGGGCCAAAGGATTTTGCCTCTTCAAAATGATGACATGAAAACCTACATGATCCCACAAACACTGTTTGGTCATAGCCAATATTTCCATGCCTGAGATATGGAAAGACAACTTCTTTGCTGTCTAATCCATATCTACTCCTTCTGGAACAAGTGACATGTGTGAGTGTGAGTGTGTATGTGCATGTGTGAGCATGTGTGCATGTATGTGTGTGTTTGCATGTGAGTGTATGCGTGCATGTGTGTGTGTGTGTGCGTGTGTGTGTGCATTGCATGCATGAGTGTGTGAGTGCGTGTGTGTGTGTGTTGATTTTGGTGTCATCTTCTATTTCTCTGCACTTGGCTTTTTGAGGTACTGTCCCTCTGAACCTGGAGCTCATCAGCTCTAAAAGGATAGTTGGCCAGTAAGCCCTGGGAGCATCCTGTCTGTCCCTCCCCAGCACTGGGGTTACAGGTACATGCAGCTGTGCCAAGCCTTTTACATAAGTGCTGGGAATTGGAACACAGGTCCTCATACTTGCATGACATACACTTTATCAACCAAGCCATGTTCTCAGCCTCTGACATAATCAGAGAGGCATTTTAAATCCATACTTGTTGGCAGCAGATAAAATATCAGAAAAATAATAGGAGACACAGCCTTCAAAGTATTTCATGCTTTCTTCTTTTAGCTGACAGGGACTAAGCAGTACTGTTCCAGCAGGGGTAGATGTGGATTAGACAGCAAAGAAGTTGTCTTTCCATGTCTCAGCCACATACATTCTAAAACACTCTGAGAGAAACAGTAAGAGCATTGGGCCTGAGATCTAAATCTTAATAACTTTTTAATGAATTTACCTTTACAGGGATTGAAAGGTTCTCCAAGTGGTTGTGTGCCAGACAGAGAGGCACACTGAAAGGTATTCACTAGCGACAAAGGAGCATCAGGCTTCAGGGAAGCAAGGCTGTGAGAAGGGGGAGTCCTTAGTGACAGCTGCAATCTCCTACTGTGATTGCCAGGGAGTCTCCACCCCTCATTCACCTCCCCCACCTTGTATGTGGAGGTCAGAGGTCAGCTTTAGATTTATTTTTTTAAATTTAATTAACTAATAATTGAGTCGGAATCTCTCGCTAATGTCCAAGTACTCTGGGTGATCTGACCAAGAGATCCCAAGAATCCTCCTGTCTCCACCTCTCTAACACTGAGACTAAAAGCACATACCCACATCTGGCTTTTGTTCATGGGTCCTTGGGACTGAACTCAGGTCCTAATGCTTGGAAGGGAAGTACTTAACGGTGGAACTATCTTTCCAGCCCTCGTTCTACTTTCTTTCACTTAACATTCTAAGTCCAGCAGCAACAGGATTCTCTTAGAAGGGACTAGATGGGAAAACAATGGGAGGAAATCCACCTCTGATGGACAGAGTCTTGCATTGCCGTTGTATCCTCTAAAGTTAGTGAAGCAGTGAAGTGGTGGATAGCAGAGACAAACAGTCCCGTCAGATAGGACACCCGGACCTGGGTACTGCATGTTATCAGAACCGATTGTGTCTTCCAGGAACTTACCAGACTCTAGGCTGTGAGAAGTGACATGGAATTTCAGAGCTAACAAGTGTTTGCCACAGAACTGGCAGACACATTTTCCTTAGATCTCAATAGATTTTGGATTGGCTAGATGGTGGGGCAGAGCAGGAAGGAAGGAGAGTGCAGATATCAAATGCTGGAATGCTGAAAAAGATGAGAAAACAGTATCCAGAACTTTCTCCGGAGAACAGGCTGTCTGGCACAGAACAGGGACAAATGTCCGGAGGTCAGCATTGCTACCACCTTTCGCCCTGTGTTCTCATTATGTAGTGGGTCAAGGATTTTACACATTTAAAGGGATGGCATTTGGGGGGCATGGTGGTGCTCAAGGAGGCTTCTATTCGATATATTTCCAGGAAGTATAGCCCTAAAAGAATTGTTACGTAAATGACCACAGGTGCCCCTGAGGTTCCGTCCACTCTGAGAACACACAGACTTTATATTTGACTTTAGATATTCCCTTCAATCTCTGTTTGGCCATTCTCACCCCCACCCACCCACCACACACACACACACAAAACACAACTTGTTCAGTGCACATGCATTGAGTTTTGATTTTACATTTTATGTTTATATGTATATGTAGTTTTCTATTGAAGATTGGGTTAATATCTACAACAGTGAGGTGCATGTGGAGCAGGTAATGGAACAGTTAAGCTAATGTTCAGAAAGAGCTCAGCAGAAAGGTCTAGCTGGGTGTGTGGTGGTGTTTCCTAAGATCCAATGATTGAGTCTAAGCACGATGGGTGTTTCACCATCAGGGGCTTCCTGCATTGTAAGTGAACGCTCAACACAGGATGCTGCCCTGCTGGCGAGTGCTGAGGAGCAGGTGGGTCCTGTTGGTGGCCTCCTCCTCCTTCTCATTTCAGCTGGTGCCATGATCACTGACTTCTCTCGTTTTCTCTTTTTCTGTAAGATAAACTAGTCCTAACCAAATTGGATCCTTATTTTCTGGATGCCACACCTCTCCTTGCTCCCAGGGCAGCCATGGCCAGTGACCTGGTGATAGGCTGTGTACAGGGAAGTCCCTTGTCTCTGGTGGGGCTCTTTAGTTGGTTGTGTCTGACACAGACTGGGTCAGAGACCATGTCTCGCATAGGCTCTCTTATCTTTTCTGTTTCTTTGGGGCTCCCCTCAAGGGTGCCCCCTACAACTAACTTTCATAATAATCCTTACTTCAGGTAACACTATTAATATTTTCTCTTGTGGAAAATTTGGGAGTTATTAGAGCCATTGATTCTTTCTACAGTGACTGTATAAGGAGCCTTGAAATTTTAAGCAAGAAAATCCAACAATTTTTCTAACGATCTGTTCATAAAATGAGTTCGTTTAATACGCCATGTCTTCTAAGCAGACTATAGCTAAATCATTAAAACTCATTTAAAATAGTCTTAGTAACAGGGCATCCAGCAATAAACAAAAAATTGGAACTTGTAGGAAAAAAATCTCCTTAATTGACAGAACAGACCCATGCTTGGAATTAGTCACATTAAGTACACATGTTTCACATCCACGAAAAAGCTGGGCATAGTGGTACAAGCTCAGCACTGGGAACATAGAAACAGGAGGATGCTGGAGCTTGCTGGCTACCAAGTCAAGGCAAATTGTCAAGTGCCAGGTTTAATGCCAGACTCTATCTAAAAGTAAGTAAAGTGGAGAATAAAGATGACCAACATTGACCTCACCTCCACAAGCACACTCACACAGGTGAGCATACACACAGTCACATACACACACTACTTAAAAGCACACGCTGACCTATTGCACTGTTACACTGGTTCAATGCTCCCTTGAGTGAGTCACACCTAATGCCCAAGTCACTACCAAGGCAGAATGCCGGAAGTGGAATCCATTTAGGTGATATACACAAAAATGGTCCGCTGACCCTCACTCTCCTTGGCAAACCTTAAGGAGTTCAGGAGAGGATCTACTTGGAGGAAAAGGGGTGTTTTTATGACCAAGAACCTCAGTCAGTTCATAATTCTCTCCATCTAAGACTTAGTCTTGAACCCTGCTTCCCAGAGGCAGGACATTTATCTTCGGAGTCCACAGGCACATATGGCTGCTTGCTTCTCTCCCATTTCTGTGAAAGGTTGGCTTGTCTATCGTTGGCTTGTCTATCATAGGTGACCAATTATTGTAGGAGGAGCCAGTCTAAAGAGGTGAGACCATATCACACTCTTTACCCCCACCCCCATCTCAGGGAACACTGAGGAAGAGAAGGCAGAGGGATTGGAAGAGCTAGAGAATGGGGAGACTGGGGAGAAACAGTGTCTCCCAGACAATTGCACTCACAAGCAGCCTTAGGTCTCTTGCACAGGACCCTGCCAAAGATGGATGGATGCGGGTGGGGCACATGAGCTCCTACCAAAGATGGATGGATGGGGGTGGGGCATGTGAGCTTCCTACAAAAGACAATGGATGGGGATGAATCATATGAGCTACTATCAAAGATGAATGGATGGGGTGGGGCACACGAGCTTCCACTCCTAGCTGAGAAGTGGCTGACAGTTGATGGTTGCTTAGAGAGAGAGAGAGAGAGAGAGAGAGAGAGAGAGAGAGAGAGAGAGAATATTCATTTTCTTTAGTGGTACAGTACCTAGTAGGTTGTCATGATCCAGTGGATGGTCACATGTGTATATATGACCAGCTCTAATTAGACACAGCCAGGGTTTTGATAAAAGTATGTAAAATTGGGAGGGAGAGTGTGAGGATCTGGAAGGAGCTGGAGGGGGAGAAGGGGTGAGTATGAATGAAATATATTGTATGGATTATGAAATTCTCAAAGAATAAATTAAAATATTACACTAAGATATTTTTAAAAAATCATCCATAGCACCCCTACCTCATAGGCGAGAATAAAGAGTAGCTGGTTCTAGAGGCATGGGTAGAACTGGCCAGAGGACACAACTGCTTAACTGCTGGGGTGTGGAGCCAGCTCAGCAGGGAGTGCCTCGGACATCAAGTCTGAGGCGAAGGAACTTGAAGCAGAGGGTTAGCTATGGTGGCCTTTACTGGTTAGTGTTCCCCTGGTTGCCGTGACCTTTACAGTTTTAAGGACAAACAGGCGCACAAATGCGGTCTCACAAAACCAGTCATGAGTGCACTTCTGTCTCAGAAACCCCGAGCGTCATACTCCTCTTCCTTTCAAGGAAGCCCTCTCGTGCCACTTCCGTCCGGCCTCATATCTTCCAGGCCTCTCTTCCTGCTCTCCTCAGTGAAGGCGCGAGAGTGCTTTGTGAAATCCTTGAAAAGCTCAGCTCAGCTCACTGACTATATTTCTCTTTTTCTTATTGTTTTTAAAGATAGGAAAGTGGTAGGGCCGGGGTGGGGGGGGGATGACTTAGGGCAGTTGTTTCTCAACCTTCCTAATGCTGCGACCCTTTAATATAGTTCTTCATATTGTGGGGACCCCCAATCATAAAATTATTTTCATTGCTACTTCATAAGTACAACTGTGCTACTGTTATGAATCATAATGTAAATATCTGTGCTTCCTGATGGTCTCAATGAACCTGTGAAAAGGTCATCGGGTGTCAAAGGGGTTGCAACCCACAGGTTGAGAACCACGGTTAAGGAGGTAAAGTGCTTGTTTAGTAAACAGGATGACCTGAGTCTGGATCCCATATAAAATCCAGGAAGAGTGGTGGCATATATATACATATATATATACACACATATACATGCATACATGTATATATATGCATGTGTATATAGTGTAATACACACGCAACCCCAGCGCTGGAGGGGGTTAGAATAAGACGTAGATTTCTGGGGCTCCGTGGCCAGCCAGCCTAGCAGAAAGGGTGGGCTCCAGGTTCAGTGAGAGGCACCTAGGGTACTTTCTCAGCATTCATGAAGACCTGCGTTTGATCCTTATAAAACAAGGCATGGCGGCACACAAAGGTAATCCCAGTTCTTGGGGGGATGGCAGGCAGGATGATTAGAAGTTCAAGATTGTCCTACTTAGAGATAATTAGGCCAGTTTGGGGTGCATGAGACTCTGTCTTCTAAATTAAAAAAAGATAATAATTTAAAAGGCAGATACATGGGACTGCAGAGATGGCCCAACAGTGAGAAACACTTGCTGTTCTTTTAGAGGACCTAAGCTCCATTCCCAGGACCTGCAGCAGGAGGCTCACAGCACTCGGAATCCCAGCTCTGGCCTCTGTGAGCACAGGCAGGCATGTGCACAGCCATGCCCCCTCCCAACAACATGCACACAGAGTTTTGTTTTGTTTTTTAAAAAGGCAGCTACAATATACACTTAATTCAGATAAAAGCACAGTATAACCTTCTTTAGTATGGGGCCTTATAATAAAGTTGTTGCTGCACTTGAGGTGTCCTGAGAAACCCCGTCGGGTGACGGCTGTGACATTCCTCAGAGGTGAATGCATTTCCATTACTCATTCTTAAAAACACATGCTCCCTGTCTTTTCACATGCATCACAATGAGGTCTAAAATAGGCCTTCATCACCTCCTCCTTCAGGGTTATGAATAGCAGAACGCTGAAAAGGCCTGGTGGCAGCTGGAAGAGAGGCATGGATAAAAGGAGGTATTCAGGAAGCCAGGCGGGAGGCAGGCTGCCTCAATACTTCGAGCAAGGAACACGAAGGGACCCCCTCAGTCTCCCGCACTGGCAGCAGGTGCCACACTTCACGGTCAAATAGAGACGTGAGTGGGTGGGAGATCCAAGGAGGAGCTGCATCGACCAGCAGAGAGGTTGAGAAACCCAAAGGCGACCTAAGCATCGGGTCCGGTGGCTGACCCTGTTCTCCACGACTTCATCTGTACCCATTTGCAGGTGGCTGGAAACAGCGAATGGCATTTTTCTACCCTCCCGACTGTGAGATTTCTCATTCAGTTTACCCAACCGAAGGAATTCAGCGGAAGTTGCCGTGGGCCACCTCCAGCTCACGAACTCAAGATGCCTTGTGTTCCACCTCTTTACCTAGGCAGGAGGATGACACTGCGGGCTGGGCCTGTAGCTTCGGGAAAGAGTGAGGGACAAGAACAAGGAAAGATGCAACTCAATCCCTAGTGGTGTCTCGGTCAGTTGGGCTTTGTCTGATCTGAAGCATTCAAATGAGAACTGATTTGGGGTTATCTTTATTTCCAAGGTCACTGATTAGCCCACCTCCATCTTAGACCAAACAGCCTTGTGAGACTTGGAGGTAAATAACTTCTGGAATATACGATGACCTTAACCTTCCACTAACCCAAAGGCTGAGCACATCATGGATCACATCTGAGGTCGATGGCTGAAACCTCCTTGCTTTTCTGTAACATGGCTACCTGACACTCCCATCCGTATGTTTTTTTTTTTAAATTCCTTGATTTATAACTTTCACTCTTCTTTTATCATAAAACTTCATGAAGCATTGAAGCATGGTATTTGGGATAATCTGAATTTGTGTTTCCAGGACTAATTTTTGGCTCTAGAATGAACTCTCCCTTATTCTTTTACACTGACACACACCGTAACTAGACCTTGTCAAAGGCGAGGGACTCACAAAGCATTCTACCTTCCTGGCCACACTGGCTCTCACGTAGGTGTCCAGTTCCGGTGATGCCAGACACAAACATTTCCGTCTTCTCTGCCCACCTGGCATATTCAGGCTCAGGCAGGCACACACAGGCCACGTACAGAAAAGATGTAACAGACACTAGCCTCCTGGTGGAGGATGCCAGCTGTTGGCTTGGTTGCAACTGCATCCCAAACACCTTTCCCCTCCACCTGGCCCTGCTTCCCTATGCTTTTCAGAAGTCCTCTTCCTCATGCCACTCCCAACATGGACCCTCTTGCGTCTAACTCTCTGAAGCTCAGAGTTGGTCTGTGGGTCTCTGAACCTCGGGGGCCAGCTCTCCTTCAGCTTCCCACGGGTAGTACACCTGTAAGGGGTCTTACCCACGATCATGTGGTTGCAGACATCACAGAAGGTGGGCTTCTTAAAGACATGCTCCTGAAAGGCGTGGACCTTGTTGTTGCTGCCGGGGTGCAGGCCAGCCCTGGCGGGCATAGATGCAGGGCTTCCGGGGATGGGCATTGGGTTGGGGCCTGGGCTGGGGCCCATGCTGGCCTTGGCTAGCAAATCTGCTTGCAATTTCACATCACTGTTGGTTCTTGGGAAGAAGTTGTCAGCACTTTTGCTCCGCAAGCTCTTGGTCTTGAAAGAGAGTGACCGTTTTAGTTTCTGGAGCTGCAATGCAATGACAGGACAACCGCTCTTACGACCAGTCCCGCGACTCCTGCGGCAGGTGCAGCCAGCACTGCCCTGCACTGACCCCTGGATATCTTAGCCCGGGAGGTTCTGCCAGGCCCCCGTGTGGGTGGTCCAAGGTCAGCGGCTAGCAGACATGGGACTCAGTGGTTCACCCTGGGCCCCATATGCCAATGAGCAGAAAGAAGCTCCGTCTGCTCCGATCTGCCATCTCCTTGCCCTTGTTTCTTTAGGTCTCACCATGTGCTGTCTAAAGTCCCAGGATACTGGGCTTTTGACTTCTGTCTTTTGAGTTTGCATAGTCGGTAGTGAGGTAGGCACTCCTGGGTGTCAAGGCTGTGTGTAATATTGTCTTCTCCTTCTCGTGACCAGGTCTTATGTCTTATGACCATAGCTATTTTTCTCTATGGACAACATAGTATACGAGTGATGTCTCCCTCTGACTTGACATTAATCTGGCTTATTGGTCTCCAGGACACAAACCAGAAGCTTTCTAATCTGCATGTATCTGCTCTATCTAAAATATGTAGACATTGTATGTGTGTGTGTGTAAGGCATTCCTGTATGCTCATGTGGTGTATGTGTGTATGTGTGGTATATGCTTCTGCATGTGTGTAGTGTATGTGTATGTGTATATGTACATGCATATATACCATTGTATATATGTGCATGTGTGCTATTGTGAGCTATGTATGTATATGTGTGTGGCACATATGTATGTGTCTGTGTATATGTGGTGTGGGGAGTATGAGGTAAACGGTTTATGTATGAGGTGTATGTGTATGACTCAGGATTTCTGTGTAGCTGTTTAGCTCATGTGGCCTTGCCCTGGTGTTTAGCCTCAGTAAACCGGATCATCCCCTTTTGCCTTTGGGAGTTATGGCAAGACACCAAGTGGATTTAGATGAGTTCTGGACTTGAGTTCATTCTGCATTCCTAATCCAATCCATGCTGAATGCTGGAGGAATCGTTTGGAAGCACACATGTGAACACATGCATCCCATGCTTAACACCCTTTCGGGACCTTTTCCTTTTTCTTAGGCATAAAGGTGCGCTCCAGCTGAGTGTGAAACTGCAGCCCTAGATCTCTAGCTACTCAGGTGGCTGCAGCCAGGGATCACAAACCCAAAGCCTGCCTGATTTGCAGGGTGAGTTTGATTCAGCTTTGACAGTTTTGTATCTCAGAAGTTAAATGGTGGAAAGCAAGGCTGAGGCTATAGCTCAGTGGCAGAACACTTGTCTGGCACTGTGTAAATACTTAGGATCAGTTCCAAGCATGAACCAAACAAAGAACTCAATCCTTGCTCTTGGGCTCCTGGGACCTCCGCCCTGGTGACAGTCTGCACCAGCTACCCTGCAAGTTACCATGGCTCTCCCTAAATCTCTCATACATTTCATTATCAGCCCTTGGTGCTCTGTCTTCCCTCAATCCAGATACAAGGAATGAACATTGTACTAGTTGGATGGCTTTCAGGGGTCACTGCACATTTGAGGTGGCCTCCTTTGGTAAGCATTTACCCGTGGCCATTCTCCCTATTGCCCAGAACCACACCTGTGCAGCTGCTGAAGCCATGCATGACGGTAAGTCCTGTGCTTACTGGAGTCTCTACACAGTGGGACCAGGCTCCCTGAGGACATGTAAGGTGAGCTCACGGGGCAATGCCAAGCCTGCCCCTTCCATCCCCACCTCTGTCTTGACCTCAGAAGACTAGGGTGCCAAGTTTTACCTTAAAAGTAGACCTATTTTCTACTCTATGAATCTTCTTAAGTTAAGGATTCTGCCAGCTTTAGGGACAGAGATGAGACAAGATCTCACATCACAGCTTAGGTTGTTTTAGAACTTGCTATACAGACCAAACAACTGACCTCAAACTTGCAGGTTACCCTCTTTCCTCAGCCTCTTGCTGAGAGTTCATATGTGAGCCATCCAGGCCCTTGAGCTTTTATTTATTTTAATATAGGCTAATGAGATGGATTACCACATAGGACACACTAGTCATCAAACCTGAGGACCTGAGTTCTGTTTCTTGGACCCACGTGATGGAAAGAGAACGGACTCTCACAAGTTGTACTGTGACCTCCACATATGTACTGTGGTAAACACGTGTGCATGCACACACACACACACACACACACACACTTTTCAAAAGCTGACTGTATGTATTTAATGAACACTGTACTGTCACATAAGGACATTTCATAAAGGTATGTGTTGTAGGTTGATGACATTCACAACAGTTAATGTCATTATTTGTTTGTTTATCCTAGATATATGGCACCAGAGGAATGGATGATAAATGTGTGGTATACACAATGGGATTCTTCTTAGCATTAAGAAAGTAATGTTGTTTGCAGGAAGTGATGTAACTTGAAATAATCACATTAAGTAAATTAATCCAGTCTCAGAAAGATAAATAACATGCTTTCTATCAGTTGGAGTTCTTAGATTTTATATAGATGCATAAAATCATATATGTATGTATGTATGTATGTATGTATGACCTGAGAGTAGAAGCAAGACTGTTGGGGAACAAAGAGAATTCATGAGAGAGAAGAAGGGTGGGGGTAGGAAATTATGGGGGAAGAGCTCTGAGCCAGTTTTAAGGTAGGACTCTGTGGCTCCTTTGTAAGTCTGCCAAATGCTTTCAGGTTCAATGTTAAACCAGCCTTCTACTGAACTTATGTTCTTTGCTTTCTTGGTCAGGAGTCTCCAGGTGTTGGATGGAGTGAAATGCAGTTACTCCAGGTCTCAGGAACATGGGACTTCGGCTGGTCAGTGAGTATGTAAAGGGCTTTGGAATGGGGAAGCAGGTCTGTGATCTCCAGAAGTTTACACGTGATGGCAGGGAACCCTCAACGCTTCCCTTCCTTGCCCTCATGTGTGTGGCTTGACACTGTGTCAGGTGAGGAAGTCTGCTGGCTTCTAGAGCCAGAGATTTTGTTGGAAGCCAATGGGACATGTCTTACTGAGGCGGGCTGCTTGGAAGACACGCCCACCAATTAAATAGGATCCCAGCTGCAAGCTCAAACAGGTGCTTTCCTCAAACATTCACTAATGCAGCAGAGACCAGAGAGGAAGAATTAAAATGAGGAAATTCAAGTAGAATTTGATAAGCACACAAGTCACAAAATGGTCAACTTCTATGCACAACCACCAAGGTACCGTTCTATTTAAAAAGTATTCCTTTCCAAAGAAGAACTCTAAAATTATCTTATGTGTCTGTGGGAATGTACTCCACCTAGGTGAAGGTGCTCCCAGAGGCCACAGAAGGTACAGGACCCCCTGAAGATGGAATCACAGGCAACCACGACCAGCCTGGCATGGGGACTGAGAAGTGAACTCAGATCCTCTGGAAGAGAAGCAAGTGCTCTTCATTGTTGAACCACAAATTTGCTTCCACAGATATTCCTAAGTACCATCTCATGTGCTGGAAATGAGTCAGACCTCAGTTTTTAACATTTTTGAAACTTTATTCATGTATGTATTCATTTAGTAATTGGGGTCAAATGCTGGACCTTGTACATAGCAGCCAACCACTGAGTTACATCTCCAGTCTCACTTATTAGAAAAACCCTCCAAGTAGGGGACCGTTCATTTCCTTAGTCATTAAATAACTCAATAATGAACATCCATTTGGATGCTACCAGGAGCCAGACATAGTACTCAGTTTTGCTGATAAAACGGGGAAAATATTCAACAACAATGAAACTGATCTTACAGTTTAAAGCCTAGTAGGTAGAGGAAGACAGGAATAAATGACAGCATACGTGGGTGAGCACTTAAGTTCCAAGAGAAATAAAAAGGATACAGGCTTTAGAAGGTCACAAGAAGGCTTATTTGCTAGGTGACATTTGAGCAGAGATGTGAAGAAGGATCTGGGTAAGTGAGTGATATAGAAAAGATGTCATTGGTAGTTGAACAATAAGCAGAAGAGCATTATGGGTGACAAGAAAACCAGCAGTGATGATCCCAAGCAAGAAAACAATGTCCCTGAGACAACCAATGAAGATGTGGCAAGAACAGTGATGCACAATCAGCTTCAGCTGAGGCTTCCTTGCTGGTCATGGCAGGGGCTGTGATTCAGAGCAAGAAAGTGGCAAGGACCGACTTTTAGTTAAGGGGATGCTCTGGGGGAGTAGTTGAGAAACAGATGGTTAAGGGGCAAGATTGAAACAAGGAGACCTGCTTATAAGCCTATAATAAGTATCTGGCCAGGAGCAGATTCTGACAGGTGTGGTAAGGTACTCTTGGATTCCAGGTACATTTTGAAGGTGGATTCAGGAGTTTGTTGGGGGGTTGAAGATGAATGAGTAACTCTAAGATTTCTGATTGGTGCAGCCGAGTGAATGGAGGCATGCTCTTTTACTAGAAGAAGGACATCAGAGAAGATACAGTCACCATGGAGACCGGAGGTCTGCGGTGCTTATTCAGAATTCAAAGGGAGCCAAAGTATTGGTAAGGAGATACATGATTTTGGCATTCGGGAGAAAGGTCCAAGTTGGGTAGTGAGTGGGGAGCCATGAGCGTATGGATGGCCAGCAGGGTCACGAGACCAGCTGAAATCATAAATGCTGTGAGCAGACCCTAGGGAGACACTGTCTGCAGACAGAGCTCAGGAGACTGCAAATTTATGTGAAAAGACGATTCATGAGGCCAGGCAATGGTGTTTGGGATAAAGCCACCAAGGAAGGAAACCTAGATAAAGAGGCATTATGGGAGTTAAGGGAAGGACATGATTCAGAGAAGGCAGGGAAGCCACTGGGGTCAAATTAATCCCAGCAACAATTTAAATCAACGAGGTTTATGGCCCTGCAAAGGAAGGCCTTTGAGAAATTTTAGCAGCATAGCAGATTCAGTGAGGCTCTGAGGGTATGAGGACAAGGTTTCTAGAAAGAATGGCCAGAGGGGAAGAAAGAGAGCAGCCATGGTGGCGGGTGGGCAAGGACAGTTTCTTGAGTTTGCCACGAGGCAGATTGGTAAATGGACAGCGACCAGAGGGCCTGTAGCATCTCAGTGTTGTCTGGGGGAAAGTTTTGCTTAAATACTAGCTGATTTCAAGCTACTTTTAATCCAAGGATGCATAACAGGGGTCATTGTTGGAGCTCTGCCCTGGAACAGAGAGAGCATCAGGAGTGGGTGTAATGTAAGAGAGGAGAGGCAGCTAGCAGAGAGACGCAGGCAAACTGGCAGAGTTGGAGCTGGCTATCTGCAGCTCTTTGTGTGTGTGGCAGTGTGGGTCACACGTATGCAGGTGCATGTGAAGGCCAGAGAACAACTCTGTACGTCGTTCTCCAGGTGCCACATCATTTTCTCAGACAGAAAGTAGACGAAGCTGGCTGGACAGTATCCTCGGGATCTACCTGTCTCTGCTTCCACAGTGCCGTGATTGCTGGCATATGGCAGCATGTCCGGCATTGATTTTTAATGCGGTTTCTGGGGCTACAAATCAGGTACCGGCACTCACAAGCATTTTCCTCACTGAGCCTCCTCTAGACCGGGACATGGATCTTTTGATTGTTCAGAACACGAGGAAAAACAGGAGGGAGAGGGCAAAGACATCAAGAGCTGGAAGAGGAAGACAAGTTTACAGATAGAAGAGAGTGTGCACTCTGGACCGATGTACAGTGCGAGGCACAGAGCATTATGATAGGTCATTATCTGTTTTACAGAGGAGAGACCCGACCTGACAATTTAAATGCCCTCGAAGCCAAATGAACTTAGTTGAGAAAGTAGCGTACCTTCACCCTCCTCTTAGGAAAATCTCTCAGCTTGGTGTGATGTGTTACCCTGGTGCCACCTGGGACTTTAGCAATGATCTACGCAGCTGCCATTTGAACAGCACTTAGGAGGCAGTTAATTAGAGAAAGCAGAAACCAGGCACCCTGAGAGCACATGGAGACTTTAGCCTGAAGGCGACCAGAATGCCGACATGTTGACTGACCAGCTGATGAAGCTGCAGTTGCCACGAAGCTAATTACCCAGTGTGTGCTTGATGTTCCGAGCAGGACCTCAAGTCTGAGCTATGTGGGAACGTGTGCTGCAGACCAGTCTGCCGGCACAGGCGGCTACCTGGGAGGCACTCACTCCCTAAGGGCACTCGGAGCTTATGTTCAAGCTTGTTGAGCTAAAATCATCAGCTGCCTTTACCGGCATCTTCTCCGCTATCTAAAACTACACCAGCAGCACATGGCTTTCGTATCTGGATTCAGATGAGGTCACCAGAAAACTGTTGACAAACAAGTATCTCATGATGAATTTCCCTGTGTTATCTACATTTTTGATTTTGAAAATCAACACGTTTTTCCTCTTGACATTTTATGTCCTCTAACACAGTTACAGCGCCCCTTGAAATAGTCCCAGGCTTCTTTTTTTGCCTGTAAAGATGATTAAATCGACGGATGATCTAAGCACGAAGGGAGTGAGTTACTTGGCAAGCAGAGGCAGGTGATAACCCTCATGTGTGTGCATGCCCTCTGAGACCCACTCTCCTTCACCCTTCATCAACCACAAGAACCACTAACGGCATCTGTTTCAACTCTGGCTGATGCTGTGTGCTGTGTGTCCCAAACACGTCTAAGGCTAGTGGGCAGATAGGGCCCTGAAAAGTACAGGGTCTGTGGTGAGCTTTCCAATTTTATGCTGAGTTTTTATTCTTGAATAGTTGGATTCCTTTCATTTGTGCATGCGTATGTGTGCATGCACACATGCGCACATGCGTTTACATGCATGTGCAGGCCAGACTTTCAGGGTTTTCCATCTAGGTGGGATTCACTGCAGTTTAGACAGTGATGAAAAGTCAGAAGATTTCTCCCGGTGTCTGCCTGGCTCTGTCACAGTCATGCTAATGAATAGACAAGTAAAGCAACCTTTATGGAACAGGACTGACTGCACTCTCTGCCCCCTATAGCTGCATGGCTGAAGCAAGTCCCTGAAACTTCATGTCTTGAGTCCCAACAGAGAAGGGGGAAGTTAATATAGTGCTTCCGAATTCCCTCACGGCTCTGACCCTGCAGGACACTATAATATGGAGGACCAGAAGTGTATACCTGTGCTTCTAGAGACAAGCAGCAACACTGAGAACAACCGGGGTGACGCTAGACCATGCACTGATGTCATACAGTAGTAAGCAGACCTTGGTTGCTGCCTAGTCTATGTTGTTGGAAGAAGGAGGCATCAGCAGGGGCTAGAATAGTCAGACAGAGACATTGCTTTACAACCCCAGAGGATGGATTAACTTCTAACTTTCTGAGCCAGGGTCTCATGTTATAATCCCAGGTTGGCCTTAAACTTACTATGAAGCTAAGGATGGCCTTGAACTTCTGTCTTTGCTGTGGGGCACAAGAGCCTTCTTGATGGATCCACTCATCTAACTTTATCTCAAGTCCATCTTCATTTCAGAAACATGGACACAGTCAGAGCACCCCCCCACCCAAAATTTCCAAAGATGCGTTCACTATTCAAGTCTTTGATTTTCTAAAATGATTCCTGGGTATGATGTCAGCATAGTCATACATAATACCTTCAGCTATTTCTCCTTGCAAAGCGAATCTGTGTTGAGAAGAAATGAGGCAAGGAGCCATCGGTGGTGAGGGAGGATGTAAGCGGAGGTACTCATCTCAGTATAAGGAAAGAGCCTGAGGTCCCACCGGGTCCTGAGAGGACAGGGATTTACAGTTCAGTACCCAGCTTCTCAGTGGACTGGTGAATAGCCATGACAGGTCTGGGCTGGACAGGGTGGGAGGGGCAAATTTAGGGGTGATTGAAACAAAGAATGTTGGGCCAAAATACTTCTAAATTGAGTATTGTAAACTTGCCTTTATTTTTTAACTCAGAAAATTACCAGCAAGGTTTACACCGATCTCTGAGGTATATGCATGAGGGCTCATTATTATTCTGAAGGAAGACTTGTGGAGTCGGTCACCTGACGTAGCATGAATGGGTTTTGTGGAGTGTTTCCACAATCCTCCCCACCCTTGGAGTCTTACCAGGGGAAGCCTTGTATAGCAGGCACAGAGGTCAAACTGAAATTATGGGTGTTGATCCACATGGCCTATCAAGGGCGTCAAGCCAAACTGTAGGACACAGCACTCACCAAGCCCACTACATATGGCCGCACTTGGTCTCTTCTGCTTCACATATTGTTGCTGTGGCTGAGGGAAACTAAGGGGGTGTCAACCCTGGGACCAATGTTATTTCTTCTCAAGAGCGAAGAGGAGAGCTTGACTCTTAGAAATGCTGGCTCTGTGCATCATGGAAAAACCATCTCCAAAGCACACAAGGGGTTTAGATGATGAGCCATTGTAAGATTTGATTCACAGAACCCCCTGATTAACCAGAGGGCTAGAGAATAAACATGTACACTTAAGTACAACATTAAGCTTTGTTTATTAAGCATGACCTTGTAAATAGTGGGCACCGATTACAGTCTGAATTGTGTTCTCCCTGACTCTTACACTGAAGGCTTAACACTCCACCCTGCACCTCAGAATGTGACTATGTTTGGAGATCTGGCTTTTACAGGGGTAATTAAAGTCAAAACAAGGCCATTACAACGTGCTCTAATCCAATCTGACTGGGGCCCTTACCAGAAGAGGAAATTTGGGGGATGGGGCAGTGGCTCAGGGAGGAAAATTTTGCTGTACAAGTATTGGTATCCAAGTTCCCATCCCTTTGTAAGAGCTGGATGTAGAATCATGGATTTGTAACCCCAGCACTTTGGGGACAGAGATAGATGGATCACTGGAGCTCAATGGCTAGCCTCCAGCTGAATCGGTGAGCCCTAGGTTTAATGAGAAACCCTGTCTCCAAGAATAAGGGGGCAAGGAAAAGAGGAAGGTATCCAGTATTGACTTCTGGTCTGTATGCACATGAATGGGCAATGATACCCCATCCCATATAAACTCATGTACACACACACACACACACACACACACACACACACACAGAGAGAGAGAGAGAGAGAGAGAGAGAGAGAGAGAGAGAGAGAGAGAGAGAGATTTGGACACGTGAAGAAATGACCAGGTAAGACACAATAAAGCATTACTTTGCAAAGCCAGGAGACTGAAGCCTCAGAAGAATGCAATATGTGGATATTAGATCCCAGCCTAGAGAACAGAGAAAACCCTGTTATTTCTGTCACCCAGACTGTAGTATTTTATTATAGTTGTACCAGACTCACAGGGGTCTCAAGAAAAGCTTGCTGAGGGCCAGCACTGCCTCTCTAGAGAGATGGCTGTAATCTGAGAGCTGGAGCAAGGAGGCTCCTCTTTTGTTCTTGGTGCTGTCTACCACAGCATAACTCACTAGATAACACGAATGGAAGACCAAGCAGGTTGTGTTAGCCATGCTACTGCCTTGGACATTTTTGCACATATGTTCATGAGAGTTTTAGCTCTGCATCTACATCTCAGTTCAGAACTTTTGCCCACATCCTGCCAGAACTTTCTATAACTTTATCACAAGCTTTGGTATCCCATGCTTCCAGGTGTCTTGTCACCAGGCACCCACATCAACACCTACTACATCACCGGGCTTCATTCTAGATTCTGCTTCATGTCTGTCTATTCCTACCTGCATTGTAGATTTTGCCATGGGATGGGCACTTTGTCTTAAGAGAGTAAGTGAGTGAGTGAGTGGCCTTCTGTATCATAAGCTTGGATTTCCAACATTTATTGCTGGAAAATACGAGTCATCTAAACAGTGCTCTTGTTTACAAGACCCTGAGTCTTCCCTCTACCACTTCAACTCCATTCTACGACACAAACCATAGCCAAACTCCTTTCTCCTCTCCAAACCACACAACTCAGTATCTGTGTTATTGCCTGCCCTACCCTGTCTCTATTCCATATCTTTGCAAGCAATTTATAGCATTGTGTGGAGCAGAAGGAAATAGATGAAATGGATCCTCTTGACATCGAGGCTTAAAACCAAAAGATTTCAAGATCCCATCATGGGTGAGAGAAGCATACTCAAGGCCGATGAGTTTCAGCAGTGGCCAGGCAACATCAGTGGATAGAGTCAATCCAGAAGAGGAGGTAACTTGGAGGTGGCCCAAGGATATGGAAGGGACATTTCCCAAGGTACATATGTTGGCCACAATGAACACAGAGAGAGCAGTGCTCTGAGTAGGTTCCCAAATGGTGTCCCATTACTCAGGCCACTTCTTGCTGGCACATAAGCAAGCCTAGAGGGATCTCAGCAGTCACAAGGAACATGTGTCTCCCTCTGGGGTGGCCCTGGGTTCTGAGCAAGGCTTGTAGTGGGTCCTTGGTAGGTCATGAGGCATGGTTAGATTCTTATAGAGAAAGATGCCTGAATTGCTTACCCTTGTGGCCTTGAAAGCAGCTTCCTCCCTCATATTCTCGTCATCCAGACTCTGAGTAGTAACCAGCCTACTGGTTACTACTCAGGTTACAGGTGTGGTGGGAATTAAACACAATAGCAATTGTATCGGCAGCTTTGCCTAATCGGCATAGTCTTCGCTGGGAATATATGACCCAAGAAGAACCTGGGCAAGAGGTTTGTGGGCTCTTGGACAGTGAATGAGTTGGCAGAAGCCACGGCTTGGAGGATCCCCACTGCCGTTTGTAAATGAGGTGGCAGAGCAGAAGGTGGGAAACCAGTTCCCCAGTGGGAACAGCAGACCAGCTGGTGAGACCCCCGGATTCCTCCTTCTGTTTTGTAATCACTATGTATGGATTTTGATATGAATAAAAGGTAGCACAATCCCCAGACTTCCCTCTTTCCTCGGGTCCTGAAGTTGTCTGTGATTACCTATTTCTGCTCTGTGCCTCAGATCCAACACATTCATCCCCATCTTCTTCCAAACCCATGCAGAATCCATTACTTTACTGGCCTCCGATGCCATCCTGTGGGTCCAGTCTGACACCCCATCTCTCTGAGTGGCTTCCCTTCTTGCTCTCTGCCCACGTCCAGGAATTATATTCTGTTTTCACGCTCTACTTCCTGCTAAGGAGCCAACAGTGATTTTCTAAGACAGAACCTGATAAAACTTCCTCACCCCAGTCACCGTATGGTCAGACGCCTTTTCAGCGCCCTCCACGGCCCTGCTGGAAGGGAGGACTGACCATACCTACTGTTCTCATCCTCCATTCTTCTGGTCCCTTTGGCCTCTGGTCAGACAAAGCAAGAATGCTGCTGCTGGGCCCTGCTGTTCCCTGCCCCTTCCAACAAGGCTTGTCCCTCCTCATGGATCTCATCTCTTGCCTTCCTTAGATCTGTGCCCTGGCTCTGTTCCACTTGGCTTTTCGGGGTGCTTTATATATATGTTATTTTAGCTTTTTAATTTAAAAGGATTTTATGCCCATAGAACACTAGCAATAATAGTCCCAGGAGCAGAGATCTCCCCTTTAGCAAGATTGAACAGTTGTTAATAATTTGACAATATTTGCTTTTCTTATCCTTCTGGCCAAACGATAATGATTATGATTATTATTGCTTTCTATCATTGTTAGACTGCACATTGCACAAATCAGTCCTCAACATTTCTAAGTTCTTTCGTGCATATTTCTTCAGAAGAAGGGTATTACATTATGAAAACATGCTACACACCAATGCAATTTCATTATTCATACTGGACTTTGAAAAGCTGGACAGTGATGTCTCAAGAGCATTAAAACAATCTTCCTTAGCATCTCATCTTGGATTACATAGTTCTTTTAGTTTTCATGGTTTTAGTCTCATTTGACCTGAAAGAGCATGTTGGGTTTTCTTTGACTTTGTTGACATTTTCATCTTTAAAGAGCACAGAACTTATCCTGTAGAATGTGCTGTAAGCCGATCTTGTCTGATGTTTCTTTACAACCCACTGAACTTTATACAGTCTGGAAGAGATTTCACAGGCCTGACACTGTGCCCCCAGTGTAAGGTATCAGAGGCACATAAAGCCTGGGTCTTATGTATTTATTGCTTTGTTTGTTCATTCTTTGAATCCCATGCTGGAAGGAGGTCTCTGAAATGGCAGGACCTTTCATGTTTCAGAGCCTAACACATCATCAATGCTCAATAAATCTTGCCTAAAAGAATGAATCCACATGTGACTGACTCTATAACCCAGCACACTTGACTATCAGGCAAAGGTCTTGCTAAGTACTCATGGTGGAAAAGAAGTCCCCAATGGAGGACATGGGGATGGGGCAAGTGGCAGGGAGGAAGAGAGGGAAAGCCAGGCCGGGGTCGCCTGTAGGGACAAGTGTCAGTTTATTCTCCCCTGTCAGTTCTCAGTCCAGGGACATCTTAGCGAGGTGTCCATGGATGATGGAAGAGAAGGTTGGGGGCAGAAGGAGAGGGGATGGCAGGGAGTCAGTCTTGCATCTTGTTTTAGACAGAGTAGACTTCATAGTAGAAAAGGAGACCCTTGTGATCAACAAAGGGGCAAGAGACGCCCCAAAGTTTTAAAAGTTGCTGAGAGGAACAACCGAGTCCATCCCATCATGTTAGAAAAGGGAGATGAGAAAGAAGAACAAGGCCCACAGCTGAGTTCCTGACCTGGAGTTTAGGCTATCATAAACGGTTGGACCTGTCTGTATTTGAGCGATTCTCTTTACAGACATTGCTGACTGGATCTAAAATTACCAGCAGGGTGAGAACTTGAACCCACGCTTCTGAGTCCACATCTGGGGGTCTTGTCACAGCCTGAATCTGCTGTCTTCACTTTTAGGATCTAGAGGGAAAGCTTGGGTATTAAGAAAAAGTGGTTAAGGAAGTTAGTTTATAGCTGACTACTTTGTGGGCCTCAGGTAATACATGTGAGCCTTGGTGCTTCATCTGCAATCCACAATGGAGCGTCTCCATGACTGCAGCTGAGCTCAGAACTCAGCAAATGGCTTCCTATTAAATGGCTCACAGCTTTAATGGCTGCCCGGAGAATCTAAGCGGCAAGTCCACCCCCAGAAATGTGCCGAGCCTTAGCTGATGCTGCCCCCAATGAACAGTCAATCCAGCGAGAAAGACGATTGCTGAAGTTTCCTTTGCCAAAAGAAGAGCAGAGATTTTTGGCTTTGGTTTTGAGATGGGGTCTCACTATGTAGACAAGGCTGGTCTGAAACTCACAGAGATCCTCCTGTCTTTGTCTCCTGAGTGCTGAGATTAAAGGCACACGTCACCATGATTGATAAAGTGTCAAAGATTTTGATGAAAATAACAGAAGGTAAATATGATCAAAGAGTAAGATATGCTTTGATAGAAATGTCTTTATGAAACCCAACACTACAAACAATGAATATAGGTCAATACAAATTTCTAAAGAAGAAATATCCTAGAGTTAGATTATATCAAATGAATGAGAGATATCTACTCATTATCTCTTATTTTTATATTTTAAAATTACATTATCTATTTACTATTTATTTATTGTAAGTGTGCATGTATGTGTACATACATACCGTGTGTGTGTGTGTGTGTGTGTGTGTGTGTAGCTAATAGGGCTACTTTCAGAAGTCAATTCTTTCCTTGGCTTATGTGGTACTTGGCGATCAAACTCAGGGTGTCAGGTTTGGCAGCAAGACCCTGACCTTCAGAGCCATCTTATCAGCCCCAACCCCTAACCGGAAATACTGAAACACGCCTGCTGTGCTGGAAGCGTGTTCCAAACCTTTCCGTTTAGTAGGTTCCATGGCTCCACTGTCTATGCAAGCATGGCTATTGCATGCCATTTATCTTTCTTAAGATTTAATTTTGAAATAATTGTAGTCATAGGGGTAAGTGGCAAAACAGAGTCATCCTCATAAGCCTTTTCTTTGGTCTTCCCAGTTTATGTTTTGTGGGAGCCCACGTGTGACTCAGTTTCCATCTGGAGTCAGTCATTTCTGCCTTAAAGAAGACATTTGAGTTCAAGCTTGCCTGCTCTATGTTTTTCAATAGCCTTGAGGGCTGTGAGTGACTGCTGATTTAGCCCACGAGAAAAGAGCACTCCATCTAGTATACTGCTGATGACAAACCTCAGCAACATCAAGAGAGAAAGGAAGGCTGCTTTCGACCAGCAAGCACATGCTGGAGAGGAGGCTGCTCACTCAAGGACAGGAATGGTCTTGTAGCTAGACACTGACTGACCATCAGTGCTGTGCTTTGTTCTCCTTCTGTATATAAGGAAGTTCTGAAATAAACTCTGGGCTGTTGGGCTGTTTTGGCATGACCAGACAGACCTCCATTTTCTTTCTTTCTTTTTTTTTTTGGATTTTATTGAGCTATACATTTTTCTCTGCTAGTGTGGTGAAGTGGTATCTTTTGTCCTGACACGGTGTGAGTGCCCACTCAGAACATTCTAGTAACAACGTGAGTGCTGCGCATGCTCACAGGTAACAATGCCGTCCACGCAGCCAGAGAAACCCTTAGCCTCATCGCATGCTCTTCTGCAGCCGGAAGTCAAACGGGCCTGGGATCCAACCCGAGCATTCTGAATGCAGGCAAAGGGGCCACTGAGAAGCAGAAAGAGCCGAAGCAGTAGGAAAGCAGGGCGACCTAGGTACAAAGACGCCTATAATTTGGATGACGTCACTGAAGTAGAAGGGACTGATGTGAATAGTGGACATCAGGAAGATTCTCCTGGGCCAAATTCTGTCTTTTAAGATTTAGTTAATTTTAAAATTTTGTGTGTGTGTGTGTGTGTGCGCGCATGCGTGCATGTGTGTGTGTTATTGTGAGCTCATGCATGTGTGTACATATGAGCGCAGATGCCCGTAGAGGCCAGAGAGGGATTGGATTTGCTGGAGCTTGAGTTTTAGGTGGCTGTGAACCACCTGAAGTGGGTGCTGGGAACCCAGTGCTCATGAGCACACTATTGAGCAAGCAATCTCCCAGTTCCTGTTACATGTTCTTAATAGATGACATGAAATTTAGAAATACTTAACAGTAATGAAAATATCTTGACTTGTAACAAAATACAACTGAAGCAGGTGGAGAGGACATGGTATCACATTGTTCTGACGTCCTCATTTATATGAAAGAAAAGCAGCAGTGACCAGAGCACAGTGGTATCATAGTTACTGCTGGCATTTGTGTGCCTGTGTCACGTTGTGTGCATGTGACTCGATGTGTGTCACCTCCTTTAACCTGCAGTCATCACAAGGGGTCACCATTCTCATCTTCCTGTAGGATCAGAAGAGGCTGTGCCGTTCCAGCCCTCAGTGTGCACCATCAGGAGATCACACACTGTAAGAGGGGAGCAGTGACTGTCCTTTATGGGGTACCAGCATGAGAATTCACACTACACTTTACAAAAGAGGGTAGTGCCAGGGAGATGAAAGGCTCCTGTCAGCCAGACCTGACAACCTGAACTTGATCCCTGGGACCCACCTGGTAAAAGCAGAGAAGGGACTTCTGCGAGTTGTCTTCTAACCATGTGTGCCACTCACCATAACCATACATGAGTGCGCGTGCGCACACACACACACATGCATGCACACACACATACACCTACTTATGATTGAATGTAAGGAGAAGAGTTTTTTTTAAAATAAAATGTATATTCAGATCTTTGCTACAGGAAGTTTTAAGGGTAAGATCAGTCTTGTGGAGCAAGCTTCTAACCCCGTCTGTGAACTCAGGACTCAGGATACCAGAGACAGTTCTGAGGGTTGCTGTGAGTTTTGGGGCAGTCTGGACTACAGAATAAAACCCTGCATCAAAATAACACAGCAATAAATGAGGACATTAAAAAAGTATCCATTAGCACATTTTCTACAATTAATTATCATGAGTCCAGCATGTCGGCTCCTGACTGGAATTCCAGGACATAGGAGTCTGAACCTTGGGGTCAGGAGTTTGGGGCCAGTCTGGGCTACACAGTGAGTTCCAGGTCATCTTGAGCTGCACGTCAAGATCCTATCTCAAAATGCAAAACAAATAAGCAATGTTTAAAAATAATCAGCAAAAGTTCACATAGTAAACAAAACATGAATTGAAATGAGTGGTAAGGAGCATGTAAAATTCCAGAAGCAAGCGATAACACGGCAGAGAAGGCAAGAAAATACAGGACAGCGAATGACAAGGAATTCTGCCCCGCAGAACAAATCTGTAACAGACCGAAGGAAGCCTGACCGTCACACAAGAGTAGCAAGGAAGAAAACTCTAACAGTAACGAGAGAAACTATTTAGATAATCATATTAGTACAAAGGGAGAGATGAACGAGGCCAAGGGTGAAGTTAGTTATCGGTGGGTGCTACATTATAGAATAAAACTTAAGAACAAAGCCTTCATCCCAGCACTCAGAAAGCTGAGGCGGGAGGATTGCAGGGTAAAGGCCAATTCTGGGCTATTATAGAAGATTGGCTCAAAAGATAAAGGAAAATGAGACTCAAGTAAGATAAGAATGTATACCACTTTTACAAATGGAGGAACCTGCATTTTTATGTGTTGAACTCTTTTTAAATGACTGTAAAACTTAAATAGAATCCCAATATCCTATAGATTCACATATGAATAGAAAAACTTGAAAGAATAAATAGAGAAGACACCAGAGGTTATATTTTCAGCTAAATTTAAAGACATCTAAAGAAATCCATAGATACCAAATAATGTTTGTTCCATTGACCCTCTAAGAAAAGTCATTCAAAAATGTTTTGGGGGAGGAGTTTGTAACCTAAATATTTTTCCATTTTTTCTTTTTAAAAACTATACCCAATTGTTTTTATTATAGTGTTAGTAGGTAAACTGTATCACCACACATAAAGTATAGTTTACTTTTTTAAATATAGGAACAAAAAACTTGATGTGTGTATGTGTCGGCAGAATAAAATGAAAAATAGAACCACAAACAAAGTCTGACTCTATGTCGAGTTGTTCAGGAATAAGAAGTATTCAACAATGACAAAGTGCATTCTCTCCTGACCAATTCCCAGGTGAATTGCAAGTTTAAGTGTGTGGAAAGAAAAATAGTAAATTAAAGGGGTAGAAATGACACCTAGGGCAGAAAAAAAGAATCACAGATAGACTCAGTAATCACAAATAGTAGGGAGAACATCTGTGGTGTTTGTGAGAGAACACGAATCTTGCAAATGCTTGACAGGGATCTGCAGCAGGAGAGATAACTGTGGCGAGAACCCACTGGGATCTGTGAGCTGCTGGTCTCAGCAGCTAAATGTGCTCATCTACACAGCGAGAAAATCAAAATGGAGGTGAGCAGCGTGGCTCGTCTGAGGTTTATTGACTAGCATCTGGTAGGAAAAGTGGGGGATTCTGTTTGTACAAGAGAGTTGCTGATGTCTGACAGTGAAATGCTGGATCCGTGTGCAGGGTTTTAATGAAAAGGGAGTAGAAACACGAAGGACCAAGGAGCGTGTCACATCCTATTGCGTTTGGGTCGCCACACCGAAAGCCAGCTGGCAATCCCTCACCCTGTAATTAAAAGCCCCACAGAGGCCAGTTGGGTTACTTTCGCTAGAACACAAGGCCCCTGAGAGTGGAGTCCTGTCTGTTTTGTTCACACCTGTTTCCCAGGTGTATAGAGCTGCTTAAAGTGGCTTTGCTCCACACCTGGGGATGCCTGGCACTAAAGCGTGGCTGGCCTGAGCTGATGTGGACTGTAGAGCCCCAGATGTGGGAGACTCAGTGCAAAATACCTTGAAGCGTATTTTTTTTTGTTTTAATTTTTTTTTCTGATTGTCAGGTTTTCTTTCGTTTATTAAGGCTGTGACCCATGCATGACAAGTTTGTCCTCAAACTGGCTATAT
The DNA here is from genome assembly GCF_982192425.1 of Myodes glareolus. Taxonomy (NCBI): domain Eukaryota; kingdom Metazoa; phylum Chordata; class Mammalia; order Rodentia; family Cricetidae; genus Myodes; species Myodes glareolus. The sequence continues at coordinate 12,607,001 of NC_142029.1, read as the reverse complement.
AGCCAAGGGTGACCCTCAACTTCTGATTCTCCTACCTCTGCTTCCTGAGTATTGAGACTCCAGATGTGTGCCATCATGCCCAGGTCATGCGGTGTTGGGGGTTGAACCCAAGGCTTTTAGCATGCTATGTAAGCTCCCTCAGTTCTGCTAACTTACAATTAATACAATGACCATACAATGATCAGAAGATCTTAAGTTACCAGCTTAGCCTGTGTTATGCTTTTATTGGCTACCAAGTGCTTCCTGGGGCAGTGACTGACACACTGTAGACCCTAAAAGATGCTGACTGAAGAAATGAATGCATGGCTTAGTTCAATGCAGTTTTTAATTAATAAGTGCTTTGTGTTTTACATTGATTCTCAGTCTTGTATTTTCACATATGACTCAAAGTATCCAAAGTGTCCTATCGACTGTGACATAGTGGGAGTTCTAATTTAAGTTTACAAAGCAAGACAGACCATGAACAGAACACTGTCTGAACCCAGACGTTACCACCGAGTGCTAGCGCTTTACATACACTCTCTTGTTGCACTGCCTGCCCTTCTAGGAGTGGACAGAATACCTAGTTACAGATGGAGATGGTGCCGCCGCAGGTCAGAATAGCCAGGTCCTCCCTGAGGAGCTGGTGAAGCCACGGGTCAGTTCTGCTAAAGCCACCCTTATCCTGTGTTTCAGCCATGAGCAGGCAGCAGGATCCCTAGCCTGCCTCCCAGTCTCTGTGCTCCGTCTCTGGATACTATCGCCCTTTCAGAGCACTGCCTGCACTTCTAAGATCTGTAACCAGCTGGAGCTTGTTTGTATCTTGTCTAAACCCTCGAGTGTGGACTTGCAAAGGGCTGGGGGTTTCCCTGTATTTGTCACTAGAGTCCTAGTGATCAATGCTGACATGTTCGGGACGGGCAGTGTTTAGCAGGCAATCGCTACCTGGATCACTGGGGATGCCACGATGTCACCATCATTCCAGCTACAGGCAGGCACTTCTTGTCACACAATGCTCTTATACCCGGTAAACATCTCAGTCTGGTTTCTGTTCCATTGTCATCAGCTTTAGTCTCTCTCTCTCTCTCTCTCTCTCTCTCTCTCTCTCTCTCTCTCTCTCTGTGTGTGTGTGTGTGTGTGTGCGCGCGTGCGTGTGTGTGAAGGATTTTCTAGGTTAAGTTAATTGAACATTGAAGTAGGAAGACCCCAACCCCCACAACTGTGCACCATGCCTGCCATGTGCAGAGGTCTTAGACTGTGGATAAAGGATCGTGAACTGAGTATCAACACCAGAATCCACCTCTCTTTGCTTCCCAACTGGATGTGTGTCCTGTTACCATATGTCCAGTGGCCTCAAGCTCCTTCTGCCATGCTTCCCCGTTATGATAGACCATGTCCTGAAATTGTAAGATGAAATAAACTCTTCACCAACTTATCTCTCTCTCTCTCTCCCTTCTTCCCTCTCTTTCAGTGTTCAGTCACAGAAGACAGAATTCTAATAGAATTCTACATTGTAATCACCGTGTTAGACTGGACTCGGTTTTGGTTAACTTTAGGTCCTCTTAAAGCCATTTTCAATCTTTTTTTCCTGTAAGGCTTTTGGTTTTCTTCTAAGTGCAAGACGACTCTGCAGGCTGTTTAGCTGGTATAGAAGGTTTTTCCTGTTCAGGTGTTGCTTTCATTGGTTAGTGAATAAAGAAACTGCTTTGGGCCTGATAGGGCAGAACTTAGGTATGTGGAGAAGACAGAACTGAATGCTGGGAGGAAGAGAGTAGAGTCAGAGAGAAGCCATGGATCTTCTGCCTGAGACAGACGCCAGTTAGAATCTTGCCAGTAATCCACAGTCATGTGGCGATACACAGATTAATAGAACTGGGTTAAATTAAGATATAAGAATTAGTCAATAAGAAACTAGAGCTAATGGGCCAAGCAGTGTTTAAATTAATACAGTTTCTATGCGGTTATTTCGGGTGTAAGCTAGCCGGGTGGCCGGGACAAACGAGCCGCCTCTCCTTTGGAACATTTAGCCATCTTCCAATTCCTGTTTCCTTTACAAAATCCTCATCTTACTTGGAACAGCAATGCATCCAGCTTTTCTCAGAGCAATGAATGGCCAGTGACATGTACACCCAGTGCAGCTATCTGCATAGGCTTTGCAATCCTGATCCAAGGGAGAAGGCTACACTGCTGGAGAGAGGGCTCAGCAGATAAGAGCACATGTTCTTACAAAGAATCCGAGTTTGGTTCCCAGTACCCTTATCAGGCAGCTCACATCACCTGTAACTCAAGCTCCAGGGGATTAGATAGCCTCTTCTGCCCTCTCGGCATGCACGCACACACACACACACACACACACACACACAGACACACACACACACACACACAATATTAAAGTAAGAAAGGAATCATTGCACACCTTTGATATACTGTAGGATTGGGAGATTTAAGTGATCACCGAGGTAGAGCCAGAAATTGAATCTATATCTTCCAACTCCTAAATCCACGCCATGATATCCCTAGGTTACTTCACGACAGAGTTTGTTTTGTCTTCTGAGCCCACATCCCATGCCTCCATGGTTGCTCAGGGACCTCTCATCACCATAACCCAAAGGCCTGGCTCTGGAGCAGCACAGCTTCCTGGACTAAGGTCATATTGTCTATCATGGGAGTATACTTTGCTGAAGTACATCAATGCTGACATGTCTGGGACAAGAGGAGTGTTTAACAAGCAATCGCTGCTGGCAGGAGCTGACCTTGCTGACAAGACTCCACCTGCCTATTGTGGGTATGTCCCTTAAGAGGAACATTTATCAGCAGTATTCTTAGATCCTGAGCATTCTCTCAACCTGGGATAGGAATACACTCTGTGTATTGAGGAGCATCAAGGAGGAGAGGATACTGAAATAGAGGAGACATCAGAGGAAGAAGAGATGACTGCAGGGCCTGGATGCCATGGAACCTCAGAGGAGACAGCAAAAAAAAGCCACTGTTTGACTCTGAGTAAGCAGGATATTTAAAAAGACTGCTAAGTTATACATGGAACGAGCCAAGTATTTCTGTAGACAAATGACAGCCGGGTACCAATCCCATCCAACTTGTTGACATGATTGCATGATGTCATCCCCAGAGTTCACACTTGAGAACCATGCAATAGAGTTACAAAAGCAATGCAAAAATAAGATCTCACAATGCTTTAAGGAAGCTGATGGTTTGTGTTGGTCCATAAGCTTAGGACACATGTGGCCATGGATCATGCATTGGACATGACTGAAAGTTATGACAGTGAAAATCCTATGTAGTGATGTGGTCTTGACACATTTTGGAATTATAACCTACTGTGGTCTTAGTGGATAGAGATGGGCGTGATGAAGGAGAACAGACAAGGATGAATCCAGGCTTTTGATCTGTGTTATTGTCATTGGAGAGGTGGCTGTGAGCATGAAGAGGACAGTCCAGCATGGGGATGAGGGACAGCAAGAAGATAGGTTTCATAGAGTATCTTTTAATATCGAAGTCACAAGTCCCTAGAATGGGAGAAGAGGGTAATGTAATAACCATGGCTGGAGGTTTTGACTAGCAATAGGCAGCACGTCTCCATCTCTGTGACCTTCTGTCCCCAGCAGTGAGCTTACTTGGCTATTTCTCCTCACGTGTGGTAAGTCCCTCTGTACCGTCATACCACAAGGAATAGAGGAGGTCTGGACATCCACTCTTAACTCTGACTGCCAATCAACAATCAGTTACCTCCTCGCCTGTGGACAGAGACAGAGGTCTAATTCCTGCTGTTGAAGGGGGCTCAAAGACACCTCAATACCAACAGAAAAGGGCAAGAAGAGTCACCAGGAAAGACATCTTAATCCAAATAAGCCCCCAACTCTCTTAGAATCAGCGGGAGGGGTCTCTCCAGCTTAGGGGACGGGGGCTTCTTTATCAGGGAAGTCTATCACACCTGCCATTAAATTTGTACTTTGTGTGGCGCTGTTCTGTCTTCTAATTATTCAACTCATGGAGATAAAGAACCCACCTGGTATCATGATGACTATTAGATACCCTGCGGAGCAGAAAGAGGCTCCAGATGCCCTAAACATATGGTTCTGAACTCTTCTGAGACAGCAAGCTAGCAGGGTTAGCATGTTAGCATATCAGAGCTAGGAGTGTTAGCATGCGTTTGAAGGGAATGACAAAGATCAATAGTGAATTCCACACACATACTCTAATAAGACTGGAGTTTTCCATCTCCATTTGCTGCCGAGCAAATCAATGGATTAGCAAGAACATGAATTTGCTTGATTAATTGCATTGACATACACAATGCATCAGTTCATTCAGAAAGGAAGGAGCACAATCACCTTTATTTCCCCCCAAACCAAAAATACACAAATATATACATAAACGAAAGCACCGTGGAATGTAGGAACATAATTTGAGGCAAAGGCCTCTATGGCTGGCCTTCCCTAACAGTCCAGCTGCCTGGGTCTCAATCCTGGTTTTGATTCTGATTTGCTCTATTAACTCCATTTGGAATGGAAAATGTAGGCTGCTGAGCTAATTCAAAGAGATAATCCCATAAAGCTCTTAGCACAGAACCTGGGACAGCGTAGCAACGCAATAAACACCGCTTAGTGCATTTCCTTACATGCCCAGTAACATACATGACTCACTGAGTCTGTCTTACATCCACACTCTGACAAGCATATGCCCGAATGGACACCAGCATCCCTGCATGGCTCAGTGAGCATTCATGCAGGCACACGCAGAGAAAATGCCTTCAAATTCCTCATTTCCCCACTGCCCGCCTTGCCTGCCTCTGTACTTGATAACACTCCATCTTAATGCTCTTCAAGAATAGAAAGATTATTTTCTCTGTCTTCTAAGAGCTGACTGTTCCCACTATGCCTTCCATGCCTCAGAGTCTGCTGCCCTCTTGAATGAGTGACGAATATCCTCAGCAAGTCGTTTCCTCTAAAAATAGACCACCCCAGCTGATCTTAACTGTACATCTCATCTCCATAAGCTTTCAAAGAAAAGAACGGAGTTCATTCTTGAAGGGATTTCATGCTAATCTATCAGAAGCAACATGATTCGGCGGCATGAATAAAGCTCCGAGTGTCTGCAGTATGTCCCACTTCCAGCTCCCCTGTTATTGGATTCATATAAAATAGGAGTGTAGAGCAGGTGGATTTCTCCAGACACTGCCAATTGGGTGCTCATTCTGTCTGGCTTTATGGGCCCATTTGGCTAATGTCCTTCACCTTGGCAATTTAATGCCTGACTTGCTTTGGTGATTTCTTCCTGAAGATGTGTGGGGGTGGATTTAGGGAAGGTAATAATAGTCGAGCCATAGTCACCTTGTAGAAGCTGATGACTTTTTCTTACCCTACAATTCTATTAGGTTTTTGGTGGGCATAGTCACTTGGCTTCCAGAGCCGAGGCTCATTCAGTTCACATCACCCACACTGCTGATGTGCATGCTTTCCAAAGACAAAATAACACATCATGCATTTCAAAATCTGGAAATTCAACTGTTAGTCCAGTGCAAATGGGGGTGAAACATAAATTCTGTATTTGTCCCCTTGGCCTTGAAATGCATAAATCATCTCAATTCTTATTTGGATTGATCTTCTCTATAGATCTGGGGCTGGGGCATCAAGTCAAGGTATAATATAAAACCATGAATATATCTTAGTCATGTGCATCATTAATGTAAACTTTCAAAATGGAAGACACAGAATCTTACCATCCATAGAGACGCAAGAAACCTATGTTTTCATAGCTTTAGAAGCTGTTAATTCAAATCAGGAGTGATAAGTCTAATATGCTGGTGACCCTGCCGTTATCTGATGAACAGAGCAGCTCCTCTCAACATTGTTGCTGTCATCAGCAGCATCATCTGGTGCAGCAGCATGAACTTGAGTCTCGGAACCTCTAACCACAGTATGTGAAATAAGGGAACTGCGGTATTTTGTGTCATTTCATTGTGCACCAGGATAGGGACAATTAGAGATTCATATTCACATATGCAAATCACCTAGTACCTATAGTTGCAAATACTGGACACTCAAATTCTACTTGGCTCAATAATAGCTACTGTCTCCTGTAAACAAAGCTGTAATGCAGGGGACTCTAAGAGTGGCTCTGTAAGCAGTGAAATTATCTCACTGAGGACTTGGGTTCCTTCTATCATCCTCTTTGATTTCTTCACCCCAATCTGGCTCAAAAAAGATATAGCTGTCTATTGGCCAATATCCACGAATAACAGCCTATTCACTGTGTCTGTTCCTATTAACCTGGAAACTGTAATTCTCTCAGCAATCCTTGGTCAGAATTGTAGACCAGTCACTTACAATGCAAATGAAGTCCCCAGGTTTTGCTTAGTTTGATCAATCCCAATTTGTCTCTTTGATGCTTGCACTGAGAGTATGTCATACAGAGAAAGGTTGATATGAAAAGAGTAGAAGCATTTCATTAGAACTGGAAAGGGAGTAAGCAGCTAAAGGGTAGAAAAACCCCTATACTCTTCAGGCTCACAGAGACTTCTGAAGATTGAAAAGGACTGGGGAGAGGAAAACACAGAAGACAATGAGGTCTTGTTGGAGCAGGAATATTTAATTCCTCATCTACAGCACGGAAAGGCCCATGAATACGATGGGATAGTAACTCTGTTGATTAGGTTACATTGTCTAGGAGAAGAGAGGGGATAGTCCCTCTGAGTAGAGCTCCATTAAATTATAGAAGAGAACAGGTCCATCCTGTTGGCCTTGACAAAATAAGCTTGCACGAGGTGGGAAGAAGGGATGCATGTGACAGGGATACAGGTGCCTTCTAGATACTAAGAACATCCCTGGACTAGCTAGTATGACACTGGGGACTTTAGCCACATGACTGCAAGGAGATAAACCCTTTCCATAGCCAGTGAGCTTAGAAGAGAACCCCAGACCTCAGGGAGGCTGACATCTTAGTTGGCATACCAACATCATCTCAATAAGGAGCTAAGTACAGAGCCCTCTCAGCTTTACTTCTCACCCATTACAAGTGTGTCATAATAAATCCAAGGAAACTCTTATCTTAAAAAGGCATTGAATTGGGGCTTGTTTACAGATTCAGAGGTTTAGTTTATTAACACCATGGTGAGTTGTATCACAGAACATATTGGGTTTATGCAGTAGGTGAGACCTACATCCTAATACACAGGCAGAGAGAGGGGGGTGGGAAGAGGAGAGGAGAAGAGAAGAGAAAAGAAGAGAAGAGACACAGAGAGAGACAAAGACAGACACTGGGCTAGATACGGGCTTTCACAAACCTCAAAGCCTACCCCCAGTGACATACTTCCTCTAACAAAGCCATACTTCCTAACCCATCTAATCCTTTCGAGAATTCACTTCCTGGTGCCTAAACTTTCAAATAGATGAGACTTTGGGGCCATTCTTATTAAAGCCACCACAGGGCCTCATTATGCAGTCCTGTGCAGTTTGGAACTCACTATGTAGACCAGGCTGACTTCATACTTACAAAGATCCATCTGCCTCTGCCTGCCGAGTGCTGGGATTAAGGGTGTGCCATCATACCTGGCTTGCTTAAGATTCTTAACTGTCTTTCCATATGTCTTCTTGTTTACCCACACTGAATCTGCAGATTTATTGCTGAAGGTATTCTTGGGTGTATCATCACTGGTGTAGGGACAGCTGGTTAATTTTGGGTTTTAAATTTTGACCACACAGTGTATAGAATCGTTCTATTAGTTGTCAGAAGGTCAATAATCACTTTAAGCAGATTTTAAGATGTGCTATTAATCATGGCAACCTTCTCCCCTCTTCTGTTATAGATGCTGGCTGTCTTCCTCAAACTAAGGCTTCCAGAAAAACACTGAGTGACACAAGAACATGCTTTGTGTCTCATCTCCCACTTGACAGGGTTGTATGACGACTGCAGGAGGCAGTCGCGACAGCGTTCTGGTGGCTACCCAGCAACACGTGAATGACTCCTAGTTCACTAGGGATCTTTTTGATTATAAGAAATTTCAGTTAATTCAGCATCCCTGGATGCTGAACACATAACAGTAACACCCTACTGACTGAAAAGCTGAAGTAGGGTTTGAATACTCTTTCTTTCTGCATGTCTTAAGCCACCTTTTATTTATTTTTTAAAGGTTTGTTCTCCTGGAATCAGAGACAAAGGAGACGTTTTAGAATCAGGCTGGGGGCTTTGAATGCTTGTTCAGGCTTTAATTTGAACCTATGTTCTTTGGTGGCTGTCTTTTTCAGAATCACCAACGACCTGACGTTGAACTCCAGCTTGAGCACACCCCTGTTCAGGCTCAGAGTCCACGCTGCCCTTGACTTTGACTCTGTCTACTGCCTTGCTGCTTCTCGTTATGAGAAGGTCATTTGCTTTCACATCTGTGGAGATGCTTTAGGATTTTTCTCCACTTCGTAGTTTACAAATGTCACCTTGTCTTCTCTATTCCCATACCGAGTTTTCTTTCAGGGTTACTGTTCATTTTGACTGCTGGGCATTTACTGTGCTCCTTTAAGATGAGTACATACATCTAATTTTCTTTTTCTTGTTCTTATTTTTTTTCTTAAGATTTCTTCCTCTTCTTTAAGTGTCTGTTCGTCCCACTTTGATCGTTCTTTCCTGGTGGAGGAAGCAGACAACCAGTGTCTGCATTTAGTCTCTGTAGATTTTATTATAAGACAGCTTCACAGATTATCTTCCATTTCACCGACTCAGTCTTCAGATTTGTCTGTTCCGCTTTTGAGCCCTTTCGTGGATTTTTGAGAAAGTGGTTATTTAAATCAAACACAAAAAATTAAAATTTGACCTCTCTGAAAATTCATTTGTAGGCACCGATTGTCCTTTTTCTTAAAAACATATAAACATCCATTCTTTGGGGTACCCATAATCCATGAACCTTCTGCACAGACTCCCTGTGTCATCTCTCACATTCCTGAATGAATGTTTGTCTTGTGTGCCTTAGCCCTCTCTAGTCATACGTTGGTTGTCCATTCACACTTAAAGGTGAAGGACTGGCTTAATTGTGTGAGCAGCATGGTGAGTTTTCTGTGCAGATAGCTCTGACTAGAATTACCTGAGCCAGGGAGGTCAACAGACGGACTCTGCTCTAGGAAATGTGGGTGGGTCACACATGGACTCACTGTGGCATTTGGATGAGTTGTCTTCGATGTATTAGTATTTTCTTACAATTGATGAATATACTTGGACTTGTTCCCGCTGCCTGGCCCCCGCGGTCTAGGTGGCTCCCAGGCTAATGTTACTCAGTCTTATGTAGAAATCCTGAGCCTGCATCCTTGGGCAGGTTAGTGAACTGCTTTAGGTTTGCTTGCATTCGTAAGGTGAACATAAAGCAGGTCCTGTTGGGAGGAAGTGCCGTAAGGATGAACTGAAACCAGGCATGGACAGTGGTGTGTGCGGTGGGGGGGGGGGGGCTAGCCAGGAATGCTACCTCTCCCTCCTTGCTCTGCCTACCCCTTTCCAATTCTTACTCAATTTTCTCTTCCCTCTCCCTCCTTCCCATCTTCTTATTCCCTCATCCTGCATTTATATTTTACCATTACCATTTTAAATAATCATTATTACACCAGTACCTGGGCCATCTGTTAATTATTTTATTCATTAATGCAGTTTCATCGAATATATCTTCTAGCTTTGGCCTTTGGAGGGAATTAAATCTGAGCACAGAGGTCAATGCATACCTTATAAGCTTTACTGCTACAGGATTGTGAATAAAGAAAGATTAAGCAAAGAAACAAACAAATGGGGACCCAGTGCCAGAAATAAATTTTAGTGTAGACTCCAATCAGTCGTGTGATGGGGGCAAGCTGCTTCAATCTACCCAGCCTCTATGCCTCTGAACTTCCCTTATCAGGAAAAGGGGATCAAATAAACTAATGTATACAAGTCAGCGTGTACACTCCAATGGAAATCCCCACCCGTGTCTCTTGTCTGTCTGACTCTACAGGAGGGGCCTTGTCTAGGCTGTTGCAAATGCAGGGTTTTACACTTACAAGAAACCCCAGGTTTCCTGTAAAGCGCATTGTCTTTTGCCATCTTGGGGTTCATAAAGAAACTTGAGAAAGGAACTCCTATTTCCTTGCACACCAAGTCCCCAACCTCACATACATCACTGTGCACGCTGTGACACAGTTGTCAGAAGAACACATCTCTGTCTTCCCAAGGCACAGGGAGGAAACATGTTTCAAGATGCCTGAGAGCTGCAATGGGGAACCCGAGACTGCTCAGGCCGTAGCTCTCTCAGCAGCGTCCTTGTCCACACTCCTAAAGCCCTCTTCCCAGACACCGCATAGCACTTTAGCTATAACTCCAACCTGACAGAATCACTGCTCATGTCTGCTCTCTATGGTGGTTTCTGCAGGGTTTTGGAAGTAAAGCAACTTAAACCCATCTCTGTTAATGGCTCATAAAAGCAGGGACATTTTTTTCTGAGCAGAGAAGACATTAGGAATATGCCTGGGAAGGCACTTTATGCCCTGGTTGGACCGCAAGGTATCATTGAATCTGATATCCATTGAGAAGTGGATTCAAAGCTTGGAGTTTTATTTGCTTCCTGTGACCTTTCCATGAACTATCTGGTCCTTTATTTCCATGGAGGCAGGATGGACATTGCTTCTACAAGCTGAGATGACTCCATTTCATTTCAGAGAGGCTCAACTCCCAAGTGGTTTCCAAATGGACACACTTACGACATGACTTTGAGCAGGCCACTCACTGCTATATGAAGCCAGCTTTCTTTAGTCAAGTCTACAGTGAAAGGAACATGGGCAATGAAAGGCCAGGCCAACCCAGCATGGTCACTGCAGTTACCTCCACGCCAGCTGAATAACCGCTGGCCATCTGTGGGGTGACAGAGGCTGAGGCCAGAGCCTTTATGTACTGAGGGGATGATGTTGGATCAGCTTGGGTCTGGGGAACAGGTGCATGTGTACCTCTGGCACACAGAGTCAGTGTTCACTCCAGGGGAGCGATGCAGATGGTGACATTGAACCAACAGCGTCTCTGTCACTGATTCTGCTCTGCAGCTTGGTGGCATGTTGGGGAGTAAGCAGACAGTTCTATGGTTGACAGCCTTCAACTTCAGCTGCCCTGTTTTCTGAAGCAAGTATTTATAATAGTATTTCAAACTGTAGGTCGTGAAGGAGGGAAGAGCCTGCCTTGCATGAAGCAGAATTGGTAGGGGTCCGAAGGCGGGGAGGAGCTGTGGTGCTCCCCCAGAGCCTCAGCTAGAGCCTTATTCCCAGGCTTCAGCAGCTCTGCCTCACCTCTGTCTCCTCAAAGTCACCTTTAACTTGTAGGACCTTTTCCTCTATGAGAGCGTATGCTCGCGCGCACACACACACACACACACACACACACACACACACACACACACACACCGTGGTTCCAGTACAACTCTGTGACCAGGGTCTGACTGATGTAAAGTTTTGAAAGCCATACATATTGCTCTAGGATAGGAATAGCTATGGGGTGGGCTTTTAGCTCTAGAGCCTGAAGGTGAGATTAGGCAAAGGGGAGACTTGAATGTGAGCCACGGTTGTTTTCTACCTGCATTCCTTCCTTCCCTGCAATAATCTCTAGACACCCCCGAGAAATCACATGTTGCTTCTGTGTAGCTTAGTTTCTGTCTTTAGAGACCCTTAAGACAAGGCCTGTGGCACTAAGAAATTTCAGCTTCACACCCAACACACCTTTAGCAACTAATGTGCTGAAGGAAGGCACCGTCCAGGTAAGACCCGTAGGGTTTGACCAGTGTGGCTGCTTGCCTCTCTCCATCCCTTTCTTTTCTTCATTAATAAACACTTTACCTATGTGCATACGTGTGTGCACCTCCTTCTCTGCATGTGCACTCTGTGTGTACAGTTTCTCAGGAAGAAAGACAAGAGTGTTGGATTTCCTGGGACTGGAGTTAGAAGGGGTTGTAAGATGCCTAATGCAAGTTCTGGGGATCAAATCCAGGTCCTCTACAAGAGCAACAAGTGCTCTTAAGCCTTGAGCCATCTCTCTAACACCTTTCTTTTTCATGTTAACTTTGTTCATATGTCGCTAGGACATTCTTATTGTGAAACTCATAAATCAACAGGTGACATTTTAGCCTGATCATTTCAAACAAAGTTAATGCTGCTGCTTTTCTTAGGGGCCCTTTCTGTCCCCCAGCTGCGACTGAAAGTCTAGGCAGCAGATGCACAGGCTCAGGGAGTTGTACAAGGCTTCTCACAGCTGTCCTGCCAGACTGTGCTCACTTACTAACAGGGGAAGGGTGCAACTAAGAGCCAGGAGGGATCCTGATAGGAAGCTAGATGGCTTGGCATTCTGCTTTTGGCTCCTGACAGACAGGTTTAATGCAACCGTCACCAACGTTTGAAATTAGCATTTGTATACAGAAGTTACCCATCAGACAGGCTATGGAAGAAGCCACAGTAAGCCTAGTCATGAAAAGAGACTAACAAATAACATTAGAAACACTATGTAATTCCTCATACAAGCTCATGTGGTCTGTGCACTCGCATGATCTAGATGGAAAAGACTTCACATAGTGACTGACATGTGTTCACCCGAGGGACTGGGGAGATGTTTCAGGAAGAGGGCTTGCTATGCAAGCCCGAGGACATAAATTCAGACCGCTAACACCCATGTAAAAAGCTAGGCATGGCTTTGAATATCTGTAACCCTAGGGTGTGTGTGTGTGCGCGCACATGTTGGAGAATGTTATTTTAAGGTATGTGACTTTTGTTTATGGTGCATTTGTTTAACTCTGCGAAGCTGTGATTCTTTGTCTAAAACACCTGAGCTGAACTGTCAATAGCGAGGCAGAAGAAAGGATGGGGGCGGGGCTGGCAGGCCGAGAGAATAAATAGGAGGAAAAGGCTGGAAGAGGAGGAGCAAGAGAATCAGGAGGAGGAGAACACTAGGGACCACTCATCCGCCCATCACTGAGCCACCCAACCCACCAGCCATGGCGTAAGAGTGAGAGTAAGATTGCAGAAATAAGAAAAGGAAAAAGCCCAGAGACAAAAGATAGACGGGAGAATTTCAGGAAAGTCGGCTAGAAGCAAGCCAAGTAAAGGCGGAGCATTCATTAAGTAATAAGACGTCTCTGTGTGTGATTTATTTGGGAGCTGGGTGGTGGGCCCCCCAAAAGAGAAACGACCCTAAAGAGTAAAGAACAATCCACAAAGTGTGTGTGTGTGTGTGTGTGTGTCTGTGTGTGTGTGTCTGTGTGTAGGGACAGAAGGGTCACTGGGACTAGCTGGCTACTATCTCAAATCTAGGCTCAGTGAGAGATCCTGTCCCAGTGGAATAGGTAGAGAGATTGATAGAACAGGACACCTCACAGCCCCCTCTGGCCTTCCCAGGCATGTACAGGCATGTGCAACCATATGCACATATGTGCACATACCAAACAAATAGACACCCCCCCACACACTCATTTGGGATGATGCAGTGGGCAGCGCCTTGGTTTGACACTAGGTCTTCTGATTGTACTCTGTGTTTTTTTCTCGTATTTATGGTCGGACATTATGAAACGTGCTTCAGTTTTCCAAGTTGAATATTTTTGTTTCATTTTGCTCTGTTTTCACTCCCACAACTTTTTCAGAGACCGATATTTTGATGATTTTCTCCAAGAGAAAATAGAAGAGATAGAGGCTGGAATAGTGCTTTCCATCTGCTCAGTAAGACAGCAGTAAAACTTCGTATCAGGCTATCGATCATTTCACAGTTAATTAGAAGGCCCACTGAGGAAAGTTAGCAGTATTGAACTGATCAATACATTAATTACCCAGAAAAGATACACTAATTAAACACACAGGACCTGAAAATTCAGCCTAGCTAACCTGAGTTTTAAAGGAGATTTAAGAAAAATTAAACCTGTCAGGTACACAGGATCCGATAAATCACTTATGGGAAACTCAGCAATGAAAATGAAATATAAGCAAAAGTCCAGTGAAGGCCTGGTCACTAATAGTGAACAGACACACCCAGAGATGGCACTGGGGGAGATGGATAAAGTCCGCAGAATCCTTTGAATTCTCAGAATCCATGTAAAGCCAAACATGATAGAACATATGATCTCAGCTCTCCAACAATGAAGTGGGAGTTGAATACCACAGAATCCCCACAGCCTTCCCACCAGGTCATCTCCTCTTCCTTCTGATCCTCAGCTTTCCCATGATTGGACCTTGCCTCACTCCATATTGGTTTCTGCTTTGAAAATGACCTCACCATAGATCCTTTCCCGGTCTTCGTTTGAGATAGTCCACGTTGCCTATAGAAAGAATCCCAGTAGCTGGCAGCTTTAACAGCAGACAGCAATCTCTCAGCATGCTGAACACTGAAACTCCAAGAAGGTCAGAGAGAGTGTGTGTGTGTGTGTGTGTGTGTGTGTGTGTGCATGCACATCTGCCCAGCGCCCAAGGAGGGCTCAACTTCTGATTCACAGATGACTGCTTTGCTACTCCCTCACATAAGAGGGAGCTGAGGAAGGAAGCAAGCTATCTCCCACTGTGAGGGTGCCCTCACAGGATGAGAGTTTATAACATGGATCTGGAGGGTGACACCTGTTTAGTTTAGGGCACCACAGATCCTATGTACAGAGCTCCCTTGGCCTCGTACCTGTGGGGCATCATCCCGATCTGAAATGACCTGTTGCTCGTCTGTCACCTGCACTCTTTCCTCAAGTGTGGGGACCGTGTAAGCAGGAAATTGGTGTTCCCACATGATTCTCTACACAGGGACACAGAATCTGGCAGGCTGCAAGTATCTGCAAAAGACTCATTGTCATGGCTGAAAGTGGAGCCCAAAGAGTTGGCAGTGTAACGGTTGGGTGGCGAGGGTACTTAGAGTTTAATTAGTTCAGTGCTCCGGTAGGGAGAAGTATCCTCAGAACAAAAGCATTGAAGGGAAAGAAGCACCAGTGTTCAGGGACATGGAGGCTGTCGCAGGAGATGGTAGAAGACAAGATTGAAGAACAGGAGACATTAAAGGACTCAAAAGTGGGTTATTTCTCAAGGTTATGGCAAGTGTTTTAGTGTGAGCTCAGACTTCCTAAAGTACCTCTCTCTCTCTCTCTCTCTCTCTCTCTCTCTCTCTCTCTCTCTCTCTCCCAGAGGAAGAAAGCCTGCTTGGGGTTGGCAGGGGACTGTGATGATGACATCGGGTGGAAAAGCTTGAGAGAGTAGATTTTACAGGGGGGACAATAATACGGAAGGAGACATGAGTGTGTCCCTAAGAGCCACGTCCCACAGGGGAAGACTAGATATCTGAGGAGAAAGTGAAAACCACACCGGGGAGGAAGCTGTGGGGAAGCTACTGACGCTGGAGGGAAGGTACTCATCTTCGGGAGTCACGGAACAACAGGCCCACTACCCAGCATACACCCTGAGTGGGGAGAGAATCGTGAGAGGAAGGGACCTCGAGAGCTACATGATGCTCCCGATGGTTAAATCCCTGGGTAAAGGTAACGGCAGGGCTTGTTTCCAAGATACCAAAGTCATCTTGTTTGATTGAAACAGAGAGTGTGGTAGGAGAGAAGGGATGTGTGTTATTGTCAAGGACACGTACACCCCAGTGGCTCCTTTTACTTCCTTGAAGGCACTTTGGAAGACAAGAGAGTGGCGTAATTCCCTGACCCTCCTGAGTACCACAGGGTCCTTCGTCTTCTATCTTCCTTCAATGCTTGATCTGTGGTCACAGCTGCTTCTAATCTCAGAGACCTTGACTGAAAACTCGCTGCAAGGGAGCAGGTGGCATGCCCATAGGCCTCATTTTAAGTCACAGGAAACACGTACTGAGAATTTAGAGACCTCTTGTCTTCTGTCACTTCCTGTCAAATAATCTGTCCTTGCTTCGGATGCTTCAGGACAATGCAGACCGATGACCTCTGGCTTTCTGGCCCGATGATATGGATGAGGAAAATGGATGGTTGACCCCACAAAAACTGAGGTAACATCTGAGTGGGGAATAAAGATTTCAGTTGGATATGATTTGATTTACACTACAAGCCTCGAGACATTGTCTGGTTGAGAGTTCCAAAGAAAGTTGGGCAGATTGGATATGCAGAGTTAGGAATGTTCAACTGGTTAAAAATGCAGAGCAGATACAAGCTCTCCCTGTAAATCTAAAATGACTTGGAGGATGAGGGGCGTGGGCTGAACACAGCGCTGAGGTCGGGGACAGAATATGCAGGGTGGGTAGAACTGGAAGAGGCAAGAATCAAGATCAGGAGTGTCTGTGTGAGTGACAGGAGGGAACCCAGAGAGTGGGAGGCCTGGGGAGGGAAGGGTCCTATCTTTCCTTAAGGTAGTGACCTGGACAACGCGGGTGAATGCTTCCATCTTTAGATCCAGACCTAAGGGACTGATTCATACAAAAACACCGAGCTGAACAAAGGGTGCTCCCCGGGTGGATGCCAACAGTCTTCCTTCTGGAGCTTAGGGGAGATGGGCTTGGAGGAAGGCCTTGAAGCTGTCTATAAGACCACCCAGAGACGTTACAAAGATCCAAATGAAACACAATCTTCTTGCAAAACAAAAATTAAGTTTGACTGAAGTCAATTTGGATTTTAAAAGATTATTAGTAATAATAATTCCAGAAGAGTGTTTTCAACTTTTATTTTGAGATGAGTGCTAGGTTTAGACATCACTAGCAGCTGTTTTTCTCCTAACATTCATTTAGAGAGGAGGAGAACTCTAGACTCTATCAAAACTCTATAGAGAAAACTCAAGCTTCCATGGCCTTCTTCCAAAGTCTTTTTTTTTTTTACGTTTGGCATATCCTTAAAAATGAAACGTGACCAAGAACACCAGGCAACAGATAGAAAATAATCTCTCATATGTATGTAGATTCAAAAATAATAGCATATTGGCAATAACACTACAGAAATTTATTAAAAGAAAACCCTGTGGCCAAGTAAAACTTGTGCCAAGAATATAAAAAGAATTTAATATGTCAGGATATCTATTAATATAATCTACCAGATAAAAAGAGCCAGAGGGCCAAAAACAATCCCTTGATGACTTAAATACCTGAAAAAGTTTCACACCTGGTCCTGATGGGAATTCCCAGCAGGCCAGGCACATGATCTGTCTCTAACACAAAGACCCATGTGGCTTAAGTTAACATGACAGGGAGTGTGCGGTCCTCATGAGAGGGAGCCTATGGGATGGCTTAGCAGGAAGCTGAGGGGCCTGGAGAACTGAACTTGCTTAGTAACCAATACTTTTATCTCAAATGGAATTCCGGATCTGCAGAAGTTTCTGGCTAGGCTAGGGATACAGTAGAGCTAAGGCTATTGCCTCAGTACCAGCTACAGGGCATTGAAAATTCCAGTGACTCTGTGAGGAGGTCAGGTATGAGCCTGATGTCTCCAGTAATAGTCACCATACTGGGTGAATTGTAATTTCTCCTACAACTGCACTTACCTGGTCCTTTAAAAAGAGAACTGTAGCTCCAGGTCAGATTATGATCCTGGTTATGGTAAGTACCCCATACAAATATCCACTCCTGAGCACATCCCAGGCACTCAGCATCCACTAATTGCTGTGACTCTAAGGGCAGTACTGTGGGAGGTGTTTCAGGTTCACTTTACAGAAAACATGGTACAGCCCTGGTAAAGGAGGGACTGATAGCTGACTCCAGAGCCCAGTGCTCTGGACCATGGCATTCTAGTGTGTGTTTATTTTCTCATTTTCTCTCTCTCTCTCTCTCTCTCTCTCTCTTTCTCTCTCTCTCTCTCTCATGTTTGCTGTGCCTGATTGCAAGTGTGTGGCACACCTGTGTATGCAGGTCCACATGCATGCTTGTTTGTGGAAGTCCAAGATTCCTGTCCCGTTTTCTTTGATTGCTCTCTAGCTAATTCACTGAGACAGGGTCTCCCAGTTGGACCCAACAGAGCACACAGCTCACAGTGAACTGTCCTGCCCTGGAGATCCCTTGTCTGGGCACTAGGAAACTACAGGGGGGGGGTTGCTATGCCCACCAAGCTTGAATGTGGGACTGGGGCTCTAAACTGCCATCCTCACACTTCCTCCTCAAGAGTTTTAACAAGACATCTACACAAGCCTTATTTACTTTCTTAAGTAAATTCCCTTGTGGATGTGTGAGTTTGCAACACAGTGCCGAACGATATGGCAGTCAAGTGTCTCCTCTAGTGAAGCCAACTTCACACTTGCTTCTTTGGTGTGACAAGGGGAATCTTACTTCAAGAGAATTTCCTAACACAGCACCCCTGCCTTCCCTGTACTTCCCATGTCTGCTACATAATACCTGTTGGGAACAATATTTTAAGGTGTGTTACTTTTGTTTATGTTGCATTTGTTTAACTCTGTGAAGCTGTGATACTTTGCCTGTCTAGAACACCTGATGGTCTAATTATGATCTGAACAGCTATCAGCGAGGCAGGAGAAGGGACAGGCAGGGACTGGCAGGCAGAGAGAATATACAGAAGGAGAAACTGGGAGAAGGGGTTGGGTGTAGACCAGAAAAGGAGGCAGACATCAGAGGCCAGCCATCCTGCTACACAGCAATCCACAGAGTAAGAGTGAGATTTACAGAAATAGAGAATGGGAAAGCCCAGAGGCAAAAGGCAGAGGGGATAACATAAAATAAGAAAACAGGCAAGAAACAAGCCAAGTGAAGGCTGGACGTCTATAATTAAGAATAAGACTCCTTGTGTGATTCATTTGGGAGCTGGGTGGCAGATCCCCCAAAAGAGTCCAAAGAGCTTAACATCATACTACTACAGAAACCTTCTGCCCTGCACCTCCCATTCCTTCTCCTCCCCAATCCACTCACTGCTCCTTCCCATCCTCTTCCCTCCTCTTCCTCCCCTCTCTCCCTTCTTCTCCCTCTCTCCTCGTCATCGAAATAACATGGGATCATGCACTACTGTTTTCCTCACATGACACAATGTCCTCCAGATCTGTTCAAGTCATGGCAACAGATCTCCTTCTTTGACTAATACTTGGTATTAACACATACGTGTATAAGTGTGTGCGCAAGTGCGTGTGCTTGTGTGTATATAAATCTCACCATCTCGATACTTTGTAAGGTGGTGACTTTGTTGCTTTGGGTGTGGACCCAGAAGAGGGTTTGTCGGATCCCATGGCACTGGGACTGTGACAGTAGTTCTCACAGGGGCGGCACCAGCCTCATTCCTGACAGTGCACACGAGGGTTCCTTTTCTTTCTTCCTTTTCAGTGTTTATTGCTTCCAGCTTTTAGGACAATCGCCATCCTTAAGGTTTTGACATTCTGTCGTGATTTTATTTTCATTCACTTCATGCTTGGAGACGTGAGCACCATTTCATGCACAAGTTGGTCTTTTTTATGTCTGTTTATTACTGAACGAGAAATGGAATCTCAGCTAGAGAGGTAGCTCAGCAGTCAAGAGCCCTGACTGTTCTCGCAGAGGGACCCCGATTCAGTTCTCAGCATCCACGTGGTGGCCGGTAACCTCCTGGAACTCCAGTTCCAGGGAATTTGATGCCATTTTCTTGCCTCAGTAGGTACCAGCACTCGTTCGCCGCACAAACACACATTCAGTCTCACACATATACACATACAATTAAAAAAGAAATAAATAAATACATGGAATATAAAAGATCTTAGATTACAGAAGTGTACAGAAATGAATTCCCTGTGTGCCAGCTGCAAAAAATGCAAGAGATGATTCCTATTGCTAACTCGGAGTATGAAATACTCAGGGCTCGGCTGTTAAGGCCTGTGCCCTCTCCTGATTCACTTGTTAAAGCCTAAGTATCAATGGGATGGTAGGAAGAGGCCAGATTTTGGGAGATGAGAACAGACCCAGAAGTGAACTCTCAAGAAAGGACCAGTATTCTCATAAAAGAGGTCCCCAGAACCGGCCTCCCCACCCTCCAGCAGGGAGGCAATTAGCAGGTACCTTGTCTGAACCAGGAAACAACCTCACCAGATCTGCCTCTGCTTACCCTGAACATCCCCACTTCATAGCAATGAGAAGTACCTTCCTGACATTTGCAAAATCACCACTCATTTCTGGTATTGTGTTCTGGAACTAAACACATGGCAAGGAAATGGCTGAGAATCATTAGAATATATCTATGTATATACAAATACATATGTATTTCCCAATATATATGTTTAATTTCCAATATATAATTAAAATATATATATATTTAATTTCCAATAATTTCTGAAAGACATAAAACCATTTCAAAACTAAATAAATACAAAATCTCCTTACTGTGACAATTTCACTAAGACACTAGTAGACATATTCACTTTAAAAATATTAAGATTCTTTAAATATTTTTTGAAATTAAAACAAAGTTTAACTGATATCTGAAAAATCTAAGTTGTATGTATTCATGAGTTACCATGTGATATGAGATTTCAATATATACATATATGCGTCCCATAAAATTTAAATGAGTACTCTTATCTATCCCCTTATCTCTTTAACAGTTCTTTAATGTATTAAGATGCAGTTGGGCAGGATAAGGAGTTCTGGTGAACTGTGACACACCAGGGTGCCTATAAATAGTGACTGCATGTGGTTTATTTCAAAAAACAGGAGAGGATTTTAAATATTTTCCCATAAAGAATATTTTAGCCAAAGTGCTATTTTTGGAATGAGACTATACCTCAGTGGTAGAATATTTGCCTAGTATGTGTAGGTCCCAAAACGGCAAAGAAAAAAAAATCAGATGTTATTTGTATAACTTGGTAAGTATTTACTAAAAGTCCCAGGAACGTACTTCTCTTATCTCTTATCAACTATCAGGGCCTATTTTGGCATTCTAGTTTTTATTGCTGTGTATGTGTCTGTGTGAGGGTATGCCTGTGAGTCTAGATGCCTTTGGAGATGAGAAGAGAACATCAGATGCCGTGGAGCTGGAGCTACAGATGGTTGTGTGCCTCCAAACATGGGCACTGGGACCTGATCTGGGTCCTCCGGAAGAACAGCGAGTGCTCCTAGCCGCCAAGCCATCTCCCCAGCACCCACCAAAGCCCATTTTAAAGTGTACCACAGTACTGAATGGAAGGATACATTTTAGAGCCCTCAGAACAGAACAGATGATTCCCAAGGAGAATCCAGTACATATTACCATTTATTACATAATAAGTGCACCATCTCAAATCACTGAGAAAAGAATAAATTATTCAGCAAATGGTTTTAAGATACTGACTAATCATCTGGGAAATTTAGAATTATTTTACACCTTACAATGATTGATACAGACCCAAGACAGTTAATACACTGTTAAAAATAAGCTTTATATGGTAATGATACAGAGAAATATAAAAATATAGATTAATATTTTTCTGTTCTCAGGATGAGAAAGGTTTTCCTAAATATAAATGAAAAGAACACATAGCTAAACTTGAGACATTTTATATAATGAAAATAAATCTACATGGAAATATAATGAGCAAAACCGAAAAATAAACAGCAGTGTGAGACACTGTCTGCAGTGCATACAAAAGACCACTGCTTCAGTATGGACAGAGAATTTTAAAAATAAATAGGAAATGTATGTGCAGAGTAAAAGATGGGCAAGGGCATGGACTGACTGTGCACAAAGGGAAGAAGACCACAGAATAGAATGAAAATAATCTCCCCTAGAGAGTATATACAATTAGATCAGTGGTTAAAGTGAACGCGATTTGTCCTTTCAATTCGCTTGTCTGTCTTTCCTTCCTTCCTTCCTTCCTTCCTTCCTTCCTTCCTTCCTTCCTTCCTTCCTTCCTTCCTTCCTTCCTTCCTTATCTCAGGTAGGTGTTGAATGTAGTTTTTCCTACCTCGTCTTTCTGAGTACTGGTTTTCAGGCATTCACCACCATGCTTAATTAGATTTGTTCATCTCAAAGGATGCAACACTACAACCCCAGCAAAGAAATCACCTGTCCAACAAAAAAAAAACAAAACAAAAAAACAAACAAACAAAAACAAATGGACAAAGGCGTTTGCTAGATCTTTGCCCTAAGAATATATGCAAATGACTTAGGAAGACAGGGAGGGATGCTGAGGCTGGCCAAACATTAAGAAAACAAAAATTGATGTCACAGCAGAAGGCTGCTTTAAATCGGTGAAGACCATCAACAACAACTAGATGTAAAAATACTGGGCGCTGGCGAAGAGCTGCAGAAACCGGCTCTGTTGTGGACTACCCAGAAGGGAGTAAAACGACATAGAAAGTGGTGTGACGATCTCTCAGCACGCAGAACATGCCGTTCCTATTAGTTGCACCAGTTCCTCTTCTGGTTGTATGAAGAAGAAGAATAGAAGAATTGGCGCAGATTTTGTCTGTGCCATCTCCTAATAGCATTATGCACAATAATCAAAAGGTCAATGTAGACAAGCCTTATTAATACAAGAATAAATGTGTGTGTGTGTGTGTGTGTGTTAAAAATAGAATATTATTCAACACTCAATAGAAGGGAATTCTCACAACATGACACAACACAGAGGAACCTTTCTGGCATCCATGTAAGAGAAATATGCCGTTCACAAAAGGATCAATGTTACATGAGATGCTCAGAATAGCCACAAAAGCTGAAGGTATAAGGGAAGTGGGTAGAACTGTTGTATTTGCCAGGAACTTAGGGGGAGGCGGGTGCTAGGTAACCATTGTTGACCAAGTATAGAGTTTCACTGAGGAAGTTTTAGGGATTGATGGGTGGTGGTGGTTACACAACCATGTAAATACATATGATGGCACCAACGCTACACTTAAAATGGTAAATTTCATGTTCTGTGTTTTATCATACATTCTAGTTTTGTCTTATACTTCTACATCACAGTTCATTATGAAAGGAAGCTAAGGCAGGAACTCAAGGAAGAAACATGGAGGCTGTAACTGAAAGAGAGGCCATGGAGGAATACTGCTTACTGGCTTGCTTCCAGTGGCTTGTTCAGCTAGGTTTATTATGTAATCAAGGATTACTTGCCCAGGGGTGGCACCATCCACAGTGGACTGGGCTCTCCCACATCAATCATGAATCAAGAAAATGCCACACAGACTTTCCCAAAGGCCAATCTGATGGAGGCAATTCATCAACTGTAGGCCCCTCTTCCCCAGTGACTCTAATTTGTGGCAAGACTCGAGCCAGCGCAACACAGTCAAAGCAAATCTGGAGTGATGGGTTTTGATGACTGTTCTTTGGAGGGTAACCTAGAGAAGAAAGAGAGGATGAACCCGAAGCAAACTTATTCTCAGCTCAGGAGGATGAGGAAGAACGCTTAGCTTAAACCTGAGGTAGGCTAAATTGATGGTGAAGAAAATATTTCTCGCAGACGTCATTATCACGGGTTTTCCTTCACATAGGCGCAAGGCTCAACTTTTGTTAAAACAAGGTGGTTCTAGGAATCCCCAAATTGGAAAATGAACAAATTCACTTCTCAGAGGACTTGGAA
The DNA here is from genome assembly GCF_982192425.1 of Myodes glareolus. Lineage (NCBI taxonomy): Eukaryota > Metazoa > Chordata > Mammalia > Rodentia > Cricetidae > Myodes > Myodes glareolus. Next base: position 12,583,593 of record NC_142029.1, on the reverse strand, counting down.
CTCAGGAGTGGGAGATATTCCCAGAAAACTGCATATTATAAACTCCATTCTCTCAAAATAGGCGTAAGCCGGTTGTCTGCAATCCCCATCCAAAATCCTAGCAGGTCGTTTTGTGATTCTAGAACTCATTCTAGAATGTGAAGAGCCACCAGTGTCCTTCCACGAGTCAGTCTGATAAAGCAGAGTGAAGATCAAAGCTTCAGGGCTCAGTCTGCCCAAACCAGAGATCTCCGTGGTGACGAAGCCCTGACGCTTGAGGCAGTGCCGGTCTCGGGCATAGGCGGTAGTACAGCCATCACCGAGTCTTCATCTGTACTTTATACCATACCAACAAAGAAACCAATAGACTTTAATCTGGCTCTGAAAGCCATGCAGATAGCACTTCTTGGATCAGCCGTGGAGAAGATCTTCATGATTCTGAGCACTCACACCCAGAAAAAAATGGATTAACAAATCGGACCATATTAGACTAAGACCCTCTGTCCAGAGGAGCTGGGAAGATGGCTCAGTCAGCAAAGCTTAGGGACCTGAGTCCCATGCCCAGCATCCATTCAAAACAAACAAGCAAACAAACCCCTAAACACAGTGTGGTAGTGTGATATTTGTAATCCCAGCCCTGGGGAAGCAGAGACAAGCAGATCCCTGAGGCTCACTGGCAGCCAGCCTAGCCTACATGGTGAGCATCATGCTAATAGGGGATCCTGCCTTCTAATAAACAAAGGTGGCCTCTTTCCTGGGCAGAGACTATTTCTTCTGCTTCTCAGCATTCTTTAGCTGTGTGGAGATCTTTGTGTGGCTGATGTCTCTTGAGCATTCTCTGTCCCTGTTAGCACGTTTATTGGTGGTGTTCTTGTTCAGCTCATACTTAGGCCGTCAAGTTGGTAAGACTTTTATCTGTGCAGTTTCTCACATTCCTAGGAGATACAACCTCAGCGCAAAAGTCCCCGATCCTCTGGCTGTCACAATCTTCCTCTTCCCTCTTCTGCAATGATTCCTGAGCCTTAGGCACAGGAGTTATGTTATAGATGTATTAGGGCCTGACTCTACAACTTAGATATACACATATATGCATGTAATAACAATTTATGTAAAAAACGACCATGAGTTAGAATGTTAGCAAGGAGGGTTTGGAGAGCAGAAAAGGAAGGGGGGGAATAAGGCAACTATATTATAATCTCAAAAAATGTTTTAAAAAGATGGATAGTAATCGAGGAATGACTTCAGAAGTTCTCTGATCTCTATACCCAAATATCTATATAGACAGATACACACACACACACACACACACACAGAGAGAGAGAGAGAGAGAGAGAGAGAGAGAGATAAAGAGAGAGACAGAGACAGAGATAGAGACACACAGAGAGACAGAAACAGAAGAATTTCTGCTAAGCCACAAAAAAGTACTTTTTTTTCAGAGTACAGGAAAACATATGCATTACATCTATCTTTCTCATACCCAAAAGATATAAAGGACTCCAATAAGAAGGAAGTCAATCTAACAGAAAAGTAAATAAGACATGTGAACAACTATTTCACAAACACATATATGCCAATAACCATTGAAAATCCACTGGTTTCATTGGCCATTGAGGACATTACAAATTAAAATATTCTATGGTTCTAATAATCACCCATGGCACAGTTAAAACATCAGACAGACGGACCGACAATACTGAGCGCTGGGAGTGCTGAGCGACTCACCTGTCATATGTTGCTGGGTGGGACGTGTACTGGTGTGACCACACTGCAGTACAGTATACACACATGCATGTACACACACTGCGATCAACAAGGCCGTTTAGAGGGATAAGCTTAATCGATTAGTTCCTGTACATTTCAGAGGGTATGCACAAGAATGATCATCCCAGTACTGCTTCGAGCACCCCAAAAAAGAGACCACCCAAATAGCTCTCATCAGTGAAGCGGGTAGAGAAGCAGGCTCTTCTCTCCCAATGGATGACACACAACACTCAAAATGAAAACATGGCTGCAGAGGTGGCCCACCATAAAGCAGAGTGGAAGAACCAAGCGGTTAAGTGGGTCACACTGATGGATGCAGTGGTCAAAATTTCCAAAACAAACAAACATAATTTACTTAGGAGTGAGGAAATTGCTCATCTTTGGGGGCAGGGTGACTAGAAGGATGCATGCAGGATATGGGACATTCTGGGATGTGAGTCACATTCTATTTTCTGATTTTCATAGTGGTTAGCCACAATCAAGAGGGTTTTTTTTTTAATTCATTGAGCTATCCTCCTTGTTGCACCTTTTTATTGGGATGTTACATTTAAATGGAAAGTTTGTTACAAACGAAAGGCTGACAGAGGAGTTCTCAAGGTCCCCATGACAATGCGCATAGAATGGCAGGCCCAGGAATTTCTCATGAACTGGATTGAATCACAAATAGGCGCAATGCTTATGCATCAGGGTGCAGGTTTTAATATTTTTCAAATGTGTGAAAGCTGGGGAAAAAACCTAGATGTGAAAAGTAAATGGAGCTGATAAAATCAAAGTGGTTGAGCAAGGAAATGCATAAGTGGAACATTATACCGATGATTTCAGAGGATGGGAAAGTGTGTCTGAAAGCAGGAGGTGGAGGAACAGGCCGAATGCACATGTAAGAAAAGTCGTTTCCAATTTTATGTTCAGTGTGTGCATCAACCCAAGAAGGGAAATGGACTTCAAAGAAACAGAACAAAGACACTGAACAATCCTTATCTCTGGGTGGATGTGTGATGTGCTTACTTTTTTCTTTAAATTATTTTGCTTTTCTAGTTGTCTGCATAGAACACCCTTTACTTTTCTATGCATGGACGTGACACAAAACAGGGATAGAGTCAGTTCATCAAACTAGCCGTTTCCAAGTAATGCTTTAAATTATTTAGCAACATAGAGAAGTACAAGAGAGCCACTTTTGCAAAGACATTCTTTGGTCCAGTTAGAAATCTGTAGAATAGATACAAATGCTTCCCTCCTGGTTGGAGTGAGAGGAAGGCAACAGAGGATATGGATATTGCGCTTTTGGATGTTCTATAATCCTGTTCTAGAACAGTCCAATGATTGCAGAAGCAGTGAAAATCGTGGTGATACCTACGATTCAGCTGAGGAGGTAATGCCTGCCCTGGTTTCCCTAATGATTCGAATGCATTTTGCTTTATCCTCTTCCTTTGCATAGAAACTGAATTTCTTGTCTATCATCAAGGGAAGCCGTGACAGGAACTGAATCAGAGACCATGGAGGAACTTCGCTCCCTGGACTGCTTCCTCTGGCTTGCTCAGCTAACTTTTTATATAGCCCAGGCCCACCTGCCTAGGGATGGCATCATGCCCAGTGACTGGGACAGGTAGTCACTAAGAAACTGCCTCACACACATGACCACAGGCCACTCAGCTCTGAGCGGTTACTTAGCTGAAGTTTTTTTCCTTCCCAGTTGACTCTAGGTTTACGTTGACATTTGAAGCTAACTGTGACACCCTGGCTTGGAGTTAGTGAGCTACTGGGCCTGTAGTCAGAGAGGTGGCAACTGGGAGAAAGCTGGAAATTTTGGCTCTCTGGCCTCAAAGCCTAAGATAGTTTTGCATCATCTGGATGGGGCCTTCAGTCACATCCCTCATGGCCAAAAATCTCGCATTCGACCCTTGTAAATAAACTTCTATGCTGTTGCCAAGTCAAATGGGAAAAAAAATCAGCTATTGGGGCAAGGGTTTTTTTTTTTTCCCTTTGGTTTATTGATCTCTGTCCAGCACCCTGTAATTAAACTAGGCTATGGTCTTTCTGGAACAGTTAGTGGAAAGATAGAGGAGGGGACACACATTAGTGACTTTCAGAGTTTTTAGTTCAATTAATGGAAAGAAAAAAAGACTACAATTACATTAAACTTCATGTCTACATGTGTTTACAGGAATTGGCTCTGAGGCTCTGAGGAAATCATGCTGGGATCCAGTGTCGAAGACTGGGCTCTCAGCTAGGAGCACAGCCTACAGCCAGTGACGACTCAACTAACTGTGCCATATCATCTCAGCAACTTACTATCCTTCTTTAGAGCCTCATGTGAGAGGAGAGAGACAGAGAGACAGACTGACAGACAGACTTGGGGGGTGGTGACAATATAAGAACACCAGAGCCTTGAAGGCTATGTGCTCCCAGGAAACTTAGATAAGGTACACATGCTTTTTCCAGGAACACATGTTCCTGTGAGGTCTGAAATGCTGGCTCTCCTTACTCACAGATTTCCCATAATGCCTCTGAAATACTCCATTGCCTCTCAATGACAAAACATCTGTAGTATATGCTAATGGGATCCTGGGTTTACCCATAGGCCTTATCTTTTAGATATGTAACTTGAAAGATTTTCTGGTAAAAGTATCTGATGACCCAAAAATTGCTTTAAGATGGCCCTGTGTGTGTGTGTGTTGGGTGGGTTCTTGGTGATAGGGCCACATGTCAAACATTATTGACCATGAACCAATAACCAAGGAAGGTTAGATGTCAGGGCACACAGAGATGTGATCCTGCTCTACCTTGTCTGAAGGTCAGAGAGTTTGAGGTTATTTTTGCTCTTTCAAAGTTGTTGACAACAGGTACGGCTACAAAACAAGATATCCTGACCTCAGGCGTGGTTACTTGGTGTTTTGGACATTAAGATGGCTCATAGATATGGATTCACTCCACCATGACTAAAGATCAGAGAATTTGAGCCTATTTCTGCTCCTTCATTTAAAATAGGACACAGGGAGTGGCTACCTACAGAATACTTGGTCTAGGGGTGTATCCTGTCTGAGACACCAAATGCTTTACTCAGAAAAAATAATGACCTGATGTCTCAAGTATTGAAGCAAGCAACTGTTCTGGTTGTCCTTTGTGTCATGGTAAAGCTGTCTTTTGCTTTCTTCCCCCCTTTTGATTGCGGTATAAAAGTAAAAATAAATGCAGGCAAACTCAGAACTCAGAATTGAGCATTCAGTATTCACTGAGTTGCCTTTCCGTTACTATCCTGTGTCTCTGTGTTTCTTTCTTATCTCTGTTCCTCCTACCTAACATTTCTATTCCTCATGCCCCTACTCTAGAACTTTTAGGAACCTGTCCTGGCTGGATAGCTGCAAAACTCACCGCAAAAGATGACTTACAACAGTTAGATCTATGATGAATCTTGACACTGTCTTCCTTCGTGCATTTTGAGATTTCCCATAAAAACAGCGTTACACAATACAAGGATACAAATGTTAAAACACCTGGAATAAATGTTCTCTAGTGTTTCTAATTTCAATGCTCTGTAATTTAGCTTTCCAGGGAAGCTGAAAAGAAAATGAACTTTCAAAGACATCGTGTGCCCTTGTTTATGTCCGGTGGGATGTTGGGTACTTTATACACTTAGACACCGTGTGCATGGGCTTGCTTCTCTGATGCTGTAGAGACCTCTGGACTAGGTCTGGTGTGTTCCATTTTCCAGGTGGTCCTTAGATAATGCACCTAATTACTGCCACATATGTACTTTGGGGCGAGAAGTAGCAAATACAAGGATGAAGAAGCCAAATAAGAGCTGTCATCAGCCATTTTTCACAGCAACGTGACTTGGCTTAATTATATGCTTTTCAAGAGCTGCGGATTGAATTTAGGGCCTTGAGTAAGCTAGATAAGTGTGAGCTACACCTCCAGTTCCTGATTTCTTCCTTTTCTGTGGATGTTTGTGCATGCACAGATACATACATGTATGTGAATGCATACATATGTGTGCTTGCATACAGAAGCCAGAGGAAACCTTTAGGGATCATTCCCAGGAGCCATCCACCTTGCTTTTTGAGGCAGAACCTCTCGTTGTTCTAAAATGTGCCAAGTTAGGTTAGGCCGGCCGGCCAGTGAGATCTACAGATCTGCGAGTTTTGCGTCTCTAGCACTTAGGATTACAAGCAGGCACCACTGTGCTTAGCTTTTTAAAGGCAGGTTTTGGGAATTGAACTTGGGACTCCATGTTTGTGTGGCAATCACTTTACTAGTTCTGCTGCCTCCCCAGCCCCATTTCTTAAGAATACACGACAAGGTTGGCAAGGGATGAAAGCACTTGCTTCTAAGCTCAGGCATCTGAGCCCAATCCCCATATCCCCATATGGAAGGACAGACCTGACTCCAAAACACTGTCCTCTTATCTTCACACACATGCCATAGCGTGTTCAATGCTGCAAGAGTTTGTACATATACAGAAACACATAAATAAACACCTAACTAACTAACTAACTAAATGTAATTAAAAGATTATAAGCAGGTGTGGTGACAAGTATTTGTAATGATGAAGAAAAGAAGGAAGAAGAGGAGGAAGAGGATAGGCAAGACATAATGTGTTGCCAATGACTTCTCAGTAAGGTTCTGATCTATAGACCATCAGGAGAAAGGGGTGATGTAAGCAACGCACAAGCAAATCAAAAATCCTGATTCCAAGGTCGAGTTGCTCGGGTCCTACTCTTCCCACTCACGGAGCTGCATGACCTTGATGACCTTGGGTAGGTCACCTATCTTTCCTGAGCTTCCCGCTATTTTAGCCGTGAAATGGAGGTCACAGTAGAATCTTCTAGTGTTGAAGGTTAGGATTGTATCTGACTAGAGGGAGCATTTACTGGACACTCGCTGTTGTCTCTGCCACTAAGTAAGTGTAGAAATTGGTGAAATTAGGGAAGACAGAGAACAAAGTACTGTCTGGGATTGCTTCTGTACCGTCAGTCAATGGTTATTTTATTTTTTCTTTATCTTTCTCCCCTGGACTTTTCAAACAGTTAGTAGTTGTTATACCTTTACTTAAAAATTCTCCCTCTGTCTCTTTCTTTCTTGAGACACATCTCATGGTGTTGCCTTCTTACTTCTGCTTCTCAGTTGCTAGGATGACAGGTCCATGGCCAGCTAAAACATAGCTCTTAAAAGTGATTTTAAATCTCTGAGGGCCAGTGAAATGGCTCAGTGGGTAAAAGCACTTGCCATAAGCCCGATGACCTGAGTTTGATCCCTGGGTTCCACACGGTGGAAGGAGAGAACCAATTCCTACAATTTGCCTTCTGACCTTACACAAACACTGTAGCAAGTTCATGCCCACATATACATAAATTTAATAAATATGTGTAACAAAAAATAAAAAATATATGAAAAAATGTCTCTTCAGAGAAATTTCAATGCCCAGGAGGACCTCCACTATGCCTATTCCAGATGATATTTTTAAAAAATTATGTTTAACTGTCATACCATAGTTGTGTTACATTATGGAGTACACACGATATTTTTGATATATGGATCTGGAATTTAATATAGTTGATAAACATGCCAATCACTTAGTTTACTTGGCATTTTGGGGATCTATTTGAAATCTATCTTTTTGCTTATATTGAAATGTGCAGATACTGACCAATGCAACCACTTCCTGAAAGAGTCCAGCAGAGAACCATCCCTGCTTTGCCTGTGTCTTCCCAGCAGGCTGTTTTCTCTTTAGAGTACAGCCTCTTAAAGGCCAGTAACATTCACTGTATATACTGATAGTCTCCCCAGCTCATGTTCCAAGCCATCTGCCCCTCACCTCTGCTCCTCCACATCAGCAGGCCAACCTCTTTTGAGGAATGTAAACCCCCTTGATCCAGTTATGAATGGCACTTTGAGAAGCAAGATCACACCCAAGCATGCTGTTTGATATCTAGTTTTTTAGGGTCTGCTCCACAGAGCTCATCTCCACTGGCTAGTCAGATGCCCTAAACCACAGTGGCAAACTGAGGGATGCATAGGCACATGACAGGCACACAGATGACTTTGGGAAAAATGGACCTCTACAGACCTGAAATCGTAAGCCGGATAAATTGGTGGGTAATTTCGGGCATTACATAGAAGGGTTTTGCTTTGCCAAATGATTTACATGAGGGCATCTATAAATAGCAAGCCCATGCTGTGTGTTTGAATCATGCCGCTGTTATACCTAAAGGCTAAGACCTTTCTTGAACACACCTATTGCAGGACGGCAGGCCCAATGCACTTTCTCTCTTGCTCTGAGTTACACCATCTACAGAATTCCAGATCACCTCTGAAACAGCAGCTGGCCCTCGACTCTCTAGGACTGCTGGTCGGTGGTTGGCAAGAATGAGTTCCTTTGGGTACCAGGTGGAAGCGAGGTGCCATGCACAGGGAACCCGTTTTGAAAAGGATCATCTAGTGCGGTGGGTCCCACTTCCTTAGCTCTCACAGGGACCGGAAGAGTCTGTCAAGCCACCGTGACAGAGTTAGGCAATCTTACCTCTTCCTCAAATGGTCGTGTCTGCCTTTCCAATTGGATTTTAGTGAAGTTGTCCCTTGTGCCCAGATGAGATAGCTAGGAATTACACGGGGGCAAAGATTTTGGTCTTAGACCACCATCTCTCTGTTGGTTAACTATGGACACTGAAGTGTACACTGCCAGCGTGACACCCAGCACCAGCACCTCTTGAGCTGTGATGCCACCCAAGGTGCCACAGGGTCCACTTTTCCTCGCTCTGGTCTGCCGTTTAAACAGGCATCCCTTTGCAGCATAGGGAGCAAGCGCTCACTCCTGCACCTCCCCCTACACGCCATAGGTAATCACAAAGACCCCTGCACTGCCAGGAGCCTCCCACTTAAAGGAATCTATGAAATTAACTGCAACTCGATCTTACGAGGTTTACTTTCCCGACGGGGTTGCCGTTTGGCTCCGCACAGTTAAGCAGCCACACTTTAGTTGATTCTCTTCCAGTTTTTCCAAACATGTGCCTGGCACCCCACGCAAGTTTCAGAGGAAATATAAATGTGACAGAAGACGTGCTGCGGGCTTGGTTTTGTGTATATGTGTTAGTGTGACTCTTAAAAAGGCAAGTGTTAAGTTCGACAGAGTAGCAACTTCTACAAGGGGAAAACTAACTTTCTTACAAACGCAGATACTTCTCTTCACCTCATATATTTCTTTAAACTCTCGGAATCTGAAGTTAGAGATAGAGAGGAACCCTAGGGTCCCTGAGACCCTAGGATGAGGCACATGTTGTGGGCTCAATGCCCAAGCTTTTTAAAGGAATATTTCTAGATTGACACTGTCTTTTTGCCCCCAGGAGCTACCAGAACCCACCCACACTGAGGACACAAGCAGGTTTAGGGCACAGATCATCCTAACTCCCTCTCGTGCCCAAGGAAGTCATCTAGGCACTGGGGTAAGGGTGAAGTGCCTGGGCTCCTAGGGCAGAGGTACAGCAAAGGTTTGGGTCTGGGCAGCTGGCTTAGCATGAGAAGTAATGGGTCCTGCTAGTCCCAGATCCCTGGGTATGCGTCCCAGCTCTCTTGATATGGGACCCCAGAGGAAAGGTGACAGAGGGAGAGGAGACTCTGTGTTTCCCCAGGGCAGGCGCACGCACTGTACCTTGGATTCCAGGCTGCTCGTGGACGCAGGAGAGGGCGGCTGCTCTGTGCCCGTTGCCTCACCGGTCACCCCGCTATCCTCGCGGGCTCCACTCGGAGGGATCATCGCGGCCTCAGGAATGGTGTTGGGCTCCTGCAGGGAACCTCAGGCTCGCTCGCCTTTGCGCTCGCTCAGTGCCGGGTTCCTGGGATGTCCATCCCGCCAGGGGGCGGCGTGCGCCCTGGGGCCTTGCCCGGCCGGGTCCTGCCCACCTCCCGGGCCTCCGCCCCGCCCCGCGCAGCGCCCGCGGCCACCTCGCCCGAGATCGCGCGCGTCGAGTCGTGACTGCCGCCCACCGCAGCGGGCGGGTGGGCCCAGGCTGGCCCCCCTGGAGGACGGGAGGCGGCGGCTCGGGGCGGGGCTGCGCGGTCTCCGGTGGGGAACCCAGGGCGGGCGGGGGCCGCGCCCACCCCGACAGTGCCGGAGATCCGGAGTTCTGCACAGGGTCTGGTGATGTTATTCTAAGGTAAATGCTCAGCAAACCCTCAAGAACAGAAAGCTAGTACAAACAAGTGCTACGGGCCACTTTCAGCAGCCCCCTCATCTCTGACCCTGAGAGTGAAGAGAGACGTGGTGGCACTTATCTTAATTTATAGTTCAGTGACAGCAGGGACCAGTGTGGGCGTCCTCTGACCCGTGGGCACTGCAATTTCCAATGTTCTGCCTTGATCTAAATCAGGCAGATAATACGCTTGGTGTATGGACACCTGGTCCCCAATTTCTTCTGCTGAGCCTCACAGGCTCGCTATGGGTTTGGCACCGTCACTTCCATTTATAGACGAGGAAACCGAGGTTTGAGCCGGGTTGCTTAAAGTCAGTCACTCAGCTATAAATGGCAGAGCTGGGACTTGGGAGTGATTTGGGATTTTCAAATCCACGCCATTTGAGCTGTGGAGTCTGAAAGCTAAGCCAGGCTTAGAATTGAAGAGGAAGCCCTGGGCTTCGGGAATGTGCTTGTAGACAGGCCCTCATAGACAGGCGAATTGGACTGCTTTACTCAATCTCTTGGCAACAGACGCCGAACATCACTGGACCAAGGCACAGAGATTTGGTTTGTTTTACAGACACGACGGAGTATGTAGCCCAAGGGAATAGTCCAAAAATTTTAAAAGTCTATCCAAAATTAGCACAAAACTTCCTCCTTATTTTTATCTCTTTAAAAAAAATTAAATTTATCACTTGCAGTTAGAATATAGAGTAACGGGACTCTTAGTGATATTTGCGTATGCACGTATAAGGCCTCATTCCTCTTTACTGCCCTTTGTGGCCCTCCTCCAGCTCACCCCCAAAATCACCAACGTCACCCAGGTGTGAAAAGGCCAGCCTGGGATAAGTGATGAGTTCTAGACTAGCCTGGGCTACAGAGTAACAACTTGTCTCAAAATGGAAAAGAAAACAAAATGAAGCAGAAACAAAACCAACCCTAAAACCAAACACACACTACAAACCCTGCTGTGTCTCAGCCCAGCCCTGTTGGTTAGCCTCAAGGGCCTCAGGTGCTCCTCCACGAATACTATTCCCATCTGCTGGATGGAGATGAAATTCTCACAAGTCGACATCACACCAACCACCAGCTTTAGACAGAGCTCAGAGGGACACAGTGTTGTATAGACAGATCTTGGGCGGTGCCTGATTTGTGGGAGATTGTTTTCTAGGAACTGCTACAGCATGAAGAAAACATCAGTGAAGTCTGCTCTTCTGGGTGTGGAGAGAGAGACAGAGAGAGAGAGAGAGACAGACAGGCACAGAGACAGAGAGACAGAGAACAACTCATACACTCATGCACACTCACGCAGAGTTAACCACAGTTAATCAACTGTGATGATGGACAGTACAGGACTCCAGCAAACACGTGTGTATGTGAGGCCTGACCTAATACATGGAGGACCAGGGTAATGTCCCACGCAAGTGGAACTTCCAGGGTCTTCTAGACCTCTGCCTTGGTGAGATAACATACCATGGCTTACAAGAAGAAATCGTTCATCTTTAGGTTTTAGGTTTTGTTTTAAGAATTGAAGATGCTACCCCTTGTTTTAAAATGCCCAGCTTTAGTTATCAACAGGATTAAGTGAATGCTCTAAGAAATACTAATGGAAACAGCATTTGGTGCTGGGGTTCAAACCCCGAGTCCCTGTACTTGTTGGGTACACGCTGCATCACCATGCTCAGCCCCATCTCCTATTCTTTTTCTTTTGAGGTAACTGTTGCCACACTGTTGAAGAGTAAGAGAAGCTAGCTAACCCACAAAAGAATTCACTTGAGAAAAACACAAGACCAAAGAATGGATTTTGTCCTGGGGTTAATGACCTTCTTCCTCAGCCTCGCAAGAAGGTAGTACTACAGATCTGTGGGATTGTAGGAAATCTACCTCCTTAATTTTGGTCTACTAACAGAAATGATATCTCTGCTGCCTGAGGAGAGGGGTCGCTTGGCAAAGTGCTTAACTTATACACATGAGTACCTGAGTTTGATTCCCATAACTCATGAAAAAGCTGGGACTGGTGACCCATACTTATAATGCCAGTGATGAGGAGGTGAGAGGTAGAGTCAGGCAGAGTCCTGGAACTTGTTGGTTGGCTAGCTATGCCTACTTGGTGAAGTTCTGCTAGGCCAGCGAAAGACCTCATCTTAAACAAAAGGTAGAAGACATCTGAGGAATGGCACTTGTAGTACTTTGATCTACACACACACATACAAACACATATGCACACACTCACATACACACCCACATACACACCCACATACACACACAGAGGCATACACTGAAATGCACAGACAGACACACATAACACACATAGGGAAAAACAGAGTAGTACACACACACAAACACACAGAGACAGAGACAAACACAGAGAGGGAGAGAGAGACAGAAAGAAATATCAACTCTCTCTCACACACATACACACACACAAACACACAGATGTAGGGAGGGAGGGAAATCTTTTCTATGTCTTACAAATAATAGTTGTCTGCCTATGGTTTCTCAAACAAAATCAAACATTTGTTCTTGTGTTTTTCTCTAATGAATTTTTCTCAATCTCATTTTTTTGTTCTATTATTCTTTAACATATCTACAAGTGCCATATTGTCATGGTACCCTTCCCCAAGTAATCAATGGCAAAGTGGGCAGTCCTCTGACTGGGTGTTTTAGGGTTTCTGTTGCTGTGAAGAGACGCTGTGACCACGCAACTCTTATAAAGGAAAACATTTAATTGAGGTGGTTCATTTAAGGTTTCAGAGACTTCGTCCATTATCATCATGGTGGGGAGCATGGCGGCTGGGAATATGGCAGCATGACGGCAGACATGGTGCTGGAGAGTTCTATATCTTGATCCAAAGGCAACAGGAAGTAGTCTATCTCATTGCGTGTGACTTGAGCATATATGAGACCTCAAAGCTTGCCTCTGTAGTAACACATTTCATCCAACAAAGTCATATCTCCTAACAGTACCTCCCTCTGCGGGGGGGAGGGCATTTTCCCTCAATAACCACACTGGGTGAGAATTTATGCCAGGGAAGGAATAGTGTCCTGTCCACTTGTTTCTCTAGCTACTAGATACTCTATTGGTTACAAGGATGCTGACAATAGTCGTGAGCTCTGAAATAGTCCAGTATTGGTAACCTCATGGCCCTTTTTGAACAAAGGTTCTAGAATACATGTGGGAAACAGTGAGATTTAAAATTAAATAAGCTCAACCTGAAGGATTTTGCCTTTCTTGGCTTAGAAGAATCACTAATGTCCATGACTGTGGGACCCTGTTCTAGGTTGTGTGTGTGTTGCTTTGATAAAACACTGACCCAAAGCAGCCTGGGTCAGAAAAGCATTTGTTTAGCTTATAGGGTTTAGTCCATTATCAGAGAAGCCAAGGCAGGAACATGGACTCAGAAACTGAAACAGAGACATTGCTTAATGGCTTGTTGTCTGTTAGCTTGTTCAGTTTATCTCGCATGCATCGGCCAGGCTCGTCTGCCTAGGGATGGCACTGCCCGCAGTGGGATGATCACTTCTATATCAATTACCAGTTAAGAAAATGCCAAAGACATGACCACAGGCAGATTCGATCTTGGTAATTCTTTAATTGAGATTTCTTCTCCCCGAGTGACTCTGTGTGTATCAAGTTCACAGCTGAAGCTAATTTGATAAGCTCACTGACGTCCATGGGAGTAAGGGATATTCCAAAGAGGAGTTGCATTCATAGCCCCTCTCTGGGGGCAGGCAGGAAGTGACCAGAGTGAGCCTGGGCTGTGCTTATCATTGTAGGGCTCCTGGCAAGCATGAAAGGAGCTACTTCTGAGACAGGTGTAAAAAGTGTTGCCACCGATGCTTGCATGGCTAGATCTTCTTCCAAGTCCTTCAGAGACCATAGCGTCACATTTAACACAGAGGATTCCTGGACCCAGTACTCTGGGGACATGGATATATTGATGGCAGTGCCTACAGGATGGTGATGACATATGGGAATGTGAGTGCAAGGTCAGCCCATGGTAGTTCTCCATGGCCCCAGCTGAGCATGATATCCCTGTCCTGCGTGGCTTTGTGCGAGACCTTCTCCTATTCTGTGCTGGGATATTTCCATCATCTTGATTCTAGTTGAAGTCATCCAGGAACAGGGAACCTCAGCTGAGGAATTTTCTCCCACAGATTAACTTGTGAGCATGTGTATGGGGTCATTTTCCTGACCAATGATTGATGTTGAACTTCCCAGTCCGCTGTGGGTAGTGCCACCCCAGGCAGGTGAGCCGGAGTTATGTAAGAGAGCAAGCTGGAGAAACCATGAGGAGCAAGCCATTGAGCAGCCCTCCTCCATGGTCTCTGCTTCAGTTCCTGCCTCTAGGTTCTTTTTTTTTTTTTTTTTTTTTTTTTTTTTGCCTTTTGTTGAAGGCATTTTTTTTTAAGTAAGTTTTATTAAATTATAAAAGTTTCCATTTCCGCCCCTCTTCCCAACACCCTCCCACTCCCCCCACTCCCTCTCCTCCTCCCTCTTCATCCCTTAGGGCAGTCAGGGTTTCCTGCCCTGTGGGAAGTTCAAGTTCCTCCCCCCCCCTCCAGGTCCAGGAGGTGAGTGTCCAAACTGGCTTGATCCCCAAAATCCAGAATATGTAGAGGAAACAGGTCCCAGTGTCATAGTCAATGGCTTTTCAGAAAGACTCCGGGCCAGCCACATTCAGAGAATCCGGTCAAATTCCGAGAATCTGGTTATATCACTTCCTCGTTCAGTCCCAGTCCAACTGGCCTTGGTAAACTCTCATTAGATCCGTTCCATTGTATCAGTGGGTGATAGCATCCCTCGCAGTACTGATTTCGTTTTTCATGTTCTTCCTCCTTCTGTTCCTCATTTGGACCTCGGGGGGCTCAGTCCGGTGCTCCAATGTGGGTTTCCGACTTTATCGCCGTCCTTCGCCAGATGAAGGATCTATGGTGACAAGCAAAATATACATCAGTATGGTTATGGGCCACGGCCGATTCAGGCACCCTCTCCTCTGTCCAGAGAACAATCTGGGGGATCTCTCCTTGGACCTGGGATCCCATATATAATCAAGTCTCCTGTAAACCCTAAAATGACTCCCTTAGTTGAAAAATATTCTTCCCTGATCCCATATTCATCCTCCCTCCCTCCCCCCCATCCCAGGCCAACGAGCTTTCCCCATTCCTCCCCTACTCCCTTCTCTCTAACCCTCTCCCCTTCCATCAACCCTCCCACCCCCCCATGCACCCGAGGTTACCTGGGACTCTTGTCTATTTCCTACCTCCTGGTGGATAGGTAAATAATCTTCATCAGGTTCATCTTCTTATTTAGCTTCTCTAGGATCACGAATAATAGGCTCAAAGACCTTTAATTATGGTTAGAATCCACTAATGAGTGAATACATACCGTGTTCCTCTTTTTGGGTCTGGCTCACCTCACTCAGTAAAGCGTTTTCTATTTCCATCCATTTGCATGCAAAATTCAAGATGTCATTGTTTTTTACCGCTGAGTAAAAGTCTAATGTGTATATGTTCCACACCTTTTTTAACCATTCTTCTATTGAGGGGCACCTAGGCTGTTTCCAGGTTCTGGCTATTACAAATAGTGCTGCTATGAACATAGTAGAACAAATGCTTTTGTAGTATGTTAGGGAATCTTTAGGGTATATTCCCAAGAGTGGAATTGCTGGGTCCTGAGGGAGGTTCCGTGCTGCCTCTAGGTTCTTGTCTTCAGTTTCTGACCTGGCCTCCCTCAGGGATGGACTGTGGTTGGGACATGTGAGCCAAATGAACTCTCTCTTTCCCGCCTTACAGAAACCCATCTAGGACCCACTCCCTTCCATTATTAGCAACACGAGAGTGGGACTTCACGGAAGCCTATAAGACAGGCATTAGGAGCTATGATGGCATTTCAGTTGTGGTTGCTGAGTTACCTCGCTTCTACTGCAAGCTCACTGGTTCAGGGAAGAAAGGCATGTACACGGTTATTCCAACTCTCAACTTTTCAACAGGACCCTCTGATTTCTGAATTTCCTATATGGTCCCTGTCATTCTGGTTGCTGGATGAAGATATAGCCAAGAGATGCATAGAGTGGTCATAACTTTGCATTCACAGACTTGGCCTGGGAGCCCTCCCTCCTGCTCCATACACTTGTCTGTTAAGTTGTAGCAAGGGCAGAGCCCTCTTCCTAACCATGCAGATTGCTTTTTATACAAGGAGAACTGCAGAACAGTTCTCCTTCGCCCATCACTTTGTTCTAAGTTTGGGTTCAGACTCTGTTTTCATTCCATGGTTTCTGACCTCTAGAGCCCATTGGTCAAAAAGACATCATGACTGCTTGCAGAAACAGTTGTATGTATTAAGACTCTAGATGTGCACACAAGGAAAAGATGGAAGATGGGTGGGATGCTTGGAGACTAAGCAGATGATTGGGGCAAAGAAGATATACTCCGGGGGGGCGGCTGGTTATCTCTACCCAGTGGACTAGGCACTGAGCCTCAACTTCTTCATCTGAAATAAGGCTCATTATGGAGTTTGTGTAAGCATTTAATAGTTAGTCAAAACATGGCCTGATAATGTTATTATTGTCGTTGTCATCACCATTACATCATCACCACCATCACCATCAACATCATCACTGTCACCAACCTCATAATCATCAATCATCATGACCATCAACTTCAACATCATCATCATTTTCACTAGCTATGTGACTCTGGAATTAGTTTGAGTTGTGATGCGGGAGAATTGTCTGTATTCTGTCAATCATATTTTAATAAAACGCTGATTGACCAGGCAGGCAGTATAGGCGGGAAAACCAGACAGGAAGTAGAGGTGATGCAATGAGAACAGGAGAATTCTGGGAAGCAAGGAGGTTCCTCTGCCATTCCTGCGCAGACCACCGAAGAGGCAACATGTAAGCTGACAGCTGAAAAAGGTACTGAGCCTGTGTGGCTAACATAGATCAGAATAATGGGTTAAGATAAGTCATAAGAACTAATAAGTAGCCTGACCAAATGGGCCAATCAGTTTATAACCTTATGGAGTCCTGTGTGTGATTTTCTTTGTTGCTTGCCGGTTGTGGGGTACCGGGCAGGATAGAAACCCCAACAAGCTGGCCCCTTGTGTTACAGAGTTGGGCTGACTGTTCACTGTAGCGCAATACATAAATAATAACTCAAGGATATCTGTGGCACCACCCTAAAATTAGTAGTTCCTGTATGGACAGCAAAGAAATCATGTCTATTTAAAATTTCCTGCATGTAAAGTGAACTCAGCTTTTGAATTTTGATCCATTAGCATGTAATTAGCATTTAGCTGGATATAGTCTGTCTTCTTACAAGTTTGAGTTTAAGAGACATAGGATCCAGTCCATGCTGGTCTTTGTGTTCATCAGAAAATGTGTGATATATTCTGTTTCCAAACATCAGTGCCTGCAATTCCCACATCACAGAGGCCAAGCTGTTTCCACAGCCAGGACTTTGGGTTTGTGGTCCGTGGATCTACCTTCCATCTGAAAATTCTTTTTTCTTACCTTCAAAAACATTTATTTATTCTGTGTGCATGCACCCAGAAATGTGCATGGGTACATGAGTGCCATGGTACATGTGTGGAGGTCAGAGGACAACTTGTAAGAGCCTTTTCTCTCTTTTCACTAAGTGGGTCCCAGGGATGGAACTCGGCTGATAAGGTTGATGGCAAGAGCCTTTCTCCACTGAAGCATCTAGTTTATTCCTGTTTCTTTCCTTGTTTGATATCTTCTAGAATATAAGCTCCATGATGTCAAAGGCCTCTCATCTCTTCATGTGTCCTTGATGCTTAAATGTTCAAATGACGGGAAGTGTTGATTTCATGAATGAGCAGATAAATGAGAAAGCACCAGTATTGGAGAGAAACTTACAAAGCTAATGAAACACAAATGGTCTGTAGAGGGAGAAAAATCAAGCCCAGAATTTCACTAAACGGATTTGCATTAAACTGACTTCTAATGTCTTATCCTTATCCCTATAGATTATTGCATCTCTCAACACTTTTCAGAGGTGCTTCTATTTACAGTAGGTAGTGATTAATCCAGAGATCCACAACTAGTCAAGGTGAATGAGAGAACAAGAGACCATAGAATCCTCACCCCTAACCAGGACATGTATATCACACCCCCTCCTTCCAAGGCTCAGAGATCATTGTGGGAGAGGGGGCAGGAAGATTGTAAGCTGCAGAGGCAGTGGGTGACTATTAGGAAACTGTGTTTTCCAGACACAGCAGGACATTTGCACATATGCACTCCTAGCAATTGTAACAGTTGTAACAGCATGCACAAGACCTGTGCAAACTCAAGCCAGACAAAAATACCAGCCTGGAGAGGGGACGTGTGCACAAAGCCCTGACCCTAGCTGAGGAGCTATTGACAATGGATAGTTGCTGGGAGAGGAAGAGTCTGTTTTCTTTAAAAGTGTCTCCCTGCCCAGTTGGTCAATAACATTCCTGTGGAAGGCCACATATCCAAGTGCATATAAACAACATAAATTGGTTTTAAAGAAATGAGGACACAAAGTTGGGAAAAGAAGTGGACTTAGAAGGCTTTGGGGAGGGGACTGAGTGTGATCAAAACACACTGTGGAAAATTGTCCAGCAACTAATGAAAATGAGGAAAGGGGATCAAAATCCAGCTCAGTTAGATGTATTCCTTTGTAGTAGGAGGCTGCTTGTTTGGTCCCAGCTGCTCAGCCCTGAAATAACCATACAGAAACTGTATTAATTAAATCACGGCTTGACCCATTAGCTCCAGCTTCTTATTAGCTAACCTTTACATCTTAATTTAACACATTTCTATTAATCTGTGTATCACCACATGGCTGTGGCTTACCATCAAGGTTCTGGTATGTCTGTTCCCCACTGCAGCTACATGGTGTCTCCTCTGACTCTGCCTTTATTCTCCCAGCATTCAGTTTAGTTTTCCCACCTAACTCTACTCTACCCTATCACAGGCCAAGACAGAGTCTTTATTCATTAACCAATAAAAGCAACACATAGATAGAAGGACTTCCCACACCATTCCTTTTCTAAGCCTCTTTCTTTGGAGCAAGGAGCCACTGTCTGTTTTCTCGCTTGTCTTTCTCAATGGCTGTCACTCTATCCACCTCCAGAGTAAGACAAAATGGTCAACTACATGGGCCTTTTCTCCCAGCTTCAAATTTATTATGTTTTGTAAAACATTCCCAAATATTTTTCCTAAATAATAGTTTTATCATTGTTAAATCATGATTCAAGGGGAATGCTGAAGAATATCAAAATGTTCTAAAATTCCACACCCATTTGTCAATAACTATTATTATTTTAATAAATGTCCTTTTAGAAAGCATATGTCCATATGGATATATTTAAATGTATTTGCTTATATTTATGTAAAAATGATCTCAGGGCATTAATCCTTTTGTGACCTCCCTTTCCGTCAATATTATATCTTATTTGTATCTTTGTGTCAATACATATCCATGAATACATCATCTTTTAAAGCTTATTTGTGTACTGCTATAATAGACACACTATAACTTATTTATGAAATGCCATTTATGCTCTTTGCTAGGAACTTTCAGAAAGCAATTACAAATTCATGATCTCTTTTGTCTCGAAGTAGCATGGTAAGTACTGCTGGGCAGGCTTAGAAAGCCGATTTCACTGTGTATGAGATTGCTGGAAACAGGTAGACTTTTCGACTTCTTCGGTAGGTTTGGTTAGGTGCAGGGGGAAGACTCTTGCCTCAGCCAAGAGTGGGAGACAAAGGCATTGAGACTGTGAGCTTCTTCATGGCATGACTTGACAGTGTTTGAGGATGAGACAGCTACACCAAGAAGACGGACTTGGGGAAGGCTCTGGTGGAATTTGAAAGAGGGACTTGATTTCGGTGGAAGAATAAAGGGAAGCGGAGAATTTAGTGTTGATGTCCATGTGGAGATACCTGGATGTGGCTTGTTCAGGTTTTCCTTGGTCAGTGTTCTGTTGCTGTGAAGAGACACCATGACCGTGGCAACCCTTATAAAGGAAAGCATTTAACTGGGCCAGTTAGAGTTCAGAGGTTTAGTTCATTGTCATCATGGCAGGAAGCATGGTGCCATGCAGGCAGACATGGTGCTGGAGAGGTAGCTGAGAGGTCTACATTTGGATCTGCAGGCAACAGGAAGAGAGAGGCACTGGGCCTGACTTGAACATTTGAAATCTCAAAGCCCTCCTCCAGTGACACTTCCTCCAACAAGGCCACTCCTCCTAATGGTGCCTTTCCTTATGCATTTATGGGTGCCATTTTCAAGGTTCTTCTTCCCTCTCTCTCTCTCTGCCTCCATCCCTCCCTCCCTCATTTCCTGTGTGGCCATTGGGTCTGTGTGTGTACCTATGCATGTGTATGGAGGTTACAGATCAAACTTGAGTTTTCTCCTTAGGAGTTCACCTTGTTTTTATTGAGACAGATCTTTCATTTTCCTGGGACTCTCCAAGTAATGTCAGCTGGCTGCATGCCTGCCTCTGCAACACGGGAATACAGGCTTGTACTATATGCCCAGAGTTTTACACGGACTCTGAGAATCCAACTCAGGTTCTCATGCTTGCACAGAAGGCACCTTACCTACTGGGCTGTCTCCTCAGCCCCTCTTCTTGCCATCAAAATCAACAAATCAAGTCACATTGGATCCATGAAAGACAGAGAGGCACAGAGAGACAGAGAGAATGCAACACTGAGAAAGGATGTTTAGAACTGAAGGTTTGTTTACAGAATAGTTTTAAGTGATGGCACAATCTTCAGGGGAAAACAGACTCGGTCGGTCTGGAAACTGTCTTTATTATAATTACCACAATACTGAAGGCAAGCAAGCATGTCAGAGGGATTTCTGGAGGGTCATGTGGGTCACAGAATAAGAGAGAAGCCAGAAGTCAGCATTCTAAGGGACATGAAATCTCCAGTCTGCTGGAAGACAGAGTACTGTGGTCTTCATCAAGGAAGGAAGTCATTCCATGCATGGGGTAGGAACTCACCCCCACACATAACTGGGCTCATTTACAACATCTAAGAGATTATGAATATTTGATGCATTCTGAAGGATGTCCTCAGAAGTGAGCAGAAAGTCTGAGCTTGAAAACATAAAAGGCGTTCCAGAAAAATTGATCAAAGTTGCTGCTCTTTACCCATAAAGCCTTGAACTCACTTTGAAAATGTTCTCTGAACACCTGTTAGGACCATGCTTAGAGAAAATGGGCATCAAAAACTCTGCTATCATGCTTCTTGGATAGGTCTTCTTGACAGTTTCATCTTTCTGCCTCCTGACCCTCTACATTCCTCCAGTTGCCCACTTGGCAGCCATGAGCCATCCGTCAAGCACTTGACAATTGGCCTGGAAAAGATGACTCAGGACTCAAGCTTTAAATGCCAACTCTCTCCTCCACAGCAGAAGCAAACTTACCCACAAGGATTGGATTTAAAAACATCCCTATATTTCATCTGCCTTTTGTCTTAACAGAGTTGGCTAAAACAATGGGAAAATTTTATGCTCCTCAAATATTAATAATAATGGTGTGACATTTAATAACCATAGCTTATCAGAAATCGGTGGAGTAGGAGGCTGGATTCCTAGAGCCAACAGTCAGAATAATCTCTATATGTGGTTGAGATTACCTCATTTCTTCTCTGAAATGAATACTGCCTAAATGACAGAGCTGACCAACAAAATGGCCAGTGCTTTAAAGATAATCAAGTTATTAATATCTGAATTATAAAAACTACTCATATTTTAAATCTATTTTATCCATTCAGCATTTCTCCAACACTTGAAGAGTAAGTCACTAGATCCTGTTTTTGTTTTTTTTTTACTCCTTGTTTGGTCCTAGAGCAACATAAGAAAGTGATGCAAAAATGTATGAAACCTATAAGTCATTAATTGATTGGTCAAAAGTTGCTGACATCTGCTGTCCACCAGGCATGTTCATTCTTTGGTTCTAAGAACACTAATAATTGTAGGTACAAATGATGCCCTTGGGTATGAAGACAATGCTATGGTAACCTTGTGCTGAGATGCCCAGGGGAAGTTCATCAAAGAGAACAATAAAGGGTGCATGAAAATTCCTCAGGGATAGGGTTGAGCCATTTCACGCCTTAAGGTTGGTGCTCATCCATGCTGTTCTGTCTCGGTGTAGATAGTTGTAATTATTACTTTGAGAGGTAGCAAAGTGATCTAGTGGTACTGGCATATCAGTCTTTGTAAATCCCTTCTCATTTTAACTTATGTACTTAGCTGTCCCAGATTTACCCGAATCCTCACTTGAAATTTCTTCTCTTTCCTGATATTTACCACAATTCTAAAAAGTCTTAGATATGTATGCATAGTTAAGAAATATGTAGAGTTAATTAGTGCATATATGTGTTTTAAATTGCATAAAACATGTTGTGCTTTGGCACAATTTCCTCTGTAACTTATTTCAGGAAACTGGGTTTGCTTTTGACAACAGCATTAGAAGTAAAGTATGTGAAGATTATTTAGAATCCATGAATATCCACACTGCTGATTACAATTTTTTACTATTGCAGAGTTCCCACTTCTGCTCCCATAAGCATCTCTTCACCCATGCTTTTGGACGTAACCCAATAGACTCATTTGTTCATTAAGATGGACTTTGATGATCTCTTACTTTGGTCTATTTTTCATTTCCTGTCTGAGGTGAGTTGATATTTGTTCTTATTTCTCTGGGAATAGTGTCACATAGCAACTGTGTAATAAACTATAAGTATGTCCATGAGAAGACAGCAAGTAGCATCCTCCAAGGTTCCTGCAGTATGTCTATGACCCACAAATTCCTGTTTTGACTTCCTTCAATGATCTGGAATTGTTCAATGAAATAAACCCTTTCTTTCCCCAAAATTTCTTTTGGAGACAGTATCTTATCCTAACCCCAGAAAGGAAACAGGAACAGCATGTAAGCGTGAATTAAGTTTTCCACTCCTTTTCTTCAAATCAGTCATCATTATTAATTTCATCATAACCTTCATTTGCATTTTTGATGACTAATAAAAATTACCTTGTTTTGTGATTATTGGTTCCTAAAACCTGCTATAGAATGAAAGACGCTGGCATAAACTAAGTATGATGTCACATACTTGTAACACAGCACTCTGGATGTTGAGGCAGGAGGGTCATGAGCTACTAAAAACAAATGGAGTCAGGACTTTAATTGAGAACCATTTCCATGGTGATAGTGGTTAATTCTTAGAAGAGTGGATGTCTATCTTCATCATGCATTAATGAAGACCTACTCATGATCTTGTGGTAATGAAGACCCTCTCATGATCCTCTGGGTGATGAAGACCCTCTCATGATTGTGTGGTGATGAAGACCCTTTCATGATTCTCTGGTGATGAAGACCCTCTCATGATTCTGTAGTGATAAAGACCCTCTCATTATCCTGTGGTCATGAAGAACATCTCATGATCCTCTGGTGATGAAGACCCTCTCATGATCATGTGGTGATGAAGCCCCTCTCATGATCATGGTGATGAAGACTCTCTTATGATCATGGTGATGAAGACTCTCTTATGAGCAATCTAGATTTCCACATCTTCCACTTGGCAATAGTGTTGTGCTACCTACCTCCCGTTTCAGAGAAAGCTATCTCTAGAAAGAATTAAGTAAAATTCAGTGTCATGGAAAAAACAGAAAAAAAATCTTGTATTTCAATAAAAATTCCTTTTATATCAAGAAACTGAAAGATGAGAGATAGGACACAATGTGGAATTGACAGGGGTGCTAGAACTATCTAGTAGGTTTGAAAGAGGCTGACAGAGACGCTTTGGTCTCCCATTAGAAGTACAACTAAAACACAAAAAAGCTTAGAACTTTGAAGTATTGACTCACAAAAGAGCAGACACAAGGAGAACCAAATGGAAATTTGAAACAGAGACAGAAAATCTGAAAGAAGAATTCCCATCAACCTTTCAATGCCAGAAAGAAGTAACAGAAGGAGGAAACAGTGGACAGGAAATTACAACAATTGAAATTACACAATCTGAAGAGACAGAAAAATAGGTGGAAAATTGGACAGCGCCTGAGGGACCTGTGGGATCATAATAAAGGTTAATGCTCACAAGAATGGATCCAGGAAGGAGAGAAATAAAAAAATACATTTAAGGAGACATGGCTGAAAACTTTCCACATTGAGCTAGAGACATAAACTCACAGGCTTAAGAAGATGAAACATCAAAATCCAGTAATAGGACCCAAGATAAAATATAGTTTATGAAAAGTGGAGACAAAAAACCTCAAAGGAATTGGGGTGGGGGAGAAATAAAGAAAAAGAAAGAAAGATGCTTCTACTTACAACAGGAAAAACAAAATAAGATTATTTCTTGGCAGATACCACAGAATTTGAAAATAATATGGGGTCCCAAGAGCTGGGAGGACAAAGTTAGAATCTCAGAATCCCATGATAGAGAAATATCTTCAGAAAGAAAGTGGAGTCGAGACATTGCCAGACATCTTGAACACAGTAAGTGGGATAGGTAATTCTCTTTGTCAACTTGACTCACCTTAGCATCAACATGGAAACACACCTCTGTGTCTATGAGAAATTTTACCATACAAGTTTAGCTAAGCATGAAAGAACTGCTTTGAGTATGAGCAGCGCCATCCCGTGGGCCACAATTCCAGATCAGTTTAAAAGGATTCAGGTGCGTTGGGCACAAGCATTTATCTCTCGCTGCTTCCCGACAGCACATGCAATGTTACCAGCTGCCTCTGTCGCCTGCTGTCACATCTTCTCCATTGGGATGGACTGAATTTCTTCAAGCTTCAAGTCAAAGAGAAGCCTTTTCCCCTTGAGTTTTGTCAGAGATTTGGTCACAGGAGGGGACAGGTAACTGATGCAGAAGCCAAGAGAATGTGTCATAGGATTATAATAGTGGCTGGGCAGGGGTTGGGGGCAACAGAAAGAACTGGAACAGAAGGAATATGATACAGAAGGGGGAAAAGATACAGTAAGAATCATGGATGAGTATACTAGACTCTTACTGTTCCCTGAAAGTTTTGGGGGATGTTTTATTGTTTGTTTGAGGCAGGGACCAGGTATACCAGGCTTCCGTAGGACTTGGTTTGTAGTTTAGGATTACCTTGAACTACTTCTGATCCTTTAGCCCCTCTGTGTAAATGGTAGGTTTATATCCGTGAGCCATCATAACCATCTTTCTTCTGAAGTTTTCTAAATCACATTTGCTGTGGAAGTGAATAACCTAACACTGGGTGCTATGGTTTTAAATGCATATAAATGAGATACTGAAGACAAACTTGTTACATGTGGGAATGAGTGAAAGATGAAAAATTTCTCTACATTTATCTTCAGAGTGAAGATAATATACTACACATAGGAGACATATATTTAGAATACCTGATCTACCAAAAATGCTAGAAGAGAGAAATGTAAAATTGATACGACAAAAAGTCACAGTGGGACTGTCTAAAGCACCAAAAGCATGATCCAGGGACTGGAGAGATGGCTCAGTGATTGAAAGTCCTGGTTCCTCTTCCAGAGGAGCTGGGTTCGATTC
Organism: Myodes glareolus; assembly: GCF_982192425.1. Taxonomy (NCBI): domain Eukaryota; kingdom Metazoa; phylum Chordata; class Mammalia; order Rodentia; family Cricetidae; genus Myodes; species Myodes glareolus. The sequence continues at coordinate 12,558,131 of NC_142029.1, read as the reverse complement.
CCAGCTCCCACAGAGTGGTTTACAACCATCTGAAACTCCAATTCCAGGGGATTTGACACAGTTTGCCTCTGTGGGCACAGAGTGTTCATGGCACAATTCATGCATGCAAACAAAATACCCGTTCACGTAAAATAAAATACTATAACAGAAAACAAAAACGCATCTGCTAACCTGGTCAGCTTAACTTCATCGAAGTCAGAACTTTTATTTTGTGAAAGTTGCTCTTGAGCCATCACAAAGAAGATGATCACAGCCAATAAATCTAACAGATGAGATTCTGGGATCTATATTTTAAAAAAATCTCAAAATTCATCAGTGCAAACAATAAATCCAATTAGAATTGGGGAAAATGACACGAAGTACTTACTGACATTGGAGTGTGCAGAACAGCCAAGCCCAGGAACAGAATTTAATACCATTGGCTGTTAGAGCAATGAGAATTAAACCCCAGTGAGATGCCAGGACATACCTAGCAGTCTTACAAAAATAGCGACAATACCTGGTATTGGTGAGGAAGAGGAGAAGCTAGGCCAGTCCCATTTCCCTTGTGAGAAAGCAAAATGGTAGTTACTTTGGATGATAGCAAATTCCTTTAAAAACTCAGGTTGCTACTATAACATGATCCAACAATTTGCCTCTCCTGCTAATTCCAGAAGCATAGAGACTCATATTCTCACCTAACCTTGACACGAATGCTGCAGTGGCTAATCTTGACTGTCAACCTGATACACTCGCAAAGAGAAAACATCACCTAAAGAATTGCCGTGATTATATTGGCCAATGTCTGTGGGACATTTTCTTGACTGCTAATTCATGGGAGGGTATATGCCACCATAGGCAGCACCAATCCCTAGATAGGTATTCCTGGGCTATATAAAAAGATAACTGAACCCAAGTTTAGGAGAAAGCCAGCCACCACAGTTCCTTCATGGTTTCTGCTTCAGTTCCTGTTTGAACTCCTGTCTTAACTTCCCCCAATATGGCTTTGACTGGAGAATTACAAGTCAAATGTGTTTGCTCCTCTGAGTTGCTGTTCATGGTGTTTATCAGACCAACAGAAAGCAAACCAGAACAAATGCTAGTAACTGCCCCGGTGTAGGAGGTCCTTCTGTTCATGTGCTGCTTTCCTTGGTTAATGAATAAAGAAACTGCCTTGGCCTTTTGATAGGGAAGAACTTAGGTAGCAGAGAAAACAGAACTGAATTCTGGGAAGAAGGGCAGAATGAGAGATGCCATGGATCTTCTGCCCGAGATGGATGCCGGTTAGAATCTTGCCGGTAAGCCACAGTCATGTGGCGATACACAGATTAATAGAAATGAGTTAAATTAAGATGTAAGAATTAGCCAATATAGAGCTAATGGGCCAAGCAGTGTCTTAATAAATACAGTTTCTGTGTGGTTATTTTGGGCATAAGCTAGCCAGGCGGCCAGGACAAACAAGGGCCTTCTCCCTTGCAACACTGCCCCAAATTTGAAACAGCCTGGCTTGCCTTCAACAGTCATATACACAGATGACAAGAATATAGTATGAACTATAAAACAAACAAAATGAGTTATTGATGAATTTATTGATCAATATAGATCAATTCCAAAACAGTTGTATTCTACATAATTCCATTTGTATGTTTGTGAAATTAAAGTTATAGAAATGAAGAACTGATAAACTGGTTGCCAGGGTTAAGGAAGGAATGGGGAGACAGACAGAGAGGGTGTGGGTACACATGGACAGTATAGAGAGACAGAGAAGGTGTGGGTACACATGGACAGTATAGAGAGACAGAGCAGGTGTGGGTACATATGGACAGTATAGGGAGACAGAGGGAGTGTGGGTACACATGGACAGTATAGGGAGACAGAGGGAGTGTGGGTACACATGGACAGTATAGGGAGACAGAGGGAGTGTGGGTACACATGGACAGTACAGGGAGACAGAGCAGGTGTGGGTACACATGGACAGTACAGGGAGACAGAGGGGATGTGGGTACACATGGACAGTACAGGGTGACAGAGCAGGTGTGAGTACACATGGACAGTACAGGGAGACAGAGGGGGTGTGGGTACACATGGACAGTACAGGGAGACAGAGCAGGTGTGGGTACACATGGACAGTACAGGGAGACAGAGGGAGTGTGGGTACACATGGACAGTACAGGGAGACAGAGGGGGTGTGGGTACACATGGACAGTATAGGGAGACAAAGGGGGTGTGGGTATACATGGACATGATGAGGAAACTTTTTGCATCTTGACTATACCAAGGCCTATGTTCTTATTATAATACTATACTATAGTTTAATAAGACTTTACCAACAGAAGACATTCACAGGATACCTGTATTTTATATTATAAACTGTGTATGAATCTGTAAATATTTTAAGAAAACAATGTAAGTAAAACAAAGATAAATAAACCACATAAGATTAGTCAGTAGATCAGAGGATCTAGAAAAATACCAAATTTGCCCCTTGTGTACTTTGTGTCACTAAAACAAAAATCAAAGTAAATAATGTGGCCACTTTCATCTATGACCTCTGCTAAGAGAAGAAAAAAACAACATCTTTTATCTCTAGGGAGAGTGAGGAAATCTACACTGCCTTGCTAATTGCCCAGTTTCTAGAAAATTACATGTTGCAATAGCTATTTAGATGAATAATTCAATTGTAAAATACTACTTCACTTTGGGGGATTAATCACACCCTACTCAGGAAATGAGTCTGGAGTCGGTAAGAGAGAAATTATTGATCCCTTTCTTCATATTCTTTTTACATACACAATATTTACATATATTCTTTGGGTAATTACATCACCTATGATGGACTCATCCTGAAGCTGATGTATGAAAATAAATATGGAAGAGGTTACAAAAGTGAGCGCTCTGACTTCAGCTTGGGCATGTTAAAAAGCGACATGTTTTTGTCCTGCGAAGAAACAAACAAAAATGTTAAGCAAGAGCAAAGACAACATACTTTCCTTAGACTTACTGGACATTTCAATCGAGGGTGTGGAGCATTGGGGAGATTTGCAGAGGGATAGACATCCAGAACTCAGATGGGCTCGTTTAGACAGAGTTCCTGGAAGAAACATCGATTAAGTAGTATTTTCTATGAATTGCTGGAGGTTGAGGAGAACAGGCTTGGGAGTGAGAAACTCCCAGGGGCCCGGTCTTAGGGTAGATGCCTGGCACTTTCCTGGGTTTGGTTTCTGAGAACACTCCCAGATAGTTATAGCCTCAATCAAGTGTAGAAAGCTTCCTCTTTGGTTGCAATAGAGTGTGTGTGTGTGGGGGGGGGCATTTCCTGTAGTTACAGTCTCAATTAAGTGTAGAAAGCTTCCTGTTTTGTGGAGATAGGGTGTGTGTGTGTGGGGGGGAATGACCATTTCCTGTAGTTACAGCCTCAATCAAGTGTAGAAAGCTTCCTCTTTGACAGGGATGGGGTGGGGGAATGACCATTTCCAGTCAGCTCAAAGTTAGTTATGCAGCAGAAGCAGATGCTGTAGAAGCAACCTTTCAGAGGCTTATTTGATCTAGATAGGAGAACCATTGCCAATCCCCAAACTCTTGTAGCCTTCCTGACTCTTCAGAGGTGATAGAGTGAGAAAAGTTTACCAAGGTCATGTCCTAGGAGTATGAGCCCACTACTGAATAACTGTGACATAACCGTGACCTCATAGGGTACTTCCTTTCCTCACATAATTTACGCCAGCCAGGGGCATTCCTAGAAGAACACTGGGGTAGAGAAGGAGAACTGGCAAGCTCTGACTCAAGGAATTTGTAGAGAAATCTAAAGCCAGCAGGGAATACAGAAATTAGAAATGGAAACATCAGAATAATATGAAACCAGGTACACCTACATCAAATATTAAACACAGCACAACTACTAATCGGATTCATGCTTAAAATCCATGATAAAGGCCTATTTGTTTCAGCTCCTGTTATAGAGTATTTTGTCAGACTTTCAACAAAAATATCACAAGACATACCCAAAAATCAAGAAGAAAATTGAATCTAGTAAGAAGAGACGATGCAAGCATTAAGAACTAGACTCAGATATAACACTGATGTAGGGATGACTAAAGAAGAAATTGAAAAATGACTGTTTAATGCATCAAGGGCTCTAGTAGACACACTATATGAGCACAGTTGGGTGGCATCAGCTAGAGAAAGAAACACCAAGAAATGAGAAAAAATAAATAGAAACAATAAGTAAATTTCAATTTAAATAAATAAAGACCTTGATGGTCTGTCAAGTAGACTAGAAAGCATTGAAGAAAGGATGTTTGGGTTTGAAGATCTATTAGTATGAACTTTCAAAGACCCCTTTATCAGAACAGCTCTGGAGAGACTACGTACATAGAAACTTATTTCAATAAAGGCAACATACAAGCTTATAGCCAACATCATTCTAAGTGGAGGAAAAAAAGCATTTCCACTAAAATCAAGAAGACACTGATTTGTTTTTACCTATCATCTATATCAGTCACCTGCTGACTATTATCTATCTATGTATCTATCTATGTATCTATGTATCTATGTATCTATCTATCTATCTATCTATCTATCTATCTATCTATCTATCTATCTTATCTTTCCATCTATCTATCTTCTATCTATCTTATCTTATCTTTCCATCTATCTATCTTCTATCTATCTATCTAGCATCTATCCATCTATTATCAATCTATCTATGAATATAACTTTTGGTCATCTATCTTATGTTGTTTATCTCTTTTATATCTATCTTCCTATTCATCAACCATATAGCCACATACATGTCTAGTAATCTTTCTTTCTTTCTTTTTCTTCGAGACAGGGTTTCTTTGTGTAGCTTTGGTGTCTGTCCTGAAACTAGCTCTTGTAGACCAGGCTGGCCTCACACTCACAGAGATCTGCCTGCCTCTACCTCCCAAGTGTTGGGATTAAAGGTGTGCCCCACCACTGCCTGGCCCTATCTAGTAATCTTTCAATTGACTCATCTAGTTTAATCTGTCTTCCTGCTGCACATCATTTGCTTCTACTAAAAAGAGAAATCTGGGCTGGGCAGTGGTGGCTCATGCCTTTAATCCCAGCACTTGGGAGTGAGAGGCAGGCAGATGTGAGTTCAAGACATTTTACCACCCTTTTTCCAACTGGAGTGGGAAGAACTTTGGGAAGCCCACTCAATGCATTTTTCTATCTTCATTAATGAGAAACTGAGCAGACACCTAAGTGACCCAAGGCCATCCTAGCCAAACCTCTAACCTCACCTTTGCTGTAAATGACTTCTCTTGACTTTATAGCACATTCCTTCTCAGCCCCCCAAAGCAGTACCCATTAAGAAGATGGGAAATTAAGGCTCTTCTGGTGTGAGAGAATTGTCTGTATTCTGTTGATCATGTTTTAAATAAACGCTGATTGGCCAGGCAGGAAGTATAGGCAGGGAAACCAGACAGGAAGTAGAGGTGATGCAATAAGAACAGGAGAATTCTGGGAAGGAGGAAGTTGATTCCTCCCACTCCTGTCCAGACCACCGAAGCAGCATGATGTAATCTGCCAGCTAGAAAAGGTAATGAGCCAGGTGGCTAGCATAGATAAGAATAATGGGTTAATATAAGTTACAAGAACTAATAAGAAGCCTGACCTAATGGGCCAATCAGCTTTATAACTTATAGAGATTTCTGTGTGATTTTCTTTGGGGTTAAACAGCTGTGGGAACTGGGCAGGACAGAAAACACAAACAAGCAGGCCTCCTCACACATTACAAATGGTGCCCACATGGATAACTGCATCCACAGAAAGCCTGACAAAGCTTGGAAAAGACTAGAGTAAAACATTTCAGCTTACAGCTGTAGCAGGAAAAAAGCTGCGGGGTTTTAAAATGCTGGTTTTCTGGGCCGTCCTGCCAGGGAAAACTCTTGACTCTTTCAAGCAGGTGGTCCTGACTATGGACACACTGTTGCAGCTTGCTTCCTGGCAAGGACCTTAAAATGCAATAGAGTTGTGGCAAAAAATTTCTCCACATTCCTTAGCAAATTAAAGACTCATGTGGTCAGAAAAAGAGAGATATACAGTAAAGAGAGATTCAAAGAGGAAGAAAACCTCTAAATGGTTTACAGTGTGCTAAATATATATACAGGCTAAAGGTTAAAGTTCTCAAAGTTAAAAAAAAGAGAGAAAGGAAGGAAAGAAAGAAAAAGAAAGAAAGAAAGAAAGAAAGAAAGAAAGAAAGAAAGAAGCTAGGTGTGGTGGTATACACCTTTAATCCCAAAGCTTGGGAGGCAGAGGTAGGAAGACCTCTGTAAATTCAAGGTATGGTGGCAGACACCTTTAATCCCAGCACTGGGGAGGCAGAGACAGATGGATCTCTGTGAGTTCAAGGATACCCTGGTCTACAGAGGGAGTTCCAGGACAAAGATACACAGAGAACTTGTCTCAAAAAGCCAAAAGTTAAAAGTAAAAATAAAAGAAATAGAGGTTAAAATAAAGCCATGTAAAGATAGAAAATGCACAGAGAATCTTGATACTGTATGCTATTATGCTCTCTTTGAATTGTTTGAATGCTGAGGAAGGAGCAACAGCTGCTAAGAGATATTTGCTTATAAATGCTGCAGAATTAATCCAAGATAGATATTTTGAAAATACCTTGGCTTCAAAATTGAAGTCAAAAGGTATGTTACTTTGGAGAAGAGATTTTGCTTTTGTTTCCACAGAAAATGAGAGGCTCTGGATTTATTCAGAGTTAAGAAAAATAAGCTTTAATCAAGGAAGACCACCTGAGAAATCTCCAGCAGGATTAGATGGCCCAGATGTCTGAGTTCATCCAGAACAGGTTCAAGACTGCTACCTGAGATGATCAAGACTCACATGTCTTGATCATAACTCTAAGTTTTCTTTAGGTCCCCATAAGATTATCAGTGCCCCCAACCAGCAGGAAGTAGTCTGGAATACTATACCTACATTCCCACCTCCCCCCAAAAATGGATATATTTTCCTTTTTTCTTTTTTTAGAGGGGGAAGTGGTGTGGGAGAATTGACTATATTCTGTCAATCATGTTTTAAATAAACACTGACTGGCCAGGCAGGAAGTATAGGTGAGAAAACCAGATAGGAAATAGAGGTGATGCAGTGAGAACAGGAGAATTATGGGAAGGAGCAAGCTGATTCCTCCCATTCCTGCCCAGACCACCGAAGCAGCAGGATGTGTTCTTCCCCAGCTAAAAAAGGTACCGAGTCATATGGCAAAAATTGATAAGAATAATGGGTTAATATAAGTCATAAAAACTAATAAGAAGCCTGAGCTGATGGGCCAATCAGTTTTATAACTTACAGAAACCTCTGTGTGATTTTCTCTGGGACTAAATATCTGGGGGACTGGGCGGGACAGAAACCCCAACAAACAGCCTGGCCCCCATGTTACACTCTGCCTTATCTGTCTGTTGAAGGAGGCTGCTTGTTTATCTTGGCTGCTCAGAACCGAAATAATCACACAGAAACCATATTAATTAAAACACTTCTTGGTCCATTAGCACTAACTTCTTATTGGCTGACTTACTCTTACATATTAATTTAACCCATCTCCATTAATCTGTGCATCATCATGAGGTAGTGGCCTACCAGCAAAGTTTCAGCATGTCTATCTCCGGTGGCGGATCCATGGTTTCTCTCTCTGACTCTGCCTTCTTCCTCCCAGCATTCCATTTAGTTTTCCCCACCTAGCTCTGTTCCCCTACAGTTCTGCTTTAGTCCCAAAGTAGTTCCTTTATTAACCAATGAAAGCAACATATAGACAGAAGGACCTTCTACATCATCTGTCTTTAGAGAAAGACTTTGCAAGTTACTTTTCTTTATCCCAAGTGTTGCTTCATAAGGTCACTGGGGGCAGTGTCACCCTCTCTGTGTGCTGAGTGCATGCAGCCTCCCTGGGAGTGTCTCAGAGCTGCTCGGATCTCCATGTGGCCACTCACCCAGCTGTCATATTTCAGTTGCCACATCTAGGCTAAACTATTCTCATTCTCCAGGCAACTGTAGTCAGACACAATTGTATTTTGTGAGAGGTAGAACTAACTGACTAGACATATGATCCTTAATTCTCGTGATATTGGAAGTACAAATGTCAAAGTAGAATTATTATTATTTTAGATTTTTATTTATTTTTAAGTTTCAATTGCAAGCATATTGTATGTATATTGAGCATATTTCTCACTTTAGTTTCTTTTTTGGGGAGTGTTTTCATGGGGCTTTCTATTAAAAAATTGTACAACCACATATTTATTTATTTGCTTAGTGGGGAGGTTCATAGGTGCATGAAGCAAGGTGCCATGTGGAGGTCAGGAGGCTCCTGCAGGAGTTGGTTCTCTCCTACTAGGTGGTCTCCAGAAAGCAAACTCAGGCCATCAGGTTTGGTGGCAAATGCCTTCACTGGCTGCACTCAGGAGATCTGAAACAGAATCCAAAGATACACCAGGGAGCCTCAATTCTAAAAGAATTCATGTACAAACACACACACACACAATAAATATAAATATTAATGTATATTATATATAATATATTATAAAATATGTAAAGAAAGTTTACCTAGTTTTATTTTATTTTTGTAGTGTGTGTATGTATTGTGTGGATGTGTGTGTAATGTGTGTGTTTGTGTAAGTGAGAGCATGTGTGTGTTCAAGTGCATGTGTGGAGGTCAGAAGACAACTTGGATGTTGGTCCTTACCTTCCACTTTGAGTCATACTTTACTGGACTAGCTAGTCCTCAAATCCAGGGATTCTCCTGCCTCTGCCTTCCCCTTTCTTGAAGGAGCTGTTGTTATAGGTCTATCTGGCTTTTCTGGGTCCTAGGTACCCCAACTCGGCTCCTGAGGCTTTTAGTGTGTAACTCACTGAGCAGTATCGTCAGTCACATGACTTCAAAACTAAAGTTATTTTCACGGAAAGCTGTTTCAGTGTGGCTCTGTTTCCCAAACTGTAGAAATGACACTCATGCCAGACCCTTGAGTCACAATGCTCCATGGCAAATGTGGAAAGTCGGGGTTACTTTCATTTTGGTGTCTCAGAGCCGAAAACACAAGTCTCAAGTCTCCGGCTGCTTACCAGTGGAGCAAGGGCCTACAGGGTGTTTCTCCCCTTCGAGATACTTGACCATAGCTCCCCATGCCTTTAACTTGAAGTAAAGGCAGCAGCTCAGACTAGAGAAGTTCGTAGGCTCCACTTGTTACAACTTACAATGTGGTAGTCCCATGAGTCACTGTGCCTTAAAGACATGACTCCATTGTTTAAAAATCCCTATGGCTATTAATAACCCCAGCCTGTGGTCATGGAGTTTTCCCAGAATGCCCCAAGACAATTCCTTCCCGTCTTTCTCGTTGGACAATAAATCATCTTCCTGATCAGACATCTCTGGTCAGCGTTCCTGTCCCCACAGACAGACGGAGCCATCATGCAGGAGCAATAGTGACGGATGGCCTTTGTCCTCAGCTGCCTGGATTGTTACCTGCTCCGCGTGCTGGATTTATTCCCACCAATCCCGTGCTTTCACGGCCTTAACAATATCACTTGCTCCTGGCAGATGATGATCCCACGGCTCAGAGATGGGCGAAATCTGCCCAAAAGCTCTCAGCTCTTCTGAGCAGCGCTCTTGTATGGTTTGACCTCCCGGCAGTGCCCCGCTAGGCTGTGGAATCCAGATGGGAAATTCAGACTGGTTCTGGAGACCTAAGCTCTTTATCTCTCCTTTGCAGGCACACTCAGTGACGACGACCGTGGCATAAAGTAGTTCAAACGGCTTGGAGGGACTGATGTTGCAAACATAAACGAGGTTCTCCATTGGAAATCTCTCACATGCGCTGTTCTTGTGGCTGGCAGGTTGGCGCTGGCACGTATTCCTGTGCTCATATTTTAGCTTCCCGCGGGACTCAGAACGAAGTCCCTATAACACGGCAGTGCCTTGAGAAATAGTCACAGGACAAGCAAGCCCCGGAAGCTGATTTTGTTCTTGGACTGTGAGGAGCAGCGGCCAAGCTTGGCAGTGAGCAAGGTTTCACCTTGGGGAGATTAATGAGAGCCGGGAGGAACCTGCTCATATTAGCACACAACTCATTAGAAAAGAAGTCACTAAAGGGCTGGGACTGGGGCTCAGGAGGGAGCACTGGTGGGGTGCTTATCTTGCATGTTAGTTTTAAGTTTGTGTCAATTTGTGACTTGAGCTGCTCACAGCTGCACTCACATAAACCCTCACAGCTACTAGAAACAGCTTGGAGTTACTTAATACAAATTAAACTCACATTATTGAAAAGGAAGGTTCATGTAGTTCCTTAATTGTGTTCCATTAGAGCCGAATTTTAGTTTTCAGAAAATTAATTTTATTGGATTTGATCTTCAAGATAAAGAAGTAGGAAAAAATCTGAACCACCTACCACGTGTATTTTTCTCCCAGAGGCCATTACTAAATGCACATACCCTACCTGTTATCTATTCTTTTATTTTGTTTCTTCCAAGAGTGATGGATGAGGAAGATGATGGCATAGAGAACAGGAAAATCAGCTGTGAAGACTGTGCTGAGCAGCGGGAAAGACAGAGGGGGGAAGGAAGGTGCTAGAACAGGGACCAGCTTCCTGTAAAATAGTGGTCACCCTTCAAGAAGCCAGATTCCACAGTCTAAAGAGAAAAGCCCATGCCTCCCCTCTGGGACAGGGTGACAAACATCCCATTCTGTGACATCATCCTGTGCCGTGTCATCATCCTTGCTGTGACATTGTTCTGTGCTGTGACATCATCCTGTTCTGCGACACCCCATGATGTGACATCATCCCTTACTATGATCCAACAGTTCTCAACTTATGACATCTGACTTCCATCCTCTTTGTCATTTACTGTATGTTGTACTAAATCAGATGACGGGAACTTCCCACTAGCTGAACTTATAAAATCTTGACACTCCCTTTGTTTGGGGGCTTTGTTCAGGGGGATTTGCTGTGGATATCCACTCTGAAGAGGTCCCTCTGGCCTCCCCTGATCTCAGTTTTTTTTTCCTTTCCTTTCCCCCATGCCTCTATGACTCTCCCTTTAATGAAGCTTTTCTTGGGTTGTAAAGGGATGTCTCTCCTCCATTTTAAGGCTCCATCATGTTTAGGTCTCAGCACACTGTACTGTCTCTAATGTTCATGGCCTTGATACCCTTCTCTCAATACAATGCATCTTCTGGAGGGAATTGTGGTCAGCTTCCTTTCTGGACCAACTCCTACCGTTTTTAATAGTTACTTCTTTAATTATATCCAACACGAGAGAAGGATAGAGAGGAGGAAGGAGAAATGGAAGGAAAGAAGGGAGGGGCAACATGAGAAACGCACAAGGAGAGAGAATGGGGAAGAGAGAGAGGACGGGAGGGAGGAGGAGAGAGGTGGGAAAAGAAAAGCTGCACTTTAGTAGGAAAATTTCAAAACCACAGCCTATCACCAAATACCATTTACTAACTGGCATATGAGACACCTAGGTAAAGACAAATCAGGCTAGAGATAGAGCTCAGTTGGCTTTGGGGAACAATCTCAGCAAACATGAAGCCAGCCTGGGCTATGTGAGACTGTTCTCAGGCACAAATAACAAACAGTCAAGCAAACAACAAAATCCCCAGTGTTTACTTTGGAAACAGCTGTGTAGCTGTAGTATGTATGGCACACACGGTATCCTGCATGTTCAGCACTGACCTCTGGGTTATTAAATTCTGGGCAAAGACAATAACTAGATTCTGAGGAAACATTTAACTCCTAATAGGTTGCCAGTGTCTTGGATGCCATATTAAAAACTTAATAATCATTATTTGTTCAATATGTTCTTTTTATGTTGCTCAACATATGTTTATTTTCTTCAGAAGTATGAGCTTGTTGTATCATGTATAGATGGTTTGGGCACATAAATTATTTACCTGTTCAGCATAGGAAATGTGGCAACAAACCCTTGGATACAAACCAGAAACTTGGAATATGCTATTTGAAAATATCAAATTATGAAGTTACTTTCCTCTGCCTATATTTAAGGGTATTGTGACAATCTACAAATTGCATTAAGGATTTTGGAAGATTTATTTTAAGCCACAATTAATGTTTAATTAATTTGTCTCTTCCAGTATTTTACTCAAACTTGGAGTCTACTTTTTTTTGAGATTTCATATCATTTATTGTAAAGTACAAAACAGGCATTTTGCACATAATAGTTGCAAATACATTTGCTGGAATTTGTACATCTACACTAAAGACTAAGAACAAACCAATTTTCATTTCTACACAGAAATATTAACCTTCTATCAGTAGTGATAGATATTTTGTACATTTTCAAATAAAAAAGGGGGAACACTACTTTAAATCAAAAACAAAATTAAGATCTTCATCAAGTTGTGCATCCATATATTTAACAAAGGATTTTTTCCCCACACACACAATGAGACAAATACTGTATTGTCCACTTCTTATTATTGGCCCTGTGCAGAAGAGATACATAAGAGATACACAAATAGTTAAAGAAAATCCTTTAAATGGAGCTAATACAGGGGTGAATCCTTTAAGAAAGAAAAACTGGTTAATATAAATGATGGTGGCTTCTTGCATGACTTGCAAATACCTGAGGTGCCGGAGGATGCTGTGACATTCCTTGGGAACTTGTCTGGGCATAGTATGCTGCTTGTTGTCTATAGTATTCAGCCCAGGCTGCACTATAATCTGGCTGCCCACCTGGTGGGGCCCCAGTAGGAGCAGGAACTGCTTGACCCATTTTCTTGGAGTACTCTTCCCAAGCCTGTGCATAATCAACCTGTCCAGCTGGAGCTGGGTTCTGCTGATCTCCGTAGTTACCTTGACCATTAGTTTGGGCTGTAGTTGGTGCAACTGCAGGAGCTGCAAGTGGGGGTTGTGCATGAGGTTGGTAATAGTGGGCATAGTAAGCAGCCCAAGCTGCTGAATTTGGATCTGTTCCTGCCTTCACTGGGTCAGGAGGAGCCTGTTGCTGCCAATGAGGATATGCATTTCCCCATCCCTGGGGAGGACCATGAGGAGCTGGACCAGGTGATCTTGGATTGTAAGGTGCAGGATTGTGTGGTCCCATTGGAGTTCCAGGCCCTGGAGACCCAGGAGGCCCAGGAGGACCTGGAACCTATTAACCAGAAATAATCTTTTCTAAAATTTATTTCAGGTTTTGAAACATGTACTCGACTAACTGGGGTGGACACAGTTCATCAGGAATGGCTTCGGAGACTCAGGACAGAAACACAGATGACCGTGGGACTCAACTATTCTGCTCTCAGTCTAGTGTCATCACAATGGGAAATGGAAATCCTGCCACAAATAGTGAGCCCCTCTAAACACAAGAGCTCAAAGTCTTGAGTTATGTCTACACTGGACGAAGAGTGCATCTCACACATGGAAATGATGTAGGCTTGGTAGCGAGATAGAACGTAAACTGTAAAGCTCCACCGTGGGCAATACTGTCATCAACTTAGCTCACATGTCTGAGGGGAGAGCTGAACTCACCATCTGATGACTTTTCAGAGGTTTGATGGGATGCTGATTTGTAGGGACCAGTAGAAGGTGTGTTTTGTGCTGGGGAGAACAAGATTGTTCAACCAACACCGTTGAATCCAATATTTTCACGCAGCACAGGGAAATAATCTTGAGGGGCTGCAGATGACAGACTGACTTTAGGTGATCACATGATTATAGCTCAAGACCTGGCTGGGCTGCCACATCCAAGTCCACATAAACAAATGTTTTCTCTGATAGGGATGTAGCAGTGGCTGGTGGGGGAATTCTTTCCTGAGAATGCCCAGGAGAAACCAATGGGACATCTCTGCTTACTTATAAGGAACTACTGGGATGGGGCTGAGGGAGGAACCAGAAGCCTTCATGTTCATTGTTGTTTTCTTTGCTCTGACAAAAGCCTGGTTAAGGAGAGAAAGGTGTATATTGCTCATGGTTTGAGAGGCTACAGCCCACCATGCTTAAAAGGCATTGGTGGTGGTAACTTGTAGTATGAGGGGCTGGCTTGTTGGGTAGACTGAAAGTTAAAGTTCTTAAAGTTAAAAGGAAAGAAAGAGAGTAGTTGGGTGTGGTGGTACACACCTTTAATCCCAATGCCTGGGAGGCAGAGACAGACAGATCTCTGAGTTCAAGGTGTGGTAGCACACACCTTTAATCCTAGCACTGGGGAAGCAAAGACACGTGGATCTCTGAGTTCAAGGTGTGGTAGCAAACACCTTTGAGCCCAGTACTGGGGAGGCAGAGACAGAAGGATCTCTGTGAGTTCAAGAACAGCCTGGTCTACAGAGTTATTCCAGGACAAAGATATACAGCGAACCTGTATCTAAAAGTAAAAGTAAAAATAAAAGAAATAGAGGTTAAAGTAAAGCCACATAAAGATGGAAAATACACAGAGAATCTTGATACTGTATACTATTATGCTCTCTTTGAATTGTTTGAATGCTGAGGAAGGAGCAACAGCTGCTAAAAAATATTTGCTTATAAATGCTGCAGAATTAATCCAAGATAGGCATTTTGAAAATACCTTGGCTTCAAAATTGAAGTCAAAAGGTATGTTACTTTGGAGAAGAGATTTTGCTTTTGTTTCCACAGAAAATGAGAGGCTGTGGATTTATTCAGAGTTAAGAAAAATCATCTTTGACCAAGGGAGGCCACCTGAGAAATCTCCGACAGGAACAGATGGCCCAGATGTCTGAGTTCTACATCCAGAACAGATTCAAGACTACTGCCTGAGATGATCAAGACTCACAGGATACTCCAGTCAGGACTTGGTTATAACTCTAAATTTTCTTTAGGTCCCCATAAGATCATCAGCGCCCTCAACCAGCAGGAAGTAGCCTGAAATACTACGCCCACATTCCCAACAAATGGACTATGGGTATTTTCCTTTGTTAAAAAAAAAAAAAGAGGGAAATGGTGTGGGAGAATTGTCTGTATTCTGTCAATCATGTATTTTAATAAAACGCTGATTGGCCAGGCAGGAAGTATAGGCGGGTCAACCAGACAGGAAGTAGAGGCGGGGCAATGAGAATAGGATAAGGCTAGGGGGAAAGAAACTCCCTCGGCCACTCCTGCGCAGATCACTGAAGAAGCAACATGTAAGCTGCCCCCGCTGGAAAAGGTACTGAGCATTATGGCTAACATAGATGATGATAATGGATTAATATAAGTTACAAGGACTAATAAGAAGCCTGACCCAATGGGCCAATCAGTTTATAACCTTATGGAGTCCCGTCTGTGATTTTCTTTGGGGTTTGCCAGCTGGGGGGTACCGGGCGGGACGGAAACCCCAACAAGCCGGCCCCCTCATGTTACAGGAACTGAGGTGTCTGGTTCCCTTGCTTCAGCAGCTGGGATCTGAGTCAGAGAAGGAGATGATGGTAGTGTATATTTGGCTTAATTATTTCTCCTTATCAGTACAAGAAACCCAGAACAGGGTACCACCTACGTTCAAGGCATATCATCCCTCCTCAGCTAAGTCTCTCTAGGAACACCATCCCAAGTGATGCTAAATCCATTCCAGTTGACAAGATCAACCATAGCAGCCATGCCAGCCTAGCAAGGCAGCCTGAGTCTTAGGCTCTCCTCCCGCATAAAAGGTTTCCATGCCAGAAGTGGGAGGCAGGTTCAAAGAGATGAAACAAATTATCCAAAATCATTGAAGGTATTGTTATTTTTTTATAACATAGCACCTCAAAATGTTGGGATTAGGACCTCAGACATTTTTTTTTTTCTGCTCCGTGGTCTGTGGTTATGGCCTGGACTGTATGTGCTCACAGGTGGGAGGTCATCCACCAGGTATCATAGCCTTCCTCCAGCAGGCTAGCCTGGGCTTACTCACAAGGTGACCTCAGGATGATTGCTCAAATGCAGGCCAAACCTCTGCTTGTCACAGTACAGATGGCTTAGCAAAGAGTAGATTCCAGAGGCAGGAAAACAGACTTTCCCTGTTGACTGGACATGTGCAAGAGTGTATAAAGATGAGTTCAAGGATCTGGGCTAATTTTATTTTTAACCTCAGAATTAGAGGAAAGGGTTTTTTTTATGTCTCCTATGATGTTCACATTATTAGCTTTTTTTAAAAAGAAAAATTAAATTGTATGCACACAGAAAATATATCTCTTGTGTTGACTTGATATTTTTAGCAGTGTAGGACTGAGCATGCCTGGCTGAACTGTCCTAGAACATGCATGGGAGGCAGTACTATTGGCAAGTCTTGCTTGTTCCCTACAACATTAATTGCTTTATGGTTTAAAGGGCTTTCATTTATGCATTTTGCCTAGCACAGTCATCTTGGAAGACTATAATCATAAAATATTAATTGTAATCAATAATATTATTAATGATTTAATTTATTTTCATTTTACGTTATTGGTGTTTTGCCTGTATGTATATATGTATGTATGCATGCCATATGCATGCCAGGTACTGGTGGAGACCAGAAGAGGGCATCAGATTCCCTGGAATAGGTTACAAACTGTTGTAAATCTCTATGTGGGTACAGGGAATTGAATCCAGGTCTGCTAGAAGAGCAGCCAGAGCTCTTAACCACTGAGACATTTCTCTGGCTCCATCAACAACAATTTTGGATATACATGGCAATCTTTATTCTTATTCTATCCTTTCTTTTTTGCTTCTTTTTCTCACTTATGTCCATTTGCTCCTGGATCCAGTGTGACCCTTTCCCCCTCCCCAGTTTCTCCTTCCCTTAGAAGTACAGCACTTGGCCTTAGGATACAGCTCAGTAGATACTTGCTATCAGGCAAGCACTAGTATCTGAGTTCAGATCCCAGCACCCACAGAGATGCTGGGCATAGTAGCTCATGTCTGTGAGTTCAGAAGTTCCTTTGTTCCTTTTGTTTACGTAAATACAAACATTGCCCCCATCTTTCCAAGATACTGTGCTCACTTCCCCCCAGATCACGGCCGCTGCTGGTGGATTCTGGTCCCTCTGTGATCGCCCCTGAGTTGGAGCTGTCAAACATCTGTGGCTTCACTGTACAGTTTCCATTTGGTTTTCTTTCACCTGGAGATTTTAAAATCTCATGTTGGCAACCTGTTTTGGCTATAGCCTATTCTTTTGCAAGGATCAGTTGATGTAACCTGCTACAGATTTTGTAGTCTCTGATTCCACCATCCTGCGCTCTCTCTCTCTCTCTCTCTCTCTCTCTCTCTCTCTCTCTGTGTGTGTGTGTGTGTGTGTGAGTGTCCTTTTTAGTCACCTTTCATGTTCTTTTTAGTGGAAGCTCTCATCAAATCTCACTGAGTCTTTCCTCAGCTAGGGTGACTGATCAGTGAGCTTCAGGGATTTGCCTGTGTCCACATGCATATGTACCCCCTACCTCAACACAGGTGTTACAGGCACATGCCGCCATACCCTACTTTTATGTGGATGCTGGGGATCCTGATTCGTTGAAGTCCTTTTCCCTAGCTTTTATGTCGGCTTGGCTCTGCTGACTAAATCAAGCACTGGAGGCCAATAGAAAAATCAAAGAGGAGTCCTCTATTTTTCATATAAAGACAAAGGAGTCCTCTATTTTTCATATAAAGACAGAGGTGTCCTCTATTTTTCATATAAAGACAAATGCTCTGCATTTGGAGATTTTTACATGGGACGTTTTCATTATCCTGCTACCATAAAGTCTATTGTCACTAGGTTACACACCCTTCCTTCACACATAGTCATTTTCTCTGGCTTCCAGGGAAAGACAGAGCATTTGACATCCATTCTAGACTTAGATTTAGAGCAGTTAGAGCAACTCCCACAAACTCAAAGGGAATTTGCTAATGGCAAACCTGGCCTGACCTACCCCTGATTGCCCTAGGCCCCAGGATCCTTTGGTCAAGTTGGTTCCTACCATGGGGCATTCTTTAGCTTTCTCCTTACACCCTCCCTGCATTGTGAGCCTGTTCTGGTTTCCTGCCGTGTTCTCCAGCCCACAGCCACCTACTTTGCTAATTGTCTAGCTGGAGGCTTTAAAAAATTCCATAAGTATCATCATAAAGAAATTTCCTTGTAAGCATCCTGTGTGCCCGTTCCTTATTAATATAATGACATTAAAGTGTTAGTGACGTCCTTTAGACTTTCTGCGGGGGAGATCGAATAATGTTGCTCATTCACCGAACAAATAAAGTAAATATTAACTTAGCTAAAATTATAGACATCATGACTAATGCTACAGGAGTGTATGTAAAATACTGTGAATTCAAAGATTAGATGTAGCTTCTAAAGTTGAAGCAAAATGCTGACAGTCTGCAGCCTTTTAATTTCTACTTTATCACCCTTGGAGACTGGGAAACTTAGAATATATCCTTTGTTTGGAAAAACCATGGACCCTAGAGGGACTTCATTATTGAATTCATCAGGTTTCTAAGCTTTTTAATTAGGAAAGAATCATGTTGAACAATTGCTTTACAGTAACAGAACATAATGTATTGAAATGTCACATTGTTCTGGTAATAACTCTTGATCCTAAGAAGAAACGATTTTTTGTTTAGATGTATATTAGTTTCTTTATATTCCTCACCTCTAGACTTACCCCAAACCATGCAGTTTATGTAGTATAAATCCCATATTAAAGTTTAGGAAAGGCACTAGAAAAATTCCCAGGAATCCACAAGGATGACCCCAGCTAAGACCCTAAGCAAGAGAGAAGAGGGTGCTCAGACTGCCTTGCCTTGTAGTTAGACTGATGATTATCTTAAATATCAACATAGAACCTTCATCTAGCAACTGATGGAAACAGAGGCAGAGACCCACATTGGAGCACTGGACTGAACTCCCAATGTCCAGCTGAAGAGTGGAAGGAGTGAGAGTATGAACAAGGAAGTCAAGACCATGAGGGGGACATCCAGTGAGGCAGTTTGCCTGAGCTAATGGGAGCTCACCAACTCCAACTGGACTGGGAATGAACGAGCATGGGATCAAATACGTCCTTCTGAATGTGGTTGACAATTAGGGCAGACTGAGGAGCCAATGACAGTGACACTGGGATTTGTCTCTACTGCATGTACTGGCTTTTTGGGATCCTATTCTCTATGGACGTATACCTTGCTCAACCTAGAAGTAGTAGGGAGGGCCTTGGACTTTCCACAGGGCAGGGTGCCTTGATCTCTCTTAGGACTGGAAGGAAGTGGAGGGAAGGGTGTGTGGAGGGAGTTGGAGGGGAGTGGGAGGAGGGAAGGGAGTGGGAATTTGGATTGGTAATTTTTAAAAAGTAATAAAATAAAATAATAATAAAAGAAAAATTAATATCACAATAAAATCAACTTAAAAAATAAAAAATAATAAAATTTAGGAAAATAGCCTTTCACCCTGAGGCAAGTGGATTCCCAGACAGAAGAGTGAGACCCTGCCTCAAAGGGAAATAAAGAGAAAAGGAAAGAAAAAAAAAACAAGAAATTCAGGGAGAAAGAGAAAGCTTGGGGAATTGACAGTGAGAAACTAAACACTATATTCTGACTTAACACCAAAAGTTAGGTCAGTTTTCCATTATTAATTAGTATTTTAAGAAACCCTCTGTAATTAAATGGCCATATTTTATAATTTTTCTCTTAGTTATATTCTCTCTTTCTCTCCCTTTATTCTTGTTTGTATAAATACAGCAAGCCATATGACATTGTTAACACAAAAGTGGGGGACAGAGGAGGAGACAGGCTTTTTCTAAGCAGAGTTGGGTTGCGCGCCTGTGTGTGTAGCATGCAAAGGCCACAGCCAGAACCCAGATGGGTCTTTTCCTGGTGAGGTGGAGGAGCAGGTGATGAAGCGAGGGCTCTAAGGGTGTAAGATATGATAGCACTCTTGGGCATTCTGGGTAGACTCAGGGGAAAGGGGAGCCAGATGGCTTTTGGTATTGGAAAGGAAGAGCTGGAGAAAGGAGCAGGAGCAAGGATGAGACCTCTTACAGCTTTGCTGGGTTTGTGGATGATGGGGAAGCCAGAGGCACAGGGTTTCTAGCAGGACTGAGTCCTTGAGTGTGTGTAAGAGCTCTGGTGGGGAGTGGAGCTGGAGTTTGAGGAAAAGTGCCAGGAGAGGGCCAGAAGGGAGTTTGTAGGTGGGACTGAAGAAGTAGGGGGAGGAGGGTCAGGAGGAAGGTCTTGATAGGCTGGAGGAAAAAGCCACTTGAGAGGGAACTGGAGCTGGAGGAGTATGGTGTTGGTGAGGGGAGTAGCCAGCAGGGTCAGAGTTCGCAGAGGGTTCCCTTAACAGAGTATGGCTTTGTAAAGGGGAGTTTGGAGTGTGGGATGTGACACAAGGTTGATGAGGTGGGAAGGGACCTCTGACCACTTGCCACTGCATTGTATGCACAATTGATGTGCAAGGAGTGGAATAAAATAAAGCACATGTTGTCACGTGACTAATGCTTAAGTAGGTGCTTAGTTCAGTTAATAAATAGAAGGATATGTGATATATGTGGTGATATCTGGAATGATGCTCTACAACTATAGTGGTGTCCTATGATTTAAAAAAAAACATTTATTTTTGCACATATGAATGCCTGCATATTTGTGTATGTGTGGTGCCCACAGAGGCCAGAAGGGAGCATCAGATCCCGTGGAACTGGAGTTATAGAGGACTGTGCGCTGCCATGTTTATGCTAGGAACCGAACTTGGGTCCTTTACAGGAGTAACAGGTGCTCCTGACCGACCTCGGAGCCGTCTCTCCAGTCTCCGCTTTAAAGTTCTATTTCTCTGCTGCTCTCTGAGCAAGTTTGAAGTTGACAAGCCAATTCACTCTCTGTGATTTTCACTTTTTTGCCTATATGTCATCCGGGGAGGCTGTCAAAATGACCAAATAATAAACCTGTTTCTGAAATTGTTTTGCACTGTGATAGATTTTTTTTACACATAATTTTGCGCTAGATTTTGTATCTTAAAGGGTCATGTCTCAAGAAAGGGCACTTGAACAAGGCCAATTGTGATAATTCATTAGTCACTACTGGGGCTCAGGCACAGCACACATGTGGCCCCAGTTTCCACAGCAACAGGCAGAGGTGATATCTGGTCCAGGCCAGGCTCCCTGGTCCTGCCTAGAATGGCTTTAGCAGGACACAGTGGCTCAGTTTGAAGACTGCCTCAAGGATCTCAGTGTCTCCGCAGTGATGAGTGTGACCTCAATGGTGAAGAGTGTGACCTCAACCCTGATGAGTGCGACCTCAACAGGGGCACTCAGCAGTTGACTCAATCCCAAGTACTTGATAAAGAAAATATAATCATACAAAAATCACTGTGCTTATCAGAAAGCTCAAAGGAGTGTGTGTGTGTGTGTATGTGTGTTTCATAGGCAAATACTTTAAACCTCCACATCGGAGAAAACAGGGCAGAGCAGTTTATAATGCTGTACACCGAGTCTGAACTATGTTAGCACAACCCCACCCCCTGTCCTAATTCCTGGCTTCAGACCTGTAATTCTTGTGGTGAGCATTTTCCTAGAGTTGCTCTACAAAATGCAGTGGCCCCTAGGAACAAAATGGGGCACATCAGATGCGGGAGCGCACTGAATTCATCTTGAGGTTCAGGGCTGATGATGTAAATTGCCTCCGTAGGACCACCTAAGGGGAGCTTTCTTTGGAAAGTCTATTTTTAGCTCAGAGCCTGGAAGAAACAAAGAGGCAGCAGAAAGCTTGCTCTTGTTTGACAAATGACAGAATGCAAACACCCTGGAGTGGGCTTTTACCCCTTGCCTTCAACCCCACACTTAAGGGGATTAAGGTAGAGGCTGGATATTAAGGCAGATTCCTGGAGAAGGCTGTATAGTATCAATTTCTGACACGCTTGAGAGCCCAGGGCTTCTTAATTCCAGTCCAGGTTGCTCTATTGTAAGGGGTTGGTAGAGAGCAGGGAATTTAGACAAAGCCAGCTCCTCCAAGCACAGTCCATCAATCCAGTGACATTTATCTGTACGGCAGCTACCCATTTCTGTCCCTTAGCCCTGTCCCTCATCAGCAGGCAAAGCGCCATTAAACCCTTAACCTTTCCCATTAAGGCCTCTTTCTGCCTTCTGTTGCCCTTGAAGAAATGACAAAGCTATAAAGTAAAAAGAACAAAATGAAAACAGAAAACTATCTCTTGTCTGGACTATGAACATCTACTCCCAAACATCCTTCTTCATCCTTCTTGCCCTACCTATTCTTCTGAAAATCGCCAAAGGGGTATTTCCAAAGCAAACTGATCCTGGATCCCTTGCAAGTATCG
Organism: Myodes glareolus; assembly: GCF_982192425.1. Classification (NCBI taxonomy): domain Eukaryota; kingdom Metazoa; phylum Chordata; class Mammalia; order Rodentia; family Cricetidae; genus Myodes; species Myodes glareolus. The sequence continues at coordinate 12,535,940 of NC_142029.1, read as the reverse complement.
AAGATCCTCAAAGAGAGAACCCTCCCCCTTTTTTCGCTCTTAGTTTTTGGGTCCATGCCTGACACATGTTTGACTAACTGGGATGGAACTAAGGATTGTCATTCATTAATATCCCTGACAACACTCCTCCCTGGGTCTAGGTGGAAATTTGTATGTGAATCTCCCACCAAGATCCCTCGTGTGAATGTCCACAGCCCATGTGATCTCATAGTTCATAAACCATTCTACTCTTCAAGTAGATCCCCTGTGGGTAAGGATTTTAATACCAAAGGTTTGAGGTGAATAGAAATAGCTAAGCTTTACCCATAGTTCCCCTTTACCTCTATGATGCTCTACTAGCTAACCTACTTGTCAAAGACGTCCTTACAGGTTGCTCTTTGAAATCCCCCATATCAGACATCTGTGACCAACAAGATGGCCATTTCACGTGACTGTTCACTTTGAACCTACTTTTCAGGGGGATGTTGTGGGAGTTGTCATGGAAACATCTGCTTCTAGAAACTTTGAAAGACATGTGTATGATACATTTGGCTGCATGGGATAGAAATGTCAGGTGATATCAAATACATAAAGTTGTGAGACAGATCGGAAATTCAGATACAGTATTTTTCATCTCTCTTGCTGTCAGTCATGGCTTTATGATTGCCTCTTGTCTTACTTACTTTTCTACTGCTGTGGAGAGATACTATGACCAAGGCAACATAGAAAGGAAAGCATTTAATTGGGGCTTGCTTATAGTTTCAGAGGGATGGGATCATGGCCATCACAGTGGGGAGCATGGCAGCAGGCTGGTAGGCAGGCATGGTGCTGGAACAGGTGTCAGGAGCTTACATCTAAATCTGTGAGTTGGAGAGTGTAACTGGGAATGGCATGGGCTTTTGAAATCTCAAAGCCTACCCACACTGAAACACCTCTTCCAACAAGGCCGCAACCCCAATCCTTCCTAAATAGTTCCACCAACTGCAGACTAAGAATTCAAATATATGAACCTATGGGGGGCATTCCTATCAAAACTATCACAACATCTAGTCTATGGGATTTGTGAGGATATGGTAGATATTAATATCAGATTTAGTCCCATAAGTGTATCTTCATGGTCTTAACTTGATCTAACTGACTGGGGTGAAATAATTTGTAATTATTTTAGATTTATATGTTGAAGTCCAAGACAACATTAGCCTGCATAGCAGAATTACCCTGCCTTGTGCTCCCATGGATTGAGACATGAACTTTCACCATGTTTAAGCCATTTTTGTGTTGAAATTCCTTTTCACTGTAGCTAGCTATAATCTAACACAGAGGGCTGCTTAGTTGGGAGTAGGGGTGGTAGAAAGAAACCTGGTAGAGAGGAGATCTGAGTTAAGACCTAAAACAAGAGTTAAGGGTCTCTTGATGTTCCCAGCAATGTCTAAAGGGCACATGTGCAGGGTGGAGGATCACTTGTACTGAGGCCAAGGATCCATTTCAGAAATGAAAAGAAGCCAAGAGGTAAGGAAATGGGCCACACAACACACACATAGAGAGGACTGAAGCTGGTCCCCATAGAATCTTTTAATCATACTAAGGATCCGAGTCTTCTCTCCTGAGGGCCATTGGTGAATCATTGACAGAATTCTAACAGGAAGAAGTAACTGTATAGAATGCCTAGAGCAGCTTTCTCTCCATGAACACAGCCCAGTTATTTACACTTGTCTCTGGACATGTTTTCTTAAGCTCAAGAACGAAGGTGTTTATAAAAATGAAGTACTTTTGAGTTCACTTTTCTTCTTGTACCAACACCTTGAAGTTGGGGATTTGTGATATTTCAGAGCCAAGTCATAGACAGATGAGGCTGCTCAGTTGGAGTCACTTCCCTGGTGCAGAGGAAGAACTAGATGGAGGCAGAGGAAGGAAAGAAGCTCGTGTTGTCTGAGAGCCTATGACCTGCTCACCCCTTTCCTCCCTAGAACTCCCTCTTCACTTCCATGAAGAGTATGAGGAATCAGTATTTGTTCTTCACCGAGCTACTCCTCATGCACTTATGGAACAAAGTCTGGTGAGATCCTGTCTTGTACAATGACATGCTTTGGGGTCGAGGAACAATATGATAGCAAATGTGACAGGCAATGGCTGTGTTCAAAGAGGATTGTGCTGAGAATAAACCTAGAACTCGTGCATGAAAGGCAATTTCTTGTTTCCTCAGCCACATCCATAGACAGAAGATTTTATTTTTATTAAACAATATATAATAATTGTAGTAGTAGTTATTAATAATTCTGTGAAGAACAACACACTGACCTCTAAGACCTGAGTAAAATGTGAAAATAAATTCTGTCCACCAGAGGACCTCTCTCCCAGGGAGAGGGAGAAATACAGAAACACTGAGTGACAGAGTTTACAGCATTCACAACAAGCAAATAACAGTGATAACAAGGAAAGCCTACTACCCAGGGCTGTGATAACATAGATATTTTTAAACATTCAATTTCCTGGAAAAAGAAGAAATGACAAGCACAAAGAGATAGGGATATGTGATCTCCATAAAGGAAATTAGGGATCAGAACAGTCAGTCTATAAGGGAGATCAGATTTCAGATACAGTATGTTTTCTTCAGTGTATCAATTATGTTTAAAGCAATAAATAAGCCATAATTAAAGAATTAAAGGAAGATATAATATCAATTACTTCACTGAACAGAATATATCAATAAAATGGTAGAAGTTATTCTAACGGTCAAATATAAGTAATTGAGATAAAAAGTAGAATAAGTGAAATAAAGGTTACTAAAAGAAATTAATAGTAAATATAAACTTATGGAGAAAATAATTAGTAAGTGTGGAAACATATTGGTAGGTATTACAGAACCCAAAGAATGAAGGAAAGGAAATAAACAGAGGCTAAAAGAAATGTGAGACACCACCGAATGTCAATGTCCAGGTGATGGGAGTGCCAGACAGGAGAAGGAGAAAGCCGCAAGACTCAATTCAGGATTAAGGAGTGAACATTCCTCATGTCTAGTGAATAACAGATCCAGAAAGTTCAAGGAATTTCAAGCAGGTTAAATATGTAGAGATTCTCATGAACGAATGCACTGTAATAAAAGTGCTGGAAGTGAAAGATGAGAAAAGAAAAAACAGCAAGAGAACAGAGACGCATTGGCAAGGAAGCCTGTGCCTTTTCTGTAATCTAAGCTGTGCTATGGCTTTCCATAGAGAAGATGGAAGTCAGAAGACAGTGGGATGATATATTGGAAGTGCTGACCAGGGGGAAATATTGTCTGTTAAGAATACTGTTCGTTCTCTCATTAGTTGTTAATGGAAATGCAAACATATATATCTGCTCTGGAATTCAGTATACTGAATCTTCAAAAAGTCAAAAATAAATGTATATTATGAAAAAAATACTGTTTATTCAACAATGATGTCTTATTAAAATAAGGGTGAACTAGAACAAATATTCACAAAATGAATTGGTTTCTAGCAAATCTAGCTGGAAAAAAAAAAAGCAAAACCAAAGAACAAAACCAACAACAGCTTTCTGGCTGAAAGTGACACCTGAAAGGCCTTCAAATCCTCATGAAAAAAGGAAATGATAGTGTAGTGATAGAATATTTGTATTTTGATAAATAAACCTTGCCTGAAGACCAGAGACAAAGCTAAAGCCACTAGAAGTCAGGCAATGGCGACACACACCTTTAATCCCAGGATTTGGGAGACAGAGGCTGATGGAGCTCTGTGAGTTCAAAGCCACCCTGGGCTACACAAGATCAATGAAGAAACAAATCCAGGTGGTGGTGACTCACACCTTTAATCCCAGTCCTAGGGAGTCACATGCCTTTAGTCTCGGCACTAGAGAAAATATAAAATGGAAGGAGAGACAGGCTTAGTTTGTTTAGTTTACAATTGCCCAGCCTTGGTGGCGGTAAGACTTCTCTAGTGGTTTGGCTGCTTTGCTTTTCTGGTTTTTGGGTTGAACCTCAATTTCTGTCTGCAGGTTTTTATTATTCATGTTGCATGATACCAGTGACTAAGAGACTTCCTGCTCTTCCCGCAGACCTGAGTTAATTTCCCAGCACCCAGGTTGGGCTGCCCATGATTGCTGGTTAACTAGGATATCTGGTGCCCTTTTCTGTTTTCTATGGGCACTCACACTCACTTGGACAAAGACTCTCCCACACAAATAAATAGATCTTACACAACTAAATAAAGTGGTAATTTTAACAAAATGCTATTGGGATCGCAACATTTTCTAAATGTTACTATATAATAGTTCAATGCAAAGGGGAAAGAAAATAGAATTTTAGGAGTTATTGCTTCTGTGTCTAATTGCAATTTATAAGTCAGAAACTAATTCCGGTCAGTTGAACTGTTTATTGTGTGTCCCCAAGAAAGTACTAAAGATGACTAATCAATAAAACAGCTAACAGTACTGAACAAATCAAGATGCTATATTGAAAAATATCCATTTTATAAAAAAGAAAAATATAAGAACAATAACTAGAAAGCACTGAAACCATAAGATGCAGATAACAAGAAACAAAATGTCAGATATAAACCCAATTATATCAATAATAGCACTGAGTAAGAATGATCACCCCAATGAACAGAGATTCTGAGACTGATAACACACCTAAATGCAACAATTTGTGTTCCACAAATATACACTTTTAACTGAAAGATACAAATTGAAAAAAGAGGAAAAGATAGTCACAGGAAGAGCAACTACAAGAAAGTTAAATACTCTAATATCAGATAAAACATATTGAAGTGAATTATGCCACTCGAGACAAAGAAGAAAATTTTGCAATGGTGAGAGGGTCAATTTGTAAGAAATTCATAGCAATTATAAACACACAGTTATTTAATAACAGGGTACAAAAATACACAAGGCAAAACTGACATAAATGTCTGGGTAGATAGGCAACTCAACCACAGATATCTCAAACTCCATGTTCAAAGATAGAACAAACAAAGAAGGTATACAGCTGTATCCCATTAGGGTTCAACCAAAGCTATTTCAATACTCCACTTTCAATGACACATAGAACAAAGACAAAGCAGGTTTGGAGCTGTATCCCAATAGGGCTATTTAAATGAAGATAGGATCTTTCTCTTCTACATGAAGTTATATTTAACCCTGATGACTGAAGCTACTGGAGTCACCTTGTGAAAACGGCAAGCGAGCCTATGGGAGATGTCAGTTTTCTGGGCAGCAACAAGACCAGTCACTCAACACTAGGCAATGACTCCTACTCCTGTGGACCCTGCTTTGAGGAAACAAAATGTGCTCTTACTGTTTTAGTCATTGTTCTTGTAACTGAGATACCATCCCAGGCTAGCATGGAACTCATGATGTAGTTCAGGCTGACCCTTAAGCATGTGTTCTTCAGCTTCTGGGAATGCTGGAATTATAGGCACCACCACACAGGCCCTTTGCTCTCTTTTAAGATACTTTAAGTGTAGATTTCTTTCCTATACTTCAGAAACTTTCCTAACCAGTGCACTGTATATACTACTGAACAAATATTCAGTACAATGATATATATATATATATATATGTGTGTGTGTGTGTGTGTAGTTTATTATTAATAAAGGAGAACAATGAAAACCCCCCAAAAGAAACAATCAAAAAGATCAAAGTAAAATGAGAATAGAGTCAGAAGAACTTGAATCAAGCCCACTCTCTTTATAGTATTAGGTATGTAATCTTGCGTAACATATTCAAAATTATGTATGTGATCGAGTAAAGTACGCAGTTTCCTTAAATCTTAGTTTCCCTTATATAAAACTGGAATGATCCCCCAAAGTTCCCAAAGACTAAATATAATAATGTTAATTAAATGGAAATGTGAGGAATTATGATGAATGCGTTCATTAGTCAATGAATTATTCAGTTTATTTGTGAGCCTAGGACTGTCTCACCCCTCATTTAGTTGCATGCAATTTGGTGTACCTACCTTAATTGATTATTCCAAATTGGAGAATGGAAAAAGAAATGAATAACAGATAGCGTTATTGAGAGAAACAGTTCCACAGTTCTGTTTCAATTTTGAAAAGCCATGGAGAAAGTTTTCCTTGCCTGTCAATATTGCATTTCGAATAGTTTCTCTTCTTGTTCTTGTTAAACAGTACTTTCTGGATTCACATGTAGCATGTGGTTGAGAGACCTTTCCCCCTACTGCTAGGAAATTCCATCCCATCCATTTCCAGTTGGAGCCTCAGATCTCAGGGCACCAGTGGTCTTTCCAACTTCCTGTGAACAGCCTCTATTATCCATTGCTTTGATTCTTTGATCTATTTGATCCCATTGTTTATAGTCTCATTAGTTTTTCTCAAAGGATTAGGAATGGGGTAAGAATAGATTGCATCACACTTCACTGCAGTTCCTGATTTATTCTATCTTTTCTGGGCTGGGCCAACTTTAGCATGGAATAAGTGGAAAAGGAACCAACCTGCGTGTGGATTGCTCCCATTACTCTGACCAGGTCTCACTTAGGCTTGCCATCAGGAGCGCAGTGACACATCCCTCTCACGAAGGTCCTTCTGTGTGCATCAGGCTGGTAGAATTCCAGGAGGAGCAGTGAGGACATGAAGCCACATCATCTTTTCTGATTTAGACCAAGGTCTTTGTGTCCAATTGCAGCAGAGGTGATTTCCTGAAGGGAAGGCATGGGAAAACATCTGGAAACAAGCTTGCTGAATCTACATTGGGTGGAAGGGAGCAGGAAGAAAAGGCTGATAAACAGTGAATTTGGATCGTGAATATACCTGGAGGAGACAATAAAGTGAGCCTTGTGGATGTTTGGGCAAATATTCCTTGACCAGTTAAAAAATAGAACAGAAAAGAAATGGAAGGTGCAAGAGAATGTTTGTTTAGCCTCAGTCCCTTTGTAGCATTACCAATTGCGTTATGGGACAGAAGCCTTGTAACTTGACCACTGCCATAGTTCCTACCCTCACTGCAGTGGGAAAACTACCCAATGGGAAGGGAGGAAGGATTTATTAAGGTTCACAGCTTTGGGATGATCCATCATGTCCACCTTGGTTGGAAGGAAGCGTGACGGAAGTGACTCTCAACATGGTGACAGGATTGTGAGGCTGACTGCTTGCATCTGGGTGGCTCAGGAAGAGGCCGTGCTGTATAACTCCAGGCCCTCTTCCCAGCTGTTCACTTTCTTTGCCTAGGCCCTGTATTCTTAAGGTTCCCCATGCTTCCCCCCAAAGCATACCATCTGGGGACAAGTTTTTAAAAACATGAGCCTGTGGAGGACATTTTACACCCAAGCCATAACCGCCCAAAGACGTACCTCCTCTCATCCCATTGCCTTGGAGATAAAGTTCTAATGTGAATCTTGGCAAGAGCGACATCTTGTCTAGATGAACTGACCATGCTTATCTGACATAAGGCAGCTCACCCTGACTTTGCTATCACTGCTGCTGCCAGCTATGGTCATGCCACCAATTCCTGTCAACAAACCATGGGGGAGCATAGGCACACATGTCTCTATCCTTTTTCTCAGGGTTGAAGCCACCTCCTGCCTCTCGCCCTCTGATTACTGGAATATAGATGTGACAGACATTCACAGTCTGGCCTAGGAAACAGCAGAGTGGGAAACTAAGAGTTATAAAGGTTCTGAGGTGACCTGAGGAGGGAGACACACCTATTGCCTTTGGACTCCATGCTGGATTAATGTATAGGCTGACAGGTTGGCTCAGTGGGTAGAGGCTCTTGCTGCTGAGCCTGATGACCTGGATTTGATTCGAGGGACCCTCACAGAGAGAATCAACTCTTGCGAATTGTCCTTTGCTCTCTATACACACCATTGGACCTGCACACACACACGCGCGCGCGCGCGAGCACACACGCACACACACAAATAATAAACAAATAAATAAGTACAATTAAATGAAAACAAATTTACGCATGGGTGAAGTTCAAAGAATAATTGATGAGACATGGAATGCATAACTTAAAAATACAACACAAATAATGACAGTTAGTTAATTTTATTGTGTGTATTGCAGTTCACTACACATGACGACTGTAAGGCATCCTCGAAAGAAGAAAAACTAGAGTTTTCATAGATTTAATACCTTCACTGCATACCTATTCTTTCTCTCCCTCTCTCCCTCTCTCTCTATATATCTCTCCCCCCACACACACACTATCTACAAAGAAGGTTCAGAGAAAAGTTCCTTGTCACTAAAACAAAAAAAAAAAAAAAGAAAAAGAAGTATTTGATTATTACCTAAGTAAACTCTGGTATCTTCAAAAGTTATTTTTTCAAACTCAACGTCCAAAGCAAAGCAACTGTTATTAATTTGTAGTCTCAAGGTCCAAATATGCTGCCTGTAAAGAGAAAGACTTAATGTATAATGTAAATGATTAGTTGATTGAAGTCTTAAGTAAAATTACCGTTCACATGATCCGTTTATATTGGTTGTAAGCTTTTAATGAATGGTGGTGTATAGTTTAGTAAGTATTTCAAATAATGTAGTAGATCCTTTTGACAATTGTAACCAGCATCTGTGAAAGAGACAGAGTGTTTTACCTCTTAGGAAGGTGTCTCCTGCTCTGTAAGGCCTTGCATGAATTTCCTTAGAATTACTAGGGATAATGGTGATACACAGGACATCCAGCGACACACTGTTTCAGTTTTCCAGGTAAGTCACCCCTGGCATCTGCACCTCCATTGGTGATTCAAAGGACCCTTGAGCATGGTTCTGCCCCCTGCTTCTCCCACGCTGTGCCCACTGGTGAGCATCCCATGTGCCTTGTAGGGGTGACTCCACCGGCTTTTCTGACACTTGGCAGGATGGGTGATGGTTTGCATGTTGCCTCTCTCTCCCCACCATCATGGCCTCCCTGCTGTTCTCTCTCTTCCATACTGTGATGTCCCTGGTCGACTTGGCACAGCCCTTACTAATCAGTATGGCCCCTTTCCATTTTCCAGTTGGAAAGCAGACATGGTGGCTAAGTCTCTGTGACTACTCACCTCTGGCCAGGATTGGTTCTTGTTTCCTATCGTCTGTAACATGAGGGCCGGCTTGTTGGGGTATCTGTCCCGCCCAGTACCCCACAACCAGCAAGCCACAAGAAAATCACATACAAGACTCTATAAGATTATATCCCACAGCCGGCAAGTCCCAGAGAAAATCAACCACACAGAGATATCTATAAGTTATAAAGCTGATTGGCCCATTAGGTCAGGCTACTTATTAGCTCTTACAACTTTTGTTACCCCATTATCCTTATCTACATTAGCCACAGGGCTAAGTATCTTTTCTTAGCTGAGCAGATTACATTCTGTCTCTTCGGTGGTCTGCGCAGGAGTGGCGGAGGGAGCTTCCTGCGTCCCAGAATACTCCCAGTCTCTTTGCTCCACCCCTACTTCCTGTCTGGCTTTCCTGACTATACTGCCTGCCTGGCCAATCAGCGTTTTATTAAAATATGATTGACAGAATACAGACAATTCTCCCACACCAGTCGTCTTGACTCTCATTGTGGCCTTGTTTCTCTTTTATCAATTTCGGAGCTATTGTCATTGCCAGTGGAAACTAATTCCAAGAATGGAACTCCAGAGAGTCATTTGATTTTCGTATTTCCAGGCTCTGTGTTTCCCCAGGCCCATGTGCAGACCTGCCCTGTAACCAACTCAAGTGTCGCTGTACTGAGAGAAGCATCCTTCTCAGGGACTTCATCTGGTGGGATGATCTCAGAGCTAGGCAGGGGGTCGGACCAGTCACATGCCCTGCATTGTTATGGACCATTCAATCCGTTCTGCTGGTTTCTCTCAGTAGGCATATTTGCGTGGAATGGGCTCCCTGCTCCCCGTCTCTGGTATAGGCGGTGAAGCTGTTTCTTCTATTAGGATGATGGATATCCATGTTTAACTGCATTGGGAGAAGGGGCATGGTCCTTCAGACCCCACCCCTCTCAGGCCTGATGCAGTCTTGCTCTGTTAGGCTCTCTTACATCACTGACTTCGAAGCAAAGAACAAGGACATGATTTAAGAATAAAGCACTCATTGACAACAACAACAACAACAACAACAAAACCCAAACCAGGAAGAGATGGGCAGAGATTAGGGTGAGAGCCCGGAAGATGAAGCTGCTGAGCAGGAAAGGTGATAACAGGGAAGGCCAGCCTTGGCCTGGAGCCTTGGGGGCTGGAGCAGGAGGCAGAGCACAAGGCACAGTGGGGAACTGTCCTGTGCAGCTGTTAGTCACTGGGTCTTTGAGCTGCAGAGGAAAGTCTGAGGGGGATTTGGGGTCACAGTCTTGCCACAGGCTGCTCTATTGACCAGTGCCAGGGGCAGGTATTTCTCTGAGAAGCTAGGGAACAGAGGGTAAGGTGAGTGAGGCTCAGCACCATCTCTCCTGAAGGAATGTGAACTGCGCAAGAACACATGCCTGAGTCAGGACTGATGACAGTGTAGGAGTGACTGAGCTAGGGGACCAGACAAGGCCAAGTGTCCGTGTGTCCATCACTCCTGCGGCAGAGATGCAGTGTCCGTGTGTCCATCACTCCTGCGGCAGAGATGCAGTGTTCGTGTGTCCATCACTCCTGTGGCAGAGGTGCAGTGTTCGTGTGTCCATCACTCCTGTGGCAGAGGTGCAGTGTCCGTGTGTCCATCACTCCTGCGGCAGAGGTGCAGTGTCCGTGTGTCCATCACTCCTGTGGCAGAGGTGCAGTGTCCGTGTGTCCATCACTCCTGTGGCAGAGGTGCAGTGCTCAGTTCATGGTTAGACTTGCTGAAGCATTTAGGAAACCTTATCTCCAGCTGTACTCAGCCCTCCTTAGTTTCCTCACTGTGAGAATACAGAGTTCTCCATAGTTCTACAGGGCTATGAAACAACTAGAGTTATAGCATTCAAATCTCCCGTCCTTCCTTCCTGCCTCCCTCCTTCCTTCCCTCCATCCTTTCTTTTGACTGTGACTATACAGTCTTTGCTATACAGACTAGGCTGACTCCTGAACCTGCAGCAACCCTCCTGTCTCTGCCTCTCAGTGCTGGGATTAGCATGCTCTGGCCTCTGGTACCCGTGTAGCATCTAGAGATCTGTGTGGGAGGAATGCTGAAACCGAATGATCTGTGAATCATGCAATGTTCCTCTCAGCTGGACCCGGGAAGCCCCGGAAGTCAGGGGCAGGAAGCAGGCTGGGGTTATTTGCTATTTAGTTTTATTTTTCTTTATCTTCTTTCATTTAATTTCCTTTCATTCTTGAGACCAGGTTTCATGCATCCATGCTCACCTCAGACTTGCAACCTATCCTAGGATAACCTTGACTTTCTAATCCTCCTGTTTCAACCCCCAGGTTCTGGGGATGAGTTACAGACTTATGCATGGTCTACTCAACTGATCTTTATCCTCCTTTGTTTTGCAATCAAGGCTGCAAGATGACCTTGTCCCTGTTTGCAATGCATCCTCCAGTCCATGGTACTTGCTGAGCTCCAGAAAGCTGTTATCACAAGACAGCTTTGTTATAGGTACAGGGCAAACACACACAGGTCTGAGCTAATGGATAAGACACTGGGAATGGGAAGGTTCATGTGGGTTTATCCAAGACACACATGTCATAAAGGTGGCATAGGTGTATCTCCAGGCTCAAAGCTCCCAGAGTTCTGTTAAACCATATGCCTGCTATTGATGGAAGTAAAACAGAAAGGCAGTGTCAGTCTGCTCCGGGATCAGTCCCAGGGGTCTTCTCTGTTGAACAATTATGTTTTTATCAGTTAAAGCACATTGTCTTAAAGTATGAGCATATGGAGGCAGGGGTCAGCAAACCTGCTTCTGAAGAGTCAGATAGTAAATATTTTAGTCTTTGTGGGCTGCCAGTCGACATCCCAATCATTCTGTGTTGCTTTTGTCTCGAGAAAACACTCAGTAATATCGTATCAGTAGTTAGGTGTGGCCAGAGACACTGTCAATCAACAGATGTGGCTATCCTGCAAGAAAGCTAGGAGATGGGAATTTCGTGTAACTCTCATGGAAATATTCTTCCCCTTTCCCAGAGCCATTTATAGTGTAAAAGCTAGGATAATCACTAAGGCTGCGTGAAAATTAGAAAATGGAAGAATTTGTGCTTGGCGCACGCAAGAGAAAAAAAGAGAGAGAGAGAGAGAGAGAGAGAGAGAGAGAGAGAGAGAATGCATGAGAATAACCCCTGATGTTGTTACGTTATTTTGAACTTTAAATTCCTTGACTCTATAGATTTACCCATGGATTTTGCTTCAGGTTCCTGCTTGAGTTCCTGCCTATGATGAACCTGGAAGTGTAAGCCGAATAAAACCTTTCCTCCTCTGAGTTCCTCTTAGTTACAGAAACAGAAAGGAAATGAGGCAGTAGACTTCAGTCTGTTACTTTGCTGCTCTGTTTCATGTCACACACATATTGTTTAACGGAATTTTTTTTTCTGTGACTTTCTGTTAATTCCACTTAGCTGTGGCCCATGCCACTGAGCTTTTTAGGCAAAGCAAAGAACACATTCTCTTGTGTCCACTCTAAACAACAGATTCTGGCTTCCTAGAACACAAATGATCAATCAAATCTTTGTGGCAAAGGGTGATGTCATGATCCGCCACAGGCGATGGATCAGGAGGAGGCATCATATCACACATCTGTTCCATCTGGGAATGCCTGCGGTATCAGGGCTCCACAGATAAATAGAATTAGTGGCAGTAGGGGGACAGTTAGAAGTCCTAGAGTCCCAAATGTCTGAGAAGCAGAGCCTCTGCTGCCAGGGCAGGGCTAAGATAGATGTCTCAGCCCCAGAAGTGAAAAAGAACATTCATTCACCTTCCCATCCCTCCCAGGCCTCAGCTGACCAGATGACCTTTGCCCATATTGGTGAGGGTCATTTCCTACATCCATTACCACCCTGATGATTCAATTCTCTGATGTAGGTGGGTCTTCTTTCTATGTATTGCTTCCATTGGTTAATTAATAAAGAAACTGCTTGGCCTGATAGGTCAGAACATAGGTGGGTGGAGTAGACAGAACAGAATGCTGGGAGAAAGAAGCAGAGTCAGGCAGAGGCAGAGAGCCGCCTGCCTTGAAGCTGCCAGGTCAGACATGCTGAATCTTTCCCAGTAAGCCACGACCTCGTGGTGACATACAGATTATTAGAAATGGGTTGAGTCAAGATGTGAGAGTTAGCCAATAAGAGGCTAGAACTAATGGGCCAGGCAGTGTTTATAAGAATACAATTTGTGTTTTGTTATTTCAGGGCATAAGCTAGCCAGGCTAGACCGGGAGCCAGGCGGCATTAACACAGCCTGCTGCTCCTTCTACAATTCTCTTCTGGAAACAGCCTTGAGGATACACCCAGAAGTGATGCTTTACCCAGCTACCAGGGCTTCCTAGCCTAGTCAGGTTGACATAAAATATCAGCTGTCACATCAGCCTTCTGCTAATGATTCTAATAAGGCTCCAAACCCTGTAGTTTATCGAACACATTCACTGTCCTGATCGTCTAGCTGGATGGAGACACGTTGGCAGGAAGAACAGGGGAGACTAGTGTTTTAGTTGCTCACATGTCCATCAATGACACAGCAACTGTTCATTATTGACAAAGTTGAACTACACCTGCCTGGACGTGATTGCTACTGGAAACTAGAACAGGACCACGTGGGTGACCAGTCCAAGAACATAGTCATTAAGATCCTGGTACACTTGCCATGGTAGGATCAGGGCACCACGGGGCAAACTCTGGGTTCTTGTGATGTGCAGGTGCATGGAGACAGAAAGGGCAGCCACATGGGACAGGAGACATACATTGATATCTTGTATCTCATGTAGCCCCGGGTATGAGGTAAGACTGGGTTAAAAAAAAAAGCTCTTAACACCTTATACGACCTCATGTACGTGTCTAGAGGTAAGAGCAACACTGGCAGCTTTGTGGCTGGGTGGTTGTGAGGGTGAAATGGATCGCTGCATTTGAAGCAATATCTACTTCACACAATTGACGTGTTCCATGGAATTGCTCTGAGACTTCATGTACGTGAAACCCCAATCTCTTTTTAAATTTTAAGAAATACTTCAGAACTGTGAGATGATTTTCCTCCAGGTCATGCAGCCCGAAGAGGTAGAGGAAGGGAGGAAGAGAGAGAGGAGAAGTGAGTGGGTGGGAGAGCGAGGAAGAGAGCAATAAAGCAAGCAAGAAAGTTCAAACTTGAATCGTCTAGTAAATTATTATTATAAAAATACTTGCAAAACAATATCACCAACAATAAAACCACACCAAAATTAACCAGACCCCAAATCTATTCATCTCAGTAAACTTCTCTACAATTGGAATATCTGTTCTACAGCTGTGGATAAGTGCATAAAATAAATATTTAGTAGCGAAAATGTAAAATATAATGTGAGACTCTACAGAGCATTTGTAAGATTTATTATGTATTTTATTTGTCTGCATGTTTGTATTCATGTATGTATATGTGCTGCTTGTGTGCAGTGCTGGATGAGGGCAGAAGAGGGAGTCAGATCATCTGGAACTGGAGCCACCATGTGGGTGTTGGGAACCCAGTCCTGATGCTCTGCAGGAGCAGCCGGTGCCCTGACAGCTGAGACATCTCTCCAGTCACACAAACATGGGGCTTCTAAGTGCAATGAGGTAGGGTCATTTATCTGAACAAGAACAGTGACATTCAATATCCAAGTCAGTTTTACAGTCACAAGGACAACTATACCATTTGGAACCTTGCCTGGATTTCTGGAGTTCAAATACTGTCTGTCTGTCAGTGCAGGCTGGTTCCTGTTCTTATCCACCTTCTTCCTTGAGGACACAGCTTCTTTGGGGAGATTCATTGATTTGTGACTTCCAGCATCTGTAAACCACTCATCTCAATGTAACCATGTGATTCAGGAGAGCTGGAGCTAAGCCATTTTGCTAGAAAATGATTAAGACAAACTCCAGGAATATTGTGAGCTTATCAGGAAAATCAATTCCTCTAACAAGGAAGTGAGTCACTATTGATTCTTTTCCCCTCTAATTAGACTCAGAGCGCTGATAGCTTTTTGTGAGTGATGGCAGTGTGCTTTCACCAAATGTGTTTTTCCCTTTGCAGTGGAATATAACATGCTTTCAGAAGCCTGTGCCTCTCATTTCTTTCAGTTCGTGAAGGTTAGCATGGGAACTTTTAGACACTTGCCATAGTGGTGTCAGAACCCCATCGGGCGGTCTCTGGGTCCTTGTGACGTGCTGCTGCATGGAGACAGAGAAAGAGCAGACACACGGGACAGGTGGTACACACTTATAGCTGCCAATAGCTGATACATGACTATGGGAGTCGTTAAAGTAGCAAGCAAGCAACTTTCAATCCCAGCAGTCTGCGTGCATGTGCTACGTGTTGTATAACTATGAAAGAAGCCAGGACGCTTCCTAGCAGATGTACTGTGCCTTCTCATCAGATCACGTGTGTAAATACCTGGAGCCCAGCTGGTGTTGGTGTTTGGCAGATTATATAGCCTTTCGCAGGCGGGACCTTGCTGGAGGAAGTACATCATTTGAGGCAGGCTTCAAGGCTGTATAGCCTGGCCCCACTTCCTGTTCTTTTTCTCTGCTTGCTGACTTCCAAGATGCCTAAAATTTCCTGATGTCGTGCCTTCCCCACCATCATGGATTACATCCCCTTTGGAGTTGTAAGCCAACAAGAACCCTTTCTTTACACTGCTTTTCATTCTGCCTTGCAGAGAAAGAATAGTGGGCTCAGCAGGACTGACAGAACCCGGTCGTACCCATTTGCAAGGAAGGCCTATTGTTAGGATTGGGACCTTTTAGAAGAAGAGTTCTGAACATTGATATGGCTACCTGGCCAAAGCATGCTATGCTTCAGAGGGACGGGGCACAGCATTGGGACACATGCCACCAACTGTGACTCCTGCTGAGTGCCTATTCCTGTGTTTGATGCCCTGGCACATGCTGAGTTTGACATTCAGGTGACTGTTGAACCCCAATAAAATTGCAAATTGAGGCTTGAATTTCATTTTGAATTTACCCCATAGCCAATGTTTGTTCCCATGGTGACAGGTGGCAACCAGGATGACCGTACATGTCAGGACTATGAAGATGGACTTACAGCCAGCTGGGTTACGGAACCTCATTCTTCCTCTTTCTGATGTGGCCACATTGAATGAATCCCCCTTTCCTCCTTGTCTCTGTTACTTTCTGTCTTTAATTGGTCAAATAAACATGGTGGCTGAGCTTGGTTTGTTAGCTGCCAGGATCCAGGCTCTGACCCTAACAACTCCAGTGGCAATTTGAATGAAGCATGGCTGATAGTTAGCAACCATCCTCTAACGATGACTGAGTCCCAGGACAAGTGTACAATGCTAGTGTCAGATGACGTGGATGTACGAGGAACCTGCACCTCTTGACAACATTTCTGTAAATCAAAAACTGTACTAAAGCAAAGCTCACTTGAAAATTAAACAGAGGCTGTTTAGGTCCCAAACCATCTTCAAAGACTCCTGGCAAGCTTGGTGGAATGCCGCAATGAGAAGGCAAGAGTAGAGCTGTCCACTGGGGCATGCCGGTGACTGAGCGACTCTTGATGACCTTGCTGGTGTGAACAGCCAGCTTTTCATCTCCCCCATTTCCTTCGCTGAGAAATACATACTTATTACTATTTCACTGAAAGTTCTTGGTCCTTATTCCTCAGCTCACTGGATGATCTTTAATATTCATATTTAACCTAAGTCACTGACACGTTTTGTTAACTGCCAAGTATCCAATGTTTTCATGAAAGTGCTGTTAGATTATGGTTGTTAATATTTTCATGAAGATTTCTGCACCAATATTCACGAAGTTGTTTATGTTATATGTCACTTTTTACAGGTAAGGTTTACATTTTGGAACTATTTCTTCTTTCTTTCATTGTCTTTCTGAAATGCTAAATGATCTATATTTGGCAAATGTTAGTAGCGTTTAATTTACAATTTCTGTTGCAGTAAAATTTCTAGGACTGAGCATGGTGGCACACACTTTTAGTCTCAGCTCTCGGGAAGCAGAGCCAGGAGAATCTCTGTGAGTTCAAGGCCGACCTGGTCCACACAGAGAGTTCCAGGTTAGCCAGAGTTACATGTACGGTCTTATCTCAAGAAATAAGGATTATACAGTGAAAATGAGCGTCTATGTACTCAGAACTCAGATTAACAGAGGGGACATCATTAGATTTTAGAAAATATGTGCCTCACTGATTTTTCCTGCTTCTGCCTCTCTTGTCTACAAGTCCTTAAAATTTACTGTAATTCTCCCTTTTTATTATGATTTGCCATGTATATTTCTATGTTTAAGTTAAATATTGGTCAGTTTTTGCCTGCCTTTCTTTTATATGCCTGAACAACACTGAATATATTGTTTGGAAGTTATCTTACTGTAATTTCAATTTCATTTTCACTGCTGTGTGCAGATGAAGTTCATTATTTTTTATTATTTCATTATTTATTATTTCATTATTTTTATTATTTCATTATTATGTTATGACTTGGTAAGCTTTCTTGCTCTTGAGGAATATCTAGGTGGTTTCCAGTCTTTCTTTCTTGTGTATATTCATGTGTGTGTCCATGTCTCTGTGTGGGTGTGCATGCATTTACATATATGTGCATGTGTACATGGAGTCAATGCCATGTATTCCTTAGTTACTCTCCGTCTAATTTTTTGAGGCAGGGTCTCTCATTGCATCCAGATCTCTCTAATTCAGGAAGACTGGCTGGCCCACAAGCCCCAAGGTTCCCTTGTCTCTGCCTCTCCAGCATGGGGATTATAAGCATGGGCCATTGTACCCAGATTTTTTTACACAAGTTCTGGGGGATTGGAGTCAAGTCCTCATGCTTGTGTAGCAAGCATTAAACTAATTGAGCCGATTTTCCACCCCCAAATGCCTATTGTCTTCCTCAAATTTCTTAAAAGCTGCATTCATGTATATGATATAAATATATATGTATATATACGTATATATGTTAAATTCTTTTAATATTCCATCATCTAATAAGTTATATTCAGAAAGACTGGCAGTTAGGGCTTCAGTATAAAATTTGGAAATCTGAATATAAGTCCTTATGCTGGAGCAGCAAGAGCTCTGAGCCATCTTTCCTGCCTTTCAACTTACCACTCCTCGCCCACCGTGCATCTCCCCATCCTCCCATCTCACCCCCTGAGCACCTCCCCTTCCTCCCATCTTACCCCTGAGCACCTCCCGTCCTCCCATCTTACCCCTGAGCACCTCCCGTCCTCCCATCTTCCCCTGAGCACCTCCCCATGCTCCCCATCTTACCCCTTAGCTCCCATTTTTGTTTTTTTTTTTTTTGTGTGTGTGTCCTTAGTTAACCACAGGAAGAATGTAATTTTACATTTATAGATTAAAGTATCTTGCTTGCACTCTGGGTGACACGCTGGACGCCAGCCGTGCAGCTTTGATCTGTGCTGGCTGAGCAGATGTGGCATGCTCTCTCTGACTTCCCACAGCTGTGTAGCAGCATGCTCTGGCAGAGCCAGTGCAAGAAAACAAATCGCCCGAAAGACTTAAAGAAATCATTTTCAGTGTCTTCTGCTCAGTGAGAGAACATCTAAATACAGAGAAGATGGGGAGACTTTGCCACGGCAGGAGAAGTTCCCACTCTGTGTGCTGTGAAGAATGCCGTGAAGGTCAGTCTGTGGGTTGAGAGAACTTAGGAAGTAATAGTCATGATTTAACAGAAGAAAACTGCCCCTGTGAAAGGGACCTGCAGCGCTGTCATTCAAAAACATACATAAGGGCTGGCCAGATGGCTCAACAGTAAAGGCACTCGCTGGCAAGCCAGATGATCTGAGTTTGATCCCTGGAACCCAGATGATGGAAGGGGAACAGATCCTATAAATCAGTGTCCGATCACCGTACACACTTTGTGGCATGCACACGCCCACACATGTACACGTACGTATAAATGTTCATAAATGCAAAATATTAAAAATATATTGACTGGATATATAGGCTTAAAGAAAATGTGTGCATAGTGCAGGTTGTCAAATTTCCAGAAGATGCCCATGCCCGTGCAAGGAGCACCAGATGAAAAGCACAGCACGTGCCTCCTGCCCCTCCTTGGGCTCTGAGCCAGACACGCCCCCACGTCCTCCACACTCCACCACGCTCCTGACTTTTAACAGTGCACATGAGTACTGACTCTTGGCCCTTTCTATAAACTGTACATGCCTTTTGTGTCTGGTTTCTCTCATATTTCTTCGCGGGTGCTGTTCATATTGTTTCATGTAGTTAACGACTCTGCTAACACTATTAGCAAGCACACACGAGCATTTTAGAAGGCATTATGTATTGAGATATGTTTCACATTTGGATATAGATAGAATCCAAGAAAAATTACAAGCTTTTGTATTATTCTAGATGGATGACTGCTTTAGTTTTATTTCTGTGGTTGTGAGAAAATATCCCAACAAGAAACAACTTATGGAGCCAAGGTTTAATTTCGCTTTCATTTCCAGGTTATGGTCTATTGCTGCAGCCAAGCCTCAGTGGCAGGAGCATGGAGCAGGAGTTGCATCACACAGAAGAAATGCATGCATGCATGTGTGCTGGCATGCTAGCTTGTGCTCAGCTCTATTTCCCCACTTTTCCACAGTTCAAGGCTCCCTGCCTAGGGAATGGTGCCACACACAGTAGGATGCTCTTCCCCCATCAGTTAACTTGATTAAGCCTCACAGAGGGGCCTACAGGCCAGCCCAGTGTAGACAACCCCTCGCTGACACTCCCTCTCCAGGTAATTCTAGATGATGTCAGACATCGAGATGATACCTGAACAGACAGACTGAACTGACAAACAAACTCCCCCGAACTTTCTCAGTTCCGGAGGCAGAACCTGACAACCCCCGTCTGTGCAGCACACACTGGGGCATGGCCAGCAGCAGGGCATCTCTGGCTCCAAAGGGATTACATAGGAGTCAGTTAATGAAGTGGTTATAAAAAGAATCTCATGATGTGAGCAGGTCACAGGTGCCGATGCTGGTTGACTTGGGAATAAATTAAAGCTAAAAATTAGCACTTACAGGACAAAACCCTGATTAATGCAAACAGTGCAAGCCAAGTAAGTAGCTTTGGCAATAAACCATTTGCTTTTAGCTGTTCTGGGAGAATTTAACCCCTTGAAATGAGGCCGGCAAATAAAAAGACTCCAAACAGAGTCTTTCACAAGACTCCGAAATAAAGGAATCAGAAAAAGAGCCATAGATGATTGAAAAAAATAGAAAACATTACAGAGAAAAGAGATTTGTAGCCAGAAATACCTCAGTGTGGAAGTGTAAAGACTTGAGTTTAGATCATCAGAGCAGCAGGACATGGGGCAGGACAGTGGCCTCCTTCCATGAGAAGGTTCAGGCCAGCACAGGGGAGCTGTTTATCAGTGGGGGGTCCGGGAAAGGCACTTGGGTGTGTTTGGTGTGTGTATTCTGGTGGCAAAGGCAGGGGAAGGAAAGAGATACCTTTGGAGTTGTGTACTGATACATCATCACCCAAGCCTTTATTCTAACCTAACTAAATCTGAATCCAAGTCTAAGGCTGGGGATGCAAGTGTGTCCACGTGTTTAATTGCTTACTGTTACAGTTCAGGCTTGGGGATGCTCTGCAGATTACAGAATTGTACTAAATTATTTTTTGTATTTTTTAAAAAAAAAAAAACAATTGCGGGTAACTATGGTCACCAAGTATGTAGTTTTTCCCACCCAAGAGGAAGCCTGTGTCTACTTATCTCTTGGATCTGACTTTTTCTTCATAGAAAGTAGAGACTATGGCACTGTGTCATGCCAAACCTGGTTCCCCAGGGACACTGCAATGCCCACAAGTTGGTTAACATTGGATAGGTTATCATGAAGGAGTTGGCACTACAGAGAGAGCATTGAGTCCTCATCAACCTCTCAAAGCCACAGCCAGAGGGGTGAGCCAAAGACCAGGTCTGGCCCACTCCAGGCATTTCCTGCATTTCCTGCTATTCTGTTTGGGAATAGTGAGCACATTTTAAAATAATTAGATATTCTTCAATGATATTCTAGTCACATTTAAGGTAGGAGGCTGGTGATCTGTGAGCAGTTCTCAGTGGAACTAATGCACACGAAACCTACTCAGGGTGAGTCAGGATCTGGTTCCCGCAGTGATGGATGGGAAGACCTGTGGCGATGTCTTTGGATTCCTGGGCTTCACTCACTGACCATGACATGAAGGGATACAGTGTCTCCAGGGTCCCCTTGAATATGGTGGGGTCCACTCCTCTACCCCTGTCTCATTTCTCCGCTTACCAGTCAGAAAGCTTCTCTCTCACAGTGAAGTGACTTTTGCCTTCATCTTTACATGGTTTCATTAAGTTTTTATTTTAATAGTTGCTCTTATGCCTGTAATTCACCTTTAGTGTACAAAATAGAGTTCAGAATTTAAAAATCACTTATATTCCAGTATTGGAAGTACAAATATTACAAATACAAATATATAGTGTTATCAGCCATTGTGTGTGGGGGGGTGGGGAGAGGCAGAGACGGTCTCATGTATCTTGCTAGTACTCACTGTGTAGATAAGGATGACTTTGAACTTCTGATCCTCCTTCCTCCAACTCTTGAGTACAGGTGTGAGGAATCACCATCACCATGTCAGATGTTCTGTGGTGGTGGGGAGAAAGCCCAGCTCTCCATGTATATTAGACAATCATCAAATCATCAAACGCACAAACCACATCCTCAGCCCTAATCCATATATGTATATCTTCAAAACTAGGACTGCAACGTGTCTGTTGCTCTACTTATGGTTCTTTCTATGAAAGTGTATCTAGATCTACAACACAAATTGGTGCTGCATAGACTCTTATGCTTGCCCATGATTTGTTGATTTTTATAGATGCATGCCATCTACCGTGACACATATGGGCTATTGTTAACTTTTATTCATTAATAATGCAACATCCAGGATAAAATTTCCTCAGTTTTGGAAATGCATTTTTGAAAGGTAGATTACTAAGTGGATATCTAATGAGGAACATTGCCCAATAAACAACAAATTCAGACTATGCATTTAGGTGTTTCATTTTGGAGTCATTTGCTAGTCACCATTTCCTAAATTCATGGGACACTGGAAAATTCTAAAGACACAGGCAGCCTCTAGACCCCCTACTGCAACTAATTAAAGTGAGGGTCTCCAGGGCAATCTCCAGTGCTTTGCTTGGTAGAAGCTTGCAAAGCTAGTTCTACCAGTGTGTATGTTTGTTGACCCAATTAGAAGAGTCCCAGAAATAGAGCAATTTCCAAACCCTGTTCCCATTAGCTGGAGACAACGAGAGTTCACAGCTCTAAAAGCACATTCCGAGATCAGTAAAAATGGATGTCTAGAGACACACTCTCCTGTTTCGTTTTTAGACAGGCAGCAGAATTTTATTTTAGCCTCAAGAGAAAATTCAAAAGCCTATAATAAACAAAAGCAGGGTTTGGAGAGACGGCCCAGCAGTTAAGAGCACTCAGTACCCTCGCAGAGGAGCTGGGTTTAGTCCCCAGAACCCATATTGTAGTTTACAACCAGTGGTAATTCCAGTTCCAAAGGATTCAATGTCCTCTTCTGGCCTCCTTGGGAACCGCATGCATGTGACGTGTGTGTGTGTGTGTGTGTGTGTGTGTGTGTGTGTGTGTGTGTGTGTACATAAAAGGAAAGACGGAAGGAAGAAAGGAAGGGAGGGAGGGAGGAAGGGAGAGAGGAGGGGAGGAAAGATGGAAAGATGGAAAGAAAGAAGCCAGCCAGCCAGCCAGCCAGCCAGCCAGCCAGCCCGCCAGCCAGCCAGCAAGGAAGCAGAACTCTCATCGAGGAGAAACCCCAGAATCTGAGCACTCACAGGCCAGGCACATGAACACGTAGCACACTCATTCCTCCAACTGTTGCAAGTGCTCGCTTCTCTACTTCAAACATATTTTTTTCTCTAACTCCAAAGAGATGTGTCTATCTCTACATCAGGTCAGTTAAAGCTTTTAAGGCTTCATGTCAGTTCTGACTTAAAATATACACACTCATCTCTCTTCTTGCCTGTCTTCACCATTGGCTTGTGAGGAATCTGTGGTCAAGATATGTGTTGCATAGCTTTGACTACCCTGGGCACATAAGAAGAATTGTGATTGTTGACTGGGTGTTGAATTAAGCGTATGTGGCTTAGTAGTCAGTTAGACTCTTTCTTCTCTCTGCCTCTCCTTTCATGGTTATCAACAGGGAAATGGAAGTCAAGTTTACCTGTTCAGGTTGTTTGCAGGAAAGGCATGTTAAGCCACCATTCCCTCTTCTGGGTGATCATATGGAGACCAAGTATTGGCATTTTAGATGTTGAAGTCAGGAAAGGGTGGTGCCATGATCATGCATCAGTTTCCCAGCCTCAGTTAGTCACAGGTCTGGGTCTCTGGAATGTAGGGTGCTTAGTTTTGATATCAAGACGTTGTCAACCCTGCATGAGTCAGAGGGCAGTGGCCCTGGGTGACAGTGCTCTCAGAGGTAAGGAGAACCTTCAAGGGGAGAGTTGAGTTTACAAGTCAAGGGGGCAATGAGAAGGTCTGAGCACATCTGGAGGGCAGATGACTCTAAACTTGCCGAAGATGCTCTTGTCCCAAGTGCATGCAGAAACAGCAGAGAATTGTACCTGATGATGGTGATGCTCTCTCTGTGACTGTGGTCTTCTCAGTAGAAATATGTGCTGCGGATTAGAGAATGCCTGGTGTCTGGGGCTCACCAGCTGCTTGTAGATCCAGGCCTTGTGTGATAAACTGGGGATAGAGGGATGGCTAACTAGCCACTGATGTTGAAAGGCTGAGAAAGACATAATTTAGACCCCAATAGAAGTAGAAGTTTCAGGAGAGAGAAGGACTGAGGGACTAAGGGCACACTTCACAGGAGAAAAAAGCACTGGGCACCATGCTGGATGGGTAGTAACACTGGGTAGATGAGTAGTCCCTATATCTACTGGGAGAAATACAGGGAGAAAGGACATGGTCAAGATTTCTTCAAGAAGCTTCCATTGTAACAGGAATTGCATAAATCCACTCAAATCAAGTGACTGTGTGTCTACACAGTTTTAGATCCCGGAGTCAATACACAGGTCAAGGAGATTGGTAAGTACAATAATTTTAGAGTCTTCCAGAGCAAAAGAAAATGGACAGACAAAGACAACTTTCACATGCGGCATCAGCCTTCTCTCCCAAACTTGGACAGGAAGGATCAGGTCTGGATGGACACCTTGGTTCTTTCCTGTCATCAGAATAATGTTCTGTCACTATGATGAGGGATCTTCAAATTTTTGTCCTCAAATTTGGGCAGCATCTTCATCCTCACTCATTGAGCCTGTGTCCTATGAACTTTATCCTTATGAGGGTGACTCCAGGTTCAACCTTTTTCTTTCAGTAGGAACCACCATTCTCCTGTCTTGTTTTCTAGACTTTAATCAGCTTTGGGGAGATTCCAATAGATTCCAATAAGATGCTTGAAATCTGTTAAAAGAGGCCAGAAAGCAACCACGGGAAAATATAAAGTTTATACAGTCCTTGAAGACAGATGACTCCTCTGGTCACTATTGCTGTCGAGGCCAGCATCCATTCAAGGATGTGCCCCATAGCCTCCAGGGTGCGTTGGGTAGCCAGGGCACATGCCACTCTGGGAGATGTCAGCTGCATGGAAGTCTGGCTTCTTTCAGCCACTTTGAAAAGACTGGTGATGCCTCTCTAAATGCTTAATAAAGTGCATCAGCTTACTCTGTCAGGCAGAGAGCACAGGCCATGAATGAGGCTGTCACTTAAATGCATTCTTTCCTCAGGAGTTACCAGCAGGGATGGCCTTCCTGCAGGGCACTCTCTGGATCTGACAGGGTCGTGTCAGGAGTACTCTCCCTGCAGGAATAAACAACTTTAATTATGTTATATTTGTTCAAGGAAAAATTTCCAAGACTCACTGACCTGAATATTAGACCTTCCCACGGGTCTCGGAACTGTAGCCTTGTCTTCTCTCTCCCCAAATTTTCCATCAAGCCTAACAAATAATGCTATGCTTTAGTTAGATTGTAAAGTAATTAAATAAATACAGATATCAGTGAGGCTCCCACCTGTGATATTCTCACAGAACATCTGTCCTGGCAGAATGAACTGGTCTCATGTTTGAGACCGCATCCTGCTGGGCTATTCCACAGTGAAACCCTCCTCACCATGCAGTGGCTGTTAGGCTAGCTGGTGCTCCCACATTACACTGTGGGCTTCTCTAAGGCAAGACCAAGGAGGAAATATTTAGTCTGTTGGCTTTTGCCAACCTATGCACATCTGTGTCTTTGAGACCTGGGATCTGAGGACCTGAAAGAATGGAGCCGACTACAGTCCAACGCTGTAGACAAACTCACTTCAGTTTCTGTGTACTTTTACCCTAGCATGGAAGAAAAGTAAGCAATGATCCAAGGAAGTTTGTTTGAGTTCAGGAAAACATGTAAATAAATGTCAGTAAGCACATACTAAATATTAACAAAGCAGCCCTTTTCCAGAACTTTCCCAGGACAGAGCAATTTAAACACAATTGTGCGGTGATATTTTGTTTGGGATCTAAGAAATAAAGCTTGCCTGAAGATCAGAGTGCAAAGCTAAGCCACTGGTTAACCATAGAGGTTAGGTAGTGGTGGCACACACCTTTAATCCCACCACTCAGAAGGCAGAGGCAGAGGGATCACTGTGAGTTCAAGGTCACCCTGTGCTAAACTGGATTGATCTGTCTCTGGTCTCAAAGAGAAACAGTCAGGTGGTGATGGTGGCTCA
The DNA here is from genome assembly GCF_982192425.1 of Myodes glareolus. Classification (NCBI taxonomy): domain Eukaryota; kingdom Metazoa; phylum Chordata; class Mammalia; order Rodentia; family Cricetidae; genus Myodes; species Myodes glareolus. The sequence goes on along the minus strand of NC_142029.1, from coordinate 12,510,169 downwards.
CACCTTTCATCCCAGTACTTGGAAGTCACATGCCTTTAATCCCAGGACTAGGAAGGGGGAGACAGGAATGGTTGTGGTTGGGCGGAGAGGGGAATATAAGGCGGGAGGAGACAGGAGCTCATTGCTTTCAGTCTGTGGTTTCCTGGAGACAGGATCTTGCCTACTTTGGTCTGAGGACTCAGTAGAGGAAAAAGGCCTCTCTAGTAGAGAATTCAGGTAAAAGTCTCTCTGGTGGTTGGCTCCTCATCTTTCAGCATTTACCCCAATATCTGACTCTGGGTTTTTATTTTTAAGAACAATTAGAATTCACCCTACACAATTGTCTGGCACATACTGTAGATTGTATCTGGAAAGCATGAAAACAAGACCAAAGGCCGTATCCAGATTTGGGGTACAGGGATGACACCATTGAGCATGTCCATTCACTACAATGAGCCCCATAGCTACGTTCTGATATCCAACAAGAATACACATGTCTTACATATTGAATGCAAATAAATGTTTAACATAGGAGGCATGAAATCACATCCAAGAGCAATTCAGGGAACAAGATGCACTTGAGGCAAAAAGCCCTCTGTCTTTTTGCCCTGAAGCATCTCTAATACTGCCCCAAGGCATCGTTCACTAGGAGTCATTCTTCTGACCGTGTTCCCATAGTTATCCGCAGCAATAGGTAGGTTCTTAGGTTGACCTATTTGACTTCCTCCATTTAAGTTCCATAAGAAGTCAGCACTATTTGTAGCTATTTCTCAGTCCAGCAGTGGAGCAGGAGCATGCCTGGCCCGAAACCTGCCAGGCCCCACCTGCCTCCCACCTCCCGCTTCCCAGGCCCTGACACAAGACCTGATTTTCCATTTTCGGTTCTCCATAGATGCCTCCTAGAAGTTCATGTGCTACAGAAACTTGCAAAGAAGGTGGCAGTGCAGGGTGTCCAGGTCTAAAACACCTGAAAACACAGCCTGGTCTATCGTTACAGTCCTGGAACCCTATTTCTGAGGTCACCTGAGTAAAAGACACGTGCATACATGTACATACATGTATATAAGCATTGTAATAATCAGAACTCTCTAGATAAACAGAGCCAATAGGGTAAATGCATATTAAACAGGATTTTATTGGATTGGATTACATCATACTGATTGAATAGTCCATCAATAGTAGTCTTTACAGTGGAGAGGCTAGGTTGAAAATGAGGCAGCTTCTCGGTCCATGAGACTGGATTCCTCCCAGTCTTCAGTTGGTGCTGAAAGCCTGGGGGACACCTAGAGATTGGTACTTGGTCTTCAGTCCCTGATGAAATCCCAAAGAGACTGGGTTCTGATACCCAAAGGAATGTAATCATATTGGTTGCTGTGGCGGGACAAATAAATTTGCCAGCAAGAAATGAAGGGAATAAGGCAAAAGGTAGCAGCTTTTCCCTCAGACTTCCTTCTATCTGGACTGCTATCACTTCCTTCTATCTGCTATCAGCAGGAGTAATTTGCATTTAAAGCAGGTCTTCTGATTTGAAATAATTGAATCAAGAAAATGCCTCACAGGTGAGTCTAGCAGGTTATCTCTCAGTTGATTCCAGATCTAGTCAAGCTGACTGGCAAGATGAGCCATCAGACTCTATCCTAGTAACCTTCTACTGCTGTGAAGACACCATGACAAAGGTAATTCACAGAAGAACGAGTTTGTTTGGGCCTTACAGTATCAGAGGGTTAGAGTCTTTAACCATCGTGGTGGGGAGCATGGCAGCAGGCAGGCGGTCCTGGCATTGGAGCAGTAGCTGAGAACGTGTAGCTTGATCCATAAGCTCACGGCAGAGAGTGGGAGACACTACAGATGGCATGGGCTTTTGAAACCTCAGACCCCATACCCAGTGACACTACATCCTAATCCCTCCTCAAACAGTTCTGCCAACTGGGGGCCAAGTACTCAAACACAGAGCATGTGGGGAGCATTCACATCCAAACCACAGCATACACGTACAAACACATTTATATAGAGAGTATATCTTTCGCCCATGATTTCCCTCTGCTTCTCCATGCCATTAAGATAATTTGGTTCTAAAATAAGCAAGCCTTGAGTATGTTTGAATGACTTAAAGCTGGGGAAATAAATTTCACTTAGGCTATATTTTAAAATGTCCAATTGAGTAATTCATCTCCTGCTTGATTGTAAGCAGAGCATTTGCGCTTCTGTGTGCATTTTCATAGCTTTTGACAAATCACTTATAGGCCCCGCTATCCAGGTTACGTAGTTGTTTTAACATCTTCTAAATTAATAACATATATTTTATGGATTGACTTTTATTATTATTTATGTGGACGTGTGTGTCTGTGTGGGAGGTATATGCAACTCAGCGCAATGCCTGTGGAGGCCAGAAGAGGGTGCTGAATTCCCTGGAGCTAGTGTTGAAAGTGGTTTTGAGCCCTGGCGTGAGTGCTAGGAACACAGCTCTGGTCACCTGGAAGAGCAGGAAGCACTGTTAATCACTTAGCCATCTCTCACCCTTGAACATATTTTAAAAAATCCTCTAGTACTGTAGACTTTTCTTCTGGACCTTATCCAAAGAAATGGCAGGCATTTATTTCTCGTCCCCTAGATTTATGTCCTGAATGACTCCCTCTGAAATACCACTCTCTTCTTTCTTCTGGCTTCTGTCCCTGAGTCTCTGCATTAGTGGTGTACAGAAACTCACTCAGGTGTGTTTATTATGCCTAGTGTAATCCAAGGCACACAGCAAATCCTTGGGGGGCTGTGTAAGCTCTTCCGCAGAGAACAAGCTTCCATTATGTCCTGCATTCATTCTGTAGCTGCTCAGAGAATGCCACCTCGCCACATGCCCAGAGATAGCAGGGCCAATGGACGACAGACAACCTCAGAGAGTGGGAGCCGCAGCCACTCAGCCTCTTCTCTCTCTAAAGATCATCTCAGGTATCTGTTACAGTAAAGGGATGCTGACCGACACACGTTGGCTTCTGGTAATGGAGTCTTAGCATTGGATTTCTGCTCCTGACGGGTTCTGTCTTATGACCTTTAGAGCAGGGTAGTGAAGAATTCCATCTTCACGATGGCGAGTTCTTGCACTGCCCATCCCTTTACCAGGCTCTCGTGGATCCAAGCTACACATCTCCATTTATTCATTATTTCCCACAGTAGCCCTTTCCAATTTCTCTGTAACAGTCATACTTATCTCTTATTAGATTCCCCCCAAAGTATCTCATATTTCATGTTCTGACTGTGAATGGGAACTTAAAATACTTACAGTTGGTTATTATTGGCCAATAGAAATTCTATTTTTTTAGCCCTATTGCAGCCAGAAACACACTCCCTGCTTCTTAGGCTCTACTGATGTAGGCAAACACTACATCTTGATTTTATCTAACCTTCCTACTGCCTGTCTCCTCCCTCTTGCAGCCCTATCTTATTCAATTTATTAGTATGTCTTCAATTTCCCTTTCTCCCCTTCATCTTTAGCAATAGTGCCTCCCATACTTTGTTTCTGATTTTCCCCCTTTGGCCATGATCCCGTTTTCAGCAGTGCTCCTTTCTGTGCGCCAGTATCTAGGTGGTCTCTTCATAGTTCTGCTCTCTCTGGTGACTTTATAGGAAGAAGTGACATTTTGGTTCAATGCAATTTCTTACCCATTTTAGTTTCTTTTCTCATTGCTGACAAAACCCCTGGCAAAGTAGCTTGAGGTAACAAGGGTTTAATTTGGCCATTTGTGGGTACAGTCCACCACTTGGGGGCAGGAATGAGATCCCTGGTCACATTGCACCTGCAGTCTTCAGGAAGTAGAGTGAGACGAATGCTGGGGCTCCTTTGTCCTTTTAATTCAAGCTGGGACCCCAGCTAATGGGAGGGAGATCCACATATTTATGGTGGCCTATCCATCCTCAGTTAAACCTTTCTGAAAACATCCTCATAGATACACCCACAGGTATACACTCACCGGTGACTCTAAACTCAGCCAAGTTTACATCAAGTTTGTCATCACGGCACTACAGCCAGGGAGTCCTGTAGACATTAGAGGTCTCAGAACTGATTTGGAGAACAGTGCTTTTTGTCCTCCTCTCAAGAAGAAAAGAAGGTGACTCATACTTATAATACTAGAATTGAGGAAGCTGAAGTGGGAAGCTTGTCACAATTTTTAGACCGTTTTGGAAAAAAATAACAATCAATAATGAGTTTCAGGCTAGCCTGTACTCTAGTGTGGGATTCTGTTGCAATATGCAGTAGCAGCTGCAGCAACAACAACAACAACACAACCTGGGGTGGGAAGAACAGTAATGGTTGGTAGTGATACTTTGTTTGTAATCTAACAAATAAAGCTTGCCTGAAGATCAGAGTGCAGATCTAAGCCAGTAGCTAGGCATAGAGGTCAGGCAGTGGTGGCACACATCTTTAATCCCAGCACTCGGGAGACAGAGGCAGATGATCTTTGTGAATTCAAGGCCACCCTGGTACATATGAGATTGAATCTGTCTAAAAGAGAAATAGTTTACTTAAAGGTGATCCCAGGACTTGGATCACACGCCTTTAATTTCAGTACTAAAGAGGTGGAGACAGGAGTGCTATGGCTGGGCGGAGGGAGGAATATAAGGCAGGAGGAGACAGGAGCTCAGATGTAGTCTGAGGATGCAGTCTGAGGTTTCATGGAGAGAACACTCAGTCTGAGGATTTATGGAGACAGGATCATCCCTTGGGTCTGAGGTAAAGGTAAAAGCTAGTCGCTGGCTATTCTGCTTTTCTGATCTTCAGCATTAGCCCTTATATCTGATTCTGGGCTTTTATTATTAATACCAGTTAGAATTCGTGTTACAATGGTAACTATAGAAGGCGGTGGATTTGGGTGAGCAAGTCCTTTTAGGTAAAAAAGTTTACTCTGGGGTAGGTGAGGTAGTTCAGTGGGTAAAGTCACTTGCCTAGCACACAGGAGGTCCCAGGTTGAGGTCCCAAATGCTGCAAAACAAACAAAACAACAAGTCATTGTACAGCTAATGACTAAGTTTTCAGAAAAAAAAAAACCATAGTGGTGAAGGAAGAACCTTCCTTCCATTCCACTCTTTGGGATTTTCTGGTTCTTTTCAGGTTCTCATATATATCATTTCCAAGACCTCAATGGAAAATGAATGCTCTTTGTTTGTGAAAAGAAGAGAAACAGTGTCGTACCATGTGACAGATGTCCTCTTCAAGTACCCAACATTAGGACCTTCGAGCTAGTTTCCCATGCTGGGAATCATCCTCTCTGGCTGGCCTCATCCCAGCATTGTAAATGGGTCCCGAATGGGCTATCAAAGTTCTACCCCAGCTCTGGGCGCTCAGGAAAATAGTTTTCATTCCTCAGGATTCCATTACTGTTCTGTCATTCTATGGGAGGATAAGCCTCAGAATGTAACACACACGAGAAATATTATGTTTTTAGGAATTTATGCATTTAGGAATATATATGCATATATACATATACATGTAACAACAATTAATGATAAAAGAGACCACTAATTTGAAGAAGAGCAAGGGGGGATATATGGGAGGGTCTGGAGGAAGAAAAAAGGTGAAATGATACAATATTATAATTTCAAAAAATTAAAGAAATATTTTTAAATGTTACACAAAATGATACTGTGGCATATTTTTGTGCTGTGTGGAAACAAATTGGGATCATGGAGAGACAGCTACATGAACAGAATAGAAGGACTGAATAGGTAGTGAAGTTGTTTTTCCCCAAAGGTCACCCTGCTCTGCTGGGTTGTTTGGACACAGCCACTCCATGGTTTGTATGCAGCATGGTAAGTGGGGAGGGTGAGTCTTATGTGGGCATCCGAGTACCAGATGACTCAGACTCTTGATTTGTGCCTGGGTGATCACATCCTTCCTTGCTCAGTCTCCATTAGCTTTGATGTTAATGTGTGTCTAATATGAAGCAGGCTGCTGCACATTCTCGATGAAGCTTAGCTCTACCTATGCTCTCTCTAGTATCTGCAGATAGAAAGGCAATCTAGCAAGGTAAATATTCAGACCCAAATCAAAACAAAACAACAATAACAACAACGGACCCCAAAAAACAATGCCTACTCTCCAAAAGGCATAGCAGTTACTAGCTTTAGATAAAAGGAAGATAATCCACCTCAGGAGAAGGGTTATTTCTATTGTTAAAGGAGTCCAAACAGCCTTTCTAATAGCACTGACTCTGCATCGTGCATGCCCCATATTGTAAATAACAGCAGAGCCACCCAAATGTTACTTTCTTTGGCAGGTTCCTTTTCCCTTATTTTCACTGGGGGAGATCTATTTTTAGTACAGATTCTCATCACAGAGCTCCTGCCGACCTCAAATTCATGATCTCTGACCTCAACCTCCTGAACACTACAACTACTGGCATGCATCAACGTGCCCAGCCTGTTAAAGAAATGAGGAGAGACCAAATACAGAAATAAGCATGGCATGAGAGTTTCTCCTTGGGTAAAGGTTGGGCAGGAAAAAGTCCATGCATAATTGATGTGCCAGGCTATTTTTGCAGCAAAGGAGATGGGAAGGTCCCCACAACATCAAATGAACATGGATTGAATTCATTTTCAAAGAAGTCCCACAAAGAAATCTCAGGCTCCGCTGTTCTTCCCTCATCCACTCTGGTAAGGGATGTCTAGTTTAGAGGCCTTCTAGAATCTGTAAAGAGGGAAGTCAGGTATGATATCACTCCCTTTCGGATGATGTTTTTCTCCTTTGGATGAGGTTGTTGTAGGCATCAACCTGTCTGCAGGTCACAGCTCTCCATGGTCTGGAGCTGGGACATCAATGATTTGCTCTAAGAGCCAGAGTTCTACCAGGGTCTCACACAGCTTGTGTGCAGCGCCATATTGTAACTTGCTGCTGATTCATAACAGGAAGTATTCACTTTTAAAAAGTTTGAAAAGCAAAAATCTATTTTTCTTAAAGCAGTATGGTAAAAGTAAGATTTACAATTGAGTTCTGTATTAATGGACACCTAATTCAGTGTTTGCTGTCAGGTTCTGTTCCAGGCTTTGGGGCATTGCTCGGGAGAAAAGGCAACCTCTTGTTCTCTGGCCCCTGAATGTGAGCCAGGCAGGACAGACCATAAACAAGACAGCCACACTCTGATAAGGTGACTATTAGAGAGGAGATTTGCATGTTGGCATTAAGATTAGTGGCCCCTGAGGTGAGCTCTGTAACAGCCCGAGGGAGGAGAGAACAGGAAATGCTCTATACAGCAACTTTCAGATCAGAGCAAGTGTGGCAATCAGTGGGCATGAGAGTCAATCCCCTGCCTGTGAAGTACATCTGAAGAACCCCTTAGAGGACACACATGCTCCTCTCTGAGCAGTACAAGTCTGGATCATAAGGGTGAGACATGGGTTTTACTTGTTAGATACCTGAGGAGAGGCTGGGTTGGGCATTTAATGACACTGTGTATGATTCTCTTTGTATGGCAATGTCCTGTTCAGCTAAAGGCGACATTGCTACTTAAGTTATGTAAATGCCTATCAATGACGATTTGGTTTGAATTTTCCAGATTCCCCTTGTTTCCCAAGGTGAATACTTCCAGGCATTGGACATTTGAGGTAAAGCTCAGGACAGACATGAAAACAGATCATTTTGACAGTTCTGGCAGGTGTCAGTCAGAGAATGATTCCCTGTGCTCAGCTTATGGGCAGTTGATCCACTCTTCCCTGTGTGATGGCTTGGGTCTGCTGCTCTTTTTTAAAAGGAAACTGTTGCTTCAAGGACAGAATTGCAGGAGCACACCCTTGCTGTTTGCCTTAGCCGCTTATTTCCAGTGCAGATTTTCCTTAACACAGTAACGTCTCAAAATGTATACAGCAAATGCATAATAGTTATCCAAACAAGCAGCAGAATTCTAGGGTAGAGACAGGGAGGATCGGTTTCTTTAAAAGTTCATTTTTTGGAGCTGGGGCAGTGGCCCCGTGGTTAAGAGCTCTTGCCGCTCTGGTAGAGGAGCACGGTTTAGTTCCCCTCACCCACATGGCGGCTCACAGCTGCCGTATCTCCAGGTCCAGGGGTCCGACGCTGTCTTCTGAGCACTGCGTGTCGGAGTATACCTGCATACACACAGCACCCACACGCATGAAATAAAAACAAACCTTTGAAGCATCCTCTCAGGCTGAAGCAAGCATTGGCTGAAATGACCTCATCATGTGTGGGAATACAGTCAGTGTTAGAGAGATTCATCTCAACAGTTCTGGAAACGCTGCCTCCCTATAAAAGTGTGCCTCCTCTAATGCATAGATTTTACCCAGAGAAATATAAAAAAAAAAGGAATTAAAGCATGGAAAGATGTTCCCTGACATGAACATACTCCTTATTACATTGTCTTCAATGCACGGGGATAAAATGAAATGGAGTCTCTTCAGCTCTTCAGGCAAGGACTAATGGCAGATCACCTCTGGAAAGGGCTCTTGATAAGCCATTATACTGACATTTAAATTAATGCTTCGATGATGATCGGGCTTCATGGAAAAAAAAATTTAAATGATAACATTTACGACAATAAAGCAGGAAGAAGTCAGGCTAGTCGTAATAGCCTTACTAATAATATAATAACCTTGACAGCCCTTTAAAAATCCTATCAACACATTAGAAGCTGGCAAGGTGTTGCTGTTAGTATATTATATATTTTCTTTTGATGTTTGCTGTCCACTGCATTTTCATAATGAACAAAGCACACCTTAGTAGATGTTTTCTCTGGAGACCTGCTTTGATCTTGGCATTGAATATATCTTTCCTGAAATGGAGAACTTAGAAGGGCTGAGGCAGCCAGCAAGGGGATGAGGTGGGAACTTCCTGTAGTGTGCGCTTTGTCCAGGCTGTGGATGCTGGTGGCTCACCTGCTCGTGTGCACTCTTTCCATGCCAGTCTGGAATCTGCAATGGGGGTTCTGTCATGGCGAAAGACTGCAGGTGGCCTGAAGTGAGATGCCTTCCACTTGCAGCATTTTGGAGAACTGTAACTTATGCCACAACTGAAAGAGAAAGTTTCCAGGCACCAGCCAAAAGGCCATGGGAGAGGTTTGATTCTTCAGCATAGAGACACCAAAAATAATTCTGCTTCCTCTCTATCTAGCCCGGAGTTGTCGGTCCCAGTGGGATGAGTGATTTCAAAAAAAAAAAAAAAAAAAAAAGCACGAAGTTTTTGCTGCTCTGATTGTCTCATTGGCCACTGCTGTCAGGGTTAGCTTCCAAGTAGTCCAGCCAGCACATCATTTGTACACACACCCCAACACAACATATTACAGTGAGACTGAGGCAGGTAATGAGGGATATATTAGTCAACAATGGATTGCATGTGTGCATGGTCCTACGTGCTAAGCTTCACACATGTGCTTCAGCTAAAGCCATTGCACTTCCTTGAACTCGTGATGCCAGGGCTTCCTATCTGCTGTTAAAACCCTCTTTACCTCTTTTTCATTTATGGGTTGTTGTTCAATACATCTTCCCCTAATAACATGACCCCCCTTTTATTTTTTTTTACAAAAGCAATTTTCACATATGATAACTTGTCACCGAATGCTAGTGAACTCTAGAAAGTGAATTGGGAGAAGGAAAAAAAATCCATACCATACCTGTTTTAGTTAATGTTTATGGTGGATATATGTCACATTATATAAAGCAACTTGCAAATTTATTCTAAGAGCCTACTAACCTAAACAGTAAAAATAAAATAAGTTAAAAGCAAGCTCAGGTGTGGGGAAGCAGCTCAGCTGGTGAAGTTCTTGCCTTAGAAACCTAAAACCTTGAGTTTGAATCCCCAGCACCCATATTAAACAAGCAAATAGCAACAAAATAAATGGTGTGTCAGAGCATGGTTGTCATACCAGAGCTGATGAGGTGGGTTTTTGAGGCTCCTTGGCCAGTCAGCTTAGCCTATGCGGTCAGCTTAGCCTATGCGGTCAGCTTAGCCTATGCAGTGAGTTCCAGGCTAGGAAGAGACCCTGTCTTAAATTACAGGTAGATGGCACCTGAGGAATGTCCCCTGAGGTTGCTCTGTGGCCTCTCCATGCGTGCTCACACGTGTACATCCATACATACATTCAACTGAGGCAGGGGAGGAGAAGGGGGAGGAAAAAGAGGAAGAAGGAGGAGAAGGGCAAAAATCAGGTCTTTAATTTTGATCAGTAGGCCTGGAATTTCTAAAGACAAACCCAGCTACTGAAATAGCTTTCTTGAGGTGTGGGATTTTGATGTTTTCTAAAATACATCTGAAAAAATAGTTACTGATATTCAGGATACAACAGGATAACCTACTTGGATTCCAGCTAGTTCTGCCTTGTCCAACCCAACTGTGCTAATATCACCCCATGTAAAGCTATCTTTGTTTTCTTCAGACAGTGTCTTCCCTGAGTCACCTGTAACTAGGGTTTTTATCCTGCTTGCTAGCAGAGGTTTTTGTTTTTAGACATATTTTATTAGAACCTGGTGCACAAGATTTAGAAGCTATTTTCGTGCTTGGCCTGAGCTTAATTGATGGGTTTCAGTACTCCAGATGAACAGTTTGTTTTGTGTCTGGACTTGGGAATCAAATTTTGCTACTTCAAAATATAGCACTCCTTTGGGAGTTAGGGTCAGGAAAGAAAAACCAAGTGGGACACAAGTATTTTCAAAGTACATATGAACACACACACACACACACACACACACACACAAACACACACATATCGAGTGCCAGAGTTTTGCTCTATGAAATCAACACATATGGCCAATTCCACCCTCCAATTATGAAATTTTCATATTTAACAGTTTATGAAATGTTTTTAAGGTAGTTCATCCTTGGGTTAATACCACCATGTTCACAATTATTGAGCAAATAACACATGTTAATTCAATAGAGCAACTTTGGAAGGGGAATATCCCACAGGGTGTCTATTCCTGTCCCAAGAAGTATTCAGATCACAAGTATGACAAAGAAAACCAGTATCTAACATTTCTTATTAATTCTTTGTTGATGTAACAAATTCCTCTTTTGACCTAATGGATAACAAGATAGAGACAAACCCTCCTCTTGGATCAGTTTTCCTGAAGGAGGAGTTTCTGTGTGTATTCAGAGACCTGTAAGAAAGATCACGAGTATTTAAGACAATTGTATTATAGAGAATTTTGTCTGCATAAGTATAAATGACATGTCTGTTTAGTGCTTTATATTAATAAAAGATTATGACTTCTGCCATAGAAAACCAAGGCTGAATCAGTGGTTAAGAGTGCTCCCTATGCAAACATGTGACCTGAGTTTGAATCTTCAGCTTCCTCATAAAAAGCCAGGCATGCCCTGTGCTGTGCTGTAACACAGTGTCTGGGAACAGACACAAGCAAATCCTGGGACCTCACTGGTCAGACAGCCTAGCTCAAGCAGTGAGCTTCTGGTTTGGTGAACCTCCCTGTCTCAAAGGAAGAAGGCAGAGAGCAAAAGAGGAAGACACTTGACCTCTCTCTCAGGTTCCCACACAGAAGTGGGGGGATGGGAATACACACACCTGCACATTCGCAGACAGCTAGATTCATAAATTAAATAAAAGGAAAAGCTCAAGAGTTTAATGACGTTGATTTAAAGTAATAATAAGCATGATTTTGCAGAAACTGCCCCACAGACCCTGCATCTGGCCCTGACATGTTGATCGCGGTGCAGTGAGGATTCCAGCTGCCGCAGACTCACAGCTGGCTCCACATGCTTGTGTTCTAACTAGTGGAAAACTGTCACCTCTCTGCCGCCTAGCAGCTCACTACCACGCAGCTTGGGAGTGCCTTTGAACACAACTGTCTTCTCCTTATTTATAGGTCACTAGGAAGGCCGTACTCAAACAGCAATGTATACACAGAAATTGTGTGGGAAAGACAGGTCAAATGTGATCTAAATATGAAGTGCTTACTGGTTACAAAAGTGCTTAGAAAACACAACTTAAAACACCATTGGGGTATTTAAAGAGTCAGTTTGAACCCCAAGGTCCATTTAGAAACATCCCTGTTGAAGGATATCTATGGGATGTAAATTAAAATATTAACAATACAACGTCACAAGCTGAACAGTGAGAAAATCATGGGGTCAGTTGGTAGGATTAGGATGGAAAATACAGGTAATTATTGGAAAGATTTTCAGATAGGTTTTTTTTTTTAACTTCATTGTCATAGAAGGGTCCCATGTGTGTGGAATATGTAGGTATTCATACTGACGTGTTCATGTATACATAGGGTGCATGTGTATACACAGGGTGCATGCGTGCAGCTCTATGTGGAGGCCAGAGAGTGATAACAACTATCTTCCTTGATCATGCTCCACATTATAATTTTTTGAGAGAGGGTTTCTCAGTGAAGCCAGAACTCATTAATTAGGCTAGCCAGCTAGCTAGTGAGCTCCAGGGTCGTGTCTGCTTTTGCCGTCCCTGCTCTCCTGGGATTACACGCAGGCCGTTGCATCCGACCTTGTATGTAGGGGCTGGAGATCTGAAGTCAAAGCCTCTTGCTTGTGTAGCAAGCACGTTACCAACAGAACCATTTCCATAGCCTGCTCTCCTCTGGGTTTAAAATATGAAATGTATTCTATGAGTTACATACATACCACATGGGGATGGCAGCTCCTGCCATGGGTCCTCAGAGTTGATTATAGTCTCGGGCTTCAGTGTTTTTCTGTGTCTTCAAGGAGAGAGGTTGGGCTGCTGCATCCATTAGGCCACAGCAGGTCTCCGCAACCACAGTTTTAAACTCATTAAGGTCCTGCAACACAAATGCTTAGCTCCTTGTTTCTTAATTGCCAATTTCAACTTCTTTATTGCCACTTACCTGAAGCCACACATTTCCTTTCCCAAATGGCCCTCGAGGTCACCTATTTTCCAAACACCGGGACAACCCCAAGTGAGAAATGCTAGAACGTAGAGAAGAAAAGCAAAGGCAGTCTGAATACCTAACTGCCCTTCCTGGCTTTAAAAACTCACTGAGCCTAACAGTGCCGACAGGGAGTATTTAGGGCAACTAGCAAACACCATCTTCAATGCATTAAAGCAATGCTCATGGAGCTGGTCCCTGCCTACATGCACATGTAAGTGTCTGGCTGTACCTGTGGGTACATTTGCATGCCTGTCATTTGTATGCAGGTATCTATGCACTTATAAAATCAGGTTGAGGTAGGGTAGGCTGAGAGGTCTGACCTGAGGAGAAGCTGGGGGATGCAGGAGATCCTCTGTTCCTGGGGTCTGATTTGCAGGGTCTGATTTGCATTTACTGCTAGGGAAGGCAGACTTCAGGCTCTGCTGATAAAGACCTCATGGCTTACAGAGAGAGTGTGTGTTTTCCAAAAGGCATCTTGTCAAAGGCAATAAATAAACTGCTCGTACTCAGGGCTGGATGACGCATTTCCAGAGACAGCTCTACTAAGATGCCATTAAGCAGTGCTCACTTAGGGCGAAATGCCATACACCTTTGTCTCCCCCACTCCCTCTCAGAGACCCGGTGATGCCCCGTAATCCACCTCGCGACTTTGTTTATTGAGAAACATTCTTTAGCTCTTGATCCTGCTACAAATTACACTCCTGGGCAATGTTAGAAAGGCGGCTGATACTTTGGTAGCAATCTTTAGTGCCACCAAGATCCCATATATACCAATTGTAAAGAAGCCAGTTTAAGAGTCTCTGGTAGGGACGCCCACACTCACTCTATCCGTGTGTTTTCCCTTTTCCCTCATGAGGCATCTTTCTTTCTATTTTTATAAACTGCTTCATATTTGAATGCCTCGGAAATTTGTTTCTTTGTCAAAGCCCTGAGTCTTGGATGGGTGCTCCTGTTTCTCAAATGAAATTCTCGGGCAGCTGCTGGCGTAGGATGGAGATTTATTATTTTTTTTTTCTGGCCACCAAATAACAATGTAACAGGTAAATCTGCAACAGGGTGAGGATTGAACTCTTGGCAGGATCCATGTTAAGTGGTGATTTGGATTCCTCGCCTGTACTTCTCTAGTAATTTATATTAACCCTCTGATGCAAAACGGAAGAAATACAAGGAAGATTATGCTTAGTGAACATTGACAGGGGATATTATTAAACTGTTCAGCATAAAACTGCTGCAAAATGGAAAATCATGCATTTTTAAATGCCAAGTTAGCCGACGTTAAAGTTAGCACCCAAAATGTAAAATTTATATCTACAACTGACCAGCGGATTGTGCATGGAAAATATTTAAAAGCAACTCTGTCCTCGGTCAAGGATTCCTGGTTTCCTGTCTGCTTCTCACTTATTTCCTCTTAGGCTCTCAGGATTCCAGATGCAGCGAGTCACTTGGGGTTGTCCTCAACTAGGGAGCCCTCGCACCTGGGACTGGTTTTAACTCTCAACCTGAAACAGGCTGCTGCTAACTAGGGAGAATCTTAGTGAGGATGGACAGTCCATGGAAGATTGTCTTGACTGCCTTAATGTGGGAGACTCGGGGTGGAGGTGTTGGGGTTCTGGACTGTGTAAGAGAAGAGAGAGTGGACTCCATTTCCCCACATCTTGACTCATGTTTTCCTTTTAAGAACGGCATAAAATTCTATTAAATGATGATCATGTTCTTAAACTTTGTATCACTTAAACAGGTTTGAATTCGTTTGAAGCCTTTGTTTTCTGCTGGAAATCATATCATAGTGAAGGTTCTTGACGCTCCTCCATTGTGTTACTCTCACTATTTGGTAGAATGGCTTCCTTAAAGTAGGATTTCTGGGTAATAGAAATGAGCATCTGTTTTTACTATGTTATATTTAATTTTCCTAAAGGACAACATCACACTAAACTCCCATATTCTGCTTATTTTTCCGTGACATATTCTCTGAATTTGTTTTCTTTCCTCATTTTAATAGATTTTTAACGACAGATTAATCCATTAATAATTGCACTGAATTTTAAGAGCTGCTGGTGTTTAAATTCCAAGTCAATGTTTTTTTTTTTTCCAGTTCGCCTTTTATCATGTAGCAGTTGAAAGTGTACCTAGTAGTCAAGTCTGCCTGTAGGACTAAAATGGGAGCAAGGGGAGAACGAGAGTTAGAGAGAGCAGGAAAGAGAGAGGGGAGGAGGAAGAAAGGGGAGGGGAAGGAGGAGGAAGGAAGGGGAGGAGAAGGAGGAGGAAGGAAGGGGAGGGGAAGGAGGAGGAAGGAAGGGGAGGGGAAGGAGGAGGAAATTTCCCATGTTTTTCCTCTAAAGAATTTAATATATAATAAGATGGCCCATTTTAAAAGGAACAAGAAAAGAATGAGGAGATTAATAATCGTTGGCATCATTGGCCTAGTCGATGTGCAAAAGAAAAAAAAACCTCATTCATTTTTAAATGGGCCATCTTATTATATATTCTGATTCTTTTATCTAGATAAATTTTGTGTGAAAGTATATGCACATTTGTGTATATACAGGTGTACAAATATGTGGAGGCCAGAGGTCAACCTTGGGTGTCATTCTTCAAACACCACTACCTTGTTTGTGTTTATTTACCTAACTATTTATTTACTGAGACAAAATCTCAGTGGCCTGGAGCTCCTCCGATAAGCTAGGTGGGTGGGCCAGGGATCCCAGGGTCACCTTCCTAGTCCTGGGATTACTATGCATCCCACACACCTACCTTTTTAACCTGAGTTACCTGACAGAACTGAAGAGTTTTATCACAACTCCTGAATGGTCAGTAAACTGCGCTGGGTTAGATCCTTGTGTTTGCCTGCCGAACATTTTACTGAACAAACTGTCTTTCTGCCTCTATAATTAATTTTTCACATTTTCCCAATTTATGTAGAATAAATAAATAACACTATTGTCATTTTGGTTGGCCTTATATAAAACTGAGGGCAGTGATTAGATTAGTAGGTCCAAAATATTTTTAATGATCTTTTTGTTTTTTTTTTTCCTTTTTTTGAAATTTTAACAATGCTTGCTACTTCAATAAATGTTAACAGCTGAGGGCATTTTGGGCTTTAAAGTATTGCTGGATTTTATTTACCTAACTTAATTTTAAATTTTTAAATGGACATTTAAAAGTAAAATTGATGTGTAGTTTTCTTTTTTTGGTGAGTTTTAATGCTTTTGTTTGTCAAGATGCATTTGAAAGTCTAATGTCCCCACAACCCTTGTGTTGGAGTAGCTTAAATTATTGTCAATAACTACTTTTGTGGGGCTTTTGTTTACTTTTGTTTTTCAGACAGTGTTACTCCAGGTTGATCTGGCCTGGACCTCACTATGCTGCTCAGACTCAAACTCACTGAACCCTTCTGTCTCAGCCTCTTAAGTGCCAGTGTTACAGACATGAGCCCCAATGCCCAGCTTTGCTCCTTAGTAGTTCCTAGGGCATAGGACTGGTGAGATGGCTCAGTGGATTAGAGTAGGTGCCCCCAAAACCTGACAATATGGGTGTGATACCCCAGAAGCCATGTGTGGAGGAAAACCAAGAATCAGTTCTACAAAAATTTTCCCTTCATACACCCTGCACTATGTGTGCACCCTCCCATTCATGGAAAACACACACACACACACACACACACACGCACACTGACCTCCCCATAACCCTGTGCTATGTATGTGCCCTTCCATTCATGAAACACACACATACATTGACCCCCACCCCCACTATGCACTATGTGTATGCCTTCCCATTCATGGAACACAAACACACACACACACACACACACACAAACACACACACACAAACACACAAACCCCTCCATACACCTTGCACTATGTGTGTGCCCTCCCACTCATGGAAAACACATACAACACACACACACACACACACACACACACACACACACACACACACAATTAAATTAAACGTCTTTGAGACTTGTTGCTGGTAGAAGATTAAATCTCGTGTCCATAACCTGATAGGACATTTCATTCATGCATTCATTCTACAAACACTGCACGTCTGGTGGGGTGCCAGGTGACCGTTTCCAACAGTGAGCCCGCCACTCTCCACAGGCACAATTTTCCCACTGTCTGCGGTGTCAGCTCTGCTCCACTGTCCTCATTCTGCTGCCTTAGCTGCCCGGGGCCTGAGAGTGCAGGCACCTCCATCATGCTGGGTTCTCTTTAATTCCTTGAGTCTGTTTTTTACCTGGAAAAAAACGTACCTGTTTTATAGAGCAGATCTGGGAATTGAGCCACTTACTCTGCCATTTAACAACCGCTCTGCAGCAACTATCAATTAGTGGTGCCCTAAGTGTGTTTACCTCTAAAAGATACAGTTTATCTGTCAGCGTGGTGGTCTCTCCAAGTTTCTCACAAACTGAGAGGTAATTTGATCTGAGAACAGAATATCAAGGGGCCCTTAGAGGAATAAAACTAAATGTCAATACATTAAGCTTCAGGTACCAAATAAATTTACTCAAAAACAGAAACCATTATGCACTGATAATAATAACTCTGGGAGTGGGTGTTGACATTTAACAATAATTATAACACAAAAATAATTAAAATCACAAAACAAATCTGTTTTCCCTTTCTGAAACTTTGCAACGATAAAAAGTTTACCTGTGTGCTTTTCAGCAGTGGCTTCCAGGAAAAAAAAAAGTAACTTAGTGACCCAGAAACCATTTTGCAAGCGTCTGGTGTGAATCTGTTCTGGCAGGGTCGCCGGAAGCAAGCTGAGCTGAGCAGGCTTGACCTTTGTGTCTGTAGTGTGATCTAAGGGCCCGGGGATCACACCCGTGGCTCCTGAAGGTCAGCTTCACTGGCTGTGTCCCTCAATCAGGACATTGCCAGCCAATCAGAATGCCTTCTAGCACTTTCCGTCTCAGAAGGTGAGGAGGCTGGTGTTTGAATAAGTAAAGTTGTTCTGTTGATGCTGAGGGAAATCCTACCTCCTTTCATTTTCAAAGATCAAAACCAAAACCAAAACCGACCCTTCGCCATCTGTTCTTCGGACTCAGAGTAACCTGTCTGGTCTGTGTGTACGGTACGAGCACGCACCTGTTGGGGGTGGTAATTCAGTTACGGTTTCCACTGCTGTGAGGAGACGCCAAGATCACAACAAGTCTTGCATGGAAAACGTTTAAACGACTGGGGTTGGCTTTTTTTAGTCCAGAGGTTTTGTCACCATGGTGGGGAGCATGGCGGCATGCGGGCAGACAGGGTGCTTAAGTTAGCTGAGAGTTCTACATTCCTGGCAGCAGGCAGCAGGAAGCGAGAGGGTAATGCTGGGCCTGGGCTGAGTTTCTGAAACCTCAAAGTCCATCTCCCATGACACACTTCCTCCAAGAAGGCCACACCTCCTAAAAGTGCCTCACTGAGCCTGTGGGAGCCATTTTAATTCAAACCACCATGGGGGGAGTCAGTTAGAACTGACCTCTGGAAAAGAGAAAGGCAGGTATTTTTGAAACCGTACAGGATAGGGGTGCTGCAAGTTCTGGGTGTTTGGATCCCACTCACCCTGAGCCCTAAAACCCTTGTGCAGCAATAAGGATTTTCTAGGGAAATGCTCCTATCTTTCCCTTGACTCTTTTGTTATTGAAATAATGTACTCCAAGAAGCACCCTCCAAGAGACCACATTGAGAAAACCTTCTTTCTCTCCTTTTCTCCGTTATGTGTATCTGTAATTAACATATCGGGAATGGCTGACCAAGCCTCATTTGTCGGGACTACCAGAGCTCAGGTGTTGATCTTAAATTCTCAGGTAATATGAATGTCAAGAGGGATACATTGGAAATAGTTTAACTCAAGATTGCTATACTGTATATGGAATAGTATTGGCAGGTAGACAGATAGGGAAAGGGGAACCACGCAGACCTGAAGCAAGACCTTAAGAAAGAAATAAAACAAATAAACCAATAAAAGATAAAAAGCTAAATAATAGAATAGTTTATACAGAAGAAGACTTAGAAAGTAGCAAAAGGGAACAAAGATTACAAGGGGCAGAGAGTGAATCAAGCAGAGAGCAGTCTGTTCAAAGCCACACATACTAATTTATCATAAGTGTAAGTGATCTACATATCATAAATAAATGCAGGAATTGTCATATTACATAAAACAAGTGGTTTCTACATGCTTTCGATGAGAAACTCAGTTTAAGGGCTTGTGAGAAGGCTCAATGGTAAAAATCACTCACTCCTCCTGCAGACAAGCTGAGCTCATTTCTTAGTCCCCATGTCAAGAGTCTACCTGCCGCCTGGAACTCTAGTTCCAGGGAATCTAGTGCTCTGCTTTGGCCTCTAAAAGCACTGTGTGCATATGTACACTCGCACACACACACGCACACACACATACACACACACACACACACGCTCACACACGGCTGTATTAAAAATTCTATAAAATCTTTTTAGGTAGAAAAACACAAATATATTATATTGAAATGTCTGGAAATGCATGTAATGTTGATATGAATCTAAGGAAGCTAAGATGGTGATATTACTATGAGGGAAAACATAGTTTCATATAAAACCTGTTGTCTTAGAGACAGGAGTTCACATTAGAATCACGTGAGACCAGTTAATGAAGAGCATATAATAATCACAAGCTAATAAAGTCTAATTATTCATGTGATTCATAGTAAAGTCCATACAACTTCATCAATCACTGAAAGAGTTGAAGGGAGAAATTTAAAATCCATAATTATTTTTGAGTATTTTAACTCCTTCAGCCTCTAGAAAATGTTAGAACAACAAGATGAAAGAAACAGAAAGAGTATTAAAGTGTTATGTAACATAGGCATCTATCTGGCCGTACTCACGTTTATAAGACACTCTATCAAAAACCATAAGTACATTTGTACATTTCATGTCTTCATGATTATATAACTGATTTGGGACCAAGGAAAATGTTTTTGTGAATTTTTTTAAGAGATGGAAAGAATACAAGAATTGCATAGTGCGTGTGTGTGTGTGTGTGTGTGTGTGTGTGAGAGAGAGCGAGAGAGAGAGAGAGAGAGAGAGAGAGAGAGAGAGAGAGAGAGAGATCAAACTATGCATACTATTTTCAGTTCAGTTCAGTGTTTCTTTTCTCCTGCCCTGGAGGTTTTTGGTGTTGGGAAGGGAAATTTGGATAATGAAGGAACTGGTGAGGATCAAAGAAAACAAAAAGAACCTAAGGTAAAATACTGTCTTTGAAAGATTAGCTAGCATGGCGTGTGTATATTATAGTCTCTGCCTGAGGCGTTTTGTGCAGTATTACCACGTCTCTAGGGCCTCACTTTGCCCTGAATACTGCCAATGTTTGCTTCCCCAATTTCCTCACCCCACCCCGATATTTCATTCTAGTGATGGCTGCTCCTGTCATCAGTCACGCCGAGATACACGCCCACCTTCGCTCGGGCTGCTCGAAGATCTTTGTTAGCTGAGGGGTCATTTTGTCTCTGTAAGCGGCTTTACATAAATTTTCCTTTGATCCTTTTTTTTGTGTAAGAATTTTATGCTGCTGGTTACTCAGGTTTGTAGGGGTTTCTTTCTTCATAACTGCACCCCCACTTGGGGACTGGATGCACGCCAACATCTACAGTTCTGCACACACAAGCACAGGACATGCAAATTCTGACACGAGCAAGGGTGCTTAGTCAATAAGGATGAACAGAAACACTATTGGATAGTTTGTGGCCGTGTAGACCACAGGTGTGACCCACTTAGTGTAAAGTGCATAGCAAGAGGCAAGAACCCTATGGCACCAAAGGAAAAGAATGAGCTCACAGGTTTTGACAAGGCATGATTGCAGCTCAGGTCAAATGCAGAAGGGTGGGTGCACGGATATGCCCCAACACAGGCATAGATACGGTCATCATTTCCTCGTGGTTGTATCTGCAGCCTCTACTACTCATTTTACTACAACATGGAAGGCAAAGTCTGTTGTCGGTGAGTGTCTGAAGAGTATAGGTAAAGCCGAGAATGGGGATCTCATCCCTTAGAAACCTTCACCTAAGCAAAACCAGTTACTTTCTAGACTTCTGGTTTTTCAGATGTTCTGAGGATCCACTGGGACTGTCATCTGCCGAGAAGTCATCCGGTGACAGACCCTGTGGCAGGTGTTGAAGGGGACTCTTACGTAGGGGTGACCTGACCACACAGACAGGAAGAAAGTTCCCAAAGGAACAGCTGATGAGTGAGTACTTCAGGGAAAGGCTCACTTCTCAGACAGCCTGTGGGTGTGTCACTCTCTTTACAGAGTGAGCGATCTACACTGGCAATATTAATTCGTGACAGACTGTAGTAACTTATTCAGGACTTGGCCTCCAAAGCTCTTCCTTTGTAAATACCCAGACAAGAGAACTGTCCATCACTCTGTGTGGGCTGCATAGATGGGATTTCACTTGAAGTCTTTTGATGGTCTATGCTCTATGAACGAGTCCTTAGACTAAGACCTGCTGGTGGCCGTGTCAGAAGAATAGCACGTGGCAAACTGACTTCAGGGGATCAGTCCACCAGGAAACAAGACCCTGATGGGTGAATCTCAGGTAGGCAAGACTCCGAGAGCCTCGGTCCGAGAATGCTTCTCGCTTCTGCTCTGTCTTTGCATGTTTGCTGCCGCCATTTTTCTCAGTATCTGGCATGAAGTAAATGGGCATGGGGAGATCCCCACTGCCTTTAATACAGTATGATCATCTCTTGAAAATATCCCATTCTACCGGGTAATTTTACCTGTGGCTCATTAAGAAGATGATTTCCTCCTAAGATGCACTGTTTAACGGAAGCAATGATTTTCATACAATAATAGTGTTAGTTTAAAAAGGGTTTTGATAATTGATAATTTTCAATAAATTCAGAGGGGAACTATGATAGATGTTAGTTTAGGGGGGAGATTAACATAGCTGGAGAGAGGATAAAATGTTGTCCCTGCCTCTGATAAAGCAGGGGCTACAGAAAATAAAACAATAAAACAAGGAAGCGTCACACAGTTAGAACACATGAGTTTCTATTGAGGAGCTGGAGACTGTGGCTTAGGTTAATGATTAAGAAAAGCAATTGAATGAGAAAATTAGTTTAAATTTTTAAAATCTTATTGCTGGGAGATGTGTACACAAGTTTTGGAGTATATCGTAGCTGAAACAAAGCCTTGAAAATATCTTAAGTTTAGACTAATATGTTTTTGTCAAATAACTTTGAGGTGAGAAATCCAAGAAGCAAATCTAAAGTTTTAGGTGGGCACATAGTTGAGTTGAGAACTTGTTAAAGTCAGGAAATAAGAATAAAGCAGCCCAATTATTATTAGCTGATGTACTTTTTTTTTGCTAGGATTTGTTGGTGACCCAAGGCAATGATTAATTTCTTGTTTCCATTTCTGTCCTCAGTCCCTTGATATAAAAATACTATTGGTGAATGGGTATACACCCGAAAGATTTAAAGTAGAACTGACTGACTATTTTTCATATATAAAAGTTTAGGTCTGTGATTTTTTTCAAAAAATTCTTATAAAATCTGTCTATCTATCTATCTACCTACCTACCTACTTACCTACCTACCTACCTACCTACCTACCTATCTATGTATCTATGGCAGAACATGGTATTTGTTTTTTCAAGTTTGGCTACCTCTCTTAACATAATAATTCTAATAATCATGCATTTTCTATAAATTACATCACTTTTTCCTTTCTGCACTAATCAGACTCCACTGTGTACCTCATTACTGCCATTCACCTGTTGATGGGCATCCCGGAAGACTACATTTCCTGGCTGTGATGAGCAGAGCAGCAGGAAAGATGAAGGTTTCCGTGTCTCTGGCAGGGTTTAGAGGCTTCAGGGTGTATGCTCAGGAGTGGGGATAGCTCAACCATATGGTAGTTCTAGTTTGCGTGTTTTGGGAAACCTCCATACTAATTTCCATAGTGGCTGCCCCAGTTACACTCCTGCCAGCAGTGAATGAGGGTTCCTCCTTCCCCAAGTCCTCATTAGCATTCCAACAAATGATTTTCTAATGTGTTTCTACCAATTCACAAGTCTCCTCTGGGTTTGCACTGTAGTATTAACAACAACTGGAAATTTTAATGCAAATATGCTCTTTGGGGCATAAGAGCATCAAATTGTTCTTTAGATTTGCATCCCCTTTTACCTAATGAAATTGAGGTCATGTCTCAACTTCTGTCATTTTTAGATACTGTATTGTGGGGAATGTCAGCCCAACTCTCTTTTTCTTCTTTGGGATGTGAGTTTCTATTTTGTGGACTCTTAGGGAGAAAACTCAGCTGGTTGGTAGGTTCTGAAGGGTTCCCTGTGGAACAGCACCGTGATTTGTCCGTCCCTCCTGTTGGTGTGAGCCACTGTAGCACACTGGTTGTTCGTGTGTGTCACTGGAGTGATTAAGGCATCCATGTGACTCTTTTCAGGGAAGTACATACTTTCTAGTATCTTCTCTCTCTCTTTGGCTCACCTTTATACCTTTTGCTTTTGGGTGGTTTTAATTGTTTTTTCATTGTTTTCTATAGTGTCGGAGGTAGACTCCAAGGCCTTGAATGTATTAGGTGAACACTGTACTGCTGAGCTACACCTAGTTTTTACAATCTGCTTTTTTTGCATTTGTTTGTTTATTCATTTAGTGGTGTATGTGTGTCTCTGTGTGTGTGTGCACATGTGTTCACATGCGTGCCATGGTGTACTTGTGAAGGTCTCAGTAGAACTGTGGTTATTAGTTTTTTTTTCTTCTGTTATGTGGGTCCTGGCGATCAAACTTGGTTTATCAGGCTGAGTGGCAAACTCCTTTACCCATTGGGTGACCTTATTATACTCTTCAGATAAAATAGTTCATTGAACAAAATTTCTTATCTTGATGAGATTATATAATCTACCTATCTGTTGCTTTTTGTGTCTTATTCAAGAGTCTATCATATTCAAGGTCGTGAGTATATTGCTATGATTTTATTTGAAAACCATAACTATTTTGTCTTACATATTTAGATGAGAAATATCTCTGGTATTGACTTTCGTGTATATTGTAAATTATACATTAAGATTATTTTTATATGGATATATAATTGGCCTCGTATCATAATTTTAAATCCTACCCCCTACTCATTGTTCTAAAATACAGTACTCTTAAATGCATACTTAAGGCAAACAGTCATCTCTTTTTAGCTACTTCTGGAATATTCTCTGTCTCTGATCTTTTATCTGTCTTTGCCCTGATGCCACACTCTAGATTTAACAGCTCTGGATAGAGGGCTGTGTGCAACATTTTCAGATAAATATTAGAATGTGCTTGCTAATTAGAAGTAACCTACTGAGGACTTACGTCTGCCGGACTCAGTAAACCTCACTGGGGTTGGTTACGGGAGCATTGTCGGTTGGCAGGTGACAGAAGTGCATGAACTTCCCAGTGACTGCCCCACAGAAACTCTAACTGTGAGATACTTAGGGAGGGGCGGAGCCTTATGAACCCCTCCCCTCACTGGAACTTTAACTGGGACTTCTTAGTATTTCTAGATCAATATGAGGAAAATGTTCATTTTTACACCACAGATCATTTAGATCTCTGAGTTGGAATACCCCTCCAAGTTGCAGAGATGTTTTGTGATTTATCTTTAATATGCTTTGTAGTTTCCAACATAATATTGTTATATACCTCTTAGATTTTGATAAATTGTATCTAATAATTTCTTTCATGAAATTTTCTTATTTTTCTAATTAGAAATAAATTTGGTCCATTGATTTATGTCTAATTATTTTTGTTAAATTCACTCCTTAATTCTCATAGGTAATAAATTTGTTTTGTTTTTAATCAGGTTGTGTCTTCTGACTTCAATTGCTTACTGGTTCTAAGTAAGCAAGGTATACTTAAGGTATAAGTATACAAGGTATATATGAAATGAAATTCTAAATAGATGTTGTAATGTACATTTTATTTGAAATATAAATTATGCATAAAATATTATACAGACATTTTTCTCTATACATATAGTACAAAAGTAATTAAGTCCTGAAATGATTTTAAAGATCAGAAGGGCTAAAAATATTCTTTTGAAGGTTGAATGTTGAAATAAAAAAAAAACATACATTATTAAGTATGTTTCCACTGCTCTCTCCCTCCTCCGTAAAATGCAAATGAAAGCTTTCAGGGGATGCAGGCAGGGATCTCAAAGTTTCTATGGCTGTGTTTTCGTGGTTCATCTCATTTTATTTGTTCCCTGTGCATAAACACAGTCATTTGATGCTGAAATTTGAGACAATTGCTCTGATTAAATCCTTGATGATCTGTTATAGAGGAAAAGGGGTTGTACCTCCCCTTGAACAGATGGTGAACAATTTGATCCGATAGCAACCAACATTCAACTCTTGCTGAAGCTAGAACTGCCGAGAGGGAACTGTCCTTGGTTGTCTTGAGTCATAAAGTCCATAGAACTGAGAAAATCCTGTCGTTAACCAATAATTGCTTCCTGAGATGTCAATCATAATTTCTAGGCCTATGTTTTTGGATTTTACCTGGAGCAATAAATTTTGTCCCTTCAGGAGGACTGACTACCATAAAATCATATGCCTCAAAACACCCCCAGTTTCTCACTGATGCTGATTGTTTCTTCCAATAATCCTTTTTGATTCTGAATGTCTGGGGTAGAAGTCACCGGTCATGAAGGGTCTCAGTGTGACCCACACAATTAGATAAACATGTTGCAGATTGGCACCCATCCCGACTCTCCAAACAAGATGATTCTTTTGCTGCGATAAAAGCACTATGACCCCAAAGCAAGAGCATAGGTGATGAAAGCGTTTACTTGCCTTAGAGTTCCAGAGTGGCAGCAGCTTGAGAGAGCTGTCACATTACCTCCACAGTCAGAGGCAGGGAGGAGCAGGTGCGTGCTGGCTGCGTGCTGCGGCTCCGGCTAGCTTCCTTCATCAACTCCAGTTCAGGGAGGGACCCAGGAAGTGGTGCCATCCAATGTAGCAAGGGTCTTCCCACCTCAATTGCCTATCAAGATAATCTCCCACAGACTATCCCACCGTCCAGCCTGATCTAGATAATTCTTTGCTAAGATTCTCTTTCCAGGTGATCGAGTCTAAGTTGAATTGAGTTGACAGTTAAAACTAAGGAACACAAGTATTTATTTTAAAATTGGCAAAGACTGAGGCTCAGAGGTACTGAGTACACACTCCATGTTGTTCAGCCAAGAAGTGGACTCTGCGGTTGGAGCACAGACTTGCCTCTGGCTTGACCAGAACCTTCCTTTGCTGTTCTTTCACCCTGTCTGCATGGAGAGGGGTCACTACCCCGTGATACACTTATTCAGGCAAACAAGGGAGACTTGTGCATTCTAGGGAAACAAACAGGATGTGTGGGCAGTTTTAATTTCTGTTCATAGGAATACTCCTACTTTTGAAAGCAGAAAACAAGAAACCAAGTCTGCAGAATGGGCATCAGAAGATTGTTCATTCCTTTAAGCTCCTTGTGCATTATTTTTATTTTTTTCAATCTCTGTTTTGTTCTCTGTGTAATACAAGTTCAGAACTCTAAATAACAGCTAGAGGATCCTAGAAAACTGTCTAAGATATAAAAGCATCGCATAAATACAGGAGAGAAAAGTTTACTCAGGAAAGTAATGAGGATTTACCCATGGATGTCTACTTTTACAAGTCTCTTTAAATTTTATCATTGTAGAAAAAAATGTCAATTCATTTTCTATTTCAAAAGTGGTTTTGTATGGAAGATTGAAGCAATGTAAATACACAATTAAATCCTTGCTAACATAGTTTCTACTATGGGCTAGGTGTGGGGGTTAACATGACCTCTTTCATTGTTGATTTTATTTAGCTATAATTACTTCCTTGTATCCTTTCAATCATAATGTTGAATGCCAATTTATATTTTAATATTTTTATAGTCTAGTTTGTGTTTATCACTCAGTAGCCTCTCAATAGACATTTGACAATGAGCTCTAGTTTTTGAAAATTCTAAAGATGTAACATTCAACATAAAGATAAAAGATTGATAATAAATTTTAAAGGGTTTGACACTGTTCTTTTATTCCTACGATATTTTCATAAAGTTGAACTGATCTTAATCTCATTTTGTAAAGGAATAAGCCATGGCTTAGAAAAGAAAATGGTTCATCTGCTATTCAGTTCATGAGCAAGGACTCAAGTCCGAGTGTGAAGGCCACAGTGTTCACATTCAGTGTTATCAGGGCTGTAGCTTTACCTTTGAGAGCTTTTATGACCTCCAAGGTTGGGAAACAATCAAAGCAGCAAGAAGCATATGGTCTTCCTGGTGCAGCCAGCCACCACTTAGAACAAGACAGTGCTTGGAAATAATGACCAGAGGCCAGGAGAGGGCCTGCAGGATCAGCCAGTCCCAAATGGGTGGGGCTGCAGGATTCTGGGTTTAAGCATAAATCTCTCTTGTGTTCAATTTGGGAGACTTCCAATGAGGCCACCTCTGCCCATGAACTTCCCCAAATCGGTCTGTGGTATGCAGCTCTGTGTTTTCATCCGTCCTTGAGTTGACATCTCCTTAGGCTCTACTTGATAGAAGGTAGCTTAGCTGACGTTTGCTTCTTCTGCCTCCTTAGGTTGTTTTCCCAAACCGTGATCTTTGCTGTGTCTAGCACTTCATTTAGTTATTTAAATGGTGGTTATTGGGGCCCTATACATTTTCAGCATTTGATACACATATAATATATAGTATATATATGTCACACACATTATATATGTAGGTGAAAGACACATGCATAGTTCCCACGCTTAATAAATTTACAATTTGGAAAGAAAATGGACAATAAACACATAAATGTAGATGTATAAATATATAATAACTGCTAAGAAGTAAAAGACCTAATTTCAGTGATTAAAGCAATAACATTAATATACTCAACAGTGTTGTATGATATTTTGTTTGTGTTCTGACAAATTAAGCTTGCCTGGAGATCAGAGAGCAGAGTCAGCCACTAGATAACCAATGAGGCCAGGCAGGGGTGGCACACTTCTTTAACTCCACCACTAAGGAGGCTCATGCTTTTGATTCTAGAACTAGGAAGGCAGAGACAGGAATATAAGGTGGAGATAGGGTCTGGCCCCATTCAGTCTGAGGATTTGTGGCCAGGAATCTCCATCCAGTCTGAGATTTAGGAGAGGTAAGGAGTTTCCGGTGGCTGCTCTGCTTCTCTGGTCTTTCAGTTTTCACCTTCAATGTCTGACTCAGGGTTTTATTGTGAAGATTAATTGGAGTCGCACTTCAAACAGTGGGAACCTGGAGGCAGGAACCATGGCGAAGCTGCTTGCCAGCTGAATTTTTGGCTAGTTGGAGCACACATTTGAACTGTGATTAATGTTGGTTGAAGATAATTACCCAGATCCTTGCAGAAGTGTCCACATGAAGATGAAGTTGGCGGTGGGGTGACTTCCTGCTCTTCTTGGGTTATTTACGTAACTTTTACTTCCACTCCGAGAGCTGTTCTTCAAAGAATCTGAACTGAAAAGAGGGAAGTTCTGAGAGCGTCATCTCAAGGGCTTTCATCATATGGAAAGCCTTTGTTGAGTGTGGCAGATGGGGCTTCTGCTCCAGAAGTGAGGTCATTTCACGGTTTTGTTAAAGATCAAGCCGGGTCCACTTTTCTGAACAGATCTATACAAATATCCGTGACTCTTCTGATTCCCTTAGCAGCGGGCCATTTGCTGGCCGATTACAGCCTCTGAGCTGTAGAACTCCTAACATTCTTACCTTTTAAAGGTGAGAAAACTTAAAATTTTGTCTAAGAGTTAACATTATTTTTATTATGAGAAAGTACTTACTATTTCTTTCTTTACTTATTTAATTCGTTCTGAGGAGAGAAAGTTAGACTTGTGGGGAAATCAAAGCAAACTTCAACAAGGTTTAGAGGTGAAGGCGGCTTTATTCCTAGTTTACTCACATTAGGTGAGAGTGGCAATAGGGGCTCATGGATTGCTGTGGTCCGTCCGAGGGAAACACTGCAGGCTTGATGTACTTCTGATCTATTTCCAATGGCTGTACCACTTTAAAACAGATTGTATGATGGGTCTTTATTTGGGGCTGGTCCTCCTAACCCCACCCTTTTAAGTTGGCCCAGATATTCTGTAGCCACGGCATAGACAACCAAGATTCCCAGGCATTCTCACACTGGTCAGTCTATGCAGTTTTATGGAGTTACCTCTTCTTAGGACTGTGTGTCCTGGTTCTCTCTGGTAGAAACACTTAGTCTCCTACAAAGAGTCATTTCCCTTCGTCTGTGCACTTCTTTGGCTCCTTTTCAAACTTCTTAATTGCTGAGACAGCTCTCTTTTCCTTTGATGCTCTCTTTAAGACCTGTTAAGTCTGGATTTGTCTTCCTCTCTTACATCACTCTATCTGACCTTTAAGATCTAATCCTCCCATAATATTTGAACTAATCAGTACATTTCAAATTTTCTTTTTATGAATAGGACATTCCTCTCTAGCATAATCAGTCTGCATTTCCTTATTCTGACATATGATGTGATTTTTTTAAAGCAAGTGTTTCTACTTAATACCAGGATTGATCTTAAGCTTTCAATACTTCTTTTGAAAAGATCCAGGATTCTTTTGTTTGCAAGAATTTCCTTTACATTTTCTCCATATCTCAAGAAAATGGTATGTTATGCTTAAAATGATTAGTTTTATCCCCTTATTTTAAAAAAACCTAAAATCTACTATCTTCTTATCTATGATTGATTGAAGGCTGAATCTGAGTGTCTGAAGTCTCAAGATATCATTAGAATTGAAACAGACAGGAACCCCAGTGTTGTGGTTTGAGAGTTCATTAGCTCATGTGTTTGAGCACTGGTCCAGCTGTTTGTTTGCTCTGTGTTTAGAAGGTTGCTAAGCCTTTAATAGATGGACACTTGATATAGAAAGTGGATCACTAGAGGTGGGCCTTGAGGCTTTATAGCATAACCCATATCCTGTTCACTCTTTTGCTTCCTGAATACAGACACAATGTGGCCAGCTGCTTCTTCTTCCTGTCCTCTTGTCTTTACTGCTGCAATAGACTGTGTGTCCAAGTCTGAATTCCGCCCCCCCTCCCCGGTTAGGATCCAGCCTTGACTAGATTTTCACATTTCAGAGTAAAGTGTGAGGTTAGAATTATTCTCTCTCTCTCTCTCTCTCTCTCTCTCTCTCTCTCTCTCTCTCTCTCTCTCTCATAGTTTTTCTTTTTCTTTTTAAAATGTAAATGTATTTTTATTTTTTAAAATTGTTTTTATTGTGCTATACATTTTTCTCTTCTCCCCTCCCTTCCTCCCCTATACTCCTCTACCCTCTCCCAGACCCCCATGCTCCCAATTTACTCAGGAGATCTTGTCTCTTTCCTAATTAGATCCATATATATCCCTCTTAGGGTCTTCTTGTAGTCTAGGTTCTCTGGGATTGTGAAATGTAGGCTGGCTTTTCTTTGCTTTACATCAAAAATTTGCTTACAAGGGAATACACATTATATTTGTCTTTCTGAGTCTCACTCAATATGTTTTTTCTAGATCCATAAATTTTCATGCATGACATTGTTTTTCAAGATGACATTTCATCTTGAAATGTCAAGATGAAATTTCAAGATGACATTGTTTTTTTAAACACTGAGTAGTACTCCATTGTGTAAATGTACCACATTTTCTTTATCCATTCTTTGGTCAAGGAGCATTTAAGTTATTTTCAGGTTCTGGCTATTATAAATAATGCTGCTATGAACATAGTTAAGCACATGTCCTTGTGGTATGAATGAGCTCCCGTTGAGTATATACCCAAAAGTGGTATTGCTGGGTCTTGAGGTAGATTGTTTCATAATTTTTGGAGAAATTGCCATACTGATTTCCAAAGTGGCTGTACAAATTTGCACTCTCATCAGCAATGGAGGAGTGTTTCCCTTACATCCTTTCCAGCATAAGCTGTCAACAGTGTTTTTGATCTTCGCCATTTTGACAGGTATAAGATGGAATCTCAGAGTTGTTTTGATTTACATTTCTCTGATGGCTAAGGACATTGAGCATTTCCTCAAGTGTCTTTCAGCCATTAGGAACAGAGATATAAGAAAAATAAAAAACAGAAACATAGAACAGTACCAGAAGGGAAATTCAATGAACACAGAAAATCACCTGTTTTTATTTTCCACATATATTTTCCATATATACCCCACTCCAAAAAGGGAAGGGGAGACATGAAACTTCATTAACATGATATAAAGAATAAAGAGCATCCTCAGTCAAGCACTCTGTTGTTTGGATAGGACACATAACAACCAAACCCCAAACCCTTAGATCAAGTAAGTATCCTGCAGGCAGCCACTCCCTGGAACCTCCTGCCAGTCTCCTTTGGAGGAGCAGGAATAGACTTGAATTCTCTGACCTTTGGTCAAGGTGGAGGAGACTCACGGTTGTGGGCCCCAGAAACCCCTCCCCCTTTGAATTGCTTCTCATGATGTATTTAGTTACAGCAAAAAGAAAAGGTTACTAACCTACCTTGTCTGGTGTTTATGTTGTTCTGGGGAATGTACTCAGGGTCTCTCACATACTAGGCAAGTACTCTACTAATTGAGCTATATCACCATCTCCCCAAAATTAGTTAATTTCCAATTCTTTGATGAGCAATGAGGTTGAAAACTATTTCCTATATCTCTTATAAGACACGAGAGAGAATACTTTGATTTTCCCTTGTCTATTACCCAGAGATATTCTTAAAATTGCAATGGTCTGCAGAGTCCTTGATCAAATAGACAATGTTAATTCATGGCAAATTGGTGACATCAGCATAATTATATCTTATCTCTGACCCTTTTAGTTGCTAAGATTCATGAGTAGTAGTAATAGCCTACATTTATAAAGAACTTCACGGCTTGCAAGTAACAGGGACATGCATTACATCATCCCTTTTAACCCGCCTAAATGTTGAGCATGTAGTCCTGCTATGGGGAAAGGATTGATTGCAAAAAATTCATGACCGTTTGCCTAATGACTTAACAATGAATACAGATGCAAGGAGTGTGGTCCAGGCTTCTGTTGGAAAGCATCTTTCTCAGCCTCTCTCCCACTAGGACTTCAGCAATTTCAAAAACATCATGGTTAACAGCGTGGATCTAGGAAATAGGATAAGCAAATAGAGAGGAAGCTCCCAAAGTCTCACCTCCCCGAAGAGAACTCTATGAGTTCATTTTCCATCATTGTCACGGAATCCATGAAGCAAGGTTTATTTTGGCTCTTAGCTGTAGAGATTTCAGCTGACAATTGACTCCCTGGGTTATGAACCTGTGATGAAGGAGAGTCTCATGGGGGTGGGAACATATGGAAGAGGCTGCCTACTTCATGGTAGACAGGCAGCTAAGAGAAAAAGACAGAAGAAATCAACACTAAGATATGTGCCCAAAGGCCCTACCCCTAGTGACCTCCTGACTCCAGCTTGGGACCACCTCCTAAAGATCCCATAACCCTGAAAAATAGGACACTAGCTGGGACCAAACATTCAACTCTCAAGCTCACATCCAAATGACAAAGATAACAGCAACAAACACTTTGGACATAAGCAAAGAATTGTCTAACTTGCTGAATGTTCAAGTTGTATCTGACGCATGGGCTAGTGGCTAGGACACCTGTTTTCTATTCAGAGTCAGGTGATGGTTAACACCGGCAAACAAGAGCTACAGAATAATCCTATTCTGTGGTTTACGGGGCACAGGATTCCCTTAGTAAACAAATGACCTTCAGTGAAATACAGTATGCTTGGTTACTTCTATTCAGTGTGGGTATAATATTATCTCAGGCCCTTGGAGACTCATTTACGACTACCTTTTTACATGTTTGTCAAACATGGAGAATTCTTCCGAGTTTAACACAACGTTGGTTTGCTGGGACTGAAACTGTAAAGGCAGAAATTGATCTATTTGCAGGGCTGCTGTCAGAGTGATTCAGAATGCCTGAAAGGACCACATTGAACTTGCTCATAAATCAATTGTCATCATAATGGAAAGCAGAGAGAACAAATAGAAGTTTGTAGATTGCTGTGGATGGAGTGGGTAATCAGATGGGCTTTAAAAAAGACAGCAACAGGGGCTGGAGAGATGGTGCAGTCAGGAAAGTCTTGTTATACAAGTGTGAGAAACCAGGTTCTGGTCAAAGCTGGGCACAGAAGCACGTGCTTGTGATCCCAGCACCAGAAGTCACACAGAAGCATGTGTCTGTGATCCCAGTATGGGGACCTGGGTTCCAATAAAAGCTGGACACAGACACATGTGTCTGTGATCCCAGCCCTGGAAGTCAGAGACAGAAGGATCTTACAGCTCAGTGACTGCTCATTTGAGGTGAATCTGTAAACTCTAGGAATAGTCTCAGAAAATAAGGTGAGAATTGTTGAAGTAGATACTTGCTATTGACATCTGACTTCACACACACACACAGACACACACACACAGTGCAAGTGTACCTGCAGGCACCTGTGCACACACCCATTCCTATGCACACAAAGACACACATGTGTGCATGCACATATGCTCATACACACAAGAAAGAGACAGAAATAGAAAGTCAGAGAAAGAGAGAGAGAGACAGAGAGAGACCACAGAGGTTCCATTTCTTCTTCCTTTCTGTCCAAGAAAAGTGAAGAAACTCCACTAAAAGCTACCCACATTTTAAAATGCATTGCAAGAAGCAAAGTGCACATTTCAATCTCCTCCCGCAGCATTTTCCTTCACTGTCGCCCTTTACCTCTCTCAGTCTAAGTCCCTGTGGACCACACTCTAGTGACTGTCCTAGATGGGGTCACTCTTCTGTTTCTTTCATATTTTCTTTTCCAAGCATGTTTCCCTTTAACTGGCATTCAGGAAAGATGTCTTTGTTCATAGCTCAGTTGAACTATCGCTCCCCTCTCTGCAGCTCTCTCTGGTTCCCTCTTTCTGAGGAGACTTTCTCTTCTTCTTCCCTAGGATTCTCCCAAGCTGCCATGGGGCACTTGTCGTAGAGGATCTTGGCTTCCTCCCTGCAGCTTCAGTGAAGGTCACGAGCCAGGGAGGATAATGTGAGATGCCCTTCTGCATGCTGTGAATGTATCTTATTGCCACTGGTTAAGGCCAACAGCCAGGCAGATTATAGCTAGGTAGGAAATCCAAGTGGGGCAGGGAGAAGGTGGAGTCAGGAGATGCCAGCATCCATCAGAGAAATAAGATGTGAGGTAACAAGCCATGAGCCTTGTGGTAAAATACAAACTAACAGAAATGCATTAATTTAGTTGTAAGAGCTAGTAAGTAATAAGACTGAGCAATTGGCCAAACTTTTATAATTAATATAAGCCTCTGAGTGTTTATTCAGGAACTGGCAGGTGGGAGAGAAACCTCCAGCTACAGGGGACACTAGTGGTTTGGATGAGAATGACCCCCACAGGCTCTTATATTTGTGTGCTTAGTCTCCACTTAGTGAATTGCTTCGAAGGATTAGGAGATGTGGCCTTGTTGGAGATGTGTCACTGGGAGTGAGAGCTGAGGTTTCAAAGGTCCATGCTGGGTCCAGTACTCTCTCTGCCTGTAGATCAGGATATAGCTCTCAGCTACTTCTCCAGCACCATGTCTCCCTGTATGCCCCCATACTCCCTGCCATGAAGATGATGGATGAGCCCTCTGAAGCTGTCAGCAGCTCCACTTAAATGCTTTCTTTTGTTAGAGTTGGCATGGTCATAGAGTCTTCTTACAGCAATAGATCAGTAAGTAATTAAGATTGGAAGGAAGTCTTGTGTGCAGGTGCCATAGCTTATTCCATGTTGAATAAAACAGGCTGTATGGTAATGAGCACACCCAATCACCAAAACCATGTTTAAACATGTACCATGTATGTGATTTCCTGTAAAAATACTCCTGAGGACTGGAGAGATGGCTCAGGAGTAAAGAGAGCTCTTCCACAGCAGTAAAGTTCAGTTGTCAGCCTTCACTGGGGCTCACAACTGCCTGTAACTCCAGATCTGGGGATCACATGTACTCTTTTGGCCTTACTAGGCATGCTCACATATGTGGTACATATACACACAGCCAGATGTAGCTGGGTGGTTCATGCCCTTGATCCTAGCTAGCACTGGAGAGTGACACAAGGGCATTGCCATTTTGAGACTGGCTTTGGTTACATAGTAAGCCCCAAACCGACCTAGTCCACAGGGTGAGGGCTTGTCTCAATCTCCACCCACGCAGTCCCTCAAATTTAGAGGTTAGGGTAATTTTCAGCATTCAAAATTTGAATCTTTTAAACCAAATCTCTCCTACACACACACACACACACACACACACACACACACACACACACACACCACTCTTTCTTCCCCAACTCTGCTCACTCTAAGATGAGTTCTCACATGTACCTTCAGGCTAGTCTGGGACGTATGATCCACTATTTCAACCTTCCAAGTACTGGAATTACAGGTTAGACCACACCTGGTTCCCAATCTTCCATTTTAACCTTGAAATTCACCTGAAATAAAAAATAAGACCAATTTAAAAAAATAATTTAGGGCCATACTATTAAGTATAAAATAGCATAAAGAAAAGCTTTCAATTTAAGAAGAGTCAAATTGAAGAACTTTAAATTATATACCAATTAATATTAAAACTTGAATGGACTATGCTAAAATTATATTTATCAGGGGAAGTTTTTCTCTTCAAAGAAATTCCACACTATTTATTTCAATGTCAGTTAAAATTGCAGAAAGCATTTTGTTATGTTTTTCTTAAGAATGTTACTATGATTTCCCCCTAAAAGTTATCTAAAATTACTGTATTTTTTTATGAGACATTAGCACCACTTTGAAGCCTCCAAATGAAAATCAACAGGCTGGGATGGTTTTGCTTAGGCTGAACCCCATCCAGTATTTTTCATTTTAATGTAATTGTAGAAATTCTGTCTCTTTTCTCTAAACTTTGGTTTACCAACTACTTCAGATGCTACTGCCTGAAGTGAGTCTGAATTTATTCAGGAAAAAATAATACTTTCTTTGTCAAAGTCAACTAAGACTATTTTTCTAAACATCAATTACACGTGCCAAATCTTCAGTTCTGTGTTATTTAAGATTACTCCTACTGGTTTCCTATAAATACAGAACTATGCGGTCCATAGATGTTATTTTGTATTGTCTGATGGTCTCTGAGTTGGGATATGCTAAACACTTTCAGGCTTTTCCACTTCTCCCCAACTCTCTTCTCACTCCATAAGCATGTTAAGTCTTGAGGTTTAAAGCATGACTTCAGAGACATCTTCTCAATGAGTTCCTTTGATAGACAACTTACTCCTGGTACGTGCTGATTCATTGATCTCTTTGTCATCTTACTCACTGTAATTACTGTATTATTTCTTTCATCAAGGTTCAATAAATGATAATATTGTGCTTATTCATTTATTTACTTTTTATTGTAATCTCTGATGGCGGCTCTCACAGGGACAGGAGATGTGTCTCTCTTTGGTCATTGCAGTATCCCTAACACCTAGTACAGAATCATGCATAGTCTACACCAAAAATATTTAAATAGGAATGTCATACAAACCACATATATAAGTTTAATTTGTGAGAGACACGTTTGAAATCCAAAGAAACAAATGTAAATTTTAATAAACATTTTATAGATCTTGTTGTGTGATGTTTTACTCTTTTGGCTTTTTTGTTTTTGTTTTTGTTTTTTTTTTTTTTGCTTTTGGAGGGGGCCCATCAACCAGTTCCCAAATAAACCAAACACGGAGGTTTATTTTTAGCTATGACTGCTCAGCTTTAGCTTGACTTGTGTCTTGCCAGCTTTTTTTAACTTAAATTATCCCAGCTACCTTTTGCCTCTGGACTTTTGTCTTTCTCTATTTATGTATACCCTTCTTTATATCTTTCTTCGTGGCTTGTTGTGCAGCTGGGTGACTGCCCCTGATGTCCTCCTCTACTTGTTCTCTTGTTCCTCCTCTTCCTTGTTTCTCCTTCTATTTATTCTCTCTGCCTGCCAGTCCTGCCTATTCTTTCTCCTGCCTTGCTATTCAACTTTTTATTAGATCATCAGGTGTTTTAGACAGCCCCTCCAAAAAATCATAGCTTCTTAGAGTTAAACAAACACAGCATAAACAAAAACAATACACCTTAAAATAATATTCCCCAACAAAATCTAATTTCATTTTAAGATTATCTGATATAAAATTTGTTAGTGAGATAATTTATATTCCTATTGCATTAGAGGTATTCAGCACCCACATTTAATTTACACTGTAAACACAACTCTTTATGGACTTGTCTGTAGTGAGACTTTCTTTGGACCAACCACCAGCATTCAAATAATAACATGGAAACCTTTTTTTTTTCAATTCTTTGAGACAGGGTTTCTCTGTGTAATAGCCTTAGTTGTCCTGGAACTAGCTCTTGTAGGCCAGGCTGGCATCAAAATCTCAAAGATCCACCTGCCTCTGCCTCCCAAGTGCTGGGATTAATGGCGTGTGACACCACCGTCTGGCAAGACTTTTTTTTTTATTATGAAAGTTTGGATTTAGTTTAGGTCTGTTCTCAACTAGTTCTTATAACTTAAAATTAAACTGTTTATATTAATCTAGATTCTGTCACATGGCTTGTTAGCTCTCCTCCATACTGTATGTCCAATTTCCTCTGCATCTCACTGGTATGTCTCCACCTTTCTGAGTCCTTCCCAGAGTTCCTGTCTCTGCCTAGAAGTCACACCCATTCTCTCTTGTCTAGCTATTGGCTATTCAGTTTTTTATTAAATCAATCAGTAGATGCCTTCACAGAGATACTTTTTCACAGTGTACAAAAGGGTTTCCCCACATTTTCCCCTTTTTGTCTAAATAAAAAGGAAAGATTTTTAACTCTAACACAGTAAAACTCTATACAATAAGAATAAATATCAGGTAAGAATTACATTCACAATGTCCAGTCCATTTGTACTTGGCAGCTTTAGAGAAAGTACTCTATTATCTATCCTATCTTGGTAAGTCCAAAGTTTTATACCTAAACCACTTTCTATTTCTAAGGCAACTTGTATTACAAACCTAAAAATATCTTTTTAGACCTTAAAACAGTTTCCTAGATAAACAGCTTAAACTTTTATGTCTCTCAATCTTTAAAATCTTTACATTTTTTGTGAGTTTCTTTATTGAATTTGGTAACAAAGAAAATGGTAAAATTGTAACTATCTAGTCTTAAACCCCATCAGAGACCCAAGAAGAATAAAATATTACCTGAATAAATAGTAAGAACAGAGCAAGCAACTTCCAAAACTATAGAAATGACAGAGACAGCTGACTGCCTGGATAGTCACTCAAGATTCCTCTGAAACATTTTGGTATCCATCTTTGGCCTACAGGCCTAGAATATCTGGCAGACTTTTCTGTGAAGCAGAAAATTTTGAAGGACTATCCTACCTTGTCTTGGCAAAGTTCAGCAGTTGCTCTCTTTTGTATCCCGTTTGTCTAATTTGGACAGCATACCGCCAGCAGCCAAGGCAAGAACAGTTTCTTGTCTAGTGGCTAGCTTTGCCCCATTTAAAGTAAATTCCATGTGTGTTTTCTATGGTGTCCATCATCTTCTCTGAAGTAGATAGGTGTTGCCAAGAGCAGATGTATCTCACTATCATGAAAAGCCTTATGTTATTAAAATATTTAAAATGTTATATTCTGTAGGTATCTGAAGTATTTGAAGACTACCTATCTATATAAAATACATGAGGTTAAATAAAGCTTATTTCTGTCTACATCTAAACCCTGACTACAAATTTGATTGTTATCTTAATTATATT
Source organism: Myodes glareolus (assembly GCF_982192425.1). Lineage (NCBI taxonomy): Eukaryota > Metazoa > Chordata > Mammalia > Rodentia > Cricetidae > Myodes > Myodes glareolus. The sequence goes on along the minus strand of NC_142029.1, from coordinate 12,471,547 downwards.
AAACAGTTTGTAATAGAAGCTTTCAAGGACTAGAGCAATTTTAAATAAATTGCATAGATACAACACCTTACAGTATGTTGTAACAAAATAACCTTAAGTTTGTATCAATATACAAAAATCCATACCAATATAAAATATTTGAAACTAAACTTGCCTTATAGTTTAAAAGTAGATTCAATAATCTATGCTTTTACCCTATCATTCCTATACCCACTTTTTCTTCTGAGAAAGAAATCTCTGAATTTAACCTCCTTTGCTTAGTTTTGTCTCTGACCATGACCAATAACAGCTTGCAACTAACCACCATAAACAATGACAAACATCCATAACCCACAGAGTGACCAAAAAACCACCCACCCAACCACCCTCCCTACCTTTTGGGAATGTGGGCATCATATCCTTAAATTACTTCCTGTTATCTTGGGGTGACAGCATCTTTAGGGGACTCTGTGAACATCTGGATAATGGGCAAGTCCTAGGAGAGCTAGCTGTATCATTTGCTGTCTAATCTCTGTGTGATGGAAAAGTGCAGGGCTCAACTGAAGTCCTGGTTGGAGTAGTCTGTGATGCTGGACTATCCTAACTAGCTGTTTTGAAGTTGTCCTGGATGAAGATTTTTGAGGAAATAACAATGAAGGCATTTTGAGATTCTGGGTTACCTGGGCTACTTGTCTTGTCTTCTTTGGTATCTGGTTCTTTTGTCCTGAAAAGAAGCAAACCTTTAAAGGGAACATATATATCTGCATCAACATAGGTATGGAATGTGTGGTGTACATGAATTAGCTAAACACAATTCTCTGCTCTATGTTTGAGAAGATAAAAGACATTTGTCAACTTTGTAAGGTCATTTGAGCTGCATCTCCAAACTGTAATATAAATCTCTATCCATGTCATATGAAAGAATGACGTGTAAAAATAAGTTATGAGGACATTGTAGCAAACAAAATTTATCATGTCTCATCCAGTTTCAGAGCTGTTCCTATAATACAGGGATCAGCATATCCATCACCTGTCTTATAGTTTTTCTTGTTTTTTTTTTGTCCTGCGTGTCTGTAGCCAAGATTTTTAGGAAGTCTCCCCTGGTCAAATCTGATCTTTATTAATTTGAAGGAATCCATGGCTTTTCATTTCATGTGGAAACAAAAGCATAACCTCTCTTACAAAGAAACACATTTCCCGACTTCCACTCTAAAGTTAAGACACCCTTAAAATATATAGAGTGGTTTAATTGAGCAGTTTTTTCCCACAATTCAATGCCTTTCAGCAGCTGTTGTTTTGTGTTCTTTAGTTTTTAAAAATGATAAAGTTAATAAAGCACTATATAGGATATAAGCCTCCTGTGTTATAGTATTCCCAATCCTTAAGTGATTTATTCTTTTTATATTACTTTCCTATCCCTTTAAAGACTTTATTATTTTAAATTATTAATTTTTATGACTGTCCATATAAATTTTCTTCTCTTTCTTTAGCATCTAAGTACATTTTTAAGCATACTGTACCTACTCAGAGGTTTTCTCAGTCTGGACCTTGCTTTCTGTGAGCCTGCAGCTTCCTGATCCTGTGAGTGTAGTCTTAAAGGGTCAGACTACCCATAATGAGGCTCTGCATAGCATTTGGCACGGTGACTGGCTCTGCTCTCTTCATGAGGGCCCAGCAGCCCACTCCACTGGTTTTGGGCTGCAACTGCTGCATGCCTTTCCATGAGAGTCTAGCCTAAGTCTGTGGACACCAGCTGGGAGCCACACCTATCTGCCCCAGCTCTGGGAAGTTGGTGGGCCAGTATTGCATCAGGTGTTTCTACCTAGCACTGACTAGCATTCCTGTTGTTCACAGGCCCTGTGCTTGGATATGTGTGCCTCCAAATTGGACACCAAGTATACTCAGACCTTCTTTGGACTGCCAACTCTGAATAATGAGATGGAGACTTTTTATTAATTATGAAAGCTTGACCGTAGATTAGGCTTGTTTCCAACTAGCTCTTTTAACTTAAATTAATCTATTTATATTAATCACTGTTCTATCATGTGACTGGTTACCTCTTGTCCATATGTACATTCAATTTTCTCTACATCCCCACCTCTCGGATTCTTTTCCCGAGTTCCTATTTCCACCCAGCATTCCCACCTGTCCTCTCTTGCCTAGCTATTGATCATTCAGCTCTTTATTGAACCAACCAGAAGGTGTCTTGCCAGAGACACATCTTCACAGTGTACAGAAGGATTAACCCACAATGCTAGTCATTTTTCTTATGATCAGTAGCCATATTTATAGCTAGTTTCTTCCATGTGTGGGAGCATGATTCTAGATTTTCACCACATATTTGTTGGGTGCATTCAAGTTACAGTCTATTGAAATTATGCATGTGACCAGTGTCCCTGCAGATTTCATTTATCCTTTGCAAGTATGTTCAGCTTCTGTGTGTTTCGTGGCTGAGAGATAATTCTTGCTGGATACAGAGGATTATCCTTGGATTCTACAGTTTCATTTTTTTTTTTTTTTGCTCAGAGAAGTAAAAATACCTATGAATATTGTGTTTTCTTCACCCACACAAGAAAAGATCTGAATAGCCTAAGAATGGTTGATGCAGACACAGAAGAGCTAAGCTCCTGAACTCCCTGAAAATCAGGTTGAACCTAAGACTTTGTCTGAAATCACCATTTTGGTTTTTCCTTTCCCTTCCATGTTATATCTCCTTCTCTTTCCAGTGCTATCAGCATTTCCCTGCATATTTCTCCAGATGTTTTGTTAAGAAAATACCTGCTGATAAATCTTTGGTTCTGCCTCTGAAGTACTTAGATGGTGAGGTCCTCCTCACACACAGTCATCACTAGTGTACAGGCAAGGGAGGAATGGATTCTGTGTTGGGAAGAGCCATCATGTTACTGTATTTTCTTGTCTCAATTACAGGGCACCCTCAGACATATTTTTAAAAATGTGGTAAGTTTAAGTGTTTTCTCACATTCCTGCCTCCCATAGCAACGACTGTAACTTTTCTTGTGTGTTCTTGGATACAGTTCTTAAATTCATCACATATTTATAAATATATTAGTAAACTACGTGTGCTTTACTTTCTTCCTTCTTCCCTTATATTTTTTGAGATGGTATCTTCCTATTTTGCCCATAGTAGCCTTAAATTTATAACCTGCCTGCCTCAGCCTACCAAGTGCTGGGATTACATGCATATTGTACCATTCCTGGCCAGGATATGTGTGAGTGTGTGTGTGTGTGTGTGTATGAATTTATTTTATTCCTTTCCTTTTATAGTTCTGTATTTTTATGAATTTTAAATGCGTTCATGACTAATTATTTATCTTTACGAATGCAACTCAATATATTTTATCAATTAAGTATACATTTCAAATCACTTTTATTCCCTTTGTCATTTTAACTCTTGTCTAGCCGCTCCCTCTAGGTCTCTGATAAGACTATCCATATAAGCTCTTGACAAATTACATTGGCCATAGCTATGTAGGTGAAAAGTAATTGCAGTTTCTGAGTCTAAATATGTCTTAATTAAGGTTATTATTGCTGTGATAAAATACCATGATCAAAAGCAACTTGGGAAGGAAAGGGTTTAATTTACTCATGTTTCCATAGAAGAGTTCAACCCTGAATGCAGGTAGGGAAGGAACTTAAACAGGGCAGGAACCTGGTGGCAGGAGCTGATGTAGAGTCCATGAATGGGTGCTGCTTACTGACTTGCTCACCATGACTTGCTCAGCCTTATGGAACGCAGTACCACCAGCGGGGGGATAGCACCACCCACAATGGTCTTGCTTACCAATCTTATAAAGGCATTTTCTCTGTTGAGGTTCCTTCTGCTCAGACAACTATGATTTTATTGATATTTAACTAGGCAACACAAAATGGTCACATATTCATTTTTATTCTTATGAGTTGGTCTCATTATGTAGCTTAAACAGGCCTCAACATTTCATCTCCTGAGGGTTAAGATTAGAGGCATCCCCGGTAGGATATATATTCTTCAACTGGACTCCAGTGTGGTCCTATATGTGCCTATGCTAATGTACAACTGCATCTGCAGGAGAAGATCTGGGGCTTTTACTGGCATCTCAAAGGCACCTATGGTAGTCAAGCATTAGGATCAGCTGTGCAGGCATGTACTGTATGATGTGTTTTGTTTACATACATGCAGTTTCATCTTAGCAGCCTTAGATTAGTAATTAATTAACTCTCAGTTCTCCTACATGCTAATGATCCAGAGACTGGGACCCAGCCTCACCCCTTGCTAATCCCCATCCCCTGCTACCTAGTTCAGCAGGGCAGGAAAGCAGCCCTTAGTGTCTTTCTTTTGAAAGTTGATTATGTTTTCCATTTTGTATTTATGAATTCTCAGTGGGGCTTATTTAATATTCTCCTGCTTCTGCTTTGACCCTCTTCTGCTTTGATCTTGGGGAACTTAAGGACAAAGATCTTCCTCCATCGAGATGACACATAAATCACTTTGGACCAGTTTACAAACTTAGATGTACTGGGCAGGCACCAGCCTGGGTGACAATACCTCCTCGTGCTATGCCCTCATTTGAGCACAGATTCTGCTGGCCAGCATCCTTTATACTAAATCTGGAGTGTTAGCCACACATCTGAGGTCTTTATTCTTGGCCACTTCTGTTCAGAATTCTGAATTAATTGCCAAGTTTCTTGAAGTGGTGAGTGGCCACACTACTTTTACTTAGCCAATGAAATCACCCGTTCCTGTCATCAATATGCTTCTAGACAAAAAAAAAAAAAGTGGCCTTTGTTCTCCTTGCCTGGGAAATGTAAAGAGTGCCTTGGGGGGACTGGAATGTCCATGGCAGGGCCCACTGATGGGCTGGAGTATAGTGTAAAACATTGTTCTATAGGTAAGGAAACTGAGATATACACAAATATGTAATAAAACTATATATTTATTCTACTATAAGTGACTTCCAAAATGATTTCTCACAGACGGAGAAAAAGAAAAACTTGCTTAGTGAGCTCTGTGACTTCAAAAAGGGCCAAAGAAAACGTGAAATGGAAGTCGGCACAGTTTTCTATGCTCCAGAATTCTGTATATTCTAAAGGTAGAGCAATAGATTTGAAAGTCCTCACAGAGTGCTGATTCTCCTTCCTGGACATAGATATCAGAACGAGATGGCTCAGAGAGCAAAGGCATGGTGTCAATCACTGTTCTGCTCAAACCCACTCCCAGTGACACACTTCTTCCAACAAGGTCACACCTACTCCAACAAGACCACACCTCTTAATTCTTCCCTCAAATCTCACCAACTGGGGGCTAATCATACAAAATTGTAAGTCTGTGTGTGAGTGTCATAGCCACTCGAACCACCAAAGGTGCTAGCCACCAAGCTTGATGACTGAAGTTTGAGTTTTAGATTTCACATGGCAGAAGGTAAGAATGGATTCCTTCAAGTTTTCCGCTAACCTCCACATGTCCAATGGGGTACCTGCAGATACACTTCTCCCAAATAAATAAAATTTTGAAAAGGAAGTTTTAGTGCTATTGTCAGATGTACAGCAATGATTATGCGCCTTCCCATCTATCCTGCATAGAGATGAACTTCCATTCTGATCTGGATCAGAAGTCTGGGTCAGGAGAACTCTTGGTCCTTTTCTGAGGTACAGGCATGGGAGCTCACAGTTAGCTGCACACATTCCTGAAGTCAAGTATGCACAAGTCCTTCCATGGTAAGATAGCTCATTGTGTATAATCTCAGAACAATTCCAGGCATCCCTCTGCTGCAGTCTCCCGCTCTGCCAATTAGAAGCAGAGCAACGAACAAGCAAAAGTCTATCAAATGCCACAGCTTGAGTGCACAGATGTGAAAATGAAATTATAGAGCGCCAAATTCATGTGAAGTTTGGCGGCTTATGGTGGAATCATTGGACTATAATTACTTTGAAATTGATAACAATATTGTAATTACACGCAGAATTATAAACACACCCCAAGATTATGCTGAGTATAATCTAACATGAAGATTATAGTGGCTTCCAAAAAGATTTATCACAAGCAGAGACAAAAGCATGCTTAATGAGCTTGGTGACTCCGAAGATGCTAAAGGAAGTGTTAAATGGAAGCGATGTGACTGCTAAGGACCGAATCTCATCCTCTGGAAATTCATATGCTGAAGATCATCAATCCTCAAGGTCACTGAATCAGGACATAGGACACTACAGGGTAAATAAGGTTCTATGACTGGGGTTCTATTCAGAGAGGACTGGTAACTTATCTAAGGAATACTAGAGGCTGCTCCAGCATACAGAAGGAAAAGCCACAAGGAGAAGAGATCCAGGGAAAGATCCCTCACCAGAGACTAGCCCTGGTGGCACTGTGGTCATGGACTTTCACTCCCAGAATTGTGGAAAAATAAATGTCCAATGTCTAAGTCACCCTATTGGTAGTAATGTTAGAGCAGGCAGAGCCAACAATAAAGCAAAATTTTGATTGAATAACTCAAAACTTCTCAAGAAATCTGCAAAGTCATTTCAAGATATAGGCAGGGGATTTCAATAGCGGAGACCTGTGGGGCTCTGCAGGGCTGGACACAGTGGGAACGCTGCAAGGAGTGGGCTGCTTGTTTGTCCCGGCCACCCAGAACCGAAATAATCACACAGAAACTATATTAATCAAAACACTGCTTGGCCCATTAGCTCTAGCTTCTTATTGGTTAATTCTTACATCTTAATTTAACCCATTTCTATTAATCTGTGTATCACCATATGGCAGTGGCTTACTGGGTAAAATTTCCAGCATCTGTCTCCAGAGGATCCAGGGCATTTCTCTGACTCTGCTTTCTTCAACGCAGAATTCAGTTCTGACTTTCCTGCTTACCTAAGTTCTACCCTATCAACAGGCTAAGGCAGTTTCGTTATTCATTAATGCTAATCACAGAACACAGAGGAGACTCCCACATCAGGGAAACATTGCATAAACTATGGACTCACCTTCCTAGGGCACAGAGGCAAGCCCTGTTAGATTTGCTTTTTGGAAGAAAACCAACTAGAATTAGGGGAAAGTTACACAGAGAATTCAAATCTAAATGTAAAAATGAAGAGAAAACCAAGTGCCAAGGTCCAAGATAGACTCTAAAAATCCATGGATATTTCTCTTTATAAGAACATAAGCACATAGGGAATAGGGTGACACGTTTTATATTTGGTGAAACATAGTTAAATACAACCTGAAAGAAAGAAGGTACAGAGAAAAATCTTTACTAAGAGAGAGAGAGAAAGAAAAGTAGCAGTAATTTCCAGTAGAGTACAGTGAGACTTTAGGAGTTTCACCTTCAAGAGTTGTGAGATTCTGTGCACTGTTGTCTTGGTTTATAGGATGTCTGTGTGCCGGAGGGACAGGAGGATGAACAAAGCATACTCAGACTGTTTCTAGAAATAAGCTTCATGACCATCATTTGATCTCTTCCAAGGCCTGTTGGGATAATAATCTCTACAATATTCTGACAAATGAGAAATGGGAGCTAATTCTCTCCCCACATTGTCTTTGGGACTGAAGAACAGAAATCACCTCAGTCAATAGCTAACAAGCAATCCTCTATCTCTATTCTTTTCTTTAAGGATGAAAGGTATGCATACATTTAAGGTTCACTCCTCAGTGGGAAATGCATAATCTGGCCATGAGCACATTTCTGGAGAGCTCACAGACGTAGACGTGAACCTACTACTGCCCTCTATATTTTTATCAGTAACCATACATATAGTGTAGTACAGCTCTCAGAGCTCATTGAACAAATTTCTTTGAGCAGTGCATGGTGGTCAACACAGAAACTCACCACTTGTCAAAATGCATAGAACTAGTGTCAGTCACAAACGAGACATCTATACTTAACCCTCATTGATGGGGAGCTTCATCCAATCACATTCTGCTTAGGGTGTGTCCCTCTGGGGTCACACAAAACAAATAAAAGATCCAGGTGCGCTTGCCACTTCCTCTTTGCCCCCTGCGTTCTTGGATCACTGGGACCCTGGTTTTCTAAGTTTTCCTTTCTTCTGTTTATTAAAGCTAAATCTTTTATATTAAGCTAGTCTGGTTAATTTTTAACTACCAATCAACCATGCCCTTCACCTCATGCTCAGGAATCATCCTAGAGGAGGGGTGGGAGCAGTGTGAGAAATGGGGGTCAGGCTAGACTGAAGCTAAACAGTTCTCTGTACACAACAGAACATCTTCACACATGAACTCCCAGCAGCTATGGGTGCCTGCCCAAGACCTGCACAGGATCAAGCCAATCAACATTCTAGTGTGGATTGAGAAGGGGTTCAGCCTCCCCAAAGTGGCTTCAGGGGCAGGGAAAGTCAGTTTGCTTAAGCATATGGCTTCTGATAGTTGACTATACTCTAGTGAATGTTCCTAGTCATGAGTTATAAGTAGCACAAATCGAACTTGTGAATTATTTAAAAGGAAATGACAAATGTTAGGAGGCATGGGAAGGTGGGAAGCAGATCTGCCATTGTTAAGGGAGTGGAGGTGAATATGACTATGACATTGTGTGGAATTTTTAGAGTTAATGAAAATATTGTATTAAGAAGAAGAAAAAGAGGATAAGAAAAAGGTGGAGGAGGAGGATAAGGAGGAGGAGGAGAGAATTCAGATAGAGCAGAGCTTGCTGAAATTTAACAGATAAATTTATACCTTCAGAACCCAAATCATGACACAGTTTTGCCAACAAAGAGTCCTCATCTCTTTCATCAAATGTCAACTCAAGTTTGGTGTGGGAGGGCCTTCTGTATATGTGTTGTTTTGTTGATTAACAAATAAAGAAACTGCCTTGGCCTGTGATAGGGCAGAGGAGTGCTAAGCAGGTAAACTAAATTGAATGCTGGGAGAAAGAAGGAGCCGCCATGGAGCCTCCAGAGGGGAAAGACATGAGCTGGAACCTTGCCGGTAGACCACGAGCCTCGTGGTAAAATATAAAATAATAGAAATGGGTTATCCATAGATATAAGAGCTAGCTAGCAATATGCTTAAGTGTTTGGTCAAGCAGTGATTTAAATAGTATCATTTCTGTGTGATTATTTTGTGGTCTGGACAGCTGGGAACAAACAAGCAGCCTCCTTCTACACTGGTTGATTTTGAGAAGAAGATACTTGCTTTGTCTATTTTTATCCTTTTCATAATAAAAGCAATAATAGAACCTTCATCCAGTGATGGATGGAGACAGAGACAGAGGCCCACATTGGAGCACTGGACTGAGCTCCCAAGGTCCAGTTGAAGAACAGAAGGAGGGAGAAGATGAGTGAAGAAGTCAGGACCGCGAGGGATGGTCCACCTACTGAGACAGTGTGCCTGTTCTAATGGGAGCTCACCAAAGCCAGCTGGAATGGGACTGTTTGACCATGTGATCAAACTGGACTCTCTGAATGTGGTTGACAATGGAGGCTGACTGAGAAGCCAATGATAATGGCACTGGGATTTGTCTCTACTGCATGTACTGACTTTTTGGAATCCCAGTCTGTTTGGCTGCACACCTTCCTAGGCCTGGATGGAGCGGAGAGAGCCTTGGACTTCCCACAAGGCAGGGTACCCTGACCTCTCTTAGAAATGGAGGGGGAGGGGAAGTGGGAGAGTGGTGAGGAAGTGAAAATTTTGAAGGGTATTATTTATCAAGCAATAAAAATAAAAAACAATCACAGTGTACACTAACTTGTGTTTACTGTCTTTGCTCAGCTTTAATTCTGTGGGCTTATCTACTTGGGTGGACACATTTTGATGCTTTGTTCTGTCTTCTCACCTACTTCCTTTCTCCTAGGGCCATGCTTAGCCCTTTGCCTAGGAGATTTTGCATTCCTGATTTTCCTGGTTTTACCCTACCATGTCCAGTTGCCTTATTTCTTCCCAAAGACTTCCTAAAATGGCTATTTGTCTGATACTCGTGAACTGTACACATGAGCAATTTCTCGATGGAAAAGTTAGTTCTCATTTATATAAATATAGACAGAATTGGTGATGGTGATGAACCATTACAGACCTACTCCTGGTTCCTGCTAGCCTTTCAATCCTGCTGCTATTTTACAAACAGGTACTCTGAAAAAGTCTAGAAAGAGGTTGTGGGATCCAGGACAGAGAATTTCTTCTGTTTCAGTGAAGGAAAGAGTGAGACAGAGATCACCCCTGCAGAATTTGGAGGCTTTCCTCTGTCTCCTCATGGCCTGCCTGGATGAGTTTGATAGAGTCTTGCTTTCACAATCTCTTTCTCCAGTTTCTAATGAGTGATAATTACTACATCCCTAGCCTTCTATCTCACAAGCTCACTGCCTCAGAGTACAACTATTGGAAAACTTTAGGTGTTACAATGAATTCCTTGAAAACCAGTTCCCGACAAGACAATGAACTATTTTCTGTCTTTTCTTTCTGATTTTTTTCTCAGCATATTAGGGGCATAAAAAGGGAAGGGATAATAAAATGCAGGTGCCTTATTATAAATACATAATAGCAAAATGACAGGTAAGAAGCAATTGTTCTGAGAATAAATGTTAAATAGCAGAGTCACAATGCTAATTTCCAGTGTTCACAGTCTTTGGGGAAACACACAGAATTCTAAACATGGACGAGCTAGCTTCTTGCATAAAGAGAAGCATGGCATTGCAAAGCCGGATGCACTCACTGGTGGAAGAGAATAGTGTAGGCTGTGACTCAGAAGCTGCCCTTGGGCTTTCTGACTTCCTATCCTTGCTGAGGATGAATGGGATAGCCTCCACATGCAAACAGTGCTTATTAACACAGATCAACTCCAGGAGCTCTGGGCTTATCTGACCCCATGCCAAGAGAGCAGTAGACAACAATGTATGTGGTGCCTTGGGTTGGGGTCCCTTGAAATAAAACTCAGGAAAGAATTGTGTGCAACCAATGCATTAAGGAAGTGCTTCTAGAGGGACCATGAAAAGAAGCTGGGGAAGCCAGGATGGGGAAGAAGAAAGCAAAGGCACACAGTGTCAACCCACCAGAGGCTCTTGAGGCCAACTGTACCACAAGACAGTGCTGACACTTGGAGATGCAGGAAACAAGAGGCTTCTCTTACACATTTATCTACCTGGTGTCTGCCCGAGAGAGGAGAGTGTAAATCTCTTGACATGCTGACTTCTTTTGGTGTAGGTAGATGGGATGGAAGAAGGCTTATGACAGTTGTGAAGCAAATGTTTGCTGTTCAGAGCAAAAGTGTGCTAGATGACATGCTTGCATATGTGCAGGGGTGAAAAGAGTCCCAGGCACATCGTCATAGAGCAAATGTACTGTTTGTTTGTTTCTAAGAGAGTGACAGCTAAGGTGATGGGGACATACATTAAGAATCGGAGCGAGGAGACCGGCATAGGGACAGCATTGTGATGACTTCCAGGTTGACTACTGAAGCAGGAGTAAAGAGGGAGTCAGGTGTAGCTCACCAGGCTCCTTGACAAGACCTAGTACTTAACAGGATTGCTGAGATGAGTCAAAGTGCTTCTCTTAGGAGATGGTGAGACCCTGCCATAATGTCACAGCCGGGAAACACAGTCCAGGTCCAGACTTGGAACCCCTGGAGTGAGTCTGTACCCTAAGAAATTGGAACCAATGAGATGTCCTTCTAACTCCAACTTGTCTGCCTCTGCTCAAATCTGAGCATGCCATTCTAGTGGGGGTGGGCTGTGAGGGGGAGGATGGTGGGATTCTTGCCACTTAGAACTGGCGCTGATCCTAGGTTAGCAAACAAGTAAGACATTCCCAAAGCCTAGACCTGAGGATTCCTTTCTGTTTCTCCTATGCACCCCAACCCTTCACAGTCGAGGGCTTCGTATTCATTGCTTAAAATTCACTTTCACTATGACTTTTCCCTTTTCTTTCTACTCAATTTCTATTTATGTCTGGTCTACTTATGATACCTTTGATTGGCGGTCTAAAGGTCCTGAGGAGCAATTTTGCCACAATAGGTAAGCAATTTTAGGAAAATTCATTTCGGACATACTTATTGAATGTTTCTCTATATAAGATAATTTATGCCAAACCCTAAATGATTCATAAAGTATCTGTTCTGATCATTCTCCTTGAGGTACACAGCATCAAGAGAAGTTTTGTAGCTCTATCTTAAGCCTAGAAATAGGGAGTCTCCTGAGGATATGCTGCCTAGATAATTTAATAAAGGCCCTCTTTAAATAGCTAGGCACAAATTTACAATACAGGGCACAAATATTGCTTGAGGCACAGTTCTACTAAAATCTACTTATTTTTCAATTCTGTATTTCCCTTGTCAAAGCCCAGCGATTCTACCAGAAGTTTCTGCGCACTCTATGCTAGTGATCATTCATTTACAGGAACACGAAGACAGGGAGTGGAGAGAGGCATTGGAAGAACGAGGACGAGTTCAGCCTGGGGGATTTTTCCTAGCTCTGCCTTGGGGATCCCAAGTCAGAAATTTGTTCTTTCAGCTGGTGTAGATCGACACAAAAGGGTAATAGAATCTATTTTCCAATGTGACTGCTGGATGACAGATGTCTAGGGAAAAGTAACTCCATCTCTCCCTTTTCCCCAGTAAAATGTTCACTTTAAATTTCTTTTTTTTAAATTATTTATTTTTGAGATAAATATAATTGCACCACATCTCCCTTCCCTTTACTCCCTCCAAACCCTTTCATATACCTTTTCCTGTTCTCCTTTCAATTCATGGCCTCTTCTTTACATGGATTGCTATTACATGTATATATATACATGTAATATATATATATATTATATATGTATATATATGTGGATTGCATATAGACATGTAATATATGGATTACATATATAATCCTAAACACAACCTGCTTAGTCTGTATAATGTTACTTGTATATATGTTTTTCAGGGATGATCATTTGGTATTGGACAGCCAATTGGCATGCTCTTCCCTAGGGAAGAATATCTCTTCTGTTCTCACCTTTCCTTAATTGCCTGTTACTTTTTGTGTAGGGTTGAGGTCTCATGGTCTTTCCTTAGTTCTCTTCAACATGCTTGTTATTGTTGTCCTTGCTCAGCTCGTGTTTCGGTAGCCGTGTTGGCAAGACTTTCTGAGTGTAGCTTCTGACATCAGTAGCGGAGGACAGCCTCATAGCAAACTCTGTGTTCCTCTACCCCTTAACTGTCTGCCTCTTCTTCCACAGTGATACCTAAGCCTTATGTGTAGAGGTGATGTTGTTTGCATAGCCACTGGGACTGGGCTCCTTTTCCAAATGGATCCCTGAGCCTTATGTGTAGAGCTGATGTCATTTGTGTGTCCGCTGGGACTGGGCTCCTCTTTCACAGTGATCCCTGAGCCTCATGAGTAGAGGTGATATTTGTGTGTCCGCTGAGACTGGGCTCCACAGCTCTGCATCTCGATCAGTTGCCGTTTTTGAGACAGGCTCTCTCACCCATCCTGGAGTTTGCAGGGTGTACTAGACTCACTGGCTAGTATTCTTTCAGATCCTCCTGACTCTGCATCTTTAAGCTTGTCTTCAAGCCCGGAAGTTTTCTTTCTGCGTGGTATAATCTATGGTCATGTTTTCCATAGAACTTTAAATTTGGCTTATTGAAAATTCCATTTCTAAGATTTCCAGTTACTTTAAAGATTCTTTCCTGTGCCTGTTCCAATCTTGGCTTGTCTTTGCCACTTCCTTCAGCCAGTCATTATCATTTTTGGGAACTCACTAGTCATTTAAAAAATGCTTTGTGGAGTGATTTTCCCTAGCATCTCATCCATGTTTTGTGGTTGGACATATATTTCAACATTTCTACACATCTTCTTAAATTTTATTTTAATTTTTATTTTGCATATGGGTGTTTTGTTTGTATATACATCTGTGGATCACATCTGTGCCTGGTGCCTGTGGAGTCAGAAGAGGCCATTAGATCCCCTGGAACATGAGTTAGAGGTGGTTTTGAACCACCATTGTGAGTTCTGGGAATCACATCTTGGTTCTGTAAGAGTGGCAGATGCTCTTATCTGCTAAGCCTTCTCGCCAGCCTCAAGAAATATGATTCACAATGACCGAGCTGAGTCACATCTTAGCATTGATGAGAAGACAGTAAACAGTAAATCCACCTCAAACCAAAATCAGCTGTAACTGCAGTGACTTATCTGGAGCTCTGCATTGGGGCCTCATCGGCTTCAACTTCTGGGTCCTCCTGCTTCTTATTGGTCTTTGGTAATGAGCATCTATCTTTCTCGTCTGGATGAGGAGTCAGAAGTTGGTCCTCCACTGAAGTGTGCTTACTCCATATTTCCTTTCTTCATGTGTCCAACACCTTTCTGTCTCAAACACTTGTCCATGACAGAGAAACTTCAGTCAACACACTTGTTTGCATAGGTAGCATGCAGATTTAATCTGGAATTTCAAACAAAACACCATTTTCAATTAAGCTCATGCATTCATTATACTGGAGTATGTGTGTCTATTCTCTTAGCAAGACTTACTTTCCTAGCCCAGTGAGCATGTGCTCCCTTACAGTTGCCAGGGAGACTAACTTTTGCTGGCCCTCTCAGGCATTGCTGCAAGCTCTGATGGGCCCCCTGTGTGCACTCAGAGAAACCATTCACTTGGCTGGTTTTCCACTGGAAAATAGAAACAGTAATAACAGGGACTGCTGCCTCGACTCTTCTTCCTCTGGGACCCGAAGGAGAGAGAACTCGCTTCCGGGGAGTTGTGGGATGGCTGTGACTGTTTCTTGACTCACTGTGGGAAACCGGTTAATATCAGGGATGGCTTTGGGGGAAAGTGATACAACATATACACTCTGAAATCAGTTCTGAAGTAGATCATACAAAACAAATTAAGAAGCTTTCAGGTGATGCTTAAAACGCATTAAAACTGTCATTCCAAGGCTGTGGGGATGGTTTAGTTAGTAACTTGCTTGCCTTGCAAACAAGAGGACCTCGTTTGTTGTCCAGAACACACATAAATGCTATACATGGTGTGTGTGTTTTAATCATAGAGCTTGGAGGCAGGGGCACAAGGACCTCTGGTGCTTGCTGTCCTGCTAGTTTTATCTAATTGGTGAGCTTCAGACCAATGAAAAGCTCTGCATTGAAGTGGGTTATATCTTGAGGATGACATCCAAGGTCGTTTTCTGGCTTGCATGTGCATTTGCACTGGCATGTTTTCAGTAGACACATACATGTAAATATATAGAACATTATGAACAGTACAGATGATTGCTACCATCACAAAACTAATCTCTGTGCAGGTGACATCTTGGGCAGCACTGATGGACTATGTGTAAATTGTGAGATAAGCGAAAAACAACAAAACCAAAACTGTGTGGCTGGAGAAAGAGAGTTCAGAGCTAGTGAGAAGCTTCCCCATGAGGCTTCAGGCAGAAGATATTAGCACTGAATCCCCCCCCCAAAATAAACTGCACCACATCTGGATAAACAGTAATTGGGCAGAATGTTACTGGATACCATCAGCTGGGTTAGAAACTCACAAAACACAATCACTTAATAATGTGTCAAAACGGTGGCATCCCAATATAGAATTGTTCCAAATTCCTGGCATAACCAGGAGTACACAGCCAGGAGCCTTTTCTGTATCTAGGACTGAGGGTAACCCCCAGAGTCTCTGCCACCAACTAATAGTTATTGTTGTAATGATCAAAAGTGTAAGGTGTGAGAACGGTTCTGTGTCTCATAAAGGGCTTCATCATAGGATGCCACTTGTACATGGCATCTCTATTTTTTTCCTCCACACTGCTGGGGGAGTTTCTGGAGTAACAGGAGTCTCCAGAGGGGAGGGATAGTAAATGAGACACATTAATAAAGAGGCTTCTCAGAGCAGGACTAGCTAGTGCCTTTTAGTGTGCTTCCTGATCGTGGTCCATTAACTCATCAGGACAGGCAACTTTTGTTTCTCATGTTTCTGTCACCAGAAACCATCGTCTAGTTCAGGACGATGCATGAAGTCCAATAAGTGCTAATGAGTCACTGAGAGAATCGAGGAGACAGTACCCGAATTGCTAGTATGTCTCTTAAATAGAGGGAGAACACAGTTCTCTTTCTTTGGGGTGGACTTACCCAGAATTTAGTGCTCTGGAAAGCGGTAAGCATAGCATTAATTTGGATCCTACTTGTCTCATTGCCTGGGAAACCATGTTTAAGTTCTAACTCCCATAGTATAGGCTGTGAACTGGTGACCGGCCGGTAGCTGGAAGTACACTTCCTACAGTGACGCACACTTCAGTGCAGACGGACAGGGTACCCACCACATGTTTCTCTGCACTCTGAGCCCTCTTTCCATGGCTTTCTTATGTCAACACCTTCAGAATAGGGTCAACACTTAACAGAGTCTCAGGGCCCATTCCTACAAGATCTGCATCTTGGTGAGACATAGGCAAAGCTGATGTTTCAACTGTTACAGTGTTAGTGGGATATGTCCCTCAGAGCCACGTGTTTTGAACTGATGGTCCCCAGCTGTGCTGCTGATTTGAGTGGATGTGGAGCCTTCGGGAGCTGGGACCTAGTCAGCGTAAGTGGGCTACTGTGAGTCAGGCTATAGGGGCTATAGCTAGTCCCTTTTATTAGCTACCCCCACCATAAGGACCTTCCCACCGTGATGGGCTATATTCCTTCAAACCGTGATTCAGAATAAATTTTCCTGCCCTTTAGATGCTACTCCCAGATATTTTTTTTTTCACAGAAAAGAGAAAGTAACTAGTAAGTCAGGATCCTCTTAAGTAATTTTTCTCTTTATGCTGTTTGCACTTGCCAAGCTAAAACAATATATTCTGGAGCTGTAGTGGTGGCTCAGTCAGGCAAGTGCTTGCCTTGCAAACCTAAGAATATGACTCACATTAAACAGATAAAACCACTGGGCATTATGGCACGGGCTTGTGAGGTGGGGACAAGTGAGTTCTTAGGCTGGTAGCAGCCTCATTGGCTAGTTCTGGGCCAATGAAAGGTCTTGTCTGTTCTTATTCTTTAAGGTAGACAGTGCCTGAGGAGCAGATTCTTGGCCTCCATGTGCACACACATGTACACACACACACACGCACACACACACACACACACACACACACTCCATCCCCTTTCACACTAGTGTATACACTAAGATTCAGATTTCATGGCATGAGATGAGCCCATCTTGTACTTGGAGGAAGGATGCTGGAGGGAAAGACCTGGACTTCTAGACATGCTGAAAATATCACAAAAGAGGGACCCGTTCCTGTTTCTGTCACTGAATGCTGGAAAAAGCACTGGGCATGTGCAGCAGAAGAAGGGCCAGTGAATAGCAACAGGCTGAAACCGGAGCACGGGCTGAGCGGGGTGCATCTATTTTTGGCCCCGAGCCCGTTGAGTGGAGATTGGCGACTCTCGGTACCACATGATGGCTGCTGAGTGGGGTCTACGGCAGGAGTGGCACTTCTCAGCCATTTGAAAAACAACCTCGAGTCTCAGCGCAGTGGTGCTGAGCCTGGCAAAGCACTTTTCACTGTATGAGCCAAGGACATTCGTTGTTACTCCTCATGTTCTAACTGGGATACGACACTTAAAGTCCCTCGCCTTTAGCATAGTATCAGTCTCACAAGAGAGATTTGATGGTCATTTTTTCAGAACTACACCACAGGTGACTCAAAACGGATTGGATGATGACCCTGGCTACAAACGGTCTATCCAGCTCTGTGTGTCTTCCTTTCAGTGTATCACACTGTCTCGAGCTGCACAGTGCTCACTTTAGACGCCTCCGGACTCTGCCTCTTCTTGGTAAGTTGTTGCTTATAACTACCCCCTTCAGTCCTCAGGTAAGAGTGTAGACTTGTTGGGGAGTCTGCATATTTTCTAGAAATCTCTGTAAATGTTTGGTTTTGTCATTAAGCAATAGCACTGCTGGGCAGAAGGTACTCAGTGCTAGACAGCCACCTTTAAACCCGTTCACCAAAGTTTCCACAGATATGTTAATATGGGTTTATGTCCTGCAGTCATTCAGTCCCAAAGGCACACACAGAGGCCTCCATTAATTTTAAACTGGTTGGCCTATTAGCTCAGGCTTTCTTATTAACTAACTCTTGCATCTTATATTAACCCATAATTCTTGTCTGTGTTAGCCACATTGCTTGGTACCTTTTATCAGTGAGGCATTCTCATCTTGCTTCCTCTGAGTCAGGGTCTGTAGACTGAGCCTTTCTTCTTCCTTGAGTTTCCCTATTATGGTCACCCCACCTATACTTCCTGTCTGGCTACTGGCCAATCAGTGTTATAGTAAACCAGTACAAGTGACAAATCTCTACAAGGTACAAGACCATTGTCCCATAGCACAGATAGTTTTCTAATATCTATTAAGAATTTACTATTCTATTAGAAACTTTGAGATATAAAAAACACCCTACTTGACCCACGTTCATATCTGCATATGTATCTACCATGTAACAACCAAAAACCTTGATGTGTTTTGTACTTTGAAATATTCCAGAGCCTCCCATGCCACACTCACTCCCCCATTCATTGGGGCAAGGCAAACGGCAACAGTACACATAGCAATGTACAATATATGTATTTAATGACATTTTATCATATTTTACTGTGTTATTATGTTAAATTTATCAAAACATAATTTAAATCTTATAAATAATTTAAAAATTTTGTAAAATGGAAATATTAGTGTTGATAATCCATGGAGCCAATACATTAATATTTATTTATATTTTTAATGGTTTATTTTATTTGTGTTTGTGTGTGTGTGTGCGCCATGAATGTTTAAGTGCCCACGGAGGTCAGGAGAGGGCATGGGATCTCTTGGAGCTGGAGTTCAGATAGCTACTACCCAGATTGGGTCACTTGGGAGAGCAGAAAGGACTCTTAACCGCTGAGCCACCCCTCCAGCCCCTATATTATTATTGAAAAGCACAGAATCGAACCATGAATTCAGATTGATATCCAACCACGTGGCATTGTGTGACCCCAGGCAAGGTTCTTCATTCTTCTATCTAGATAGAATAACATTAAGCATCAGCTCACAATAGTGGGAGTTCGTACAAGTGCCTTGTCATAAGAACATTCAGCAAAGGAAGTTGTGAATAGTACATCATGTAGTTAGATGAACACAAAATGTAAGCTATTGTTTTGTGCTCATTAAATTTGTGCTGCGGCAGCAACTGTTAATATCATGGCCTCAAACTGCCATCAGCAGGGTTGACTAGAGCTCTAAAGTTGACTTCAGAATTTGTTCCTAACATCTAGCCATTTCTGATATAGAAATATCTCTCAAGATTCATGAGGGAATCACCGACGAGCTCACACACTATGGGAACATGATCAACATCACTGTTTGTTGAATCAGAAACCTCAGTTACACTGAAAAGGTGACTGCTGCTGTCACATTATCATCACAGGTGTCTGCTTTCGGGAGGTCTGCAGGTTGACTCCTTAGCCTATTGGGGCAGAAGTTGAGGAAACAATAACACTTTTATCTTCGAGATATAAATCAGCGCCGCCACACTGAAGAATAATTGGACATAGTTAATAAAATTGAAGAACACATTTCAACCAAATAATAGCATTTCTGAAGATTCCTTGCACATAAGCAAAATAAGCCCCTGTGAATATTTTCCTGGCCCCCCTGCTCTTCTTAATTCTGAGTACTCATGTTATCCCTTGGATAGTCATGTTTCTCCCTATATGCCACCTGAAGGCAGGACCTAGGTTTTATATCGATTCTTTATGTCTATTGTGTATTCTGTTACTTGATATATAGTGTTTGAGGAATATGTGTGAGTCAATGAAAAATGCTTACATTTCACCCACAGTGCAGTTTATCAAAGTACATATTAGAGGGATCTGTTTCCAGCAAATGCGGTGGCTGTCTGGATCTCTAATGACTCCTCTGACCCTGTTCCTTTAGCCCTGGAACCTCTAAACTCAGGGGCACAGAGTGTGTTGTATATGGACTTTACCCATAGCCTGGGATAGATAGAACACTCATGTGGCTCGTGTCTCCCTTGCCATTTTGGAGACTAGTTTTCTCCTGAGATAATTGATACCTGTACCTGACTTCTGTGATTAAGCCCTCAGCTTATCAACAGGTTTCAGATGGTCACTGGACACAGCTACCCCGAAACACTGTTGCAGAGGCTCAGACCCCTCACCCTACTTGGAGCACTTTTGAAGGGCAGCCATTCCACATCACCTCTTCCTGGGACCCAGTGTCTCCTTGTACCAGCCACATTTCTTTCTCTTCCCATCAAAATTCTGCTTCTAAGAACATTTCCTAGAAGATGATTGCTGGATTGATCTTCAGTAGTTTCCTTTCCTGGAATCTTACTCTGTGGTAGTTGATTCAGGAGCAGTCTAAGAAAGACACTAAGTTTGAGATTCATAACTCTCACTACCCACTGCCTAAGAAACTCGATGTGAGGCATCCAGGTGTCATTAAAATATACTTCATTGGTTGATTCTAAATGTATTATGGTACTAGAAAATAAACTAGAGATGATACTGTATCTCATACTGTGAATATATTATGTATCCTACAAGAATAATGAAATTGTATAGCTGCTGCTAGATGTTACTGATTCTGTGGGAAAAGAAGAAAATTCTAATCATGGTTATGAGCTCAGCATTAAAAGCTTAGCATGATAATAACACAGAAGATGCTTTTTGTTCCGCGCTACCGTCTCGCCAACAAGAACGACGCGGCACACTTAGGATCCTTCTGCAGAAAAGCTTTAATGTGTCTTGAGAGAGAGAACATAAGCTTTCAAAGCGGAGACCCAGAATGAGGGAACCCATCCCTTATATAGGAAACAGTCCTCGCTTCAGACGTGTCACTCTTGGATTGGTCCGCTGCCCATTATCCCAGATGATGCCTCGGAAGTAGGCAGGGACAGCAGTGGGAAGTTACCAAGCACATGTGCGTTCACCTGGCGGTGAAACCGGATGCCAGCGCCATCTTGTAATGGAGTATGTGGTTGCGTTGCGGTCCTCCACAACTTTTTTACTTCTTTGCAGAAAGGCAACTCCCTCAGAAGGCAAAGATAGAGGTTGCATTTCCCAAAGTGGGAACATTATAATGGGCTTGCATGGAATCTGCCCCTAGGTTCATGACACCTGGAACTTATCCGGCCTGTCCTCTGTCAGTTTTTTGGGAAAGGGAATATGTGGCAGGAAACCCTTATGTAGGGCGACATATCTCTCAGAGAGAGCCATTCTCTGTGCGATGCTCTTTAGCTCGACAACCTTCAGGGCTAGCTAAGCCAAGCAGTCCACCCTGTGCAATGGACCACTGTCCTAGGGGTGCAGGAGCTGGTTGGCATAAACCTTACTGCTTTAACATAGATAGCCACACATCAGTAGAGGTTCCCTGTTCCAGGGCAGCCAGCGTTTGTGCAATAACCATTTTGTCCCTACGACTTTGGGATTTGAGTCGGCAGACCATCCAGAGGAGAAACATTATTCCATAGCATAGGGCTGCTCCAAACATTCCCACCCCCACCCATTCTTTGAAGTAGGAGATGAAGGACATGACTCAGGACTGGAATCCTTCGGCTAAGCTTATAAATCATCTCTAGGGAGGTAGGGGAGCCCCAGAGTCTTATTGGTTGTAAAAAACCGAGGAAACATCGCCACTATATGGCTGACTGGTGTCAGCTTCAGCAAGGCTGAGAGTATCCCCCATCGCTGCTCCATCATAACCGTTGTCATCCATCCGCAAAATGGCAGGAGGAACAGAAGCCAAATCTTCAGGCGAGTCCGCATGTTGTGGGTCACTTTTTACCATTTGGGTCAGTCTCTCTGGTACCCAGAATGGGTTTTTCTGATCCTGTGGGAACATACAAACAGCTCCCCTGGATCTCAGTAGAATGGGATCCGGGCCTTTCCATTCATTAGAAAGCACATCTTTTCATTTAACCAAATCCTTGGGCCGCTGTGGATCTGAACAATGTCATGTTGCTGCATTTTGGCCATTATCATCCAAATTTAAAAAATTTATAGTGAACAGAGCCATGGCAATGGCCACTCTTGGCGTTGGGGGCAACTCCTTCATTATTCCCCCTTTTTGTTTAAGTAGATAAGATTTGAGTGTGTGATCGCGACACACTTAGGATCCTTCTGCAAAAAAGCTTTAATATGTCTTGAGAAAGAGAACATAAGCTTTCAAAGCAGAGACCCAAAATGAGAAAGCCCATCCCTTATATAAAAAACAGTCCTCACTTCGGACATGTCACTCTTGGATTGGTCCGCTGCCCATTATCCCAGATGATGCCTCGGGAATAGGCAGGGACAACAATGAAAAGTTACCAAGCACATATGCGTTATCTTATTTACCTGGCGATAAAACCAGATGCCAGCACCATTTTATAATGAAATATATGGTTGCGGTCCTCCACAGCTTTTTATTTCTATAGCCATAGAGAAGATGAATCTATGAACCAAGATTATGTCTTCACCATAAGAGAAGGAACATCCTAAAAATCATAGTTTTGTTTAAGGTTGATTTGCTATAATAAAAATTATAATCTTTTAGGAACAAATGAATGGGACATTTGATTTGTGGGTTCTGTGTTGATGCATCTCAAATATGGAATACTCAGCTTCTCATGGGCTCTTATATCTGTAAGAATTGGCTTACATTTTCTTGCTTAAGGATAGTTCTGTACCTTGTTTGAGAATGGTACTGGGCTCTGTGAGCTTCAACATGGAAACTATTTTTTGGCTTGCTCCTATTTCCTATTCAACCACAAGGTCAATAACTTGAATTAAATTATGATAGAGCCTAGTAGGTGTCATAGTAAACCAGAGAAGGAAGTAAGAAGGCCACATGCCATAGAAGGTGTAGGATATGGTTAATATCTTAAGGAAGACAGGAAGAAGTGTAAGAGATTGGACTTTGTGTGCGGGTGATCAAGGAGACAAGTTTGTAAAAACACTTAGTAATTATAGCATGTAGGACTTGCTGGTGCATGCATTAGAGTTGTGAATCACTAGGAGCCTGCTTCTTCATTCTCAGTGAGTCCCTCAACTCAGTTTCTACATTCATGGAAAAATAACTATTTCTAGTTGTAAAAATGTCTCCTAGACAGAAATGGTCAGATTCCCACTAAATTAGAGGCTAACCATTGACCAGACAATCTCAAATTCTTCTTGCAGAAGGAAGCGATCGAGAAACAAGAAAAGTTGACATAGGGAGGGACAGTTGATGGTGGTAGCTAAGAGGGAAGAGCATTGTCATGGTGGAGGCTGGGGATAATGTATTTACTATCCAGCACCCTCTGTGTGCCCTGCCCAATTTTCATAATCGGGAGTCAAGCGCAGCAGCCAGTCCCCCAAAAGGCTGCAGTACCCAGGGATTCAATAAATGTGGGTGTAGTTCAAACTTCAGAATAAAATCCTGAGCAAATTGGGGCTATAGCCAAGGGTGAAGACCTCAGAACAAACAGTAAAGGACCTTCTTCTCTGACCCCATGCACTGGAACAAGGAACTCCACATCAGTTCAAAGCACATTAATCTCACCCCCACTCCACCCCAGTGCAGTATCCCTTGGAAAGAGAGTTCTGTTGGGGTAGTAGATGCCTCTAGAATTTATTTAAGAACCGATATGGCAGTAGATGACTTTAGGGCACCAATTTCATGTACTGAGGGGCTTGACTTCCCAGAGACGGAGAGCGCTAATTTGCCTGCTCTTAGCTGTTTGCTTTTTAGAGAAAAGGCTTGTGCAGGAGAAAGATGCCTTCTCCAAGGCTGTGGTTCATTGTGAAGTAACTATGGTGACTGGTAAAGTTGATAGATCAGGGTTCAGAATTGGAAAGCAGACTATAAGCTTGTGTAGCTTCAGGACACATTGGAGCACTGGTTGAGGACTTTGTCAGAAGCATACATTAGTTCAACTTCCCCCTTTCCTTACTTTGGCTTCACGGTTGTCTTAAGAATATCCATAGCAATGTTCACATGGGTTCCTCTTCATCTCAGAGAGCCTTTCCTAGTGCTCCCAACCTGTAATAACCTTGTTTTACATTGGTTGGATCTTACTGATCTTTGTTTTTACCTGGATGCTTGACTTGGTCTTTGGAGCTCCTTGAAAAGTCAGGAATCCATAATTTTCTGGCTAGCCCCAAATATGGAGACCCTGTTTCATCTTTGACCATTTTCAAACCTGAATGGTATTTTACATTTGTCCAAGCCCATGTCCTCCTGCCATGCTCCATCATCCTTGGGGACTGCCCAGTTCTCTTCAATCAGTCCTGTGCAGGTCATGTTGAGGTGGCCTACTTTGGGAACCCCTCCACGCTTCAGCTTTTTCTGTTCTCTGTCACCACTTTTAGTTTCTGAAGTTGGGTGTAAACGGAATGATACTAACACCATCGTTTTAACAAGCCACCTAGTTTATTTGAACTCTACGCTTAGAGTTGAATTTAGAATATAAATTCTACATGTGATCTCCTTGCTGTACCTCAGGCACCCAAACTATATTTGATACAGAGTTACAAGCTTATGTTAGTGTGGTCAACCACAACCCCAGTATAATGGAGTTGATGTAATAAAAGCAAAAGAAGAGGAAAACGCATGCTTTAAAGCATGAGGAATGAGCAGAAGTAGGACTGTGCTGTAGGATGTCGGAAGGGTCCGTTCACGAAGTGTATAACATTTCTAAGTGAGTGTGACGTGTCAGCTCCACTCCATTCACACCCCGCTTTAGCAACTAAAAGGCTCGTGGGACTGAAATGAAAACTAGACAGATGGGATTCACAAACACCTTTCAGACTTTGCTCTGTTGTCTAGAAAAAAAATAAATACAGGCAATAAAGAAAATCAGTCTGAAAGTCAGTGGAGCATGCATCATTAGCCAACTTAAATTCAACAGAGAATAACAGAGCGTCCCACCCAGCAGGAGCACAATACACTTTCTTCTTGAGTTTAAATAAAATACTTTATCAAATAGTACCCTTTGGGACCACAAGACCATTTTTTAAAATTTTAAATGGATTGAAAACTTACAAATTTTTGTTCTTTTATTGGAACAAAATAAGAAATAAATAACAAAATTAGCTGGAAGATCTCAAAATAGTTGGAAAATAAATACTCTACTCTGTGCTATTTATTAATGACCCAAGGGTCAAAAAGGAAGTCTCAAGAAACGCATAAATTGTTTTGACATAACAAAACTGCAAAACTGAACCAACAAAATTTATGACCTATGCCTTAAGCTATGCTTTAACTAAGGGGAATTTACAGCATCAAAAGCTGAGTAGGGTGTAGCTTGGTCACAAGCCTGGGCTTAGCGTCTGAAAAGCCGCAGATGACTTAGTGTGCCTGAAACACACAAACAAAAACGAAAGTGTGATTTGATCTACCGAGTCTATGAGAGCAGCAAGGCAGAACTTGAAAGCTTAAGTGACGAACTTTCTGATTCACAGATCTGAAGCCCAGATGCATGGAATCCAAGTGTTGGCCAGCTAAGTCCTTCCCGAGAGTTCTGAGGAGGGATCTATTCCAGGACCTTTTCCTTTGCTGTAGTTGACTACGCTTGTGTCCACACGGTATCCCCGTGTGCTATGTCTATGTCCACACGCTATCCCTGTGTGCTATGTCTGTGACCACATGGTATCCCTGTGTGCACATCCATGTTCAGTGTTTCCTTCTTTATTATGAGAATTGTAACAAACTCCATATTGGATTAGGGGTCACCTTACTTCAGTATGACTTCATTTCTAACTTCACTAACTAATGTGTTATGCCAAATAACTCACATTTCAAGATTTTTCAGGTTAGAATTTCAACATACAGGAGAATGGGAACACAACTCAATCTAGGAAATCTTATACAAGAAAGGGAATCTCAACAACCCAAGTTTCTACCTTAAGAAATCCCCAAAAGAAAACCAAATGGGGAAAGAAAAGCAAAGATAATGAATGAAATCAGTTAGATTGAAATCAATGGAGAATATTTATGAAACCAAATTTTTATTCTTTGGAAAGATCAATGTAATTGATATACATCTTTAGGTGGGACAAGCCAAAAATAGAGCATTACAAATGAGAGCACAGACAAGAAGGAAAAGCAATAGAGACTTCTCATAGTGTAAAAGGATAATAAAATATTCCAAACAATTGCACTTTTAAATTGGATAGTTCAGATGAAGGGCCATCATTTCTCAAAAGTTGAGATGGTTTATAGTGACCATCAACTAATTTGACGGGACCTAGACTCACTCACCTTGCAGACCAAATCTCTGGGTAGGTCCACAAGGGATGTCCTAGATTGGACTAATTGAGGTGAGAAGATTCACCTTTAATGTGCGTGACATTATGTCCTGGACTGGGAAGGGGGCAGAATTCATAGGAGGAAGCAGGCTGAGCAGCTTTCGTTTCTGACTCCTTGCTGTTTGTGTTTGCGATGTGGCCAACTGCCTGACGTCCCTGGCACCATGCCTTCCCTTCTCTGATCAACAGTGCCCTCAAACCCTGAGCCCCAAGCCCATTCCCTGAAGGTACTTTCTGTCAGGTATTTTGTCAGGGCAATGAAGAAAGCGTCCAATGGACACTCAGACTCAAAAAATAAACTAGAAAAGACCATAATTCTAAGGAAGAAACTGAAATTGCAGTTAAAACAAATAAATGAATGAAATTTCAAAAACTAGAAACTTCCTGATCAGTAGGTTTCATTGATAAAACCCAGGACAGTGAGGAGGTCCCCCTCAGATGGAGACTTCCCTCTAGGTCAGATGGTCTCTCAGACACTGTCCCATTAGTCTCTAGGGCACGTGAGTTACAGGAGGCCCAAAAGGCTGCCCCCTGGTGGTAGGGAAGGGAGACTCTATTCACATAGAAGCTTCAGCTCCTTTCCTGTTTTGAGGACCTTGGAATTCTTTCTCCTGTGCTCCTGAATTGGCTACTTGGTACCCAAGGACTCCCTCTCTCCTGCGTATGCCCTTCCATTCAAAGGTCTTTTCAGAATGTGTCGGTGGAGCTTGAGCAGTCTTTGATGTGTCTGCACTCACGTGTCCTAGAGGGCAGGGGAGCCTCTGCATCATCTCTGTGCGTCTTCCGTGTGGAAGCCATGGAGGCTTAATGAGTCACACTGAAATGACTAAGGCATCTCTAACTTGCGGATCTGAATTTGATTCTTGGAAGAAACTGGCTCAAGAAGGACACTTGAACTTTTAACAACCAGAGCACTGTTGTAATCGTTAGCATCCTTAGAAGAAAATAAATTCAAGAACCCTTTATGAGAAAATTTTAGGGTAGAATGCGTTTGCTCCATGCTGATGAAAATTCCCCCATTTATCTTTTGAATTTAACTGAAACTACGTTTTAAAGAATTGTCAGGCAAGCTTTGTTCCATTCTTGTAACCCGCAGTCATGGCTATTACTCAACTTCAGAATGAATTATTCCCAGCATTCTCTTTGTCAAGGGGAGAAAACACAGTAAACAAGCACGCTAATTGTTTAAAGAAACACTGGGGGTATTTAAGCTTTTTCTATTAATACCACATGAGCAAAACAAGGGAAAAGCAATGTAGAGACTGCTTGCCATTCTTGAGGCTCGTGAGTCTCCAACAGTCCATAATACAGGTAGGATGTTTACATCACATGCAGTTTAGTGGTTAGGGAAGATGGGCTGCAACCTTCATGGAAGTCGTTGGCTTACAGTCTTTCTTGAGAACTCATCAACACACCCACCTCGCTGAATGCAGAGTTACCGGCCTACTAATGTGCTCCTTAGTTCTGATTCTTCCATTAAATAAGTGTTAATGCCTACAACTCTAAAAAATTATATAACTTTAAAATTGTGTGTACGCATGTATGTGTGCACACACACATATGCACATACATACTCAAGAGGAGTACAGGTTCTCGGGGAGGCTAGAGAACATCGGATTCTCCTGCAGCTGGAGTTACAGGCACTACTGAGTCTCCTGACTTGGGTACTGGGAATGGAACTCAGGTCTCTGTAATCCTTGTCCACGACTTATAAAGTTTTTTCAAAATTGTTTACAAATATATAATTTCCCCCTTCTCTTTTGTCTGCCTCTGTAATGATACTTCATTTGACTGCCTGGTCAGAAACTTCTATCTACACTCCCCAACCCTCCCATGTACCCTTCCTTGTCCTCTTTCAAATTTACCATTTCTTTTTATTAAATTGTTATTATTTACATATAATATACACATTTATGCTTATTTATGTTTTTAAATACATAAATGTAATCTATTCAGATTGTATATACTTGCTTGTATATTCTCAGGGCTGACCATTTGGCATTGGGTACCCAATTGGTTTATTCTTCCTTAAGGAAAAATATTTTTTTATTTTATTTTTCTCACTCTCAGTAAGGCCCCAATCTTCAACAACTTTTAAAGTGCTACCGATAAACAATGAACAGTGATATAAAATATATTCAACAATTGAATCATTGGCATCATTTAGCTAAAAGTTCATCTCTAAAATAAGATAAGCAGGGGTGTGGAGAGAAGGCTCGAAGATCAAGAGCTCTTGCTCGGCTTCCAGAGTCCCGGGGTCTGTGTCCCAGCACTCATGCTGGGTGCCCACTACCACCTGTAACTCCGGCTCTAAGACACCCAGCTCCTTCAGTCTCCAAAGGCACCTGAATGTATATGCCACACACACCCAAATCAAAATAAAGTAATCTTAAAGTAAGACAATCAGGAACAAAATAGTGAATTCTGACATGAAAAATATTTAACTTATATATTTTATAATTTATGTAGCACAGATAATGTAGGACATAGATATGTACCAATTGGCTAAATAAATCTATTTATCTTGAATAGACCTTGTTACACAACAATGTCAAAAGAACAGTTAGGATTCAATTGGATTTACATAGTGTCTTATAAAAGAAAAATATTTAATTGGGGTGGGTTAGGTTTTCAGAGGCTCAGTCCATTATCATCATTGTAGGACATGGTGGCATGCTGGCAGACGTGGCGCTGGAGAGTTAACAGTTCTACTTCTTATTCAGGCAACAGGAAATGGGCTGCCTCACTAGGCCTGGCTTGAGCATATGTGAGACCTCAAAGCCCACAGTCACAGTGACACACTTCCTACAACAAGACCACACCTACTCCAACAAGACCACACCTCCTAATAGTGCCACTCCCTTTGGGGACCTTTTTTTTTTCAAACACATAGTTTACCCATAATCAGTATGAAATTATGGGAAATAGGACTTGGGAAGAGTTAAGCACGTGGAGAAAAAGAAACTCTTAAATAGTGGAGACTACTAGAAATTTTAATATTGAAATGTAATGATTAGATTAGTGGATGAGCTGTGCATCTCTTCATGAAGATCCTTCTCCTGGCTCTTTCCTTCAGCTCACCATGTAGCTTCTGTGTTAGAGCTCATGTCTGTGTGCTTTCCCTCTGCATCCTCAGCAGACCCTTTGTGGGTGTTTTCTTCTAGTGACGTTCTCTTTATTTTGCTTCCTTATTATACTTAAATATGTCTTTTGCATTTCTTATTTATACTATTAACTTTTCAAATCTCTAATATTTGTTTCTTTTCTCTATATTCTTCCTTTTTTGTTTGGTTATTCTGTTTTTTTTTTTTTATACAAGACAGGATTTCTCCATGTAGCAGTCCTGGCTATCCTTTCATTGAAGTCACTTGCAATATAGAGGAATATATATATATATATATATATATATATATATATATATATTACTTGGGTTCACTAACAAGATTTCATTTTTTTTCTTCTGCTTATCACATTTTCTTTTTTTCCTGTGTGATGTTTCTTCCTCTTTTCTTTTGACTTTTGTCTCTGGCTCCATACTAAATGCTTTCTCACATAATTGGTCACTCTTGATTCTTGGAAGCACACACTAAGCTGATATCTGGGTTCTTTGAGGTGGCATTGTGGTCGGACTGGATGTTCTTAGTGGTTGGAAAGTTGTTACCCAGTGCAGACTACTGATCAGAGATCTGGCTCCTTGTTTGGGGGACCACAAGAAGTCTTGAGGATGCCTTCATTTTGAGCTGGCTGGTGTCTCAGGTGAGCCTCCCTATCTCCTGGGTAAGGATGGCTGTGTGGATAGGTGGGTCTTCTAGCAGGATGGATGGTCTTCTAACAAGATGAAGCTGGTGTTCTGTAGTCTGACCCCACCTCAGGCTTTACTTTTCTGTCTCACCCTCTGACCTCACGCTTCAGTCCCAAGGCCCATGTTCTTTTGGGATAAGGTTTGAGAAAGTGAGCATCCAGACTTCATTTCTAGTGGGACAGACATCTCTAGGGTCTCCAGGTGGGAGAAGTGGACCTAGGATTTTAAGCTTTTAAATCCATTCCATGTTCTTCAGTCACATCTTGCATTTCTCACTTCATAAGTGCCTCATTTAAGAAAAAATGTGTGAACTTGGGAATGAATGGGGCTGCAGCAGGGGTCCACTTTATCTCTTCCATTTTCCATCTCCCATTAGCTCAGGTTTTACTTAGCCTTCTGTGTTCTGACACTTGAGTACTTTCCATTTTTATTAATCCTTTCCTCCCCTCCACTCTCCTCCCCACCCTCCCAGTCTTCCTCCTCTCCCCTCCCCTCCAGTCCCCTCTTCCCACTCTTTCCTTCCTTCTCCTCATCCTCCACAACCCCAAGTGTGCCTCTGTCATTTTAATTGGATATACAAATCATCAGAAACACTAGCGATATCATTAATTCACCACTTTCTAAAACCTTCATCAAAAAACAAACATTATTTGAATCAATGGAGCTTAGAGACATTTTAAAAATTCGAATCAAGTCTCAGACACTAAAAAACAAAACAGGAAGTTTAAGCTAGTTTTTATAAACTTTGTATTGTTTCTGAACAATACAAAGAAATACCCTGAAGGAATTTTTTTTTTCTATTTTTGCACCTCAAAATAAAGTTTCCCAAAACTTTACAAGAGGATTTCTGCTTTTTAAGAGTAGAAGGGAGCATCAGAAAGATGTCTCTTTCCTCAGTTTACCCAGCTGGTTCTCCATTGCTCTTCTTCATGTAAGACGGGGACAAAACACTCACTCACACATTTATCAAAACAATTATTCTCAAATAATTCAGCACTTGCAAATTCCTGAAAACCTGGGCTCACTGTTTGCAGCAGGTGTGGTAAAGTTGGGACCTTATGGTGGTTTGAGTGAGAATGACTCCTACAGGCTCATATGTTTGAATCCTTGTCCCCAGGTGGTGGAACTGCTTGAGAAGGATTAGGAGGTGTGGCCTTATTGGAGGAGGTGTGTCACTGGGGGTGGGCTTTGTGGATTCAAAAGCATTCCTAGTTAGTATGCTCTCCTTTATGGTTGTCTTGATATGTAGACTCTCAGCTACTGCTCTGACACTTTGCCTGCCTGCTTGACTGTTGCTATGCTACCTGCCATGATGGTCATAGACTCTAGCCCTCTGGAACCATGAGGTCTAAATGAAATGCTTTCTTTCGTAAGCTGCTTTGGTCATGGTGTCTTATCACAGCAACATAAAAGTAGCTAAGACAGACCTGTATCCTCATCCTGACATGAATATTACAACGATTAGAGAAGGTTATGATTGGTGAGTGAGCAATGGTAGCTACTCAAGTACATGGATGAATAATTATGATGTTGACTCCGGAGACTAAGCTCAATTTCAGCTTGATGGATGCAAAAGCAGAAGTTTCTTTGAATCTTGCAGTTTGTGGGAGAGCACAGACTTTGCTTTGCCCATACTGCATAGCTGAGTCCAATTTGTCTTGGCCAGCTTTCCTGCTTCCCACCAAGGGCTTCAGTATGAGGTGCTCTGGGGACCTTGTTAATGCAGATCCTAATGGAACAGGTCTGCAGAGGAGAGGAAGGACTGCTAACCAGGTCCCGTGGGAAGAAAATGCTATGGCCCGTGCACAGTTCCCAGACCAGCATAGTTTTCCATGACTTCACCAGTACAATGTAGCACTCACGCACAGGGCTCTTCCAATACGTGTGAAAGATGAAATTTGTTTTCCAAACAGTTTAAAGAGTTGTGTGTAGTGGCCTCCATAATATTAATTTTTAAAATGTGATAAATGGAAGCCTAACTATTATGGAAGCTTTAGTAAGATAATAAATACCCCATCTAGCAAATGTCCTCAGGGTAGCATGATAAGAGAGGAGCTTGACATATGCAAAGAAGGATGAGATTTGAATATACAAAAACTAGAGAAGCCATCACGAGAATGGACAGCAACAATAACAACATAGTAAATGCATACATGTCATATATATATGGGTTCAAAATAGTGCCAGCCATATATATATATATATATATATATATATATATATATATATATATATATATACACAAACCAATTACAGCACCAAAACATCTCTGTGTAAGGTTATTATTTTCAGTATTGGAAATTGAACCTGGGGCCTTGCATGTGGTAAGCAAGCACTATATTATGGAGTCAAACTCCTAAGCCCCTTTGAAAGTGTGACCTTGAGTCTGTGATTCCCCATGCCTTGGCCTCAGAAGTAGTTTGGATTATAGCTGTGCAACATCATAATGCCTGGCAGGCACACCCTTTTGTCCAAGAGTTTCATGGATGTGACTGATGAGTCAGGAAACATGGGGAAGTAGGAAATTGTCCTCCAATGTCACCCAGCTGGTAAGCCAAAGAGCCGGTACCACGCGTAGGCAGGTGCCACAGTTTTTGAACATTCTTCCACACTATAACAAATTCGTGAAATCTGGGTTGCTCACAGGGAGCAGCCTCCTCTGCCTGGGGCAGTCAGTATGAAGATGCATAAGATGCAGAGATGATGCTGGGAAAGGAGTCGCAGAGCTGCTCAGAAATGAGGGACCAAGTCAGCAGATTAAAAGAAGCATTCAGTGCTGACTCTTGACTCTTCTGTGAGCTCCATGTGATGGTGGGGTTTGGGGAAAGTGACTGAATCACAGAAGGCAACGCCCTTGTGGATGGAATCGGTGCTCATATGAAAGAGGCTCTGGAACCTTGTTTGCTTTACCCCGTAGGACCCAGTGAGAGGGCGTTATTACGGAACACTGAATTTGTCTCGATTTTGGACACCCTGTCACTCAGACTTCTTCTGTGTGTTTTGTACGGCTTTCAGTCTGAGCATGCATACTGAATATTAAGGTGACAAACAAGTTCTGATATGGTAGTGGCAGCAGGTCTGATGACGTGACCCAGGGGTTCAGACGGCAGAGCTACAGCTGAGCCCCTCATCCCTAGTTTGAAAATGCATAGGCACAGTGTGGGCGTTGTGTTTCTTTCTGACATTAGTTTGTGGAGGGAAACGGACCGAGTTTCTGCAGTACTCCACTGCCCTGCC
This sequence comes from Myodes glareolus, assembly GCF_982192425.1. Classification (NCBI taxonomy): domain Eukaryota; kingdom Metazoa; phylum Chordata; class Mammalia; order Rodentia; family Cricetidae; genus Myodes; species Myodes glareolus. The sequence goes on along the minus strand of NC_142029.1, from coordinate 12,438,318 downwards.
AATAGTCTTATACAGAAGCTGCTACAACATCCTTGCTGATCTCTCCCATCCTCCTTGCCTATGGACGACTGAGGGGAGTGTTCAAACCCCTGACCCCAGTGTTCATTTGTCTTAGTATGCTGCTGGTGTCTAGGAATTCCTTTCTATCTGCCTTAGCTTCAGTCTGTGCTTGGATTACCTGTCTGCTCTTGTTTATTTACTTTGTTGTGACATTAATTATATTTATTTTAAACTCCAAGTTTGGGGATTCCTACATCTACACTGTACCTGAATCTAGATTTGATGATTTCTGTCTTTCTACACTGTCTGCCTTGCTCGTTGGACTGTCTTGATTGCTGTTGAGAACTAGACACAGCATACCAGGTGGTAGCAGAGATGGGTGGTGATATTTTATGCTAAGCTGACAGGCTTGGACTGTTTGCATATTCTCAATATCTGGGTGCTTCATCTTCATTTGTACCCTGGCTCCCCAGCAACACCTTTCTATGAAAAGTAGTATTCCCCCATCTTTCTTATGGAGAATATCCTGATTGTTTTTGACCAACACAGTTCCCTCTCTTGTTAGTGCAAGAACTATCTCTCTGTTCTTCCTGACGTGAGGATGTGAAGTGATTTCTGCAAGTAGAATCAGTGCACCAGTGCCCACGGCTGCGAATGAAGCTTGGAGGCCTGTAGACCCCAAGTTCCCACAGTGGCCTCCACAGGTCTATAAAATCACCATTGAGAGAACCCTCCCAATTACAGAGTTAGAAACTTCTGGAGCCATTCTTGATGGTGCTCTAGATTAGCCAGTCTCCCCAGGTCTCTGGGTGGGCTGCACTAGCTCGGTGCTGGACCAAGATGAGTCCACTGAGCTCTGTTTAGTTCTTCCTTGTTGTGAAGATGGGAGTGTTCATATTTCTTATTCTTTTAGTATTAACTTCACTCCATGTATGTTCAAGAAACCACTCCCCTAGCCATCTCTCTAAATAGTCTGGAATATCGACATGCCCATGTCTGGTGTCACTGCTAATATTCGACACTCGTCAATGATTGTATTGTGCACCTTCTTCTCTCTCCCCCTTCGACATTATTTTTCATGCCCTCTCTTCATTCTGAGTCACCCGATGTATTGCTAGGTAGATAATACTTACTCAAGAATTGTGTGCCTATTTTCATAGAAAATTTGTATTTCTTTCTTTCTCTCATTTTTTGCTGCATCTTTGTCTGATTTCAATGTCAAGACTGCACAGCGCTAATAAAACAAGTTGAGAAACATCCTCTTGGCCTTTATTTCCGTAAGGAAGTTAAATGAGGTTGGATTTATTTCTACCTTAGATAATTTACACCTGTAAAGCGGCTGGGCAGAGCTTTCATGCTCAGAAAGGGAGATATTCTTGCAATTTCAGTGCTGGCTGTAGATTTTGGACGACTTTGGTTCTTGCTATATTTCTTTCAGGAGTTTTATGAGGGTACTTCTCGAGGAACTGTCAAATACATTCACATAAAAGTTTCAACAATGGCTCTTTATTATACAGTCAAATCTGCAGGATGCAAAGTGGCAAGAACAAATCTTTAAAAAGAGTGGTAAATAATCAGGCAGAGACCAGAATACGGGTGTCTGCAGAATAGGAAGCTGATGCCATTGTGACTCCTGGTCAGTAGACAAGAGGGAAGAGAAGAGGTATGATGGAGACCAGAGAAGATTCTTCTTACTTCTCCAGCACCAGTAAATATTGTATTAGAAAAGCAGATGACAATAACAAATGAAAATGAAATTTAAGAATTATATATGTGTTATCGATTACAGAGTGAAAACCTTCCTCACGACCAGAATAAAATTGAAAGTGACAGTATAATGCATAATGAAAGCAATTTAGGATATGTATAAAATATTTAAAAATTAAAGTTCAATATTAAAATGATATATGACCTATAATCACAAGGTAGTAAGCTCTACTCTCTAATTTGCAAGCAGAATTACTTTCTAGCATGATCAAAAACCAATCTCCATTTTGTGTTTTCCAGTGTGAGAAGACAGACTCTAGAAAACACAGTTTGGTGTGATGTTTAAAGAACTATCTAGAGACACGGTAATGGTGAACAAGTTAATTTAACTACATACTGGGAAAAAAATCTTAAAAACACCTTTGATTTACATTTCTTTATTTGTGTGTGTGTGTGTGTGTGTGTGTGTGTGTGTGTGTATTGTGGGTTGGGTGTGTGTGTAGGTAAGCATGCCAGGGCACATGTGTGACGGTCAGGGGACAACTTGTGGGAGTCGGCCTCCTCTTTCCACCACACAGGTTCTAGGGATCAAATTCAGTCATCAAACTTGGTGATAGACACCTTTAGCTATTGAGCCATCTCACTAGAGTGGTGAGCAACTTTTCTTTTCTTTTTTTTAATGCTGGAGTTCAAACCTGAAGCCTTACACTTCAGTTTCAACTGAAGCAAGGCAAGGGCTTCAGTTCTTAGCACTGTCTTCAGTGATTAAGACAAATCCCTGTAAGAAAAGTGCCAAGAAACCAAGAGAAGGCTCAGCCCAACAGCCAGGAAATGATGGAGGTTTAGAGAGAAGAGACTGAATGTGATGTCACTTCTGAACCTGCTGGTTTAGAGGGAATGGGAGCTGCAGTGGCTAGGTGGGTTAGGAAATGAAAGTTGGTCTTCAGGACTGTGACGATCTGAATGCATCCTCTTTAAACCCAGGTGTTGGGTTTAAATCTCAGTCCTTAATGCAAGAGCAAAGAAAGTGCTCTTGGGAGGTGTCTGAGTTGTGAACAGATTCATCCTACAGTATGAAGGGCTTGCAAAAGCAGGGCCGCTCTCTGCTCCCCACCAGGTGAGGGTTGCCTTCCTGCCCTCTGCTGCTTCCCCTATTGCCCTCCACCTTGTTGCTTGAGGCAGGGACTGTCACTGAACCAGAGCTCACTATTTTAAATCATTCAGTCAGAGAGTTCGTAAAATTAGAAAACAGAACTGGGGTTACAGGCACATGTAGCCATGCCCAGCTTTTTACATGGGGGGCTGGTGATTTGATCTCAGGTCTTTCTACATGGGAGATGGTGATTTGATCTAAGGTCTTTTTACATGGGGGCTGGGGATTTGAACTCAGGTCTTTCTACATGGGGCTGGGGATTTGAACCCAGGCCTTTCTACATGGGGGCTAGGGATTTGATCTCAGGTATTTTTACATGGGAGCTGGTGATTTGATCTTAGGTCTTTTTACATGGGGACTGGGGATTTGAACTCAGGTCTTTCTATATGGGGGCTAGGGATTTGAACTCAGACCTTCATGCCTTCATGACAGGTGTCCTTATCCACTAAGCCATATCCTCAGTTCTCGATTCTTATTACAAATTTGACACATGTCACAGACAAACCTACATATGTCCTTTGGTGTATAGAAATATAAATATCCCCCCATGTGTACATTTACACCCATATGTACTTACAAAGATATTAGTGGGTTTAAAATAAGTGGATATATTCTGGCTGGTTTATAGCTATGGCTATTAAACTAATTTAGTGCAGGCTAAGACAAAACACGAATGCATGGACAACATTGTCGTCGTTTTTTAACGTTCCCAGATGACCAAGTGTCTGTTCATATTAAAAGAATGGCAAATTTGTTTTGTCAATGATATGATTTTCTAATTCCAAATTTCCAAATTAAAAAAAAATGATAGTAGAGGCAAGAATATTTCAGGAAAACAGCAGGACTCAAGCCTTTGTTTTCTTTGCATTTTTTTTCTTCCAAGTCATTCTTGTTGAGCAGGAATCATAACCAAGCACCAGAAAAGAGAGCAGGCTTTCCCTACTGCGAGAGCAGCACAAGCTGTTTCCCTGTGAGGAGAGGGGACAACAGAGGATGTTCTAAGGCAACTAACACACAACAGCACACCAGGCCAGGGATGATCATTCCTGAGCTCCACTCTCGACAACAGAAGCCATTCTTTTAGTTCTGGCTCTTTTGATAACAGCCCATACCCTGTGCTGACTAGGAACCAACGTTTCCCAAATGTCCCTTGCTGGGAGCGAGTTAGAAATCCTTCATCCCCATGCTGTTCTCCAGTTCCGTCTGCATGGGGTTCCCCCATGTGCACTGTGGCATGGCCGCTCAGTGTCCTGCACACACACTCCCAGCCTGGGAGTCCTCCCACTCTGAAGTGAGGATGCCCACCTTTGCTCTCTTGCCCATGTCACCAGCTATTCAGGGGAGTTTACTGTTCAGAAGGATTACCCTTTAACCTATGCAAGAAGGAACAAAAAGACAAATGCTTTCTTCTTTCTGCTCAGAAGTGGCTAGCTCAGGGCAATGCAGGAGGGGGATTCAAGAGCCTCCAGTGCCAGTGTTTTTCTTCTGCCAGAACTCCTATGTCTATTGGCCCTCTCCTCTCCTCTCCTCTCCTCTCCTCTCCTCTCCTCGCCTCGCCTCGCCTCGCCTCGCCTCGCCTCGCCTCGCCTCTCCTCTCCTCTCCTCTCCTCTCCTCTCCTCTCCTCTCCTCTCCTCTCCTCTCCTCTCCTTTTTCTCTCCTCCTCTCCTCCTCTTCACCCCATTGCCCATGTGCGGTAGGAGATCTGGACAGGGACTTTTGTTACCACAGATGCTACAAGTTCCATCCTCCCCCAGAGGCTGAGGAAACCATGCAGCAGAATTACCCAGGCCATGATGGCTGAGGTAGTAAGGACTAATTTCTAGTAGAGTTAAAAGCAAATGCTACACAAAGACGATGTTTTAGTAGAAGTGATGATGTGAGACACCAAGCAGTCAATACCCGACCATGGAGGACACCTCTACCCTCATAACACATCAGCACGGCGCCTGGTACAGACAGACCGTGAGAGTAAGGCCTATGAAGAAGCAGCCGTTGTGTGACCTCGTACTATTCTTCTCTGTCCTAAGTCTGTTTGTTCAGTCTGTCTCGGACTCAACGTATTCCTTGCCATTTCCCGATTCTTGTCTTTCTGTCTGTCTGTCCAAGCGCTAAGATTATGCTGGACAGAGCTCTAACAGCCCTGCTCCAAGGCCACTTGCTGAAAGGAACAGCCCACCTGAGGGTTCTGGGGAGCTGTTCTGGGGCTCCAGCTGCTTCTCCTGGGAACACTCCCTTTGAAACTGCACAGCTCTGCTCTTGGTGCTGTGAGGGTTAGGGTCCCCACAAAGCCCCTGGGGATGGCCTGTATTTGGCAATTGTTCTTGGAGAAAAAGCTGTTTTAAAGTTCAAAGTACAACACAGTAAATAATTGAGTAAGGAGATTAAGCATAACAGGTATACACATTGGCTAACTAGTTCCTTCTAGTTCCGTGTCTGTTGTAATAAAATACTTTGAAATGAGAGCAACCTAAGGCAGAAAAAGCTGGCTTTAGCTCACAATTCCAGGTGATAGTTGGCTATTGGAGGGAAGTTAGGGCAGCAGAAAGTTGAAACAACTATGCACATCACAGCCACAGTCAAGATAAAAGGAAAACAAATGCCTGCCTGCTTAGTACTGCAAGGAGCAGACAGCCTGGAGTGAAGTACTGAGTGAAATGCGCATTGTTGACAGGGGCACAGCAAAGACCAAGGCTTCAGCCCCTTAGGAAATCGGCAACTTCAGTCCCTTCTTCCTGGATGTTTACAGCCCGAGACAGCTGACTACAGACACCTCCGAGAACCCCTGACTCCGACAACTGCTGGTTATAGACAACAATTCTCTGATCAAGGAGAATAGACAGCCCCTTCTTCCCCTGTGCTGCAGGCAATAACCGTGCTGAGGTTCCAGGCTGTAGCAGTAGGAGGTGCCACTGCATCAGAGGGCACACATGCCACCAGACCCCATCAGAGGGCACACACCCCACCAGACCTCATCAGAGGGCACACACCATGCCAGACCCCAGCCTTGCTGTGTGATTGTGTCTGCCCTTTCTTCTTTCCCTTGTCAGTCCTAATCAAGGTCCGAGATTCACACCTCACAAGGCACGGCAAGTGCTCAACTCAGTTTCCCTAAACCAGGGAATGATGTCACCACTTTCAGTTGGGTCTTCCCACATTAATTAAGGCAGTCAAGACAGTCTCCTCCAGTCATGCCCACTGGGTAACCTGGTCTACACAGTTTCTCACTGAGGCCCTCTTGCCAGCTGACTCAACATTGGGTCACATGAACAACCAAACTAAGCATCACACAGGTGATTTTAGGATTTCAATTTGATGAACCATGCACTGTAAATTGAGTCTATTCCTGATAGGATTCAGAACCTATGGGTCACATCAGTGAGACCCCATGTAAATTCTTCTGGGACTTGTTAGAGCAGACACATGTACATGTACACATATGATCACATCTCGTATACATAGAAACATCATACAGCTACATTCCAGGGCACTTTGTGCTTTATTAATTAATCTTTCCACAAAGAAAGATTATACATTTTATATCTCTTAGTGTTTTTGTATCTCATAGTAGGCTTTTTTTATATCTCATAGTAGGTTTTCATAAGGCATTTGCTCAAAATTGTTTAGGAGAATTTTCTTACATGTATACCTGAAATTAAGTGAGCATAATAAAAATGAACATGCATTAATTTTTGAAAGTTACCTATTTGATTCATCAAAACATATATATTTGAGTAAATTGAAATTGATGGGAAGAGATAGGCACAATTAACACATCTGGTGGCAACTTGAAGTAGCCTTCAGAACTTGACATGAGAGTTTCAAAACAAGAACCATTTATCCTGTGAATATTTTGAAATAAGATACACAGAACCTTAACCGCAGATGCTCTGGTTTTTCCCCATGATCACTTAACAGACACAATTAATCTAGTAACACTGAATGTGGTAGGCAGTCAGTTTTGTGTTTTCAACTTTTTGGAGAATACTGTGACCAACAGGAGAAATATGCTTAAGCTATTGGCCAAATGATATTGTAAATAATATAGTTTCTGTGTGATTATTTCAGGGCTGAGCAACCAGAAACAAACAAGTGGCCCCCATACAAGGCTCTTAATAGTGTCATTAACTGGAGACAATTAAAGTAGTCACCCATAAGAAACTAATTTTTAAAAATAGGCATATAAACAGTGAGTCATCCATATAGCTGGAAGGAATATGGTGCTTACATAGGATGGTATGGAAGCTGTCTGCTACGCTGGAGAATTTTCTGCTCCTCCCCACAAAGATACAAAGCTGAAATCCTCATTGCAAAGATCAGAGAAAGGGACGGTGCCTTTGGGAGGTGTTTAAAGCATGAGAATAGAATTCTTACGAGAGGCCACGAAGAGCTTGCTTTTCCTTTCCCCACAGGGGTGACATGGCCATCTGTAAAAGGCAGCCTTTGTCAGGAGCTAAATCTGCTGGAACCTTGAGTTTGCACCCTCAAGCTCCCAGAATTGCAAAGAACACATTTCTGTTCTTCCTGAGCTCTGTGATCCCCAGTAGTCTAACAGATCACACAGCCTGAGGGCACACAGGACCCCCTCAAGGTCAAAGCCAAAGTCAGCATGCTTAGTACAGTAAATTTTTATCATAAATTATATATACGTATATGTTTATGTGCATATATATAAATGTGTGGACACATATGCATGCACCATTATGCATGTATTTGATTATGCCTGGCGGGGGGGGAGGATGGGAAGGTTGGATTCCCAGAGAAAAGTATAAGCTTTAGTCTTCAATTTACACCTCTCAGGATGTTTGGATTATTTTCCCCTAGGTTGTCCATAAAGCAGATTTTGCGGCTTAAAATAGAAATTCTGCTCTAGATTGATCTGGGAAGCTGCACGCTCATGTCAATAAATAAATACTAGATCAACAATATTGTTTTCACCTTCTGTGGAATCCATACAAAAAATATTTACATCACACTGCAGTGGCTCTGCTTGAGATCGGGGAACATAGGTGCTTGACTTCCGAGAGTTTTCCCGTGGCTCAGATCCAGGTGAGACCCGCACTGTGCACTCCTATGGCCTGTATTTGGGGCGCAGCAGCTCACAGCTGAAGTCAGAGAAGGGGGGGGTGTCTAGGTCTGAACCTCAGGCCCTTTGGGCTTCCTGTCTGTGCACAGACTAGTGATTGGAACTGACACACGGCATGGTAGCCTTGCCCTGTCTCCATTCAGAATGTGGGAGTGTGATTTAGGAGAAGTTGTTTGTCTTGGCATTTTATGGGCACAGATTATGAGCTCGTTACAAGCGCAGTGCTGGTCTTAAACGCAGAGTACTCTGCCCCGCTACAAACGCTGACAGTTCAGCTTGGCAAATGCTGGCGGTGCAGTCATTTTCCGTGTCTAAATCACGTTCACTAGCGCTTTCGCAGCTCTGTGGAAGAACAAGAGTGGGGATGGCAGCAGGCTTGTGGACAGATTGCTAAACGGAAGCACGATTGCACCAGGATCAATGCTGATTGGGTGCAGGTGAGCGGAAGGAACCCACATGCTGTGAGCTTACTGACTGCGTTTTCACCGACGGGAACTTATACAGGGGAAGGAAGAGGCTAACCACGTGTTGTTAGGCCAGGCTCTGCCAAATATTTCCAATATAATTCTCACAAACGACTTACTTTGAAACAAAATATTGGAAGCATTTCCCAAGCCAGTGAACAAAAGCAGAATCAAATGGATTTAGGACTACAAAATGTGCCTGTACTGTGCCCACAGGCCTAAACAGCTTCCAGCTCAGGGCGCGAATAGAATCTGAAATTGAACAGATTCCCTGCCTCTCAACTGTGCACACAGCTGCAGACATGCATCAGCCCGAGAAGCAGCCAAGAGGCCCAAATGAGGCCCTAGGAAAACTACTTGGAATCGCTCTATTTTTGCTAACACGTTTGCCAATTGTGATGGAGTCCAAATTGACCACAAAGGCTGGGCTACTCTTTCCCCGAGAGCTTGAGTGTATTTCACATTTTGTAGAATCTAGGTTGCTCTTGTAATTTGTTTTGGCCGGCGAGACACAGGGAATACAATAGTTGGGATTTTAAATGAAAGCCGCCAAAGCCTCGGAACATCTGGTCCTTACCTCTGAGAGCCCGGATGCTGTACCTGAGAGCCCGGATGCTGTACGCAGCTCTGGCTGATCTCCTCATGGATGTGAAACATAGAGAGAAGGAAGCCAGTGCAAGCCAGCACCAACCAGAGGGCCAGTGGGTGAGATGAAACCATGCTTCATCAGACTGAAACAGCAGTTTCAGTGCTGTGATCCCTAGAGCCCCCTGATGCAACGGAAGCACAGCTCAAACAGCTACCTTTCCATATTGGAGTAAACGAACAACCATTGCTTAAAACACAAGATGGCGGGGGTGTAGCAATAAAAACAACACACTAACAAAATGGAAATGAGTGTATTAGACAGGGTTAGTCAATTATATTTAAAGAGCCCTCCTTATCTCACTCCTTAACTCTGAGGACTTCAGCAAGTTACTAAGCCTCGCTGTAGAGTTATCATAATCTACTATGAGTGACATTCCGAGGAGCCAGTAAGAATATATTTCAAAAGTTTACTATATCTGACATGTAGGAAACATCAAAGAATACTGGTGGTTTTAGAGAGATAATTGATTTGGAGTTAAACTATCTAGCATGGAATCTGTAGTGAATAGCTTTCTGGCCTGGGGAGTAAGCTCGGGGATTAAAATGACCTGAGAACCAGAGTTCTGATCCTCAGGATCTCTGTCAGTGCCAGGTGGGTGTGGCACGGATTCGTTTGCAATTACAGCTCTTCTGAGAAGGCTGAGACAGAGGATTCCCAGAGCAAACTGGCTAGCAAGACTAGTCGTGTTGATGAGCTCTGGGTTTGATTGAGAGACCCTGCCTTGATGAGTAAGGGAAAAGAAGCAAGTGATTGATGAGGATTTGTGGCATGGACCTTGGGCCTCCAGATACACGTGCACAACTCCCATATATGTGCTATGAGCCATCCACACGTAACTGTACACACACACACACACACACACACACACACACACACCCCTCCTCACATAGTTAAATAAAAATACTACTTAAGTATATTAAATGATGTATTTATGCTGGGAAAACGATACCCTGTTACTTTGGTTCCTGATAAGCGATGAGAAGCATAAATATCAAGCAATGAAATACTAAGCTAAAAATATATGTTTTTTTTGGCTGATGGTGGTGGCACACACCTTTAATCCCAGCACTCGGGAGGCAGAGGCAGGCAGATCTCTGTGAATTCAAGGCCAGCCTGGTCTACAAGAATTAGTTTCAGGACAGGCTCCAAAGCTACAGAGAAACCTGTCTTGAAAAACCAAAGAAACAAAAAAAAGTTTTTATTAATGGTGGAACATAAACACCATAACCAGTGTTGAAAATAGCATCATCATGTAGCTTTAAGAAACCCATCGTATTGCATAGTCACCCATCACAACGGTAGCTTCCGTTTCCCTAACGCTTGTCTTCAGACTTCTAGACCACTAGACTACCTAACAACAAGTCTTTTAACTGCTGCATTTCCTTAAAAATTAAATGATCGCATATTTATTTAGTTAGTTATTATGTATGTGTGCCATGACTGGTCAGAGGACAACTTGTGGGAATTGGTCCTCTCCTTCTATGTAGGTCTCAGAGATCAAAGCCCTGCCATCAGGCTACCGGCAAGCACTCTTCTCCCCTGAGCCCTCACTGCTCCTTCCTGTTTGTCTGTAAGGTCTTGAGCTCAGCGTTCAGCCTCTCTCCTCCCTTCAGCTCTCATTCCTTCCTCTGCAGAATCTTGACTTCAGCCTCATGCTCAGTCTTATGCTTTGACCTCATTTTTCTGCCCACTTTTGTTTTGGAGTCGCAGATCAGAGTTTGATTGTTTGAGATGCCCTCTTCTAGCCTCTCTGGGCGTTCGTGGACGTGTAGGCACACACAGCAACAAGATTCATCACATATATATATATGTGTGTGTGTGTGTGTGTGTGTGTGTGTGTGTGTGTATGTACATATGTATAAATATGTACACATATACACATAAATAAGGAAAGAAATAATATTATATCAAGTATATATAAAATATATACAAAATACTTTATGCATTTAAATGATTCCAACTACCAATTTACTTAAATTGACTTACACTTCCCATAAGAGCATTTTAAAACTCAGGAAAGAGGAGGAAGTGTGTTAGGAGAGATATTTCCAAGGGTAATGTGGGCTCAGGAAAATAGCCCCCAAAGAGAGGACTGTGATCAAGCCAGCCTTGTGATTCTCCTGCTGGAATTAACAGTAATGAGATAAGAAGGGCTAACTGAGTTCTAGCCAAGGTTATGATCCAGATCTCCAGAATGTGCTAATTATGCCATGTTCCTATTCGTGGCAGACCACAAATTATCCCATATGAAAGATTAATGGTATTAGGAATAAATGGAATTTAATAACTTTATGATGATGATTAATTATAGACAAGTCAAAATTATGTAAAAGGATAAATGGCCCCAATTCAGACTGTGGTTTAAGTAGGCTAGTTCAGAATCACGGACTGTCACACTGGAAATAATTGTCAGAGCAAGGAGGGGACCATTAGTTTAGAAGATTTATATTAAGAGCCAAGCAGAATTTGCCGACTCATCCCCACAGATTCCCTGTCTTGAAGGGTTATCAAGTGTTGGACTCAGAACCGCAGGAAGTTTGTGTAGAAAAGCCTACAAAGTCTCTATGAAACAGAATGCTCCTAAAATCAGGGTTCAGTCAATCCAGGGCAAGGAAAACATGCCTGTGAGTCTCTTCTCAGTGATGCAAGGGCCTGGGGCGGAGAGATAAAATAAGACCACAGCATGGAAAGAAATGTTGAAGAGGATTCAGGAAAAAAGGATGTGATAGAAGAGACAGAACTGGGAAATTACTTCATCTTTCCAGAAAATGGGTTTAGGTGACAATAGACATAGCCGGAAATTGGAGTCCCGGAAATAGTAATATCCTTCCAACGAGTAGGTAGATGATAGCATTTAATAAGAAATATGGAACTTTGTAGGAGTATATTTATAAAGAGAACAAAAGAAGTTCTTGATAAAAATTGCTGCTTGCCTTGAATACTGCTAGGAAAAACAGCAATCAATGGGGGATTAGTTGATATTTTAAGAAATCCAGAGAGAAATACTTTAACTGTGTTTTTGGTGTGTGTGTGTGTGTGTGTGTGTGTGTGTGTGTGTGTGTGTGTGTGTCTGTGTGTCTGTGTAGGGGTGTGATTTACCCATGAGACATTTACTGAAGTCGATTACATCCTGAAGTAAGTAGAAGGGACTGCCCCTGCCCCTGTCACCAGCATAAAAGAAATTAATATATGCTAAAAAAAGACACTATCTGACTACTAAAACAATGAACTCCAACAAATTGACATTTCCCCAGGAATCTCCTGCTCAGAAAAAGAAAAGTCTGTGAAGAGTTCTCCTCATAAAAGATATTCACAATCTTACCAAGACAGGCAAGCCCACACCTTGACCAGGGCTGCTTAGATAAGCCCATCCCAGACTTTCCCTATAGCTTTGAACCTAAAAGATGGACTTGGAAGGTGACTGTCTCTCTTTGTTCCTCTTCTCAGTTGGTCATATTGAGTTCTTTTTCCTTCCATTTCACCTTTAATTTAGTTCTTTAAATTGGCTTCTTGAGGATGGTTAGCTAAACTTGGCTTCTTGGGGTACCTACTGTGACCTCCCAAGTTTGCTAACAGTGTAATGAAACATAGTGGAATGTGAGTTTTCCTTCTGAAGAGTTCACAGTCGGTGAGTGAAAGAATGAAGCTGAGGCTTCAAGCACAGGAGAGGTGACATGGGAGAAGTTTGAACTGGAGACCTGGAATCTCAGAGGAGACAGCTTGATGCTTGTTCCTCGATTCACAGAATGTATCTTAGTCCATTTCTGTGACAATGATAAGATATGTTGGATTGACATAACTATAAACAACAGAAATTCATTTCTCATACTTGGGGAGGTTCAGGGTCAAGGCTGCCACTCACTGATGAATACTGAGGGCTTAGTATGTGCTCCAGAAAAGGTTTGTGTTGCTGCCTCATCGCTGGCAAAGTGACTGAGATTTCTGTAAAGTCTTTTAAAACAGCATCAGTTCCGTTCCTGAGGGCTCCATTCCTGAGATGCAAGCCTACCCTAAGAGCCTCATCATCACATATGCTGGAGGTTAGAGGTTAGGTTTCAATCTATGACTTTTGGAAGAACATATATTAGTCATCATGGTAATGTGGCAAATGAGTTCACGTCAGAGAATATGGATCAATAGTAAAAGAAAAGTATTCATGACAGCAAGGGAGACATAAAGTATGGGATGAAGCCAGCTTTCTGTAGTTAACACAAATTCATGCTGCGTTTTCTGAAAGTTAAAATCTCAACAACAAAATTTCTTTTTATTACCTGTGTGTGTTTGTGCGTGTGTGTGTGTATACATGCTTGCATATACATGCATATGGAGGTGAAAGAACAAATTATAGGAGCTGATACTCTCTTTCCACCAATAGGGACTCTAATTTATGTCATCAAGTTTGGTTTCTTTGCTCCAACGAAAGGTTTTGAAGTTCCAATTACCTTGGTTTATATATAACTCCTTTTAATCATCTTGTGCATCTTAATCTCTTTCCAGACACATAACTACCTTATTTAACTTGTTTCATAGCTTCTTACTTTAAAAATATACATCTGAACATTTACTGCACGTATATGCTATTGGCCTCAGACATCTGAATCCCCTGAGTATGGCTAGGAAACTCTAGAGGCGAAAGGGTTGGTTCTTGGCTTACAGTTATTTAATTAATGTTAAGAGTTCATATGTCCTGAGCATAGCTTCAGTTTACTGTTTTCAGCCTAATATCAACCTGCAGAGAACACCACACACACACACACACACACACACACACACTCGTGCATGCACACACACACTCACAGGAAAATATATGAAAGTTTTCCATCTAATGTGCGGAACAATTTGGTGTTTTGGGGACACAATCTGGAGCAATAATTACTGAGCAGAGCAATGCCAGTAGAAAGATAAATGAGCTTTGTATATCAGCTTACCTAAAATAGGTGATAAAAGCTTTGCCTACGAATACTAAGAAAGTAGAACAAGATTTTGTAACCCATCATAAATTTTGTTACTACTGTTCACATCTCAACTTACTTTCTGTATAACCCCGTGAAAAACTCTTAATCCCTGAATTACACTGATGTAGGTCATCACCAGAAAAAGATATAACAACAACAGCAATAACAACACACACACAATTGTGTGGTAAATCATTATGAAAGTCATTCTCTACTAAATCCACATGATATGGTATTTTTTCTTATACAAATGAGGAAATTGTGGAGCCAAGGTTGCTGTTAATTGTCAGTATTCCAGCATGCATATCGTTTTTCAAGGAATAGCCAGAATGTAAATTTATTATGTTCCCCTCAGACCCTCATTCTCTTGAAAGCTGTATCTCCGGAGAATCTAAGTCCACGGACACATCTGAAATGGCGGGCCCAAATGAGTGTTTCCTTCCTTGAACTTGTTTGCACCAGGCATGTTTTTTCCACTTTGATGAAAAGCTGACTTTTGTCACTTTGATGAAAAGCTGACTGACACAGTGTTGATTAAAAAAAAATAAAATAAAAAAAAGTTCTGGTTAGGAAAACGAAGAAGCTGGTCATGTGTGCACTCTGTGTGACAGCCCTCATCAGGAGAACCGTGCTTGGATCTGGGGACCAATTACTCTCTAGTATGTTGTCATCCTGGATCTGAACCAGAAATGCAAACTTTGGATCATAAAGGTTTGTAGGTCCAGGAGGAAAGGACTGTAAATCAGCAAAAGGACGCTAATTCTAGAAAGGGGCTAAAGAATTTATTAGAACCTCACCCCCATTTCCTGAATTTGTCCTGAGATGCAGAGGGGTAGAGTAAACACAGCCCAAGGAGGTAGATTCTGGCCTGGTAAAGACAATATTTCCATCAGGTATGTTCGTGTCAGAATCTTAGATCTTTTTCCATGACTGTATCGACAAAGGATCAACTGATGGGTGAGTACAGCATTCATAGGGGGCACTCCCAACAACTGTGGCCTAATATATTCTAGCTTTGATAGTGCTGGACAGATCTGTGTAGCTTTGGTAGCAGTAGACAGATCTATATAGTTTTGGTAGCAGTGAACAGATCTCTATCCAGTGAGTTAGCCTGCTGAAGAAGTGTTTTGAATGTCCCAAAGCTGCATATACAGCAGAAACCTACGTATGTTTTTTGTTTGTTTGTTTTCCAGGAATAGGTAGACATATGCCCAAACCCTTACACTTTCTCATAGAATTCTCTCATTATATATGCAGTCAAGTGGTTCCCCAGCTTTTAAATTTTGTGTAACTGTCTTTGAATTGCTTGAGTAGAGTTTTAGGATTTCTCATTGTTTCCCTAAGCAGAGCCAAGTTGTATGCCCCATATTTTATTCTTAAAAAGGGTTAGCATTGAGCAAAGAGTCCTTGGCTTTAAATGATGAAAAATATTTGCCTAGAATAGTGTAGAGACAAAAATTAGTTTCTAATAAATACATTGCAGTTCTGTACTTCTTGATGCATAGGAAATTCTGTCATGACCAGTAGCAATCACTCATCCATCCATCCATCCATCCATCCATCCATCCATCCACCCATCCATCCACCCATCCACCCACCCATCCATTCATCCATCCAACAAATATTGACTAGACAGCTATATTTGTCCAAGTGCTCTTTTAGAGGGTAGCAATAGAGATTTGAAAAGTGGAAGTTGCAGAGTTCTTGTTTTGTGACCTGTACATCCTAACAAAAAGAATTAAAAGCAATAATAATCTGGAGTCAGGTGTGTCCAGCCTTTTGACATTGCAACAGGATGTTGTCACTTAAACAGTTTGTGCTTGAGAATTGGTAGGTGGAGTTTTAAAAATTGCAAAAATGAAGTCTCAACATTTTAACTAAGGTCATGATTTTGTGTTGGACTGGATTGTTGGCTGCATGTGGCTGCAAGTAGCCTGTAGCCACAGGTTGGACCCATCTGACAGTGTGTTATAAGTATAATACAGGAAATAAAATTATTACTTAGAAAAAAGAAAAGATATACAACCAAAACTTGGGTTACTGGCCTCTTGATAAATTGACTTCCTTCTGAATTAGAAAAATGACTGAGCTAATGGAGGCCAAGATCTAACTATTTCTGTGACCTGAACAATGGCATAAACTCTCCCAAACCTTCCCTGCCTTCGCTAATTCTCAGCTGAAGAATGTGACCTGAAGGGGCTCAGAGGGCCCTGGATAAAGGGTGGTTAAAGTGAGAATTAAACACCCGTCTCCTTGCTTTCTATCATAGAAAAGAAAACTGTCTGCCAAATAAAGGAAAATTAGAAATAAACTCTAAAAGGAACAGCAGGAACAAAGACTATGCTCAATTTATGACTGGGATCAGTTTGTCTTACTGAAATACCTGGGTATCTGCTTTTTAGAAAAATATGAATGAACAAGGGTTCCATGGACGCATGAGAATGTCCCAGTGACTTCATGAAACCATGCTGACCACTTATGTCTGAAAACCGTCTCCTGACTGACCGTTCAGCTTAGTTTTCACTCCTTATCTAGATAGCATCAGGATGAACTTTTCATCAGAGAAAACCAATTAATTGCCTTTTAACAAATGTTCTCAGAAGCTGATCTTAAACGTTTATCCCCCAACTGCTCTTCCACTGGATCCCTTATTCTGTTCTCATCTCGCCAACATAAAATGATGCTCCCATGGGCTTCCTTGCTGCTTCTGGAATGAGCCACATACAACCCCTTCCCAGATTATTTACCTGCTCAAGTTCTTCATGCCATTTAGCAAATGGCTCAGATTCAACTTTCTCGGAGTTTTCCACCAATCCAAGCATCTTAAGTTTATCCACACACTTTCTTGTGTTTCCACAGCAGGACTGGTCACCACCCACAACTAGCATGCTTTTTTTGTTTGTTTCATGTGTGTGGACTTTCTGTCCACTAATATTAATGTGACATGTATGAAGACAAATTTTCTATTTGTTCCCTTCTGTTGTAGCTTCAGCCCCTGAGCAAGGAACCCTCACATAGAAACTCATCATACACATTGGATTAACACCAGGCAGAATTGGGGCCCTATAGAGAAAGAGTACTCTTGAGTTCCAAGAAGCCAACTTGAAGTGTGTGGAGAAAATTGCCTTCTTTCATTTGATGTGAGTAGCCTTGGGCAGAGAGCTCAGCTTTATTCTACTTGTTTCCCCCAAAAGGCTATTTGATTGAAGGATGTGAACCTCAATTGATTTAGAATATTGCTGAAGTAAGAGTGTGTATATATAACACTGAAAATAATTATGTGTCCTTCTTAAAGGATTCTTATTCACTGCTTGTCATATTTTAAAGTTCCTGGCAGAAAAATCTAATAATGAAATATATAGATACAGACAAATGTTAGGTTTTGCCCAAAGAAAGTGGCCAGATGGCCATAAAGAGGATTCTTTTGCTAGGATGGGGTGTGTCCATTGTTGATTTTTTTCTCAGTTCCCTTTGGATCTGCACAGGTCTAGCTTGTAGGGCATAAAGGAATATGCAGTGACAGAATTCTATGAAGCATTGCAAGGGTCTGCAATGCTCTAACTCATTACTTTAAAAACAGAATCCTGGGTGGATTTATGCAGTGTGGTTACCAGCCTTTGGGGCATAGCCTCTGTAGGAGTCACTGTCAGGATCTCTGTCCCACGTGTGCCAGGTGAGTGGAATTCAATCAGGTGTGCCAGTGCAGCGTGAAGAATATAATGGGGCTGGTTACTGACTGGGGGAAGGGTGGGGAGGATGAAAGCATGCCTACAGCCTCTTCACTGCTCATGACATCTGCATGGTCTCTGACGGTTTCTTTAAAGACTGCATGTTCAGTCACAACCACTGCTGTCCATTTCTCACCGACCATGCATATGTGCTTCTAAGCAGTTGAGATGGTTTTGGGCCAGAGCCAGGGGTGAAACAACCTTTATGGATGCACAAAAGTCAGACTTTTGAGTGCATTGTAATTTTCTCTGGGAGCAGTGCCACTGCCTCCGAGGCCTGTCTTTTTCTGGCCTTTGGTTCGTATGGTAGTTTATACCATTCTCCCATTCTCGCTGGTCAAAAACTGGCCCTGATTTCCAGTATCACATGGGCTTTACATGCTACCCCACCCAGAAGAGATGTCCCATATACAGGACTTGTATCTTTCTCTTAGAGTTCAGCCTGAATCTACATGTCCCCAGCCTCCCTTAGTGATAGTCACTGATGTTTGTTTGCTTGTTTGCATGTGCCTATGTGTGCGGTATCCTTTTGTGTGTGTGTTCATATGTGTGGACTCATGTGTGTATGCAGAAGTAAATGACAGGCATATGGAGGCCTGAGACTGATATCCAGTATTAGTTTCTCTTCACTGTTCACTGAGGCAAGGTTTCTCCATAAATGTAATATGTCAAGGTCTCTCACCGAACCCAATATAGTTAGTCTGGCTGGAAGGCTTGATCTTGGGATCTCTTGTTTCTACTTTCTCTGGAGTTATATGGGGGAAAGGGGACTCCCTGCCTACTTGATGTTTATGTGCTTGGCAGAGATCCAAAATCTAATGCTCTCTCACACACAGCAAGCACTTTAACCCACTGAACCATCTCTATACAAGCATTATGGCTAGAGCATGCGTGCACACACGCACACACGCACGCACACATGCACACACACACACACACACACAGAAAGAGAGAGAGAGAGATTAACAATAAACATTAAACCAAAAGCTAAAGGTCTGTGTTTGAATTAAAATTTGGATCTGCAATCATCACTGGAAAAGCCTGTAAACACATAAACTACTATAGGGTTGCACAGATCACTCTGAGCATATTTTGGGCTGCTTAGTATGCTGGATGCAGAAGGAGCAAACACCAATTTGCTGCTATTCTGGCTGATCGCTTGACATTTCCAAGAAGAGTGTTAATTAACCTTCCCCTATCAGAGACTTTCACAGGGTCTGTTAGGTGGCACTCTGTCACCAGCTGATGCTGAGATAGCTGGCTGGTACTGGCTGATGCTGAGACAATTGGCTGGTATAGTTGATGTTGAGACAGCTGGTTGGTACTGGCTGATGCTGAGATAGCTGACTGGTACTGGCTGATGCTGAGATAACTTACTGGTACTAGCTGATGCTGAGACAGCTGCTTGGTACTGGCTGATGCTGAGATAACTTACTGGTACTGGCTGATGCTGAGATAGCTGGCTGGTACTGGTTGATGCTGAGAAATCTGGTTATTGCTTCACAGTTGGCTGACTAGGGGCCTGTGGACCCATACTCCTGTGTTGAGGGACATTCAGGTGGGAATGGGTGCAGTTTGGAAGTATCTGGACATATGTCTCTGAGACAGAATTAGTGTTGTGAAGTCACGAGCAGAAAACTGCATCATTGGGAAACTTCTTAGTCCAAAGCATCGATGTGATTCAGGATACACACAGGGAAAGTTCTTCAATAGTTCTGATTTTCTTGGAAATTATGTGTGTGTGCACGTGTGTGTGTGTGTGTATGTGTGTGTGTGTACATTGTACTGATATTTTTGTATATATATATATATATATATATATATATATATATATAATATTGAGATTTTTGTATGTATGAGTAGTGATATTTTTACATGTGATCATATAACCTTGTGGAATAGAATACAGGCAAAATATTCAGAAGATATAATTAATTTCTAAGTTCCCCCTATTGATCAACTATAAGAACTATTTATACACTTAGATTTACAAAATAAGGATACGTCTCTAGGACTCATGGTGTCTCGTTTAATCCTACATGTTGAGAACTACACTAGGATCCTGTGACTAGTGACAGGAAAGGCCAACAGGTCTACCAGTTGTCTCAGTGAGTACAGGCAGCTTGCACCGAGTTTGACAGCCTCCATTGGATCCCTGGGACCCACACAGTAGTCAAAGAGGATTGATTCCTGACAGTTACTCTTTGGCTTCCACAAATGTGCCGTGGCAAGCATTCACATGTACAGGCACATACACATGCACACATAACACACACACACACACACACACACACACCACACTACACATACACAAACTAGTGAGAATTACTTTTACAAAATGATCAATATTTCCAAATGTGTTTATAGGTTAAAATAATATGTAGAAATTATGCATTTTGGCCTTTGTTGTAAGCATGTGTGCACAGTTGTAAGTAGTATAAATTGTCAAATAAATTGAGTTAGATTTATTTTCCAAGTCAAAAATAAGACTATCTGACTAAACTTAAAGAAATAAAGATACAAATAAATATTATATATTAAACTTGGATACAGTCCTTTCATTGTGAAAGATGTATTTTTGCTTTTCTGTATAGTTGAGAGTGTGGATCTGGGTAAGCCCTGTCTTTCTCTGAGGGTATATGGAGGCTGAGGCTGGAATGTTGCAAGTTGAAGATCAGCCTGATCAAGTAAGTGAGACTGTCTTAAAAATAAAAAAATGCATAAAAATGCTGGAGATATAGCTCAATAGTAGAATCTTGCCTAGCATGATGAGGTGTACATAGCAGAACAAAGGGTCGGTGAGAAGGAAGGGTGCCCACCGAGCCCAGCAAAGAGAGCCATGAGGAGAGGGGGGGCTGTGGGCTCAGAAAGATAGGGGAAAGATGAAGTATGAGTTTTTGCAGAACTAGTGTGCACTGTGGTTACACACAGAGCTACCATCCCCTGAGACACTGTGAGAGAATTGTCTGTGTGAAAAGCCTACTGACTATCCAACACGGTGTGGAGGACTTGAAGGATATTTGAAAGATTTCCCAGCTTAGTAGCAAACACTCATCTTTGTTGAGTTGTGAGCCCTTGTTTAGATATTATGGTATTTGGCTGTATATGGTATTATGAGAGTTTATGAGTGTCAACACTGTCGATATTGACTATCATTCTGGTGTGTGTGTGTGCGTGTGTGTGTGTGTGTGTGTGTATGTGTGTGTGAAGAACTTTCAGTCCTAAGAATCAGAAAGGATACAGAATGTAATATATGTTACCACGTCCTCCCCCCCCATTATTCTGGTTCACTTGAGAGGTGGATGTGTGCTGGAGAGATGGCTTCAGGGGTAAAGGTCCTGGCCCTGTAGGCCTGATGGCCTTGGGCAGCTCCCTAAGACTCAAGGTAGAGGAGAGAACTGACTCCCGGAAGTTGTCCTTTGACCTCTGATGTCACCTGCATCTTCACTCACAAACAATGATACTGAATAATCGTAATGGTAATAATAACCCAGAGGAGGTGGGGGCGACTGACACAGTACCAGGCTCTAGATGGCATGCTAACTTGGTGGGGGTATTATGAATTTTCACAATGATGACTATTTTATACTTTCATATTCACAGAAATATTTGATAAATAGTAAGAGTCTCATGGATCAAACCTCCAGTTTCCTGCATTATTAACTTGTGGGTTCTGCAATCCCCAAGACTACAGATCACTTCTCAATTTATTTAGATATTTTATAACTTCTTCACTAGTATTTTACACATTATTGAATTCAAATCCTGCACATATTTTAAGAACCATTCCTGATTTGCATATTTTATTTTTATTGCTATGTAATTGTTAATATTAATGCCTAATTTCAATCTTCCCTTGATGTCACATAAGAAAATAGTTGAAGGTTAACACAATGGCTCAGTAGGTAAAGGTTCTGCCACTAAACCTGAGAGCCTGAGTTTAATCCCCGAAACCAAAGCTGAAGAAAGAGAACTAACTCAGGCTATTGTCCTTTGACCTCTGTTTGCATGCCGTAGCGCACGCGCGTGCGCGAGCGCGCGCACACACACACACACACACACACACACACACTGCAATGTAATTAAAATTTTAAATAAAGAAAGCAATAAACCAATATTGTTCCTACAAATTTGCTATACTGTATGCCTATGAGTTCCAAGATATTTTAATTGATTTTCTACACAGATTGTCTCTGAATGAACAGCTTCATTAATTCCTTTTCCAATTGGAATACCTCCTCTTGCATTTTATTGTATTAGCTAAGGGTACCAGTGTGAAGCTAAGGGAAGTAGTGGGAAAGAACAAAGTTGCCTTCTAATATCAGGGACAAGTCATCCTGTTGCATTCAATATGATGCTTGGTTGTGGAAGAAGGAAAATCCAGCAGTCGTATTAATCAAGGTCAGTCTTGTGAGGTCATGGATCTCCTCAACCTCAACAAATCCGTGTGGAAACCGCACCTCCCACCTCATGGACGGGAAGGGCATTGAGAGCTATCATGAAATAAATAACTTTTCTCCAAGAGGCATGGGGTTCAAGCCTTTTCCTCAGAGGGCAGGATTTTATGGTGGAGAAAGTGCTACTATACTCATCTTACATCTGGTATACTTACTCAATCCATTGCTCTTCCAGTCTACCTGTCATAAGCCAACTGTTTCAGATCCTCCCTTCGGGAGCCAGGAGAGGACTCTACAGGCAAACACCAGAGACACATGGGAGTTCTCTGAGACTGAAGTCCTCAGAAGTTTCTAAGGATTAAGACATTGGTTGATGCTCAGCTTCCAGAAGACAACAGTTATCAGTCGCGATTTAATAGTCCCTGATATTTTATAGTTCTAGCCAATTCTAGTATTTTGTTAATATGTACGTCTCAATGATTTCAGGAGAGCAGTTGATTTCCCTGAGATCTCAGTTCTCCAGGGAAACAAGAAAAATCATCAACTTTGAGTTAGTTCACATTTATTCCCCTATTATTTATTTTGAGCAGATGAGAAAATACACCAACCCTTACATGCTGGAGCTTACTGCAGAAATCTCACGGTGGTTCAGAGACATGCTTCCCTTGAGCACTCAGCTCTCCAGGAGACACAATCTAGGACCCACTCTGAACTGATCACCAAGGGAAGGACATGGTCCACACCCTTCACTGTGCTCCTCACTTAAGTCAGGCTATTTTCTTGTCTATATTGGAATGGACCCTTCCTGTGCTTCTTTGAGGCACTCACCCTCCCATTCTAAGGACTTGACCCTGTGATGGAAAACCTCAGTTTACTTTCCTGATATGCTTCAATTATGGAAAGAAAATCCACCTATTACAAAGCTAAATTCTTCACCTCTGTAACTCAGTTGTCCTAATTCTGAACAGAGATGGTGTCCCATGGCTTCTGTGTCACATTTCTTGATTGAGCACCTCTGTTGATGCCCCTCACTGCTCCCCATGTGATGACCTGATTTCTATTCTGGACGATCTTATTTGGGTGGCTTCTCTCTCTTTTTTTTCCTTCAAGATCCCATATTGATGTAACATCCAGGATTAAATGCAGCCAAAGATACCAAGGGCTTGTGGGTTAGACTGGTATGTAACCAGGGAAGGTATGTTTGGGACACTATTGATAGTCATGACTAAAGAATGTTGTGATAACTTGACATGTACATTCCATGTAATTGAAACACAGATCCATTATCTTGTTTTGGGATGACCTTGCACATTTTATTTTTTTCTTAGATAATATGTGATTATTTGGAGACTTTCATGATCATAATCCTTCTCTTACTGATTTTGGCATGTATGAGGTCAAAATATTTATGGAATGATAACAGCCTGAAATGTTTCTTTTTGTGACTATTTTTTTTCTTCACAGAGAGGAGTATTTGTTACTGTCTTTTAAATTCAATTTTCTAAACCAATTTAATAAAACAGTTATTTTTCTAGGACAACAGGGCTAAAAATATTCTCTAGTCCATAACCTCTCAAGTCTTTGAGCTTAATGAGTTTAGACAAGAAGAATAAAGAAAATAAAAGCATTGTGCCCATCATCTTTTGGGATCTGCTCCTGGTCCCTAACATTTCTTGGACTGTACACCTGCCACTTGGTGGTTCATACAGGGACTCTCAGGACCGTGGTGACCCCGAAGAATCCATTTGAAGGACCTTACAAAGGTTCAAATATGCCCTACCAATGTACTGCCCTTCCTTTATCCATCCATCCATTCATTCATCAAATATATAGTAAGTTCTTACCCCCATAAACAGACAGGTACTTGGGATGGGAGATGAAGACACTATGTTTAATCGTCTTTGTGGTCTGTTCACTCATTAATGAACATAATTTGGGAGCTTAAACAAATTTTATGCCATATTAAATGATTATTACATTCAATGTTTTGGTCATGGAGTTTTGTGCCTGCACAGTTCCTTCCAATCTACCCCCATAATCCGCTCAGAACCTTCTAGGCCATTCCCTTTCTGCTCTCAGGGTTTTGACTATTTGACATTCCCTCTTTTCTGCACTGAAAATTTTTTTGTCTGACAGTATCTCTAATGTTTCATTTCAGTAAATTATAGAATTTTATTATTTAAAGGGCTATAAACTTCTTTCAAATGGTGCTATTACATAGTTACCATTTTAAGTTCCTCACTTACGTTAAGGTGATTGGTATACCCTCTGTAATGCTTGTTTGTGTAACCACAACCCACACCTGAATATACAGAAATGTTTCTGCTAAATGCCTTAGGACTAAGTCATTCAAATATAAAATAGTGTCCAGAAAATCTGTGCTCACTAACTTCAGAGTGACATTTGTCATTTTTCCAATTACGAATTTAGCTGCAACCCTTGATGGAATTAACAATATCTACTGTCTGGTCAGTAACAGAAATGACAGATAATTCTATTCTTATTTCAGTTTTTTTGAGAATATCTCGAAATATCACGTGTGATCATTTCTTCATAGCTGCTGTTTGTCAGAACTGACATTAGTCCTTACTACGCTATGTATCAATAAAAGACATATACATTACTGACTTCTAACATGTATTCATCTACTGCTGAATATCTTTATTTCAGTCTGATGGCTTTTCTTGGCAATCTTAAATATTTTATTTAATAAATGTAAAAGCTTTATTCTAGAATGAAATATGTAGAATGGAATAGAATACAAAGTTACCTTATGGTGAAAAAATTAAGTACAGCTAGCTCTGTTGTCTTCATAAAATTTAATAAGAAAGCAGACCCTAAAAAGGTAACAGCAGAATGAAGGATTGAAGTCTTCCCTTTTCTATATTTTCAAAGACATAATTATCATCATTACTGTTATTATTGTTATTATTCGTGTGTATGTGTGTGTCACATGTGTGGGGGTGCTTGAAGAGATCAGGAAAGGACACCAGATGCCCTGGAACCAGAGTTACAGGTGGTTGTGGTCTGCTTGACCTGGGTGTTAGGGATGAGACTCAGGTCTTCGGTAGAGCAGCAAGTGTTCTTAACTGCTGAACGTCTCTCTAGCACATCTTTTATGTATTTTTAACATCTAGTGTTTCCTCTTCTTTGAGGTGTTCTGCATATTTGTTTGTTCATTGTCCTCCAAAGAAAAAGAAGGAGTTTGATCTCAGAGGTGTGCTGAGGGAATACTGATTGTCTTTGGATCTATATTTCAAGGTCTGACTCTTCTCTGACATGTGTTTTCACTGTATGATAGAGATAAAGATAATGGCCCCATTTGAATTGGTTTTCACACACACACACACACACACACACACACACGCACACACATACACATTTTAGAGTTAGTCTTTTTTTGTAAAGCTGAGCATTAAAACACACTTTAAGAAATTAGGATGATCACACAGTTGCCATCAACATAGAAGTTATTTTTCTTCTTCAAATTAAAAAAAAATTACTACCCCAGTGCTCAGAGCTCAGAGGATGTTATGTAGTGGCCATCAAGAGAATGTGAAATTTCTAGAGCCTCCGTGTAGTCTGACACATAGAAGACAAAACAGAAACAGAGACCAATACATAGAAAAGTTATTGAAAAGATAAAATTTTAGCCAATCTAGTCATAAAAAGTGAGTGCTAATTGCTGTATGTTATGGCATGAGAAAGTGACAT
This sequence comes from Myodes glareolus, assembly GCF_982192425.1. Lineage (NCBI taxonomy): Eukaryota > Metazoa > Chordata > Mammalia > Rodentia > Cricetidae > Myodes > Myodes glareolus. The sequence goes on along the minus strand of NC_142029.1, from coordinate 12,412,467 downwards.
TGAATATGGCTAGCATCAGAGGGGCCTGCCCTTTGTGATCCTGCAGAACTTCATCTAAGCACTGGAGGCAGGAAGAAGAAAGAGGAGGATGTTTAAGAAATTCATGGGCAGACCGAGAGATACAAATAAAATGTGAAATTAAACTAAATGTACAATAGATTAGCTGAACATGATATTCAAAACATGGTCGGGACCGGGAGGTGGTGGCACATGCCTTTGATCCCAGCAGAGGGAGGCAGGGGTAGGTGGACCTCTGTGAATTGAAGGCTTGTCTGCGCTAGCATGCTCTCAGACTCTAGGAGTGTGTTCCTGCCTTGTCAAATCCTCTTCTTTCCTGTGTCCTCTGGTGGTGAGACAGAAATACTTCTCTTTTTTAATAAAGGAAATATAAGCATCCTGAATGGAATGCAGGTGTCATTGTTTATTTTTATTCTCTTGGTTTTTTTTCTATATGTATGTCTGTGTGAGGGTAAGAGATTTCCTGCCGGTACCAAAATGGTTTGGGAGAATCCCTGGGACTCACTGATACTGGGCTGTTTGGGGAGCTGAACCCCAAAGGCTCTCGATAGATTTGAGTTTTGCAAAGGTGATAGATCTGGATCTAATTGCATTCTTATACATGCAGATATCCAGTTGGACCAGCATTGTTTATTGAAGACACTTTCTTTTTTCCATTGTATTGTTTTGGTTTCTTTGTCGAAAATCAATTGTCCATAGGTGTATGGATTTATGTCTAGGCCTTTCGCTAGATTCCATTGATCCACCTGTCTGTTTATATGCCAATACCATATGGATTTTATAACTATAGCTCTGTAGTAGATCTTGAAATTAGGGATGGTGACACCTCTGGAGGATTTTTTTTTATTTTTTCCACATGAAGTTGAATATTGTTCTTTCAAGGTATGTAAGAATTGTGTTGGGATTTTAATGGGATTTCATTGAATGTGTAGATTTCTTCTGGTAAGATGGTCATTTTTACTATGTTAAAACTATCAATCCCTGTGCATGGGAGATCTTTCCATCTTCTTATATCTTCTTCAATTTCTATCTTCAAAGGTTTGAATTTTTATGATACAGGTCTTTCACTTGCTTGGTTAAAGTTATACCAAGTTATTTTATATTATTTGAGGCAATTATAAAGGATGTTGATTTTCTGATTTCTTTCTCAGCTCATTAATCATTTGCATATAGGGGTGCTACTGATATTTTTAGTTAATATAATATCTGGTCACTTGACTAAAAGTGCTTATCAGCTGTAGGTGTTCCCTGGTACAGCTATTGGGGTTGCTTATGTCTACAATCATATCACCTGCAAATCATGATATCTTGACTTCTTCTTTTCCAATTTGTAGCCCCTTGGTTTTATTTAGTTGTCTGATTGTTCTAGCTAGAACTTCAAACACTATATTGAATAAATATGGAGAGAGTGGACAATATTTTCTTGTTCCTTATTTTACTATAATTGCTTTGAGTTTCTCTCCATTTAATTTGATGTTGGCAATCGACTTGGTGTATATTGCTTTTATTATGTTTAGGCATGCCTCTTGTATCCCTGATCTCTTCAAGACTTTTACCATGAAGGGGCGTTGGATTTTGTCAAAGGCCTTTTCAGCATCTAACACAATGATAATGTGGGGATTTTTATCTTCAATTTGTTTACATGGTGGATTACGCTGACAAATTTTTGTTTGTTGAACCATCCCTGCATCTCTGAGATGAGAAGCCTACATGGTCATGGTGGATGACCTTTTTGATGTGGTCTTGAATTTAGTTTGACAGTATTTTTTTGAGTATTTTTGTATCAATGTTCATGAGTGAAATTGATCTGTAATTCTCTTTCTTCATTGAGTCTTTATATGGATTGGGTATCAGGGTAACTGTGACCTCATAGAAAGAATCAGGCAATGTTCCTCTTGTTTCTATTTTGTGGAATAATTTGAGGAGTACTGATATTAACTCTTATTTAAAGTCTGGCAGAATTCTGTGTTTGAACGTTCTGGTTGTTGGTATTTTGGTTGGGGCGGGGAGACTTTTAATGGATACTTTGATTTCCTTAGGGGTTATAGGTCTATTTAATTTGTGTAGCTTGGTCCTCTTATGTGACACCTAATAGTGGGAACAGGGTCTTTCTCTGATTCTTTTACTGGCTTTTGACACCCTACTCCTCATACTGGGTTCTTGCCAAGCCTTAATACATGGGGTAGTGCTTAATCCTACTACAACTGGGTATGCTATGCTTTGTTGGTACTCATGGGAGATCTGGCCTTTCTTAAACAAAAATGGACAGGGGCATATTGCCAGATGGGAACACAGGGTTGCGGGTCAGGGTGGGGGACTGGGAGAAAAGGGGTGGAACTGTACCTCGGCTTTAAAATAAATGAATTAGTAAATAATAAATAAATAAATTTATTTTTTAAAACCTCACACTTTAATGACACTAGCATCTCACCTAAATGTAATTTGTTTTAAGTTTGTATTTCTTTCTTTCTATTTTTGAAGACACCTCACTCTGCTCCCTCTGCACAGTCGATTCTCGATTTCCGTATCCAGTTAAGAGTTCTGTTGTCAGAGACGCCAAACACAGCGACTTTAACAAAATCATTTCTGTTGGTTAAGTGATTCAATGCATCCTCAGAGGTGCCAGAATATGCCTGTGTCACATTAAGGAAAGAAACCATAGCACTTCCCCTTGGGTTATTTTGGCCAAGAATATGTCCAAGTTTTAATTTTCTACTTCTCTTCCCATGTCTTCCATCAGACTATAGCTTGCAGTTTCTAGCTTGTCTAGAGTCTGCCTGTTGTGTGTTTGCTCATTACTGCTGGTATCTGACTGTGTCCCTAACAAAGACCTTCTGCCCTGTCTTACTGTACAGCACAGGGAGCATCACACTGGGAGAGGATGGAGTATACTTTACAGGAATCTTTAAGTGTTTTACATGCTTAATATGCAGGAAATCCTGAATTTGATCTCCAACACTACATAAACCAAGTATACAGAAAGTGTTGAACACTGTTGAGTATGGACATTTAGCAATGCTTTCCTCTGTCCCCTCTTAACAAAACACAGAGAAATCTATATTCAGGTACTGATGACATATTGTAAGCTGCACATATTTGAAGTATAGAATTTGAAGTTTTTAATATGAACACAACCATGAGGCCACCATCCTCCAAAGTATCTTCATGCCCTTTGCATATTATTCTCCTGACCTTGCTGCTATGCAGCACTGTCTTCAAGCTAACAAGGGTTGATTTTCTGTCACTATATATCAGATTGGTTTTTCTAGAATTTTCATAAAGTAGAGTAATTCAATATTTTGTAATTTTGGCTTAGCTCAAAATTATTTTGTTATTCACACAAGCTGTAACATATATTAAAATTACTTTTAGTGGTTTTTTTGTGTGTGTGCAGGCTTGTATGTGCTGCTGCGTGTGTGAATGTAGTTATGCATGTTTGTAAGCAGGTTCACATGGAATCTAGTACACCTTGGGCGCTTTTCTCAGGTGCTGTCAAATCTCTCTCTCTCTCTCTCTCTCTCTCTCTCTCTCTCTCTCTCTCTCTCTCTCTCTGTAGGACAAGGTCTCTCATTTTGCATCAATGACCTGGTACCTGCCAAATAGACTAGATTGGAGGCCAGCAAGCCCCAGGGACCTGCCAATCTCCACCTCTCTGTGTCGGGGTTATAAGCACAGGCCACCATGGATGGCTTCTTTCCCAGAGGTTCCAGGGGGTGAAATAAAATCTTCATCTTTGCAAGGAGTCATTTTTCCAACTGAAATATTGTTGGAATATTATCCTGACTTTGTTCTTATCTTGTAGGAAGTGGTGTTATATCCATGGATAGACTTGAACTATGGCCCTCCCGCCTCCACCTTCTTAATGCTGATACTACAGGAATGTGTCACCATAGCTAGCAGAGTAATTCATTTTTAACTGATGGGTAATATTTCATTGTAGGTTGTGTTATAAGTTGTTAATCCACTTACATGCAAGTTAACATTAGAATTGCGTCCATTTTGGGGCTTTCTATCAGGATTGTAGAAGAGTCTTATGCAATGGTTGTTTTTAACTGTCAATCTGACACGCTGTAGAGTCGTCTGGTAAGGGAGTCTCAGTGAGGAATCACTTGGCTTGCGTTGGCCTGTGGGGGTGGGCATGTTTGTGAAATGTTATAATTTGCCTTAACTGAGCTAGGATGGCTCACCTTTAATGTTGGTGGCAGCATTTAATAGGCGGGGGCCAGACATATAGGAAGATGTGTGTGAGCTGAGCACACGTCTGTAACCCACTGTCTCTGCTCCTGACTGTGGATATAACATAACCAGCGGCTTCAGGTCCTGTCATCTTGTCTTTCCTGCTGTGGTGATTGTGAGTGGAACTGTAAGTCAAACAAAGCCCTTTCTCCCTTAAGTTGCCTTTCTCAAGGTGTTTTATCTCAGCAACAGAAAATGAAGCTGAACCCTTACTTCATTCCTCTGCATTCTCACTAACACTTGGCGTCTTTAGTTCCCATGGTTCTAACTGGTGTGCAGTGACCATCACTTTAGATTTTAATTCTCGTTTTCCTGATAAGCGGTGCCATGTTTTCAGGGGATTATTGTTATCTGTGGATCATTTCAAGCAGGTTTATTCTTAAATCTTATTGAGACAAGGTTTTGCTGCATGTTTGAGTCTGTCTTTGAGCTCACTTCGTAGCCCAGGATGACTTTGAACTACTTTCCTACCTCAACCTCCACAGGGCTGGACTGACAGATACTAATGATCATGCCTGCTTTCATTTTGTCAATTTTCAATCGGCATTTAATTTTATTTTTTCTATTTTTGTGTTTCAAGACCTTTTTACAGATTATGACTATGAATCACTTAGTAGATTCATGATCTACAATCGTTTTCTACTCTGAGATGCATCTTTTAATTTGCTCTCAATTCTTGCAGGTCCTTTGCTGTATGTAGTGGTTTCCTCTTTGGGGCTTGCCGCTGGGAAGACAGACTCTCCCCCTAGATGCCCAGGAGTCCCTAAATGGTTTTCACCTCTACACCATAGCCAGGAAATTTTCTTGAAGCAGAAGAATAGAAAACAGTAGGAATCAGTACAGTTGTCCATGTCTCAAGAATTTCCTCTTGCTTGTCTTGTGCCAAGTGTATAAAAAGCCATTGCTCTCATATGTTTTGTTAATATTTTGCTTGTTTCAATGCCTCTGAGCAGAGGTCTCAAAAATGGTTAATGCTTTTTGGGGACAATGGGGTTTTTCTTTTCCCCTCAAGGAAGGTGGGGGGTGTCTTTCCCCCCAGGAATGATAGGATGGCCTTTTCACTATGTTCTGTATTGCTTCTCTTCCCTGGTCCATATGAATCCCCATCCTTACCTAACAATCTGCTTATTTAAGAACACACTCACCCGACAGGTTGTCTACACTGGCAGTAGAAAATGAAAAGGGATTCCCTGTTTGCAGCACACAACAGTGTTACCTGGAGACAAGAAGACAGTCTCCTGGGCAACAGGAGCCACGGAGCTGGTGCAGTATGATTTCTGTTGCAGAGGAGGCTGCCCCTGCTGTGGGTTATGAGGCTTCATGATCCAATTAGTTCCACGGGTTTCTGGAAATTTCCAACTATAAAAATGGGAACTCACAAAAACAAACAAAGCATATACAGAAACAAAACTCAGAAGTCTCATGTCTTTTATTTTTAATTTTAATATTTTTGAGACAGGTCTCATATATCCCAGAATAACTTCAGGCTCACTATAACTGAGAATGACCTTGAGTTTCTGACCTCCTGCTTTACCTCCCTAGTTCTGGATTATAGTCATACATCACAATAACAAGGAAATGCCAGAATCAGATTGGCTCATGTCTAGAGTATGTCAAACTCTAAAAGACAAGCACTAAATTAAAAACAAAGACTATTTACCTTTCCATAAGTCTATAAATTCATAGAAACTTGAATAATTATAGGCACATTCTTGGATTGATAAAAGACAATATATCATCTATAACACTACAAACGTATTATTTTGATAAAATATTATGATCACATTGAAACTAATTTAGGCATAATGATTAATAGAATTGTCTCAGTATGAGGGAATAGATTATGAATTTGGATTCTCAAGCCAAAATAAGCATCAGGTGGTGGAAAATATAAGAATACACAGTAATAATAAGGAAAAGATATAAAATGTGGAAGAAGGGTTAAGAGATTCTACTATCATACAACCAGAGTTCAACTAGTATGGGATAAAGGAAAGGTGGAGTCATTAAAAAAAATCCTTGAAATTCCCCAAGCTTGAAAAACAGTTCATTTCTTCAGATTAAAGATAACTGAAAGAAAATCAAGATGAAGCAAAATGAAACAAAAAAATATTCCAGTATCCATTTAAGTGAAAAATTCAGACCAATAAAAAGCAAAGTCTCCCATCAATATTAGAAAGTAAAAAATGACTATAAAAAGAGGGTGACTAGCTAAAAGATTACATTGGATGTTTATTCTGTGCATATTTCTAGCAGAAAAACTTACTTTCAGATATTCTTGGGATGTGTAGCTCTATGTCCTGTTAACTTGACACACAAGGTTCAGTGGTAGTTTATGTTCTGTTGCTGTAATAAAAATACTCTGACAAAAACACTTTAAGGACAAGGGCTTGTTTCAACTTACAGCTCCAAGGGGAAAGAGTCCATCATAGTAGGAAGGACATAGTGGCAGGGGCAGAAACCTGACTGACTGCATTGCATACACTCCCAGGAAGCAAAACCAGGAAGTGGTGCTAGGCCATAAAACATTGAAACCTGTCCCTAGTGATGTACTTCTTCTAGCAAGTCTCTGCCATCAACAGTTTCCACAACCTTCCCAAAGATCACCACTAGCTGGGGACCAAGTGTTCTAATGTGTGAACCCTGGGGTCATTTTATATTTGAACCACAACTCTCTCTCTCTCCATATATATATATATGAAGGTAACTGCATTCTACCTCAGCATGATGATGTAGAAGTTAAAGTGATAGGGGTCAGCAAGGGTTTCATCTCCTGCCCAAAGGAAATTCAAGTTACTGACCATTCCATTTCCTGACAACATACAGGCTCCTGTGGAGAATAAGTAGGTCCCACTAAGGGCACAGAGCTTCTAGCAAACAGTTTGCAAAGGATAATTCCTTATCAAGACAGACGAAGAGACATGAATCAAGCTTCCAAGGCAATGGATGGTTTTCTGCTTTACCACTGTCTCTCCTCACCTTGGACGCAGGGATAAAGCTTCTAGAACATCTAAAAGAACCCCACAAAGTATGCAAAACTAGGAAAGGTGCAAATCATTAAGAAAGGGAGGAGAAGATAGGAATAGATTTTATGTCAGGTGACATATTGGTCATTGTGCAAATAACTGTCTTGAATGATTTAAAAATATTTCAGTAATTTGAAGTCCCTGCTCTAGAAATCTCTACCAAAACCCTCCCAAGAAGATCCTCAATTGCTTGGGAATTGTTTTTAGAAAATCCAAATGATTCCCCCCCGCTTTTTTTTGAGACAGGGTTTCTCTGTTGTTTTGGAGCAGGTCCTGCACCTTCATCTTTGTAGAATTCTGTAACCTATGATTTTGTTCATATCATTTTTTTCTCTTATAAAACTAAAGGAAAAGGCCAGGACTTGACCAAGTGGTCAACATATGCTTGACATGAGTGATGTGGGATTCCCTTCTGTATGCAATGAATATATTTTGTTACCATTGGAAAATAAAGAAGTTGCTTTGGCCTATGGCAGGGCATAGGTAGGCAGGAAAACTAAACTGAACGCAGGGAGAAGAAGGCAGAATCAGGCAGTTGCCATGTAGCTGCCGAAAGAGAAAGACACCAGAAATTTACCAATAAGCCACAGCCTTGGCGCTACACAGATTAATAGAAATGGGTTAATTTAAGATATTAACTGCTAGTTGCCAGGCAGTGATGGTACATGCCTTTAATCCCATCACTCAGGAGGCAGAGGCAGATGGATCTCTGTGAGTTCGAGGCCAAGAGCGAGTTCCAAGACAGCTAGGGCTGTTACACAGAGAAACCCTGTCTTGAAAAATAATGGAACAAAACAAAAACCAAACCAAATCAAACAAAACAAAAATATAAAAAGATAAGAACTAGCTAGGATTAGGCATGAGCCATTGGACAAACAGTGTTGTAATTAATACAGTTTTTGTGTGATTATTCAGATCTGGGACGCCAGAAAATGAAAAAGCAGTCTTCATTTACACATGAGTGAGGCCCAGGGTTCAGTCCAGAGCACAGCGAAGCATAACAAAATCAGTTAATCAACTGAACAACCAATGAGGTGAAAGGATTGGGTGGGGAAATCTGGGAGGAAAGCAGGAGAGTATTTACTGTCTTGTTCTAGGCTATAAGGACACAAGCCTGTGGAGCCAAATGAGATTTCAGGTAATCACCTCAACTTCATTGTCCTTTCTTATCTTGTTGCTAATTGGTATTTAAAATACAAATGAGATTGTGGGGTGATGATGGGCTTCTTATAATAGACTAGGGTGTAATTTGTGCCTATCAACAGTTATTTCAGATAATTTGCTTGTAAAACATTCAATTTGAACTTTCTGAAGCATTGTTATATGGGTAAAAACTGGGAATGCACTGCACCTACAGTTTGAGAGTAGGGTTTGGGTGGAGCACTGGTCTAGTCTGTCTGTTACTGTGATAAAACACTGGCCCAAAGTGACTTTGGGAGGAAAGGGTTTATGTGGCTTATAGGTTCTAGTCCATTATCAAGGATGGGCAAGACAGGAACCTGGAAAAAGAAACTGGAACAGAAACCATGGAATAATGATGCCTATTGGTTTGTTCTTTTTGGCTTATGCTCTGCTCGATTTTCTAGACACAGCATCACTTAGTGGGCTGAGCATTTCTACATCAGTTGTCAATCAAGAAAATGCACCCCCAGACATGAACACAAGTCTATATGGTGGAGACAATTCCTCAGTTGAAGCTCCCTCTTCCAGATGTTAGAGTTATGTTGAAGTTTCCATTACTCATGAGCTGTAAATGTGGTTTAGAAAGCATGGTTGGTGAAGGGCTAGAGAGATGACTGAGTCAGGAAAGAGCTTGCTGAGCAAGTACGAGGACCTTAGTTCTCTTCCCACCAGGCATGTAGAAAGTTAAGCATGCTGTCTGTGATGGTTTGAAAGAAAATGGCTCCCAGAAGATGTGTGGCCTTGTTGGAAGAAATGTATCATTGGGGGTAGGGGGAGGACTATGCCTTGAGGTCTCTTTTGGTCAAGCTTCCCTCACTGTGGCAGTTAGCCAACTTCCTGTTGCCTACAAGATGTAGAACTCTCAGCGCCAGCACCACATCTGCCTGCATGCAGCCATACTCCCCACCATGATGAGAATGGACTGAACCTCAGAAACTGTAAAGTAACCATCCAAATTAATTGTTTTCTTTTTAGAGGAGCCATGATCATAGTGTCTCTTCACATCAAAAGAAACCCAAACTGAGAGCAGTGTCTGTCTATCGCAGCACTGGGAATACAGGAATGGGCAGACCCCTAGGGCCTTAGCAACCCAGCTTCCAGTGGGGGACTGTGATTTAAAAGACAAAGTGAATGGACAGCTCCTGAAGAATGACACTCGAGGTTGACCTCTGGCTTCCACCCATCAGTCCGCACATAAACACACACACACTTATGGACACCACCCCAGATGAAAATACGAACACCCTCCACAAACACAAAAGGAACTGCAAGGGTATTTAAAAGCACTATGTTTAATACTTAAATAGGCCCATTCTTGTTTTATTCTATTTACATGGTTGAAACACAATGCCAGAGCATGGGTGGCTTAGAGGAATTTATTTCTGACAGTTCATGAGCCATAAAATCCAGGATCAATTTTTGGACAGTCTCGCTGGTCTGGCTCTTGGGCTCATACCTACTGGTTCATAGGCTGCCTCTTGAATTTGTCTTCACATGATGGGAGGGGCGAGGGGGCTGTATGAGAACTGTATCGTCAAGGCACAAATTCCCCGGGAAAGGGGCCTTGCTTTCATAACCCAATCACTTCAGGAAGATCCCATTTCCTATCACCACCTCACAGGTGCAGAGGTTTTCAGCACATGGGTAGAGAGAGAATCATTCAAGCAGTTACATTGTGTGACTTGGTTTGTTTCAAGGTCCTTTTCTTCTCAGATAAATCTGTGTTCTCTGACTGTATATTAAGAATAGCTACAAAGATGCATGCATTTAAACACGGAATAAAACATCGGTATTTTTGAACTGTATTTTCTCCTGGGAGTCTCCCTTCAACAGCTGGGTTTTTGGATAATTGTTAGGGATAGACATTAATTGTTATTACTTCTATTATTTTACTGATTTCACAGCATCCTGCCCGAAGCTGAACTTTCTCTTTGAAACACTGTTCTTCACAGTTGCCATAAATACGCCTCAGACTAACGAGGACAGGGGATGACAAGTCTAATCACTGCAGGATGTTTTTACTGGGCCCACAGAAGTGTCGCTCAGGGGTGATGAAGGGTGCGGATTTCCTCCTTGAAGAAGAAGAAGGTGGGCTGTGAGGTAGGCGATCTTGCAGGAAAGAAAAATGCAGCAGTTAAGGAAATGGGACACTATTGTTTAACTTACCCTCACTCTGTAACCCTTGGGAAGGCTTCATGATCTCACCTTACACTCAGCTTTTTCCATGTAAGACAGAGACCTGGAAACCAGCACACAGTTCATTAAGTGGAATCCAGCTTATCCCCTTTCCTGGTCAGAATTTGGGAGAGGCTAGATCCAGGACCTTAAATCAGAAGTTAGGTACTTCCCAGTTGTTTCTCTTAGAACCAAACATTTTCTACTCCCAGGAGTAGGGAGGGGCTCCCAGAACCTGAAACTCATGAAAGAAAACAGCCTCACTTGCTCTCCAAGAGGTCAGATAAACAGTGAACCCTCGCTGAGGGGAGGAGATTCTTCAATGGAGCTGCTGAGAGGTGTGCAGGAAACTCTAACAGTTCAGCTTTTGTGACTATGAACTTTGACTTAGAGTCATCCATGTTCTCATTGGTAACTCTTCACTTAAGCTTCTGAAGCCACCCCGATAAACTGGTTTACCATGCGAGACTTCAGAGCAATCGTTTCTGTGGTGTGTTGTCAATGCCCTTTCTGAGGGGAAGGTTTGGCATGCCTTTCAAGGAAAATCCAACTCTGGGCAATTGCAATAATTCCCTCACCAGTAGTGGAGTCATTAGGCAAACACTTATCTCCCCAGGGGACATATTAAGCAAAAGCGCTCAGATCTCTTTGAGTTTTAATTCTCAGTGGCTTTAGTTTGAGTGGTACTGTGCAACTCATGATTGGCTAGTGACAGTTGGGTTAGTTATGGAAACTCCTCAGTGCCAGAGAAAGAATCTCTAGGCTTCTTATGGGAATAACTGTCAATGTACAATAAAGGTGATAATACTTGTGTGTGTGCACACACACAGGAACATTCACACAGTACACATATATACAAATGCAAAAACATACACAGCACACACACATAGACACATACCACACCCACTCATGGAATACACACACACACATACACACACACACACACACACACACACAGGGCTAAGCAGAAGTAATGGGGGTTTTAACACCATGGGGTATCATGGGCATAGAACCCAGATCTCTGTGTACCTTGACCTACCATGTGCAGTTTGCATCATAACAGTGGCTTCAAGAATTCTGGCTCCCGTGGCTACCTAACTTGAATGGCCCCTGCTTTGTACTAAACTCTTTGAAATGATCTTTACATTTCCAAGTCTGTAATTTTAACTTGGCACGGTGGTATTGCAAACGTGGTGTGGGCAAACTGCCTTCTTCGGGCTTTAAGAAGGACACAGAAGGTAGTGACTGGGAAGTCCTTCACAAAGCAAGCATGAAGAAAAACTGCAGACAAGGGTCTGGGCAAATCATTATGGCTTTTAAAAAATCCTGCAGCAGACAAGAGAAACAGTCTCCATGTGACAATCTTGCACCTCATTCCAAGCATTCACAAACAGATTTCTTATTTTACTGTTTCCATGACAACACCTGACATTTCACGTATGTTTTTCAAGGAAGGAAAGGTGAAAATTACTCTTGGTGTTAAATTGAATATTTCTCTTTCTCCTCACCTATTTTATTCACAGACTGTTAGTAGACATGGCAATTTCACATTCCTTTCAGAAGTTCAATGCCTTTTCCTACTTTAAATGTAGATTAAATGACTCCAACTACAATTGCTTTTGCTAAATCCAGGGTGTTTGAAGAGAAACCTGGTCTCCCTAAAGCTGCCCTGTTTGATAAGCAATAGTTGTTACAACAGAGACATTTCACAATTACTTGCTTTTTCTGAAATTGTTACACTGGAGTCTGTGAAGGGTTGAGAAACCACTTTGCTGATGTGTGCATAATCACTCATCTGCTTTACAAACAGTTTCTCTTTGATTCTAACTACCAATCAACAGTGAAAGAACAAGCAATCAAATATTTGTGGATATGCATGGGTGTGGGTTGTGTATACCAGTGGGTGTTATATATGTGTATATATGTGGTATATGAGTGTTTGTGTGCATGAGTGCATGTGGTATGTATATAAGTATATATGTATAGTATGATCAGTGTGGAAGATGTGTGTATATGAGTAGATAAGATATATGTATGTATGTATGCATGTATGTATTTGTATGTATGCATGCTTGTGTGTTCAGAACTAGAACTATTTTTTGAGGCCATTTTTATTGTTTAGAAAATGGGATCCTTTTATAGTGAAATATTTTTGTAATGAAGACTACTTGTTTCTTTTCTTTGTTTGTTTTGGAAAAGGGTCTCACACATCTAAGCTGACATGTGTTGTGGAACAATGGCCTTTTATCCTGTCACTTATATTATTTTTAATAAATCACTGATTGGCCAGTAGCCAGGCAGGAAGTAGAGGCAGGGTGATGAGAACAGGAAAATTCTGGGAAGAGGAAAGGTCAGTCTGCAGTTGTAACCCAGATGCAGAGGAAGCAAGATGAGAATGCCTTACTTCTTAAAGGTATCAAGCCACGTGGCTAACATAGACAAGAATAATGGCTAATATAAGATGTAAGAAAGTTAATAAAAAGTCTGAGCTAACCAGCCAACCAGTTTATGATTAATGTAGACCTCTGCATGTTTCTTTGGAACTGAATGACTGTAGGACAGAAACCTCTGGCAACAAATGGCACTATTGTGGGCAACTAAATCCACTTAAAACCTGAGACAGTTTGGGAAATAATTCTAGACAGTTAAGCATGGCTTCTTGGTAGCATTTTCTCAGGTGGGCTCTGTTTGCTAGAGGCAAGTGCACCTCATTTCAGAGAGGCTTCCTGATTCAGCATTAGAAGTAAAAACCTTATAGCTCTTTTAAGAGGCCCCACCACAAAACACTTAAATGATGTTTATGAGTAGTCAATAGCATGCTTCTTGGTGGTGGCAGGGACCCTGAAATGCTATAGAGTTGAGGTAATAAACATGGCTCTGGTCAGTACCTCTGCCATGAGGCTAAACTCTTAGAAAGCTAAAGAATGGATGGATCCAGCCATCAAAGCCACGCCTTTAATCCTAGCCATTTTACTTAGCAAATTAAAAACTCATGTGGTCAGAAAAAGAGAGATATACGATAAAGATAGATTCAAACAAAAGAAACTTCTAACTGGTTTACAGTGTGTTAAAAAATATATGTAAGCCTGGGAGAGAAAAGAAAAAGGATAAAGTCCTTAAAATAAAAGAGTAAGAAAGAGAGTAGTTGGGTGTGGTGGCACACACCTTAAATCCCAACACTTGGGAGGCAGAGGCAGGTGGATCTCTATGAGTTCAAGCAAAACCCGGTCTACAGAGTGAGTGCCAGGACAGCCAAAGATACACAGAGAAACATAGTCTCAAAAAGCCAAAAAAATAAAAATAAAAATAAAAGAAATAGAGTTTAAAATAAAACCATGTAAAGGTGGAAAATACACAGAGAGTCTGGATACTGTATAATATCATGTTGTCTTTGAATTGTATGGCTGCTGTGGTTGGAGCAACAGCTGCTAAAAGACATTTGATTATAAATGTTTCTGGATTAATCCAACATGTACATTTTCAAAATTTAAGTCAAAATGTATGTTACTTTGGAGAAGAGGTTTTGCTTTTGTATCCACAGGAAATGAGAGGCTGTAGATTTATTCTGGGCTAAGAAAAATCATGTTTAATCAAGGAAGACCCAGAATAGCTTCAAAACTGCTGGCTGAGATGATCAAGCCTCACAGGATACTCCAGACAGGACTTCATCACAATTTTAAATTTTCTTTAGGTCCCCATAAGATTATCAGTGCCCCCAACCAGCAGGAAGTAGCCTGGAAAACTATGTCCACATTCCCAAAAAAATGGATTGTGGATATTTATCTTTGTTTACAGTGTTGTCTACAAGTTATATGGCTAAACAAAGGATATTAGATTCAGAGTTCTTGTTTAAAAAAAGGGGGGAGTGTTGTGGGTCAATGGTCTTTTATCCTGTCACTTGTATTGTTTTTAATAAATCACTGATTGGCCAGTAGCCAGGCAGGAAGTAGAGGTGGAGTGATGAGAACAGGAGAATTCTGGGAAGAGGAAAGGTCAGTCTGCAGTTATCACCCTGACACAGAGGAAGTAAGATATGAATGCCTCTCTGAAAAAGCTACCAAGCCACGTGGCTAACATGGACAAGAATAGTGGACTAATATACGTTATAAGAGTTAATAAGAAACCTGAGCTAATAGGCCAGCCAGTTTGTGATTAGTATAGACCTCTGCATGTTTCTTTGGGACTGAAGAGCTATGGGACCAGGTGGGACAGAAACTTCTGTCACTAGGCAAGGATTGTACTATATAGCTGGGGATCACCATGAACAACCTCCCCAGTGCTGCGATTCAGGTGTGTGCCTAATATACCTGGTTTAGAGTGAATTATCTGCTCATACCAAGAAAGGCTTTACTCAAGTTCACTGATTCACATGTTAATCCATTGAAAATCATGTTCAAGGAAACATCTGTGGCCCAGGCATGTTAAACAAATGAATAAATTTACAATAGATTGATAATGTGATGCCAAGCTCTAGGCCAATCATTTTAAAGATGAAACTGAGGAGCCAACATGTCACAGTAGCATCTTTTGGCCTCCATTTCCAAAAACTTGCCCTGGCATATTTAGTAGCTGTTTAATGTCTGGGATATCCCACTGTGCTTGCTACTGTGGAGATTGGCCTGACAAGGGAGCCATTGTATTTACAGAGGTACTAAGAAGAGGGGCATACATTAGCGACTGAATCCCTTGCTTTGCAACAAATGGCTCATTTAAATGGGAGAAAATATCACTTCGAAAACAACTCTTTCTATTTACGTGGGCTTTAAAAGTAGCTTCAACACTTTAGTATGAAACTTCTTAGACTGTGTGTTGCCACCTCATAAGGTGTCAGGGAACAAATGTGAGGGTAGTAAGGAGTTCTGGAGAATTAAGAGGTTTCTAAAAGTACAGAGACCAAAAATTAATTAAAAATCAAATGTTGAAGAAATCCAAGTTGTTTCTGGCAGTGCTCATTGTCACTGTACAGCACAACAACCTTGGTTATGAATACCCAGCATGCACAGGTCTTCAGCTTTAGTGTCTCTTAGTTGTATTAAAAACACAAGCACACCCATCTCATTAGTATGCAAACTTAATTTAATCTATATTAAGCAATGCTAACATTATATGTGTGCCATTTTTTAAAAGATTGTAGGTGTTTGTGTGTTCATGTCTGTGTGTATGTGCATGTGTGTGTGTGTGTGTGTGTGTGTGTGTGTGTGTGTGTATGTGTATGCATGTAGGTATCGCAGAAGTTGGAAGAGGGCATCAGATCCCCTGGAGTTGGAGTTATAAACTATCATAAGTTACCCTATAGGTTTTGGGAACTGAGGTCTGTTTTTCTATAGCTCTTTGGGGTCACATATCAGATATTTGCATTACAATTCTTGTAGTAGCAAAATTACAATTATGAAGTAGCAATGAAATAATTGTATGGCTGGAGTTCATCACAACATGGGGAACTGTATTAAAAGGTCACAGCATTAGGACAGCTGAGAACAACTTCTCTGTAGGAGCAGTGAGTGTTCTTAATCATTGAGCCATCTGTCTAGCCTCAGGACTTGCTTTAGAATAGCTTTTTGTGATTTATTACCAGTATAGGTTTGATTCATATATGCATTTTATATACCTAGACTCAACTAAAAATTTCCCCAGTAAAAGGGATCAAGAATGGAAAACATACCAGAATCGCTGACTGTTAAGGGTGTCTTGGATCTGAGCTTCTCACACTTCAATCACATGGCAAGGTGGCTTCCTATTTCCCCAGAATTTCTGAGTAGATCTTGGTTGATACCCCAATATCTACACTTTAGTAAGTTCCAAGGTGCTGTGGAGGTGGAGTTCTTTTTACATCTGGGAGAACTAATATCAGAAGAAAAAAACATCCACTGACTGCAACTGACTCAGCATCCTTCAAGAATCCAGCCATCACAGAAGAGCACTCCATAAACAGAACCCCAGCAGCACAGACACTGAGAGAAACAATTAATAAATGGGACCTCCTGAAACTTAAAAGCTTCTATAAAGCAAAGGATGGTCAACAAGGCAAAACAACACCTACAGAATGGGAAAAGATCTTCATTAACCCCACATTACACAGAGGTCTGGTCTCCAAAATATACAAAGAACTCAAGAAATTGGACATCAGAAGATCACATAATCCAATAAAAAAAATGGAGTACAGACCTAAACAGAGAACTCTCAACAGAGGAATCTAAAATGGCTGAAAGACACTTAAGGAAATGTTCAACATCCTTAGTCATCAGAGAAATGCAAATCAAAACAACTCTGAGAACATACCTGTAAGAATGGTCAAGATCAAAAACACTGATGACAACTTATGTTGGAGAGGTTGTGGGATAAAAGGAACACTCTTGCATTGCTGGTGGGAATGCAAGCTGGTACAGCCCCTTTGGATGTCAGTGTGGCGATTTCTCAGAAGATTAGGAAACAACCTTCCTTAAGACCCAGTAATACCACTTTTGGGTATATAGCCAAAGGATGCTCAATCATGCCACAAGGACATGTGCTCAACTATGTTCATAGCACCATTGTTTGTCATAGCCAGAACTAGAAACAAACTAAGTGCCCCTCGACCGAAGAATGGATAAGGAAAATGTGATACATTTACACAATAGAGTACTACACAGCAGGAAAAAATGACATCTTGAACTTTGCAGGCAAGTTGATGAAACTAGAAAACATCTTTTTGAGTGAGGTAACCCAGACCCAGAAAGATAATTATCACATGTACTCACTCATAAGTGGTTTTTAAACATAAATCAAAGAAAACCAGCCCACAAATCAAAATCCCAGAGAACCTAGACAGCAATGAGGACCCTAAGAGAGACAGACATAGATCTAATCTACATGGGAAGTAGAAAAAGACAAGGTCTCCTGAGTCAATTGGGTGCATGGGGACCTTTGGGGAGGGTTGAAGAGGAGGGGAGGGAACAGGAGGGGAACAGAGAAAAATGTAGAGCCCAATAAAAATCAAATAAAAAAAGATAATGTCAACGATTATCACATTTAAGTTTGGGATAATAAAAGGATATCCCTTAAAAAAACGAATACATCCATCAGTATTCTAATCAGAATTCTGAAGAGACTGAGTGTGACTTCTCTCCACATCCTGCTCCCAGCGCTTACAAGGAAACACACTCAGGACCTGGTATTTTAGCAGCTAGAAGAAGGCTTTCCCCCTGCCTCTTCTTTATCTGTTCACTAAGGCCGGTGCACATCCCTCATTGGTATGCTGACCTGGAAACATTCTCCTCATAATCACCGGGCATCAGATGAAGATGTCCTCATCCATCTTCCAGTTCTAAGTACATAATCCCCATAGCCATGTCCCCTCAACATGTTTCATCTCTACCAGGAAATTTTGTAGAAAATTGAAATGAGAAACGCTACATGACTATGCTTTTGGTCTAGGTCACTTATGGAGATTACTGTCCCTTCTCATTAATACCATGTGTTTTGCAATTATGGAAAAAGAAGATAAAATAATATAAATAATTTTGGTAACCCACTGCTATGTAAGCTAACTGTGGAGTAACTGGATTATTGTCCAGTAGAACAGTTAATTTTATCTACTTGAGAATTCTTTCCTGAAATCTGTTTGCCTACTTCATTTATTTATATTTGTAAATATTGTCTATCATCTATCTATCTATCTATCTATCTATCTATCTATCTATCTATCTATCTATCTACCTATCTATCTATCATCTATATATCTTTCTGTCAACTATCTATGTATCATTTATCTGTATTATCATCTCTGGTCTTTGAATTCCCCCTAGAACCAGCTATATTATCTCATTTGTTTCCCTATTAATCAGTGAAGAAACTATAGTCTTTTATTCCTTTACCTCATCTACCTTGATGTGTATGAGAGTTAAATTATACTTTATTTTTGAAAAGCATCTGGTTCTAAGTACTGCGCTGGGTTCTCTTCATTCACTATTCCTTATATACTCGTTTCAGCACAGTAATTTTCGAGGATGTTTGATAAACGGAAGTCAAGTGATTAAGGATTAAAGAATAGGACTGTCACATATAAAATGAGGCAGTTCCCAAGATGAGATGGTGTTAGAATACAAATAGTGTAAGAGAAAGAGGAACCAGTAGAAGAATGCAGTCCTTAGAGATTGTAGGACTGTGTGTAGGATTGTGTGTAGGACTGTCAGCTCTTGAGGACTCCTTGGGGGCCTCTAGATAATCAAATACATATTGGTGAGAGCGCTGAATCCTAACAACTAGACCACCAGGGAGTGATTCAAATACATATTGGGAAATGGTCCACAGGAGCAAACTGGCTGACAGACCATACACTGAAAGCCTATTGTGCTAAACACATTGAGTGATCTTGCATCTCAATGTCAGGAACCCAGTTATCACATCACAGCATGCCAGCTCCTCTGTGCCATTTGTCTTTAGAGGACTTATCTGGGGGCATTTGGTCACACTCCAGTGGCCCTGTCACTGTTCTCAGACACTTGTCTGGATGAAGACATAGGGACCAATCTTTACAGATAGATTTTTCATGCTGTACTATTCCAGTGCTTGTGTGTAGGAACTCCCAGACTAAAGAGGCCTGATGGGGTGCACTGATGGCTTGCTTTGCCTATGACTTAGTCTTTTGGACTCAACAGCAGTTCTGTCTTTGTCCAAGAGAATTAAACTCAGATTTCAGCAAGCTCGTTAAAGCGGTTGTTTGGTAAACAGAAGACTCCAGGGATGCTCATTCGGTTCCCATCTGGTCTGTATTTTGGAAGAGCCAACAAAGATCATATCACATAACTCTCAATTTCAAAATGTGACTGTACTGGTTAGTTTTGCCAACTTGACACAATATTGAATCATTTGAGAAAAGGGAACTTCAGTGAAGAAATTCCTCCATCAGATTGACCAACCAGCAGGCAAGTTTGTAGGAGCCTTTTTTTTTTCCTTTTGATAACTGATTGTTGTAAGAGATTCCAATCCACTGAGAATGGTACCACCCCCAGATTGGTAGTCCTGGGTTGTATAAGTAAGCCAGCTGAGCAAGCCATGGGGAGCAAGTCAGTAAATAGTGGCCTTCTAAGGAAGGGGGCCTCAAGTTGTGAGTTGAGACCCACTTACTGTTGGTCACGTATTAAATATCTTGCATATTATATATTTTCAATATGATTCGTAACAGTAACAAATTTACAGTTAGAAAGTAGCAATTAAATAACTTTATGGTTGGGGATCACCACAATGTGAGGAACTGTATTGAGGGGTCACAGCATTAAGGAGGTTGAGAACCTCCTCTCTAAAGCCTCCACTTCAGTTCTTGCCTTCAAGTTCCTCTCCTTCTTGGGCTTCTGCCTTGACTTTCCTTAATAATGGACTGTGTTTGCAACACCTGAGACAGATAAACCTTTTCTACCTCAAGTAGCTTTTGGTCATGGTCTTTATCACAGCATTAGAAGGCAAGTTCAGACAGTGACTCACAGGTTGTAACTCGGTTCATTGTACATCATTCAATGAGAAAGCAGTTAAAATTTTACCCAAATTTATGTCGTTCAGTGTGAGCTTAGTTTTAACACTACAGTCAAACAAAATAGGAAGAATGCCCATGATAATAATGACTCAACAGTTTTTGGAAAGAGAGCGGAATAAAGTAATATGGAAGGTGACTCATACATCCTCTGTAAAAGACTAAGATTAGGTTGGCTGCTACAACCAATCTTAGCGAACCTTTATTTCTAGTATGGCCCTTTCTTCTTACAAAGTGCAATTCTCTTATTCTGTGATCATCAATAAAGACGGCAATGTAAGAGCCAAGTGCTTACCACTGCCTTTAAACTGTAGACCCGCTCCAGGGGAACACTGTCCTCCCTCAAGGTACCACATTGTTCTCTGTGGAGTGTCACATGCTAATGCTCACTGTATGTGGCCACTATTCCAAGGTCTGCGAGAAGTACTGATCCGCTTCTGTGTGCCTTGTCACCACATTATTTCTAAAGTAAACCCTGAAATTCGGTTTTCTGAAGCATAAACTGTTTTCTTAAAGGGGTTTGCGATACTTTAAAAGATGTGAAAAAAGAATCCATTGATAAAGCTGTGAGTGAGATTTTTTTCTCAGCTTTTATTGATGCTCTGTGGATTTTACATCATACATCCTGAGCCCACTCATTCACCATCCTCTCACTTCTGCCCTCTGCCTGTGCAATCTCCCTGCCCCTCCAAAACAAAAGAAATTTAAAAGAAAAACCACTCCCCCCAAAACAACAACAACAACAACAACAACAAAAGAACCAGGAGTCTCATCCCGGAAGCTGAAGTGTGGACTGTTGAGTCACACGGTTTATCCTTTTGTCCATTCTTCTTAATTTGTAAGTGTTCATTGCTATGAGTCTGGTTCTGGTTCGAGGCCTCTGGGTTCTGCTACACTATAATAATGGGCTCACTCTGGGATTCCTCTTGGATATCCTGTTGTCGAGGAGATCCTATGGTTTTGGATCTGTAGGTTCATTCCTTCACATGCGTCAACAGTTCATAGATGCTCAGGATGTTGGGGTGGGCTAACACATAGCCCTGGTTCTGGGCCTGGGTGGTAGTTGGTTGGTGAGTCCACCAACTTTTTGGGCAGCTGTTCAGCACTGCTCGAAGCAAGGAGCATGGGCAGTTCTCCCATTCTCGGGTCCCCAGACCACGCACACTCACAGGAGGGACAGTTCTACTGGTTTGCCCAGGTGAGGTGCAGAGCCCCCTCTCCTGACAGCTGCACGTGGGAGGGTCAGCTCTACTGCTCCTATGCCCTCAGGGATAGCTCACCTGTGCCTTGGCAACAAGGACAGCTCTAGTGTGCTGTCCAGGCAGGATGCAGGGCCTATTCTCCAGTGTGCTGCAGCTGGTGAGGGGTAGGGTTAGACCTTTCATGAACCTGGTGCCAGCTCTCTTGCCTGCAGCAGCTAGCAAGGGGTCAAGGGGAGAGGGCATCTTTCCCTCACCTATGCCACCACATGGTAGATGGGGGTGGGTGGGACCAGCTCTGCTGCCCCGGGCCAGTTCACCTGCTTCCCAGACAACAGGGTCAGGTTTAGTGTGCTGCCCAGATGAGGTGTAGAGCCTTTCTCCTGTGTACAGCAGCCTGTCAGGGGCAAGGCTAGCTCTCTGACTTTCAAGACCTGGGATGTCAGCTCTCACTGGCCCCAGATGGCAATGAGTTAGCAGGGAAGGGCATATTTCTCTACCCATGCCCCCACATGGACTGAGGCATAGGCTCTCCTGCCCTCAGGATCTGCTCACCTGAGGCCCCCAAAATAGGTTCAGCTCCAGTTTGCTGTCCCAGTGAGTTGCAAATCTGTGGTGAGGGTTGGGAATGTCTTTCCCGGGTACAGGGGTAGGAGTGGGGGAGCAGAAAGGTCTCCCTTGAGAGGCAAGGCAGAGCCAGCTCTCCAGCCATAGTATCGACTGAAGGGCAGGGTCATCCATCCCTGTGCCAGTCAAGGACAGGTCTGGCTCAGTGCAGCCCTCAGATCTCCACATGTGTGTTTCCTATGACCCTTCACATGTATGGTTCCCTACGCTAACACAGGCTGTAGACATCATCACAGACTCCAGCTGCAGTAGGACCATGGAGCCAGATACGGCCCTCTGCAGTGGCTTGAGCCTGGATGTCACCATTGCTCTGGTGGCAGCACAGGCCACCCAATTCAATATGGTGGTAGCATGGCCCTTGGACACTAACATGGTATCAGGTGATTGACCAGACAATGGGCATCTGCAAAGTCTTCAGAGCTAACAGGAGCTATGAACATCTCTCCAGACCCCAGCCACTACAGGGCCATAGACCCAGATATGGCCCTCGGTAGTGATCCGTCCATGGCCTCAGGTAGCACAAGCTACCCAGATCAATATGACTCCTGCAGAGGCATGGTCCTCAGACACCAAGGTGTTCTCAGGTGGCTGACCAGACCCCAGTCAGCCACATGGCTCTTGGTAGTAACAGGAACTACAGACATCGGCTCAGATCCTGGCTGCTGTAGGGTCACAGACGCAGATATGGCCCTCAGCATCAGCCTTGGCCTGGATGACACCATGGCCCCCGTGAGAGCACAGGCCATGTCAAACAGCATGGCCCTAGCAGTGGCAAGGCCCTCAGGCATACATCTAACTGCAGTTGTGGCCTTGACACTGGGAATCCATGTGGTCTCTGGTGGCCTTAGGGGCCACGGGCATCAGTACAGAGCATGGCTGAAGCAGAGTCATGGGCCTAGACATGCTCCTAGGGAGGAGCCTGGGTTCAGATGTCACTATGGCCCCAGGTGGCTGTACAAGCCACGCGGATCAGTATGGCCCCCCAGCAGCATAGGCCCAGACATCAAATACCCCTGGCATCTGCATGGGCTTTGATGGGAGCCACAGACATTAACACAGACCCTGGTTGAAGTAGGGTCACAGGCCCAGACGTGGCCCTCAGCAGCAGCTCTGGCCCAGGTGACACCATGGCCCCAGATGAGAGTACAGGCAACTCAAATTGACATGGCCCCAGTGGTGTCACAACCCCTGGACGCTGTTATGGTCATAGGCTGTGGCTTAGACCTCAGGCATCTGTGTGGTTTTTGTGGCAACAGGAACCACTGAACATTAACAGAGACCCTGGTTGTGACAGGACCATGGGCCCAGACATGATCCCCAGCAGTAGTCCGACCTGAGTATCACCATGGCATCAGGTGGCACGGCAGTTCATAAGATCAACATCACCCCAAGACAATGTGGCCCTCAGACACCATCATGGCCCCAGATGGCAGACTCTGCATGATCCTCAGTGGAGACAGGAGCCACAGGTCGGAATTCACATTCCTTCAAACCCAGGAAACAGCTACAGGCTTCTAGTTGATTTTGTTGATTTCCCTATAAAGTTTCCAAATCAACATAGCTGGTAGAAAGTTTGCTGACTGGGCATGGAAAAGGGACACAGAAAATCTTGAAATTAATTTAGATTTTGCCGATCCAAAGAAAAGAAAAATAAGAAACTCACTGAAGTTAGGATAATAATTGATAGATTTTCATTTAATGTGAATACAGAAATCAACATGAATTTACATGTTTAATCTAATCAGCGAAAGAGCAAAAGTGAGACTCTAGAGTAGAAATGAGAATATTAAGAAGCAACAACAGACAGACTCACCTTCACCTAGAGTGTTCCTGATATTTGGGAAGACCCATTTTTTCCCATTGGTGTGTCTGTGCATGACATTATGAATGTGTGTGGATGTGTGTGTGTGTGTGTGTGTGTGTGTGTGTGTGTGTGCATGCACCTGACTTGGGGAGGGCCTTGGTCTCTATAGGATGTTTCCTCTGTTGCTCTCAACCTTCATTTGTTGACACAAGGTCTCTCTCCGAACCTGAGCTGTTCAAATTGAACTAGGCTGGTGGCCAGTGAGCTTCAGGGATCCTCCTGTCTTTGCCTCGCACAAGGTACCATTCTGGAAGTTTTATTTGGGTTCTGCGGATCTGAGCTCATATCCTCAAGCCTGTATACATGTACTTCTCCGGCTGAGCTACCTCTCGGCCTCACCTTCTCTGCTTTCTATGGGGTGGGTGTGTGTCCTAAGAGGTGAGAGAGCAAGGACAGAAAAGTCCTGCTTTGTAATTGTGTCTACAATGAAAATGAGAGAACTTCTGTTTGCTGGAATTTTCTGTCTAATGGCACCAGACAGACTAGTTAAGATGGTGTTGCTATGGTTACTTCATGGTGGTAAAATACCCCAATGACAAGCAACTTATGGGAGAAAGGGATTACGTTAGCTCGCAATTCCTGGTTATAGCCTATGCTTCTTGAGCAACCAAGTCAACAGGAATTTGAAGCAGTTAGTCACACCCATGGTCAGGAGCAGAGAGAAATGAATCAGTCCAAATTTCAGGTGTGCAGCTAACTTTCTCTTATACAATGCTGTACATGGTGGGAGGGCTTTCTGGATCAATGGAATCAAGATGATCTCCTAATACAAGGTCACAGGCTTGTGTAATTCATACAATCCTTCTTCTCCCTCTTTGAGACTCTTGCCCAGTGATTCTAGATTGTGTCAAGTTGCCAGTTGTTATGGTTACATCTCATTGATCATGAGACTGGGGTATCAAGCAGAATTGTCTCACTTACTTCTTTTTTATTTTGGTTTTTACAGTGTGTGTGTGTGTGTGCACGCTTGTGTCCACAGAGGCCAGGGAATGGGCATTAGATCACCTAGGACTGGAGAGGTAGGTGCTGGGAATTGAACTCAGGTCCTCTGGAACAGCAGCAAGCTCCCTTGAGCCATCTCTCCAACCTTCCCTTCTAAAAAGTGTATTTTTTTGTAACTCTTGAATTATTGCTTACAAAATTTATAAAACTTCCCTATTTTTCTTTCAAGTTTACCCTGTTGACTTGACTTGAAAGCTCGTGTAATATTAAATGAGAGTCAAGCACTGAGAAGATGAAATAAACTACTTCATATCTTTGGGGTCAGGATTGGGGGTTATAAAAT
This sequence comes from Myodes glareolus, assembly GCF_982192425.1. NCBI lineage: Eukaryota > Metazoa > Chordata > Mammalia > Rodentia > Cricetidae > Myodes > Myodes glareolus. Next base: position 12,387,350 of record NC_142029.1, on the reverse strand, counting down.
ATTTTTGTTTTGCCGGGGCACAATTTACTAAGACTTGGAAAAATATTTATCTATCTATTATTTTGTTTACTATGTGAAATATAGAAAACAATGGAGTCTACCTGTAGATTCTAATATCTGATATACAGACTCTGGATGGCTTATTTTGTTGAATGCAAGCATTTATCATGAATTAAAATCTTTATAGTATATGGGACTGGAGAAATTACTTGGTGATTAAAAATGCTCTCAAAAAATGAACTCAGGTTCAGTTCTTAGCACCCATGTTCATAAATGTGGATAATCCAGCTCTAGGGGATCCAATACCTTTTTTGGGATCTTCAAGAACTGCCTCAAGTGGCGCGCGCGCGCGCACACACACACACACACACACCACATTTATGATTAAAAATTTCAAAATCTAATATAATAATATATTAATATAAGATAGAATAAAATAAACCCAAACCAGAAGATCTGCAAAACAAGACTATTTTGTTGTTGTGATGTGAGTTCTCCTAAACTACTGCTGAACAATGGAACAAAAGCTTACAGCAAATAATGCGTCTGTTCCCTAATTATTCCTTTTGTAGCAATTTCACTTTAGGTGCTGTGACAAAGGAATTTGCATGTAATGATGTTGTATTCTTTAAAATAGCTGACGGTCATACAGATCAGGTCTCCAGGACTGCAGGTTTTCCTATGTTAAACACGGTCAACTGTCTTCTCTGCAGTGCCAAAGGACCAAGTCCCACCAACAGGTCAATGGGCAGCTAGCAGCAGGTAGTCTCTGACCATGTCAAATAAAACAGGATCACACAGACAGGAAGCTTTGTGCCTAGTGATTGCCTGTATCATCTACTGGCTCATTAACTTTTAGGTTATAAAACACAATAGGAAAATGGCAATAATGTGGATCAGATAGCAGTTACTATGTGGTGATTAGGTCTTTGTCAATTGGTCACAAGCTGGAGTTATCTGGAAAAAGGTAGCCTCAGTGAAGAAATTACATCCTGCCCTCAGTTGGCCTCTAGGCAAGGGACAGGGTATTGTCCTGATTAATGGCTAGTGTGAAGAGCTCAGTCCATCATTGGTGTTGCCACCTGTGGGCAGGTGGTCCTAGTGCTGACCACGTCATGGAGAGCAAGCCAGTAAGCAGTGTTTCTCCGTGGTCTCAGTTTCAGTTCCTACAGACTAGTTTCTGCTTGAGTTCCTGCCCTGAGTTCCCCTAATGATGGACTGTGATCAGAATGTGTAAGCCAAATAAACTCTTTCCTTCCCAGGCATTTTCTGGCCATGTTGTTTTGTTATTGCAATAGAAACTAAACTGGGATATACAGTTAACTTTAAAAGGGGGGAGGGTTATGTCAATAGGCTTCTTTGAACTTGGTAGGAAAACAAACGCTCTCCCTTCATGAAATAACATAGATGATGTTTGACATTGAATTAAGTATCTGTTTGTACTGATAATAAAAAAAACATCTGGGGTCAGTCAAAGCCTTGCCTTTTCCTGGATTATCTCAAAATATTAGATTATGCAGCACATTGGTAGTAATTACTCTCTTGATTGTTTCTGAGGGGCTGGGGACTGAATCTAGGGCCTACTCCATGCCGGACGAGTGTTCCACCACCCAGTTCTTATTATTCCTGCTCATCAATATCTTTTTCTAATTATATTATTTTTACAGTTTCTCTTTACTATTCAATGATGTCAATGAATTATCATAAGAGAATATAGCATTAGTCATGTAAAATATTAATAAACCTTCACAGCATTGTGCCGGGTACACAGTCAGCGGCAGCCTGCCTACTGGTATTACGAGCACAACATGCATGTGGGCATCTCCATGCAGGTAAAGATCTTCCTGTCAATAATGTTTCATTAGTAATAAAATCAGACTAAATTGGGCCGCTAAAGATCATGCACTACATGGTTTGTCTACAATGGCCAGAAAAGGTGAATCTGTAGAGACAGAAAGTCTATTAATGCCTGCTGGGTACTGGAGGGGCTAAGAACAGCTTACTAATAAGACCAAAGTTTCCTTCCACAGAGATGAGAATGTTCTAGAATTAGATTGGGTGAGGGATTGCATAGCATTATGAGAACTGAAGAGCACTCAACTGAATAAAGTGTTTAAAATGGTGGTTTTTATGTTGCCTGCATTTTATCTCAATAAAAGCTCATGATCTGTTTTAAAGTTTGAGACGTTCATATATAAAATATATATGAATAAGAGAAAAGGTTATGTCAACAGTCGGTGCATCTCTCTTTTCAAAATTATCTCCACTATGCCCCACACGTCATTTGTTTATTTACCAAAACACAGCCCATCTCACATCATTAGTATTTGGCTATATTATTTTTACAATCAACTTTGCAACATTGCTCCTTTAAACTCAACCTCATACTTTTTGCTTGTCTACTGTGTGTCTCATTCTATGTGTTTTATTTATCAGACCACATTCCCTATGGTAATATGGCTCTTTATCAACAAAATGTGGGTTCTGTTCTATGCAAACTTTTATGATACTTCATAAAAGTTTAAAAGTTTCCAAAGATATGACCAAGTAGAAATAATTTCACAGAATACCTATAACATAGTACTCACATTCTACCATCAGTATTTACTGTGCTGCTGATGTATATCTGCTCTAAAATATATATCCCTGTTTATCTATCAGACCAATTAAAGCCAAAAACATTCATTCATCTTGTTTGGTGTCGTGAAAGCACTCGATGTTGATGATAATTATGACTAAAAACCTTTACAAAATTTTTCTCACTATGGGCTTCATCTGTCTTTAAATTATTTGGCCAGTGAGCAGGGCATAAATAACTGTGGCGCATTCATCCCTAAAACACCAGAATCTATGTCAAACCTGCTCCTCTTGTGGCTCAGGGAGCGCCATGGGAAAGGTGGCATAGAAAGTGTAGGAGCAAGAGGTGGTGGATACTACAGCCGAAGAGTTGTATTCCAGAAACACGGAGAAGGCCATTGCACATGACCTCACTGTGGCTGGAATACATGGATGAGACCTAAACATGATCAAGTAGACAAAAATCTCAACATGACCATGGAAGGGGGTCACAAAGCCCCGCCCCTAGTTGAGGAGATGTTGGTAATGAATAGCTGTATGGACAGGGAGAGTCTGGTTTTCTGCAGGGAAAAGCTACCTAAGTTCCAGTAGGTGGCCCTCCACTTGTGCACATGCTGGCAAAATAAGTGGACTCCATAGATACTTTTTTAAAGAAGAGGACACTTGAGAGTGGGAAGAAATAGTACTGTGGGATATGACAAAAACTGGAGGGGAAGGAATTGAGGTAGATTTGATCAAGAGCATATTATACTATGCATATATGAAATTTTCAGAGATTGAGAATTAAAAGCACATTTTTATTTATTCTTTTGTATAATGTATTTCCATGATATCTACTCCCCACTCCTCACTCCGGCTAGCTCTGGACCTTGCCTCAAACATGTCCATGTCCTCCACCTACTCTATGTCCTCTTTATTTTTTTTAAATAACACACCGAGTCTGCTTATACGTACATGGTTGTGAGGTCATTCACTGGAGCATGGGAAACCTATCAGTTGCTACACCACCAAAGATAAATGATACACCTTCTTCTAGGAATGAACTGCCCATTGCTTCTTAACTACATGTGAAGAGTTGTGAGCCCCTCCTCCATCCATGGTGGAATGTTGCCTGGCTTGATCTTGTTCAGGTCTTATGTAGGGACCATAGCTGCCATGTGTTGTGGATGCAATGGTTGTGCCATGCCTAGAAGACAGTATTCCCTAGCATGTTTCCCCATCCTTTGGCATTTGTATTCTTCTTTTCCCTTTTTCTATGATGTACACAGAGCCTTGGAGGATTGGGTTCATAAAGATGTCTCAGTTAAGACTGAGAACTCAAGTCGCTAGTCCTCATAACTTGCCTACATATGAGTCTCCGCATTAACTGTACACACTGCAAAAAGCAGCTTCTCTGGTCAAGGTTGTCTTTGACTGTAAATAAAATGACTTAGAAGGTAGTTTGACAACATGACCAATCAGGAAAAGGACAGTGGGTTTCCTCCTGTGACCACCGACCTTCCCAGTCATGGACTTTTGACCCCATTCTGATTCTATTTCCTAGCTAACATCAAGAGCGTAGCAATGAACACGGATGTGCAAGCACATCTGTATGGAACATTTGGGAAAATGCTTGGGAGAGGTTTAGCTGAGTCCATGGGAGTTCTACTTTTAGCTCTTTAGAAACTCTCACTGATTTCCAGTGTGTCGGCCTCAGTTTGCCTTCCCACCAATAATGCGAAGTCAACATTGTTGGCTTTTTTTTTTAGCCTCTTATTTATTTATTTATTTATTAAAAATTTCCCCCTCCTCCCCACCTCCCTTTTCCCTCCCTCTCTCCCCTCCCCCTCCCTCTTCAGTCCTAAGAGCATTCAGGATTCCCTGCCCCGTGGGAAGTCCAATGTCCTCCCCCCTCCATCCAGGCTTTTTATTTCTTGATCATAGCCATTGTGACTGGGGCAAGGTGAAATTTCAAAGTGTTTTAATTGGCATTTCCCTACTGGCTAATGATATTGAACACTTCTAAAAGTATTCATTATCCATTTTCATTTCTTCTTTGGAGAACACTGTGTTCAGATACATAACCCATTTTGATGTTGCTTTTGGTTTGATTAGGTCATTCATTTTCTTGATGTTTAGTTTCTTAAGTTCTTTGTATATTCTAGGTAGCAATCCTCCATCAGATATTTAGCTGGTAAAGATTCTACCCTGCCCGTATTTTGTAGGCTGACTCCTCACTTGACTGAACGCTCCTTTAGTTGCATAGAAGTTTCTGGTTTCATGAGATTTAATTTGCTTATTGCTGGCTTTATTTCCTGAGTCACTGAAGTCATATTTAGAATGTCCTTCCTGAGAAGTATTTGACACTTCAAACATCACTTCGTTTTCACACTGATTGCTCTTTAGTTTTCTTTCATCTCCAAGATTATTCTTTCTTGGGACTATTTGTGGTTTTGCATTGATTCTTACACATCTGCATTAGCGCCCACACTCTGTAGACTGGTTTCACAATCTGATTGATGTTGCTCAGTCTAACTACCACTAGGTGACTCATATACTTCTGTCCCATTACGAGGTATGTGATTCCAAACAGAGTACCCTCTCTTCCGTGCAACATCACACACACACACACACACACACACACACCCTCTCCCACCACCTGCCTGTGCTTGGTCTGATTCTGAACAGATCGTCTTTGCCAATTTATGCCACAGAAGAATGAAAGCCATGGCATATTTGAGAATTCAGCAGTACACAAAAAGAAGTAGCTCCCAAACCTTCATCAACAAAGCAATAAAATCAAATAATTTATAGTCAGATGACAATTTACTGATCTGAACCTATGAAACTGACTGATAAATAAAATGTATTTGTTTTTACATGGGGAGGCTAAAGAAGGATGGTCCAGTGGTTAAGTATGCATGTGTACGACTCTTCCAGATGACCTGAGTTCAATTTCTAGCACTTACACTGCATGGCTCACACCTCTAACTGCAGTTACAGAGGATCTGACACTCTCTTCTGGCCTCCACAGACACCCGTGGTTGTATGCATACCTCCTCCCCCACACCAACACATGTAATCAAAAATTAAATAAAATATTTTGAAAAATCCAGGCTTGTCTGAATTCAGTTTTTCCTTGGAACTACCCGTTGAATTCTGCCCGAATTGTGTGTCTTCCTTCCACTACCCACAGCCTATCAAAGACCTAGCAGAGTGCTCAGCATGAAAGGCAGCACAGAATCTCTCTTTCCAGTCTGTACTCCACCACAAGGGTTAAAGTGACAAAGTAGGTATCCCAGTCCAAAGCAGGATTTTACCATCCATAGAAAGAATAGAGCCAACAAACAATTTAAGAGGGGTAGACATTCTTCTCCAGGGGTCCCAAGCTGCCAGACAGTCTCTGGAAGTGCTCCCATTTTGCACTCTGGCTGAGAATGACCCCACAGTGGCAGGCAACACCAGGGTTATGTGTAGAACATTGCTCTCAAAGCAGGCTACCTGGGCTTAGGGCTCTTAGCTGTTTATTTTCCCTTAGTCACTAAAAGAGAACAAATCCACATGGCTGCCTTTTATTTTCCAAACAAGCCTGACTTGTGTAGCCATAAATTCTCTCTTTATTTATAATAAACAATCTAGATGACCAAGTGCATACCGTTAAAAGCTGTTTCAGGATATCTTTGGCTGCTACTAAACTCAATCACGGTTGGAGACTATTTACTAAGAGGTCTGACCAAGGCCAGCTTTTATGGGCTCAGAGAACCATAACCCTCTAAAGGATACTATGATTGATTTTTGGAAAGCAGGCCCTCTAAACAGACATTGCTTCTCATTTGAGTCCCTTTTGCTGTTATTCTTTATAAAGTCTCAATGCCTCACTTTTTTTTTAATGCTATACCAAGCTTAGTAACACCCACGTCATTTGTTCTGCATTAGGATCCCTGCCAGTTGTCTGGGAAGGGTGACAGGGGAGACCATTAATCAGAATATATTGTACAAAAACTATCCATTTTCAATAAAAAATTAATAATAAAATTAGGGTCAGTTCCTTTTTTTTAACAGTTCTACCAGTTCTTTATTCTGGATACATCTTTCAAACTTTGGTGACATCTACAAATTTCTTGCTCACTTACTCTGAGGTTTGATGGCTAAATGGAGCTCTGGGCAGCTTGGCAAGACTTGTCTCCAATTTTAGACTACACCTTTCTTCTTATTTTGCCAGCAAGCTGAAGGAACAGTCATTATTTGGAGCACATCTGGTCCTGGGGAAAGAAGGTAAAAGCTACAGACCCAGGAGAGCTGGTGTTAAATCCCATCCCATTCAAAAGCCTGGATCCAAGAGAATCACAGGTCACAATCCCAGAGCAATTGGATGAGAGTACCAAGGCCCCAATCTGACAATGGGAGAGAGAATGACTTATTTCTTCCTCCATCATTTCTTCTAATTTTATTACATTTATTCATTCCTTCATTATTTTTTCTTCATATATATGTGCATGTGTGTGGGTGCTCATGTGGGAGGTCAGAGGACAGTTAGCAGGATTCTGCCATCTTCTTCTACCATGAGGGTTCTCAAGATTGACTATAAAGCTACATACAGGATTAGCAGAAAGGGCCTTGTCTACTGAGACATCTTATGGATTCTACCCTTTGCCTCTATTTTGGCCTGAGGTGATTAGATGATGCCCAGCTCCCTCAATGGTACAGCATTTTGTCTAACTAATTCTTGATTAGAATGCAAATATCATCTGGAAGCATTTCAAAAGACATAGCAGACTAATGCTTAATCAAGTGGCCGAATTCCCCCATTGTTCTGAGATATATAGTGAGGACAGGGACTCATATAGGCCAGGTATCTGGAAGCAGGAACTGATGCAGAGGCTGTGGAAGGGAGCTGCTTACTGGCTTGCTCCCCATGGCTTGCTCAGCCTGCTTTCTTATATAACCCAGGACCACCAGCCCAGGATAGCCCCACCCACACTGGGCCCCACACTCCCCTATCTAATCACTATTAAGAAAATGGCATGCAGGCTTGCCAGCTTACAGCCTGATCTTCTAGAGACTTTTTCTCAGTTGTGGCTCCCTCTTCTCTGGTGACTGTAGCTTGTATCAAGTTGACATAAAACTAACCAGTGGAGGTGCCTTCCATGGTCCTGCCATTTCTATATTGCGTATTACAATATGCCCTCACCTCCTACTGCTCCCTCCACTCAATTGTGCAATAAATAGCTACTAGTGACTGACTCAGAAAGTCCTTTCCTGTGTCTATATATTAAAATCTACTCCCTAATTTTTCCTCTAACATCTTTAGAGTATCAAGTCTTATGTTGTGGTCCTTAATTCATTAGCAATTGAATTTTACAGAGGGTGAGAGACAGGGATCTGGTTTCATTTTTTCTGTATGTTGGAATTCAAGTTTTCCGGCAAAATGTGTTAACGATTTTGTTTTTCCTCCAGTGATCATCTCTGATGTCTCTGTCAAGGATCAGGCAGTGGCAGCATAGTGGGTTGTGTCTATTCTGTTACATTGATACAAAGTTATAAACTAACCCCAACACATTGATAGTAGGTGACTTCAAAGTCACACTCTTACCAATCCACATGTTATCTACTAAAAGCCAGAGAAACACTGGTGTTAAATGACATCATAAATCAAACGGACCTGCACACGGCTGTAGAACATCCCACCCAAACAGTGCAGAATACACTTTCTACCTAGGATCACTTAGAACTCTCTGTAGTACAAATGAAAATTTAGGACACAAAGCAATTCTCAGCCAATATAGGACACCTGGATCAACTTCTTGTGTTTTACAACACCACAGGAGAACAAAGATAGAAATCAAGACTAGTAGAAATTACCTCTGGATATGATTTTGGTCAGAGATAGCACCTAAAATAAGAGAAGTGACTGACATTGATCTTGATTGCCCACCATAACTAGATGGTAAGACTTTATGACTGACAACATCACACAATATGGTCAGGAAACAGAGACATCAGTTTTGGACTAGCCAGGAAATTCTCATTGCTGTCTGTCTGTCAGAGTGCTGGAAGGTGCTGTGCTGGCTGCTGGGATAGAAAGATATCAATGGTCTTTATCATCTGTGAAATCTGAGGGCTACAAGACCAACCCACGCCCACAAAACTTACCCACTAGGGCAATAGTGGCACAATGGTTATAGGGATAGCCAACTGCCTTCGTGATTGAGTTTGAGTCCTGTTCTCTAGGAGGAAATTCAAGCATTATCTTAATAAGACTTTTACAGTCTTCTCGAGTAAAGTGTTTGAATGCCAATAAAATATATGTTCTGGGGGAAAAATCAAATGTTATCTTTCCTTCTTCTTCAAAAAAGGAGTTTCTTTATTTTTTATCTAGGACAAAACAGCTTCCCGGAAGTGAAATTCATTAACATGAAGTCCTGTTACATGCCACCTCCAGGAATCACATCCCCACACTGGCTTCATCCTGTGTCTGAAGCAACCTATTGATGCTATTACTCAGTATTCCAGCAGTTATGACCCTGGCCACTGTGTATATTATATAATTGTTCACTTATGAGGAGGGCAGTTGTGATCACAATCAAAGCAAGAGGTGGCTACTTGATTGTTTTAAACCAGTTTATGTGTTTATTTTGCATCCTGACTGAAGTTTCCCCTCCCTACTCTTCTCCAAGTTTCTCCCTCTGTTCACATCCCCAATCCACTCCCCCTCCATTTTTGTTGAGGAATGGACAGGTCTTCCATGAGTATCAACAAAAACAGGTCTTAACAAGCTGCAGTGCAACTAAGCACCTCTTATTGCACTGTTTTTTATTTTAGTTACTTGAGCAAGCATTGCTGAGCAAGCACATAAAGTAAACAAAGGGCTTCTTGTAGCCAGGGGGACTCCAAAAGGAGTTGCCCAATATTCATAGTTTAAAGAAATCATTTAATTAGGACCTTGGGAGCTCAGTCCAGTGCTCCAATGTGGGTCTCTGTTTCTATCTCCATCCATCACCAGATGAAGGTTCTATGGTAGTATGCAAGATATTCATCAGTGTGGCTATAGGAGAAGGACAGTTCAGGCACCCTTTCCTCTGCTGCTCAAGGAACAAGCTGGGGTCATCTCCTTGGACATCTGGGAACCCCTCTAGAGTCAAGTCTACTGCATGGACGGGCTTTGTGGGAGCCTTGTCTGTTTGGATGTTCACCTTCCTGGACCTGGGGGGACCTGGGAGAACCTTGGACTTCCCATAGGGTAGGGAACCCTGACTGCTCTTTGGCCTGGAGAAGGAGGGGGAGGAGGAGTGAGGGGAGGAGAGGGGAGGAAAGTGGGAGGAGGGGAGGAGGTGGAAATTTTTAATAAAAAAGAAAAGAAATCATTTAAAAGCAATTGAATCCTAAACTGATTTCTTAAATGTATTTTCATTTAAATGATCTTGATTTTAGTAATGACATTCAGATATTTATTTTTTATATATGGTTTGAACTAGGGTGAAATTTCAAATTTTGCCATATGGGATGGTGACTTATCAATAATTGAAAATTAAAATTTCAACTGTTAATCAAATAATAACTATCAATTAAATAATTGTCTACATGGCACAAATTCACCATTTTATCTCTTCTTTTCCACCTTTCCCTTCACTGTGTGCCTAGAACAGAAGGAGGCAGATTTAGCTTTATCCCCTTCAAAAAAAAAGGAAAAGGGGAAAATTTGCTGCATAAATAGCAGTGTACCACTAAAATATTACCCATACAAATTTACAAAGGACGCTGAGATGAGTGGAAAATGAGAATGTTTTCCTGCTGCAGTTTAATAAATGGTGGTAAACTCCCTCCAAAGAATGCCACTCTTAGCACTTGATTTCCTTTGGGCTTTGGGAATAACATTGAATTGCATATGGCAGCCTTCTTGATAGGACACTTCTTGCAAGTGTTAAATTTTAAACAAGAGGATTTCCTGGTTTTTCTGAATGTGTCTCTAGTACATAAAATCCGGGCAAAGACTCCTAAGCAAGCAATGGGCAGCTTTGTACCAGCAGGGTCCTAACTCACCTATTCTATGGGTTGTAACCAAATTTGAAGTTCAAGGTATTTCATGTTCAAATTTTTATTTACTCCTTGTTTCTGATATTATCTCTTCCTTAAATTATTTTACAACTAACGGGTAGGAATCCAATATTTTTACCTACTTATATTTGTTGTTGACCTAGCTTTGAGAGAAGTACTGACTTAAATGCTCTAAGGTTTTAACAGAAATTAGATCTTTTAGCCTAATATGCCTCCAGCTCACTTGGTCTGTCCTGAGTTTGTGTGTGTGTGTGTGTGTGTGTGTGTGTGTGTGTGTGTGTGTGTGTGTGTGACTAATATGTTGGTCAACCTCTTTTCCCATAGAGAATCATTGTATAGCCAAACATGTTGGAATACCCCTCAAAAGTCAACTCTCTACATCTGGACGTGGTGGCACCTGCCTCTTGTCATACAACTCAGTAGCTCAAGATCAGCTTGGGCGGCACAGCAAGATTCAGTCTATGAAGAACAAAGCAGGACTGGGGGAGGGGGGGCTCTGGAAAAAGTGCCTGCTGGGCAAACATGAGGATCCAAACTGGTACCTGAACACCCATGTAACAGTAAGCGTAGTGATGCATACCTGTAACTCCAGCACTACGTGTGCAGAGACAGGCAGGCATGCAGTTTCCTGGGGCTTGCCTGTCAGCCCGTCATGTCTAAATGACAACTTCATGTTGAGTGAGAGACCCTGTCTCAAGAAATAAGGTGGAGAATGAGAAAGGAAGATATCCAAAGTTGATCCATCCACAGGTGAACACAGAGAGGGAGGGAAAGGGAGAACAAAAGAGGGAAGGTGAGAGGGAGAGACAGAGACAGAGACACAGAGAGAGAGTGCATAGGAACAGCGACAGTGAAAGCCACACTTTTCTACTCTGACTGGAAGTTGTGGCTGGGGAGAAATCACCTCTTTGCCTTCTTGACAGACAGTGTCTGTGTCCCTGATACTTTATCTGAAAGCCTGACAATCATGGGCTTTCTTGAGCTTGCTACCCAGCTCTCTCCTAAGTCATTCTGAGCACACAAATAGAGTAAAGAGGGAGTTAATGGAGCAACAAAAATTCTGAGGATACCTGCAGGGGAAATAGTTTCTGAGGCACTGTGTGCTTGGCACTGTGACTCAGGCTTCTAGAAAGAGTACCGGAAAATGAAAGAAATTGGGGAAGTGTGTTGAAAAGGTCTGGGAACCCACAGTGCTAGGGGACCTAACTATTTGTCCTCTGCCCACTTCCAGTCTCCACATTTATACATCTCTCCCCAGACAACTGCAGAAAACTAGGATACGATTTGAAAATGCTCAACCATCACACTGTGGTATTCTATTTCTACAGTAAAGGAAGTCTGCAGAAATCCATATCTTTGTATGCTTGAATCAGTCTTTTCTTTTTCCTCCTTTTTTAAAAATTATGTTTTGGCTTTTGAAGAAAAGGTCTTCTATAGCCAAGAATGGTCTTATATGTCTAATCTTCTGCCTCCATCCCTCAGGTGTTGGGATTACAGACATCTGTCAGTACACCAGATCTATGGTTGGAAGCTTGACCCATCTTTTATGGTTGACTTTCCTGAAGATCTCAAGAAAAAGTCAAAGTTAACCCCAGGGTAAGAGAAGGCCACACACGACTTCTGCATTTCGTATTGCAGGCTTGTCTAGGTGAAATTTCCATGGTTTCCCATAACGTCCTCTGTTGTATAAAAGGGATATGTAGAACCTGCCCAACAAGCAACGAAGAGTGGAGGACGGAACCCCTCAGGGAGAATGGGGAGGTCTTGTGATGATAGAGGGAACTGAGAAAGGGCAACAAGAAACCCAAGCACCACTCCTGCCTGTTTCTAGAAAGCTGTTCTATGAAGCTTTGGACACCTTCAGTGACTTCTCACTGTGTTCTCAGTGGCGACGGAAAGTTTGGTTCTTTCCTGAGATGTACCTGAGATGAATGTGTTCAGAAGGATAAGACTTTAGAAATACCGTGCAGCTAGTTCAAAAACACAGCAAAGGCCACCTCAGATGCAGCCTTTTATCTTCCTGAGGTGAATGGTGTCTTTGGGTACAGGAAGAATTTTCTCAATTTTCGATGGAATTGGAGATGTATACAAATAGGAGTACAGTTGCCAGTCCTCTTGAGAAACAGATCAAATGTGGAGCTGAGCCTTATCAGATAGAGATGAACAGCCACTTGATTTTCTCTGATTTAGGACCTTCAATAGCAAAGCAGTTGGAGAGTAAACACAGGAAACCCATTGACTAAGGAAACTCAGAGAGAATTCCTAGGAAGTGCGCTGTGAACAAAGAAAGTAATTATTTTAAGCATCTGACAAGTGAGGTAAGACATTACATGAATTTTCTGCAAATGCAAATGTCTCCTTTATAAGAATGTGTCGTGTGTGTGTGTGTGTGTGTGTGTGTGTGTGTGTGTGTGTGTGTTTGCCCAAGGAGACCAGAGAGTGCTGTGGGAGGTCTTTCAGTATATGTGTTGCTTTATTGGTTAATGAATAAAGAAGCTGTTTTGGCCTGTGATAGTGTAGAGTAGAGCTAGGTGGGAGGGGGGAATAAACTGAATGCTGAGATAAAGAAAGCAGAGTCAAAGAGACTCCATGCAGCCTCCTCTAGGGACAAATGAGCTGGAACTTTGTTGGTAGGCTACGACACTTGTGGTAAAATATAAACTAATAGAAATGGGTTAATCCAAAGATATAAGAGCTAACTAGCAATGCACTTAAGTGATTGGCCAAGCTGTGATTTAAATAATATTGTTTCTGTGTGATTATTTCAGGAGTCTGGGCAGCCAGGAAACGAACAGGTGGCCTCATACAACAAGAGAGGGCATCAGATTCTCTGATGCTGGAATTACAGGAGGTTGAGAGCTCTCCTCTCTCCCCCCAGTTGGGTACTAGGTACTTAATTCTGGTGTTCTTCAATTTCTCTGAACTGCTGAGTAATTTCTCCAGCTACACAATTCCAATGAATGAGGTTAACTAAAAATTTTCTTGTTCTGAACTTGAACTGATAGTATCACAGTTTTTGGTTGTTTAATGCAGATAGAAAAGAATGTGAACACACACACACACACATACACACACACATATATACTTTACAGGTGAGTAGAAGATGCAGGTTTTTGCTTAGGAAAATTAATGTCCCTCTGACTCATAGTTCAAAATATGGGAGCTGGGGAGACAACTCAGCAAAGTGCTCACTACACAAGCAAGAGGATAGGAGGACCCGTCTTTCCTCCCCGACACAAAAATGCCAAGCACGATGGCTGGGAGGTGGAGGCAGGAGAAGCTCTGGTGCTTGCAGCCCAGCCAGTCTAGACTAACTAGCAAGCCTCAAGTATCACTAAGAGAGCCTGATTTAAACACTAAATTAGGGAATGAGGTGGGGGATTAACTTCTGATCTCAAAAGAACACATATACACATGCACACTGATGTATACAACATGAATACATGTTTGCACACACCCAAAATATCACTACAACACACACAGATGGGGTGAGGGAGAGGGAGTGAGAGAAAGAGATACGAACTTCTGATCCCCCATGCCGTCTCCATGTACTAGGATTGCAGACATGTGTTGTCATACATATTTGAACTTGATCCATCTTTTGAGGTTGACCTTTCTGAGTGACTGACTGTATATATCTCTATCTCTATCCATATATGAAGTCCATCACTAGACATGAACACACACACACACACACACACACTTTGCTCTCTGAATGTCTTTAAAACTCCATTTTTGCCTGTTTAATGGACTGTTTTATTATGACAGCCCTTTGCATGGTAACATAGAAAAGTCAGAAGAGCCACCCACTCCCGAAAAGCAGCTGGTGTGTTGCTTGTGTCTTATCCTCCCCCGTGTCTTGCTATGGAAATTCAGATTGAGATTTCAGGGGAGCAGGAAAAAGGTGAGAAAACACTCCTCCTGAAAGAGACACTATTTTAACTAAAATAAATAAAGCAGAGAATATTCCAGAATAATATGGAAGCAGTGACAGGAGAACTTGCCACTATCAAGAGCTGAGAATCACAGGGTGGATTTGGATGAATGATGTTAATATATTCCTGTCTGGTGGGGTGTCTATAAATAGCACCCGCCGGGCACGGGGTGTATCCTTCGTGATTAGTTTCACCCTCTTGACTTGCTTCATCAGTTGGTGCCCTCAGACTCTTGACAGTCACTGCTGCTGATTAGGAGGGATGAACTGGGCCCCTCTGGGCTGAAACAGGACTCTCAGTAAGAAGAGGCAGACTCTACCCAGGCCCCCAAATGACCCTTGGAGCAGATAGGTACTTGGAGGGGCAATAGAGACATTCAAGTTCCCGGTCTTCAGTGAAGTCACAGTTGCACCTACAACCTGAAATGGGGACTTCTGGAACGAGAGGCAGCCATCTTATTCTGTGTGCACATCATCTGGACTCCAGGCCTCCACTTGACCTTAAAGATGATCCTTAGGTACTTGACACTGTGTAGTTCAAAGCAGGCAGAGGCATGGCTGTGGAAGGTGAGTGCTATAGTTAATGGCCTCCTCCTACACAGATGATTCTGGGGAGTGGAGGCCTGGCATCTGCAGTCTCGATTCCTCACCCAGAATCTAAATGAGTGCAGGGATTGAACGTGGGCAAGCAAGAGCATAGTCTATTTAACTCTGAAC
The DNA here is from genome assembly GCF_982192425.1 of Myodes glareolus. Classification (NCBI taxonomy): domain Eukaryota; kingdom Metazoa; phylum Chordata; class Mammalia; order Rodentia; family Cricetidae; genus Myodes; species Myodes glareolus. The sequence continues at coordinate 12,372,088 of NC_142029.1, read as the reverse complement.
TCTGGTAGAGACCACAGTCTGAAGAAATAACTGCCCAGGACACAAAGCAGGAAAGAGAGGGTCAGACATGTGTCTGCTTCAGAACTGGCGACCTTCCCTCCCGACTTTGAAATTTTTAGGGAGCAACTTGATACCTTATCTGGCACACTGGTAAGATACTTTATGATAGAAACTCTTGGAAATGAGTGCCATGAAGGAAAACTTCTTTGTTCATGACAATTTCCCTCTCACTTAATATTGTTACTAAAGGGTAGATAATCAAACAAAGAAGAAAATGTAGAGCTTGTAGCTCTGGAACTCCATAATTCTTAGGAAAATGAGAAAAAAAAGAGAAGTTTCTGATCTCAGATATTTGCTTTCCTATTGTGAAGCTTCCTAGATAATTCATATTCCGACTATGTGGTCCAGTTTCTGCATATGGAATTTAATTATTAATAAAAACTCTCACTTCTAATGAGCACTTGCTGTCTTCTTTGGGTCAGTACGTTTTTACCAGGTTGGGACAAACGTTAATCATATATGACAGACTATTATCAGGTTTGATGTATTGCTTTTAAAGGGTTATTCAGAGATAATTTTGGATTTCTAGAACTGTAGAGCATTCATGTACATCATCCACCCAGCACAGCCTCCTACTTGCATCTTGCACAGCGAGAGTACACTTAGCAGAGCAATCAGACTAACAGTCACACCACACCATTCATTACATTATGGTTCTGTTGGATAGAAACGATAAATAGGAACTAGGCAGAAGTTAGGAAGCATGCTAAGCAATAATTGGTCGAAGAGAGCAAGATTTAATAAACTAGAAGGGGCATGCTACAGGACGGAGAAAGCCAAGGTTAAAACAGAAAGTCTGGGGTATTGTAGGAAGAAATGAAGTTGACTTTCCAATCAGTAAGTATGACTCAGTAGCCACAGATTCAGCAACTGCATATCAAGTACAATGTTGTTAGGTTTGGGTGTGTGTACCTTTACTTATCACAGATAGATCTTTTCTTGTTGTTTCCCGAACAATATACTGTAATAACTACTTGCCTAGTTTTTAAACTTGTGTTAGGTATCATAGGTGATCAAGAAACAGTTGAAAACACAAATGGAGTGTGTAGGCGCTAGGCAAACACTTGTGCTTTTTTGCTAAGGAATGTGGGAAACTTCAGATTTACAGGTTTGGGTATGTTCTTAAGTCAACCCTCTCATGGATACTCAAAGGCAACTATACATATTTCCTTCTGTCTCCCCATTTCTAGGAACTTATGTGTTAAAATCTTTAGGCTTTCTTTACCCATGATGTTTTAATTTTCATAATAAAATACCCAAAGTAGGAAAGAGGGTTGTGTGAGGTCGTGATTATGGAAGCATGAAGTCATGTCTGGGTTATGGATTTCTTGGTGACAGAATCCCAAGGCAATGCAGGGCAGCACATAAGTTCCTTGCCCCCCCCCTTTCCTTATGGTGTCAACAGAATTCATTCATGGGAGATTTCACTTTGAGACCTTATCTAATATTAATTATATTGTTTACTCTCAAACTCAATAGTTATAATACATTCCCCTCTCTGCATACCTCAACATTGGTTTAAATTTGAATGCGACGAGGATTAGGAGATTCCTGAAATGTCTGTCAGTTAGAAGAGCTAAGGAGATGGCTGATGGCTGGAGTCCTTTGTGTAACCTCAGGAGCATCCCGAAGGAGGTTGCCATAGGAACAGTGTGATTAAACCTTTCAGGCCCTTCACACCAGGCTGTAATCACTGGTGGATGTTGCTCTAACCAACAGTTTTTTGTGTTCAAGACTCCATATACACAAGGATGGTGTTTAAGGAGTTTCTATATTACTGAGTATGTGAAGCAGTGTGCTGGGAGGGTGGTATTCTCATAGAACATGGAAGTCATGCTCTTCCCTGTCTATTGCTTTCACCTGAATGTTAATGAAATTGGTCTTTATATGAGAGAGAGTGGGGAAGAGGAGAAGAAAGAAATGAAAGAAGGGAGGAATGTAGGGAGGAAAGAAGAACGAAGGAAGGAAGGAAGGAAAAGGGAAGGAAGAAAGAAGGAAGGAAAAAAGGAAGGAAGAAAGGAAGGAAGGAAGGAAGGAAGAAAGAAAGAAAGAAAGAAAGAAAGAAAGAAAGAAAAGAAAAGGTAAGAAATGAATTTCTCTGAGTCATTCAATCAAAGACTGAAACTAAGAACATGGTTGTGAGGACCTCCAGTTTGGAACCAAAGTTTACAGAGAGGGGGACAATTTAGGGGTTGCTCTTCCAGGGTAAGACTTAAGGCTGGCAATTCCACAACAAAAGACTGGTTAATAAGAAAATAAGAAGGCATGAAAACCTACAGAAATGAAGACTCCAAGCCCAGGAAAATTCTCTATTTTATGCTAACCCTGAAGAAAGAAGTGGACACATGGTGAAGCATGTACACTGAACACAGTACATGGAAACTCCCAGGATTCAGATGGAGACGCGGATCGGGAGATGAGTAAAATGTTGACACTTTAAACATTCTTGTACTGTTCTAACAAGACGAGCTGGCATTTACTTTGCTTTCGGTATTAGATTCCTTATTTCCGCCTGGACATAAATATCCGTGCAGGGGCTAGGAGACAGACCTGTGCAAAGCCCCTGTAAAACAGTGCCAAAAAAGCCCATGCATTGTGGAGGCACAGTGAAGAACGTTCAGCCAGGATGCTAAAGGCACCAGCAGTATATAGAAACCAGTAAATTCAACTTCATAACATTTCAGAGATACTTTTCAAGATGATGCCCAGCCTAGGAAGAGTCTTTGGCTGTATATACATAAATGCACCCATAATAGTTGTGGATCGGTAAGGAGAAGTGCCCAGCCTTGTTTGTACTTAGAGAAATGAGAATTAAAATCAGCATGGAATGCCACTGATACACCCACCATAATATCTAAAATTAACATTAACTAAACCTTCCGAGTGTTGGTGAGGCTGTTGGGCAGTGAGGATTTGTATAACTCTTAAACTTATATATGTTCAATGGAAATTAACTTGACAGTGTTAATATGCATGTATTTAATCATTTACCAGTCCTACTAGCAGATAGGCACTGTAGAGAGAAACATACTTGTTGCACACATGTTGTACTTTGAATATGAAATGTCCCCCAGAAGCTCATATGTCTGAACACTTGGTCCCCAACTGGTGGTGCTATTTGGGGCTTAGCTTGAGGAAGTGTCTCTAGGCGTGGGCCTTGAGTTTTGATGGTACTGCCTTACTTCCTGTGCAGGCTCTGTTTCCTGAATGTGGGCCCAGTGGGGCCAGATGTCTCCTGCTTCTGCTGCCGTGATTTCCCCACCACTTTGGACTGTATTCTTTAGAAGGTAAGCCAAATAAACCCTTCTTTCAACCCCTAAGTGCATCAACAGGGAAAGAAATCGACAAGTTGTGAGCTAAATTCCAGTTCAAAAACAACAAAATGGTAGTTTATGCCCTGTCTCCAGTGCATCTTGCATTCAGAATGTCAATCAACATACCAAACATATCATGCAAGAATACAAGCATGCAGGCAGGCCAGAGGCTGATGTCGGTTGTCTTCCTTGATGGAGCTGCACTTCATTTACTGAGACAGGGTCTCTCGCTGAACTCAGAGCTTATTGATTCTGCTGGTCTAGGCTGCCCTGAGGAGCCCTTGCTGCCTTCTGAGCACTGGGATTACAGGTGGGCTTCCAGACCTGCCAAGCTTCCACAAGGGTATCTGGGATAAATTCAGGTGCTCATGCTTGTACAGCAAAGGATGTTGTCTATGGAACCATTCCGAGCCTTGTGTGTGTGTGTGTCTGTGTGTGTGTGTGTGTGTGTCTGTGTCTGTGTATATGTGTGTGTGTGTGTGTGTCTGTGTGTGTGTATGACATAAATGAGCAAACATTTTATCAGTCTGAAATTACTTGAAATAAAGTAAATCATGTACTTTGGGAGCACAAGCTGACTTAAGCATCTTGACTAGGGAAGTATGGGTTGTCACCCGGTGAGACATGTGCTGAGCTGAGAAAAACAGATAAAGTCACATGAAATTCGCTTTATTCTTGATGCATAAATAAGTGGAGCATACAAGCCAAGTAAGTTGCATTTGCATAAGGCATTTGCAATGTGTTTTTTAAAAAATGACAACCTTCAACGTACTATGGAAGGATGGGAGCCTTGTGTTTGAAGCCCGAAGCTCTGTGTCATACATCATATGTGAGTATAAGTGACAGACTTAACCTTTAGAGTCAGGTTCTTCCTCTTAAAATCAGCATAAAATAATTTATCCAAGATACACATTTTGAGGACCACCAAAGCTCCCATTTAAAAAAAAAGTTAAACATGATTACCATCAGACACAGGACAGGTCGAATAATGCTTCTATTTTGGGTTGGAGGCACATCTTTGGTGTGGGACAATTGTCTGTATTCTGTCAATTATATTTTAAATAAATGCTGATTGGCCAGTAGCCAGGCAGGAAGTATAGACAGGACAACCAGACAGTAAATAGAGGTGGATCAATGAGAACAGAAGAATTCTGGGAATTAGGAAGTTCCTTCTACAGTCCTGGCCCAGCCACAGAAGAAGCAAGATGTGACTGCCTTGCTGGAAAAGGTACTGAGCCACATGGCTAACATAGACAAGAATAATGGACTAATATAAGTTAAAAGAGTTAATAATAAGTCTGAGCTAACAGGCTAATCAGTTTATAGTTAATGTAGACCTCTGTGTGATTTCTTTGAGACATAATGACTGTGGGAAACGGGCAGGGCAGAAAACCTCAGACAACATATCATAGGTTGACACATGCAAATATTGCTTCAAATGGGAATAATGTCTTGAACGTCTTGTGTGAGACTTTTCCTTCGGAGATAGGACACATGGATGTCTACTCATTCCAGACAGGAAATCCATGATGGACCAGAGTATGTACTATACACACTACAGTCCAATTTGGGGAATTGGAGTTTATTGGGGTTACTAACAGAAGGGAAGGTAAAGGTTCTTATTGGAGCAGGAAAACCCAAAATCATCTGCATCACATAAGAGCACCCCAACATGGGTGCTGACTCACAACAGCTGCAACCCTGGAGTTCCCTGTATGTCATTTACACAGCTCAGCAGGTTGGAGAGTCTCCTCTGGGTGATTGGCTGAATAGCCTCTCCTTCCCCACTAGATGATTACTACTTCCATGCTTTGGACAGAGGGCTTCTTGATTCTTCTTAAGTTTTGGCCTTTCCAGATGTGTGGAGCTTGTTTAATTCCTAAGACTGGTGAACCTCCCACTCCTAGATGGACTGTTTGAATGTTGAGAGAACTGTGATGTTACTGGGGCCAGTGTTGGAGGAAAGGTTAAATGAGGTAATGCAGATGGGTTCCTGATACTCACAGACACTGCGGAATAACTAATTAATCCCCTAGCAGTAGAAGCTTTTGCAAAGTATGAATGGGGTGGGAGGCAATCTGGTGGTGAATTTCAGCATCCAGGAATCCAGGAAGCTCTGAGGAGGATGTTTCTGAAATGGAATGAGGGAGAGGAAGCTAGTGGGGTTGGTTGTGTCCTCTGAATATGAGAGCAAATGTCTGGCAGGCATCCTGACTGGAGGAACATGATAGCAGACATTCTGGCCTCATTCTTTTCTCCCTTGAATTTCCCATCTATGTGTCTCATTGACAAAAATCAGAATAAAATAGAAGGACAGAGAAGTTTCCTGGGACATAGAATGGGGGGTGAAAGTGAAGAGTGAAGAGAAACTGGAGGGACAGTTACCAGAAGTTCAAACAGTACGGTCCAAGAGCATACTTGCCACATAGTTAACTCCATTACTTTGGAGTCTTGTAGTGAGGGAGACGTGATTGGTTCTATAAAAGAGGAAAGAGAATTCACAACCAAAGAGAAGGGTGAGACTCGGTGGCTAGAAAATATATAAGATAAAATATCAAGAATAGAAGGGTACTTTTCTAAGCCAACTTGATATAATTACTGCTAGCAGCATGCCTCAGTGGCCATGCATTGAAGATCCTCAGATGTCATGGGTGTGGGTTTACACCAAGTTAACTGAGTAAGGTTCTTGTTCAGATTCTGTAAGGAGAGAGAAAAAAACATGGTGAGGGCCAAGAGAAAGGGATTAGAGGGATGTTGTCTGGAGTTTAATTGAAGAGTTCTTTTTATTTGCCATGAATCAAAAAATTGACCCCCTCCTACTCTTCCAATACTCCAACACTATTTCAAGGAGATAGATTCTTAGTTATGACAAGGCTCCGCTGGTCTCCCCCTCATTTCCTTCTTCCTCCTCATTGACTATTTATGTGCAATAATCTAAAGATATAAAACACAGGCCTGGGTGAATTGGCCCTTCATCTTAGAACATAGAACTCCCTCAGGGAAGTGCTACAGGTAAAAATAGAGATAAGGAAGCTTCTATAAGTAATGTACATAGAGGTTATTGCTTTTCAGTTTTCTCTGGTTCTTGATGTCAGAGAAATAAACAGGAGAAGAACCTTCAATTCAAGCAAAGCAATTGATGAGGGAATTCCTTCTGTATATTTACTGCTTTTATTGGTTAATGAATAAAGAAAATTATTTGGCCTGTGACAGGGTAGAATAAGAGCTAGTTGGGAAAACTAAACCGAATGCTGGGAGAAAGATGGTGGAGTCAGAGAGAAGCCATTTAGCCACTGCAGGAGACAGACACCAGAAACTGGATGGAACTCTACCGGTAGGCGACAGCCACGTGACAATACACAGATTAATAGAAATGGGTTAATTTAAGGTATAGGAACTAACTATCAATATGCCTAAGTGATGGGCCAAGCAGTGTTTTAATTAACACAGTCAGTGTGATTATTACAGGTCTAGGCGACTGGGACTGAATGAGTCTCCGCCAACAAGCAGTAGTATGTGAGGTACTATGTGTCATGCATGCAGTCTGAAACCAGAGTGAATTAAGCCAAAGTCATAGTTTGACTTTTTTTTCTTTAAAAGATGTGCTACTTATTTATTATTGCTGTTGTGTATATGTACCTGCATGAATTTATGTGCATCATGTCCATGCAGGAGTCTGAGTAGGGCAGAAAAATGTTTTGGATCTCCTGGAGTTACAGGCAGTTTTGATCAGCTTAGTATGGACATTGGAAACCGAACCTGGGTCTTCTGCAGATAGCAGCAAGTGCTCTTAACCATGGAAAACATCTCTCCAGCCCTACCAGGGCTTTTCTATAATGCAAGTATTTCTCTTGATAGAGTCCACCTACTTTAAGTACTGACTTAGGACAGTTCACATGTGCCTAATTGATGCTGTGGTGATACAACTTGTGATTCTGAAGACAGATATGCTGATTAAAATGGTTAACTTTTATAGAGTTGGGTGTGGTAGAATAGACATGTGATCCCAGCACTCTAGAGTTGAGGCAAGAGAATTAAGAGTTTGGGGACAATATGGGCTACATAGTGACAGTTTTCCTTAATGATTAATCTTGAGAGCCTGGATAAAGATTAGACTTTAATAGGATGAAATTGGCCTCTAACTTTAGACTGAATATTCAATCGACTTCCTTGATTTCCCCTCTACAAACTGGGTTGCTCTGAACAAGCCCCTTCCTGGTTGATAACTAGTAGTTCTCAGCTTTCTAGTATTGCAGCCCTTTAATGCAGCTTCTCATGTTGTGGTGAACCCCGGACCAAAAAATAATTTTCATTGCTTCTTCATAGCTGCAATTTTGCTACCGTTATGAATTATTATGTAAATATTTTTGGAGATAGAGATTTGTCAAAGGGGTTGCTACTTTGCAGGTTGAAAACCACTGCTTCACAGTGTTTTTCAGATTCCTAATGGGAACCTATGCTGTCAACATTATATGCCAATGTAATTCTAACAATAAGTTAACATTTTTCTCAATAGATAGTAAACATAAATTTTCTACAAAGAAAGGTCAATTTGAGATACAAAGGGAATTAAATGATACAAAGGAAAATATTTAAAATTCCAGATGAAAGTGTTCATAACTTTATTTCAGTGTGATGGAAAATCAAATTAACATTGACTAAAAAGATGAATAAAAGACATTCAGGTTAAAATTTGGGAGATTGTTGGAAAATATAGAAACAAAGGACTGAGTAACTCAATGACAGGCATTAAGAGCTGCAGATGAAAGACAGAGATACTATCTATAGATAGCTGAAGTTATTGAACAAGACTCTTGAATGGCAGGATTCAGACATAGAATCAAAAAAGTTTCTCAATAAAAGAAAGATGCACTAAGTTGGGATAGACCCAGGGAGGTGAAAGTTACTGACAAGAAAACTCATCTAGAATCAGTTGCATCAAATGCTCAGATTATAATAAAAAAGAAATTGTACCAAATTCATTCAGACATCCAAGCACTAAAAAAGTTTTGAGACTTCTATGAGGCAATGCTAATCTGGAAGATGTATGGAAACAAAGGAGTTCTTAGGGGCGTTGAGGTTTAGTGGTCTTACACTCAGTTGAATGGTCTTTCAGGTACTAAGACAAGAGGGAACATTAACAAGTCACCAATATTGACTGAAATATGTGTTCAACATAATAGATATAAGAAACAAGGTTAGGAAATCCCTGACCAAAAAAAGGATAGTAAATAAACATCAAAATCAGGTTTAAAGGATTCAGCTCCACAGGGGATGGAGAGATTGCTCAGTGGTTAAGGGCACTTGTTGCCCTTGTAGAGGACCAAGGTTCAATTCCCAATGCCCACATCATAACTCACAACCTTCTGTACCTCCACTTACTGGTGATCCAATATTCTCTCCTGACTTCTGTGGGCATTGAATGCACATGGTTCATACACATACATACAGGCAAAACACACATAAAACAGAGATAATGCTAATTTTTTAAAAAGATACAGCTTCAGGTAAGTGGTGAAAATGTGATCATTTTAGCTGTGTGTGTTAGTGTATGTGAGTGAATGTATGTGCACTCATATGTATATGCCATAGAGTACATGTGTGTAGGTACCAATAAAGTATAGAAGAATGACTTCATCTGTGGGTGAAGACAAAATTTTTAAAGTGTGATTTCTAATTAAGAGACTATAAAGAAAGTGAATAATGCTTAAAATTTTAATTATGCATAGCATGATGAGTAGGAACAGTTTCTTTCAAATCTTTAGAAAGTAAATATTAGTAGGAAGAAAGATTACACTGAAAAACAGAAAATAAATTCTAAGTAATACAAGCTATAAGGATCAAGCACTTAATAGAGAGGATCTATAAGTAAGAAAGTAAATATAAATGACTATATACACACAAAAAAATCTCTTGCCTTCTTCATGAATTGTTTGTTTTCTTTATTAACACACACTGCCCTTCTCTCACTTCCCTGACCAAATGGGGTTTAACACCTAGGCTATCAGATGTTACGTGGCTACACCAACTTGGTTTCAGCTTTTGTTTGATGCACTGACTTCATCCTTCTGGGTCTACTGTTATTTTCAAGTTGGAGGTGTTTCCCAGAGAAAACAGGGTTGGGTCTTGTTACTCCACGTCTCTTCACTGATGAGCAGGGTTCTTGCACTTTTAAGGATTTTATTGAGAGAGGTTTACTAATACCTGTAATCTTATTATGTGTTTTTCTTTTGGTTGAGTTGTTTGTCCTTTTTTTTCCACTGATGGTTGATGCCTCTGTTAAGAGCTAAGAGAGATCTATATGTCAGCTTTAGCCAGCACTTTTCTAGCAGGATCTAGACTCTAATCTGACCCTCTGCAGAAACACAAAGGAGAAGGCAGCATTCTGCATTCACTGCCTCTTAGGGGGCTGATGCCCACACTAAGGAAGCAGAGTCAGCCTGAAAGAGTGCATCTTCCCACGGACTTGTTTGTGATCCTGGGATGAGTCTATTGTCTGCAGACTTTGGGTCTTTCAGGAGTGAGAGTGAAAGCTGCTGCTGCTGAGGTGGGCGGGATGGTGGGATGCTGCCCAACTCCTACTGCACACATTAGTACATCCCAGAGCAATGCTGCATCTGTATCTGAGTATCAGTAGTGTCAAACCTGAGAAACACTGGTGTGATCAACATAGTCTCAAGCCCTGGCACAAAACCAAACTCAATAGAAGAAATCTGTGCTGTGGGATAATGTTCTTGTACACTGTAAAGATTTGTCACTCATATTAGTTTAATAAAACACTGATTGGTCGGTAGCCAGGTAGGAAGTATAAGTGGAGTGACCAGGCTAAGAGAATTCTTGGAAGAGGAAAGGCCAGTCAGTCACTGGCCAGATGCAGAGGAAGCAAGATGAAAATGCCTTATTGAGGAAAGGTATGAAGCCACATGACTAAACATAGACAAGGATTATAGGTTAATTTAAACTGTAAGAGCTAGTTAATAGTAAGCCTGAGCTAATAGGCTGAACAGTTTATAATTAATATAAGCCTCTATGTGTTTTTTGGGGGGGACTGAATGGCTGTGGGAATGGGCAGGACAGAAACTTCCATCTACAAGTCTGTGTGAAGTCATGGAGCAGAGAGCAATGAGAATTCACTTTCACTTTGGTTAACTCCTGTGCCTTTGAGAGCAGAAATCAAGGGACTTGTTTATGCAAAGTAAATTTCTTCTTAGAAAACGCCTTGTGGTAGTTTGTCTGACTGTGAAAGAACTGAGGGGAATTTGCATCAGAGAGCATGGCTCTTCAAAATTGAATTTCAGCCATGTGGAGAGGAAAATTTTAAAAAGCCCAGAACCTTCCACCTACAAGGACACTTTTAGAAACTAGTCAGGCATTCACCTAGGCAGTATTTATTTTTTTAAAATCCCTCTGTCTGCCCAGACACATATTCCGGGAATAGAGATGATTAAGCCAAAGCCCTTTCTCTCAAATAATAATTGAGGGAAATAAGGTGCAGATGCTGGATGGTCGACTAAGCCCATAAAAAATCTTTTATACACTCAGAGTCAATCTGAAGTATAGGGCTGAACTGAACACAAAAATCAAAATCTAACCAGCTAGAGTAATTGAATGTCGGAAATTAAACATGGGAAAAGTAAACAGCTTGGCAGAATTTTCTGAATATTGCCTTTTGCCTCACGGCTTTGATAGTGGAATTGCAGCAACCCAATGCTACTTCTGTTAATCCATTTTACAAGTGAGAAGCATGAGGCACTGACCTAGAGTCACCTGTCCTTGGTCATAGAATGTGTGTGGTGTTATTAGAATTTGAGCCCAGGTGTACACACTGTGGGGGGAACATGAGCAAATGTCTTTTGACTGTAGGTTCTTCTCCACTCAGAATAGGTTTTTACTGCTCCAGTTCTAGACCCAGATGCTTTTTCATGGTGCTTGCCCCCCAATGCTGGAGAGTGAGCTCAGAAACCAAGATCTGAGAGCAAGCGAGCTATTTGCCACAAGTTGCCACTTCCCAAACCCCTCTCCGACGCAGGTTAGAAAAAAATGTTGAAAATTTAGAGTGAGGGATTAAGCGATTTTGTCAGCATTGTGCCTAGCATTCTGCAACCATCACCCTTTTGTGCACAGTACTGAATTGATTTGTTCATGTTTATGAAATAGTAAAAAGGAACTCTTGGAATTGCTTTGAGTCTACACAGCTAATTGACAAGATCTGACATCTTAACTTTGCTGAGACTTCCAATCCCCAACTCTGGGACACATTAATACAGATTTTTCTTTGATTTATTAAAGTTTTGCAGTTTTTTTTTAAGATCATACCTGTATTTTCTAAATTTACTCCTTATCTTTTGCTGTTGGTATTATGTATCTGTCATGCTTTAAATTTTACTTGGTGAGTGTTCATGAATGTGAAGGGGATGTGCTTTCTGCTGTTTAAAAAGTGGAGTTTTTCTTCCATGTCCATTATCCCGTAGGTGCTGCTCATGTTAATTATTTATCAATGGCTGGAAGATGGGTGTCAGCATCACTGACCCTTGCTGATCTCTCCTGCGCCTTCTACTCGTGTTTGCTTCAACTTCATTAATTATATACAAATGAAAAACTGTGATGTTGGAAAAAGAAGGTTGTAGATGCCCCTGTGTAGAAACTTCCCAAATATTATAGGTTTAAGGGGTGGGCAAGGAGTCTGAGGAGAAGCTGACTGAGGAGAAGTTAGCTATTCTATGAGGCAGAAAAACACTAGCATCAATAGCAAAGAAAGAGGACCCTTTGGGAAGGAGAATAGGAGTGGAGTTCAGAATTCTTCTGGAGTGGTCAGACTAGTTGTGGGAAGCTGTACTGCCAGGGACAGTGTCTATGGCTGCAGAAAGTCAGAACTGTGGCTTAGCACAAAGAGCTACAGCCTGCATGTGGAGGTCAGAGGGCGACACATGGGAGTCTGTGCTCACTTCTATCCAGTGACTTTCAGGAACGAAACTCTGGTTGCCAGGCATGGAAGCAAGTGTCATTACCCACTGAACCACCACATTACTCGCCCTGCTCTTTATATTTTGTTGTGGAGGTTTTTATATTGGAATGTCATTAAGCTCCCAAAATCTTGCTTTGATTGCCTCTAGTGAAGAGCTCATTAAAGCTGTCCTAAATTTCTGGTCTTGTTGTTTTGTTATTTGTTTTGTTTGGGTACAGGGTCTCACTATGTAGGTCAAGTTGATCTCAAAATAGTGATCCTCCTGCCTTAGCTTCTCAAGTTCTGTGATCGCAGGAGTTCACCACCATGCTTAGCTCTTTAATTATGGTCACAAATTCTTACATTTCTGATTATAAGAGTTTCCATGTTTTTGTGTTCTTTCATGCTCTGTAATTCTTTCATTAGACTCTAACATGCTGATTCTAATAGTTATTTCCTATACAGTAATTCCAAATTCTGTATAAGATCCATATCTCGTTATAGTGTCTGTTTTCATCTTCACATTTTACTCCCGTGAAATTTAAAATTATTTTTTAATTATTTTTTTGAGAATTTCATACATTGCAGTGTATTTATATCATTTCTATCTTTCCCCTTCCAGTTCTCCCCATGTGACTCTATTCCCTCTCCAATTTGTGACCACTTCCATAATTTTTATTATTACATATCTGAATCTATCTATCATCTATCTATCTATCTGTCTGTCTGTCTGTCTGTCTATCTATCTATCTATCTATCTATCTATCCATCCATATATATATATATATATCCATCTATCTATGTGTCTATCTACCATTTATCTATATAATGCACAGAGTGCGCTTAGTGTTGCCTGAATATACCCATACTTACGGCTGACCACTTAGGATTGGGAGACTTGATGAAAGCTCCAGATGACTTATGTGATGCCAAGTTTATCAGGTAGAAGGTTGGCTTGACTGGAGGTTGGCTATAACTGTTAGAAGGTACTGTGTCTTCTCTGTGGCCCTGTCTTTTGGTTCCCACGTTGTCTTTTGGATTCTTTCCTAATGACTCCTAGAATAGACTCTGTTCTTCTGTGCTGTGTCACTGGCATTAGACCCAGCTCCTCAGAAGCAGGGGATCCCTTTATGTTTATGTCTTGGACTTCTATTGTGTCTGTGTTTCTAGACTGTGACCTTCACATGCGTACCACAGTTTGTAGGCCCTTCTAAGGTGGACTTGTGGGCGATCTATAGAAAACTGAGAAGGGAATCTTGGTACCCAGGCTATTCACATTTGTGTTTTCCTATCCACAAGCGAATAGCTTTTCTGATGTGTAGCTCTACCAGCACCCTGTACCCCACTAGATGCCAAGAATAACGGGCCTGTTTGATCTTAGATTAGCCCAATGAGACAGGATAAGCTTTTTCTCATTGTAAGTTACTTATCTCCCATATTTCTTTATAGTAACAGAACACTGATTAATATATTTAGGATGATAATTTATTTTGAGAGATAAAAACAGAAGAAAATGATTAAATGTTTTAGTAACTGCAGAGGAGGTTTCATTATTCAGTGAGTGACTTAGTTATTTGGGTATGTGACAAGATAAGTTTAGAAGCTTAATTCCCTTGACTTTTGGGTACAATAACGTATAATGGGACAGTCATTCCCTTTGTGAAATATTACAGGCTGAAATACACCAGGAGAAACATCCGTCTCAAAGATTTCCTGGATATGCTTTATGATCTTGGAAATCATTGGCTCAACCTGTTTTCTTGTAGAACTTAGGGGCTATGTTAGTGAATTTCAGTTGGATACCTTGCATCCTTAAAACCAGAAAGGCTCTCACAGCTAAATCTCTTAACTAATAATCACAAACTTGGAACCCAGGCATGCTATCTGACCAAGATCTCTCCTCAGATAAGACTGGTGCCTTGTTTTATCTCTCCCAACTCACAGTGTCAGGATTGCCATCCCCTAGAAGATGTTCACAGGGGCTCAGAACTCTCTCCTTTACAGTCAAGGCCATCAGCTTTGCCTGGAATGCTGGGAAAACCAGTCCAGTTGGGCGCAGTGTCACCACTTCTTGAAATGTATTTTTGTCAAGAAAATTAATATAAAGGAATGTTTTTGAACATGTTTTTACAGGAGAAATAATCAGGAACACTTTTTTTTTTTTGGTTTTTGAGACAGGGTTTCTCTGAAGCTTTGGAGCCTGTCCTAGAACTAGCTGTTGCAGACCAGGCTGGCCTCAAACTCACAGAGATTCCCCCTGCCTCTGCCCCCCACCCCACCAGTGCTGAATTAAAGGCATGCACCACTGCTGCCTGGCTAAGAACACTTCTTACTGAAATAAAATAAACTTAAACAAAATGTTACAATGGATAAATAAGTATTTTATTTCATGCATTTTAAAATCTGCTTTGTCTGGAGAGAGGGTCTTTGAAACAGGGTTTCTTATAGTGTAGGCTGCCCTTGAACTTGCTACCTAGGTGGCCAACTTGTTCCTGAACTCCTTTCTCTACTTCCCAGGTTTAAAATGAAAATTAGCAAGTGCTGATTACTGGCCTTAGGTTAGGATACCTTCAATTCAAGACAGAGAACCGAACCAAAGATCAAGCAAACTTAGCAAGCACTGGCTTAAATGGGGTTGCCAGCGACTGAACGCACACAAGTACCTTGACTGTGTTCGTGTTGCCTCCCAGTGGTGTCTTATGTGGGAGGGGGTTGCCTCATATTTTATAAAGTATGAATAAAGGGAATTTTCATAGTGGAATAGGGAATTATTATAATGGCTAACCTTAGTTTCTAGTATAACAGATCTAGATTTTACTTTTAATAATATGGCCCAAGGTACTCTTTTTGAGTCCCTGGGTTTCCAAGTTATTTAGAATTAGGCCAAAGGTGACAGCTGAAAGCATCCAGGCCAAAGAAGCATGACTCGGTCCCAGAACTGTAGACAAGGGAGCAATGAAGCAGAGCTAGAACAAACACGGTCAGCCACTTGCAGGCCTGTCCCACTTTTTGATGCTGGGACATCAGACTGCCACCTGTAAGGTTTGTGCTGTAGAGTGTCATAGTCAAGTTTCAAAATTTATTCCCAGAAGTATCTAATGAAGTTTTAAGTGAGTTCATGGTTATTGTTGGGTCATAGATGGGTCATCTACATAGCTATCCTGGAGCACATGGGGCCTGTGAGCTGTGGGCTGTGAGTTGGGCACACCTGGTAGAGTCTGTTCATCATCAAGGGAACTTGCTCCTCTACGGGAAGGTCATTCAACAAGAGTCTGGGTGAACAGGAAGTCCATCTGCCAACAGAGAGGCTGCGCTGGTTCTGGCTAGGTGGATCTCAGTTACACATCTGCCTTGAGTTTTACCAAGCTCACAATTTCTCCTTTGCGAAGGAACCATTGTCCTATTCCCAAAACTTACCCATACATCCATGAATCAACTTTCTTGCTGATTTCTGAAATTCTTATCTCAGAAATGAATTCACTTGGTGTTATGCAAATCCCTCAATCAGTTATTCATACATTAGCATGAATGATTACAGATCCTGAGCAAGATTGATTGAGTTTTTCCCCTCCTCAAGGAACAAGGCAGCCACACTGGGTTTCTTTACTTCACTTTGCTTCCTGGTATCTAGAGAAAGCGCAGTCAGCTGGTCAGACATGCTACCCAGTGACTGCCGCTACCTGCTGAGCCATGTCTCCATCCTTCTTTACTTCATTGTTACTGTCTTGATGAGGACATGGCTTCCTGCAGCCCTTTGAGATCTTTTCCAAATGAACAGCAGACACCTTGAGTCTCTGACCAAAGAAAAGCTAAGCGGCGTCTGAATTCTGGGAGGGACCATGGTAGAGGGAAAGAAGATGGTGCTAGGAGCCAAGGTGACAGCAGAAAGGGAGAAGTTGACAGGCAGTGATAAAAATCCAATTTCTCCCACGAATTAAAAACAAATGCAGAATGCATGTTGAACCTGGTAAGTTTCCCTATCGGATTTTGTTTTTATATAAAAGTCACTGTTCTTATTACACATTCGTGATAAGCTGTTCATGTTCATAGTTTCTCTTTCAGAAGGACTTCAGAACACTTACTTTTCTTGTGTGACCAGACTTTTTCCTTAAGAGCAGTCATGACAGAGACAGAAATGTTTGTTTGTTTGCTTTAGCATCAGTCTTCCCCCAGCTCTCCCGCAAGGCTGGGGAAATGCCCCAGTGGGTAAAGTGTTTCTTGGGCAAAGATGAGCATCTGACTCGGAATCCACAGAACCCACAGAAAGGCAAGGCAATCTGACATGTGTGTCTGAAAGCTCAGATGTGTGTGCACCCTCAGGAGATAGGAGGAGGGACAGGAGGGGCAGGAGATTCCTTGGAGCCTGTCAGGCCAGTCCGTGGTGATGAAGATCAAGACTGTCTCGAACAAGGGAGAGGATGTGGACCAACATTGGAGGTTGACCACATGCTATAGAACACACACACACACACACACACACACACACACACACACACGATAAAAGTGACTAGCTCTCAGTAATGAAAGTAGTACTGTATTTACATAGCTATGGTGAAGAGCTAGTGTGACTCTCCATGGCCAAGTGAATAACACACTTTACCGTAACTTTAAGATTCTCTTTCTTTCAACAGAGGTACTGGCACTGCCCTCCCTTTAGAAGAGAGAGGCTGGGGGAATGGAACTATAAACTGAATTTTGACAGAAATTCTTTCACCGTGATGTTGCTAAACTGTAAATGAGATATGGAGGAAGCGACAACACAACTAAGGATAATACAGACACCGGGACTTGTAAGAATTGCTTTTATGTAACCAAAGAAAGTAAATAATTATAGATCACATTGTTGCATAAAAAAGAACTTCTGTATTTCCAAAACAAAACCTTATTTTTTTCTATTAAGTTGGAAATGAACCACACATATAAGCATTATTTCCGCAGAGATTAACCAGACTCTAGCTCCTATTTCCATAGGCTCCAAAGCACAATGGTAATATGTTTTCCACAACAGCCTTCTAAAGCTCGCAACTTTTTGTTATTTTGTTGTGACCAAAGAGAATCCTGGTTACTCTGTTACTCTGTAATCCACCAGAGGCCGACTACCAGCCACAGGAACTAAACCAGCCAGATGGCCCACCTGTCCTGACAGTCACGCAAAGAGACTGTGGTTCACAGCATAGAAATGGAACCTTCCTAACACAGCTGGATCAGACGATATGAAACACTCACTTTTTTAAATATTAAAGATGTATTTCATTTTCCTATATGTGTGTCTACAGGCATATGTGTGCAGCCACCCAGGGAGGTCAGAAGAGGGAGTAGGGTGCCTAGGACCTGAAGTTACAGGTGGTCGTGAATTGCCACATGTGGGTGCTGAGAGGAGAACTCTGGTCCTCTGCAAGAGATATGAGGCTCTTATCTATGGAACATTTCTGTTTTTGTAGTATATACGCCATAGTGGCATCAAATTCCCCTTTCACACTCTAATCATCGGAATGTTACTCTCAGCACTCCAAGAATCTGGGGCAACTACAGGGGGGGCAATAGCGTACAGTTTCCTCTCTATACAGAAATATGGGAGGAAGTCAGGAAAGCAGGCATCGTGCCCTGTTTTCATACACACAGGTATCCCTTATCAAAAGCCAGCCTCTGAAGCACCCTCCACTCTGTCGCCAGCGTGAGCCTGGGGAGCCGGCAAAACCAAACCCCTGAAAGTGTTCCTTCCAAGTCTGCAGGCTTACCCCTGGCGGGTGACCTGACCCCTCCTCTATCTGCTTCCGCGCTTGCAGCCCCAGACTCTCTTAGGTGTCCTTCAGAATCCTGGCTATATCTTCCGGTCTCACACAATCCCTGCCCAGTACTGACCCAGGACCGTGGATCCCTCCCTCTCCCCTGCCGCCTCTCACTTCACACACATGCTTTAGAGGCCTGTCACCCTGTCACTCTTCTCCCTTCGCAGGAGGCTTTGACTCAGTGTTTTACATCGCAGAGATTTCAGGACAAGGCCATCTTCTAAGCAGTCAAGTGAATATATAGAGAAGCATCTTTCGACCGCTGTTAGTAGATGAACCATTGGCCCCTTAAACAAGACCCCAAGCAACTGTGGAGGCCGCCTTAACCCGGAATGAATGATAGGAGAGCACTGCCCTCTAGAGGCCGAAAAGAGAAGAAGGTTTCATGTTTGGTCTCTAGATGGAGGCTTCATCTTCGAGGAACTCAAAGGCAGGCAGGCATGAGATCCGTTTGCACAGCTAGAAACGGGAGTCGTCTGTCCACGTGGGCTATTTTAGAATCTGCGAGAAAGCTGAGACACGATTTTGAGCTGACCTAATGAGACTCTTGTTGTCTACCAGGAGTCCTTCAAATATGCTAGAAGTAAGATTTCTTGCTGGAGAGAGTGAATCTATGTGTGCGGAAAAATGTAAAAAACAAAACAAAAAAACCCCAGAAACTCCCAGTGAGTCAAGTTGCGCGAAGGAAAGCGCGAGAGGAGAGTGCGGTTGTTCAGGCCTTCAATCCCAGCGTTCAGGGGGCGGAACTGGGATGAATAGGAGTTCAAAGCCAGTCTCACCTACAGAGTGAGTTCAAGTTTGGATTGTTCTACAGTGAGATTCCCCCCACAAGAGAAAAATCAGAAAAAAATTCCAGGAAATCTACGTGATATATTTCTTAATATTTTGACACAAAGAGCAACGTGCAGAGCCTGCTTCCCTCCATAGAGTTGTGAGGGAGTTAACCAATAAAATCATTATCTGCTGAGAGTTGGCAGAGTACAGAAATGCAGGAGCTTCCCTGGGTTTAAAGCTCAGTACCAGAAAAATAAATAAAGTTAAAAATAAATTAAAACAGCTTTCTGCTGATTGAACAGAATAAAAAGAGAAAAGGAAGAGAACTCATCTGGAACAAGATGGAGGAACAAAATGGCGCTATTGCTTACACCGAAGAAGAGAGCAAGGGAATAGGGAAAAAAATGGGTGAGCATCCTGGAGCCTGCAAGCCCACAAGTAGGTAGGGGGCTTAGATGGGAGCTGCACAAGCAAATATCCCACGTAAGGCTGTCAACTGTAGTTAGCAGAGAAGGCCAGCATGTTCTCCCTCCATAGACATGCCTTCATACACGTGTATGCACACCTGCAAGAGCATGGCGAGCATCCTGTCCTGTAGTTGCTTCCTAGTGAACAGCCCAAGTGCATCCCGGAATCTCCAGTTCAAGAACTCGGGGCTTCAATTTCAACTTTTTCTCGTTTCAAACTCACGATGCGAGTCTAAAGGACCTTCCTTCGCCAGGTTGGAACTTCCTGACATAAGCAACTGCTACCTCGGGGCCCTGTTTTCACCCAACCACATAGAAGAAGCGGAGCTGTGTGAAGTTGAAGGCTCCAGATCTCGAGCTGGTGGAGAGCGCCACCTGCTGTCGCGTGTGATGCTTTGTGTTCCCAGAGCCTCAGCCGCCCGCGACCAGAAGCCTTCTGGATGGGCCAGAGCTGCTGTCTTGGTTCTTTGAGGTCACCGTGCCTAAATGTATTGTACTGTGGAGGGTGGCAATATCGAGAGGAATAAATCTCAAATGGGACGAAGATTCTGCACGTTTATTCCGTGATAAAAAGGGAGGAAAAGAAAAACTGACCAGCATTTTCTGTTGTTTGCTTTTTAAGATAATTTTACACATTCACTTAGAGAATTCAATTCTGTGTCTCAAGAAAAACACCCAGAAGCCGTTCTCCTGGTTTTATAAGATAAATGAGTTGGGAGAGACTCAATATTGAATACTCCCAAATTAGCAAACAGCCTGGCTTATACAGGAAGCCTGTCAGTGGGCCTGACTCTAAAATTCTCCTTCATTGGTTTCAGCCCCACGGTAGTCCTCCCTCCCCACTGCTCCTGCTCAGCTTCCGTTTGCAAAGGGAGGATAAGAAGAGGGAGGTGGCTAGTAGTGGGGTCCCTAGCCCCACTTGCATTGCCTTCAAGTATTTCTTATAGGAACAACTTCCTTGACCACAGCCCAGTGGAGGGTGTTTTATCTGCTTGTGATCCCTGGCTTTCTCAATAGCTTTTCATCACACACTACCTTTTCATCTGTGATTATACACAGCACCAGGTCATATGTGGCAGAAATCCAGTGCATTTGGGAATTTGAGGAAGTGGATTTAGTTTTAGGGCCTTACCGTAGCTGCAGCAGTAAAGTAACAGCCTCAGCTGCTAAAAACCCTGTGACCCCCAGTCACTCTCCAGGTAAGGAAGGTGTGTGCTTCCTTGGCCAAAAACATAGTCAATCTCAGAGGCACGTAATGCATTATGATTGTAAGGACAACTGTCCCGTGACACTAACTACATTTTAGAACAATATAGTTAAAACATTCCACCTAGAAATTGTTTTTACAAAATTATTCAATTGTGGTTATTGATTTTGTATTTGTCTATGTATGTGTGGGAGCAGACACAAGTGACAGAATCCTTGTGGAGGCCAGAAGAGAGCTTGCAAGAGTCAGTTCTCTCCTTCCACCAGTGTGCATCTTGGGGACTGGACTCAGTCATCAGGCCTTGGTGGCAGGTGCTGTAACCCACTGAGCCAACATGCTGGCCTCATCGAAAATATTTTACAATGAAAGTCTAGGGATCTTTATTCTTTTGATTGGCCTGTTTGAAAACCCAGCTTAACTTGTTGGGCCCACAATCATTAGATGACATATCAGTCCCAATGAGTAATAATTTACAAATGTTATTTAATTGTCATAGTTCATCGATGACGGTGACACTAGAAAAGCTACTGTATTAACATAACTCCTTCAGATGGCTGCATAGAATCCTGTGGGGTAGCCTGAGATAATTACTATTGAGTGTGTGCACAAAGAGTTCAAGTTCAAAACATGATTTGTGTGAAATATCCAACAGAGAAAGTAGTTTCATTTCACAACCTTGCTGGTACCCTGAGTTGAATTACCACTCTTGAAATTATCATCATAAGCCATAGAAACAGGGCACTGTATCTGGGTCAGCAACTGATGGAGACCTTCCTTCAGCTAATGGTATTTGAGAGGCTGGACTAGGTTGGGCGTAGCCTTGGGTACAAAAAAGGTTCTCTCTCTCTCTCTCTCTCTCTCTCTCTCTCTCTCTCTCTCTCTCTCTCTCTCTCCTGGTTGCTGGATTCAGTTCCTGTTCCCTGTTCATGCAGAGGACTGTGACCTGTGAGTCCTCCTTAAATAAAGAACTCCTTATTATACTTAATCCTGAGTTAATGTGGGATTAATTTATTCGCATTTGCCTTCAAACAACAAGTATTTAGTCTGTGATCAGTTAAGGCGCTCTTATGTTGGTCTACATACTGCAATGAGAACATCTGCTTAGGGAAGCTGGTTGTAGCTATGCTATTTTTTATTTTTGTATTTTTGAAGAAAAAGTTTTAATAAATCTTTTTACATGTGTTCACTGCGTGCCTGGTGGGGGTGGGTAGCATGCACACATCATGCTGTGCTTATGGATATCAGAGAGCAGGTTATGGAGTCGGCTGTCCCCCGCAACATGTGGGTCCTTGTGATTGACTTGAGGTTGCCAGGCTTGGCAGCCAATGGCCCTTAACTACCAAGCCATCTTACTATCCCCACAAAAATGTTTTCTTAAAATTATAAATATGTCTTTGAAGCTGAGAATGATCGTGATACTATTTCCCAAACAGTTTACAAGAGAATTTCCCGAAGAGAAATAACTGAATGTTAGCATTTCCAAGAGTAGTTAATGACCTAACAGTGATCATCTTGCATGAAAAACAAGAGCAGAAACAAAGACAAGAATCCCAAACCCAACCAGTATACAGGGCGCTGTGTTGTGAGGCAACAATTTCTATAAAACCAGCATGGTTCACAGTAACGTAAGGTAGTATAATTGTAGCTACTTTTCATCCTTTTATGTATTTTCTTAACTTCTTTAGGGATCAAATCAGTTAAATCTGAGGGAAAATGTCATCAAAATAAGATAAGGAAGGCACCTGAGAGTCTTCATGATGCCCCGGAATGTATTTGTGACTGTTTCTTTCATTTTTATCCCCTTCTCCTGCTGGGGCCATGTTGTGCCCACCACTGAACCACGAGTTTGAGGTTAAGGTTTCACACAGTTGATGACATGTATGTACTTTCCGGTTCTTCTCATTAGGCCATGCATGCATGCAGGAAGCATAGATGCGGAAGAGTTGCAGTAGCACTGTATCTGGGCTTCCTCAGCTTCTGCATGCCTTTCCCATTGCCCCCCCCCAAAACCCAAATTTTAGAAAATGATGCCTTTCTTTTTCTTTGGCTCACGCCAATGGATCTTTGTGGCTAGCCTTTCTCTGCAAAGTGGAGAGCGCACACCTGGCACAAACCCATTACAGAATGATTCTGATAGCAATTTTCACCTTCATTTCTGCTTCACCCATTTGTCCAAATCCCCACATCAGGATTGTTCACATTATTTGCACAGCTTGCTTGTTCACTAGAAATAGCACACTGTCTGTCTACTGAGGTTGTGATGGTTAGAAAATCTTGAAAATAATCTCCCTGGTGTTCTATACCACTGCAAGTTTTGGTTTAATTGGCTGTGTCTTACAAAGGTTACTGGGTTTGCTTTAGTTTCTAAGAATAAAGGAGACTTTAGTTTCTAAGAATAAAGAATAAAGTTAAGTTTAACTTTTTCTTATTAACTTACCAGCTACCAAGAAACCTTGGTCCACTATGTGAAACTGAAGCAAGTGTGAAGTCTGACATTTTAAACAAAAACAAAAACAAAATCTATTTTCTATTTCCCAAACGGTCTAGAACATCTTTTCTTTCGAAAAGGTCAGTTTTTAAAATCATCTGATAGCTTGCCAATTGTTAAACTAACTATCTGAAAAGAAAAATAATATTTAGAAATATGTGTGCTGTCTAAGTGCAGAGTAAGGAACAATTTTGCTTTTCAGGCTATTTTCAGAATACTCTCTTGGGAAAAAATAGAAGGGAAAATCTATTTTTCATTCCTTTCTGTGTTTTCTTGAGTTTCTTTAAGGAATTAAACTCAAGACAAAGAAAAATTATAAAGTATAACAAAGTCTACACAATATTTACTGATGCCCTGGAATGTAATCTTGAGTTCTACTTGCCTTTTTCTTTTCGCCCTCTTTAGTGCTTGGAGATTAATTTTTAATGATTTATTTTATTTTATATGTAAGGGTGTTTTGACTGTATTTATGTATGTGTAGTAGATGCAGACCTGTTGCCTGATGTAGGTCAAGAGGGATTTGGATATTTGGATCCCTTGAAACTGGAGTTACAGACAGTTGTGAGCCACTGTGTGGAAGCAAACTAGGATCCTCAGGAAGAGCAAGGAGTGAACTCAATGGCCAACCCATCTTTTGGAGGTGTTTTGTGTTTTTCATTGAGCCCTTGGTTTGAGGTTACAGTGTCTCACAGTTCAAGATGCTTCAAGATGTCTCACAGTTCAAGATGCTTGGGACAAGTACCAAAAATAATTGTTGTTGATGTTTTGAGAGAGGGGAGAACATTATGTGTAGGGAGGTGTGTAGAATCTGTAAGGATTTGGTAGAAGGGAAAGAGTATTGTCAAAATATATGGTGAGTTTTAAAATAAAAATTTAAATGGCATAAAAAAATCTATTTTTATGTTTGGTTCTCCAAAATTACACTTGATCTGCAAAAGTTGCTAGGTAAGAAAAGAGAATAAGGGTTAGGAAGGAAAGAAGGAAGAAAGGGAGGGAGGGAAGGTGGAAGGGAATAGGGGAGGTATGGAAGGAAGGAGGCAGGGGCTATTTCCAGTGCAAAACCCAGAAACTTCAAAACAATTGAAACATATTTTATGGTTCTATTCAAATAAGTTAATACTGTTTTAACTAAGTGTGAAGGACTAGCCCCATCCAGAAAGTAGCAGGGAAATGGTGTGAATCTAGACAGATGAAAGCGTGTATAATTTCTCATTTTATCTCCAACATGTATAAAGTTATTTGTTTTGATAAAATCTCTCTAAAGCATACCATTTTATTAATATGAAAATAAAAGTGTGTGTGTGTGTGTGTGTGTGTGTGTGTGTGTGTGTGTGTGTGTGTGATTGAGGGTAGAACCTGGGGTCTTGCATATGCTCTGCCACCTAGTTCTTTTTACCTTTTGTCGGAGGCCTCCACTTCCTTAGACCTCGCAGCTCCTGAGGATAGCCATTGTGGGACCTTACAATCTGTTTTATTGTCTCCTCTTATACTTAGACATCTCAATTCTATTGGTTTTGTTTCTCTGGAGAAAAAAGTGGCTCAGTTAGCCTGCATGGTCCTTTGTCAGACTCAGGACCTGCTCTTGGGAAGTTCTCCTTACTGTAAATAGCCTAGAGGCTGCTCAGTGCTAGCTCTTCCTATACCATTTTCTCCTTGTCTGTCTCTGAGGGAGTTGTTGTGGGCATACCTTTCTGTGGAAACATGTTTCCTAAGTCTGCATTCTCCTCATGAAAGATACGGTGTCCACAACTTTTAAAAGCAGTATTGTGATTTTTTTTTTAGAAATATATCCCTCTGAAAACAAGAGAGTTGTTATCCATGCCTTTCTTACAGGTTTCATGAGTGGCCTGTCTCTTTAGGAACCAAAGTTTCATCTGCATTTTGTTTCTTGGTTTAAAAAAAAAAACTTCATATCTCTTTAGCTAGTCTGAAAATGCTATGTCCTCATTCTTATATTTGCTTTGAAGCATCCTAATTCACTTAGATACTTTAATAATGAAAGTGAAAGCTACATCTCTAATTTGCTTTAATCCAATAGATTAAATTTTAATAGATTTTAAGGCTTAATTTTGCTTTTTACATTTTAAACCTAAAAGTGATCAGCATTTCTAACTTGTCATTGTCCCAAATTTCTGAACTTCATTTGGTCACTTTCATTTCTACTTTCAAATTATCCAATTATTTTAGCTAGCTTGCATTTTTCATTTAATTCCTTGGAAAATGTACCTAATTGCTTCTAGATCATTGCCCAAGTGGTATGCCTAACAATATATTAATAGCATGGTTATTATTTATGAAATAGTTTTCATTAAGACATGAGCTTGCATTTCCAGACTCTAATATTAGTTTCTTCTATCTTCCAAGCAAACAAACTTAATGTCATTGTATCATCCACTCTCCTCCAAAGGAACAGAACCAATGGAATTAAGATTTCTAATTGCAAGAGGGGGTTATTGGAATGAATTCTAAGATCATACACTGAGTAGTAATGGTTACCTTTAGACTGGTTGTTCAGTCTAATAAAGCAGAAGCCTCAGAACAAGATGAACCCATGAAACCCTGAGTCTCAGGCTGAAGTCCTGGAAGCTCTCTGAGTAGTAGTCACTGGAAATCTGCTGTAGAGTTCTGTGGGATAATGCTCTTGTACATTGTAAAGATTTGTCACTCATATTGGTTTAATAAAATGCTGATTGGCTGGTAGCCAGGCAGAGCGACCAGACTAAGAGAATTCTGGAAAGAGGAAATGCAAAGAGTCAGATGCAAACCAACCAGATGCAGAAGAAGCAAGATGAGAATGCCTTACTGAGAAAAGGTACCAAGCCACATGGTTAAACATAAATAAGAATTATGGGTTAATAAAAGTTGTAAGAGCTAGTTAATAATAAACCTGAGTTAATAGACCAAACAGTTTATAATTATTATAAGCCTCTGTGTGTTTCTTTGGGACTGAACAGCTGTGGGACCAGGCGAGACAGAAACTTCCATTTACAGTAGAGAGCTATTCTCCCCGCACAATGGCCAACCTCTTCAACAGAACAGATGTGACTATTTGCAAGAGATTGGGCATGTGGATAGTTGACATTACCTTATATAAGAGGGTGGAGAGAGTCAGTCCACCCTCACCAGAGACTCCAACTGCCCGTTTATGAGCCTCCCAAATAGCGTACATAATTCTTCTCTAAGCGTGCGTGGCCTCATAACCTTGGGAGGTGTGAGCATGTACAGACTGAGGTGGACTCCACTTATGATCCAGGAGGAAGTTGTCATCCATTCTGAGGTGGAACATTTCACTGGTGCAGCAACTTTGGGGTCACTCATGTTCCTATAAGGAACCCACTACCCAACTCTATCAACCAAAGTTGAACGTAAGTGGAATAGCCGGGGCTCTGTGAGAAGGCAGTGGGAGTTTGTTTGTGTCTCCATAGGAAGAGTTCAAAGACTGAAGGGTCTAAAGTCCTATGACCACAGACAGCAGCAGCCCCAAAGCCCACATCAATTCTGGAGGGTAGAGTCTGCGCGTACAATACTGTGGGCTTCCATTCCCTCCCAGCTTCTTTTTGATCCCAATCTCTTACAAAGTCCTGTCCACATTTAGGACCATTCTACCCACTTAGCTGACTAAGTATCAGTTATCTCTGAAGATCAAGCCACAGACACACCTAGATGCATGCTTAATCAATCTCCTGGGCTTCTCTTAATCCAGTTAGGTTGGCAGCTACAGTTAGCCATCCCAGCTCCATAGCTGGTGTCATTTGTTATATTGGATTTATACTTACATAAGCTCACTAGTCAGACCAAGTGCAGTGACTGTGAGGTTGGAAGACATGGGCCTGTGAAGTCTACAGTCTTGAATTGCATATGTTTGGGTCTTTGCTTCAGTTACTACTTCATAGGCATCTTAAAATGTATGACCAGAGTTTATAGGTTAATATTTTAATTTTATGGTAGATATTTGGGGCAAAAATAATTGTTCAGCTATGTCTAATCATGCTTCATGGAATAAAAAACATCATTGAGACATGGGCATAAATTGCATTTCTTCTTTTATTATCTCTATTAGTTACTAGAAGATACACCTCCCAATCTTACCTTGATTCTTGTCTTAATTGACCGGGAATTTTAAAAATAATGATTGTGTAGTTATGTAATAGCTTTTCAAAACCCTACACAAGCATTAAGAATAGAGTAAAGATGGATGAACATTGAGGATTAAAGTGGTGACAACAGACAGTGGTTTGCAGCACCTTTGGGGGGTTAGAGCATCTCTCCAGCTGGAGAAGAAAACCTACTTACCTGCATCAGATAAAAGTCTTGTGGGGATTCACCATTGAAGCCCCTCAGAGTCTCAGCAGTGGAGACAACTGGTATCACTAAAGTTAGAAATAATTCTTAGGGCTAAGAACAGAAACATGGTCACATATTTTCATGTATGGAATGCTTACATCTTACAAGATTTGTCTCTCCTTGCTTGAACATAGTCCATTGATTTCCACCTTCCCCATCTCTGCTCAAATCTGGAGACCAAGAAGGTTAATGGAGAGAATCCATTGAGTACAGAGCAATAAAAACGGTGGAGAGTGGGAAAAGACACTGTCTAGAATGGTATCAGGTGAAAGCATGACCTCCCTGGCCTCTTTCCAGATTGTTGGCAGCCAGGCTTTAAGTTCAGGTAGTGTGTTGAGGATTCTGTTATATAAGGTGACTTTGTTAGAGGATTCTTTTGTATAGGGTGAGCGTGTTAAAGGACTCTCTTGTATAGGGTGACCTTTTAAAAGGAGTCTCTTGTATAGGGTGACCAATGCTAGGTGAAAGACCAGTAGGACAGCTGGTTCTGAGATTATCCTCCAAAGCCCGCTTGGTCTACAGTTCATTCTGTCAGTAAAGGGATTATTTCCAGGTATGCAGAGCATCATCATCATCATCATCATCATCATCATCGTTAGTAGTAAGTAAGGGTTTGTTTTTCTGGAGCGGGATCTTATTACATATTCAGGTTGTCTTGGAACTCACTTTGATCTCTCTGTCTCAGCCTCCTGACTACTGGAGTGGGGGATGTCCTACCACCATGCCCAGTTAGAGGCATGTAGAGTTTCAAAATGGGCTAATAAATACTGTGTGCCTGAAGGAAAATGAACAAACAAAGACAGTGACTTATTGCATGGTGTGTGAGCATAGATTCCGGCCAAGTAAGCAGAACCTCAGCAAAGAAACGTCCCATGCCCCCCCCCCCCAAAACATTGAGAAATCAAGAGGAAGCAGAGTGCATGAAAGAAGCACAGGAGATGAATTAGTGTTGGTAACACAAGCAAACTTTCCCAGCATCCTCAGGAGATGAGAGGGCAGTTGCTGAAACTTCAGTTTGTTGTGATTTTATAGAAAGTTAATGCATTTAATTTATTTTCTCTGTGTGTATATGTATGTACATCTATGTATATATGTGTGTATGTGTGTATATGTATATATGTATGTATATATATATGTGTGTGTGTGTGTGTGTGTGTGAACATGTTTGTCACTATTTCTGTTACCTTAGAAGTCAGAGGACAACCTGCTGAAGTTGGATCTCTCCTTCCATTTTGTGGGTCCCGGGCATTGACTTTGGGTCGCTGGGCTTGGCAGCGGGAACTTTTAGCTGCTGAGTCTCTCACTGGCCACGCAATATGATTTTCAAAAGAGTGTGGGGAGACTAATGAGCTATTGGATTACTGAATTCTGGACAGAAAATCTGACAGATTATCACCAACCCTAAACTGAGGCAATGTTAACAACAAAAC
Source organism: Myodes glareolus (assembly GCF_982192425.1). Taxonomy (NCBI): domain Eukaryota; kingdom Metazoa; phylum Chordata; class Mammalia; order Rodentia; family Cricetidae; genus Myodes; species Myodes glareolus. The sequence goes on along the minus strand of NC_142029.1, from coordinate 12,343,271 downwards.
CAAAAATTGCAAACTAGAAAATAAACTCTGCTGTTAACAGCCATACCACCTTAAATATACTGTATCTTACCTGGTCTTCTAAAGTAAATAATGCAAAATTATAAGTAATGCAGCACCTCTCAAAATTGAGAAGCAAGCACCAGAAATTCATAGCAGCGTAGGGATGGGGACGACACGGATCAATGGCAAAATCTTCCACACTTGAAAGTCTTCATTCAGCACAAAGAACAAAACAGGAATCCTCCTGTGGCCTATTGGTGCAATGTTTCAGAATTAGGTGAAAATTGAAAGATTTAACCGCCCCATCCCCCAAAGTCAGATTACAAAAGATCAGAAATGAGAAACTTGTGCCTCTTGGCAGCAATGAAAGGTAGTAGAAGAGAAAATACACCCTTATTTCAGGAGGAAGCAAATTTTCATCCTAAAATTCTGCACCCAGTCAAACCGCTGTCAGATTTCAGACTCAGGCAAACACAATGTCCGACAGCACGGTGAAATTTGCCGTGTAAGTGTCTTCCTTCTTAGGGAACTTTGGAGAACATGTTCTGCTAAGATGTAGCAATAAACCAAACAAGAAAACAGGGTCCAGGAAGCGGGCGATCAATATCAAATCATGTAGAACAATTGTGAGACAGTGTGTGCTCAGCTGCCTAGATAAGAGCAGTCCAGATCTGAGGGAAACCCCTGCGAGAGTCCATGGGAAGTTCTGTAGGAAACAAAACAGTGGGAAATGTATCTGATGTGTTTAATTAGAGAAAGGGTGGGGCCGTTCTATAAGAACATATAATAAATACATAGTAAAACAAGTTATTTTCCAATATGTAAATGCAATCACAATTCACTTGTTGAACTAGACACTTCTAATGAGGTTTCTTATTGGCAGTCTCTAACCGTGGACGGTGATTTAACTGATTTGTATAAAATAACTGCCTGCAGTAACTAAGCAGGGGCAGGTAGAGCTCACAACTTCAAGGGTAGGATGCTCTACATAGTGAGTTTGAGACCAACCTGGCTATATGGTAAAACTGTAAACAAAACCAACAACAACATAATTGCTTGAAATGGATATGTACAACCATAGTCTGGATCATTTCATTTTGTCTAAATCTTAATCTACAAATAGTATATAAGTGGGTAATTCCATGTGTGAACATTATTTTAAATGTCAATGTTGAAACCTAAACTCATAATCAATATAACTAAATAGTTTTTTCCCTCATCTATGAGACTCTGCTTTAGAAAGGTAGAAAAATTAGGTTGGTGTCTTTGTTGCTTTCAGCCACTTAGAACAATGTTGTTTTTTAAGTGCACTTTCAAAAACAAAACACAAATTTAAAAGCACAAACGCCCATCTGGTTAAAGTGCAAAGAATATGTGCAGACTGCTCCGTCATAAATGGTGCATCTACATCCTAGCCCCTCTGCCCTCAGGCTCAGGGGACAGCTCAGAGGAGAGAACAGGAAGGCTAGTGTCCAGAGGTCAGGGGGGACTGGGATGAAGCAGGACCTCTGTGATCATGACCTCACAGTAGCTATGGTTACCTGCACAAGTTCAAGAAAACCTTCCAGACAGAGAGACCCATGAGCCCCCATCCTTAGCTGGAATGCTCTACTTTTCTTAAGGGTACGGCCTCAGGTAGGTAGAACATACTCCAGTGAACGACCACATGCCCATGCATGTGTAGGCAGCACTAACTTGACTAAGTGCATCATAAAGAAATTTCTTTAAGAAGAGACATGAAGTTGGGAGGAGGTAAAAAGGTGGGAGATGGATCTGGGAGAAGTTAAGAGGAGGAGTGGGGCTGACTATGATCAAAATCCAAGATGTATCTGTATCAAATGCTCAAATAATTAATTAAAAATATTATAAGCAAAAACACAAAATCTCTACTTATATTTTGAGGAGGTTAGACTATTTTTATGCAGTCATAGCTATTCGAGGAATGAGTTTCAATTTTGCAGCTGTGATTTCATCAGAAATCTCTAAGCTTTTATAGCCACAATACTAAAGCTGCCATTTATTATTTAAAGCACAGAGGATGGAGAAGTGTATTTCTGATGAGCTTAAATGAGCTGTTCATCCTACTGAAGCCATGATACTGGCAGGACAATGCATGCCTGTCAACACCCTGAGATACCAGCTGAAGTGTCCGAGTGGAGAGACACAAAGCTGAGAGTGTACCAATGAGAAAACTAGGGCCAGGTAGAGGAAGTGATTCTGATCACCAACGTGTCAACATTATCCTGGGACATTCCAAACCTCTGTCTCTCCTGAATATAGTGCAGTCCTCTCAGGGAGACATGATAGATTCAGAGATGGGACACGAATTGTTTCCCTTCTTGTTTTTCTAAGATCTAAACCTAAAGACCGATCTCTGTTTTCCCTCCCTGGAGGTCTGTTTCCCTGACATATCCTTCATGTATTCTCCCCTCTGTAGGATAATTAGTGTTTGATCCTCCATGTGACTGACCATATACAAAGACAACGATGCCAATATCTAATTAAAGCATGAAGTTATGGGCTTATGGGAAAGCAATGATGCCCTAAAGCATTGAGTCTACCTAACTGTCATTGGTTGGATGAGTCCATTCACAAGACAGTGGTCAGTTCCTTCCCTCTTCTACAGCCTTCCTTAGACATGATACCATTGAGGGTAAAAGGAAATTAAATCCATTTTGTGATAACAAGAATGGAGACTTTGCAAGCAGTCGGCTTTCCCGTGTTACAACACCAACCATGACAGCGCTATCCAAAAGGAGGGAAAGTGGGTTTACCACATTTCCAGGGTGTGACCTGACATAGGTTGTCTCAAGAACACCTGTTGTGTTTTGAAGACATCATTTGATGACATTCTGTACACGATTAGTGATGACTTTTGTGGTTTGACCTTGAAAATCATTCACAGCCTTTGCCACGAGTGTTGTACACCCCACTTCTAAAACTTCGCTAGGATTCCTGACAACTCATGAAAAGCATCCTGTTGGTCCCATGCCTGTGTCCTGCTGATTCCACAGTCCATGCTGTAGGGCTTTTCTGAGTACTTGGGCACCAGAAAGAACCATAACTTGAGAGCAGATAGTGATGACCATTTATGCCAAGATTTGGGTCACTAAACTGGGGACATGACAGGAAACACAAGGTTGCATATAGCTCAAGAACTCCTGTGTTCTACCTCTTCCTCTTTGAGAAATAGCTCTGGTACTTGACTCTCACTTTCTCTGAGGTCACAATATGTCTTTACCTTCAGGAACAGGCATTGTGGAAATGGTCAAGGGTGATCAGAGAAAGCTTCTTCGATGAGCTAGGTCTGCCCCTATTCTTACCAATTCTCTGCTTCTAGGGTCCCTGACTTCTGGAGGATCTTTAGTATAGCTTAGTCCTCCAGAGAGATGCCTTATTCTTACAGATATTTTCCTCATGTTTCTGCCCAATATTTCACAACAGCAATGAGGAAATAGAAAAATTCTTAGATAGGGAATAGCTAAGGTCATCTATGTTTTAATGTATGGAGAAGTTTGCTTTTAAATAAAAAATACCAACACAACATTAGAATGACAGGAAAAATAACAATAGCCATTGTGTTTCACAAAGGTTTTGCTAAGCAGTTGGCTGCCGCCAGCAGTGTTGCCTGCTAAACATTGCTGTGTGAAGATTCCCTAGGATTGCATAGCTTACATTCTCATCCCTGGGAAGAGGGAGAAGCCAGAAGAGTCAGCGATTTCCCATCAGGAAGAGATCCTCCGCGGGTCAGGAAGGGCAGCAGAATAAAACAATAACGATTCTTGCATGCATAATTGGCACTGTTTATCGGCATCCCTATTTCTTTACTAAGTAATTAAAAAATCTACATTTTTTCTGCTAGTGCATAGAAGCAGAAAATAGAACAAGAAAACTTTGAAGGGAGACACGTGTTTCAAAAGATGAAAGTGAGATTTGTTCTGAAGGTCCTTTCATGTACTCTGACTCCACACAGTCACAGAGGGAAAAAGTGATGGTGGTAGAGAGAGGTGGGGGATCTGTCTCTGAAAACCAGACATGGGGTCTAAAAGGCTATAAGACGCAATTCCCAGATCTCAGTGGTGCCCAGACAGCAGCCATGGCAGACCATTTAAGCTTCTGTGCCTAGCATAGAAACAGGATGTGTGCACCACAGAGTGCGCCATTCAGTAACGAGCCAATGGAGAGGAGAGGAAAAGACAGGGAAACACAGAGACGGAAGGTAGATAGCTGTACCACTTTCAGGTGTGCTTCTTCTTAACCCGGGAAAGTCCTGCAGCTGGCTGAAAAGAATTAGCAGAGAAAACTACCCAATGTTTAGGGAGCTAGAGACCTCCCCGCTCGGTTAAATCCTTACAGCCAATGGTAGCTTGTTCTATAGACAAGGAGTTCAAAGGAACGAAGTACCCCCCATGTGTGTGTGTGTGTGTGTGTGTGTGTGTGCACGTGAGCACACGCATGTGTGCATGTGCATGAAGGCTAGAGGTCATCCTCTAGTATAATTCCTCAGGTGATGCCCACCTTGATTTTGAGACATGGTCTCTCACTGGGACCTGGAACTCCCGAAGGAGGCTATTCATAGTAGCCAGCATGCCCCCAAATTCTTTGTTCATGCCTCTTCAATGCTGAGATTCGGGCACATGACACCACACTTGGCCTTTTATGTGGGTTTTGGGACTAGAACTAAAGTCCTCATGTTTATGCAACAACATCTCTGGAGTCTGTGCAAAGTCTGGGTCTGGAGCTACATGGTTCAGCTTCCAAGAGGGTACGTGTCATGATGCCCAGTCCGAGTCTGCCTCCTTTTGGTAGGCCGGCATGCTCTCTTTCCTTGTCTTCTGTGCTAGGCCAAATCTTACAAAGTATAGTCTACATCGATGAAATTGGGGCTAAAATCTTTTCCTTACTGTATGGTTATTTCTTGATAAAGATATTCCTGGTCCTGTCTCCTGATGTAGATTCTATTTTAGTGTTTGCACTTTAATTCTTATAAAGTCAGGATAATGTGGAATATGTAAATATATCCCATTGTTTGTAAGTTCTTACCTAAGCATGTTTCGTTTAATTTTTAATATCTATTTCTACATATTGTCCATAAATGTATTATTCTACCCCACCTAGTATTTTAAGTAATTTGCTTAAACTTCTTTAAAAACAAAGAATACGATGAGCTTCTGGGGGCTGAGAGACGGCTCAGCAGTTCAGAGAATCTGCTGTTTTCGCAGAGGATCTGGGTTCTGTTCTCAGAACCCATACCGCAGCTCACAACCATCAGTAATTCAAGTTCTATCTTTTTCCTCCATAGGCACTGAACATACATGGTGCACAGACATGCACATGTACACATGAAATAAAAATAAGTATCCACCAATAAATAAATACATCTTTAAAAAGTAAAATAAAATCATTTGAGGAAATAGACGAGCTATTGTAATTCACATATGATCTTTTCTCCAAGGCTGTGGGAAGCATCGACTGTCAGCTCGAGGAACTGTTGAGAGGTGTTTGCATACTGAGGCACTAACGTCATCAATGGGCTATTGCACTGAGTTGCTCAGGCTGGACAGGCTGGAAGAGATGAGGTCTGCTTGGAGGAGGTAAGTCACTGTGGACATATCTTTGAAGGGAATATCTTGTTGCTTCCTCTTGTTCTCTCTGATTCCCATGAGGTGAGTAGCTTTGTTCCTCTACTTTCTCCTGCTGCCACGATGTTCAACATCATCACACATCTACAGCGATGGAGTCAGTCAGCCACAGGCAGAAGCTTCTGAAACAATGAGCCACGATAAACGTCCCTTCTTTGCGTGGTTTTCTCAAACATTTGGAATAGCAACAGAAAGCTAACCAACACATGATCTGTGTCTAAGCCATCACTAACAGCCATGAACTGTATGTACCTTTCAGAGGTAGTATTGCTTGTCATTTATATGTCTATAAAATGGGAATAAATGGGTTTTATGGCTGTTGGTGCTTATTACCATTTGCCTACAAAAGATTATGCTAACTTTTGCATTGTGAGGTTGCCTAATTCTTCACATCCACTAGATTTCATGAATCCTTTTCTTGTTGGGTTCTGAATGCTAGAGTAGTTTGAGTGTGGGTCCTGGTATTTCATGGGATAATTTCTACTCCAGCCTCATGGGACTTGCTCTTCTGAGGGACAGTCCAATCTTCAGTGTGGGTTCTGAGTCCAGCCTTGGCACTTCTGAGAGCACTTGGCACCTCCAAAGAACCTGAGCCAGTACTGTATCACTCCTTCCAGACATCGACAGACTTTCTTCTTCCTCAAGTAGCTCCTTAAGAGCAAGAGCAAGGAAGCTTTATTTCTCAGTTTAAAGGTAACAGCCTTGATGCACGGAGCAAGTGAATAGTGGATTAATGTTATAAGCTACAAACTAAATTGACCTAATGTAAGTACAAGCCCCATTACCCAAGAATTGTAGGCTATACCATTCTAATGGCTTTGAAGAGAGGGCAGTTGCCATCTGCCTCTGACTATTTCTTGGCCCTGAGTGATTCCACCAGTTTACCCCTTATCACTTTATAAAGGGGGATTGAGATCCATAAAGAATCTGTAGGGACCCCATATATCAGACCTGTAGCCAGAGGCTTTTCTGTGTCCTTCCCAATCCCAAAGCTGCTTATAAAATAATCACTTGGATATTTAACATTAACTATAATTGTTTGAATGATGGTGAAAGCTTAATTTTGGTTAGCTCTTACATTTAAATGAACCATGTCTATTAATCTGTGTATCACTATATGGCCTGTGGTTTACTGGTAATGCTCTAGCATCTCACTCCTCTGGGGGCTGCTGGCATCTCCCCCAACTCCATCTTCTTTCTCTCTGTATTCAGTTTGGCTTTCCCACCTATATTCTGCCTTTCCATAGGCCAAAGCAGTTTTATTTATCAACCAACAAAAGCAACACATATTCACAGCATAGACAGACAGACATCCCACATCACAGACCCTCTGTCTCCAGCTACTCAGGAGGTTGAAGCAGAAGAATTGCAAATTTAAGGGCAGCCTAGGCAACTTGGTGAAATCTTGTGTCGAATAAAAAGTGAATATAGGTCTATAGATATAGCTCAGCAGTGGAGTTCTTGCCTAGCATGCCTGGAACCCTAGGTCCAACCCCGAGAACATTAAAAAAACAAAACAAAACAAAAAAATAAGTTCTGAAAAAAATCTATTGGGATTCTTGTTTTATCAGTATAATTCCTTAGAGTCTGTCTCAGCCAGCATGTAGACTTTTATCATGAAAGGAGGCTTAAGAATGAAAGGAATACCTTTAAAAAGAATAATTAGCAATGATTATCATAAAAAGAAGAGTTGAAATCATGTTAATGTCTGATTATACGGCATGACATTAAGAAGAATTATAGTAATACTTGTTGAAGTAAGATGTGTTCAGTTAATTCAAGAGAAATGGTCTACAGTCAATATTAAGAAGGTGAAATCTGCTGAAACCTGCAAACGGAGTTTGACCAAACCTTGCTTTTACTGTTCTCTGTCACTACCCAAAGGGTCCCTGGCCATGAATGGATAATGAGAGGCCCACTGATGCTTGACTGAGTTTGGAGTCAGTAAAAGTTAAGAAAATATGCATCAGATTCTCCCAAGTCACATGCTGAGGGGCCACAAAGTAATTGTCTTAGCTGTGGTTCCTATTGCCATGATGAAACACTACGTCCAAAATCAAGTTGTGGAAGAAAGGGTTTATGTGGCTTACACTCTGTATCACTGTTTATCCTTGAAGGAAGTCATCAATGAAGGACAGAAACTCAAACAGGGCAGGAACCTAGGGTCAGGAGCTGATGCAGAGATCATGGAAGAGTGCTACTTACTGGCTTGTTCCTCGTGGGTTGCTCTGCCTGCTTTCTTAGAGAAACACCAACTCAGGGATTACAACATCCACAACGAACTGATTCCCCATCAATCACTAATTAAGAAATGCCCTGCAGGCTTGCCTGCAGTCTGATCTTATAAAGGCATTTTTTTTTCAGTTGAGGTTCCCTCCTCTTGGATAGCATTAGCTAGCCAGCAGAGTAACAGACAGATGAAAGGCTAGCATCTGTGTCTTCACTGTGTTTCTGTCTCCTTTACTTTCTCAGCCTCTGACCTGAATCTGCACAGACACGTGTGTCACTGTGTAGTGTCTGCCTGTCTAATCTATCTCATCCCCCTTCAGTTCTGAAGGCACAAAGAGAAGATCCAGGTAGGAGCAATGTCTCAAAGAACAGTTATCTCCAAATGAGTAGAGTTAATCACAATGGCAAGACTGTACCCTGGAGAAGAAAGGAATTCTCTCTCTCTCTCTCTTTCTCTCTCTCTCTCTCTCTCTCTCTCTCTCTCTCTCTCTCTCTCTTTCTCTCCCTCTCTCTCTCTCATTGGATCTCCTGGAGCTGAAGTCACACAGGTGTGAGGAATCAAACCCAGTTTCCTTGCAAGAGCAGTGCTTGCTTTTAGCCACTGAACCATCTCTAGCCCTGGGAACACAGGGTTGGGAGAGGAAGTAACTGGGCGTCTCCTGGATTGGGACACTTTGTTGCCAATGCTCAGCTGATCTCCATGCTCCTCTGTATGGCATCCCCATGAAGGTGTGCATTCATATGTGTGCCACAGGCATCAACGGCAGCTGAACACAGATGTGAAGGAGGACTTCGCAGACAGGTTCCCCTGTATTGACAGCCACATGGGTGTGCTTCCCAGTGTGTGCATGTGTGGTGCCATGTGAAGAAATACAATGTGAAGAAATCCATGGCAGGAGGCCATGGATACAGTGATAATACCGATGAAATATAACACTCAGGGACAAACCGTAGTGGAACTTGAACCGAGTGGAGAAATGTTCCTGCTGTTCTAGGCAGAATTAAACTTAGCCAATGTGATGTTTAGCCAGATTCGCATAGACAATGTTTGTGCATTCTACAGTGTCCACAAATGATGATCAAGGAGCTGGAGAGTTGACTCAGTGGTTAAGAGCATGTGCTACTCTCAGAGAGGACCTGGGTTCGTTTCCAGCATCCACATGGGGTGTAAAAACCATCTGTAACTCCAGTTCCAGGGATACAACACCTTGTACTGGCCTCTGAGGCAGTGTACTTACATGGTGTGTTAGCATGTCTGTAGGTCAGTGGTTTTCAACCTTCCCAACACTGCAACCCTATAGTACAGTTCCTCGTGTTCTGGTGATCCTCAACTATAAAATTATTTTGTTACTACTCCATAACTATAATTTTGCCACTGTTACGAACCATGTTGTAAATATCTGATATGTAGGATATCTGATATCTCACCCCCAAAGGGGCCACAGCCCACAGCTTGAGGTCCAGTGACGTAGGCAAAGCATCCAGGCACATAAAAATAAATTTAAAAGACGGAGAGTTAATTATTGGTATTGCTTAATGTGTTCTTGTCTATGATGATGCAGAGGTTTTGCAGGCTGCTGTGAGAGCTAGGTAGGCAGTGTTCCTGAAAGTTCTCAGCTGACCACACCATCTAGGTAGCTGTGGGAGCTCCTTGCCTCAGAGATTCTTCACTTCTCCTTGGTACGTCCTTTCACTAGTGAGTATTAGTGAGCACCGCAAGGACCAAAGAGTTAAGTGCTTTAATATCAGAGTTCCGCAGAGCCGCAGGACACAGAAGTGGCTCTGTGCACACCGTGAGCATACAGGAAGTATGCTGAGCAAAGCCATCAGCTTTCCCAGATGGGAATAGAAGTTTCTTCAGAAGAGGCTCCGTAAGAGCTTCCTAGGAGTAGAAAAGAATATTTCTCCTTGAGCCTTGGTCACAGAAAAGATGCATCCTATAACAATCTAAAGAGTTAACAAGGGGTCGGGCGGTGGTGGCGCACGCCTTTAATCCCAGCACTCGGGAGGCAGAGGCAGGCGGATCTAGGTGAGTTCGAGGCCAGCCTGGTCTACAAGAGCTAGTTCCAGGACAGGCTCCAAAACCACAGAGAAACCCTGTCTCGAAAAAAACCAAAAAAAAAAAAAAAAACCAAAAAAAAAAGAGTTAACAAGCATCATTTTAAAATTAAATTATTTTACTTATGTTACATCCTGACTGCAGTTTCCCACATCTCTCCTCTCCTCCCATTCCCTCCCCCCACCACCCCTCCACACAACCCCAATCCACTCCTCCTCTATTTCAGTTCAGAAAGGAGCAGGCCTCCAATGGGTATCAACAAAGTGTGGCATATCAAGTTGCAGTAAGACTAAGTACCTCCCCTTGTATTAAGGCTGGGCAAGGCAACCCAATATGAGGAATAGGTTCCTAAAAGCCAGTCAAAGATTTAGGGACAGCCCCTGCCATTGTTAGGAGTAGACCAAGTAGAACAAGCTACACAACTGTCACACATGTGTAGAGTGCCTAGGTCAGTTTCATGCAGACTCCCTGGTTGTTGGTTCAGACTCTGTGGGCTTCTATGAGCACAGGTCTGGTTGTTTCTGTGGGTCTTATTGTGGTATCCTTGAGCCCTCTATCCCCTACCATCCTTCCTCCCTCTCTTCAGCTGGATTCCCTGAGCTTGGCCTACTGTTTGACGGTGGATCTCTGCATCTGTTTCCATCAGTTACTGGATGAAAGTTCTCTGATGGCAATTGGGGTAGTCACCAATCTTGTCCCAGGAGATGGCCAGTTCAGGCTATATATCCACTGTTGTTAGGAATCTTAGTTGGGGTCATTCTTGTAGATTCCCATGAGTTTTCCCTGCATCAGATTTCTATCTAACCCTGAAATGCCTCCCTTACTAATCATCTCATTCAGTACCCTCCCCTCCATCTGTCTCCCCACAACCTGATCCCTCAAGTTCCCATACCCCTCTGCCCCCAGTCCACCCATGAGATCTCTTCTCTTTTTCCTTCCATGGAGACCCATGTAACCCCTCTTTGTTACCTTCCCTCCCTGGGTCTGTGAAATGTACCATGGTTATCCTTTACTTTATACCTAATATCTACTTAAAAGTGAGCACATACCATGTTTGTCTTTCTGGGTCTGGATTACCTCACTCCGGATGATTTTTTTTTTAGTTCTATCTATTTGCCTTCAAATTTCATGATGTCATCATTTTTAAGAGCTACAAGCATCATTTTTAGCAAGCTTCAGAAACCCATCAGTATCTGAGGCACAAGAGTAGTCGGCACACACCTGCCCATCACTGAGGTACTAGGCTGTCATTCCACCTAATGAGACAATCCGTACCGTCCAGGACCTTACCCAGCAAGGCTCTATAAATTCTTCAGCATGAGGAACACGGGGCTGTCTTGTAACCGCCACCATTTCAGTGTCTGGAATCTGCCAGGAAGAGATAACATTGATACACAGCCCAGCTTTCCGTCAATAAAACTAGAGAACAAATTGGGTTTAAAGGCTTCGGCGAACTTCATCTCATGAGCCAGACAGAAGACAGGGGAGTGAAAGGATGCGGAGGGCTTGGTGTTCTGTTTCTAGAATAGGCAATGGGGTCCCATGGGACTGCAGTATCTATTCTAATGTGCATCATGTTTGTGAGGCAGTATGAGCTGGCTTGAGTCTCCGCCTAGGTCAAGTGGCAGTGTCCTCCTTGGTGGGATGGTGTGCCTGGAGTGGCTGCTGGACCATAGAAACTGTTGTCAGGGAAACGTAAGCTGCCCATACTCTACCACTGTGGCATTAACAGGGTTCTCCACAGCAGCCTGCTATGCTGCCCATTCAGACCTTTCTCCTTACCTCGTGCAACAAGATGCATTTTGCTAAAATAACACCAAAAGGATGCCAGTGGACCAGTTCTTCTGGCATGTGGGTAAAAATAGCAAGGACAGTTCTGGGTGGGCGATGACACCAATCAAAAGTAAAGGAGAAGGACCTGGCTCTAGGTGGATTTCTTTCCCAGATTTACACGTCTTGAACAACAGGGGGCAATAGGCGCCCGCGCTGCCTGTAGTCCCTGCAGGGCTCGCTCAACTGTCACTCTTTTCTGGCTCTCCCAGGCAGTTCCCAAGTGAAGGGTGCCTGGGGACGCTGTCCCCGTACCTTGTATAGCTCTGCAGTGAGTCGAACAGAGACAAGTCTGGCTGAGGAAACCGTCCATGGAGATGACTGCTCCCACAACATCCTGAGAGCAGTAACATCCCGCCTTCTCCCGGCGGCCATGACCTGCAAAAGAAGGGTCGCTGAAATACTTCACGGCCCCTTTCTCTCCTTCACCTCTCCCTGAGGATGAACTCTTTACTGCGTAGTTTGCCTTGGGATGGGGAGAGCAGACGTTTATCCGGAAGCTGATGCAACTCACCTCTTTGTTTTCCCACGGGCCTTCTCCCTGCACCGCCCAATCTGAAGCTTCCAATAATGACTGTCATCGCGATTTCGCATCTGTCTGAGGTGAGAGAGAAGTCAGTCCGTATCGCAGAAAATTGTGGTCAGCAGACACGAGTTCAGGGTGGGGCACAGTTACACTAAGTCACCTATCTGGGAACCTTTCTGCTAGTCCTTGAGTATTGAACTCAGGACATTCTCAGGAAACCCGCAAGAAGGCATAAAAGCCATGGTGTTGAAGAACGCTCTATATTTAGCGGCTCCGTGGCTATGTTCCTGGGGGAAGGCATAACACATGAGGCATCGGTATCGATCCTTTTTCACACTATCACGTGAACCGCTAATATTTCAAAGAATGGAAACTTAAAAAGGCAGCATCGGCTGTAGCCCTGGCTTCATAAGAAGAGAACGCCTTGGTTTTCTGTGCTCCTCTTTTAAACATTTAGCTAAAGTACTTGGTAAAGGACACTATTTCCCCACGGTGACTTGGTGACTTGGTGGCTCAGAGAAATAAAGACAAATCTGTCACTCCTAAAAGGAGTCACTGTCCCTTCTCCATGTTTCTCCTCCAAACTGAACACTACGATTTTCTTTTCTCACTGTGCTAAATATATTAGTATTTCTCTCAGTATCTTTTCCTACCACTGGTTTCTGCTTGAGGGACCCCACAAGGGCTATCACTGCTATGAGCCCAGCACACTGCCTTCTAATTTGCAACTTTTACAAGCTGCAATCCAGAGTGAACCACAGCTGTTTCCTGTGGGAGAAAGGGGACATGTGGTCAGAACTGGTGGGAGAGGGAGAGGTTCTGGGGAGGAAGACTTTCTTCAAGGACTCTCTCTAAACAAGACACAGTGGTAAATGCCACACACAGTGTCCTTTCAGATGTCTCTCTTGGTTATTTTCTCGAACTGTTTTTTTTTAAGATTAAAAGTAATAATCATAATAAAAAGAATCTTTTCAGAAGCTGCCCTTTACTGACAGGTCCTCACCTCCCTTGCTGTCTCTGTTAATGAAACATCTTGTCTTCAATTTGGAAAGAGCCAAGTGTGTGAAGATTTGTAGCAGACAAGGTAAATGGTCCTCACTCTGTTCTTCCCAGCTTCTTGAGTGAGGCCTTTGAAAAGGCCCCGTCGCTGTTTCCATCATTGGCAGGATTCTCTTTATTGGAAAATAGACAGCTGGGAGAATTTGTGTTGGGGGTGATTCCTCTTTCTTGAGAGGATGAGAGCATGGCTGAAATTATGGAAGCATAAAAGCTGCAGGTTCTCTATAATGGGCCCCGCTCAGTATTATTAATAACCACACACAGGCACTTTTATGTTGGCAACTGGCTTCAATCATTTTTATCACGTAATAGCTGCAGAGGTTGAGTGAGTCTCTTTGCAAGATTGGGTCCCAGTTACATATAGTTTTAGAGCTGGGAGGAAAATCCCGAGGCTCATTCAAGAAATACTTGTGAATTATTAATTCACAGAATAGTTTATGCATACCTGCACACACACCAGGGTATGTCATTGGGATAAGCCGGTGGGCCCAGCGTTGTCTCATCTAATCCACACGACAGTCCTCTGAGAAAGATGCTGTGGCTAGCTAGGTTCCATTCCAGACTGCTGCTTAGGCCTTGCCCATCAACCGCAGGCCAGTTTCCTCCTTTCCCAGAGGTTTACAGCTCAAGATTGCTTGCCTACAGAGACCTTCTACGCAGACAAGGCCCTCTGTCCAGCTGTACATAATGAACATGCTGAAGTACAGAGTGTGTCTGTGGCAGATGCCACTCCACCAGAGGACACACACCACACCATCCCTCAGCTTTTCTGTGCACATGTCCGTTCTTTCTTCATGCCCATGCAGGGTTTCAGAACCAAGGACAGGGATTTCTCATCTCACTTCTCCTGCACCCTCCCAACAGCCACTGTGCCTTCTAAACCAGCAGGTATGCATTCTGGAAATAAACATCAGAAAGAGGGAAAATAATCAATTAAGTTCGAATCACTAAAGTAGGAAACCAAAAAGAAAAAAAAATGTTTTAAATTTCCTAAATTTTAGGAGCTACAGTTTGAGAAATACTGATAGATAAGGTCCTGGAAAAATAGGGGAAAAGGAAGAGTAAGAGCCAGGAAGGAAATACAAACAGCAATTCTGAAAGGGTTATTTAGCTAATTATTATTTTCAGTTATACACAATTCCCCAGTACATTTAAAATATTTCACTACAATAGTCAATATCTGCGCTAATTATATTGAATATATTTAAAAAGTAAAGAGACGAGGAAGCCTTGAGAGATGAACGCTGGTGGAAGGAGGAAGCCAATGATTAAAACTTATCATCAATTGATACAGACCCTTAAGTATACTCAGGATCATCACATTCCTTGATGTTGAGAGGTCAGAAGGCTGTCGGGTTATTAAGAAAGAGGAGGCGGAAGAGGAGAACAAAGAAAGAAGTTACAAGTTGGAGATATGAAGGATTGGATCTTGTTCATGGTACACAGCTATGAAAGTCTGGTGATGTGTAATTCCCTTCTGTATGCTGTGAATATCATTGGTTAATAAAGGAACTGCTTTGGGCCTTTAGCAGAGCGGTAGGGGAACAGATCTAGGCAGGGAAAATGAAACTGAAAGCTGGGAGGAAGGAAGCAGTGTTAGGGAGAAGCCATGAAGCTGCTGCTGGAGACAGATGTTCTGAAACTTGGCTGGTAGGCCATGACCTCCTAGTGATGCACAGATTAATGGAGATTGGTTAAATTAAGATGTAAGAGTTAGCAGACAAGAAGCTAGAGCTAATGGGTCAAGCAGTGATTTAATTAATACAGTATCTATGTGGTTATTTCAGGGCTGAGCAACCGGGAATGAAACACACAGCCTCCTCCAACAGTCTAGAATAATTAAAAAAAAATAAAAATCATGTCTATGCTAATTTATTTTAATAGTCAATTTAATTATCTAAATATTAGTTTTAGTTTCACAGACTTTTCATTTAATAGTGAAGCTTTTCTTGGCCATTCTTTAAGACTTTGAAGTGTGTGTGTGTGTGTGTGTGTGTGTGTGTGTGTATGTGTGTGTGTGTGTGAATATTTGTGCTGGTTAGTTTTTATCAGCATGCCACAAGTTACCAGGGAAGAGGGAACATCAACTGAGGAATTGCCTCATCAGATTGACCTGTGGACATGTTTGTGGGCATTTTCTTGATTAATAATTGATGTGTGTGAGCTCAGCCCACTCTGGGAAGCACTGCCCTTGGGCAGGTAGCTCTGAAGTGTATAAGAAAGAAAGCCAAATAGGTTATGGTAACAAACCAGTAAGCAACATCCATTCATGGTCTCTGGCTTCAGTTCCTTCCTCAAATTCCTGCCTTGCCTACTGTTAATGATGGACTGTGGCTGGGAAGTGTAAGTCAAATAAACCTTTCTTCTCTCTGGCCTTTGTGCCAAATTGCTATCATCTTCAGCTCTGCTGGGCCTGCTTACAAAATTTTCTTGCACCTGGTTCTCTTGAGTAATATAAGGAGGGGGAAGGGAAGAATCACAGAACCCTCACCTGAGTATTTGGACAGCCACCAACTAACGGTGTGCAATCTACCATAAGTGCACATAGGTAGGGAGACGTTTGGGAGAAGACAAAGGTAGGGAAGGACTAGGAGAGGGGACTCCTCTTAGATGGCTACAAGAGAACCATCATCCCTGCTGGGTAAAGACTTTCCAATGGATCCTTGTGCTCTGAGGAAACACCCATCCTCGCATAAGGAAATCCTCTCCTATGTTCTGTAAGGGAGTCCATTGAAGTCATTGGTTCCCCAAGCAAACTTTGTTGGAACTGGACCTTTAGTTTGTCTTTGGGACCTTGAGTGGGTGGTAGATACTGTTTCTATCTACTCCTGGGGAGCTAATTTAGCTACATTATCTAAGTTGCTTTTTATTTTTTTATTTTTTAATTTTTTTAAGGCAGTGTTATATTGTAACAACAGAAAGCAAATGACTATAATCTTCCCTTTGGTTAACTGCATCCCTAAATCCCTTCCATGCCAAAAATAGCTTCTCAAGGACCTGCTCATTTTAATATTGGCAGCGATAATGACTGTGTGCTCAACTGTCGCCTCCTAAACCGCTCAACAAAGCATTGTCCGCTGAATGACACTGGCTTTTGATTTTCCTCCTCAGTCTAGGAATGTCACGTCAGTCTTCCCAGGAGATTTCCCAGGGCACGTCCAGCATTCTCTAACACCTTCAACTTGCTGCAGACTCAAATGTGCAGAGTATTCACCAAAAAGTCAAGGGCTGTTTAGTGCAGCCTGCTGGAAGGCAAGCCCTTTTGGACATAGGATTAGTAGAGGCTGTGACAAATTGATCCAAAGGGAACACCCAGCTTCACTCTTGGAATACTGTGTAACCTGCAGCCTTGGAGCAATCAGTTTCACAGTTCTTTTTTTCTTTTTGACTTCAACTGTCAAAGCAGTCATTACACTGGGTATCTGCAGTTCACGGGTAAAACAGTCTTTTTCAGTTGGCAGCAAGAGCAAGTGTTCAACTAAGTCATTTTTGAAGGTCAAGAATCGATCGAAGGCAGTCTAAAAACCATCACCTAAAGATGGGGCAAAGGGAGAGAATCCCATGTGTACAGTGTAGTGAGACTCGCTGTTAATTACACTAGAAAATATGATTCAGAAGAGAGGGGTATTGAGTCATTCTGAGCCCCAATGTATATACATTAAGTGTTGACATATCATAACAATTATACTGGGCATCCACCATGACTGGCAAATACATTAAGAATGAAATAGATCATCATAGATGTGTTACTCCACAGTGATACACTGTTTACCTTTTTAAAGAATGAATACTCCAAAATGCAATGAGCAGTTGCTAATAGAAATCTCGTGATAGGAATCTTGGGAGACAGAATGTTGAGCATGGTGTCTCTTGCCTCTTATCCCAGCACTTAGGGGATCGAGGCAGGCTCATCCTGTGGTCAGCCTGGGCTACATAGGGAGATATTCTACCCCACCTCACCCCATCCTCTGAGATGCTAATCAGGCATACAGGAGGTAGGATCTCATTAACACTCATCAGAGTTGAAAAAATCTAATTGACTGCCATTTTATCTGGATGTGATGCTATTTTCCACTTCAGTGGCTCGCTGAATGTAGCGCCGTGTGGACGCATTTGACCTCCGGGAATCACTGCAAAACTGTAGACTCTATTGACACAGCTTACAGTTCCATGCTGTCCCCTCGAGTGACCTTGCTTTGATTTTGAAGAACACAATGTTTGCCTCAAAACTGTCACTTTACTTCTTCTAGAGTGTTCTTTCTTTATACTTCCCTTCTTTATTTGACTGTTTTATTTTTTTAATCCGGTATTTCAGTTGTCAGAAATTATTCTTCGCCTGTCTAGCTGCCAGAAGTCCGACTCCTTGGCCCAATCATGATCTTCTTTCATTTCCTTGTTGTGGTCTTTCCTCTTGCTTCAAAGAAGGAGGCCAACTGTTTAGTCATAAATTTATTTTTATTTTATACAAATGGGATTGTGTGTTTATTTTGGGAGTAAGAAATGTGTTTGTTTTTGTTTGCATACCAGTTTCCTCTCCACAAAATCACCTAAACAAGGCCTGCATACTGGCAGCACCTACTAACATGCCAACATGTGTGGGGGAAATTTCACAAGGCTCTATCCCTGGATAAAGAGCTATTGGCTGCTAAGGGGATGTGAATTAGTTTCTTCTAGGGACAAGAACCCCTTATAGGTTATTCAAATCCAAAGGACCAAACCAAAACACCTAAGCATGTAGACATATAAGCAACATGAAATGGACTTAGTAGGATGTATTCTTACATATAATAACACTAAGGAGGAAAGGTTCATGAAATTGAGATAGAGTGGGAAAGATAAAGAGTTGGAGGCAGGGGAGAGGGAGGAATGAAAATGATGTAAGTAGTCTCTGAAATTATCAAAATACTTTAATTCAAAAATAAGAGAAATGAAAAACGGTCAGAGTGAATTAATTGTTTTCCACCTGAATCCACCATTTAGGCTAGGCTAAAACATTTCATACATGACAAGGTCCAGGAGCTGATAACAACTTGGAGAACATTGCCTCAAGGATAGCCAAGAACTGACCAATTAAAAATATGACCATAGTATGCTTCATCTACATACACCAAGGACAGATAGGAAAGGGCCAACTAAGAACATACTTATGTCCATACTTCATGCTTATGATTTCATGCTTATTGAATTTTGTGCCCTTTTGTAGTCATTTGCTGTCCTCAATTAGGTCTGGGTATGCAAATTAGGTGATAACTGGTGGTCCTTCGAGACTGTCTATAAAAAGTCCTGTAATCTCTGGAAGGGAGCTCCTCCAGCCCTCACTGTGTTGAGTGTGCTGGACGAGTTCCTTGCCAAGGCTTGTACTGCGCTTTGGAATAAACCTTGCATTTGCATCCAAGTCCCAGATCCCTGAAGGTCTTTTGGGGGGACAAGAGTCTGGGCACAACAAAAAAGTCCTTGTAATTTAGCATGTGTGAGCTTAATAAAATATTGAATGAGAGGTAAGTTAAAAAGGACATGTCTCCCAGATACATTAAGAAGTAGCATCAGCAGTGTGGTAGAGTTAGCATAATATTTGTAAGGACTTGGAAGAGTTAAACAAAACAAAACAAACACCCCACTCTTTCCTAAAAAAGAACAATGGAAAAATTTCATGGATTTAGCAATTTGGCAAAAATTCAGTTCTAACCAGAACAATGGAAAAGCCTTCATGAATTTGGCGAGAACTGAAATGGAAGAAGAACTAATGTGTGGAAAGGGAAGCTGAAAGGCCAATGGCTCTTAATTTAAATGGTCTGATTTTGGACAGCACAAATTGAGAATATGAATCTGGGTAGGTTTCTCGAATGAGTTTCATGGTGAAATTGAGGATTTGGTGATGAAGGCAAGCAAGATAACACTTGCCAAGACTGACCCTGTTCCTGGTGTGAAATAGAAAGTCTACCCATGGTACATGATGGCTGTGGTCATCAGGCAGGTATACTAGGGCTTTCTATACCAATCCAACAGACTGAATGAGTCAAGGAGGGTTTGAAGAGACAAGGGACAAGGGACCACAGGACCTGGAGTTGGGCTGTACCTGGAGTTTTCCATGGAGAGGAGGAGAGAGCATGTCTCAACCATTTTCCATCAGCTTCTCCTTGGTATTACTGGGGGTTGGAAGGATCCATGGAAGACAACTGAGAGGAGCTGGTCAGAGTCCAGGGTTAGGAGTGTGTCTCCGTCAGCCCAGTGGGGAGAGGCCCAGACAGGAAAGCCTAATATGAGTTGCTATGGCAATACCAAAGGAGCCTCTCCATCCCTGACACCAATCTGTGTGAGTTTGGAGGACAAAAAGCTCTGGCGGGACACACGCTGGTGAAATTCAATTTAAAACGTGAATCTTTTCCATTTAAATGTTCCTGAGGATCTGAGGTCTGGAAGGCAATCTTGCTTCTCTCTAGATCAATTTGACAAACCCAACAAAAATATATTCACAACTTAAGAATGGGGTCTGGTGGCTCTCTTTCATGAAAGATATGTAAAAATGGTATGAATATTGGACAAAGCCAGTGGCATTCAGATATTTGCACATATTGTCAGCGATTAACATGACCTTTCACACTGTGCTGACTTTCTGTTGCTGTGATAAATGCCTAAAAGATAAATTTAAAAAGATAAAGGGTTCATTTTGGCTTCCGGTTTCGGAGGCTCTGAGTTCAATTCATTGGCCTCCACTACTGCGGGCATGTGGTAAAACATTTTTTCTCTTATAGAAAATAAAGGTTTGTTTTTATTTTAATACATTATATTCTAATTACAATTTCCTCTCCCTCTACTCCTAGTTCCTCCTCACTTTCCCTCCCATCCAGAGTCATCCACCTTTGGTCTCTTGTTAGAAAATGAGCAGGTATCTAAGGATGTGCTGGAGAGTTTTATGTCTGCTTGATATAAGTCATCTTATATCAAGTCATCTGAGAGGAGGGAATCTAAGTTAAGAAAAGGCCTCCATAAGATGAAAAGGTTGGGCCGTAGGCAAGCCTGTAAGGAGTTCTCTTAATTGGTAATTGATGGAGAAGGGCCCAGCCCATTATGGGTGCTGCTATCCTTGGGCTGGTGGTCCTGGATTCTTTAAGAAAGCAGACTGAGCAAGCCATGAAGAGCAAGACAAGAGGAGCAAGTCAGTTAGCATTACCCCCTCCATGGCCTCCGCATCAGCTTCTGTCTCTAGGCTCCGGTGCTGTTTGAAATTCTGCCCTGACTGCATTGGGTGATGAAAAATGATGTAGAAGTATAAGCCAATTAAAACCCTTTCCTCCCCAAATTGTTTTTTGCTCATGATGCTTCACCACAGCAGTAGAAATACTAATTAAGTAAAAAGGATAATAGTAAATAAAATAAGACAAAACAACACCAAACAAATCGGAATAAAAAGAAACAAAGGAAGAAGAGCGCCCCCAAAGGCACAAGAAACAGAAATGGATACAAACACCCACTCATTTGCATGCTCAGGAATCACACAATGTACAAACCCAGCTGCCATAATATATATACAAAGAACCTGTAGGATAAAAAAATAAAAATAAAAAAAATAAAAGATAGGGAGAGGGAGAGGGAGAGGGGGGGGAGAGAGAGAGAGAGAGAGAGAGATCCCTGGCATGAGATCATGAGACAAGAATCCTCCAGAGAAGCTGTTGGGTTCACTTTCTGTTGGCCAGCAACAGCTCAGCATGAGGCCTTCCCTTAGAAGCCATGCTTCCCCACTGAAACTCCCTTGGAGAAAAGTACTTTTCATTTTCAAGTGATTATCTCTTAGAGAAAGCTTCTGGGTTATGGATGGAGGATGTGTCCACTGTTTCTCTTACTTCTAGGCCCTCTTCTGATGTGGATACCTGTGAGGGCCCCATGTACACCATCCCAGTCTCTGCATGTTTGTATGTGCATCCGTCCTGCTGTGTTTAGAAGGACTTTTGAGATCCTCCATCCACTCTGGCCTTCACATTCTTTCTGCCTCCTTTCCACGGGGTTCCTGGAGCAGTGAGGGGAGGGATTTGATGGAGACAACCCACTGCATTTTGTCTGGCTGTGGATCTCTGTATTTGGCCCCATCTGCTGTAGGAGGAAGCTTCTCTGAGGACGGCTGAGCAGGCACTGCTCTGGGAGTAGAGCAACATGTCATTAGGACTCACTGTAGCAGGTGACACATCTGGAGTGAAGAAGTGAATGGCGGAGCAGAATTACTCGTCATGTGGCAGAGAAGAAACAAAAGGAAGAGGAAGGCTGGGGCCTCACTATCCCCTATAAAGGCATCCCTCTAATGACCTAACTTGTGCCACTAGAACCTCCCATGTTAGGTACTCCACCGCCTCCCAATAGTGCTCCCACTTTGGGGACATTTGTTGGACACCCACCTAAATCACAGCACAGTCAATATCAGGCCTGGGGCTAAAAGAAGACTGTGAGGCATCCACAGGCCAGCCTTTATTTTATTTTATTTTATTTTTTTTGTGAAAGACCTTACTATGTAACCTCAGCTGGCCTGGAACACAAGAGATCCTCCTGCCTCTGCCTTCTGAGTACTGGGATTAAAGGTGTGTCCCAAAATGCCTGTCAACACAGGGTAGTCATAATGACTTCTTTCTTCTCCTAGATAAATTTCTTTCTTCCTTCCTTCCTTCCTTCCTTCCTTCCTTCCTTCCTTCCTTCCTTTCTTTCTTTCTTTCTTTCTTTCTTTCTTTCTTTCTTTCTTTCTCTTTCTTTTTGTTTGTTTTCGAGACAGGATTTCTCTGTAGCTTTGGTTGCCTGTCCTGGAACTAGCTCTTGTAGACCAGGCTGGCCTCAAACTCACAGAGATCCACCTGCCTCTGCCTCTTGAGTGCTGGGATTAAAGATGTGTACCACCACCACCTGGCTGATATATTTCTATGTAAATGTCCATATATATACAAACAGAGAGACACAGACACACACACACATGCATGCATGCATATATCTGTAACTATGTATATATCTATTTTTGGATAGACTTTTTTCTGTATATTTCTACAATTGTTTCTGAACCTCAGTTATCATAGTCTGTAAGAGAAATTAGTAGAGTGCTCCTGAAAAGCTCTGATAAAATCCCTGTCTGCCAGATTCTTTAAAATGGTCCACTAAAGAGCATTCTATAGAGCAAGGCTATGGCAGAGAGACACTCAGATTCTCAGCACCTCTGTCTCAGCACATCTGGCACACACATCTCTGAATGATAATGGAATGAAAGCTGAATAGAATGATATGTAAAAAAATGATCATCTTTTTTTTTGGTTTTTTTGAGACAGGATTTCTCTGTAGCTTTGGTGCCTGTTCTGGAACTAGCTCTTGTAGACCGGGCTGACCTCAAACTCACAGAGATCTGCCTGCCTCTGCCTCTGGAGTGCTGGTATTAAGGCATGAGCCACCAATGCCTGGCTCTATTTTTAATTCTAAGAATCTTTTTAAAATAACCAAAATAATAAAGTAGTTAGCTTTATAATTTTAAAGATTTTATT
This sequence comes from Myodes glareolus, assembly GCF_982192425.1. Classification (NCBI taxonomy): domain Eukaryota; kingdom Metazoa; phylum Chordata; class Mammalia; order Rodentia; family Cricetidae; genus Myodes; species Myodes glareolus. Next base: position 12,320,420 of record NC_142029.1, on the reverse strand, counting down.
TTTTTAATTTTGTGTATATGTGTGAGTCATCCTTCCAGCTAGACATCTTCATGTTTTTAAAATTTTAGAAAACTTTAATACTAATTTTTAAGTCATTAAAATCATAACTTCCAAAAAGGATAAATGCAGTATCACTGACCAATGGTTAGGAAAATGACAACACCCAGTTTAGTTGAAAGCTTCATAATCATTAATAAATAGTATCTACAAAGATTCCATATCATATGGTAAAACACTGATAGAAAAATCTTTACATAAGATTGTGTGTGCAGTTTGACAAGAAAAAAATTAAAAGCTAATTGGCTAACAGGTAGAGAAAGTGACCCATTTCATGCTAACTATAGTTTTCTCAAGGAAAAGAGCTTAAGCGTAGCCTTTTATACTGTTACCATATCTCTCAGTCGTCTACCCTTTCAGTAATAATCATGATATACACTTTTGTAAATGTATTTTCTTCACAAGCTCAAGGTCATCAACAAAGTCAACAAATTTCTTAAATATAAAGTGCTACCCCCAAAGAGGGAATTTTTATTTTTACCTTCCCTGGTATTTTCATGTCAAAGTTTTGGGGGATGTGGGAGGAGTTGTTGGCCACATCACATTGAAAAATGCTTAGTTAAATAAAGATTTGGGGCATTATTTAATATCAGATTATTTCAGATTAAACTTACTTTTCCCTGATAAGAAGATGGCTAAGAAGGGAAGGAGGGAAGGAGGGAGGGAGGAAGGGAGGGAAGAAGGGATTGCTTGGCTCCTTCAGCTGGTACAGTCTGTCACAGCAGGAGAATGGGTCTGAGACTAGTGAGCTGTGTCAACAAGAGTGTGAGGCAGCTGATCCCACACACTCACCATCAGGAAGTAGAGAGCTAACTATGGCTGCTCATCTGGCTTGCTCCCTCCAGTGCGCTGGTGCTGCACATTCAGGACGGGTCTCCTCTCTTCAGTTAAATCTCTCTCAGATGATTCGCAATACAGTCAAATTCACAAGGGGCTCACCCTCCACACAGAGCAGTCTACATTCTGTAAACCTATCTGACTGCCGTCACTCTGAAAAAGACTTCAAGGATTGTCTCACCTGGGATGACCCTCTGGAGTATGATAATTGTAATAGAAGTAGAAGTAGCTACCTATGGAGTTTATATTAGATTACACACCAGTTAAGATGCTGAAGAAATGTGAAATTTAATTTGAAATACTGAGAATTAAATTTTCACATTTAGTGCCTACATTAATTCTGCTGGCTCGGCACCATTAGCATCCCCATCACATATGGAAGGAAACGGAGGTTAGGGGTCTTCCCCAAACTTACACACCAAAAAGCAAACACAGACCTGCAATCCAGAGCCTAGGTTTCTGTCTAGACTTAGGCACTGTTTCCCATGTAACATGAAAGCGATGCTACAGTCTGTGGTGGTGTGAATGAGATTCCTCCTTAGTCTTGGCCATTGAGTACATGGTCTCTGGGTTGGTGGTGCTGCTTGGGGAGGTTTAGGGACCTGGCCTAACTAGGTGAAGTTTCAGGCCAATTAGAGACCCCCTGTCAAGTAGAAAAATAAAAGGAAAATGCCTGAGAAATGCCACTCAAGGTTGATATCTGAGCTGTCTGCATGTGTGCTCATAAACCCTCACACACATGTTTCCTCACACGGGAACATGCATACACACATACCCAAGCACACAAAGTGTTGAATATGCTCAAGCTGCTTAGATACGCCTACCTGTCCTGCTGTAAACCATAAACTAACCGTACAGCTCACTAACAGCTAAGCCAGGTCATGCCTTTAATCTTCAAAACAAATGTTTAAACTAAGAATCTCTCTGACATTTAATTTATCGTGTGTGTTTGAGGTGTAAGAGATTTGAATACCTTTGGAGATAAAATGATTTGTGTTTCAGATAAGATGTGCCTTGTCAATCATTTCGACATGTCAGCATTTCCCTACTGCTTTTAGATGCTCATTGCCAGGATAGAACAAACACATGAAAATAAAATCTGACTATAATTATTCTTATACATCACAGTGAGAGACACATCAGTATATGTGAGAGGAAAAATAGTTATACCTTTCAGAGCAGCTAAAATAAAATGTCTAGCTTTGATGATGTCATTTCTACAAGACTTGGCATAGGTTCTGTAACCTGGTTTGGCGTATCATGTATCACTACAGTACGGCCAATGGAAAAAATAAGCAGCCAGTTAAACAAAATTAGAAGAAAATATCTTTAGAAAGCCACCCAAGCTGTGTCTTGGGCTCTGAGTGGTGACAGTCCTCAGGTGTGAACCAAGGGGGCTCTGCTCTTCCATGGCTTCCTTCAGGTCACTGGGTTCACACCTGGGCCTGACACCACTCAGATCTGCCAGGACACAGCTTGGGCAGTTTCCTAAAGATATTTTCTTCATGGAAAAAATCAACTTGATATATGTCATCCAATGCAAGCAGAGGTTTCTAGGAAGGCCATGTACCCAGAAAAGAGAAGAGAGTATGGGAAATAGTGTTGTAAAGCTTTGGGGCCAGAAAGGATTTGGGCACCTTAGCTCTAGCCTCAGTGGACATTTGAAGCCTCTGGTTTCTCTGCAGCCTAATGGGGGATTCCATAACCTAGATCTAAGATGACTGTGTATCTGAAATGGTGGACATGGTGTTAGGTACACAGTAAATTCTGAATTTCAATGCTTCTTTGTAGACACCCCTACCTCTAGTCATGGGACGAACAGTTGTGCAGGTGACAGAGAAAGCTGACAGTTGGATTGGCACTTCTTCCAGAGCAAAGCTCAGCCCTCTGTTTAGCTTTGATCGCTCTCAAGACGTGCCACGACTCAATCAGCCCTGTGGAAGACTTAGGTGGAGGGCAGTGGGTACCCTTAGCAGGTTTGCAAGCAAGAGATGAGAAACGTGGGGGATTTTGCAGGAAGTAATAAAAGGTGACATAAAGAGAAAAGGTAACAACAGGAAGGAGATAGGATGGAAACAAGATGCACAGAGGAGAAAGAACCAAAATGACAAGAGAGAGCCCCGCCAGACATGGATGCTCCGTTTCTGTGACAGCAGAAAGCACAGAGATCCATGGCCTCTCCAGCAGTGTTTGTCTTCCGGTCTGACCTGGGCCGGTGAGCACTGATGAAAGGCGTTTCCACTGCAGTGACAAAGCGCCCAAGAGAAACAGCTACAGGAAGAAGGATGGTTCTTGGCTCACGGTATCAAAATCTTTGGCCAAAGGTTGGATAGCTGCATTGCTGTAGGTGTACGGCGAGGCAGAAATATCATGGCAGATGGGCACCACAGTATCACAGTAGAGGAAAGGGGCTTACTTCATGACACCCAAGTTGGGGAGAGAGAAGGAGAGAGAGAAAGAGAGAGAGAGAGAGAGAGAGAGAGAGAGAGACTCACTCCTGATCCTCCAGCCTCCATGTGTGCTAGTATTACAGATGTTGCCATACAAGGCTTACATATTTGAACTTGATCCATCTTTTGAGGCGGACCTTTCTGAGTGACTGACTACATATATATATATATATATATATATATATATATATATATATATATATATATACCCATGCATGAAGTCCACAGTAGACATGAATACATACACCACACACATACGCGTGCGCATGCGCGCGCGCGCACACACACACACACACACACACACACACACACACACACTTTGCTATCTGAATGTTTTTAAGACTCGATTTTTTGTCTGTTCAATGGACTGTATTATTATGACAGCTCTTTGCATGGTAACATAGAAAACTAAGGAAAGCTACTCACTTCAGAAAAGCAGTTTGGGAATGAGATAAACACTCACCTCACCATTTTGAAAGGGCCAAAACTCTCCAGCTGGCTAGGTCATTGGTCCTAAAGAAGAATCCAATACTATTACTCTGGTTAATGGACATGGTATTAAAATGACTCCTAATGAATTATTGCTATACCCGCAGATAAAGATTTCTCAATCCTTACCATAGAAGCTTCTCCTTGCAGTAGATAGAAGTTAATCCAGAGATCCCTGATTAGTCAATGTGCAGAGTTAGAGGAGTACTCAGTCCTAAATAGGACATGCATATCACATTCCTCCCCATTTAGGCCAGGGATCTTAGACTGTAAGATCCAGAGGTGGTAGATAGCATCACCGTGTTTTCCAGACTCAACAGGGCAGGTGTACACCTGAGCTCACAGCAATTGTGACAGCATGCACCTGCTGTGTATAAGCTCCAGTCAGACAAAATCATACCATAGCAAGGGAAATATGGGCAGGAACACCCACTGCCAACTGTTTAGCTATTAACATTTGGCAGTTGTTAGAAGGAGTCAATTTTCTTTAATAATGTGTCCCATGGTAGGTTGATTCCACACCAGGGCAGTTCCACTCCCAAAGTTACCTGAGCAACAAACTGGACTCTATGAGGGGAGGAGGGATTAAAAGAAGGAAGAATAACTCTCAAAGTTGGATGGGAAGGGGTGGGATGGTAGAGAGGGTAGTTATGGGAAGTGTTGCGGGAGGTAGATGAATATATTCAAAATACATTGTTATGAAACTTTAAATGAATTCGGAAAAATATTGTTTAAAGAAATGTGTTTCCTAGTATTATCAGAAGCTACATTCATAAAGTCTCACCAACATGAAAGCTCAAATGTGACCTGAACAAAGACAACACCAATGAGCATGCCAAGTGGATAGGGAACACTCTATGAGACTGCGTCCCAGCACAAAGAACTATAGATAACAGAAGAAAGTTTGGGAGCAAGAGCAGAGGTCTTCCCCAGGGAAGAACAAACCCATTGGATCTTCAGTGCCAAACAAAATATACATACAAGTAACATTATAAGAACTGTGCAGGTTATATTTAGGAATATATGTATTAACATATACTTATTTTTTTTGCAATAACAATTAGTGAAAAGAAGAGCCCATGAATTTGAAGAATAACAGAACTCTACATGGGAGGGTTTGGAAGGAGAAAAAGGGAGGAAGGAAATTTATAATTATATTTAATCTCAAAAATAAAATTTTAAAAACTGATATATACATAAGGATGTGTGCTCTTCCTTCAATCAAGTCCCACGTATGATTAGCCCATTCAGCTAATGAACTTGTCAGTGGATTGCCTCATAGATGTTAGAGCATCATGACAACTTTTCAAGCCACTTTCAAACACTGCTGCTTGGAGAATGGAGTCTCTAACACAGGAGTCTTCGGGGGACACTCAAATCCAAACCTCAGCATTTTAAATTAAGAGTTCAAGAAATCAGTACTGCGAGGGATGCTATCACCCACTGATACAAGGGAACGGATCTGATGAGAATTTACCAGGGCCAGTCGGACTGGGACTGAACGAGGACGTGATCTAGCCAGATTCTCGGAATTTGGCCGGATTCTCTGACTGTGGCTGGCCCGGGGTCTTTCTGAAAAGCCATTGACTATGACACTGGGACCTGTTTCCTCTGCATATGCTGGATTTTGGGGATCCAGTCTGTTTGGACACTTGCCTTCCTGGACCTGGAGGGAGGGGGAGGGAGCTGGAGCTTCCCACAGGGCAGGAAACCCTGACTGCCCTGGGGGACGGAGGGGAAGGAGGGGGGGAGTGGGGGGAGTGGGAGGGTGTTGGGAGGGGGGGCGGAAATGGAAACTTTTATAATTTAATAAAATTTACTAAAAAAAAAAAAAAGAGTTCAAGAAAGATTTTTTTTTCTTCTTTCCAGGTCCCATTGAATAAGTCGATCTTGTAAGGCAAAGTATAACAGACTCATGAACTGTTCATGAGTTCAGAGAGTTCAGAAAATGATGTGGCATTCCCCTCTGTATGCTGTAATTACCATTGATTAATAAAGAACTGTTTTGGCCTATAGCAAGGTAGAATTTAGGCAGGGAAAACTAAACTGAATGCTGGAATAAAGGAGGCAGAGTCAGAGAGAAGCCATGGAGCTGTCTCTGGAGATAGACACTACAGAACCTTGCCAGTAGGCCACAAGCCTTATAGTAAAATATAAAATAGTGGAAATGAGTTAAGATGTAAAAGCAAGCCAATAAAAAGTTAGAGCTAACAGGCCAAGCAGTGATTTAATTAATACAGTTTTGTGTGGTTATTTTGAGAGTCTGGGTAGCCAGGAAACGAACAAGCCTCCTCCTACAAGAAAAATCTTCCTAACACTCTCCATAGATTTGTATTCTCAGACTAACATCAGTAATTCTCTAGAGGGTTTCTAACTCTTTCTTAGTAAAGTAAAACATCTTTAAAGAGGGTAGAAGGTAAAAGCAAAACTCAAACTTCCCCAGTACCTGAGGTGGATAAAGTCTTGGACAAATGGATCCATCCAAGTTCAACCTCCAGGAGCATGGCCTTTTTGCCTATTCTCAGTTTTACAGTAGCCAGTGAATATTGTTTTGACATAAAAGGAATGGACAGAGATTGCATCTAAAATATTTTATTTTTTATTTGGGTCACTGGAAAACATCTTGTCAGCAGAAACGCTGCCAAGCAATAATCACACTCGCTCACTACATTTTGTTAAACATCAAAATTGGAGGACATAATTCTTTTCCTTTTGGAGACATGTGCCGCACCCCTGGGCATTGGTCCTGCCCTTCTCTGCCCTGCAGGTGAGGAGCACACATGGTTTTTCAAAGTTATGTTCAATGGAAAAATATCCACAAACATTGGAGACCATGGGTGCCAGTTCTCATGACCAGTTAGGACCTGAGAATTAGTCCTGGCGGTCATCATCATAATGACTCGAAGACTATGACCATTGCAGGCTACTCGAGCATGGTGTCTGGAGACAAAGCTATGTGACAGTCTGGACAGAAGAATTGCCTGTGGCCAGGAGCTTGGGGCCAGCCTGGGCAACACAGTGAGATCTATCTTAAAACAAACTAGCATGGGGCTGGAGAAAAGGCTCAGTGGGTAGTGGCATGCGCTGGTTTTGTAGAAGACGTGAGTTCAGTCCGCAGACCTTCCGTGTAGCTCACAACCATCTGTAACTTCATTTCCTGGAGATCCATTCTCTTCTCCTGGCCTCTACAGGGATTACACTCATGTGCGTGTCCCTCCTGCCCGTACTCATAGTTAAGGATCAAATATGTCTTACTAAACAAGCAAGCTATTATGCTATCTTTATTATCAGTTCATAGCAACAGCTCATAGCATTTAGAAACACAGTTTTCCTGTGGAAAATTCATTTATATGAAATAACAATGAACCTACATTTGTATTCAGTTAAGTGCGACCTGCATTCAAAGGTAATAGCAGAATCGCAAGTTTTAGAACACCTTCCCAAAGTCTAAGAACAACAAGTGTGCATTCAGAGATTTAAAGGGAACTTTTAGTTTCGGAGCCTGGAAGCCCCATAGCGGGCAGCTGCAGAGAGATCGACACCCAGTCAGATTGAATAGTGAAACCTTTTCATTCTCCATGGGAATGAGTTGGCCCTCTTTACCTGTCTGCTTCCTTCTTGGATATGAATATTAATGACTGTCTAAAGTAGGATGAATCATGGGTAGTGAAGTTATGGTCCTTCCACTAGAGATAATAAAACCAAGAGTGAGGCCTGTTTCACACAGTGAGCTCCATGGGGCTGGCGTGATTCATTGACATCCCTTTGACCCAGCAGATTTTATTTCTTCATAGTGACAAGGTGTACACATCCCAGGCAGGACCATGGCAGTCTGAGGTCATGAGGAAAGCAAATGCCAACACTTCCTGTCTCTGCCTCCTACAACAGAGCGGCATCTGACGGCTCTGTTAAAGGGGAAGGAGGGATTGTGCCTCCAAACTTTGTCAGTGCTGACCTGGTGGGGAAGGCCTACACAGCCTCACAATGAGTCTTTAACAGTGCTGACCTGGTGGGGAGGGCCTACACAGCCTCACAATGAGTCTTTAACAGTGCTGACCTGGTGGGGAAGGCCTACACAGCCTCACAATGAGTCTTTAACAGTGCTGACCTGGTGGGGAAGGCCTACACAGCCTCACAATGAGTCTTTCCCATGGATGAAGTCTTCTGTTGACTTCTCAGGCTTCTAAAATGGCTCACATACTGGGTGAATTATGGAAAAGACACCCTTTGCTGAGAATTGTGAGCTGGCTGTCCAGACTTTGTTTTTTGTTGTTCATTTTATTTATTTATTTTAATCATGGTTTGTGTCTACACGTTCATATGTACATATACATGTATGTGGCCATTGAAGACAAAAGAGGGCATTAGAGGGAACTTGAATTACAGGTGGTTGTGAGCTGCCTTGTGTGGGTGCTGGGAACTGAACTTGAGTCCCATGCAAGAGCAGCATGAGTTCTTAGCGTTGAGCCATCTCCACAGCCCTCTGTTTTTGATGCTTATTATTATTATTGTTGTTGTTGTTGTTGGTGGTGGTGGTGGTGGTGGTGTGTGTGTGTATGCATGTGTGTGTAGAGGTCTATGCACACACCTGTTCAGGTAAGTGCTGAAGTCAGAGGAAAACACCAGGGGTCAGGCTTTGTCACTCTGTGCTTTCTTCCCTTGAATGGGTCTCTCACTGAACATGGAACTGTATGACAGCCAGAAAGCCTCAACAATCCTCGTGCCTCAGTTCCAGGGCTACAGGAGCAACCGATTTTGTCCCACCCACTTTTACATTTCTTTATGTGGGTTCTGGGATCCGAACCCGTGTCTTCATTCTTGAATCTGTGTGCAATGCTATCACTCACTGCAGCATTTGTTGGGTTTTCAGGAAGGCTCTTGTTAGTTTCCTGTCCAGTCAGTAAGTCAAATAAAACAAGCAATTTTTATTTTTAGTAAATTGACTTTGCTGCATCATTTTTGAAAAGTAACAATACTCAGCAGTGGGGGCATTCAACTTCATTCTTATTTTTCATAAGTTCACTATCTGAAATAATCAGTTGATTATTCATACTGACAAGTCATAACCGTACTTTCTATAATGAGTATTTTAAAACAATGACAGAATGGGATGCAGTACAGTTGATAAAATGTTTTAACTAGTATGTATGTTAATAGCACTGGGTTCCTTTCCCAGCATCCCCCAAACTGGGCATAATACATGCCTGGAACTCAGGAGGTGGAAGTGAGAGAATTAGACCTTCAAAGTCACTGCCTACAACATAAAATTTCAGGTTTCTCTGTGCTTCATGCTTGTTTGAATGAGGATGGTCTCCACGGTCTCATATGTTTGACTGCTTGGTCCCCAGTTAGTGGAAATGTTTGGGAAAGATTAGGAAATGTGGCATTGCTGGAGGAGGTATGCCACTGGGGGGTGGTCTTCGAAAACCTCAAATCCTAGGACCAGTCTATCTCTCTGTCTGCTTGAAGATCAGGATGTAAGCCCCTAGCTACTGCTCCAGTACCATGCATGACTCTGCTTCCTGCCATGATGGCCATGAACTAATCCTCTAAAACTGTAGCAAGCCCCCAGTAAATGCTTTCTTTTATAAGAGTTGCTTGGCCATGGGGTCTCTTCACAGCCATAGAAGAGTAACTAAGACAGGCTCCATGGGATTCTTTATGAAATAAATTAAAGTCATAAAATAAAGGACAGAAGCAGATTCTAGAATGCTTAACAGTGCACCTAGGATATGAGAGGTAGGAAAATAATATTTTCATTTCCTAGACCTTTCTTCTTGCAGTCACTGGAAGGCAAGCATGTCACTGTGTCAGTATAGCAGATAACATCTCTAGTCTAATGTAAGTCAAATGGGGATGCCATTGAGGGAATAGTGCTTAGGCTACATTGTCATCATCATCATCATCATCATCATCATCATCATCATCATCATCATCATCATTCTCTCTCTCTCTCTCTCTCTCTCTCTCTCTCTCTCTCTCTCTCTGTGTGTGTGTGTGTGTGTGTGTGTGTGTGTATGCATGTCCTCAATCTGATCTAGTCCTTTTAAAGCTACCTGATAGTACAATGTTGAAACTTAAAAGCCATCTATAGCTCCTGACCAAAGACAGTTCTGAGAGCTATGTAACTCCATATTACCAACCACACAACACCAGCAAGCATCTGCACCTATGATTTAAAGTGAAACCTGATGTCCCAGCAGTGAGGGTCACATTTTCTATAAAGGTAAAAAAGTAGGAGTGAACAGAACCAGTTGGGGCTCTGACAAGGACAAAGGTGACCAGTGACAAGAGTGAAGACTGAGTCAGTGTTCATGTGACTTCATATTGCTTTCCCAATTAGAACTGGGAAAACTACTTTCTAAATCTTGTTGGTGCTTTTGCTCAGAGTCCTTCCAATAGCAACAAGAAAGCAGAGGAGAAGAAGCAAACAATACAAGCCTGTCATTATAAAATCAATCTTTAAAGATCATCAGGCTTGTCACGGCACACTACGAAAATTCACTTTTCACCTGGAACATGGTTCATCGTCTCTATCGTCACCGTGCACAGAGTGGAAAATGCTTTCTTAAATGTTTAAGGAGATGGGCATACTAACTTCCTGACTGGGGCATTGTTCTTTGTATTAGACACCAGATTATCACTCTGTACCCCAAGAACATGTAATTAAAACAATTGCTAATCCCAAAGAGAGGAGAAAGGTGGGTGACTCACTCTGCACTTCAATTTTCTTCATGTCTAGAATGCAAATATCACATAACTGGCAGATTCATCAAATAACCATGTGTCTGCATTCATGGATGATTCTAGAATATTTTCGGTACCTAAGATTCTTTTAAGCAAGTATAGAAACCACCCAACGCTGGTTAGCTCCCTTTTCTCCGTTCTCACTAAAGCCAGCTTCTGTTTCTGGAAGACCTGTGTCATCCACATCTATCTATTTTATATTAGAGGTAACTCTAGAGTGCACAAGCCAACAAACGTCCCTTCTCATCTTTGTCGTACAGAAAAACACTTTCACCGTTTCCTAAGGATGAAAGTCGTCAAGCATTGGAGCTTTGTTAGGGAAGGCTCCCTAGCCATGGGACTCTAAGAAAAGAAAATAACAAGTCAGAGACCACCTTAGTGAGTCTGGAGGCTTACTGAGCTACTTAACTGTGTGTGTGTGTGTGTGTGTGTGTGTGTGTGTGTGTGCGTGCGTGTGTGCGTGTGTGTGTGTGTGTGTGTGGTGTGCTTTCATCAGGATGTCCCTCTTTATTATACTCTACCTTTGCTGATTTATCTATTTACTTATTTTTGAGTCAAAGTCTCTTGTTAAACCTGGAAATTACCTTTACATTCTTTCTGGGCCAGACTTGAGGCAGGCCTAGTATAGGGTACAGTCTCTCGTCATATATAGGATATAAGTACATACATATATGTGTATGGATATGTATATAAGCAGAGGGACTAGTCTCATCTAGAATTCTATTTTGTTTGGGGTTATGTACAACCCCATTGTAATTCACTTGGCAACCTCATTTCCTCATCTGCACGTATTGTGTGCACACTACCCCGCTCCAAACAACATGCTTATCAGACCCAGAGCATCCTTGTTGTCCTTCCTGCTTCTGGATGCACACACACCAACTCCTGGACATTAGTACATATTTCCCCAACCCTAGTAACAATCAAATTCCCATCCACACGGATTCCCAGTGAGTCTGATACAAAAACTAGAGGGACTGATCCAGCCTGAACTGGTTTGGGCTCATCTGTGATCATGCAAATTTTGTCCTTCAAATGACCCTTCATGTCAAAGACTCTAGTTATATCTAATGCCTATGCATAATTGGAAACACATATGATCAAAATCAGAGGCATTATAGGAAAGGGCATGCACATTAGAAAAAACAAATACATGATCCAATCTTTCAATCAAAATAGAGTGTCATGAGAACCCCACTGCTTAGTAACTATCTCCTTCTTCCTTTAGACACCGTAAGAGGAGAACGCAGGCCCCGGACAAAGCCTTGCTTCTATAAGGTCCCTCGGTCATGGTGTTCTGTCACACTAATAGAACTCTAACTAATACAGCAGCTGAGAGCTTATCCAGATGAACAATATTAGATTTTAAATCCTTTCACTAGCAGGAAGTCTCAGGAAGATGAAATACATAACTAATGAGTTATTATAAAGTTTATTTCCAGAAATCCAAAAGGTCGTTTCCAGGGAAGCTAATGACTTCCTTCTGGCTATCTTAAGTGTACAGAATTTTAATAACGCTGCCTATATAGAAAATGAGGCATTGTTCTTGACTGGAAGATACAATCCCTTGGAGTTCTTTGCTCCAAGAGATTTATAGTGATATCCTGAATGGGAAAGAAAGCAGGAAAGTGACATGATTTCACACATTGTCTTAACTAGCGCCTTGTTTACAGTTCATGAGATGTTAAAGACAGCCAGAGGCTACTATTATTTGGGTTGTGTTGGCTGATTTGGGCTCATGTATCCGAGGCCTCGTCTCTAATGTGGTGATGTTGGGATATGGAGGCACCGATAACAGGTTGTGTTAGTGGGAATTCCTTCAGGTCATTGGGGGTATCATCGCCCACGCGGGATGTAGGATAATTCTGTGAAACCCTGATTCAGTCCTCTTGACAGTGAGTTGTAAGAGAGTATAGCGCATGAGTTGCTGTTTGGGTGGGTTTTGGTCTTGTGTTATGATTTCCCCTACCCTGTCCCATTCTTCCCATTGTTCTACCATCTTCTGTGTGGTAACACAGGAAGAAGGCTTTTGCCAGAATTAGCAGTATATGAACGCTCCATATCTGTCATTATTACTTTTCTCATTGCTTAGACACCTAACATGAGGAAACTTAAGGGATGAAGACATTGTTTTGGTTAGCAATTAAGTAGGGATACACTCACCACCGAGGAGCAAACATGGTGGTAGACATATAATGTCTTATTAAATCTCCAGTCTGGAAGTGACAGAGATGAATGCTGGTCTTGGGCTCTATTTCTCCTTATGTAGACTAGGAATCTAGCCCATGAGACTGTACTACACATATTTAGACATTCAGGATAGGTCTTCCATGCCCAGTTAAACCTTTGTGGCAATACCCTCATATATACATCCAAAGGTGTATGTATATTTTCACGGTGTTCTAAATCCAGTCAAGTTAACAGTGAAGCTCAAGTATCATAACCTCCAACATGGTAAACTAAATAAAATCATTTTCTTCTATACACCCATCTTCAGAAAAGTTGTTATAGCAATGAAAAGTTGACAAATACCCAAGGGAATCTCTGTTTTGCTGTTTATTGTCTGAGGAATAGCTGTATTACCAATGTCCTAGAATTTATGTAGGAAATAAAGAGGCTGCATAATAAGAGCTTCGTATTGCATAATGCTGGCCTTGCTCATGCTTACAGCTGTTGGTTTCTGCTCTCCCATCACAAAGCACACAACACAGGCAAAGCAGGGATACATACAGGAATAGCAGACAAAGTGAGAGGAAAAATCATGGCGAATCCTATCAGTCCTGTGTGAGTTTGGGAGGAAGGCAGCTCAGTGCATGAGTTTCCCTATTAGTGTCTATTTCAATAGCAAATAAATCCGATCTGGAATTGAACCCTGGTGAGTCCTGAGACCTAAACCTAAGATGCTTGGTCTCTGAGGCTAGCAAGATGGCTCAGTGGGTTGATGACTTGAGTTCCATTCCCAGGATCCACGTGGTAGCAGGAGAGAAGTCACTTCTATAAGCTGTCCTCTGATCTGTACCTGTGCATGGGGCATACATGCCACCCTGCGTGATAAATTTTAAAATCTAATTAAAGAATACATGGTTTAAACATATGATCAAAGTTCTTATCTGTATTCAAAGTAGTTGATAGGAAATGATTTCAAATGATTCTTAAACATCAGTTAGGCAAAATAGTATAGTACATCAATTCCCTCTGTAGATTCAAGATTTATGGATTTAGACATGTGTGTCCTTTTCAAAATGGATCAAGGAAGATGAGGAGGAGTAAGAAGGGTGGGTATGTTGCAGAGAATAAACAAACTGCATTGAAAACATCCTGTTGGGACTTTGGGACATGGGCCAACTGATTCCATCTTTGCCATAACATTCACTTCCCCACTTTGCAGAAAAGCTAAACAGCTTGTTCATGTCACGTTTACAAAAGAGTCAACCTGGAATTCAAATACAGATCTGGTTTTCAAATCCATATCTTATGAATTATATAGCTCAGCTAGGATTTACATTAAGATCATCTATGTTTGGTGAGATATTTTGGTGGGTAAGAATGCTTGCAATGAATTCTTGGAGGCCCATGTTCAAATCTCCAGCACCCACATAGAAATCTAGGTGTGTCTGTGATTGCCTGTAATCCCAGTGGTTCGGGGTGACCAGAGACAGGAGGCTTACTGGGGCTTGCTGGATACTAGCCTCGTTCCAGGCTCAGTGAGAGAACCTGTCTCAAAAAAATAACACAGAGAATGGTGGAGTAGAACATCCCATGTCCTCTTCTGGCCTCTACCTCATGCTCACGGGCATTCACACAAGTATACCTACACCACACTCACACATATGCATGCATCCATACAACCAAAAATTAAAACTTAAACAAAAACTTTAAAAAACCCTAATATTGGGGGCTGGAGAGATGTCTCAGAGATTAAGAGCATTGCCTGCTCTTCCAAAGGTCCTGAGTTCGATTCCCAGCAACCACATGATGGCTCACAACCATCTGTAATGGGGTCTGGTGCCCTCTTCTGGCCTGCAGGCATGCACACAAACAAAATATTGTATACATAATAAATGAATAAATAAATAAATAAATATTTTTTAAAAACCCTAAAATTTTGGGGGGTTGTAAATTTAGGAGAAAATAAAAGAGCATTTTCAGTTCACGGGGAGACGGGGATTCTCTTTCCTTACTGTTAATCATAGGGGGCTCCGTGTTAACTAGAATATGGCTCATTAACACAGATATTTAACTTCTAGAGGCTCAATACCATAAGGAGAGGGAAGAAAGTATAGATGAAGAAGAATAGATATTTCCAGATCTTCTTGAATTTTGTATCTTCTGAAGCCAGTTTTTAAAAAAATTCTTCAATTCACATACTTAACATTTCTTTTAAGGCATTGTGATTAAGCCCTGACTTATTTGTTCAGATATTTGTGACAAAAAGATCATCAAGTTCTATCCTTCCGTGTCACAAATTGCACAAAATGATTGTTTTATTTGAAGTGAATTATCAAGCAGCTTTTACAGGAACATCACTAATAAACTCAAAGTGCCCTTCACGACATCAGAACAACGCCCCCACCACAGATTGCGATTTCAGTCCTACGTGGCTCCACACCCACCAGGTCCCATTGCTAGATTCTAGGTGTCATCCTCCTGAACACTGACATCAGGAAGTCCAGTGAACCGAGGATGTGGTCTGTGTAGGTGGGGAAGGAGACCTGCAGGAAAGTGAAGAGAAGGCTCGATGACACCCCCAAAGCAGCTCTGCCCAAGGGCAGTTGCTGGGACTCATCGTATTCCCTTACATCTTGGCATATTAACCAGTGTGTTCCCACTCTGCCATGAGCTATTCACAGAGCAGTTTATCACCAGAGTGTGTGAGATTTCAGAAACACGGGGGATGTGACGGTGGTCCAAGTTTTGGTAGTTGTTGGAGAAGAGGTTAAACCGTGGAATGATTCAACCATGAGGAATGGGAGAGAGTCACCATTGTGTACTACTTTCATGAGGCCAGAGTTGCCTTAGTGCCCCTGGATCAAATACAAGAACATTACCTAGACATAAAGGACTGAATGCTTGATTCTGCACCAGAAAAAAGGACTGATTATGCACCGGAATACTTTGACTTGAACAAATAGAAAGTTAATATGCTCATGGTTGCAGTGATCTTAGAGCAAGATGAGATGCTCAGTCTTCCTACACATTCATTTCTTGCACTGAGATAGCTTGGACACAGTGAGTGCTATTCTTGGAGATAAGACTGTGGAACAAGGAGGAGTGAGAGAAGGTGCAGTGGTTAAGAGCACTTGCTGCTCCGGCACAGGACCTGAGTTTGGCTCCCAGCACCCACGTTCCTCAGTGCACTACCACCTGTAAGTCCAGCTCCAGGGTATCCGAGATCTTCTTTTGACTTTCATGGACATTTGTGAATCTCTCACACACATTCAAATTAATTAAATTTAAAATAATTAATTTAAAAAGAGAACGTAGGAAAAGCCAGAAAACAACAGCTTGAGGAACAAGACCACTGCATTTTAATGTCTTGGTAACAAAATCACTGTCTTACTGGTTTAGTAATAAACAAAAGGCAAAATTCTAAAATATGTGCAGGAGCATGGACTTTCAACAAACACCAAAGATATGCAATTAGGAGATACTGGAATGACTTCTTGATGGGTGGTACTTGTGTGTGTGTGTGTGTGTGTGTGTGTGTGTGTGTGTGTGTGTGTTCCAAATGACTTAGGTATATCTACATGTCAGATAATAGAAGATCAATGGTTGCTTTTTCTTATAAAGCAGGCATGGAATTTTCTCTATGGTTCTAAAATTCATAAACCTTTAAAAGGAAATAGTTGTGATTTCAAATCATATTGCATAGTATTGATAGACTTAAACCCTGTCAAAAAATAGAAGAAAAATGAGAAAATTTATGTAGAACTATATGAGAAACAATTATATTTAAACAATTAAATATACAAGCAGTTAAAATCAGCAAGAGGAATACTAGGAGAAAAGTAGACAAGACATGTGAATAGACATACCACAGACAGAAGTAACTTAAATGGCCCTTAAATATGTGAAATGATGCTCACACTGGTGAGAAAGAGTGAATTTTGATGCTCATTGTTTATGGAGAGGAAAGAGTAGCCAGGTTCCATTAAAAATATCAAGTAAAACTACCATAAGCTACATCACTTCTGGGTATATATCTGAAGAAATCAAAATCAGTATTCCCAGAGCTATGCTCATAACCATGTTCAGTGCAGCACATTCAAAACAGTTTATGGAAGGAGCCTAAATGCCTAGCTGCCCATCATCTGATGAAGAAAACACACACACACACACACACACACACACACACACACACACACACACACACACACACACACACTGCTTCTTTTCATCCATAAAGAACGGGATTGCAAACATGGCTCAGTTGGTAGAATGCTGGCACGCTACACACCATAAAAACTAGGTATCCTAATTTGGTTTCTGTGGGTGTGATAAAACACTGACCTAAACTATCTCAAGAAGAAAGGATTTCTTGTGTCATACAGGTTATGGCCCATTATCAAGGGAAGCCAGGGCAAAAAGCTGAGGAAGAAACCAACAAAGGAATTTGGTTTCCTGCTCACTCTTCCCGCTTTGTTCAGCTGCCTTTCTTATAGAATCCAGGTCCACCAACCTAGGAAGAGTGCTACCCATAGGGGCTGAACCCTCCTACATCAATCAGTAATCGAGGAAATGCTCCACAGACAAGCCCACTGGCCAATGTGATGGAGCAGATTCCTTGGTTGAGAGTCCCTTTTTCCAGGCATGCCAAACTGACCGCTAAGATTATCTATCACAGGTTGGCCCCTTAAGAACAGTTTGCTAGCTCACTACTTTTGAAATAACTCAAATATAAAAAGACAGATATCATGTATTTTCTCATTTGTGGATCCTAGATTTTATATAAACATATAACACCCCCCCCACACACACACACCATGAAAATAGAAATGGCTTGTCAGGGGAAGGAAAAGGACCAGCAAAGGAGGAGGGGGTTGGAGCATAGAGAATAAATAGAAGTCATACTTGAAGTAAGTGTCTTTATGAAACTCATCACTATGTACAATAAATATGCTCAACAAAATTTTGAAAATAATTATAAATCTCTAGCCAGACTTTTGTGAGAAATGAATTCCCAACACAAGGGATGGAAGGAAGAAATAGATACTGGTTGCAAGGACAGTTTAAAAGTTACCAAGGGAAGACACAAACATTTTTTGCCTTCTTAATGCTTTTATTGTTTTTATTGAGCTATATATCTTTCTCCACTACCCTCCCTTCTTCCACCTCCCTTCTCCCATGATCCCCATGCTCCCAACTTACTCAGGAGATTGTGTCTTTTTCTACTTCCCACGTAGATTAGATTCATGTATGTCTCTTTTAGGGTCATCTTTGTTGTCTAGGTTTCCTGGGTTGTGAATTGTAGACTGGTTTTTCTTTGCTTTATGTCTAAATGTCACTTATGAGTGAGTATATATTATATTTGTATTTCGGTGTCTGGATTCCCTCACTCAATATGATGTTTTCTAGATCCATCCATTGACTGCAAATTTCAAGATGTCATCATTTTTTTCCTCTGTGTAGTACACCATTATGTAAATACACCACATTTTCTTTATTAATTTTTCAGTCAAGGAGCATTTAAGTTGTTTCAGGTTCTGGCTATGACAAACAATGCTGCTATGAACATAGTTGAGCATATATCCTTGTGATATGAATGAGCATCTTTAGGGTATATACCCAAAAGTGGTTATTGCTCGGTCTTGAGGTAGGTTATTTACTAATTTTCTGAGAAATTGTCATATTGATTTCCAAAGCAGATATACCAGTTTGCACTCCCACCAGCAATGCAGGAATGTTCCCTTTACCCCACAACCTCTCCAGCATAAGTTGTTATCAGTGTTTTTGATCTTGGCCACTCTTAAAGGTATAAGATGGGGTCTCAGAGTTGTTTTGAGTTGCTTTTCTCTGATGGTTAAAGGATATTGAGCATTTCCTTAAGTGTCGTTCAGCCATTTTAGATTTTTCTGTTGTGAGTTCTCTGTTTAGCTATGTACCCCACTTTTTATTGGATTGTTTGTTTTTTTTGATGAACAGTTTCTTGAGTTCTTTGTATACAGACCTCAAAAAAACAATATTCAACTTCATATGGAAAAACAAAAAACCCAGGATAGCCAAAACAAATCCTGTATGATAAAATACTTCTACAGGCATAACAATCCCTCACTTCAAACTCCACTACAGAGCTACAGTACTGAAAACAGCCTGGTATTGGCATAAAAACACACAGGAGGACCAATGGAACCAAATCAAAGACCTGGATATCAATCCACACAACTACGAACATCTGATTTTTGACAAAGAAGCAAAAAATATAAAATGGATAAAAAGCATGTTTAACAAGTGGTGCTGGTATAACTGGATATCAACATGTAGAAGAATTAAAATAGATCTGTATCTATTGCCATGTACAAACTCAAGTCCAAATGGATCAAAGACCTCAATATAAAACTAACCACACTGAATCTCATTAAAAAAAAGTGAAAAGTACACTTGAATTCATCAGCACAGGAGACCGCTTCTTAAATATAACCCAGTAGCACAAACACTGAGAGCAACAATTAATAAATAGGATCTCCTGAAGCTGAGAAGCTTCTTTAAAGCAAAGGATACAGTCAACAAGACAAAATGGCAGCCTACAGAAAGGAAAAGATCTTCACCAACCCCACATCAGAGGGCCGATCTCCAAAATATACAAAAAAACTCAAGAAAGCTACAAATGTCCTGTGCTTATGAACACTCAAATGACATATGCCAATTCCTTGATAAATATAAGCTATGAGTTCTTATTCAAAATGAAACAAAGCAAGTAGTCCTATGGCTACTTAAAATGAAGTTGTGAACAGTTGCCAACCCACCAGGAGCTGCACCCTTAAAGTAAACTGTCTGTCCTTGTCCTAGAAGTTACCAACCCCCAATAGCTCCTGAGGTAAGAGTGGGAGGACTTGATGCACATTCCCCATCCATGCTGGGATTTTGTCTGGCTTGAGCACACATCCAACAATAGGTGGCCAGATCAAACTGGATTTGTGGAGGAGAAAAAGAGAACACATGTGGCCGGTTTGTAAATGGGGATGGATCTGAGAACAGTTGGGAAAGAGAGCGAATATGATCAGCATTGATTGGAAGAAATAGTCAAGGAATTAATATAGAATGAGAAGAAAAAACTATGTGTTTAGGGCTGGAGAGATGGTTCAACAATTCAGATCGCTTACTGCTCTTGTAGAAGACCTGGGTTTGGTTCCCAGAACCCACCCAGAGTGGCTCACAATCAGCTGTAATGATATTTTGTGTGTGTGGGGGGGGATGCCACAAAATACACATGGGGAGGCAATCTAAACAAGGTGAAGTATGAAACTCAAGTCAACACCATTTTTGTAGGCCCTGGGCCAAAATTTTTAGAGACTAACCTTCTCACGCTTTTAAGCATAGTAGAACTCTAGAAGGGGTTTCCGCGTGACAATTATCACAACAAATCTTTAGGCATAGCTACATAGACTCTCCCTAGCAAGGTAGCAAAGTACCTGTGACCTTTACAGTAAGAATGAATTCTGTGTATTGATAAACAGGGCTCAGGGCTGGGACCTATGACAAACATAAGGATAGATTCTATTGGGAGAGGATTCAAAGCACATGGGGCCTCTTTCGTAGGGATGAGTTCTCTTTAGTGAGAGACTAAGCCCAGATTTAGGGCCTAAACAAGTCTCAGTATACTGGGGAAATTCAGGTGAAGGTTGCCTTCTAATAGAATAGCAAAAGATAACCAGGTTGTTCAGCTACTTCATTCCAGCATTCCAGGTGATTAGGCCCCATTCATTCCATTAAAGGAAACAGGCTTGCATGCTTGACAATCCTACTTTCTTCAAAGGCTACTGTAAGCTGTGCTTCCTACACTATTTCCAGGGAATGCCACACTTTCTCCTGTCCACCGTTTTGAGTACTTCACACATAGGGTGCACATAGATACACTCGGGTACACACAACCGCATAAAGTAAGAAATAAAGAATCTTTTTACAAAGTTAAGTTTTAGAAAGTTTTGAAAAAAATTAATAACTATAAAAGATACTTAAGAAATAAATAATAGCAGTTTTACAAAATTTCTTCCATAAAACTGTAGAGGAAGCAATATCACTGAATCATTCTGAGTCATCTGTACCCTAAAGAATAAAATTAAGACCATGATAATAAAATTGCAGTTCAGTATCCTTCACAGAGGTGCCATGTGTGATGCCCTGAGTTCAGTTCCCAGGACCCACATGATGGAAACAGAGAGTGAGTTCTAAGTTGTGTGTTGACTTCTGCATGTGTACAATGGCATGCACACACCCATAGACACCCCCTAACACAAACTAAAATAAATAAAAATTCAAAATGTGGAACACATTATTAAGGAAACTGTGTTTTATTAGCCTTTACAGCACAAGAGAATCTATTTCTTTTATTTTTTAATTACCATGAAAATGCTACAAAAATCTAATTAATGGGGAAAATAAACTCAGCCATAAATTCTCCACATTGATAACAATAAACAAAATATTCATCAGATTGTGATGTTAGAAAATGAAACATTAAATTAAAAATGGGAGAAAAAGCCACCACTTGGATATTTATATTTCAAAATTATGATAGAATTATTAGGTATATTTTACTGGGAAATGGAAATTGCCAGTGCTTACCCATGAATAAATAAAAGCGCATCCAAATCATTATAGAGGATGTTTAGAAGGCTACCAACAGTTTATCAGCCAATTAAACACTAGGTCCAGACAATTTCTCCCACTGTGCAAGTCTGCATATGCCTCAATTCCCTTAAGCCCTTCTAGTCAGAGAGACAGGATCTGAACATGTGTGCACTACATGGCATTACTGACAAAAATCAAGAAAAAGTATGGCCAAATTTGTTAAATATCGAGGCAGAAAACATAAATTATAAGATAATCCATTATTGTCCTTATTTTCTGTCTGTTCCTGTGAAATACAGTGTTACCAAAAGTAACTTGGGGAGGAAAGAGTATATTTCATCTTACAGGTTATAGGGTATCAACGTGGGAATGCAGGGCAGGAAGTGGAAGCAGGAACCATGAAGGAATGCTGCTTACTCATATGATCCCTGTTTCTGCTCAGACTGTCTTCCTGTACAAACCAGGACCACTTGCCCAGGGATGGCACCGTCCACAGAGGGCTATACTCTTCCCTGTCGATTAAAAGTGAAAAAAATTGTCCCACTGATGTGCTCACAGAGCATGAGATGGAGGCGTCTCCTCAGCTGAGGGCCCTCTTCCCAGGTGCAGCAAGCTTACACCCAAGGTTAGCCATTATGAATATCTGTAACAGTGTAATAAATGTAATAACAAGCAAATGTTGCTGAGACAAAAGGCTCTCCATGTGCAAAAGATCCCAGTAGGAACTGAACCTTATGATAGATTTGTCATATATAGATATACTATTACTGTATATATGTGTGTGTGTGTGTGTGTGTGTGTGTGTGAGTGAGTATGTGTGGCATATGTGTGTGTGTGTGTGTGTGTATTTGTGTGTATAAATATATACCACTCATGGGTAAAGAAGTTTGTCACTGATCTTAACACCCTGAATTCCATTCCTGGATCCCATACAATAGAAAAAGAGAACTCTGACTAGTTTTTCTTTGACATCCGCATGTGCCATAGCTCACATGTACACACACACACACACACACACACACACACACACACACTCACTAACTTAAAAAGAAAACAAAGGGTTAGGGAGATAGGTCAATGGGTAAAGCACTTGAGTCGAGCATGGAGGCCAGAAGTCGATTCCAAGCACGCATATGAAAGTCCAGTGAAGTGGTGGATGCCTATAATGTGTTCAAATGAGAGGCCTGCCTCACGCATAGGCTGGAGAACAATTAAGGAGAACAAAGTCAACCCTGGGCTTCCACAGACACATATGCGTGCATCAGTACACACATATGCTTACACACACACATTTAAAAACACTGTTAATAGAAAATAGTTTCTGTCCACATATAAAATGTTTAAAGAGAGTATGATTAAAATATCCATTCTTAATTGTCACCACACTACACTACCTTGCGCAAAACAATAAAATAAAATTCTCATTGTGTTGAATTCTTATTACTTTTTTGTAATGAGATCACAAAGTCATCATGTAGCTAGATTGAATGTTTTGATGGTTTATTGCTTGCATTAAAATAAATGATCAGTACTGGGTTCAAATACTTAGATGTTGAAAATAAAAATATAATTAAATATGACAGGATTGAAAAGTAATCATTTCATAGCTGGAGATGCCTTGATACCAATATCAGAACACTACGAGGATGGCTCATGTCTATAATCCAGCACTCAAAAGGCTGAGGCAGGAGGATGTTTTCAGGCCAACCAGGACTGTAAGAGTTCTCTAAAGGGCTAGATGGTGTGAGACCGTGTTTCAAAGCTAAAGGAAGCCTGCTCAAAGCGTACAAGAAACAAATCCTTTATTGAACCATATTGAAGATCAGTTTTTATTCCCATGAATACCTAGGCATAGTATATTTTCACATCGTTAGTAGTGTGTTTTAAATTTAGACAATTGCTCTATGTAAATAACAACATCGAAAGAAAACACTTACCCTGAAATATTCCTCCATTCAATGAGCCCCACTCCCGTGGGAGCTGGCCCATGCTGCGGATGTGCACGCCAGGGAGCAGACAGAGGCCATGTTGAATCGGTTCCTTGAATCATCGAGTGGTAACAAGTCACAGGAACTTGGAAAGTTGCCTGCAGGTAATAATTTCCTGAGTAGAGTTAAAAACTGCTTTATAATACCGACTCCCACAAAATCTCAGTCATAAGGGCTTGGTTGCGCTTTATTATAGCACCTGATTGACAGGCAGATTATGCAGCTATTACCTTTCCTTTTTGTGCACAGAACGTTCTTGACATTCACCTCCCTCACACTTTCTATTAGAAAAACAATGAAAAGAGTTCACACAGAAACTGTCTTTTTGACTGAATGAGAATGGGAAGGAAGTCCATTTTTTTTATGACTTTGTGTACCATTGACCCAAAGCTGAACAGCCCAAGATTCATTCAGATAACTTTTCATTCATCGGGCACTTGTGAGCTCATTCATTTATTATACATTCACTTTTTAAATCACCTGGTGTGGTCTGGTGCCAAGCATCGAGATCTGAAAACAAAGGCATTTGGTGATTGTGAGGAAGACACCTTCAGTGACAAGCAATGATAGAACCAAGTGAATCTGATATCAAACACAGCAAAGCAGATAGGAAGTCCAGCTCATTTTCTCTTTCCTGCGAATCCTCAGGGAAGCCAAGAGGCTCGCTTTCCTCTCTAGAGGCCCTTCCCTCACTGTCTGCCTTGTTTTCTCCTTGTCCTCCATGTCTTGCTACCTGGTTTTATTTATAGCTCGGCTTCAAGGTGCATGCTGGGAGGCTTTTACTCTGATTGTCTTGTGTAAAATACAAGCAGCTATCGTCTGTTTTTCCTAGATGATATTTTTACATTTCTTCAGTTATTCTCAGCATTATTTCGTGTCATATTAGGTTGTTTATGTTTTCTTTTTTTATTTATTCTTCTCTGGAATATAAGCCCTACCCAGACAGAGATTTTGCATTTTCATTACCATAAGGCCAGTAACTAAAGTAGCATTGTCTTGTACAAAGAAAGACCAATTAATGGTTGCTGAATGAGAAATTCCGCAGCGACTCTTACTTTGTGAGGCTCCGAACACGTACAGAATTGTCGCAGCTCCCACAGGAAACGCGGTGCCCCGTACCATAGCAAAGTGCAGAAAATTGCTGACTGTTGTCCTTGACCTCATCTTCTGTCTATTTCCTCAAGGGGAGAGTGGAAGAGGGTCCTTCACAAAGCAATCAGGCCAGGACACCTTGAGGACACAGTCCTTCTGTGATGGGGAAGTGACCTTGTTTCCCCCACCCTCTTCCCATGAAGGGTGACAACCTTAAAATAGGGAGAAACTTGATAAGCAAGTGGTTTGCCAACTAATTTTTTCCCTGCAGGTGCTTAGCTGAATTTGGTCTGGAGCTAACAAAGGAGCCTCTATCGTGAAGATCTTTCCCTGGTTATCTTAGCTCAACACGCACTCCCTCGCCACCATCAATCTCTCCTCTGATGGCTACAGCCAAATCCTCTCCTCCGATGTCTTGTCAGACTTACTTCTGAGTGGAGACGGTTCACCTTAATCCAACTGTCCATCGCAGAGGAGGAAATGGCTGCTGGGAACTCAGGGAAGAAGAGGCAAGGCACCCCCGCCAACACTTTAGCCGGCTGCTTGCAAATCTGTCACCTTTACTGTACCCCAGCTTTCCCTGAAACACCGGGATAGGAGCTTAAGCCCAGTTGAAAGCTACTAAGAAGTGTCAGTTAACACTGCTCCGATAGGTGGCGCTGAAGCAGGTGCAGGGGCCGGGACTGTATTTATCCAGTGGTTTACAGGCAGATATTGGGTTGCTGTTTCTAATCATGAAATCAGGTAAAGCCTACCTGTGTTTTTCACTAAGTACAAACTTAAGAGCCCAGCTGTGGTGTTGGTGGGGCAGTTGATTGAAGTAGCTCATTTTGTGACTCAGTGTTAACCAGAATGATTGGTGAAACTTATTTCTGGGCCCTCAGTGCACCCCGCCTCCCATGCTTCATCTTGTCTTGGTGACTGTCCAGGCAGTGAGAGGTTTCTGTCAATTCTAGAGATTTGGAAATTGCTTACAAAGAACTCATTGTTTACTTAGGTAATATATGACCTTCTGGAGTCTTTGATGGAGTTGAGGAAGTTATAGTTTTTCTTAGATATGGTAAAAAATAAAGTAGATATAAATATTGCAACTGTAATTCTTGCTTGATTTCTGTTTTGTTATATGTAATTATACTATGCTAAAGTAAAAACCTTCCTTTTTATTTAAAAGGGGAAGTGATATGGGATTCTCCTCTGTAGGCTCTGAATATCACTGGTTAATAAAGGAACTGCTTTGGGCCTGTAGCAGGGCTATAGGGGAACAGAGTTAAGTGGGGAAAACTAAACTGAATGCTGAGAGAAAGAAGGGCAGAGTCAGAGAGAAACCATGTAGCCCTGTTGGAGCCTGACAGAAATTTAACTGGTAAGCCACTGCCACGTGGCGATACATAGATTAACGGAGATATGTTAGATTAAGAGGTAAGAGTTAGTCAATAACAAGCTAGAGCTAATGAGCCAAGCAGTGATTTAAATAATATAGTTTCTGTGTGATTACTTCAGGGCTGAGCAGCCGGGAACCAACAAGTGGTCTTCTGTTACCCTTTTGGCCTCCAGAGTTACCTGTATGCAGATGTGTGCACACAATCACACACACACACACACAAAACACAGGTACCCACACATACACACATATACTCACATATTCACACATGTACATATATACATACATATACACACATACACACAGAAACATACATATACATAGACACATACCCACATACATGTATTATGTGTGTACATGTAATTAAAACCAAAACAGATCATTTTAGCAAAGGCTCTAAGATAGCTAGTGATAAAAGGTAGCATTACTTCTCTCCAGGGTTTGGGTTCAAGGACACTCCATAGAGGTAGAATGGTAGAATCAGTGTTAAGCTGACTCTGAAGACAAAGGTTTGTAGTAAAAATAAATTGCTGCACAATATAAATGATAAATGCTGTTTCCTAGCTGGGGGTGGTGCACACCTTTAATCCCAGCACCCAGGAGTCAGAGGAAGGTGGATCTCAGTGAGTTTAAGGCTAGCCTGGTCTACAGAGTAAATTCCAGGACAACCAGGGCTACTCAGAGAAACCGTGTCTCAAAAACAAAACAAAACAGGAAAAGCAGTTTTCTAGATTCTTTGAACTTATTACCATCAAATACTAAGTAAAACTTCCATCATATGGCTGTTGAGATGGCATAGTCTGTAGCTTGTTGTCTAAACCCAAGACCAGACACTAATCACCACCCACAGAAAATGCCGAAGGTATTTATAAGCCCAGAGCCCAGGAGCCAGAGACAGGAAGATCCCTGGAGCTCCATGGCCTGGCAGCCTAGCCTAACTGGTAATTTCAGTCCTAGCACGAGACCCTGCCTCAAGAACAGCTCTTGAGGAGTAGCACCTAATGTTGACCTTTGACTTCTGAGTGCACATGCACGATGTTTACCACATCTGCACACATATAATCATGCGCACACATATAATCATGCGCACACATATAACCGTGCATACACATGTGCACACATTCACATAAAAGTCTCCTTAGAAGTGGGATCTAAGCTCACACTTAGGAAGCAGTACAGAAGGGGAGAGGAAGGACAGGCACAGGAAGTGGCTGTTGCTGTTGAGAGTGCTCTAGCTGCTCGTGTAGATGGGGCACATGGCTCAGGGGCTGCACACCCTGTCTTCCATCTTCTGTGACACCCGTGGCAAATGACTCACTGATCCACAGGGGGGCATTGCCACCCATTCTGTTAATGCAATCAGGAACCAAATGAGCAATGAGCGAGAGGGCGTGGATGATATCGATGCTTAATGAGCTCTGTCGCCTTGGCTGTGCCTTCCCAGCTTCCAAGGCCTGCTCAAAGCGTCTGCACTCTGGTGCAAGATCGTTTCCGGAGATGAGCTTTAATGAAGTTAAAAGTGTATGGAGAAGCACCACAGGAAACTAATGAAAGCAAAAATGAAAAATGGAAAAAATAACAAATGTTTATTAGGTGTGCCTACCAGGAAACCCCCAGGTGTGAGGATAATTTGTCCTCGCTGAGAAGAAGCATTACCCATCACTGATGTGTGTTTTCTTGAATGCAGGAGATGGGCATCTTAGCCACAGAGCAATTTAAAGAATTGTCCAAATGTGTTTTTACACTTCAGATGTATACATGTCTGTCAAGATCTCTCTCTCTCTCTCTCTCTCTCTCTCTCTCTCTCTCTCTCTCTCTCTCCCCTTCTACCCCTTCTTTGTCTTTTTCTCTTTCCCCCTCTCCCTCTCTCGCCAGTGCTTTAAGTATCTGGTGAAAGGAATATTATAATTTACAATATGAACATGTTCATGGAAAGGAAAACTGAGACAAAATGACCTTTCAGGTGGCCTTTCTCGGGACAGCTACTACATCATGGCCATGGACAGCCATGAAGAGGCCCTGAAGAGAAACATCATAAACAGTATAATGATTCTCTTAGGGGAAGAGCCTTCAGCTTCCTTCAGTTCTCATAACATTAGGAGAGCTATAACATCCTGTCATAGGTAGGCTAACGGAGCCTGGAAAGGAAAGAGAGCTTTGCATTCCAGAATATCAGGAGAGTTGTAGCGTCATTCTGTAGACGAGGTGATGGCGCCTTAAAGTAGGATGGCCTTCAGTTCTTCAGTTCCAAGAATCAAAGGGGAAGTTTCTAGCAGAGATTTTTGGTGTGTTCTAATAGAGGGGTCCCACATCATGTGACCTAGCTTATGCGACCTGAGTTAAGACAGAGACAGGCACTGAATAAAAGGTAATGTAAGGTTTTCTTGGTTCTAGGCAGGGAAAAGACTTGCCAGGTCACAGCGCATGATGGTCACCAATACTCTGGAGAGAGCTGCAGGAGGGTGTGGCCCGTTTGATTGGAGAAAAAAAAAGGCCACCATAGGGTCTATGATATAACTGGGGGGAGTGGGGTGTTCCCCTGTAGCCTTACAGTTATGCTGCTATATGTCTGCCTTTGGATTTCCTTCCCATGACCCTAGTCTTCCATATCTTCCATGTCTTCAGGTCATCTTTGGTTTGATGTGCACAGAGAAGCACTGAATATTCTGGGCTGACACAGACTGGATTCCTAAGCCTCTGACAGTGGTGGATTTGTTTCTGGATGGCAAAAGAAACATTGGGGTAGGACTGAAGGAATGCCCACAGGCTACCTATTGTGGGACTATCAATACGCACAACTTTAGGGTAGCTTTGGAAAGTTCTGAGTCACTGTTTTACTGTAGTCAGGACAAAGATGAAAAGAGATTGAGAGGGTTCAAATGTCAAAGCAGTATAAGTCCTGGGAGACTGGAGCCAGGTCAACATGGGTTGCCTGGGGGGATGGAGTAGGGGGACCTTGTGAAAGACAGTCCAGGTTGACTGAGAGCCCAGGTTGAAAGAGAGACATGAACATTAGATTTAATGACACTAAGAATACTCAAATTCCAGTATGAATCTCTACAGCTTCACAATAGCTATGCTAACTGTGAGATGTACAGACAATGGGTATGGTTAATTTCCCTACATGATGCTTTTTATTTGTGGGATCTTTATAATAAAGTTTTAATAAAGCCAATAAAAGATGTATGCAAAATAATAATGAAACCTCTGACTGATTTACGTATATGACACTGAAAAAAAATAAATTGGAAATAATTATTATACTGAAGCATTTGTGAGAAGAAGGGGAGTGGATAAATAGGGAGAAGTTTGGGAGGAAGATATTATTAATGAAAACTCAGAAGTCAGAAAGTAGGATTTGAACCTGAAAGATCTAAAAAGCAAGAAAGAAAAGCCTGGCTGACCCTCCTTTCTGCTTTTCCAAGATCCAAAGGACCCCTGAAACTCTAAAGCCCTACCTCCTACTTCCCTATGTCCCTCTATCCCCATCTGAGTATGCCAGAATCTCTTTATTCTGGTCAACTGATGTAACATGAAGGGGTCTGCTTGTTAGGGTATCTGTCCCGCCCAGTACCCCACAGCTGGCAAGCCCCAAAGAAAATCACACACAGGATTCCATAGGATTATAAACTGATTGATCCATTAGGTCAGGCTACTTATTAGCTCTTATAACTTATGTTACCCCATTATCCTTATTTACGGTAGCCACACTGCTCAAACTGAGCATGGACTCTGTCCTATGAATCAAGATTCAGTTTATTGAATTTTGGTGCACAGGGTGAACAAATCTCCAACAACATTTTCTCCTTTTTGTCTAAATAAAAAGGAAAGGTTTTAACTTTAACATAATAAAACTATATGCAATAAGAACAATTATCAGGTATTGTCTAAGCACAAGGGAAAGGTATTAACTTTATCAAAGTAAAACTAAATACAATGAAAATGATTTTTGAGTAAGAATTGCACTCACACTGTCCATTTGTATTTGGCAAACTCAGAGAAATTCTATTATCTATCTACTCTTGGTGAGTTCAAAGTTTTGTACCTAATTTACTTTCTATCATAACTAAGAAAAATTGTACCAATAACTATATAGTCTTCAACCTCATCAAAGACTCAAGAAGGATACAATGTTACCTGAGTAAGCAGGAAGTACAGAGAAAACCACTACCAAAACTATTGAAATTATAGAGACATTTGACTGCCTGGACAGTCATCCCAAGATTCCTCTGTAACATTGGGTCATTCATCTTCTGCCTACAGGCTTAGAATATCTGACAGACTTCTTTGTGAAGCATGAAATTTTAACAGACTGTCCTACATTGTTTTGGTAAAGTTAGGTCGTCACTTTCTTTTATGTCTTGCTTATCCAATTTGGACAGTATGCTATCAGCAGTTGAGACAAGGACAATTTATTTCCCAGTGACTAATTTTGCTATCAATGAAGGCAAACTTCATTGGAGGTTCTTTGAAGCCCAAATCTTTTCTGAAGTAAATTGGTGCTTCCAGGACCAGACATGTCTCACTGTCAAGAAAAGGCCTTATATTATTAAAACAACTTAAATGCCATATTTTGTAGATCTATGAAGTGTTTGAAGACTACCTGTCTATCTAAATTATATCTCTTTGACCTTGAAAACATACCTAACATGGCTAGAAATTTGAGTGACTAGTTACTAACCCATATTTCTTAATTATCCTACAGTTTGTAGCAATAACTTTCCAGAACTAGAAATTTACATTAGATTGTTAAATGAGCAAGAGTAGAAACATAAACAATCTTAAACTTGTATCAATATATAAAATACCTTATACAAGAGTAAAATCACGGATCCAGTATAACAAAAATAACCTTAAATCTGTAACAATATACAAAATTCCATACCAACATAAGCTATTTGAGAGTAGTATTGCTTTTTTAATTTAAAAGTAGATTTGATAATCTACCATTTTATACTGCCTATTTTGTATCTCCCCTTTTTCTTTTCAGAACAAGATCCTTGAATCTTATCTCCTTCATTTAGTGTCTTCCTTGACCATGACCAATAATAGATTGTAGCCAATTCCCCTAAACTATGATAAGTATCCATAACTCACCAACTAACCAAAAACACCCATTCAGTATCTTGGGAATGCAGGTGTTCTGTTCTTAAAATGATTTCCTGCTGTTGACAACCCAAATCATGCATCCTGATCTTCACAGTCCTTTGTCTTTTACACACAAAAACCATATCCAGATCAACATACTTTGTTATAAGAACAACGAGAAAGAGGTTGAAGTATAGAAACCAAAAAGCAAGGTTAATACATCTAGGGACTTTTCTGGATCCTGGAACTATAGACTAGGTCTTTGATAAATTAGGTCCTTGTTCCTGTTTTGGCAGGTGTTAGGGTCTACATTCTAGGTTCTAAGGTCATAATGGTGGCTGCAACATAATGTCAGTTGTGTTAAGGTCTGGGACCTGTTGCAGACAGTAGAACATTAAAAATCTAGAGAAACTATGCAATGATTCATTTCGGTTTTCAAATTGATAGTGTCTAGAATCATCTAGAAGGTGTACCTCTGGGCATGCCTATCACTGACAGGGAAGACTCACCTCAGAGTGGGTGGTATCCTCCAAGAAGCAGTACATATATGGAATGATCCAAGGAGAAGCATATCACCTGCTCTCCTTTGCTTCTTCCTGAGTGGATTCATTTGTTGTTGCTGTTGCTATTTTCCACTGACACTAGACTCCAGCTTTCCAGTGTGGGTTGACCACCAGTGACTCCCCAGGAATACACTAGGCTGGTTTAGTACTACGGAGGCAACCAGCCTCACGAACTGAGCAACTAATGGGCTCTCTAGATTCCCTTGTGCATTCATCTAGGCTTGGAGTAGCTACCCCTATCAAATACATCTCCTTCTTTGATATTTTTAATTCTATAATTTCCTGTCCTCTAGATAACCTTGTCTAACAGACAGTTTTTATTGCCTTGCTGAGTGAGGGCCTGCTTCAGACAAATGGTGACTACTAAAGATGACCACTCAGAAGAGAGCACAGAGTGGGACTAGACATGACTTACTGTTGAGAGTGTCTTTGTTTTTTATTGTATATTCCATTGTAATCAGTCCTACACTTCTGTTCAAAACTCAAAAATACATAAAAATGTTTTCTTATGTCAGTCTTACTTTCTTCTAAGCCTATCTGCCATGTTCTTCCTGTCAACTTAGTCTCTAAGTATAAACACCATTCTGTGTGTCAAAGATCCCTGATTCTTCCTTCTTCCCCACATCTGACTTTCTCTCCTTATTTATTATGTGTGTTTGCATATTCACATGTGCATGGGTGCACATGAACATGCCAACGTGCATGCATGTAAAGGCCAGCCTTGAGTGATATTCCTCAAGTGCTGTCCAGAGTATTTTTTGAGACAAAGTCACTGGGACCTGGGGTTAGCCAATGTGACTAGCCTGGCTGGTGAGCCAGAGAGCTCCAGGGACCAAGTCTCCAGTCTCCCAGTTCTGGGATTACAAGCATGTGCTATCATGCTCAACTTTTGATGTGAGTACAGGGCTATCCTGAGGAACTCAGAGTGGTTCTGCTCCTCTGAATGACATTCCCACAGATTGAAAGTGAGGCTAGGAAAGCCAGGAGGCCAAGAAAGAGTGATGCAGTGTTAATCCTGAGAGATGAGGTGAAGTCTACATCAGTCTCCTATATCAAAAGTCAGAAAGGACCTTTAGTTGCATTGATAGCTGCCAACTAGGTGACAGAAGTTTCTTTCATTGTTTTAAATGTACTACATTTGGAAGGACAGATGTTACCAACCTCATTAAATTTACTAATAATTTACAGTCTTTGTCCAATGTGATTTGTTTTTATAAGAATCAAACAGATACTTCATTCAAGAATGGGACAGTATTCACCTTTCTACTCTTTGAAAGGGACAAAAACCTCTGGCTTCCTTAATGGAGGTAAGATGTCCTGCTCCTATTGTGAAGCTGGGTTTTTACTTGTTTTTATGACACTTAGTAACACAAAACACCTATGCTCCTGGTAAGAGAGTGAGAATTATCCAGGTGGCAATCACTGTGAAATAAAGTTCAGCTCTTTGGGCCTGCTGAACTCCCTGGGAAACTGACTTCATCAGAGACTGAATTGTCTGATGTCCATAAGCTTCTACTTACCTCAGACCCAAGGAGGCTTTTCTCAATTTCAGATACTGTATTAGTCTTCATCTATTTACCCCTGGGCACTCCACCTAGCTCTTTATTTATTATTTATGTATGTATGTATGTATTTATTTATTTATATCAAGTCTCACCAAGGTGTAACATGAGGAGCAGGCTTGCTTGTTGGGGTTTATGTCCTGCCCAGTTCCCCACAGCTGGCAAGCCCCGAAGAAAATCACACAGAGATCTCCATCAGTTATAAAACTGATTGGCCCATTATCTCAGGCTACTTATTAGCTCTTGTAGCTTGTATTAACCCATTATTCTTATCTATGTTAACCACATAACCTTTCTCAGTGGGGCAGCTCACATCTTGCTTCTTCAGTGATCTGGACAGAACTGGGAGGAATCAGCTTCCTCCTTCCCAGAATTCTCCTGTTCTCATTGCATCTCCTCTATTTCCTGTCTGGTTTTCCCACCTATACTTCCTGCCTGGCCAATCAACGTTTATTTAAAATATGATTGACAGATTACAGACAATTCTCCCGTACCACCAAGGGAAGCTTTAGGACCTTCCTGTATGACACCCCCGAAGTGGCAATTGTCCCTTCACCAGGGATCTCTGAGGGACCCATGTTTGCAAATTCAAAAATGATGAAATGTATCAGTTTCCTATATGTTGTGATGAAACAAGGTTGTGCAAGCCCGCCCGACTAAGAGTTTCATTTTCTGGCAGTGTAGATGAAAGAACAACTTTCATTTCATGTTAGGGAAATTGTAGGAAGTCACTGACACAGACCTACGCAAGTCAGAAGACTCAGACTGCTCCTGGACTGCCGTGTTACTGCAATGCACAGCTGAGCCTCTTTCTATGGATCTTCAGAGGTTTCAACTCACATCCTCATGCTTATTTAGCAAGGACTTTACAAAGTGAGCATTCTCCTCAATTCCCACAATCTTTCACACCATCAAGGCATCCTGAGAAACCATCATGACATAACCTTGTCATGTGAGAGCTGTCATACCAGCGACTTTCTCACTGATCTTTTGGAACTCAGTCCTAGAATTTGTGTTCCCTTTCCTCTCAGCTCCCCAGAAAGAGTCACCCAGGAGATTCTCCAGAAGTTTGGAACTTCTTTCTCCAATGGAGCCCTGAGCACTTTGGATTTCAGTTAACTCATAATTATTTTATGAGTGAAAACATTTCCTGTTAACTGCAACATGGTGACCTGGAGTTGTACATGGACTTAGCACCCAGGCAATGTGATTTCCGAGCCGCACCAGAGAGACTGTTTCTCCTGGAAACAGAGGGAGGTGAGTAGAAAAAACACTTTTCCATGCGTTGAAACAAACCAAAGAGAGGGTATGAACTCTCAAAACTATATTTAAAGTGAACAGATATGAGAGCAAACATAAGTGGCCTTTAACGAGCCTAAAGGAGCAGTGAACCACGCAGTAAAGGGCTGCAAGGAAAGACAAAGTCATTTGAAGGAGCAGCTCCAAATGCAGAGAGGAAATAGACCTGAAAGTGCTTGCCCTGTCTTGCCATGGGGAGGATGAGTTAGAGAAATGCGAAAAATAAAATGGAAATATCCAGACGGATGAAAATCAGCACCTGAGGCAAGAACAGAGGGAGGCGCGTTTGTATGAGAAGACAACGTCTGAGAGGCAAAGAAACGCTCTTCGAAACAGTGTTTCTGAAATAATAGAGGAACTTTACTTTTCACTCAAACCTTCTTGGTTTCTCCGTCCTCTGAAGAAGGCTGCAGAAGAATCGCCACAAAGGGCTGTTATAAATGGGCAGACGCAGTGGTGCAGAACTGATTCCACGAGAGACACCAGGGAAAGAATGAAGAAGAGAGGGCAGGGAAAGAGCACATATTTAGGGAGCCTGGACGTAGGTGGACATGCAAAGCCGCAGGCCAAGCCAACTGTTTTCTTTGGAGTGACTAAGAATTCACACATAATAGAGAGCTGCATAAATAGCAAGCTGGCTTTTGACAAATGTGGAAAAACAGTTCAGTGGAGAAATTACCATTTTGAAAAATTAGTTTCGAATACCTGTGGGAACCCGGAATGGACACCCGCTCAGCGTGCCTAATGTGCTGGGCTCAAATCTCAGCAATGGGGGAAAACCAAACAAACAATTAAGTGACTAAAACAGAATAAAATAATAGTACTGAGCAGTACAGATTTTAAACAAAACATACAACTTCTGAAGTAAATTATAAGGTGAGAAACTCAGTGAGACCTGGACTTTGGGGGAATTCCTTGTGAAGACATCACAACCACTAGCCATAAAAAATCAGCACATTGTATTGTACTAGAACTAAATAGTTTCTCTCTGTGAAAGGACACGTGAGGGCATAAAAAAGATAGCCTATAGACTGAAAGAAAAGATTTATAAATCACATATCCAACAAAAATGAGTGACTAGGCCAAAACACTGCTATGAAAATTCTGGTAGTCCAATTTGAAATGGGTTTTGAAAAAGCTAATGTGAAATTCACAGAGCTTCCACCATCCTCATAGACTGTTTTATTTCCTCACTTCAGATCTGTGAGGAAAGAAGGCTTCCAGCTCTCCATTGCCCCGTGGATTCCCATACACGGGTTCTTTGGACTGGCACAGTGGTGGAGGTGTCACAGGTCACATCTTGAAGAGTGGGACCGGGACTCTGCAGGCCAGAAAACAGAGACCAAGAAAATAGCCAGGACTTGGGAAATGGAGCTGCAAGTAGAAGAGAGAAAAGTGCCTTTAAAAGCATTCGATGTTTGGTGTCCAGTGGCAGAGATATTCCCTTGCTCTGAGCAGGCAGCTTTGCAGTTAAACAGGTTAAATGAAGGGCAAGGGGGTTGCTTTTGTGACTCGCACAACTTTTGGGAATGGAGTGAGAGGCTGAGGTAAGAGCTCAAGAGTACAAATCTGTCCAGCATGTCCAGGCTCTGGATTTGATTCTCAGCACTGATAAACTAACTAACTAATTACAAATTAAAAGAAAGCAATAGTATTAAGGAATAGAAAAATAAACTGGAGCTTATAGGGAATGAAAGAGTTAGCTGGCCCAGAGTTCTGACACACACATTTAAAAAGAACATAGACTAAGTAGAGGCAACCATTGCACAGACAGTAGAGAAAAAAATAACAGAAAAAGAAAGATCAAAACCAGGATGTGCCTGGGAGGATCTGTGATTTGTAACGGTGAACCTTTACAGAAGTTTAGTGGATAAAAGAAGGACACACCTACAAAAGAAACAAACGCTCTGACTTCTGTCATGCTCCTCAATCCTAAAGTGTGCACTTGAAAAGAAATAAGAAAATATCTCTATGCCATTTTTCAAAGACAACATGATTTTAATGTCTGGGTGTGTTCCCTGTACCTGTCATTCCAGAACTTTAGAGGGAGAGACAGAAGGATTCAGAACTTCAGGATCATCGTTAGCATTATGGGGAGGTGAAGGCCATTGGGTTACAGAAGACCCTGTCTCAAAAAACAAACAAACCAATGGTAGTAAGAGAGTCTTCCATGAAGAATGCCTTATATGTTTATATTTCTGTGCTGTAGGAGGGTCTTCTTTCTATGTGTTGCTTTCATTGGTTGAATAAAGAAAACTGCCTTGGCCTTTTGATAGGGCAGCCCTTAGATGGGCGTGGTAGACAGAACAGAATTCTGGGAGGAAGAAGGTAGTGTGGCAGACGCCATGAATCTCCGGCCTGAGATGGATGTAGGTTAGGATCCTTGCCGGTAAGCCACAGTCACATGGCGATACACAGATTTAATAGAAATGGGTTAATTAAGATGTGAGAGTTATCCAAGAAGAGGCTAGAGATAATGGACCAGGCAGTGTTTTAAATGAATACAGTTTCTGTGTAATTATTCTGGGTGCAAGCTAGCCAGGCGGCAGGACGCAGCCTGCCGCTCCACATTACAACATCTCTGTATTTAACCACCTGTTTGTATGCCTTTTGTCAATCTATCTGTCTATTAACATGACTTTTGAGACCATCAAATAATTGTTATTGAATGCCAAGAGCTGAGCTGGGTGTGTAGAGCCAGACTCCAAAGTGGGAAGTTTGCAAAAGAGGTACGATTTACTGAGAAGAAAGCCAAGCCCAGAGGTGGGAGTGTAAGCCTCGGTCTCCCAGAAGACAGGGTGTAGAGGTGCTTGTGGATAAAGGAAAAGGGAAATGTAAAACGTATGTAGTTGGGGTCTGTATGAACTTAATGCATCTTTAGAACTATAGACACACATTTAGAAAAAAAAAACAGGGTAGGTGTGATGGTTGCCTTTCAATGTCAGCTTAATACAACCTAGAAACATCTGGAAAGAGACTCTCAACGGAGAGCTGTCTAGATTATGCTAACCTGTGCAAATGTCTGTGAGGGATAGGTTCGATGACCTTTATTGATGTAGAAAGATCCAGATTGAACGTGAGCAGCACCATTCCCTGGTTTGGGGGTAAGGCTAATAGAGAGTAGAGAAAGCTAGATGACTGCATGCATGCCTCCACCCATCTGTTCCTCACTGTGAATGTGGTGTGACATTTGTACACTCGTGTCACCGTGGATTACCCACTCTGAAGGATTGTAACTAGGAAATTCTGTGCTAAAATAAATACTTTCCTTTTTTTTTCTCAGAGTCAATCTGAAAGATCTGAGGGCAGTGTTTGACTCAAGGACAGCAGGCATTTTCTGAATGGTCTGAGGGCAGTGTTTGATGCAAAGGAAGTCATCCATCACTTGCCTGGATCCCAGTAAGGTGTCAGTGGTTCCAAGCAGCTTCCCAGTGACAGAGATTGCCTCTGAATCCCAGAAAAGCATCAGAAGCAGGAAGGGATTGCCACCAAGATCCACAAACAAGAGGTGTTATCTACAGCAAAGCCATGGGAGTCTGGCAATACAGGGCTTGCTTCACGACCTCCACATTTGGTGCCTTTAAGTCTAAAGCCAATGCAATGAATGAAGTCCAGAGGAGTTTGGCAATGCTTTCCCCCAGGCTCATAAACCTGAGACCCCCATTCTCCTTTTCTTAGAAAAAGAAATAGTTGAAATATACTTAATCCTCACAAATAGAATAGAGATGACATGAAGCAGAGAGGGTACCTGTGAAAAGCATATGCAGACAAGCAAGGCAGAGATCTTGTTTGCTACTGGTTGTAGAGATACTGAAAGGCTTCTAACTGATTGGCACACAGCTACTACTACCTATGAACAATCTTCCAAACACCGACCTAGCCACCTGGATCTTCCTCAGACATTCCTGGGACCATCTACTAGTTCAGCAACTACAGATGTACCGTCGTAGCCATTTAGTGCCCCTGTGTATAAGCTTGTCATGAAGCTGTCCAATTGTCTGTCATATAATTCCTCTATTTTGTGCGTCATTACACTCACATTCTTTCTCATTTTGTCTCTTCTGACGCTCACTCTCTCCTTAGTTAGAGTCAATATGGGTTCATCTATTTTTGCAGGCTTTTCTTAAGCAAACACTGCTTGCTTGATGGAACTGGAATTGCTGGAATTGGTCTGAATGCTTGCCAACAGAGAGCCTTAATTGTTATGCTCAGAACTCCATCATCAAGGGATGAACTCAGCTGTGTCATCCATCTTTCTGCCTCTAGACACCAAGACAGATAAACACAGACACAGAGAGATCAAAATGAAAACACCTTTGCTATTATTATTCAATCTGCCTTTTAGATATGCTAATATACACATTGTGGCTCAACAAATAGTCACAGCCAGTACAATTTTACCTGTATGACAGTCTCCTCCACTGATACCCTGATCTCAAAAGTTTAAGGTAATAGCATGTTTTGCTTTTTCAGACACAGGTGTTAGTGATACTTCATTTGTACTTTAATAATTAAACCTTGCTTGAAGATCAGAACACAAAACAGCTGCACTGGTCAGCCATACAGACCAAGCAGTGGTGGTACACACCACTTACGCATAGAGACCAGGAGGTGGTGATGCCTACCTTTAATTCCAGCACTAGAGAGGAATATAAAGGGGGAAGAGAGAGTAACTCAGTGTGGTGTGGGGTTGGAGGATTCCTGGAGACAGGATCCTGCCCCATTTCAGTCTGAGGCAGAGGTGAGAGCCAGTGGCTGGCTGCTTTGCTTTTCTCATTGTCTAGTTGAACCCTAATATCTGTCTCTGGGTTTTTATAATTTGTGTTACACGGGTGCAGATGTGTGTACATGCATGTAGAGACAGAGCACAACCTCAGTCATCCTGTCATGCCTCCTCAGGCCCCATCTACTTTCGTTGTTGCTGTGTTTTTGCCTCTCTCTGCTGGGATTTGGGCTCAACTGATTAGGCTAGGCTGGCTGGCCAGAGGGCCCCAGGGAGACTTCTGTCTGGGACTCCTCAGCTCTGGGATTACAGCTCCTGTCCTTTTCATATGGGTTCTGAACCAGCACATAAATCCTGGTGCTTATGCTTCAAGCACTTTATAGACTCGGCTAACATCTCCTTATTTTGTAAAGTTCGCAGAACCGTCTAAAGTACTCCCTTTCCGCCCTCCTCCACAGAGATACGCTTTTACCCTCCTCTTTGTCTTTCCCCTCCTCTGGGGTGTTGAAAAAAAAATGGCATCTGCTTTGTCCATCCCCAGACATTTGTCTGGAGAGCTAGATCATAGAGGGATCAGGTGACGTGCACCTAGCTTCTCTTTTTCCTCCTTATCAGTAAAAAAGAAATGCTGTCAGGGATTAGGAGAGCGAATTCACAGCAGCAGCTGCCAGGACAGACACAGTGGGCATGGGGCAGTCCTGACAAGGTCAGTGGGGCAGGGGTGGGGGGGGGAGCATGTCTCCAGCATGTGTAGCTGACTGAATTCATTACACAGTTGGGTTTCCCCATGTGTCCAGTGAGAAAGTCTGAATGCTCCACTAAGTCTTTGGAAAGGACATTGACGGGCTTTTCACTTCAATGTTGTGAGGACTAATCGCTTTTTTACCCTGACTGCTCAGGGTGGCCAGGGACACTTGTACAATTCCTACATTTAGACAGATTTTCAGTATTCTGGAGACAGACCAGGGAACCCCCTTTGGCTCCTTGGGGAGTTCTATTAAGGCAGTCAGTTAGCTAAGTGAAAAACAAGCAAACATGTGATCTTTATCTTTCAGTATAAATTACTGCCTGGGAGCATGAAAGAAATCAGAGGCAAAGAGATTCATGTGTATAACTCCCGTCACTGAGAGCCAATGGGTGGAGTCACACCCTTAGCTCCTCAATGAAGCCACTGACCTCTGAAGTGCAAAGACAGCCTCTGGACAAGCCACCTAGACAAGAGAGCAGCTATGAAGACTGCACATACTTCATTAACGGTGTAGAAAAATCTCACAAAGCTTGGGCCCTCAGCAGCAGCGTCACAACAGAAGATATGAACTGGGCTGGTAGAACAGGTGGCTGCAGTTCCGAGAAGGTCCCTGCTGGAGGTTAGGAAGAAGAGAGGGGGCCGTGGTTCTTGGTTCACTGTTATGTTGTGGTCTTACCTAAAAGCGAAATGTGAGGACTTCACAGAAACCAGAGCAGGCACCAGAACTCAACATGTTCAGAAATCTTTTGATGAGCCTATTCCCCTCCCTGTGACTTGCCTGGTTCTGCTGTCCGTCCTTTAAGAGGCTCTCAGAGAAACACTGCAATGGTACCTTTCTGTGAGACAATGGCCTGTACCTTGTCACTTGTATTTTAAATAAATGCTAAGGCAAGAAGTATAGGAGGGGTGCCCAGTAGAGACAGGCAATGAGAATTCTGGGAAGAAGAAAGAGTCAGTCTACAGTTGTGACCCAGCCACGGAGGAAGCAAGGTAGCAAGATGTGACTGCCTCGCTGACAAAGGTACCAGGCCACATGGCTAACACCTGTGAACCCACAATCTTCTGTGATCTTTCAGTTCTACTCTTTGATTTCCTGATTTCAGAACCCAACAGAAGACCCTGGTTTTGGATTTCTTTGGTAGCCAAAGAATTTTTGGGGACCTTAAACCCCTGAATTAAACTTGTCAGAGTTAAGAAAGGCTCAGTTGCTCTCAATACAATCCAGATCTTCCCGTGTCAGCAGCAGCAGCTGCTACCATGTCTATGGAAATGTAGTCCTTGGGACCACAGAAGAACCAGCAGATCCTCATGAAGAATAAGGCTGAAGAAACCTTGCTTGGGTGATGTATGTGGGCCTTCTGTTATGTGTTATTTTCATTGGGTAATAAAGACACTGCCTTGGCCCTCTGATAGGACAGAAAATGAGGTAGGTGGAGTAAACAGAACAGAATGCTGGGAAGAGGGCAATGAGGCAGATGCCATGGAGCCAGCCACCAGGTGAGACATGCTGAGTCTTTCCCGGTAAGCCACCACCTCGTGGTGCTGCACAGATTATTAGAAATGGGTTAATCAAGATGTGAGAGTTAGCCAGTAACTAACTCTCTAGAGATAATGGGCAGGCAGTGTTTAAAAGAATACAGTTTCCGTGTAACTATTTCAGGTAAAGCTAGCCAGGCAGGCAGTGGGAAGCGGCCCACTGCTCCTTATATAGATGGCGCCCACGTGGATAACTGCATCCACAGAAAGCCTGAAAAGGTTTGGGAAAGAATAGAGTAAAGCATGTTTTCTTGGTAGCAGCAATTTCTCGGGTCTGCTCTACTAGCTAGAGGCAAGCAAACACTCTCATCTAAGAGAGGCTTCCTGACTCAGCTTTAGCTGCAAAACCTTGCAGCTCTTTTAAAATGTCCTGCCACGAAACACTTAAACGGTGTTGATGAAAAGCTGAATGCATGCTTTTCGGTTTTCAGCTGTAGCAGGAAAAAAGCTGTACTGTTTTAAAATACTGGCTTTCTGGGCTGTCCTGCCAGGGCAAACTCTGCCTCTTTCAGGCAGGCAGTCCAATTGACTGTAGTCTGTGATCAGAATGCTGCAGCTTGCTTGCTGGCAAGGACCTTGAAATGCCATAGAGTTGTGGCAATAAAAATGGCTACAGCCGGTACCTCAGCCATGAGGCTGGAAAGCTAAGGAATGGGCTGGATCTAGCTGTCAAAGCCACGGCTTTAGTCCTACCAATACTGCTTGGTAAATTAAAGGCTCATGTAGTCAGAAAAAAGGAGAGATATACAGTAAAGAGAGATTCAAAGATGAAGAAAACCTCTAAATGGTTTACAGTGTGTTAAAAATATATGTAGGCTAAAGGTTAAAGTTCTTAAAACTAAAAAAAGAAAGAGAGTAGTTGGGTGTGGTGGTACACACCTTTAATCCCAATGTCTGGGAGGCAGAGGTAGATTGACCTCTGTGACTTAAAGGTGTGGTAGCACATGCCTTTAATCCCAATGCCTGGGAGGCAGAGGCAGGCAGATCTCTGAGAATTCAAGGTGTTGTAGTACACACCTTTAATGCCACCACTTGGGAGGCAGAGACAAGTGGATCTCTGTGAGTTCAAGGACAGCCTGGTCTACAGAGTTATTCCAGGACAAAGATAAACAGAGAACCTGTCTCAAAAAGTAAAAGTAAAAATAAAAGAAATAGAGGTTAAAATAAAGCCGCATAAAGATGGAAAATACACAGAGAATCTTGATACTGTATGCTATTATGCTCTCTTTGAATTGTTTGAATGCTGAGGAAGGAGTAACAGCTGCTAAAAGATATTTGTTTATAAATGCTGCTGAACTAACCCAAGATAGGTATTTTGAAAATACCTTGGTTTCAAAACTGAAGTCAAAAGGTATGTTACTTTGGAGAAGAGATTTTTCTTTTGTTTCCACAGAAAATGAGAGGCTGTGGATTCATTCTGAGTTAAGAAAAATCAGGTTCGATAAAGGAAGACCACCTGAGAAATCTTCGATAGGAACAGATGGCCCAGATGACAGAGTTCTTCATCCAGAACAGGTTCAAGACTGCTGCCTGAGATGATCAAGACTCACAGGATACTCCAGTCAGAACTTGATTATAACTCTAAATTTTCTTTAGGTCCCCATAAGATCATCAGCGCCCCCAACCAGCAGGAAATAGCCTGGAATACTACGCCCACATTCCCAAAAAATGGACTATGGATATTTTCCTTTTTTAAAAAAAAAAAGAAGGGGAAGTGGTGAGGGAGAATTGTCTGTATTCTGTCAATCATGTATTTTAATAAAACGCTGATTGGCCAGGCAGGAATTATAGGTGGGTCAACCACACAGGAAGTAGAGGTGGGGCAATGAAAATAGGAGAAGGCTAGGCAGGAGGAAGCTCCCTCCACCACTCCTGCCCAGATCACCAAAGAAGCAACATGTGAGCTGACAGCTGAAAAAGGTACCAAGCCATATGCCTAGTGTAGATAAGGATAATGGGGTAATATATGTTTTAAGAGCTAATAAGTAGCCAGAGCTAAGGGCCAATCAGTTTATAATCTTATGGAGTCCTGTGTGTAATTTTCTTTGTTGCTTGCCGACTGTGGGGTACTGGGAGGGACAGATACCCCAAGCAAGCCGGCCCACATGTTACACTTGGGAGGATTCCAAACTCTCTCTGGAGCTATTAGAAGTCTCATCACTTAGTCGCAAGGACACAAGAAATGTGCAGTATATCGCCTCACCTGGGTTCTGAAGTCAGACCAGAAGGATATAGACGAACCTTTAAGAACAATGTGTGTCAGGTAAATCATCACTGTCTGTGGGTGACTTCAGTTTCCTGAACTAAAACGTGGGATAATATTAGTGGAACAAACGCTGAACTCAGAGCACGCTCACTGTCAGCATCTCTGTGGCTTCAAGGCACAGATACTGAAGGTGCCAGTAAGGAAAGCAGGGTGCCTTCTTCCGTAGCCCCCAGGGACCACTTGATTACAGTGACTAATTTATTACTGCCTGTCTCCTCCTGGCTCAGCTCTCTCTAAGAATGTATGGACTCCATCCACTTCAATCCTTTACATGCTGCTGAGAAGCTGGTTCATTGCTTTCTACCATGATTTTATTTAATTTCATATTTTATTTATTTCATTAGGTTTGCCATTCGTAAAAGTAGAGCAAAGAAAAAAAATGCTCCTTTCTTTACACAATCTACAATTCAGCAACACGAAGATGTTCAACTGGACCAGAGTCTCGTTTTGGCATCTCAAAGGACCAGATACAGAGGAGGGAAACCATAAAGCACATTTAAAAACATTAGCATTAACATCTAGTTAAGACAAAAACATATGTTTCTAAAGAACATAAAATAAGGATCTTGGGAGTCAGAGGAGAAGGCGGAGTTTCAGTAGCAATGACTCAGCCGCAGATCCTAGAGTCTCCCTCCAGACAGTATTCATGGAGGGCTGGCTCCCTTCCAGCCAACCCCAAAGATGTTATCATTGTTTCTCCTTCAGCTCCTTGATATATTCTCTTTCCCTTTCAAAGAGTAAACAGATAAATAAAAAGCTTGGAAACGTGAGAAGAAACTAGACATGAAAACGAGAAAACACAGAACTGGTTGCATCAAAGAATTCTACGTAGTTAGAAGAACAGGTTTGACTTTTCGCTTAATGTGTCTTTCTGTATCTCCCTGTCCTCCTCAGAAAAGTGGATGAAATCACATCTACT
Organism: Myodes glareolus; assembly: GCF_982192425.1. Classification (NCBI taxonomy): domain Eukaryota; kingdom Metazoa; phylum Chordata; class Mammalia; order Rodentia; family Cricetidae; genus Myodes; species Myodes glareolus. Next base: position 12,275,887 of record NC_142029.1, on the reverse strand, counting down.
TCCTAGGTCAGAGGTCAGGTCTCTGTAATCCACACAAGAAGCAGATGTCAGATAGTCTGCTACACCTGGAGGAGAAAGTCAGGGAGCTTGTGACATCCCAGTGCTTGCCCCCATCATAGGCCTCCGTCCCACAGATCTGGGAAGGGATCTAGGCCACTTTAAGTTCTCAGAAGGCGCCAGCATCTGCTGCAGCATGTTCAGGGACCTCACCCTGGATGGTGCTGACCTAGTGCGTGTCACATGTTCATTTTACTCTTTTTCTCCTTTCACTGAGTCCAGAATTTTCTAGACTTTGTGAGTGGCTGCATGTGGATATTGTATTAACATTGAGTGTGTGTTTCATTGACAAAGTCACCTTCCTCCTTAGGACTGCAGTAGAGTGGTTCCATTGGCCGGAGTGAAGACTGAGGAGGTGACAGCTGAGCCTGGGCTCCATGTTGGGATGCTGCTCGGCTCCCTGCCAATGAGATAGTCTTGCCAGGTGTTTAATCTTCCTCTGCCTGCTTGTGAGTTTGGAGAGTATTTTCTTTTTCTTTGGGGCTTTTCTCCTTCATTCTAAATATTAAATTATCATTTCTCCTTAGAGTTTTGTGGGGATCAAGATAATACACACACACACACACACACACACACACACACACACACACACACACACATATATATATATATATATGATATTATATTTACAGCAGAAGCAGATACCATGGAAGTCTCAGTTATAGTTTGGTGGGGCTATAGCAGTGAGGTGAAGCAGGTGTCTCAAGACTTTCATGCATGCCACAAGTGCTGAAGTTCATGCTTTGAATATGCCACGCTTGATTTGACCAAACTAGGGGTCCTGTCTTCACCCAACTCCATACAGTAGCTGTACAAACAGGTAGCATAGTCCAGATTCATTCTCCAAGCTTGACTTGCTCCAGGTCTGCAGCTTCACTCTGTCTTTTACTTTTGTCAGACTAAGGCTCAAAGGTCTTTTGTATTCTGTGAGGCTTCTCCTCAGAGCTGACCCTATAGGTTCTGACTGACCACTGAGCTGGATGAAGGATTTTCCTGACAATATAACATAGCAATGACCAGGAAACTTGAACATGGGCACTTGGGCAGAAACAGCACCCCTCTATTCATTTCTGCTAAGAGCTTCGGTTCTCGCCATAAAACACCACGGTGGGACAGAAAGTCCTCAGCAAGGAAGGTAGCTGGGGGCATCAGAGCAAGGCTTGAGTGTAGGAATTCAGAGACCCTCCTGACATGCCAGTAAGACAGATTAGTTTCAAAACAGTTAGTTTCAAGACAGCCTGGGTTCAAGTGCTTTGTAATTATGCCTGTCAGTCGAAATTCCATTCCTGTCAAATCGCAGTCAGGTTACCAAAGGGGAAAGAACTGGAAAGAGCCTGACACGGAGACTTAGGAGCCCTTGCATGCAAAGAAGAGGATTGTGGAGAAAATACAGAGAACAAGTGGCAACATGTAAAAAGAAGAGAAAGAACAGCTGGAAAGATGGCTGCCAAGGCTGCTGTACTCATGGAGTCACAGCAGAGATAACCTGGCCAAGACCAGGCCGTCAGCACTCAGCCATGAGGGAAGGAGGGGCTCACAGGTCCAGAAAGGGGTGTCATTGTCCTCAGTGGTGTGTCCCCAGATGACTTAGCCAGGCTCTAGTGGATTGCCTCACACCCACACCATGTGGACACGCCTGGTTCAAAGCAGTGGGTCAGAAAAAGAAAATAAAACAAGGCAAAAAATGTGATAGTGTGTGTGTGGGGGGGGGGACTCTTGGGAAGAACAAAGGGCTTGGTGTATGAGAAGAATATGAGAAAATGGGTGTTGAGTGGAACAAGAATGTGTACGTACAAATAAAAATTGTCAAAGAGTAAAGTAATTAAAGCAAGTAAATAAGCAAACAAACAAAAAAAACTAAGTCATTTTTAAAAGAGCCATGCATGGTGTCCTGTGCTCATAATCCTAAGTCAGGGATGACAGAGACAGGCAGATCCCCGGGGACCTCTGGTCAGTCTCTCTAGAATACTCAGCCGGTTCCAAGTCAGTGAAAGACCTTGTTCTCCAAAACGAATGTGGACATTTCCTGAAGAACCACAGCTGAGGTGGACCTTTGGCCTCCGCAAGCACATTCATTTATTTGCACGCGTGTCCCACACCATGTTCCAAAACGAGGGTCAAAGACCTTGGTTCTCCATCTGTTTAGTGTGCTTCACTGGTCTGGTTTATTTTTTCGTTCATCCTCATGCTGTTTATTTAGAACTATTATATTGTGAATAGTGACCTGATAGTCCCCGCTGAAGAGCTGTTCTCTAGTGAGCGATGGCCTCATATGTCCTCACTATCCCACAGGGGATAATGAACTGTCTTTGGGAGCCTGAGACTATCACTCACTGTTGCATTGTTACTGAATAAGGTGTCTAGATAGGTCCTACTCTCTGGGGGAGAACCTTCTACTGCCTATTCTGATAAATGGACATAGTATTGAAAAACTCCTAATATCTTAATGTTATACCCATAGATCCATGCACACCTCGGTTGTCCTCAGAGAAGTTTCTTTTAGTAGTGCATGGTCACAGAAGACTTTACACAGGCAGAGTGTAAAGTCATCCAGAGGGGGTGGATGGCTACAAGGAAACTGTTTTCCAGACTCAGGGCAGCTGTATGTACTAATTCACAGTGGTTTCGACAATACACACAAGCTCTATGACAAATTTTGGCACGGAAGGGTGATGTGATCATGCAGTCCTACCTATAGATGAGCATCTACTGGCAAATTATGGTGTGTGTGTGAGAGAGAATCCATTTTCTTCAAGGTAGTGTCACTTGAGGGATTACCCGTGCCCCAGGTGATGCCCATGCACATACTGGCAGTGGCAACAGAGGAACAAGGGGGGTAACAAAAGGCAAATATACAAGGTTGGCAAGAAAATGCGGAGGGAGAGCAGGTGAGGAATGGGAGGGGAGAAAACTGCATGGGTTTGATGCAATGAAAACATTCATGTGTGTACAAATCTTCAGTAAAAAAGACAATTGAATATCTCCTGTTGTCATTCCTTTGTTCCAAGTACTCTGATTCTGCGTGTTCTTCCTAAAGGATCTCTCTCTCTCTCTCTCTCTCTCTCTCTCTCTCTCTCTCTCTCTCCTTACTCCTCATACTCTATTTCCCCGCCCCTGGTACTGGCCTTAGCTTTGCATATGCTCTTACGATTGGCCTCATGAGAGGAGCACAGAAATGTGTTTCCTCTACTCTTTTAAAATGACATCATTTGGGGATTTGTGATCTTATTAGCAGTGACTTCAACTGAACTCTTTATCATATTGCAAAAACATTCGGAGAGATAAGTGATTTGCTTAATTTCAGTTGAAGAGAAATAGCGAAGTCAGAGGACTCTTAAGACAGTTACATTGGTGCAGCTTGGCAGTGCACGTGGGAACTTAGGAGTTTACATCTGCCTGTGACAGGTGAGTCCTGAGCAGTTTATGGATCCCAGAGAGAGAGGACTTGAGAGGCCAAGGAGGCTCACTGTATCCTTTTCAGTGCAGTGATCCAGTGACTTTATTGAGGTTACTTCCGGGAGCATGAGTGACGCAAAGGTGTGGCTGACGAGCGACACCCAGGGCAATTGTTTCTCTCTCATATAACCTTGGGGACGTCCAACTCCAGCCCAACTCTTCATGTCTACCATGACTTGGTAGGTCTAACGAAGATCTTGGAGGGACTGATAAAGGTCTCCTGGGTCTCCTAAGGTGTCACTCTTCTGTCCTCTCCATAAACGGATAACAATAGACCTGATCTTGAGTGTGTCAGGTGGTGACCACCGCTGCTTCTGCTTCCAGATGACAATGGATGTGTCCAGTGCAGATGAAACAGCTTCACTACGTTCTCTCTGGAGCAAGGAAAATCTAGGCAAAGCCAGCAGCACATCAGACAATGGAAAGAACAAAGACACATTAATGCAGATAGTTTCGAGTTGTAAAGCCAATCAACATGGCTAGGGAGCAGCACAGTGCCAAAGGCGTGGCTGGTTGCAAGGCCCATTGTGGGTCCTCTGAGCACACAGTCTTTTCTCTCTCTGTGATTATAAGGGTGCAGAATGACATATGCCCCTAAACAGTGCTGCTTCTGGGGACTGCACAGGGCCGTGGTGCCCAGGCTCACTGACCCATAACAGAAGCTGCACTGCGTATTCAGTGGATAACTCAATATCATAAATTCCCAGATGTCCTTTCAATGTCCTGATCCTTAAAGCTTGGACACCCAGAGGCTGGTATATACTGTCGCTGGGAGAGGCAACTAGATTCCCCGAGACAGTCCTTTCAGGGGGGCACAGAGAACCTTACTTAAAAGATAGATTGGGCTAGGGGGGACTCTGCATGGCAGTTCACACCTGTGATCTCAGTACTTGTGTGTGTGTGTGTGTGTGTATGTGTGTGTGTGTGTGTGTGTGTGTGTGTGTGTGTGTGTGTGTGTAGGGATGGGGGTGGTTAGTCAGGAGGATCACCAAGAATTTAAGGCCTACCTGGATTACACAGTGAGTTTTAGGTCAGACTTGGCTATAGAGTAAGAGTGTCTCAGAATAGAAAAAAGAAAAACCAAAACCAACTGACCAACCAAACATGCAAGAAAGCAACTTGATACAAAAACAAAGACTACAGAAGTTGTCACAGCTTGGGTAAATATCTATCAGATCAGTCACAGAGGGAGAAAGAAGAGCGATACAACGTAACAGCTAGGGCACCAAGCGAAAGCCTGTAACCTGATGGTTTAAAAGGAACCCTCATTCAAGAGGCTCTGACAGCTTAGTGTTTTTTTTTTTTTTAATTAGGATAAAGTGAAGCCACTGAATTAATTGAAAGAGCGATTTCAGACTACCTGTTTCTCAGCACTCTTATAGGTATGAGCATGTCAGGTAGTTGACTGGATTTCATTTGTCTCATTTCTTGATACCGCACCGTCAATCACCAGTTGGACATAAAGGGGAAATAGAGAATTTCAGGAGAAACTGAGTGAAGACACAGCTCATGCATTCCAGGGCATTTCTTTTCTCTGGTGCTCACAAGAAGCCGTCAACCCATGGGAAGCAGAGCTTCTAACAGACATTATCGCCAGCTCAGACAAAACTCACCATGATGGCCTCTGCCTGAGCATAGGGAAACACCTTCCTCAGCATCTAAGACTGTGACTGGAGAATATTTGAGCATCTCTCACATAGGCATCGATGGAGCTCACTAGGAGACAGACATGGATGGTACCAGGGGGCAGAGATGTGGCAGTCACTAGGGACTACAAGTCAGTTCTGCCACCCAGGTTGGACTGGCTTTCTCTTCCCACAGGACATGAGCAGAGGCAGACACACTGGCTTTCCAAGTGCCAGCCGTGCTGGGTCCAGGAAGTGAGAGGACATGAATCAACTAGCTAAACTAGAATAGAAAGAAGAGAATGACAGGGAAGGGTTGGTACCCGAGTGACTGATGCTCTAATTTCTTGATGTTTCAATGGCATAGCATTGACTCAAAGGATGCAGGAAGAAAATGACTGTGATGGTAAGTGCTCTCCTTCCTCCACTTCTGAGTCCTGTAGAGGACATGTTGGTCTTTTAGAGAAACAATAAGTGGAACATCGATGGGGAAAAATAAGTGTGGTTAGAAACATAAAAGGGCTTACGCTGTAGCTCAGATGGTGGGGTGCTTGCTTTGTGTGCAATAAATCTTGGGGTTGATCCCCAGCCCCAAGCACCACCAAGCCTGTAATCATTCCCAGAATTTGGCAGGTGAAGGCAGAGGAAGCATCCATCAGAAGTTGAAGATTGTCCTCTGCTACTATGAGAACTCAGGCTAGCTAAGACTACCCAACCTTGTTTCAATAAATAAATAAATAAATAAATAAACTGATTATTGCTTCTACTTCTTCATTTTTTTTCTGTAAGGCTATACATTCTGGCCACAGACTCAGAAACTCTACCTTCTCCTTGTTGGTAAAACACAGTCCTGATTTGTCTGTCTTCTGTTTTTTCTGCAAAAGCCACTTCTATTTGTTACTATGTTTAACAATCACTAAAACTGAAACTTGAAAACATAAATCTTCATGTAATAATTCTTTTATAGACTGAGAATTGCTGTCTGAATTTAGACCATGGGACTTTAGTATAGGGGTGGTCTTTGTGCTATACTTCCTATGCTCTTCAAATGGGAAATTCCTGAGACCATTTCATGCATGTAAGACACATCACAGAGCTCAAGGCCATGCCTCAGAGAGAGGCCATCAACAGCTCCTTGAAGGATGCCTTCACACCTTCTTCAGTACAGGGCTACCAAACAAGGGGAGGAGTCCAGTTGAAAATGGTCAGAACAAGAAATTAATGAGAATCTTTTTTTAAAATGGTTTTATTGTATGACATATAATACAAAAGTGCTATTTTGGTTATTTAGAAATGTGTGATTCGGTGGCATTTATTGTACTCAATCTTTTATTGTACAAACACTGGTTCCAATGGTTAAAATGCAGCCCCATGCCTCTGCTTCTCTCCTGTCAAGCTGTCAATTGCTTGATTCCATTATATCCCACTGATGACTCATGGGATTTTAACTTTTGATTTTTCTTTTAAATTTGTTTTCTTACTGAGAAAGATATTTCTCTACATGATAATTTCAGCAGTCAGGCATTATTCTGCAATAATACAGATATAACCAAGGCATAAAATAGTAGCCCTTTGAACAATGGAGCAGCTAAATCCTGAAGTACAAAATGCCCCAAATATCCTTCCTTCAGCAATGCTGAAGATGTCGGTCATTCTATGATCTTCACTGCCAACCCAGGGTCCGGGAACATGACAGTCAGTAGGGAGATTGTTTTAGGAGCCCTGACATGGTGTGCAGTAGAGGTAGATATTGTAGTTGGCAAATTGAGTTCATACTAAGACAATAGCATGCGTTCATCTGTTTTGTCCTATGTGCGTGTATTCGGCCATTAATATGCAAACATGTTTTAGTGTTGAGGGAGAACTAGTCTTACTCTCTAGGAGCAGTCCTAAAAATACGTGATGACATAGTGACAATGCTATTTATAGAAATCAGGAAGTGCCTACAATAAAGATATTTTAAGAAAGTAAGCAAATGTTCCTTTGACATGCTACATCTGAACAGAAAATAGCAATTTAGAAGGGGACCTTGACAGACTGATGAAGTATAAATAATAATGGTACATAGATTAGCATATTAACAAATGTCTGCAGGCTACTCATTCAAGAAGAAATTGTCAGAGTTGCTTTCCGTGGCGATCTTCTCTGAACACCTTTGAATTTCCAAAAAATAGCTCATAAGGTAACCAAACATGGCTCGAAAAGAGTAAAAGCAGGCATAGTGGTGCCACATACAAGCCCAGCACTGGCAGACACAGCCAAAAATTAGGCATGGTGGTGCACACATACAAGCCTAGCACTGACAGACACAGCCGAAAGCTAGGCATGATGGTGCACACATACAAGCCCAACACTGGCAGGCAAAGCCAAAAGGATAGTTGAAGGTTCAAGGTCAATCTGGTCTACGCAGCAAATTCCAGGTTAGCCAGATTTAAAGAGTAAGATTCAGTTAAACATGAACAAACAAAGAAACAAAACCAAATCCCAGTAAAAGAAAAATGATGTTAGGCAAATCTGGACCTTTGTTGGATTCTAGCATTTACATTTATCTTTTATATATCTTAAAGCTAAAACCAAAGAGACCTGGGTTCAACCCCTGGAACTCAGAGAAAATAAAAGGAGAACCAATTCCACAAACATGCTCTCAGTTTCAAATAAGAGTTGTGGCTTGTACCACAGACCAAAAAACAAAACAAAACAAAAAACAAATATACAACAACCAAAAAACTTTAACAGAGAAAAAATTCAAATCACACAAATACCAAAGCAAAGTTACAGAAATTCCCAAATAATTAGGGAATATGACACGTTCAATCATACAAAACCAAGATCCGTTCACTGTCTCTAAACAAATGAAGCTCTGTGAGTTACATGACAAAGTACTCAAAAAAAAATCCTCAAAGAAATGTAATGACTTACAAAACACACAGAGAGAGAGGACAGACCGAAGTTCAGAAAAACAATATACATGAACAAAGTGGTAAAATCACAAACATAAAAGAGCATTTCTTAAAGAACCAAACAACGAATCTGTACAGGCAAAGTATTACTAAAGAATTAAGTAAAAGTTTTCAGTATGAAGCTTAAGATGAAAAAGAAAACAGTCATCTTGAACTAAGGATTTAATCAATAAACAAAATAAAAAAGCAGTAAAAGTGAGGAAAACGGAAGGAATATACATGACATGTTGAAAGTTAAAAGCATCAATATGTATATGTTAGAGGAGTCTTTAAAGGAAATGACAGGAAGTAGCAAAAAGCTCATTTTAAAATAACAATGACTTCAAACGTCTAAGACTGGGTAGAAAATGTGCACCAGGCTTCCTGACACCAAAAGCAGTTATCATCAAATTGTCAAATGTCAAAGATAGCAAAGATTAAAGCAGCCATAGGAAAACAACTTTATATTCAAGATGAACCAGGTAGGACCAGCGGATTTCTCAAGAAAGTCCAGAAAACAAAACAAGTGAAATGCTACTACAAGACACACAGAGAAGTCCTTCTGCAGTGACCAAATGTCATGACCCCTTCTCTGCAGTGGAGAGAAAGTGTGAGTATGTGTGAACATTAGTTATGTAAAGCAAGTAATAACGGGGTAGAAAGGAATGCAACAACCCAAACCAGGGCACACCAGCCCTTAGCTCCTAGGGATTGCTAGGACTCTGAGACCAAATTCAAAACCACTAAGTAGATAGCAGAAATGACAACTATAGTAAATGCATGCTATAGAACAGAAGTGTGTGTGTGTGTGTGTGTGTGTGTGTGTGTGTGTGTGTGCGTGCACGCATGCATACATACATCCTGCCATAAACTGCAGGTTGTACATTGCTATGTGAATATTAAATACTTTCCAACATGTATGAAAGGACCACAAGGAATCTTTACAGCAAACTTCAGGATGCTAAGGTCATCCTGCATCTTCATCGTCAAGGAGACTGGCAATCATTAATTACAAAAGGAAAACTGGTGCATGTGTGAATATTAGACAGCATACTTTTGAGCAGGTAGGTCAGAGAAGAAATCAAAACAAAACTAGAAAACAATTCAAGACAGGGATAAAAATACAACACATCAAAGCTTACGTGATGTAGTAAAAACAGAACCATGCTAAGGATGACAAGCTATAGCAATGACTACAAAGAAAAATCTCAAGTAAACAGCTTTTTACCTCAGGGAACCATAAAAATAAAAAATTCAGGCCATGTTTCACAAGGTAGTAAATGATGAAGATTAAAGCAGAATAAAGTGAAACGAAGAAGATGAAAAACTAAAAATTAATGACAACTTCAAGCATTTTGGAAAAAGGTTAAAAAAGATCAACAAGCCTTTTGCTAGACAAGAATGATTGCAGAATATTTAAGCAAATAAAATTAGAAGTAAAAGGGATATTGTACTTGTTACACAGAAAATATATGCATATATATGTATTATATATGATAATATAGGCTATCAAGGTGAGTCAGTAAGAATATATAATCTCCCAGGACTGAATCACAGATATTCTTCACAGACTAATGATGATTAGCAAAATTAGCAGTAGTCCAAAGTTTCCCATCAAAGCAGAGGCCAGCACCAGTGGCTTTATTGTTCAAATATACCCAAACATCTTCCATTATTACAAAATTTAGCCAGCAATATTATAGATATATTAAAAAGATGCAATGGCTCTGGTTTAAATTTTTGCCAGGCAAATGCTCTGGGCTACAACCATAATTTGAAAAGTACAGAGGAAAAATCTATGGTCTCAACTAAAACTACTAAAATAAATTTAAATTCTCCAATTAGTGTTTTAGAAGTAGGAACAGTTCTAGATTTATTTCAGGAATGCCATTTCACCCTGACAGCAGAGCTAGACAGATAGGCAGAGACAGTGCAAGAAAAGTAGCATCATAGGAAAAAATATTTCCAGTGAATATAAATACAAAATCCTCAATATATGGCAGCAAAGAGAATCCAACAGGTCACTAAAAAGTTTGAAGACTATGACCAAATTATCTTTTCATGGAATGTGATTGTAGTAGGAGCCTGCTTGTTTGTTTCCCAGACACCCAGCAGCTCAGACCCGAAATAACCAAACAGAAACTGTATTAATTAAATCACTGCTTGGCCTATGAGCTCTAACTTCATATTGGGTAACTTTTATATCTTTGTTTAACCTATTTTCATTGTTCTGTATATTGCCATGAGGCTGTGGCTTATGCGTAAAATCCTGGTGTCTGTCTCCAGCAAAGCTACATGGCTTCTGACTCTGCCTTCTTTCTCCCAGCATTCAGTTTAGTTTTCCCCTCCTAGCTCTACTTAGCCCTATCACAGGCCCAAAACAGCTTCTTTATTAACCAATGGTATTCTCAGCACACAGAGGGAAATCCCACATCATGCCATGATGGCTCATCATATAAAACAATGTATCAATAGATGCAGAAAAAATATCACAAAATCCAACATCCTATTGTCATTAAAAATAACTCTGAATATGCTTGGTTTAGAAAGTAGTGGTGTCATCATTTCATTTTTTTTTCTAGTTAATAGGCCCCTCAACATCCTCAAGATAACCCTTACAGGATAATTGTAACAAATCCAAAGTTCAGAAGACTGAGGTACTAAAATCATGAAATTCAGGACAACCTGCCTGCACTGTGAGATCCTGTGTCAAAAACCAGATGGAACAAAAGAAGAACATGGGAAAAATGAGTTCCCAATTAAAAACAGACAGATAGGAGGTGCCAGCATAGATTAAAGTCAGACAACTCAGGGAACAAACAATAGACAAGTTATCTACTACAATGTCAGCTAAAGAACATAAATTATATGTCTGTTTTAAAATCAACTTTTGTAGTGTTTTAAGACATAAAGAGAGAAACAAGCTCTTTAACAATGAATCATATGTAATGAGTGTGACAGACATTTGGGTACAGGTGTGTGGAGGACTTCCATGAATTAAGACCTGGGAGACAGCTCAGTCATCAAGGTGCTTGTCACACTAGCACGGGCACCAGAGTTCAGATCTCCAGCATGCAGGCCAAAAGCTGAGCTTGGATACAGCATGTCTGTTACCTCACTGCTGGGTGCTGTGAGGGGTGGCAAAGACAGAAGCTCACTGAAGCTTGTTGTTTGATCATTCTATTGAGCCCAATATTCAATCTCAATATTGAATCTATTGAGATTCAGAGGTGCTATTTCAAGAAAAGGTGGAGAGCAATCAAAAAAGACACCAGACATTGACTTCAGGACTCTATATTTATGAGCACAAATATGTAAATGCATGTGCTCACACACCACACAAACACGTACATATACCACACACACATAGACACACACTTAAAAAAGTATTTTCATGATGCAAAAGTATATCTGTTGTAGTAACTCAGAGAAATGGTTTAAAACCAGAGTGAATTAGCTAAGGAGCAGAAGGAAGTAGGAAGAAGTTTCTAAGGAAGTTGAATCACCTGCAATGGGTAAAATCAGAGAGACATTAAGCACCATCTGAGGCAGAACAGAAAAGCAAAACATCCATTTACTCTGGAAATTACAGAAATGCTAGACATATGCAGAACATATAAACCACAGCAATATAAGCCAACAAAACTTATACTAAGAAATCCCAGAAACTGTAGACCTGGATAAGGACAAAGAAGCCCACATCTAGACATTTGTGTGCAGATCGGCACAAACTTAATAAAAAGAGAAGGCATCAGTAGCAGGGGAAAAAAGTACCATTGTCTGAAGGGGGAAGAAGGAAGACAGCTAATTTTTCAGTAACAAAAATAGAAACCCCAAAACTGTCAGGAATGTCACAGACGTGCTGAGAGAAATCTTAAGTTGTTTAAAGAGCCTAAGATAAAGATGTGTCAGGAAAACAAAATGAGTTTTCTTGGCAGACATCTTCATTAAAAAGCCTTGAGAAAGAAAGACTCTCTAAGCAACTCCATGATGCCAAAAGAATAAGAAACAAAAGGAATCATGGGTAAATGTTAATAAGCCCTGGCAGTCAAGAGGGATGATTTTAATGCCTAATTTACAAGAGTAAAAAAAATACAGAAATTATAGATTTTAATTTTTAATCCATACATTAGCTAAGAATAACGCAAATTAAAAGATGGTAGGAAGTGTGGAAGCCAAGTTCACAGTGTTCTTACATTGTTCGAGAAGTGTATAGAAGGTGACATGAATGTTTTTGAAGTTATATGCTGTGGAAATTCAAAAGTGTATATTTAAACTTCTCAACCCATTGAGGAAGGATTGTGACAAGAGAATTCTCCTCAAACTTAAGAGGATAAGAAACGATAAGAAACTGAAGAAAAATTAAAAGAGGAGAAGGCAGGTACTACTGTTGCTGCAGTAATAGCAATTTCTCAAAGGGGCCCATTAAGGTGTTTAGATGGCCAGATTAAAGAGAATGCATTTCTACATGTAGTGCAGGGAAACATAAGTAAACTGTAAGTCAACAACCAAAACCCTGCAGAGAAACCAAGGGAGATGATGCCTAGAGGTGGTGATGAATACAATGATCCTGGCATGTACACAGGTGGTGATTCCCATAATCTTAGCAATTAGTAGGAGGACGCAGGAGGAACAGGAGTTTCAAGTCATTTTCAGCTACATAGGAAATTTGAAGCCAGCCTAAGTTTCCTGAGACATGTCTCACGCAAGGGAGATATTGTTGGGGGAGGGGGCTGCTCATTGGTCCCAGCTGCCCCACTATGAAATAATCACACAGAAACTGTATTATTTGCGATACTGTTTGACCAATAGCTTAAGCGTATTTCTGGCTAATTCATATCCTAAACTAACCCATCTCTATTAATCTGTGTATCGCCATGTGGCAGTGGCTTACTGGATAATGTTCCCAGCGTCTGTCTCAGGCAGAGGATCCATGGCTTCTCCCTGACTCTGCCCTTCTTTCTCCCAGCATTCAGCCTAGCTTTCCCTGCCTACCTAAGTTCGGCCTTGCTATAGGTTCCAAACAGTTTCTTTATTCATTAATAGTAATCACAGCACATAGAGGGAACTCCCACATCAAGACATGGACTGGGAATGTATCTTGGTAGAGTGCTTGCCTAGCAAGTGAGCACAAAGCTGGTTCAATCCCCAGTGTGTATGAGCTGTGCACAGTGGTGCACACCCGTAATACTAGCACTTGTGAGTCAGGGACGTGGTGATCAGGAGTTTGTGACTATCCTTGGCTATGTAGAAAACTTGAGATCAACCTAAGATACCAGAGACTCTGTCTAAAACAACAACAACAACAACAACAAAAAAGTCTAACTTCAGAATTGTGATAATTGGGAATTTATCAAATACAGTCAATTTTGTTGCAGGATATTTGATCACACTGTAAGATGTGTCTGTCCTTGCTCACCTGCCTAAGGCTTCTTCTGATTGGTTTAGTAAATAGCTGAATGGCCAATAGCTTGATAGGAGAGGATAGGTGAGGCTTCCTGGGTGAGAGAGGAACTCGGGGGAAGCATCTAGGAAGTGGAGATTCACCAGCAAGACAGGGAGGAAGTGGGGCATACTGTATGTAGATTAATATAAACAGGCTAGTTTAAGTTATAATAAGAGCTAGTTGGGAACAAGGCTAAGCCAAGGTCAAGCTCTCATACTTAATAAGAAGTCTCCGTGTCATTATTTGGGAGCTCCAAAGAAACAGCTGCTACACAGTTTGTTTTCTAGTGTGGTGTGCCTGGAGCAAGAAACATAATGCCATTATCCTTGCAAAGCAGGAGCAGGGGTGCTGCATGTGGATTGACACAGTTCGGTGGCAATAGAACATGGTGGCCAGATGCTACCTTTGGAAGAGTGCCCAAGCAGACGGGGAAGCCCATGAGGAGTTTCCCTGGGTGAGAAGCTAGAAGAGATTGGATGCGTTGTCATGTTTCCGGGGATGGCAGCAGACTGGCTCACAATCCCAGTTTTTCAGGTTTCCCTAACTGAATGCCTACTGACAACGTTAAAAGCACATCTCTTGCCTCAAAGGGAAGAAGAGAGTTAATTTTGGAATTTTATGTAAGCGAACAGAGCCTGGAACTCAGACTCAGGGTGCCTCATCTCATGTTCTGATGGAGGAGGGTTATCTGTATATTGTGTTATTTTCATTGGTCAATAAAGAGACTGCCTTGGCCCCTTGATAGGACAGAAAATTAGGTAGGCGGAGTAAACAGAACAGAATGCTGGGAAGAGGCCTATGAGGCAGACGCCATGGAGCCAGCCACCAGGTCAGACACGCTGAATCTTTCCCGGTAAGCCACACCTCGTGGTGCTATACAGATTATTAGAAATGGGTTAATATCAAGATATGAGAGTTAGTCAGTAACTAACTCTCTAGAGATAATGGGCCAGGCAGTGCTTAAATGAATACAATTTGTGTGTTGTTATTTCTGGGACTAAGCTAGCCATGCGGGAGCCGGGTGAGGTGAAAAGCAGGCCTGCCCGCAACTCCTCACTACAGATGGCGCCCACATGGTTAACTGCATCCACAGAAAGCCTGAGACAGCTTGGGAAAGAATAGAGTAAAGCATGTTTTGTTGGTAGCAGCAATTTCTCAGGTCTGCTCTGTTTGCTAGAGGTAAGCAAGCACTCTCATCTAAGGGAGGCTTCCTGACTCAGCTTCAGCTGCAAAACCTTGCAGCTCTTTTAAAAGGTCCTGTTACAAAACACTTACATGGTGTTGATGAAAAGCTGTTTTTCAGTTTTCAGCTGTAGCAGGAAAAAAACTGTGCCATTTTAAAATGCCGGCTTTCTGGGCTGTCCTGCCAGGGCAAACTCTGACTCTTTTAGGCAGGCAGTCTGACTGAATGTGGTCTATGAGCAGAATACTACAGCTTGCTTGCTAGCAAGGACCTTGAAACGCCATAGAGTTGTGACAGTGAACTGCAGCTCTGGCTGGTATCTCAGCCATGAGGCTGGAAAGCTAAGGAATAAACTGGATCTAGCTGTCAAAGCCACGGCTCTCCATATTGCTTAGTAAATTAAAGGCTTATGTAGTCAGAAAAAGAGAGATATACAGTAAAGAGAGATACAAAGAAAAAAAAAACCTCTAACTGGTTTACAATATGTTAAAAATATATACAGGATAAAAGTTAAAGTTCTTAAAGTAAAAAGAAAAAAAGAGAGTAGTTGGATGTGGTAAAACACACCATTAATCCCAATGCCTGGGAGGCAGAGACAAACAGATCTCTGAGTTCAAGGTGTGGTAGCACACACCTTTAATCCCAGCACTGGGGAAGAAGAGACCCGTGGATCTCTGTGAGTTCAAGATGTGGTAGCAAACACCTTTAAACCCAGTACTGGGGAGGCAGAGACGGAAGGATCTCTGTAAATTCAAGGACAGCCTGGTCTATAATGTTATTCCAGGACAAAGATATACAGAGAACCTGTCTCAAAAAGTAAAAATAAAAATAAAAAATAGAGGTTAAAATAAAGCCACATAAAGATAAATATATGTGTGTGTGTGTGTGTGTGTGTGTACATATATGTATATATGTATTGTCTATACATTGTGGGAGTGTCACACTATCAAATTTTATCTGATTTGTTCTTCCAAGTTCAAATTTAACTTGGTCCCTCACATATAAAATAGCTCAATGATATGAAATTATAGATGAACCTATAGATGACCCTATCAAAATCAGGCACATTGTGGTATTATCAGAGTCACTATGCTTTCTCATGCTTGAGTATTACACACTCTTGAGCTGACAAGAAGTCATTGCTCCTTGTTTTGTAGCCTGTAGGCTATCCTCATGAAGGATCCTCAGCTCGTCTTGTGAACACTCACAGCAGAAGGGGTATGAACATGTCCCATGATAGCAGAACCCCAAGGCATCTCTCTGAGACTTGCGGGTCAGGGAGCTCTCATGGTATGAAGCAGCTTCGAGCAGCAGACAGTCTGACAGCTGTAGACCCTTGACCGCCTGTCATACTGGAGTCCAGGACCTTGGGGTCTTGACTGAGAGTCCTGCTGACTGGTGGTGTTGGCATCTGCCCGCTGGCACCTGTTCAGATGTTTTATTACAAGGCACATGTCATACAGCCACATTTGGTGCTAAGACTGCATTCCAATGTTTCCCTCATTTCTTCACAACAGTTGCAAACCTTTTATAACTCTGAGTGTGAGCTTGTGGGAAGCCAGAGATGCCGCTGTCTAAGATAGGCATTAGCCCTGGAATGTGGTAGGCAGTTTCGGAGCCGCCCTAAATAGAGTTCTCCGGCATGAATGACTTGTTTCTTAAAGTCCCCATCTCTCTCAGAACTGTGTGGTCAGCTCTATCAGATGTACTGACTCAATCACCAATTCCTACCTCTTTCTTAGCTTCCAAATTTCACTACATTATTATTTTAACTTTCCATTATCCATTAAGATTGGAATGGCACCAAGAGCAGTGGCAATTACCTGCAATGTTTGGATCCCCCTGGCCAACAAACAAAGGAAGTACAATATGCAGGACACTAAGCTTTTTTTTTTTTTTAATGACAGCCAATGACTTTTTTGGGTAGGGGGAGGATGACTCTAACTCCCTATGGGATAACTCCAATTAACTATATTTCTACCTCTGTATTCTTATGTTACTAACTAATAAAAAGTGCATATTACAAGCCCTTCATCCCAGTCCAAGTACTCAATCAGAAGTCACTAATAAGGCCTGGATAACACAGGCTGATTTTTTTGTCATGATCTGCACAGCAAATTACACTTAGTGTGTTACGTAATCACGCTTGCCCTTAACAAAACACTCCAAACAGACACCAGACAAGGAGATTTTCCTGAGAAACGTAAGACTGTGTCTGCTATTGGAACAACAAAATTCTACCCCTAACTGTTTACTCACCTTGGCTTATGTTTTAAACTGAGCTGGTCAAGTTAGAGCAATTTTCACGTAGAGCAAAAGCCTTTCATTTACAGCGAGGGATTTCAGAGGGTCCTTTGAAAATAGAAGGTATTGAGAACTCTGTAAATGTCATCATAAGGACTCTGCAGCCACTTGGGATGATCTCTACAGGCTGTAAACAGGACTCACTGCCCATGGGCTGCCGTTTAGACATGTGATAAAATCTGTTGCCATGAACAGTTCCAATGTTGGGCTTCCTTCCTCACATGGAAAGCAAACAAAAACAGAACAACTGTGGTTTTGAAGTGAACAATATTTAATGGTTCTAAAATGAACTCTAGGCGGCAGCAGCGTTATCAGGTGAGAAAACGATAGAAATATCTGTACTTCAAGGAAACCTTATAAAACAGTAGGCTTGCTATGGGCTTTCCAGAACTCATAGTATTTTCTATCTTCCCAACCCCCTATTTATATCCCCACTGCCTTACCTGTCCACCCAGCCTCTGCCCCTTACATTCCCACCCGTTCCTCAGCTAAGTTGCCGAGAGTTTCTCCTGTGTCCACTTCCTTAGCACTGAGATCATAGGCACATAACCAAATACCTGGCTTTTAAACAATATTTCTTTTACTTTTGAGATAATAGTTACATCATTTCTCCCTTCCCTTTCCTTCCTCCAAACTTTCCCAGATACCTCTCCTTGTTCTGTTTCCAATTCATGACCTGTTTTTTTTCATTAAATATATATATTTAATGAAATAAATAAATATATATTATATTTTATTAAATATATATTTATAATATATAATAAATATTATATATTAAATATATATTTAATGAAATATTTATTATATTTTTTTCCTTAAATACATAAATGCAACCTGATCAGTCTCTACAATGCTACTTCTCTGCATGTTTTCAGGATTGACCATTTGGTCCTTGACAGAACAATAGGTGTGTTCTTTCCTGGGGAAGACTATGTTTCCTGCTGTCAGTATTCTTTAGATACCTATAGTTCTTTTTTTAGGACAGACTGAGACCCACAACTGTCATTCTCCTACACCAGTGTGATCCCAAGCATCTAGCTTTTCTCATGGCTCCTGAGGATCATGCCTACGTGGCAAGCACTTTTCTCACTGAGCTGACTCTTCAACCCAAGGTTAATTATTTTAATTCTCTTTTTGCCTCCTCCCTTATTTCTGCTCCTCCTCCTCTTCCTTCTTTCCCTTCTCTTCTTATAATACTTTGAAATGATTATAATAAAATCTGATTGTGCAAAGAAGTTACTTAAGTCTTCTTAAGACCTAAAATCTACAAAGAGGCAGGATGCTCGTAGCTGCTGCCTCCTTGTGCTCTAAATCAAACGCTGCTCTAAGACGCCTCTTTTCTTCCCCGTTCCTGCAAACCACAAATGTCTCTGTCGAGAAGGATCACAGTGTGTTTCTGCTGAGGTTATTGCTTCTATGGGTACATGCCTTTTACAGAACAGGCAGCTAGTAATAGGCAGCAACCACAAAAAGCACAATATAGTCTCCCTACAGAAAACAGAATATGGAATGTCCCATCTTCTTGGTAAACGGAAATCACCATATTTTGATTTCACGGTTTCTTTGATACAGTCTAGTTTAATGCCTTGACTTTGTGTGAAAGGCAAGGATTCTCACACTTCTAATTCTAGCTTCCACATTACACAAGGGAGGGCCCTGGGGGTCCAGCCTTCAGCACCATTCCACAGCCTTTCTTTTCTCTTTGGCAAGATTATGTAACAATTGTCTACATGGGTATGTGTGCAACAAAACAAGGGAAATGGAAGATTCTCAGTCAACCTCATTTTAATCAGTTTATTTAACACACACACATATATATACATACATACATACAATACTTAAATACACATACACAATACTTAAATACACACACACACACACATATATAAAATTTCATATATGTCTAAGTGTATGTTAGGGAGAAAAATAGAGAGACAAAACAATGTAAATGACAGCCAGGCATGACAGCACACACCTTTAATCCCAGCACTCAGGAGGCATAGGCAGGAAGAGCTCTGTAAATTCAGTGCTAGTCTGGTTTACATAGCAAGCCCCAGGACAGCAAGGGCTATATAATGAGACCCTGTCTCAAAAATTCAAACTGTAGTGAACTAACTGTATAACTAGCCATGAACTCACAAATTTTAACTGTGACATATATAGCCAAAATTAACCATGATTTTAACAACATGGCAAAAATTCAATGTATCTTTACAAGGACAGTGGGAAACACAATAGACCTAAGACAACCACATTTCTATCGTCTTCTGTTCAGAAGTGAGCATTACCTAGAAGGCAGCATCAGGCGGCTCATCTGAACGTATTACACAATATGTGCTGTCTGAACTTTGCAGTGCAAATGTGCTCAGGAATTAATGTCATCTCTTGCTCTCCACGTGCTGTCAGATACCTATCATTCCTTTCTGTATTCAGTTATTTAATGGGAGTGGGGAGAATTTAGTAGAAGGCATAATTTTGAGCATTAAAACAGTCTATAATGTTAACTTTGGTGTCTGAGTCTATGTCTCTTTGTGTATGTCTGTGTCTGTGTCTACGTGTGTGTGTGTCTCTGTTTGTGTGTCTCTGTGAGTGTGTCTGTGTGTGTGTGTCTGTGTGTGTGTGTCTACGTGTGTGTGTCTGTGTGTCTCTGTTTGTTTGTCTCTGTGAGTGTGTCTCTCTGTGTGTGTCTGTGTCTC
The DNA here is from genome assembly GCF_982192425.1 of Myodes glareolus. Classification (NCBI taxonomy): domain Eukaryota; kingdom Metazoa; phylum Chordata; class Mammalia; order Rodentia; family Cricetidae; genus Myodes; species Myodes glareolus. The sequence continues at coordinate 12,256,181 of NC_142029.1, read as the reverse complement.
TCTGTGTAAGCATTTGGGTGGCATACAATATTAAATTATGCTTCACATCATAAAAGTGTGTGCTTATGAATCACCCTTAGGGCATTTGAGCAAGAGATATGAGCAGCATTTTTTTGTGTGTGCCTTAACAAACAAACTCTGAGACAAAAGGATAACACGGGTAAATCTTTTATGAATTCTGATTTTCTTCCTTTGGATCATAAATGAGTCTGCACTTTATAAACAGACCATGGCCTGTTGAGGAATTTATTTCTGTGTCCTTTATATTATGTGAGGTAGAAAACAGGCAGACAAACGGCCCTTCCAATGACCCACTAGAAGGGCTGGTGACATAGAATACAGGACCCAGCTCCATCAATGACCCAGACTCCAGGTGCAGCAAAGCACAAAGGTTTTTGCTTGAGGTAGAGAAATAAAAAGCACCGTGGAGGCAGAGTACAAAGACAGGCCAGTCTGTAACTGGGGATGCATCTGAAGGATTCTCTAAGATTGGGAAAGGAACAAATTCAATATTTTTTCCATGAAAAAGAGACACTGCTGCAGGCCTCCTTCAAAGCACAGTCCAGGTTACAGGAGGACTATTCAGCGTAGAAGAAAAGAACAGAGTGAAGGGCGGTGACGTGGCCTTGGAATCTGAGATCAAAGTTCCCCGGGATCAAGATTTGCACAGCTATTACCTCCTGAAAGTTCTTCTCTTGTATAAAATAGTTAACAATAGGATTCTGTCACTTACCCGATAAAGATGGAGGCACCTTTTCATTCTTCCTTCCGGGTGTATTACATGTATGTATGAGGCTGTTCACGTCTACTCCTGTACGTATGGAGGTCATAAGTCAACCTCAGGTATCATTCTTAAGGATACTGCTAATGAGCCCCCGGGATGCACCTGTCTCTGCCTCCCTAGTGATGGGATTGTAAGTGCTTCATTGTGCCTGCTTGTTTTTTAAAATGTGGATGCCCAGAATTTATAAATGAGACTATGCTCTTCTGGAAGATGAGCCATGAAGGACCTCAGACTTACTTTAAGTAACTTGGTAAAATGAAAGAATATGGTGGGTTTTATAACTGAGACTGTGATGAAAGCGTAAGTCACAGACAATACCACACCAGTTTGGAATTATGATTAATAGAATGATTATTTATTCAAAGGGGAAAAAACTTACAGATTACCGTCCCAGACAACAGCCCCTCCACGCAAACAGGAAAGGAGTCTAGAAGCCGGAAGCCAGAGAGAGAGAGAGAGAGGAGGACAACCGCTGCTTTTTTTAAAGAGAGAGAGACCACGCCCCAATGGGCTGGTAACTCAGCGGCATTGGCTGAAGGAGCAGAAAGAGCTCCCGCAGCACTGTGAGGTAAAATGCAGGGCAATGATAATCTCCTGGGGTTACACTGAATAAGATCATTTTACTGAGGAGTTTGCAGTGTGGTGGGAGATTAAAGCATCACATGAGAGTTATGGGGCCACCCATAAAACAGAAGTCAGTCCAAGGAACCATGTGGTGAACTGAGGATCAGTGACGGGAAGTGATACGAAGTGAATTTTGGAAGACAACCAAATGAGAGTCAAATGCCGTTATGAGAATAAGAAGTACAGACCTGTGAGAAGCTGAAGATGATACTGAAAAGTTAGGTAGGTGTGTATGCACTATCTTGAAAGACAGAAACTCAGCCGAAATATTTTCTTAATACTGATCAAGTCTCTGAGATGCTGGAGACAGACCAGTGGTACCCAGACACAGCTTTTTACCCGGACTGATCTTCCCATCACTGGAAAATTGGGACTGGATACACTTTTTAAAAGTCACTGTCTCCATATGAAGGCTCTGAACACAGCTGGGAAATGTCTCAGGTACTGCAGTCTGCCGAGCCGTCCCACTGGATCTGAGAGCCACCAGACTTGTCACATCTGGGCCCTGCTCAGATTATCAGTCCTCACAGTACTGTGACGAAGCTGAGGACAGCTAGAAGGTTTGGATGATCCATTAGTACAAATACTTCACCTATGGCTTCCAGATCAAAAGCCACCCTACAATAAGGATAAGGGGTCTTTATTCTATTTCTTTAGCCCCACGCACTCAGTAGCAATTGGAAGCCATAAGAGACAAGAGCCATTGGTTCTAACTTGATGGCTCTTCTCAGTCATTTTGATGAAATCCACTGGTTCTGTGACTGAAGAGCGAAAGATGACACATTCATGCTCTTTTTCTGTCATTCACACTCAAAGTACAATAACTATTGGGGAAATAAGTATGTGTTGTTGCTAAGAGAAGCTCCTAAAAAGATAATGTGCTTAAGACATTGGGAGAGATAGAGTGAGCGAGAACTTTAAGTGCTAAAGTTACACATGGGCATATGGAAAATCACTTCTTAAGCACTGGTGAGTCTCAACCAAAATTGGGTATTACAAGAAATGCTAGAGAGATGACCCTGAAGAAGCTCATTCTGCATTTTCATTCCTTTTTGTTTTATCATGAAGTCTACCAATCTAAAGCAAGACAAAAGTCCTCCAGGCTTTAGGTTTGGGCAGGAATAGGAGAAATGCTGGGTCTGAAGGAATAAGCAAGACCAGACTGTGAATCACCTTGACTGCCAGTTTTAAAAACTGGTGATTACTTCGATGGGGAAGGGGCTTGAAGGATGCAGGCAAGACAGTAGAAGTTAAGGACAGTAAAATAAAAATGGTTAATGCCCCTTAGAAAGAATTTCCTTCGAGTTAGTATGGGACCAGGTGGCAGAGACGGGGAGTATCTCTGATGGTGGCCAAGTTGAAGGATGCAGAGAGTCTGACCATGGCTGAGAGGGAGGTGATGGAAAAGAAGAGGGGTCCAGGGATACTTTTACTCTGAGTGTGACTGGTTGACAAGAAAGGATGTGTGAGAGTTCACCACAAATTTCCAACCTGCCGCTACGGTTGAACAGCACCAATAGAGAAGGGGTCGTGATCAATGAATGAGTGTCTTAAAATAGCAGCCCCTGTAGGATGTAACATTTTTCTCATTGTGACTAAACTCCCAGCAAGAATCAGCCACAGAGGAAAAGGTTTACTTTGACCCCCAGTCCATCACGGCAGGGAAGGCACAGAAGTCAGAGTGTGAGGCAGCTGGTTATATTGTGTCTGCAGTCAGGAAGCAGAGTTAGCAGATAGAAAGTGTGCCCTAGATACAGAACCTCAAGGTTCCACCCCCAGCAACTCGCTTCCTCCTCTACCTCTTACGGGTGCTTACAATGCTCCCAAACAGTGCCACAGTGGAAAAGAACATTGAGATCCTTGAGCCTGTGGGGAACATTTCATATGACACCCACCCTATGTCAAAAGGTTATTGGGTGGTAGCCAATGGGGAAGTCCTTTGCAAGCTTCCACTACTCCTCACAACAACCTGGAAGGGGATGGATCGAGCCTAAATGTTACAGATAAACAAATGGAACATTAGTGAGCTTAACTCCCTTCCCTGAGGTCATGTAGGTAGGGGCTTCAAATGCAAAGTTACTGATTTAATGGTGTTTTATTTGTGAACTCCAAAGGGTTATTTTGGTGGAGTGTGACCGATACTTGACTTGTTATAACTGCTGCCCATTCATCTCCTCACCCTTCACACAGCAACAGTTACTGAAAACACACGGCTTCTGAGCAAACTCTTTTATTCAGCCTGTGTCCCAGCTAGGAAAACCAGGTTCCTACTCCATTGTGATGTTTTGCCTGGGGCATGTATTCATTAGTGTGCTTCCCACTCTGGCCCAGAGGACTACTATTCTAACAGTGGTATAGGCTGAACAACCCTAATCTGAAAATCAAGATCAGCAATGCACTCAAACTGCAGACCATTAAAGATTTTGATTTTGAGAATTAGGAATGTTCCTCTACAAAAGTCTATACAATTATTTCAGAAACACAAAAAAGCTGAAATTGGAAATAGTTAAGACTCTAAACATTTCAGATATGGGGTATTTAACTGGTAATAATAGAAGCAATTGTGACCAAAATAGACATCCAAAGATTTCTATGTTGATAGTTGCTTAAAATTCCACACTTAAATTGAAAATGGTAGAAATGCAATGTTCTAGTCCAGAAGTGACCATCAGTGTGAAGCTTTGTACCTTTGAGAATTACATGCTAGTCAGGGAGCATCCAGTACCATTGTACAGCACGTGTGAGAATCACATGATAGACGGGGAGCAGCCAGTACTGTTGTAACGCTTGCGTGATTGCATCCAAGGGTCTCTCATGCACAGTTCATTATCCAAGGGCACCTGGCCAAGAGCGTAAGGAACAGACAACACCTGACAGTTCCCATGGTTTCCCTATTCCATGTTCACTGTCTCCTTCCCCAGTCTATACCTCACTGCAACGATCTCCCTCCAAAGGAAGAAGAGAGAGTCCTTTAAATTCTCAAAAAGTTGCATGTGGTATCAATATAAGACCACAGCTCTCACACCAAGAGGGAGGTAAGATAGTTTATTTTGGAGTCAAATTTGAGTGGCCATGGCCTAGGAACACCATTTTAGGTTTCCCCAACTCCATATTCCATCGGGAAAGTGATGAAATGAGATTTTATTATTTATAGAACAAAGAAACTAGTTGGCCAAGGTATTTACCAAAGCCAGCAGTGAGGCTCACAGGCAGGTGGGTTACAGCAGAGTGGAGAAAACAGCCACAAATGCCAGATGCTTTTGTACTGGTAGCAGCCGGTGGTCAGTAAAATCAAACTTTAGTGTTGATAGTCACAAAAATCTTAAGTTGGGCATAGAGGTGGACAATGAATAACTTTCAAAGATTTTAAAATTAGTTCATGATAATTTATCTATGTCCTGTAATATTTTAATTCAAGATAATGTCAAATTTAATCATTTGACCTTGAGAATCTTAATACAAGTTTGATTTGCTTGTCTTCCTCCCTCTGTCCCTCCGTCCTTCCCTCCTTCCCTCTCTCCTTTCCTTCATCCCTCCCCCTTTCCCTTCATCCCTCCTCCCCTCCCTTCCTTCCTGTCTGTCTTTTCCACATGGGAGCTTTAGTTCTCATGGGCTAAAAATGAGAGGACCTGACTGAGGAGATGTCTAAGTTTGGACCCCATTCTTGCCTGAAGGGGCATAAAAATTTCTATAACTTACTCAACGTTACTTAGGTAGCCTAATAAATGTTGATTAAACATATTTCCAAGTTGAACAAGATTGAGGTTATAACTGAAACTCTGAATGTTTTCTAACTGTGTGCCTTTGGGCTGGTATGAGGTTGTTAAGATGGGGTAGGATGGATGGCAGAGTGAACTCCAAACCTGTGGGTGCCATCACACAGCTGATGATTATCACTGATGGCAACGACCTCAACATAACCTGCTACGTCTGCTCTCTGTGATACTTTGAGGCTGTAAATGAATTGTGGCTTGGCGCTTCACGGAGGGAGAACTTCTGAAGGCTTTATCTTGTGCCCTGGATGGAAAATGCTTTCATCTCACAAGTCTGTCTGAATGCGTGTTCCCATGGCAACACATCCTGAGATGAAAGGCTGCAACAGAAGAGTGAAAACATCTGGCCTAACATCTGGCCTTGCACAGAAAATAAATAAATGACTATGACCATACATATGTGCATACAGATTCGACGGTCTGTGCGCCCAGCTGGGCACCTTCGTTGCTTCCCTCCTCCTTCTTCCCGAGTTGTAAATTCCTGAGTTTTGCACTGTTGACCTTTATGACCACGAACCTCCATTCACCACCCATTCAATGAGCTTTTCTCCGAGTGGCTCTTTGAAGCTGGTTAAACTTGCTTCTGTGCCTGTCTCTTTAATTCTCCTCTCAAAGAGCCTCCCAAGCCAGAGGTCCCTGACCTTGCTCTTGCTGTTGGCTCTAAAATGGTGCCTGCAGATAAGGGAGCTCCTGATAATGAGTTTCAGCTTAATGATTCCCCAGTTAATCAGACAGCCAGTCCATCTCACCGTTTCTGGAGGAACTCGTCACCCAGATGACTGAAGTCTAGGGCGTGTGAAGCTCAGGCCTGGGCTGTTTCGGATGGGTATACCTTGCATGCTGTGATCCTGAAAAGCCCGGCTCATGTGGTCAGTGGAGATGATGATGATTTGCTTTAACAAGGTGTTCTGAAAACCAAACGGCTCTTAAAGGTTTCACTTCCTAACAACATTATAACTATAGCTACACTTCAGTCTCATTTCAGAGGGAAGATTTTCTCTCTGTTACCTACCTGTTTCTCCTCAGGCCAAGTTAAGATGCGGAGTTAAGGCTCTCAAAGGATGCTATGCTCTTGTCCCATAAATCAAGTGAACTTCCACCATTTATTAAAGAAAGAGATGTAGTTTGGCAATTAGTGACTTTGTCTCTGGAGGTGGCAGACTAGGCAAATTAATGCTCTTTCTGAAAACAGTCTTTGGAAATGAAGCCTACTCGGCGATATTAAATTGATAACAGTGCTAAAAGGTATCACCAGAAAGCAAGATACAGGGAAAGAAGAAACTAAGGGAAGAAATACTGTTATTCCATGTTTTCTCTCAAAAGCTCATGCAGAAATCAAAAGGGAGCCAGACACCGTACCACGAGCCTGTAATCCCATACTCAGGAGGCAGAGAAGCGGAGAATGAAGGGTTGCAAGCTTGAGGCCAGCCATGACAGCATAGAAAGTTTCTGGGTCAGCCAGGGCTCATAGTGAGATTTTGCCAAGTAAAACAAATTCAAAAAAATGAGATCGCTACTTATAGGGCAAACTTCATCAACTTGTCAGGTCTTTTAAGCAAATGTGTAGCTATGTGGAACCAGAGGAGTGTCTGCTGTGTGACTGGGAAGTCTGGGGCCAGACTGAACCATTAGGTTCTATTGGCTGACTGGAGATACAGAAAGAAGGATGTTGAGGTCTCTGCTGTGCTTCACATAACTATAGAAAGAACTGCCCTCCTGCCCCTAGGAAGAGTTACAGCAGAAGAGTCTTTTACAACCTTAAGATGGTTTCTAAGACAGGGATGGGGCAAAACCTAGCTCTGCCCCGCAGCTCCTAGAGATAACTGAGCAAGACTTCTCTGGTTATTTTTTTTCTGTATTTCTTTCCTTGGAATCATGTGCTCTGAAAAATAGAGATTATCGCCAGGTGGTGGTGTCTACACCTTTAACCCCAGCACTCAGAAGGCAGAGGCAGGGGATCTCTGCAAGTTTGTGGCCAGCCTGGTCTACAGAGTTAGTGCCAGGACAGGCTCTAAAGCTACACAGAGAAACCCTCTCTCAGAGAGAGAGAGAGAGGGAGAGGGAGAGGAAGAGGGAGAGGGAGAGGGAGAGGGAGAGGCAGAGGGAGAGAGATTATTGGTGTGGCTTGCTGAAATATGTGTAAGTGTGTGAATGGGCATGAGAGAGAGCTTTGGGGTGGATTTTGGACTATCTAAGAGCCATGTCTTTTTGCATCTCTGTTTTTCCCTTCCTTTGAAAATAAAGTTAGGTAAATGGAAAAGGTTTGGAGAAATGGACTGAAAGGAAAGCTGAGTTTTAGCCTGGCCACTCATAGGCAATATAAGCATTAACTGATAGAAACATCAGTTGTGAGCTTCCTTGCTGTTGCAATGCCTCTCTACTGTTTCTGGAAAGTGAGACAGAGAGAAAAATCTTATTACAGGATTTACAAAATTATCTCATATTTAAAGGCAAGATTTTAATAGCCAAAATGCTTTTTACATTGATTAAAAAAATAACTACTTACTATACATTAATTTTTTGATTATCACTTTGATTTTGTTTAGCAGAAACATTCTTTAGAAATGATGCATTTTAACTTCTATTAAAGCTGCGACCGCTAAAGTGATAGGTATGTATATCTTTCCATATATAGTATTATGTGTGTATGCGCGCATACGCATGCGCATGTACTTGTTAAAGATATTTTGTTAAATTTCCTTTTAAAAATAAAAGTTGAGGTTTTTCTAATTGCTATAATAACACACCATGATCAAGCTGGGCAGTGGTGGAGCTGGGTAGTGGTGGCACACCCCTTTAATTCCAGCACTCGGGAAGCAGGTGGATCTCTGTGAGTTCGAAGCCAGCTTGGTCTACAAGAGCTAGTTCTAGGACAGGCATCAAAGCTACACAGAGAAACTCTGTCTTGAAAAACAAACAAATAAACAAAAAATACCATGATCAAGACGATGTATAGTAGAAAAAACTTAATGGACTTAAGTTTCCAAAGTGATAAGAGTTGATCATGGCAGGGAATCATGACTGAAACCGGAAGCTGGGAGCTCGCATCAGGAAGCAGAGATCAAACGGGAAACTGGAAAAAGCTTTAAAGTCTCAGAGGTCATTCCAGCGATGAACTTCCTCCAGCAAGCATGCACCTCCCCATGACCGCCCAAGCAGCTCCACCAACAGGACCAAGTGTTCAAGCGTGTGAGCCCACGAGGGCCATGTTCACTCAAATCATCACACCTGTGACTTTGAGGATTTATGTTGGTTTACTCTGTGTGCAATACAGAGACCTTCTTCATTAATTCTTACCAAAAAGAGAGAAAATAATGTCTTACACTGAAATGGTGATTCAAACTTTAAAATGAACTCTTATTCAATGGTCAAAAATATCTCTAAACTGCAAGGCAAACAGTTATTTTAGGAATTGCTTCTATATTTCTAGACCTTGATCTGTTGGAAATTCACACAGTTTGTTAATGTTAAAATGAGTTAATCATACTCTTGCCTTACTCATTAATATATCCAATCATGGAATTCAGTATCTTTATATCTAAATATGTAGGCAGGGACCAGCTTCCTTTTTGTCATACCTTACTTAGTCTTATTCATGGGAAATTTGGAAATTTGGTTCTTAATTGTAAGAACCCTCAAGGACCATTTTGTTGATACTTAAGAAAGAAAAATTGAAAAAGAAGGCAGGGCTTGCTATGGCTGCCTGCAGCTGGATGGTCTCCTGGATCTCAGGGGAATATTATTGGCCAGTTGGTCCTGAGAGACCCCAGTTATGCCCTGGTGATTTATGTCTTTTCTAACTGTGGCTCTGCCTGTGTGTGTCCCTCTTGGAACTTCCTGTTCTTACACATGCACCTGACACTGCAGTCACTGTACCAGTGACTTGGTTGGACTGGGTTTTTATCCACAGGTTGTACTCATATACAGCAAACCACTAAGGTTTTTATTCTCAGCTAAGTGATTTGCTTGCAGGTCTGGGATCCCATGCAAATTTCAGGTCATTTCCAACCCTCCCTGGCTTTCTATATTTACCCTGTACAAGGTCATGTGAACTAAAGCTCCTAAGAGAAATTGCAGTACAGTGACTCTTCTACATGGGCTGACTGATAGGTGCATCAAGACTGTAGAGTTGGGATGGTGCAGGTTCACAGTCTGATTACAGTTATCCTGAGCTGCCTACCTTGGACTCTGAGCATCATCGTCCACCTATGTGTGCTACCAAACACAAAGGCAATTATGAGGGAGATCTCCCAATTGTCTATTAAAAGGTCAGTGAGAAAGAAAACCAGACAAGCGAAGGAGGTACTTTAGGCAGTTCAGGCCTTTATTTAGAGAAAAGTCTACAGAGTGGGTGCAGGGGGTTGGTTGGACGGTCCCTTGAAGTAGGCTCAGAACAAACCAAGACATTGAATCCTCAGCACAAAGGAAATTCATTACTCTGGAGGGCAAGCACGTCCGTGGATATGGGGGTGGAGTGGAGGGGTAGGGATGGTGCCTCTGGATCAGGCAAAGGCATCTGGCTAAGCCGCCAGTGTTTGGGGAAGTCTGTGCTAGGGTGAGTAGGTAAGTCTTGATTTGACAGGCTAACCAGTGTAGCCAAATAATGAATTTTGATTGCTGGACCTTGGTGTTTAGTCTCAGGAATGAGTCAGTGGCCAAATAAAGGCATAGACCTTGGGGGCTTGCTTTAGGAATGTAATCTAATGTGTAACGGGTCTTTCTTTATGTCATTAGATTATGAATAGTGACATGAAAACTTTTTCTTAATTATGAAAGCTTGGCCTTAGCTTAGGCTTGTTCCTAACTAGCTCTTAAAACTTAAACTAACCCATTTATATTCATCTTTGCTCTGCCACATGGCTCGTTATGCTTCCTCAGTAATGTATGCCTGGTTTCTTCCAGGTCTTGCTGGAGAATCTCTCACTTCAGATTCTTTCCCAGAGTTTCTATTTCTGCCGGGAAATCTCACCTATCCTCTCTTGACTTGCTATTGACTATTCAGGTCTTTATTAAACCAATCAGAAGGTAAGCGCCTTAGGCAGGTGAGGGAAAACAGGGATCCCTCTTCATACAGTGTACACAAAGATGATCCCAAAATGAAGGTTTTAGCAAGGGAGAAGGAAGGGAGTTGGACAGGACCTAGCTGCGATGCTTAAGCCTGTTAGCAAGCCCTTCATTCCCACATTTTTGTTTTATTATGGGGTTGCTTGGTGTTGGGTAAGTGGGTGTCCTTCTCTGACTGCTTCTGTTGACATTTTGTCCCTAATAATATAATTCTGAATTTGAGTCTCTTTTCTGTTAGTTAGCCTGGATAAAAGATCATCTATCTTGTTTATCTTTTCAAGAAACTTGCTCTACTTTCTTGATCCTTTTCTTATGACTCATTGTTACCATGGCAGTGATTCATTAACTGATACTTCGGTCTTTATTGTTTCTCTCCATTCACTGGCTTGATCCTATAATACAAGAACATGAAATGGGTTCTTTTTAAATTTATCTGTACATTCTTTAGTCCCCAAACAAGATTGTATAGTTGGGTCAATATACCAATTATAATTTGAATTTTTGAACTGGACAATAATCTGTGTGTGTGTGTGTGTGTGTGTGTGTGTGTGTGTGTGTGTGTCTTTATCTCATTTTTTTTGAGGTAGGGTCTCTCACTCAACTTGGAACTTTTTAATCCTAACAGACTGACTGTCTGGTTAGTGAACGTGTGGGACATCCTTCACCCCCCAGGCACCAGGATAACCAGCGTGTGCTGCTATACCCAGTGTTTACATAGGTGCTAGAAGTCTGCACTGGGTGCCTCCTGCTTTCACATCAAGAGCTCTACCCACTGAACTGTCTCCCTACCTAGACCAGCATCTTATAAAAAGATGTAGGGAATAATTTGACACTTCCTTCCCTGCCACTCATGTGTGTCTCAGCATGTTACCTAGCCCTGCCCCCCCCCCGCGTGTCTACCTCTATCCCCCAAGATCTGACACACTCTGCCAGTCATATATTAAATAATCTCATCCTTGGAAATGTAATAGAAAACTAGTGTATTTTCTACCAACATCCCATGGAGCAGAAGTTGTTGCAGGGCTCAATGCAATAGTTCCCCTATCCACAAAGCTGACTGAGTTCAAGAAAGTGTCTACGTTTAGCCAAAAGCTCAGACTGAACTAGAATGCCCCAGATGGGCCCTGTCATTCAAAGTCTTTGTACATGTTCTACTTCTTCTTCCGGCTTGCCTGTCCTCAGACACGGGGCCAATCTCCAAAGGAAAGGGAACAGAGTCTACCTGAATTCTTAGCATCTGCCTCAGTTCCGGACTGCCACTTTCTAATTATCAAAGAAAGACAGAATGCTGTAGCCCTTCTTTAAAAGGTGGCATTGACATCAGGATAAAAAAGAATTGTTCTAAACTGTCTGGAGATTTTCTATTTAAATATATACTCTAAAAGCACGGCATGCATGAATCACAGTTGGCACACTGCCAAACAAAGTGCAAGTCTTTGTCCTCAGGTTGTATCCCAAGTTAATCTCTTCATAGTATATTAATTTCCTAGGGCTTCCATAGCAACACGCTGCAAGCTTAGCTGTTTATACAAACATCACTTTATTCTCTAAGAATCTGCAGGCAGGTAATCTAGATTCAAACTGTTAGAAGATTACCTCCCAGGCCCCAAGGGAGTTTCATAATTGCCTTAAAGTTCTTTGGCTGACACATCTTCCAAATTCTTCTCCATGTTCACATGGCTGTCTCTCCCCATCTCTGTATCCATATATCCTCCATGGGTTAGAGACACAGTCTTGTTGGACTGCAGTCTCTCCTAACAACTCCACCTCATTTGATTACACCTACAAAGACACTATTTCCAATAAGGTCGCATTCTGAGCTTCTGGGAGTTATAATGATCATTTGGGGTGAAGCCATAATTCAACTTATCATGAATGTGATCAACAGAAGTGGCATTAGGATGTACCCACCATAATCAAAATTTGTTTTTATTCTTCTTTATAAAGTTGCTCTTCAAAATTACAATTTTAGAATCTCATCATATTTCACATCATTTATCTTGGTAGTAAACAAAGGTAGTTGTTTCTGATCAAGTGACTTGTGGATTTGTATATACCAAGAAGAATGGGTCTGTTCAACTCTTACTGCAGAGATACATAAATGCACACATGAAAAATTCTGCACAGTTGAAATGGTGCAGGAAAGGCCAATCAGAAGCTTTACTTTCTGAGATGCTCCCTAGATTCTAAACTAGGACTTACAGCCTTGATGGCCTACATTGTCTAGACACTATGTCTCGTCAGCATTTTGTACTGATAGGGCCCCGGCTCTATTGCACTTGTGTGTGCAAACTGTGTAAAACGTTATGCTTGGACTCATACCTACATTGTGAGATGAATAAATCAAGTTCATTATTTATATTTTATCTCCTCTTAGCACATAGTTACTATTCCCAGGGTTCACAGAATACACACACATCTTAATCACAACCTTTCCATGCTTTGTTTTATAACATGTATTTACTGGAGAAATTCTATAAGGCATAAAAATGAGGGCAAAGAAAATCAATGACAATTTGATTACCTAAATCTCACCTATTTTATTTGACTTTTGGAATATACTTTCTCTAATATTTGGATGTGTACACAGCACTGTGGTTTAAATTTTAGCTCTGCAAGTAAGGCTGAAATCTAGTTCCATCAGGATGGTAGGGCCTTTAAGAGACAGGTGGGTCAAAATGGATATATGTTTCCATTCTCTTTTCTATGTAACTGTAACAGAGCCGAACAACAACTCTAACCTTAAGATCAAGCAGGTAAATCTGGTCCACGCTTATTTTTATGAGTGAAATTTCATTGGAACACAGAAATGTTGATCTCTCTCTCTCTCTCTCTCTCTCTCTCTCTCTCTCTCTCTCTCTCTCTCTCTCTCTCTCGCCCACCCCCAAAGTCTTACAGGACTTTCTGTGTTGAGAGGAAATGGAGCTGAAACCAGGTAATTCCTCTTTATCTCAGGATTAACTCCTGAATTGAAATGCAAATTCTTTCTGAAAAGAATCCAAGGGGCTGGGAAGCAAGCTTGATGGCTGAGAATGCTTGTTGTACAAACAGGAGCTGTTGAATTCAAATCCCCAGCGTCTGCCTTAAAGCTGGGCATGGCTGGATGTGTTTGTAACACCAGCACTGAGGGTAGACAGAGGTGGATCTCAGAGAGCCCTGGCCATCTGAACTAACAAGACCCTGAGTCAAATAAGGTGGACACCAACAGACGAAGAAATCCTTTGCCCTCTGTACAGTCATGTGCATGAAACACACACACACACACACACACACACACACACACACACACACACACACACTGGAACCCAAGCCTGAGTCATTTTTTCTGTTTTCTAATGATGTCATTTGTTGGATGATACACATGTGTTCACTGCTCACATCATTTTACTATCAGTCTTGTTTTTCACCGAACACATCATAAACATCCTTGAATCTGCCAGGTCATTGGTGTACCTTGATTTATTGTCTAATATTTCAACATTCATGGGGAGAAAGAAAACGTGGATGCTGCCAATAAAGTGCTATAGACTAAGCATCCACAACAGATTCTATTACAATTTTAATGATCTCGCTAATCTCAAGTTTACATGTGAGAAAACTGAGTTGCATAGTAACCAAATCAGTTCCGTGGGGTCACATTCTTTTTATGCTTTGACCTATCCTTCTTCTCTTCCTCCCTCCCTCTCTCTTTCCCCTCCTTCCTCCCTCCCTCCCTTTCTCTCTCCCACTTTTCTAAGAAGACAATGGGATGTATGACATGAAAACAAAGCGCATGAATCCATTTTATCCCTGACTTCCTCCATCCCTTTCTTGCTTTCTTCCCTCCTACCTCTTACCTTTGTATGGCTCTGGGGACTGAATGCTAAGCAAACACTGCCAGTGAGCTGAGCTACAACTCCAGCCCATATGAATTGTTTACTTTAGGATCTTTCCTCAGAGGTGCATTCTGTAGCTCAGGATGCTCTCATGTTCCCTGTGTGCGACAAAGTTTGTCTTGAACTTGTTAGCATCCTCCTGCCTCTACCTCTCAAGTGCTGAGATTATGTGCCTGAGCCACTAAACAGCTTCAGAAGTGAAATTATAGTGTCTTATTTCTTGCATGTATATGTATGTGTTGGCATGTTTGTATGTGTGTTTGTGCATGAGTGTGGAGGTATTCATGCACATATGTATGTCTGGAGGTCAGAGGATAATCATGTACCCGTGTGTGTGTGTGTGTGTGTGTGTGTGTGTGTGTATGTGTGTGTGTGTGTGTGTGTGTGTGTGTGTGTATGTGTGTGTGTGTGTGTGTGTCCTTTCTGGATTTTTTGTTGTTGTTGTTGTTAAGTTGACACAAGCTTGGGAAGACTGACTCTCAACTGAGAAAATGCTTTTTTAGGTGCTTTTATAAAATTGGGGCAAGTCTGTAGTACATTTTCCTGATTGGTGATTGATGATTGATGTGGGTGGACTCAGCTCACTGTGTTGGTTACACCACCTCTGGGCTGGTAGTCCAGAGTGCTCAAAGAAGGCAGGATGAGAAAGTCGTGGGGATCAGGGTCAAGCCAGGAAGGAGCACTCATCCATGGCCTCTGAGTCAACTACTGTCTACCGATTCCTGCCCTTCCGGCTTTTGATGAGGGATTGTGAGCCAAGGAAGGGTGAATGCAATAAAACATGTCATCCTCAAGTGGCCGGTGGTCATGGTGCTTCATCCCAGCACTAGACCCTAACTATGACGCTATCTGAGACTAAGTCTACAACTCCCCAAGTAGGTGAGGTTGGCAGGCCATGAAGCCCAAAGGATCCATCTCTTTCTGTCTCTCCATTTCTGTGTTTACAAGTGTGTATCACCACATGTAGCTTTTCTGTTTGACTTTTGGGGATTGAATCATGTCCCCATTCTTTTTTTTTTCCTCAAAGTTTATTAAAATACAAAAGTTTCCATTTCCGCCCCTCCTCCCAAAACCCTCCCACTCCCCCTACTTCCTTCCCTCCTCCCTCTCCATCCCCAATAGCAGTCAGGGTCTCCTGCCCTGTGGGTAGTTCAAGCTCCTCCCGCCTCCCTCCAGGTCCAGGAAGGTGAGCATCCAAACAGACTGGATCCCAAAAATCCAGTATATGCAGAGGAAACAAGTCCCAGTATCATTGTCAATGGCTTTTCAGAAAGACTCTGGGCCAGCCACATTCAGAGAATCCGACCTCATTCAGAGAATCTGGCTGGATTACGCGCTCGCTCAGTCCCAGACAACTGGCCTTGGTAAACTCTCATTAGATCAGTCCCCTTGTATCAGTGGGTGATCGCACCCCTCGCGGTCCTGATTTCCTTTTTCATGTTCTTCCTCCTTCTGCTCCTCGTTTGGACCTTTGGGGACTCAGTCCGGTGCTCCAATGTCATGTCCCCATTCTTACAAGACAAGTACTTTGTAGGCTGAGCTGTCTTTCCAGCACCCATAACATCATATTTCTCAATTGGTACCATCAGACTTTTTCTCAAAGTATAAAATCTACTTATTTTTTTATTGATTCAATTCTGTTTTAAGATTCACTTTTGTAAGATTCTGCTAGTTTGAAAATATACAAAGACGAAAGCACAGTCCTTGAATTATTAATCAGACTCTCCCGAGAGTCAATAATTCAGTGCATTTTCTAGTAGAGGGGGTGACCAAAGGCCATTAGTTCTTGAAAGATTTGAATTTAGCCTAAGCCAAGTTGACATTCAAATGGCCTGATGTTTAGAAATTCCAGCTGGTTATCTTGACAAGTACGTATGTGAAAACACATGTTATTTAAAGTGATATAGCTGTTTTCTGGTCTCTGCAGGCTTATTTCCCCGCTCTACGACGTATTAAAATTAACTCAATGACCTTGGAGAAACAGTTATCCTCAGAGCGGGCATTTGCACACCAATGAACCTCAATCAAATCAATGATGACCGAGCACTCTTTAATTCCAATGCCATTAGTAAGCTTGACCTTTTATTTCCATCTGAACAACGAGACCTCGTCTTAATTACTTCCTAGTGGCTTTGAATGCAGACTAGAAGGTCAAGTTTACTAAGAGTGGAAAGACAAAGGTGTCAGGTTCACCATCTCAGGCTTTTAGGTCCAGACTTAACTGCAACTGGAAAAAGAGTGTCCTGGGAAAAATCAAGGATTGAAGAAATAAGGTAGAACAAGGTTAATGTTCTTAGCTTGCTCCTGGAAGCGGTTTCCTGAGGTTAGTTGAGGAGATCTCCACAACATTTTCCCTCAGTACATGGCACAGGGTCTCCACAAGATCTGGCAAAAGGAAATAGGTGGAAAGAATGAGGCCTTCAATCAGATAGCCTGAGAAATTGGTGCACAAGTGATTTTCCTGACCTTGAGGATATGTTGACCTGTTTTGCAAAGCTGTTGTAGCAGACAAGGCAAGGTGTATTTTTCAAAGGAGGCAAGGTTTCCAATGTGGGGCTGATTCTTTTGAGCAGCAGTGACTATTGATTGAGAATCTAGTTCCGCTCAGAGTGTTCCTAGGTCCTATCAGGTAGAGACAGTACTTCCAAGGTCCCAAGTAGTCACACACTAGTCGCTGGTTGCCAGAAAGCCTTGATATTCTAGCTTCCTTCCTCAGTCTTAGAGCATTGAAAGTATGTTTTGAGAATAGGTTTTCAAGGCAGCATATGGGAAATCTATCCGTTATTTCCATCCTGAGAACTCACCCAGGTCTCTTGACCCTTTGGGTAGCTCTCCCTGCTGACTCTAAGCACTTTTCATTATCACTGATTTGAACGGCCATGGATCCCTGGGATCTCAAAATCTTCAAGGAAATCAGAGTGATTGAGTGATTGATTGTCATATGTGAGACAGCAGATGTAAGTATCGCCTTTACTTTGCATCTCTTTCAGGGCCTGCCACTGTCCCTTGATTTTTCTATCCCTTCTGAATTTACTTCTGCATCTCTGAAGGACACTTAAAAGAAATCCCACACTAACTCAGAATTGAGTATAATAGAGGGTTATTTATTTAGGGGTAGACTCACAGATCACAATCCTCTGCTGGAACGGTAAACAGCAACTGAATCCTGCAGCCAGAAACATACTTTACATTGGCATAAATAGTGTAAGAGGCCACGGTCAAGCCGGCGGGTAACTTAAAGGCTACAGGTGGTAGGAATTCCTACGCACATCTGTTTATTGTCAGTACCCAAACTTTCTGTGAGCCCAGGCAGAGCAAACAATAATTCCCAGACATGTGTGAAACTATTGTAGGTGAGCGAAATCTAGGTCACTCTGCCCGCTGTCCTAGTTAGGTTTCTCTTACTGTGATAATAATGCCGACCAAAAACATTGGCAATAAAAGTTCCGTTACATACTACAATTTACTTTAGTTCATCTGTGAGGAAAGTAAGGACAAGAGCTGAGGCAGGAATGATGAATTCTGCTTACTGGGCCCACCATGCTTTACTCGGTTTGCTTTCTTCATAACCCAGGACCACCTGTCCAAAGGTGTCATTGAACACAATGGCCTGGGCCCTCCCATGTCAATCATCAGCCAAGACACGCCTACATGCCAGATTCCTCAGCGGAAGGTCCCTCTTTCTAGGTGACTGGATATTGTGTCAGATTGACAAAAACTATCCACACACCCACCTTTGTCCACAGCACTGATGTTTTGCTAATTTTTATTAATTTTATTGATTTACTTGTCTTGCAGACAGAGGCTAACTTTCTGGATCTGTTTTCCTCTTCTACCACGTGGGTTCCCGGCATTGAACTTAGGTCCTCAGTTTTGACTGCAAGAGCCTTTATCTTTCT
This sequence comes from Myodes glareolus, assembly GCF_982192425.1. NCBI lineage: Eukaryota > Metazoa > Chordata > Mammalia > Rodentia > Cricetidae > Myodes > Myodes glareolus. Next base: position 12,238,162 of record NC_142029.1, on the reverse strand, counting down.
GCTTCAAGAATGGTGTTTAGTCACTGGAAAATGGTACAAGGCCACTATTGACAGGAAATAGATACTGACTTTGTTAAGAGTAATGCTACCAATGTATGCTGATTGCTGCCCAATTCAAGGAATTTATAGGCTCAGAAAGAAGGGTGATGGTTTAGACCTGATCGCTGATTACAGTATGGTTAGGAAAACAGGTTTGAAAAACAATCACCAGTTGAGGGCTGGAAGTAAAGCAGTCTTCATTCTATGTCTGTGCGTGGAATCATGTTGAGTCACCCTCTTCATGTCTCTCAGAATCTCCCACTTGAACACTTTTGTGATCAGTGTGTATGCACATGGGGTGGGGGGTTGAGTGTGAATGTGGGTGTATGTGTTCCATGATACACACCGAAGCTGGAGGGCATTCCCAGATGTCTGCTTTCATCTTCTAACTTGTTTGGAGTTAGAGCTCCCTGTTGTTCCTTGTTGCATATGCCAGCTAGCTAGCCCGAGAGCTTCAGGTAGACTCTCTTTACTCCACCCTCCATTACAGAGGAGCTCTGGGATCAGAGGCTCTGCATCTGAATTTACATGGCCAACGAGGACCTGAACTCAGGCCCTCAAGGTTTCATGGGGAGATCTTTATCCACTGAGCAGTCTTCTCAATTCCTCAATATTTATTTCTGGGTCACCAAAGCCACAGTCATTCTTTCCTTTAGTCAAAAAGATAATTATTTCTTCTTAATCAGGTTTCTAAGTACACTTAGAGACATTAGTATACTACTTACCTGCTATAGAGATTTGCATTGATATGGATCTTGGTTTATTGATACAAACTTAGAGTCAATTTTGTTATATGTATTTTTCAGTTCTTGATTAAGGTATTTTGATTGTGTAGTTCATTTAAAAATGTAATGTGTAATTAAGAAATACAGGTTACTAGATAATCATCTATAGCAGTCAAGCTTGTAATCATGTTAGGCTTTTTAGAAATATAGATATTTATTTCAGTTAGTGTAGGACCATATTTCTTTATGGTGTAGCAGCCAGGCTCTGAAGCCATTGGGCCGATCCGAAATGATCATGTAGCCCTGCAGAGGGGCCATTTCTGCTTGACAAAGGTCAGGATGTTGGCTGCTCCCTTCCTTTGTAATTTAGAGGATGCCTTATAGAGATGCTAATTCAAGCCTATGTGACAGCTAGCATACTAAGCAGACAGGTAGATGCAGACCTTACAAGGCCATTCACCTGTTTGCCTAGGTGACAAAATGATAATGTATTTTTCCGCCCAATTTATGTATTGGTACAAAAGATGTTTGGAGAATAAATGTGAGGAGGTCTTCAGGAGGGATCTTCAGGGGAAATATTCAGGAGGAAGAGGCCTGAGATGCCCTTTTCTGTAATAATGGTGTAAGTTGTGTCTGGTTATTCCTTGCGCCTCCGTACCAGTCCAGTTAGGGAAAATAGATATTTGTGTTGGAGTCATATGGGCTCCAACAAGTTACATAGATAATCTTCAAACTTTTCAAAGACTTACAGAATATGACATTTAAAATGTTTTAAAGACTTAGGGCTTCATGACAACGAGGCAGAACAGCTCCTGGCAGCACCAATTACTTTAAGAGGATGATGGGCATCAAAGAGGCTCCTTATAGTGTTGGTTAGCCATTTGGGCAAGAGACTGCTCTTGCCTGGACTACTTGATGGTATATTGTATGAACTGGGCATGCAGGACCCACAGAAAAAATGATTGCTGAACTTGCCTAAAGGTGAGATGGTCCTTCAGGGTTTCTGCTTCATGAAAGAGACTGCCATACATTTTACAGGACACAGAAGAAGTAACTGACAAACTGCCAATATAGGCTGAACTGTCCTTGAAATTTCTTGCTTCATGGAAAAGTCTACTGGATACTATGGGCCTATAGACTGAAGATGTATGCCCCAAGGGTACAAAAGAACTTTGGGTGACTGTCCAGGCAGTGAGATGTCTTTGTCAATTTTGGAGTTTTGGAAGTTGCTTACAATGCACTTCCTGTTTACTTAGATAATATTATATCTTTCTGGAGTCTTTGATGGAGTTGAAGAATTTATAGTTATAGTTTCCCTTATTTATGACAAAAGATAAAATAGGTATAAATATTGTAACTATAATTCTTGCTTCATACCTGTCTTGTTATATGTAATTTTACTAAGTTAAAGTTAAAACCTTCCTTTTCATTTAAACAGAAAAGGGGAGGTGATGTGGGATTCCCCTTTATATGCTATGAATTCCATTGGTTAATAAAGAAACAGACTTGGCCTGATAGGGTAGAACAGAGATAGGCAGGGAAAACTAAACTGAATGCTGGGAGAAGGAAGGAGGAGTCAGACAGAAGTCATGTGGCCCCACTGGAGACATATGCTGGAACTTTTACTATGGTAAGCCGCAGCCACGTGATGATACACAAATTAATAGAAATGGGTTAAGTTAATATGCAAAAGTAAAGCAATAAGAAGCTAGAGCTAGTGAGCCAAGCAGTGATTGAATTAATACAGTTTTTGTGTGATTATTTTGGGGCTAAGTGGCCAGGAACTAACTAGCAGCCTCCTTACAACACTTGTTCTCTTCCAAGTTTATGGCCTCTTTGCCTTTGACTGCTGTTACTTCTCACCCCCTTTGCCCCGTTGTGCCCAGATCCTGGCATCCCCCAAATACCGACTAGGATACTGAGTCCTGTATGGAAAGGCAAAGAGACTTTGTTTCTTATTCAAGTTTGAACTAGAAATTTCTGTGTGCCAAACACATTGACATGATCAAAGAGCCCCCAAGCTCAGTTGGGGTGGGGTTTTTATAACAACAGAGGTTGGGGTGAGGGATTTCTAAGATTCAGGACCCTTGTTTGGCTGACGTTTGTCTAGGGGTATCCTGGTGAGAAAGGATGGGAGTATACTGACAGGTGATCCTATCTGCAGTTGTTGGAATGTTAGGTATTTCCTTTGGATGGTTTGTTCCTGGGTGGTGCCTGGGTGGTCAGTTTGTGGTCATTTTTGGAACCAGGTATTGCATAGAGTAAACTACTAAGACTCGGGCCTTTATTGGACTTGTCATGACTGTGTTCTATACGCGGCATGTGTATTCCTAAATACATAAATAGGACATGCCCAGTCTCTGCAATGTTTCTTGTATGTATGTGTCTCAGCTTTCACACCCACTCACTTTGACCTCACTTCACACCTTTATCAACACCACTCTTTTACCTACAATACCTTTCCTAAGCAGCAATTGTAGGTGGGGTTTTTCATGGTGACAGATGGCTAATAGCCACACAGAGACTTCTTATTAATTATAAATGCTCAGTTGATAGCTTAGGTTTGTCACTAACTAGCTCTTACAACTTAAATTAACTCGCTTTTTTTAAAAATCTATGTACTACCACATGGCTCAGTATCTTTTTTTATCCTGGCAAATTCATCTCCTGCTCCCTTGGTGTTTCCTGGTGACTCTGCCCTTCTTCTTCCCAGAATTCCTTCAGTTCAGCTCCCTCACTTTACCTTCTCCTGCTTAGTTATTGATCAATTGACTCTTTATTAAACTAATGAGAGCAACACATCTTCACAGTGTACAAAAGGATTATTTCATAGAAAGCACTAAAAGAATCAAGATTTCCCCAGTCTCTTAACACTAAATCAGAATGTACTCAGAGCATTTGCGAGCATCTCTCTTCACATGCATTATACAACATTTAGCTCCTTTTTGTGTATGTCTCATGTACTATTTTGTTTTTACATTACTGGAGACAAGACCCATGCTTCATACATGCTTGTCAAGTGCTCTGCCATCGAGCTACATCGTTTTTCAGATAGCTTTTAGTATATTTGTATGTGTGTGAGCACACATATGTACACATGCACATATGTATATATTGTGTGTGGAGGTCAGAGGACTACCTGATGGAGATGCTTTTTTCTCTCCTTCTACAGTCTATGTTCTAGTGTTCAATCTTGGGTCATCAGGTTTGGCAACAAGCACCATTACTTCCTGATCCATCCCACCACCCCTATATTCCCATTCTTTTTGTTTATAAACTTTACTTACTTATACTTCATGTGCTTGAGTGGTTTGCCTGAATGTATATACGTGTACCACGTACACACCTGCTGCCTGCACAGGTCAGAAGGAAGCATTAGATTTCCTGGAACTGCAGTTACAGACAATTGTGATAGACAGTTTGAGTGGCAGGACTTCAACTTGCATCTTTTGCAAGAGTGTAAATGCTCTTGACCTCTGAGCCATCTCTCCAGCCCTATTTCTACACCAAAGACTGGCTCATCTTGGTCTTCCATAAATCGTTGCAAAGATTCATGGTCCCACTCACAAATCCTTAAAAAGGCAAGTTATTTGGTAGGTCCGTGCTCCTTATATGATAGAAATGGAAAAAAAAAACCCACACAGTTCAGTTTCATTAAATGATTCAGACAGTCTTGCTCGTGTCTTAATTTCTAAGCACATGTGATCACTAGACCCTGTGAGATTAATTTTACATGAGCGAGGCAATTGATGTCAAAGGAGGAGAAAAAATCAACATGGACTTGGCTTCTGATTTTGACACATGTATTTTTCTTGGGCCTGTGGGCATCAAAGCCTCCCTGGAAAGCTTTGATGCTTCACTTCCTCACTAATGAAGATCTTCAGGCTCTGCTTGTTCACACATCTGATCCCCCTCAAAAGATGTGAACAAATGCCACTTGCTTTCTGTCCTCGTCCATCACGCAGGACGTCTGACAATGTACGGTTTTAATGAATGCCACGTGAGCTCCTGGGCCCGGATCTTGGCTCTCTCCCTTTCTTGGCTCAGGGCCCAAATGAACATTGCCTGAATGGTGTGGATACAGCAGAGCCTGTTGAGCAGATGTAATCACAGGCCACCCTCCATTTAGCAGTCAATCAATGGAGCTGACACCAAGTCCTCTGGGCTAGGTGTGCAGAGAGGTGTGAGCATTCTTGACTGTCTGTGAAATTCCTTATCATATTGATCTGTTTTTCTAAACACATGCAGGGCTTATGTTTCTGATTTCACCACACAAATCTTTTGAAAAATCCCACTACATAGGAAAATCAAAATCCATTTCATTCTGATCCTGTATTTTCCTGGCTGACAAGAAATGTAAACTCAATCCTGTTTGTGGTTTCCATTTTCTGGGAATATTGTTGGAAGTTATGTGCACTGGCATGGGTTGGTAGTTTGGGAGAGTGGCATTGGGAGAGTTTGGTCTTAGACCTAAAGTCATTATGCCAGGCTCTTAAATGCTCTTTGGCACTCAGGAATCACTGGTCAGATGAGTAGCTTCCCTTTGTTTTCTCTTAAATGCACATCCACTGTGGTGACTCTCAACTAAGAAGGGCTACGGATTATAATTTATTAAGTTGGATGTAAAATAAAAACAGAGAGCAGAGCCCCTGGTTCTAATTGATTAAGAATTTCGTGTGTGTGTGTGTGTGTGTGTGTGTGTGTGTTCATGTGTGTGTGTGTGTTCATGTGTGTGTGTGTGTGTGTGTGTGTGTAGTGTATAGTGTGTACGTGAGTATAGAGATGATTAAGTGTTCTTGCTGGGCCATCATAAGGACTGAAGCTTGGATTTCAGTGCCGACATGATAAGCTGAGTAATTTACAAACGCCTGTGATTCCAGTTCTGAAGGACACAATGCCCTTTTCTGTTTCCCCATAGGCACACCGGTGCATGCACCTCTCCACACACATGAACAGACGTACAGACAAAGAGACACATGTAAGTAAATAGAAGGGTTTTTTGTGGAAAATAATTTCATAATGAGGAAGCAAGGGTGATGACTTAGGGAATAAAGAGTTTGATGTGTAATCATGAGGGCCTGAGCTGGGGCCCTCAGAATCTACTTAAATGCTTGGCAAGCATAGGGGTAGCGATCTCTCCATCCCAGTACCTGGGAAGTAGAGATGGGGTTCATGACTTGCTAGACTAGATGAGTCGGGAAGCAGTGGGTTCAAAAAAGAGACCCTGCCTCAACATACAAGGTGAAGAGTTGCTGCTGGGTCCTGATGACTCCCTCAGGAAGGGGATGAGAAGGTGCAGCATCGGCGAGGTAGAAGTCAGAAGTTGGTTGAAAGAGCAGACTTGTTTTTTTAGCAACAGCAACAGGGAGAACCTTATATACACCCCCAATACCCACACATTCCATTCTGTTGACATTACATGATTGGGTTGCCCCTCCTTGGCTAGGCAGGATCAGGACCTCTGACAGAGCCAGGCAGACTCTAGTTTGGCTCCTCTCAGCCTGGTAGGCCTTAACTTCCTACAGAGTGTAAATGGAGACTGCTCTTTCATTTCCCTGCCATCCAGACCTGAATAATCACACAGAAACTTTATTAATTATGACACTGTTTGACCAATGACTCAGGTGTATTTGTAGCTAGCTCTTGCATCTTAAATTAACCCATTTCTCTTAATTTAATTAATTCTGTTTATTGCCATGAGGCTGTGGTCTATTGGTAATGGTTCTGGGTGTCTTTCTCCTTCTGTAGCTACGTGGCATCTGTCTGACTCCACCTACTTTCTCTCTCTATCTCTGTTCAGACTTTCTGTCTGGCTTTGTTCTGTCCTGCCATAGGCTGAAGCTGCTTCTTTATTAACCAATGTTAATAAAACATATTCACAGCCTACAGAGGGGAATCCCATATCAAGAGAGTGACTGAAGAAGATCTCCAGCATATACCTCTGGCCTCTACACACATGCCTGCACCCTCAAATAGGTGTTCTTCCACACATGTGAGCAGGCATACACATGCTTGCATGTAACCCACACATCTAATTGGAAAAGAAGATGTAAAAATACAAATACATAAACAGAAAGGAGTTTCATGAGGAGCTTGGCAATCCCTTTAAACATAATGCAGCTCCACTTACACCTGGAGTTGTGGGCAGGCTGTGTGACCAGGAACACAGTCTGCCCTGTGACTTTCATGCTTACTGACAGTGTTCCTATGAACCCTGAGAGACATGTGTGTTCCTGTGAACCCTGAGGGTCTGCTCTCCATGGAAACTGGTCTCTGAAAACTGTAAGATTAATGAGCTTGTCGACAACAAGTTGGCTGGGGTTTTCCTGTATCTAGATTGATAGCATGGATAGGCACTAAGCCCGTAGAGTGCAGGAGCCTGCCATCTTTTGCTTCCCTCCATGTTTGGCAACAATGTGATGCATGCAGCACCCGTGAGAAGGTGGGAGCAATGGCAAGAGGCAGGTCTAATATTGCAGTTACTGTGCTGTAGGTGAGGGGACTCTTGGCCCTTGGCTGTGGCCAGTGTCACAGCTCTCAGCTTGAGGTCTAGGACCCTTGGCTTTGATGAGGTGGCAGCTTTCTGGAGCTCTTGTGGTGACCAAGCCCTTTGGTTTTTCTTCTCTTGTTTTTATTGCATTTTATTAACATCAACATCGCACTGTTTTTTTCCAGCCTCTGCTTCCGTTTGCCTTATCTTCTTGCCCTGGTTGCTCTTTTCAATGGACTCTGTTGACCAATACCATGTCTTTTGTGTGTGTGTGTGTGGGGGGGTGCTGCCTTAGGGAAATTGTGGTCTGAGCTCAGACTTCACTGCTGCTCAGGAGACAGGGTTCAAGGCAGACGTGAAGAAACGAGGCTCTGGTGCTTCTGCATAAGTCATCTGAATCAATCACTTGCGCATAGGTGTGGCTGGTGGGCAAATGGAAGGAATCAGTAGGTGGGATCAGGCTCCTGGGTGAGAATAGTAGAAAGGTCTATGGCCTTGAACACTCCTTAAGCAGTAAGGGGCTGTTGCCCAAATTCTGTGCCAGGATGTGTAATAAGTAGGGCTGTGAGAGAACCCAGAGTTCAGGAAAAGAAGCCACCCTGTGGTAATATGGAGTGCATGGCCCATGGTTAGGGGTACTTTTGAGCCTGCAGGCATGGGTATGTAGAACTCCATGCTGTGGGGCTTGCTTCATGTGGCTCCAGCCTCACCCTTTGGGGTACAGGTGGTGCTGAAGAGGTCCTCAGCTGTTAATCTTTCTCAGCCACAACAGCTGCAGCTAACAGTGTTTCGTGCTTAGCCCACACTACTGAAATAAGTAAGCTCAAGCAACTGGAAAGAAGCCTGTATTATACCTAGTGTAACCCAAGTGAAATGACCAGGGAAGAGCTCTTATCAAGCCTGAGGTGGAGTTTGGGGGCCAACCACAGCCTTGCCAATAAGCACTAGTCACAAAGTCACTCCTCCAGGGTGGAGTCTCTCTCTCTCTCTCTCTCTCTCTCTCTCTCTCTCTCTCTCTCTCTCTCAATGAGGCTCCTGACTGCTGGTTAAATCTCTGGTTAAAACTATTTCAAACAGCCTTTGTTATGAGTGAACCTGCAAGATCTTTGTGTGGCTCTCTCACGGAATTTTCTAGAAGAGTAGAGTAGCTTGACTGGCTCTTAGGCTCGTAGTCTTCGACTCAAGGCACCCCAGGCAGCATGGCTGCTAATTAAGGGGGCAAATGGCTCTACCTCTGAGTCTTTGCCTGTTTAGAAGAAAATGCACACCAGAAGCTCATGCTATAATTAGAAAAAAATTGTCATAAACACTAACTGATCTTTTAAACAGACTTTTGAACAATGCTTAACATCATTATGATGACCAAGGAAAGATGGCTTCTCTCATCTTTCTAGGCTTAGGGATTCCTTTCCAGGTCAGAGATCTGGCCTCCATTGTGGCCAGTTCTTCTTTTCTAGTTTCCAATAGTTTCTACACCCACCCTCCACCTCCAGGACCATCTTGCACTTTGTCTTGTCAGAAGACATCAAGAAGAATACTCCAAACCTTGCTCTGGACCTTAGGAATTTGCTCTCCAGAATGAGGCCTCTCAGGGGAGGTCTCACCTGAGAGCTTCCTGGAATTGAAGATCCTTGTGTCCCAGACAGGTTTATTGAATCAGAATCCACCTTGTCACTAACTCAATTTTCTTTGATGGCTTCTTAGTGCATAGTGGGGTAGGTAACTAGAATTCATTGTGCTGCTAAGACTTGAGAGAATGGAAATTAATTGATAATTAGTGAGCAGTACAATGGAACCTCCTTCACAGAGCAGAGCTGCGAACTGAAAGTTTCAGAGGCCAAGATGATGACCTCAGTGAAGGGAGGCTGTTGCCGAGGAGGCGGGATGATGACTCCATGATTGTCCTGCAGAAGCCTCCTCGTCCAGTGTTGCAATGCAGCAGCAGGTGTTAATCCCAAAAATGGGAGGAGAAAGGCCACTGACGCAAATCATCATGGTCAAATTAATTAAAGCAAGCTTTCTAAATTCATGTACATGGTTTGTCTCCCACCAAGGCAGGGTGTGAGAGGTCAGGGGTAGGGGTTTTCTAAGTCGGGGATTTGGCAGGCAAATTAGGTGAGGTTACAGGAGCAGAATATAAGCATTACAAGTTGATCATAATGGCCTCCTGAAACAAAGAGGCGGGCCTAACAAAGCAGTCATAACAAGGTAGTTACGGGTGGTCATATAACCTTTTGAAACAGAGGTCAGGTTGCAAAATGGTTATAAAAATTTGAAACAAAGACATGGTTGTCGTTTCCTGAAACAGGCAGAATAGAACCATTTGTAGTTAAGGTTACAGGTCAGGCATTGCCCAGTCTTTGAGAGACAAGTTTAATTATAAACAGGAATGAATCTAGTTTGTCTTTACTAAAAATGGCTTTTAAGCCTAAGATGGAGGCAGGCTGCTTCATCACGGGTACCACCTTGGCCTAATTCTGAAAAGACAAGGTTTAAACATTGCTTTGAAGGCTCTAACAACTTTGAAAACTTCAGAAAGACTTAATCAAATAAAACAAGGGAGTAATCACTCATGAGAAGCTTTATAATAAATGTTTGAGGTAAGAATTCAAAAAGCAAAATATTAGAAAGAGTTGAGTTGAAGTTTACTTATTTATGTTTTTTAAGACAGGGGTTTCACATAGTTCAAACTAACCTTGAACTTACTATACAACCAAAGTTGACTTTGAATTTTTAGTCCTCCTGCCTCTGCCTCCAAAGTGTTGAGACTATACAATTATACATATACACCACCACATGTGGTTTATGTAATAGTGGGGCTCAAACCCAGGGCTCCTTAAATGCTAGGGAAATGCTCTCCACAAACCCAGCCCAAGAGTTGAATCTTAACCTCATCTCCTGAACTCTGATTTTATGGTATCCCTTGCCTTTGGTGTCGTCATTTATAAAAACCCAACTCAAACTACTGCTGTATATGGGAGTCCCTCCAGCTCTGCTACTGGTGGAAAAATGAACCGTGAGAGGTAAGAAGAAAACCAGGTTCACCACGACTTAGTTAACTGGGCTGGTTTAAACTTTTGAAGTCTGGTCCTCAGAAGTTTATTTTTTACATAGTTAAGTGCAACACAGGGGAAAAAATGTCCTTGTGGCAGTTTTCACAAAGCTTATACATCTCTATGCGAAGCACCTGTGACCCCTTCCATTAGAAAGGGTTCTATTGGCTGAGAAACAATGCCTGGGACAAGGGTCTAGAGATAATGGCTTTGTAATAAGCACAATAGTAAATTCTTTTGTAAACATATGGAACCTCTTTCTTAAGAAGGGGTTCTATTGGCTGAGAAACAATGCTCAGGCATCTGGGGGATTCATTGGAACATGGCTGTACAGAATAGGAAAAGATCCCCTGGTTATTAACAGCATCTACTTCAGCCACCAAGAAGATGAAATGGTCAGTGTACTGGTTAATTTTGGTTGTCAACTGGACTACATATAGAATCAACCAGAATCTAAGTGATAAGGCACTCTTGTGTGAGATATTGTTGACTGAATTATGTCTTGGTGACTTAAGAGACACCACAACTCTTATAAAAGATAATTGCAGAGTTGTTTATACTTTTAGAGGGCTAGTCAGTGATCATCATGACAGGAAGCGGACAAGCATGGCCCTGGAGCTTTACATCCTGATCATCAGGCAACAGACAGAAAGACTGAACCTTGGGTAGGCTTTTGAAACCCTGAAGCTCGCCACCAGCAACACACCTCTTCTAACAAGGCCATACCTCATAATCAATCCAAACAGTTCATCCATTGGGGACTAAGCATTCAAATATATGAGACTACAGGGTGTGTGTGTGTGTGTGTGTGTGTGTGTGTGTGTGTGTAGTGGAGGCATAATTCTCATTCAAACCACCATAGATCTTTTGAGGTGGGAAGACCTAGGCTAAATCTGGGTCATATCTTCTGGTGGAAGCCCATATAAAAGGACATAGAAGAAGGGCGCTTTTGCCTTTGCTTGCTTACTCTCACTCATGCTGGCAAGTTCATCTCTAAGGATGGTGAGGCCTTTCTTCATGGGTCTTAGAATTTACCTCTTTGGGATTTCAATGTGTAATGAAAACCAACAGCTCTTCAGGAATTTCCTGGGTCTCCAGAACCAGACTGGTATTGCTGAGACATACAGTCTCATGAACTTAACAATTACCATATTCTTGGCCTTTTCACTAGCAGACGTCTAGTCGTTGTTGGACTACCTGGACCACAGCCTGTAAGCCAATATAGTATTACACACACACACACACACATACACACACACACACACACACACACACACACACATAGACATACATTCTATCAGTTCTGTTCCTTTAGTGAATATGTTAAGTTAGTTAGTATATACAGAGGGTTCTGGGTTCCCTCGTTGGTTCCCTGGTTAAACATAGAGACAGTATTCACAGAGACTGCAATTAATCTCCCTGTATCCTCCATCCCTACATGTAATTCTGTAGTTTATTCCACCTAGAAGTGAGGGCTGGTTGTTCTACTTTCTAAGTCTGGCCTGAGCCCTGCCCTTTTCTATGACTGATAGAGTGTGCAAGGAATGGCACTGAGAACTGCCTGTCTTGAGTCTTCCTCACATCAATCCTTGTGTTGTTACTGGGATAAGAAGCAAGAGGGCTTCCACGAAGATGAAAACTCACACGGACAGCTACAGTGCGGCCCAGTTTAGATCACTTGGGCCATCGGTCACTCAGGGCACCCAGTGGCTGGTCATGCAGATCCAGAAGTGGCCAGGTCTGATAGCAACAGGAGTGCAACTTAGTTCCAGCCAAACAACTTGTGGCCGTTCCCTTTCTGCTGCTTGGATAAAATATCCCGACGGAAGCAGCTCGGGGAGAAGGAGCTGACTGTAGCTTGTGGTTCCAGGTTCCAGGCTATTGTTGAGGGGAGTTACGATGAGGAGAAGTTCAACCAGCTAGTCACAGTCACACCTAAAAGCAGAGAAACAACGCCTTGGCACTTACTGTTTAGCCAGCTTTCTCTCAGTTGGTGCAAGACCTCAACGTTGGGAAAGGTGCTGTCACTTTCTTTCAACCTGGTCTTCCCACAACAACAGAGGCAATAAAGAGAATCCCTCTTGGTCCTCCCCAAAGGTCCGCCTGACCTAGACTCTCTCCCACTGAGATTCTCTTCCTGGCTGATTTTAGGCTTGTGTCAAGCAGACAACACAGATCAGCAGAGAATCCAAACCACCACAAAATCTTTCAATTAATCTTTATTAACTTTTATTGAGTTTCTTAACTGTGTTGATAATTTCAGCTTGTTTGGATATATCTTCTGCTGTTATTCCATTAATTATTGACTTTTTTCATTCGATTCTCGTACCAGGTACACATTCAGACCATCTGTGTGCCTGTCTACTGGGCTATTCTGCTCTGTCCGTCTGCTTCTTGCCTACCTCTTCAATTCTCTCCCCCAATCTTCTCTCTCTCCCATCTTTCCCCAAATATCTCTTCCCTTCCATCCAAAAGCTCTCAATTGCAGTTGTTGTATTTCTTTTCAATTCTTGACATCCATTTGATTTTAGTTACAGGGTACAGACCTCAAGGGATAGTCTTCACCTTTCTAACTCCTTAAACAATCTATATTAGGCAGTAACTCAGAGGACAGCCTTTGAGGGATGTGCAGGGGCAGGGGAGGGTACAGTGGCCTAGGTTGTTTATTGTGGCGATTATTAACCTACCTATTGACACCTGCATATTAATTATGTTTGGATTGGCTTTTTTCTTAATTGTTTTTTCTTGCATCTTTTATAATTTTTAAATTTTAACCTGTCATTTTCAATTAAAAATGTGAAACTATTAATTTTTTTCTCTCTAAGAGACTGGTGGGACAGATTCATTTTGAAATGAATGAATATTGAGAAAGCACAGAACATCGGCAATCCAGTGCGACTCGCACTAGGAGCCTTCCAAACCTGCCCCTGAGCCATCGCTGCTAAAATGAGCCATTCTCCACTATCTTCCGAGGAAAGAGAATTCACAGCTTAACTATTTCTGAGGACTCGGGAAAGTACACAATGTAGGAAGGAGAACTGCACTGTGTTTAAGACCAACATCTTTCTGAGATAAGGAGAGCTGGCCCCCAAACTTGATTAACTTCTTTGGAATTGTGGAAATGGTGCAGAAATGTCCAGTGAGCTTCAGCAGAGGATCTCTGGAGTCAGCAAGGAAAGTAATCTAGACACCAGAGAAGCAGAGAAGGGACATTTTGGAGTTATCAGGGCAAACTGGCCATTTACATAGCAAGAGGATATATATTTTTTCTCTTTTTAAAATGTCAAGCAAACAAACAAATGCTTCAAGCTGTATATTAAATTTTCAGAAAGTCCTCCTTGTGGCTCATTGGATTTGAGTTTTTGTTGTTTCCTATGATTTGTTTCATTGATGTAGGAGAGTCTTCTGTATTTCTGTTGCTTTCACTGGTTAATTAATAAAGAAACTGCTTGGCCTGATAGGTCAGAACATAGGTGGGTGGAGTAAACAGAACAGAATGCTGAGAAGAAGGGTAGTGAGGCAGCCGCTATAGCTCTCCTCTCCAAGATGGACGCAGGTTAAGATCCTTCCTGGTAAGCCACCACCTTGTGGTGACATACAGATTATTAGAAATGGGTTGAATCAATATGTAAGAGTTAGCCAATAAGAGGCTACAGATAACAGACCAGACAGTGTTTAAAAGAATATAGTTTCAGTGTAATTATTTCTGTGTAAGCTAGCCAGGATTCCAGTGGGAACACAGCCTGCTGTTCCTTCTACATTTCGTCTAGGTTGTGAGCCTTGTACTGGTAAATGTTTAAAATACTATTTACAGTAACAATGCACTAAAGTCTATGTGCTTGCTGAATTGTACTAAACCGGTTGAAACTTCTAATGGTACACGAACAAAGAGAAGGTTCTGAGAAGTACAGCATCTATCTTAATGAATAAACTGCATCCTAGAGTAAAAAGAAACATCACAGCGTGTGCACGCGCGTGCGCACACACACACACACACACACAGACACACACACACACATATAAACACACACACATATGCCCTCACACACATAGGAACACACACAGAGGCATACACACATAGTTTTCTTTTTAAAAACAACCTGTTTTGCTAAAACATTCAAATACCAAAAGAAGAAGTAGCTGCTATCAGAAGCAACATTTCTTCTAAAATAGGCCAAGATAAAATAATATGAAATAAAGTAAAAGTTAGCAGCACCTGTGGGTAAATCATCAGAGCCCCTCACCTTCTTCTGTTTAATCAACTGTCCTGTTGACCAGAAGAGACGTAGGGCATTTCTCAGAGCAGTCCTCCAGACTAGGGGTGGGGGGGTGGGGACAAGCAAAAAGAACCTGTCTGCTATGTGTATGTTAAAATATTGCACCTGCGGTAATCAAGAGGAGTTGCTTCTTGTACAATTCCCTCAGGTCCCAACCAGCAACTAACTTTGTTCTCATAATCCAGAAGGAGAATTCAGACCAGTTCCAGTGATTAATCAAGCTTTATTTCTAGTAGAGGAAAAGCCAATTACAGGGGACCCTGGAGAGCAGAGAGTGGACTTAGGACACAGAAGCAAACGGTTGCCTCTAGGGTCTGGACTCTACATCTTGTGTTTCTCTCACCCCTGCCCTCCCTGGAGTAATCAGGTGTATTCTCCTTACTGGAACAGGTAGAGGCTTTCTCAGAGCTGTCTTCGTGGACAGCTCATGCTGTTAGCGTGGCATGCATCTCCTGAAATGCTATGGACCAAGGTTGAGCAGTCCACGAAGTTGAAAAGTTATTGGGGAAACACTCCAGAGATTGAAGTCTATGAGATCAAGGGTAACCTGGGCTCCAGAGGGAGACCCTGTATTTAAGAGAAGAGAAGAAGCCAGGCGGCGGTGGTGCATGCCTTTAACCCCAGTACTCGGGAGGCAGAGGCAGGCAGATCTCTGTGAGTTTGAGGCAAGCCTGGTCTACAAGAGCTAGTTCTAGGACAGGTTCCAAAGCTACAGAGAAACCTTGTCTCGAAAAAAAAAAAAAAAAAGGAGAAGGAAGGGGAGAGGAGAGGGGGAGGAAAGGAGGAGAGAAGGAAGGACAGAAAGGAGGGAGGGAGGGAAGGAGGGAGGGACAGAGGGAGGGCTGAATCACCTAGAATTGGGAAAAACTGTTTAGAAAAGAGGTCAGCCATCTGGACTTGGTAAAATTATTGCTTTCACGTTTATTTCATGTTTTTTTTAACTTTCATATTTGCTTATCTTTTCTGTTTGTTAAAAAGCTCTCTCTATTCTTCATTATTATCTCCTCAGAATTAATCACTGGCCTGGTATTCAATACTTATTCTCTCCATGCATATTTTAGTGCATATTTTAAAATATGTGCTATGTTTCAATATTTATGAGCCATTTGTAGAGTTACTCTGAACGTTTTCAAATTTATACAAGTATCACATTTTAAATATTCATCTTCTGGTTGTGTATTTCAGCACAGACTTAGGCTTTTTGATAGTTTTCTGTGCTAGTTGCAATCGCAGCTTTTAAAAATCATTACTGTCGCGTTATATTTCATTGTGTGACCATAGTAATTTACCCATTTTCCTAGTAGCTGGCATTTGGGTTGGCTCATTAACCCATTAAACATTCTTGCAAGAATACTGTTGCTCTACCTTGCAAATCCAATCAAGAAACTTTCTTGTAGGTGGGGTTGGTACATCCTGGGGGGGTTTCTTATTTTCAACTTCACATATTATTGCCTTCTTTTCTCAGTGGTAGCTCTACTTTACACCCCCATTAATCCTGCCCCCACCTGAGGCTCATGCTGCCCAAATTATTTGTAGCTAATGTAGAGATCTGTCATGGAAAATTTGTCCTTTCCCTCAACATTGGTTACACCCATCATCGCTATGGTTTGAGAGTCTTTTACAAGTCCTGCTGAAATTTTATCTATGCAACCATGCAGAGAGCTGGAGGTCCTCAGAGGTGGCAGTTCACAAGGACACAGCCCTAGGGGCTCACGCTGTCACAAGAGTGAGCTGCTCATCTTAGGAGTGACTTTTAGCAAAGAGCTACCCCTTCTTCCCTCTCCTCTGCATACTCTCAGAACATGGATTGAATGCTCCACAAGCTCATGACAGCAAGAAGGTTCTTTCGTTGATTTGCCAATATCCGTTACATATGTTAGTAGATAAACTACATATATGCACATATGTGTGTGTGTGTGCATAAGTACATGTGTACATGCCATATATCCTAGTCAAATTCTTCTCTTTATACCTTGCCAGGGTGATGTTTTATAAAAGAATCTTAAACTTCATGTGATCAAATTTTATTAAATTTTTGTTTTTCTCTTCTCCTGTGTTTTCTCTAGAAAATTCAATATATATCCTGGGGCCATGAGGATACCATTTGATTGCTCTCCTGACACTTTATGGCTTTGCTTTTTTCATTTAGGATTTACTTCACCTCAAGGTTGTTTCCAGCTAGTTTGTGAGATAGAGGTATAATTTTATTTTTCATAGGTAATTTTTCAATAGTGGTTCATTTCTTTTAGTAAATGGTTTTATCTCTACAGTTTGTACTGAAACATTTTCATATGTACCTATTTCTAAACTATAGTTTATTTGTCTGGATATATTACTTTGTTAATATGTGGATACTGTGAAGCTTGTGTTTGCGTGTGCATGTATGTATGTGTGTGGGGGGTGCACACACACCCCCCACACACATACATGTCTAAGGATCAAACCAGGGTTTTACGTATACTAGGCAAATGTTCTACCAATAAACTACATCCTATCCTTACCATGCCATCTTAGAAAGTGTCTCTTATATTTAATAGAATAATTTCTTCATCCTGTTTCTAAAAATTCATTTTCTTTGCAGATGACAACCCTTTATGAATGTGGGGATACACCTTTGGAATCTCTTGACAGTATGTCCAAATTACAGCTTCAGCTATGGAGAAGGGCTCAGCTGCTGCAATGAAACATCACTTACCAGTATCTGATATTTAAAATTTGAATATTCTGTGTCTGTGACTATGCTAGACTTTTTATTTATGTTCAAGTATTGTTACCTTTTCTTTTCCCACCAATTCCATCATAATTAAGACATGGTATTAATCTGTCCATTTAGTCCCAGTTTATCTTAAGAGGCAGAAAAGATCCACTTTCCACTGAAGTTTAATGTTTCCTTTCACATACTGTAGAGTTGTGTCCAAGTAGCTCTCTACCCAGGCATGCGTCTCCCAGACTTTCAAGCCATGAAGTGCATTCATGTGACGGTCCTTAGCAGAACGAGAAGGACTCAGATCACATGAGGATTGGCATGAGGAAGGAGGAAGCTCACTTTACTGGGAGCTGGAGTTGATGGAGGAGGGAACAGGTAAGGGTGCATGGATGTGTCACCTACGACCTGCCAGAGCGATTGGTCATGGTTGGATCATGGGGTGAGATATCTCAGTGGCTAATGAAGATCACTGGGGTTGGGATACTGAGAAGATGCCACTCAGTGGTGGCTGAGAGACAGCAGGAGTTGTAGAGAACTAGGTGTATCCATGAGTGACCTTAAGAATGATGGTACTCCAGGATGATGGGGCTAAGTGATGGTGCTTAGCTACCAGAAGTTTAAGGCGGCAGGTGATGCTGTGACAGGTGTGGGAGGAGAGGCCCAAGACTTTGTCTAATGTGAGACTTGAAAATGCTCACTAGGATATAATGTCTATTGGAGGAAAATGGATAGACCAACTATTCTACCATTAGA
Source organism: Myodes glareolus (assembly GCF_982192425.1). Lineage (NCBI taxonomy): Eukaryota > Metazoa > Chordata > Mammalia > Rodentia > Cricetidae > Myodes > Myodes glareolus. Next base: position 12,220,118 of record NC_142029.1, on the reverse strand, counting down.
AGTAGCAAGAGTGGAGCCGAGGGCACTCACTTCAGCAAAGGGCTAAACACTTATGCTTAGTTCCCAGACATGAAACCTGTTCTTAGACCAAAAACCACTCCGTGAACCCAGAGATTTGTAATACTCTAGTACATCTGTGCAGTGTTTATTAAAACCAAACCAAACCAACAAACAAACTGGTCACACTATGTAACAGGAAGAGTGGGCTGCTTGTTGTCCCGACCACCCGGCTAGCTTATACCCGAAATAATCACACAGAAACTGTATTCATTTAAACACTGCCTGGTCCATTAGCTCTAACTTCTTAATGCCTGATCCTTACATCTTAATTTAACCCATGTCTGTTAATCTGTGTACTGCCACGTGACTGTGGCTTACCAGCAAGATTCTAACCAGCATCCATCTCAGGCAAGAGATCCATGGCATCTGTCACTCTGCCCTTCTTCCCAGCATTCAGTTCTGTCTACTCCACCTACCTAATTCTGTCCTATCAACTAGGCCAAAGCAGTTTCTTTATTCACTACCCAATGAAAGAAACACACAACCAGAAGAAACTTCTACACCAACAATACTTGCCCTACAGTGTACTTCTATGTACACGACTGTCAAGTGTATGTTGCATATTGATTTGCACGTTTTGATTCAGGCCACAGGAAAGGAGGAAAGAGCCTGTCTCTGTCCATGCTGCCTGCAGGGAGCAGAACCTCCTACCCAGGACGTGTATCTCTGCACTGTATCCATAGAGAGAAAGTCGGTTTTCATGGCTAAGATGCTTTTTAACTCCTGATTATCCTTGGTGTTCTGTTGATTGCTGATTTGAAACAGGGTACCTCGATGTCTGCATTAACCACGTTACACTTCCACATCTCACAACTTAATTTTGTCATAGTTTCCAGGGGTGCTTTCTCTATTCTGGAATCTAGTTTCTGTGTTTTCTGTTCATTTCAGCACACTGTATGAGCAGGTTAATCAGGTGTAGTTTAACACTTGCCTTGTGGCTGTCCTTCATCCTCTGACTCTGAGATGAAATAGCTCTGTGATTCCTTCCTTCCGATGAATCTCAATAGATAACAGTTCTCACACAAAACGACCAGGAAGATTTAATTTTTATTCACAAGGAAGCAGCACCCTTCTCTCTACTGTACATAAGCTCCATGTGGCTCATCACTTTTCCTTTTTTGCTTTGGCTGCTGGGAAGCCTGGTGTTAGCATTTGCTCTTAACAATTACTGTCGCCTTCCTCAACAAGGAAATCTTAATTTAGTTTAGTTTGCATTCTATGATTACCTCTAATGTTCGTTTCTCTTAAGATTTATTTTTATAATATGTGTATAAGGTAGGAACCGAAACAGACAGAAACTGTGCAGGGGAGCTGCTTAGTGGCTTGCTCCTCGTGGCTTGTTAAGCCTGATTTCTTAGACAACGCAGGACCACTTGCTCAGGTGGCACCACCCACAGTGCACTGGGCCCTCCCACATCAATCAAGAAAATGTCCAATAGTCTTGCCAACAGTTTCAGCTGATGGGGGAGTTTTCCCAACTGGTGTTCCCTTTCCCTAAATGACTATAGAATGTATTTATTTGCCAAAATAACAAAACAAACAAAAAACAAGCCAAAGAATGAAAACTAACTAGCACAGTGCATGTAAGGCTCTAGGACATTTAGGATTTCTGCTACTGGGGAAAGGACGCAACATATGGAATATGAAGGAATAGCAATAAGTATTATTATTCTCTTCCAAGTAACACGAAGTGATCGATAGTGACTAAAACACACCCATCAGTTACTGTCTGTGAGAGCTTTTAAATGAGATCACACATAGACATCATAGTCAAGCAAAGTGGATACTACACAAGACAGCATAGATGCTCATGTTACATATCTGTATTCATATGTACATACTCATATGAGAACATTCTGTAATACTATCTCAACACAGCTTTGTTGCAAATGTAGGCTCCCTCCTGCCTCCTGCCTTTTCCCAGGATCATCTTAGATCTTTAGATTTTGCATCAAAAAGACAGGATCACAGACTTCTGAGTCTTTCAGAGCCCGGCAGAACACTCCCTGATGTGACCAATCCCTGTGATTATTACATCAGGGACAGAATGATGGTGTCCGAGTGAGGTAAATCTCCAGGGCAGATGACATCCGGGCCGCTAAGGCAATCAATCATAAAACCATCTTCTGGCAGGCTCAGCTGCCGGGGTTTTCATCTATCCCCACTTAAACAACTGCTTTAAAAGCATCTCACTGTGTCTCCCTTAGGAAATTATTTCATTGTATAATTGCCCTTGCTTCAAGTGAAATTTTCTTAATGTCCAATTTGAACGGCCTCTTTTTTCAGTCTCGGGCCATTGCTCTCCATTACATTACTATTAAGCACCTTTAGTAGTTCCTGTCCCTTTTTGGAGAGGGTGAAATTGGCTCCCACTTCTCATTTGAAAATGTGACCTTATACTTCTAGATAAAAACTGGACTACATGTGCAGACGACGGGGTATCGTGCTGCCTGTGAGAGAGGCAGGTGATGTCCTTGTTGCTGAGTGTTCACCTGCTTTTGAAAGCAAGCTGTGGACGGTTGCAGGGAACCGAGAGTACTCCATGAACACAGCCTGCATGCTGGGACAGAAAGACAAGTACACTCAATGTGGTCAAGGAACCCTGAGCCTGCATTAGCTGCCATTCATGGCCTTTGGTGTGTGAAGGGGGAGATGAAGCTCCAGACACAGACCTCTTACTACTTTGCTTTCCCAAGGCGGAGGAGGACCCGCTGCAAAGGGAAGCCAAGAAACTGAAGTGGAGGGTGAATCTTTGAGAAACACCATGTCAATCAGAGCTTGAGGACTTGAAAGTTTTTACCACATTCAGATTCTTCTGGGGCACAGGTTAAGCTGTGTGTCTCTATATTGGCCTTTCACTCACATGCACATAGATCTGCTACTTTTTTGGGGCATTTTTTATAGTGTGCTAGAAGTAGGAACATGGTTCTGAACTTAGTAGCAAACTGCTTTCTTCATTTATTTGTTTGTGCATGTGAGTATGTGTGTCTGTGTAAGTGTGGATGTGTGTGTAAGTTTGTGTGTGGTGTGTGTGTGTGTGTGCTGTGTGTGTGAGTGGTGTGTGTGTGTGTCTCTGTGTGTGAGTGTGTCTGATGGGTGTGGTCGATCGATAAGTTAGAATTAACCAGACCAGTTTGATACAAAAGATTTAATAATTGGGGAAAAGGAAATTTACACGATCAAGGATCCAACGAACACCAGGAATGCCGAGGGAACAAAGAGAGCGAGGTGAATGCACCTGGATGTTTTTAATCTGTTTTTTTGGCCTTAGGGGGCCACACCCTAAATAGAATGTGATTGGCTGAGCTTCCCCATCAGTGTGTCTGTGTGTGTGTGTGTGTATGTGTGTCTGTGTATGTGAGTGTGTATGTTTATGTTACTGTGTGTTTTTCTGCGTGTGTGCGAGTGTGAGTGTGTCTGTGTGTGTATGTGTGTATGAGAATGTGTGTCTCTGTGTGTGAGCATTTGTGTCTGTGTGTGAGTGTGAGAGAATGTGTGTGTGTCTGTGTGTGTGACTGTGTGTACAGTGTATATGTGTGTGTGCCCATGGAAAGTAGCATTTGCCTGTGGAGGTCATGTGGACACCAAAGATTAACACTGGTATTTCCCTCAATTACTTCTTTGTCTTTTGTTTTAGGACAGGGGTCCTCACTGAACCTGTAGCTCACCACTTAGGATAGACCAGCCGGTTAGCAACGCCCACCATCTGCTTGTCTCTGCCTCATGGCATTGTGGTTACAGACACACACATGCTGCCATGCCTGACTTTGACATGGTAGTTGGGGATGCGAACTTAGGTCTTCATACTTCTGCAGCAAATGCCCAGCTCCCTGAGCCATTGCCTTAGTCCCTCACTACCTTATTCCTTATTTTAGGACCTTTGTGAATCTTTTCTCCCTCCCTGTGTTCTCCATATTCTCAGTCTCTAATGCTGTCCCATCCGTACATACACAGAAACTGGTCTGGCCTATAGCATGGGAGAAGGAAGGTTGAGTTGGACAGAAGCCATGGAGCCACTGCTGGAGACAGATGTGCTGAAACTTTGCTGGTAAGCCACTACCTCGTGGTGATACACACATTCCTAGAAATGGGTTAAATTAAGATATAAGTGTTAGCCAATAAGAAGCTAGAGCTAATGGGCCAAGCAGTGATTTAATTAATACAGTTTCTGTGTGGTTATTTCAGTTCTGGGCTGCAGCGACGAACAAATGTCTCCCCCCAACAAACAAGCAGCCTGCTCCAACAAATGTGGTTCTGTTCTCGGCCCAAGCAGCCTAGGCCTGTGCACAATCCATCTGCATTCTGTGAGCACCCTACGAATCTCGGTTTGTTCCTGGGTTGCATAGCAGCTGCATACAAAATCCCCATTCTGATGGACAGGTCCCTTCTGTTCCAAGTCTGACCCTTTTCATCGTGGAGATAAAATTCAATAAAGTTTAGCCAAACAAATCAAGTAGCACATGTAAACATCAGGGCATTCTCCGTGCCACTGTCCTCCGGGCTATTGACACATTGTCTCTGAGGGGGCCTTACACAACCCAAGAGACTGATGAAGATGACTGCGAGGAGGGATCTTCCTCTACAGAAGGTGACCATCAGCTGTCCCACCCCGTGGCGGGAGGGGGGGCAAGAAACGGGGCATCTGCGCCTAGGGCTAAGATTTTTGTCATTGATAATACATAAATAGTGGCCAAACTTTCTACAGAAATTATTTAAGGTTTGAGACCCTGCTGGAAGTTGGTGGAGATCTCAGTTTGAAACAAACATTAATAATGAGAACTATTGGAAAAGAATGTCAAATCTCTAGCAATGCAGCCCCTCCCGGTTGAGAGAGATGTTACTGGGCAGGGGAGGGGCAGGTGGAATGTAGCCCTCCCTGATCTTCTGCGGAAGAAGTTGTAGCCGTAGGAGTAAAGAGGCAGAATCCTGAGCCATGATGGGTAAGTGTTCTCATCACCTTCCAATGTAGGGTGACGGGAAGTGGCTATTGGATTTCACTGTGCATCAGTAATAATCGCATTGCGCTGGAGGCTCGGCAGCCCTCCCATGATGTCTCCAGTTCTAGCTCAGGATGCTTTCAGCCTCTGACAGCTTATGCTCTCTGCTCCCACACACAGCCTAAGGTAGATCTTCTGTTGCTCTTCCCTCCAGGTCAGATGTGATCTTTCCCATCTGGAATCACAGCATGGCAACCTTGGGAGAGAGATCAGCCCTACCAACATTCCCATGGATGGGGGCGGGGTTCATGCCTATAAGTCATAGCAATGACCTCACTGGGTCATTAAACTGGACTTGGACGGAACCCTTTCTTTGGTCTGTCAGGGCTCTGTGCTCTGCTAGTAAATAGACATGTCTTTGTGTCTCTCTAGGAAAAGTCAAGCCATAGTAGGGCGTTTTTATGTGCTGATTCAGAAGGCTCTAAGGCCTTGCTGTACCCACAATGAAATTGTTGAGTTTTCCAAGCCTGAAGATGAAATGAATTCTGGTTTGTTCCATGGTGCCAGTAGTGGCTGTGGCACAATAGAAGACCTTAGCTGTTTGTGTTCGTCTATGTTCTTTGGGTAAAGACCTCTTTCAAATGTACCCCATATTACTTTTGGAGGCATATATTCTTTTATGAGCCATGGCTGCTCTTCCTGGGGTGTCCATAACCTGTTTATTCTGCAGGCCGCTCCGGGTCAGGCCAGCCAGAACCACTATGTATTTCCTAAAATGCATCCTTTTATAGAGTCTGCTCAGTCACCTCCCACTCAAACACTGTAATTTATATTTTGTGGTTTCCTGTTTTTCTTTTCTTTATAGGCCTTTCACTTAGTTGAGGTTATGACACATCCACCCCCATCTCTGTAACCCCAAATCCTGTGTATCCAACATGGTGCACACTCAGAACCACAGCTAAATGACTTGCCCACTTCTTCAAATTGTTATTTGAAGAATAACAATATTTCTGTTATTCTTCAGATGAGCCCCGAGTGAATGCATTTTTATTTACTGAGACACTGGTACGATTTGTTTCAAACATTTGCACACTTCCTGAAGGTGGGGGCTCAAGGTCTGGAACTTACAGATTATTGTTCTAGTTTGATTTCTGTTGCTATGAAAACGCCATGACCGAGAGCAACCTGCAATCTGCAACCCGGAAAGGTGTTTGGTTGTTGGTGGTGGTGATAGTGGTGGTTTTTTGTTTGCTTGTTTGTTTGTTTGTTTGTTTATTTATTTGTATGCTTTTGGGTGGGTTTTGCTTTCGTTGCTGCTGTTGTTGTTTTGCTTACACTTGGATATCATAGTCCCTCTTTGAGGGAGGTGAGGGCAAAGAACTGCAGCTGGAACCTGGAGGCAAGAACTGAAAGGGAAACCATGGAGCAACACTGCTCACTGGATTGCTCCTCATGGCTTGCTTGACCTGTTTTCTTATAGCAGCCAGGATTACCTGCCCAGAGCTTTCACTAGCCAGAGTGTGCTGAGTCCTCTCACATCAATCCTTAATCCAGAATAATCTCCATCGATAATTGGCCCACGGGTCAAGCTGATACACAGATGTCCTCAATTTAAGGTTTCTCTTTCCAGATAATTGACAAAAACTAACCAGGGCAGTGAGGCTGCAGTGGGAACATGGTGAATAAATTATACCCTAAATCACTGTCATTGCATTTGATCATGTGTGTGTGAGGAACCACTAGGGACAACTATACTCTCACACTTTTGTGTGACTACAGACTGTAGACAGAAATGAAGAGTCCTTCATCATCAAGAATTCAAAGGTGGCAAACCAGAAGTATGATGTTACAACAATTCCTTCCAGATTCATGCACCATGCTATGGTGCAAATGTGGCAATCCCAAAAGCTGTTGGGATTGTTGTCATTGCATTTAGAGATAGAACATGGTTGCCACTGAAATTATAGCAAGTTCTAAATAGGCTACTAATTTAGAGTTTTTATAAATGTTTGATACAAATATATACACATATGAATTGCCTATCTATATCTTTATCTGTATCTATCTATAGACACACACACACACACACACACACACACACATACACACGGTCTCACTTTGTAGATTAGGTTGGGCTTGAAGCCAGAGAGCTGCTTCTCTGTCTCCTTTGATGCTGGATGTGAGCCACTGTACTGGCTTGTAACACACACACACACACACACACACACACACACACACGTGCACACATGCACCTGTTTAAGAATGTGTGTTGTTTTTAACCCGCATGAATGTCTGCATACTATATGCATGCTTTGTGCTCAGGGAGTTCAAAATGGGGGATCAGGTTCCCTAGGACCAGAGTTTCTGATAGCTGGATGCTGCCATGTGATGCTGAAGCCAAAATCAGAGCCTTTGGAAGAGCAGCAGGTGAGCTTCTCTGCTGAGCCATCTCACCAGCTCCTTCGGTAACTAGCTCCTCATCATTTTTCTTGTCATTTTTCTTTTTTGGTTTTTTAGAGACAGGGTTTCTCTGTAGCTTTGGAACCTGTCCTGGAACTAGATTTGTAGAAGACCAGGCTGGCCTCAAACTCACAGGGATCTGAATGCCTCTGCTTCCCAAGTGCTGGGATTAAACGTGTGTGCCACCACTGTCCAGCTAAAACTATCTTTTGATATAGTCTGTGACTGAAGGAGATTTTTTGGCAAAATTATAAAAATTATAGCTGCCTTTTGGAAATTTATAAGTTAATATGTTAAAGGTTTCCAGAAACCACATAGCTTTTAACAATATGAAAACAATATTCATCTTTATCACCCTTTCCTCTCTATAATTGTCCTAGAAACCACCTATTTCACATAGCAGTTGTAAGTAGCATGGAGCAGAAAATGTTCTGGGTTCAAGGAGATGCTCAGTGGTTGCACTGCTTGCTGTAAAAGTGTGTGGACCTGAGTTTTATCCTCAACATTCACATAAAGCTCTGTGGTACTGCGTGTTTGTAATTGCAGCACTTCAACAATTAGATGGCAAGAATAGAGGTAGGTACTGGAGAGTCCCCAGAAGCTCCCAGATAAGCTAGCCTGTCACTCTCAGCAAGGAGCTGGAGACCCAGGTCCGATATGTAAGGTGAGGCTTGACACCTGGAGTCGCCCTCTGTTGCCCACACATATGCCATGGTGTGCATGTGCACGCTTTCTTATTTTATGGGCTTTAACTCAGGGATCTGTTTGTCTGTGCCTCCTCCAGTGCTTGGTGAGAGCCAGCATGCCTAGCATGTTAAACTGGGGAGCATGTATGCATGCCCCTACTTCAACATCACATGTACACAGATTTAAACAAAAGAAAAAAACTGTTCCAAGGAAAATATTTTTGGGACTAAGACCCTTATTTTCCATTTATTTAAAATATCATGGCTACTATATTTTGAGAATCCCCCAAGATCTATTTCAGCTTTACTTTGAAGGTGAGGCATCTTCAGTATTAATTTTGGTTTGTAAGTGATCAAGGCAGCTGGGATCTAAATCCCAGGGAACAGGTGAATGGTGGAGCTGCAACCATGGGCACCTCGTGGATCTGTGTGTGCTACAGAGGGAGGAAGAGTGTGGAACGCCCACATTTCAGTCACAGTTTGACTGCTGTCGAAAGCAGAATCAGAATCTCAATACGCCCTTTATGAAAGCTCAGAACTCCCCCTCACTGTATTTGATTTTCTAAATCGTTCTTTTAAAAATGTGTTTTCCACAAAGGGCTCACATTGCTAATGGTGATTTACAGCTCTATTTCAGTCTTCAAACTATATTCACAGTTACATAATCTTATTTCCCTAGTGCTGGCACATCCCTGCCCCTCCTCATATCCCACAGAAGTGTGTTAAAACAGCAGCATCATAATCTGTGAGTCGGAACATTTGCTATCAGAACACTGTCAAGACAAAAGCCACAAGAGTAAGGCAAAGCACCTCAATGCGTTTGTACTCCTGTTTTAAATAACTAGGATGTAATCAACCATGTAATAAAAGCTTGTATAAGTCATCAGTGTTCTCTTTTATATTTACACAGAGGTGTAGGAGATCATTAGAGATGACTTTAATTATTTAACCATGTGTTTATTTTCTAAGTATCTGTATATTAATATCTTCACCTAAACTTATAAGCCAAATCATCTATAATTAAAATATGATGAAGATAAAATTATTAAATGAGCTGAAAAATACTTTGAATGTTCTCTTGACAATAAATTAAATTCTAAATATGCTTCACTTAAGAAACCATCATCCTACATAGCCAATTTAAATATTCTACTGCAAGAAAATACTAGAGGCAAGGCATGAAGGTACATTGCATTTAATCCCAGCAGAAAAGGCAGGGGCAGAGGCAGAGGCAGAGGCAGAGGCAGAGACAGGTAGATCTCTTTTAGTTTGAGCCAAGTTGGTCTGCATAGTAAGTTCAATGACAGCCATAGCTATATGGTAAGACCTGTCTCAAAAAAGAAAAATTAGTGAAGGAAGGTGGAAAGAACATTGGACATTAAACAACATTGAAAAAATCATATATAAATATAAAACCTGTCATTACCACTAGCATGTATAAAGTTTAAATCCACAGAAGCAAGAGGCTCAGCAATTCTGGGAATCATCAAACAAAGACCCCAATTCCCCAAAGTTCTATGGAATAAAGGCAAGCATTCCAATTAAGAATTAGAGTATTTGACTTTAGAATCAACGTGAAAGCTGAATAGAGAATGTGTTTGAAAAGCAAATCTGTGCTGGTGAGATGGTTCAAAGGGTAAAGGTGCTTGTCATCAATGGGAGAGCTCAGCTCCACCCCTGAAACCCTCACGGCAGAAGGAGGGAAAGGACTCCTGCAAGAAGTTGTACTATGACTTTCACATGTGCAGCAGGGCATATGTGTGCACGTGCGTGCACACACGTGCACACACACACACAGAGTAAACAAAATAAATAAATGTAATTAAAAATGTATCCATATTTATCAAGACCCTCCTTCAATAAGGGAAAGAGATTAGCTGGAAACATATTCTGTCCTCAGTGTAGTTATTAGTTCAATGGCTCAATTAAAAAAAAGAGATTCATACACACACACACACACACACACTCACACACACACACTCTCTCTCTCTCTCACACACACACACACATACTTTTTATGGTCAGGGATTAATTTGATAAAAAAAAATAAGTAGACCCAGATATGGGAAAATGGAACAGACTTCACAAGGAGTGAACTTAATTGGAATAGCACAAAAGCTCTATTTGAAAGGGAAAAGAAAAACGATAGACAGAGAGAGATGATAATCCACTAAGCAGGGTGTTTAAGTGCTTAACTCTACCCACAGCTAAACAACATGAAAATGGAAAATCCACATGTAGAAAATGTGATCAAATGAAAACCAATGAGAATTTCCCTGATACCATTCCCATAACGAATTTTCAGCAGGAAATACAAGCCATGAAGCAATTAGTATGCAGTGGTATTAAGATGAAAGCTGGGAGGCTTTATTGCCTCAAATAAACATTTTCTCAAGGGCCAGTCCTCAGGGTCCGGAGTTCAGTTATTATTTTTGAAATGTTGTCCTAACTATGAGCCCCATAGGGAACTATACATGGAGGGATTGGAGAGCCATCTTATATCTATGTACAGATGTTCTAGCCTTTGTGATTTGTTCATTGCCATATACATTCCTTTTCAGTCACCAGGACAAATGTCAGCACCTTTGAGTTGTTGACTTGCTGTCAAAACCAGTGGTAGTTTGGAGTTCATGGTCTAGAATCACAGGAGGAATCTGACTGTAGCTCTTCTGTATTACTATAGACAAATTTATTGTCCAGGTACATGGTTGAACTCCAATAAAGACAGAAGAAGACTAGGTATAGGGTGGGCATGCTTACTAACAACATTTAGAACTCCCTAATAGGTACAGTATAGCTGTACACCTCCAATATTCCTATAATTAAAGCAACGACATGGATATCATCTTATGTTATTAATAGCATCGAGCTGAGGGCTATTAATGGTAAAGTGTTTGCTTATAGCATTTCTCGTAGAAACGCTATTCAACCCCAAACACCTGGGACCCACTTTTCCATGCAGCATTCACAAGATGAAGCCCAGAAGGATCAGAGTGACACCAATCAAACACAAGCTGATATGGAATGTTCAGTCCTAAGTGAAACTTCTCTGCCATCCCACTCAGAGCACAGGGGATGCCGTAGAGGGTGGGGTGGAAGAATCCAAGAGCTGCAGGAAGAGGTGGAGTGTCCCGAACACTATCTTCCAGGCATAACAAGAGGCACAACTGAGGTCACAGATGCTATGATTATCTGCACAAAATGGGGCCTGTCAACATCCTATCATGGGAGGGGAGGCATATAAAACACCCCCCCCCCGAGGATTTATAGGCAGTTAATGGTTGGTGGGAGATGAGAGACTTTTCCCTAAGTGGGTGACTGGGCACGCTCCTGTAAATAACCCCCTACCCTTGCTTTTGTATGGCGCTCCCATGAAACTCATTGATTCATCAAAAACAAACCAGCAAGCAAAAAGTGCCTTGGACTCAGGGGAGCAGATTTGGAAAAGGGAGGGGTAACAAGATGGAGGCCATGAGAGCCTGAGGAAACACTGAAGTTCAATGTGACCAAAATACATTCCACACGTCTGAAAACGTTATGATGAAGCTCATCCTGTAAAATTGGTGTCTGCTAATAAAAACAATGAACAAACAAGTAAATAACATGTTGAAAGAGAGGCCGAGACAAACTGGTGGTAAAAACATGACCTTCCTCCTCAAGGTCAAATAAGCTTTTATTTGGATTAAACACTACAATACCATATATATCCATTTAAAAAAGAAAACTCTATAATGTATATAAATTATTCCTTCCATTCCTTAGCTCACTTCTTTTCCATTACAGCTTTGGTACAGTGTGATTTAGTTTATATATATTTTTAAATACTTTTAGCATCACAAACTCAACACAAAGTACAAAACTAATCCGAATCAGGGATATTGTAATCTACACAGTGGTATTCAGTGGTAGGAGAAAATCTTACCTTGATGAGTTCATGTCACTAGCTAAGCTACAAAGGCAGACCTAGCAGACATGACGGAGATATGCACCATTAACCAGCTAATGTATGTGTTAGTCTTTGATTAGTTTGTACAGAACACCAGCAGCAGTCGTTAGAGTGTCGAGTGAATACGGAAGTCCTCAGCCAGTAGCTCGCGCGTCTCCTCCGCCGGTGAAGGCCGTGAGTTACCCTCTGACGACGTGGCCCGCAGGCAGCCCGAGCTCTCAGAACTTGACCTGCCAGCTCGCGTTATTCAGGCTGGCACAGTTTGTCCTGCAGCTCGCAGACATGACAGGAACCGTGCTGGAAGGGCAGTGTGGACCCATCAACCTTAGGTTGTTCTGAGGGGTTGGCGGCGTGACGTTACAGTATACAGGCATTCCGGTGGCTGGGAGTGACCCTTGGCCTGCCTGGTTGGGCAGCATAATTGACGGTTGGTATGTCTGCTGGGGCACAGCTTGAGAACCTTGGGTCATTGGCACCTGTGTAAGACACAAGCAAAAGTCTATGTGGAAAGATTGCTTTGATGTGTCCA